>NW_024467106.1:44460000-45831875 GCF_017591425.1 Ochotona curzoniae | reverse complement strand
GACATGACTCTTACACAATGCCGGCATTTGACCAGCAGGTGCTGTGGCCTAGTCTGGGTGGCCCTCACCCATTTTGTCTCTTTCATGTGCCAGTGGGTGTAGCAACCTAGCCTAGCATGACCAGCTCTCATGCTTATGAGTGAAAGCAGCAGCCTAGTAAGGGAATCCTCAGAGTTCCCCTGCCAGGCCCACTCCCAGCCATGGGTCTTGCACATGCCAGTGGGTGCTGTGGCCCAGTCTGGCGTGGCCTGCTCCCAGTCTCAGCATTCACCAGAAGGTGCTACAGCCTGGCTCAGTGTGGCTGACCTTCAGATTTGGCCCTCATGTGAACTGGTGGGTGCTATGCCCTAACCTAGCCTAGCTTGCACCTTGTCCTGGCTCTTGTTTGTGCCAACCTTTGCCCAGCCTGACCCCAGATCTGGCTCACAGGTATGCCAATGGATGCTGCATCCCAGCCTGGCATAGTAGGGGAGTATCCCAAGTTCTCCTACCAGGCCCATTCCTAGCCCCGGATCTCATTTGTGTTGGCTGGTTCTGTTGTCCAGCTTGACATAGCCTGCCTCCAGTCCTGGCATTGAGTGGTGGCTACTGTGGCCTGACTCGACTGGGTTGCACCCATTCTGGCTCTTGCCAGTGTGTGCTACACCCTTGCTCAACCTGGCCCACCAGACCAGGTTTTCATGTGCACTGGCAGGTGCTGCAATGTAACCCAGCCTGGCTTTCTCCTAGCCCTGGCTTTTGTATGTCAGGTGAATTCTTTGTTCCAGCCTGGCTCAGCCTGTCACCACCCGCAACTCTTGCTTAAATCAGTAGATGCTGCAGTCCCACAGAGGTGATCCTACAAATCCGTATACATAATCTGTCCCCAGATCTGATTCTCTCATTCTGGTGAGTGCTGTAGCCCAGCCTGTTGTGGCCTGTCCTCTACCCTAACACTCAGAGGTGGGCACTGCAGTCTAGGCCTGCCATGCATGTCCCCGATCCTCAGCTTTCATGTGTGCTGCTCGGTGGCGGGCAATGCTACTTAGCATAACCCAGGTCTCCCACATGTGCTAGTGGCTTGGCCTGATCCAGATATGCCCTCTAATTTACTCCTGTAAACTATCCTATTTATTTATTGGGAAGGTGGATATACAAAGAGGAGGAGAGACAGAGAGGAAGATCTTCCGTCCAATGATTTACTCCCCAAGTGAGCACAAAGGCCGATGCTATGCTGATCCAAAGCCAGGATCCAGGAACTTCTGTGTATCCCACACACGGTGCAGGGTCCCAAAGCTTTGGGCCATCCTCAACTGCTTTCCCAGGCCACAAGCAGGGAGCTGGATGGGAAGTGGAGCTGCTGGGATTAGAACCAGCGCCCATATGGGATCCCAGTGCATTCAAGGTGAGGACTTTAGCCGCTAGGCCATGCTGCCGGGCCCTATATATATATTTTTTTTAAATCTTGAAATTTATCATACAGTTCTGTATAGTTTGGGATTCCAACCACCTCCCCTGCCTCCATATTCCACCTCCCAATTGATTTTTCCCATAATGGCACACTCTTCATAAGGAGTTGTAATTCCATCATGCCAAGAAAATAAGTGGAGAGTTATAGAGAAGCAAGGCTGGGCTGAAGGGGTATGATTGAGGGGAGGAGACTTGCGAGTGCCGCTTGTTCAACAGCATTCCTCTCCTGCTTGGATTCTGGACATATGTGCTGAGTTGTTTGCATTCTGTTTTGAAGTGAATAAAGAAATATAATCAATTGATTGATGAATAAAGGAATAGATGCATGGGTAGATGGATGTTAGAATTAATGTAGTATATTAACAATAAAAAATAGTTAATATAGTAAAATATAGGCATTATAGAGTTTTATTAGATATATGAAAAGTTGAGGGAGAATACGCATCATGAGAAAACTGCATGGTTTTCCAGATACTGTTGCACCCAAGTCAACATATTTTAATTCCGCTTTCCATGAATTTTTTGAAGAAACTTCAGTATTCAACATGAAATACTTTTAATTTCTGTATTTTTCAAAATCTCTGCATTAAATGGAACAATGAAGTTATGAAACACTTTGGCAGATAATCCTATAATGAGAAAATATGCTGTGTGAGAAGAAAAAATTTTGGATGTCAGAAAGCCCATGGGTGAGAAGTAACTGACTGAGTATACCTGAACCATCAGAATCCCAAGTGAAGGGTAGAAGATCTTGCAGGGGACTTTTTAGATAGTCGGGGGACTCTTGCAGTGGAATTACCAGACGCCTTTGGAACTGGAAATGGGAATGTCAGTAGGGGTTTGTAAGAATGTCAGTAAGAAGGGTTGGATGAAAGCTGGCTGAGAGACAGTTGGGTCCTTGGATCTCCTTTCTCAGAGCACACTATTCTGAGGTTTTTCCTATTTCTTAGTGGAAGTCAAAAAGTTTGATCTCAGGAGATGATGAAGTACAGGCTGCCAGACACAGGAAGATAGCATATTCAGTGCTGAATAGTAAAAGGCATACTTTCTTTTGGTTTTCTTTTTCTACTGATTTCCAGATTTCTGTATTACTTGGACAGATTTGGAGGATGTTTCTGTGTGTCACCTAACCAAGGTAATAGGAAAAACTAATGCTACTCATGTTTTCAGTAAATGATGTAGTAAGACCCACCTGCAGGTGCAGACCACAGGTTGTCAACATCACTTTGAAGGGCAGAATCTAGGTGATGGGTTTATTAGCCTAG
Organism: Ochotona curzoniae; assembly: GCF_017591425.1. Lineage (NCBI taxonomy): Eukaryota > Metazoa > Chordata > Mammalia > Lagomorpha > Ochotonidae > Ochotona > Ochotona curzoniae. The sequence continues at coordinate 45,829,161 of NW_024467106.1, read as the reverse complement.
GAGTATAAAATGTACTACAGTTGCAGTTCCTCACACTTAGTTGCAAGGAGACCACGAAAAATTACTGGATCTTTGGGCAAGTCTAAAATTGAAAAGTGAACTTGGACGAAATAGAAATTCTGCAGGGAGAAACTTTTAGTAGATAAATAACAGCAATATCCTCAGAGCTGAAAGAGAATATATTCTGCCTATGAAGGCTGTAAGAAAGAAAACTCTTAGAGATTAAAACATGGCAGCTGATAGGCTCCGTGCTGTGGGGGAACCCTCTCTGCTGCCCTGACTTCCTCACAGCACAGCCATGTGGGTCCTGTTGCGATGGCCTTCATTCCCACCTCCTTCTCCCCACACTCCCTTCCTGTTCCTGCTCCCAGGTTTGCTTCTCGCCCAGCGGAGAGGGGACCTCGAAACTCCTGAGTGGGGGGCCACATTGCTGTCCTTCTGCCCAGCTGTGTAATATGGACATTGCTGTGGGGCCTCGGGCGGGCTGCTCCTGCTTCTGGAAAATCACTGCCTCTTGTAGCTCCAGCCTTAATCTTCTCCTGACACCCTAGTGCTAGCACATCCTGCACAAAGTGGATATCAGAGTTACTGCTGTGAGGAGACAAAACCATGAGAATAGTTTTACCAAAGATAATGAAATACCACATTAACGTCTGCATTTCACCATTGAGTTGAGTGCATCCTTAGAAAACTGAATGTAACAAACAACCCAGGATATTTTTTTGGAAATTGTATACTTCTAGCAACTTTGTATGAATTTTTATACAAGCACTGTTTTATGAGCTCTATAAAATGTTATTAAAATGGAAACAAACAAAAAACAACAAAAAAGAAATTAAAACATGAAAGCCAAAATGAAAACTGCCCACAGAAGCATCAAAGCTGAAGATAGAAAAAAAAAAAACACCCCACCAGAGATAAAATTTAAAAGGCGAGAGATGCAAACAAAGGAAAACAAAAACAAAAATAAAAAGGGAATTTGAGGACCAGTCTAAATAATAGAGAACAGTGAAAGAAAAGGATAGGAGGGAGGATGGGACAGCTCCTCCTTGGTACTCCAGCTGATGGTTTAGGACTGAGGAATAGGAGTAGCCAGATTCAAAGGGCTCAATGAATCCTCATCTTTATAGAAATACACAGACCCACCTGAAAGCATAGCAGTACGAAATTTCAGAAGAATGAAGACAAAAGAAGGTCCTAAAGCTTCAAAACATGAAATAAAATAAAATTAGATCAGTTACAAAGTATCAAGAAACAAAATGTCCTTGAGGGTCTGGTGTGTTGGCTTAACTGGCTAATCCTCCACCTCCAGGCACTCATGGGCGCCAGTTGGTGATCCTGCTGCTGCACTTCCCATCCAGCTCCCTGCCTGTGGCCTGGGAGAGCAGTGGAGGACGGCCCAAAGCCTTGGGACCCTGCACCTGTGTGGGAGACCTGAAGAAGCTCCTGGCTTTGTGCCATTTGGATAGTAAACCAGCAGATGGAAGATCTATTCTCTGTCTCTCCTTCTGTCTGTAAATCTGCCTTTCCAGTAAAAATAATAAATTAATTAAAAAATTATTGAGACCATAGCAGAGGACTGTTTCTACACTTGATCTTAGCCAAAAGGCCGAGAAATGATTGGACAGTTTCCTTTGCTGAACAAATCCTCTTGAACAAATGAGCAAAGAGAAAAACAATAAAAATTGGCCTTTTAAAAAAAGATTTATTTATTTTTATTGAAAAGTCAGATGCACAGAGAGGAGACACAGAAAGATCCTCATCTGCTGGTTCACTCCCCAAGTGACCACAGTGGCTGGAACTAAGCCAGTTGGAAGCCAGGAGCCAGGAGTTTCTTCTGGGTCTCCCACACAGGTGCAGGGCCTCTAGGCTTTGGGGCATCCTCAGTTGCTTTCTCAGGCCACAGGCAGTGAGCTGGAAGGGAAGTGGGGCCATCTGGGACACGAACTTGGGATCTTTGTGCATTCAAGGTGAGGACTTTAGCCACTAGGCCCTATTTTGTACCTTTTATACATTTGAATTTTAAATTTTTTGGATGCATGATCTGTTAAAAACATCAATAAATATAACTTAAAAATAATACTGTGGATGCAGCTGGCTTGTTGTTTTGTTTAACAAATAAGTTTGTATGTATTTCCTCACGGGCTTTTCACACCTGATTCACCAGAAAGTTTTTTGTTCTTGTGGGTGAGAGAGTCCTATGGGTGGCAGGTGCCAGAGACAGTACTTATCTCTTTTCTACGTAGTGAAACAGCAGTGCAGTAGTGTGTTAACAGTTACTGTTGGATTCATGAGGGAAAGGTAAGTAGCACCTAAAAAGTTAACGTTTCTAAGGCTGAAACAATGGTTCCCAGCCTTAGTTTTTGGATAGTGTAAGTGTTAAGCGTGTCACCACCAGTTTGTTGCCAATAATCAGATTTTAAAATTTTGTAATCTAATGAATCCTTTAAAAAAGAAACGCTTTATGTCACAGTCTCCTTCCTACATCCCTAATTTTATTTTTGAGAGAATCACCTCTTCCATGTGCTGGCATGTCACACCCCAAATGCCTGTAAGAGCTGTGGCTGGGCCAGGCTAGAATCAGGAGCTGGCAGCTCAGTTTGGGTCTCCCGTGTGGTGCCAGCGATTCATACTTGAACTGTCACCTGCTGCCTCCCAGGGTGCATGCATGCTAGGAAAACACTGCATTGGAAGCAGGGCATCTGCAGCTATAAGCTAGCACCTGGCAAGGGATGCAGTCTGCCTGATTGTCTTGGGTAAGAGTTAAGACGCAGTAGAGTGCTAGAGACACACCTGCTCTTGGACCAGATGTTCATTAAGATGCCGCACTATCTCATGGTCAAATCATCTGAGAGGAAGGGCCATAGACAAAGTTTGGAATGCTGTTCATGAGTACTAAGCTTTTCAAACATTTACTGGAGTGAAAGGGCTTTGTCCTACGTGTTAGAAACGAAACCAGGACCAGTGCCTAGGTTTTTGGATCTCTGCCGAGTTAATCCATGCTTGTAAATATACCTTATTATTACATCTTAATAGCTCAGAATTGCGAACTTCAAGGAAAAGCAAACGAGATTGAGAAGGAATTTCAGACTTCCCAGGAGAAATGGAAAGAAGAATGCAGAAGATTTGAACATGACTTGGAAGAAAGGGACAATATAATTCAAAATTGCCATCGGGAACATGATTTGCTTCTGAAAGAGAAAGGCAGGCTAGAGAAAGTTCTGCAGGTAAATGCAAAGCCCATTGGGATGTTGTACGTCATTTGACCTTGTCCTTGGCTTGCCTTCTTCCCTGCTCCTGCTTCTTTCCCTTTTTCCTTTCCAGGCACGTTCTGTTGCCCTCTTCTGTAACGCCTTAGCAGTGTATGAATATGTGTACTGTTTCTATTGTGAAAAAGATACTTTGAAATCTCTGATCTAAGTTAAAAAGAAAAAGCAATAAAATACTTATATGGACATACTGCAGGAAGATAAGAATCTGTAGCCCTTTTGGCTCAGCAGCAGGATTTATATGTTGGAAATATGGGCCCTAGGTTTTTATCTGAATGTGCAATAAATATAGGAAAGGCAAGTAAGGATACCCAGACATTGCACATCTACTTCTCTTCCACGCCAGTAGTTAGAGTTTGTCTCTTGTTTACTGTGTTTATTCGTAGAGCCTGGAATGTGCCTGTATACACAGGGACATTCGTTATTAATTGAATGGGACTGGTGCTGCAAGTCCGTGGTTATATATAACCCTCCCCACCGTTACAGGGTTTGAAGGTGTGGGGAAAGGAACGACAGCATTCTTTTCTCATCAGCCAGGCTGCACTTGGTAAAATCTCGATAGATGCAGTCACTGTCAGATCTGCCGTGGCCTCTGAAGTGGTCACGACGCAGGCCTCTGTGGGGTTTGCAGGTGAAGAAGGCTCACCGTTTAGCTCCGCGGAGGTGAAGGCTTTGAGTCTGTGTATTCACTTTTCAGGAGCGGAAGTCTTGCGATGGAAGAGTTATTACACAGAAGCGCATGGACGTGGGAGGCTTTGTTTTCTTACATAAACCACCAACACGTTTTCGTCCTGTTTTTGGGATTTGGTTTTAACATCTATTTATTAGAAAATTTGGTCCTCAGGAAACTTGCTTTTTATAGTTTTTAAGGTATTTTTGAACCAGATTAGGAAAATTGAAATGGAAAAGTGTTTTTCAAATTTTGTTTATGTATTAGAACTAGAAATTAGTTGCGGTCCCAACAAATTAAAAAAAAAAAGATGTATTTATTTTTATTGACAAGTTGGATTTACAGAGAAAAAGAGAGACAGAAAGGTCTTCTCTCCACTGGCTTACTCCCCAAATGTTTGTAGTGGCTGGAGCCAAGCCAATCTGAAACCAGGAGCCAGGAGCTTCTTCTGGGTCTCCCATGTGGGTGCAGGGTCTCAAGGCCCCAGGCCATCCTTTACTGCAGACCGTAAGCAAGGAACTGAAAGGGAAGTGGGGCTGCTGGGATACAAGCTGGCATTCATGTGGGATTCTGGCACATGCAAAGCGAGGACTTTTAACCACTAGGCTACTGCACTGGGCCCACATCTTTTGTTTCTTTTCAAATTTTTAGCATCTTGGAGTTTGCTTGTCTTGATTTGTGTCATAAAATTCTTTGTTCCCCTTTGGAAATACATCGTTCCTTGTCAGACCTACATATGATTAATCAAGGATGATCCAAACAGTTTTATTATCTATTTGCATGTTAGCTGGAAATTACTGCAGTTTTGTCTCTGATGTTGAGGTTTACAACAAAATTGGGTTCCATATATGTCTAAGTGTTGAAAAGGTACCCATAGCTTTTTATTCAGAGCTTCATTCTGATGATTTAAACAATAGTTGTACTTAATGATTTTTACATGATTTAGAATGAGTTTCAACAATCTGTAAAGGAGAGCCCCTTGTAAATTTAAACTGAGCTTGAGGGAGGAAAGACAACTTTTATTGACCTAACAGTAAAGCAAGATTTTATCCACATAAAGGAAGCGTTGGAAAAACATCAGCAGGCGAAGAATGAGATGGAGTCTCATATCAGGGAGACAGCATTGGAGGATTTTAGATTACAAGCAGAACAATGGGAAGCAGAAAGAAGAGAGTTGCAATTTATAGTACAGGTATTTTAAAAATAATGACTCTGTTTCTTAATTATGCTTTTTTAATGATTATGATAGTACAAATTGCATTTAATGGTGTAATTGACTAGCTCACATGAGGATAAAACAATTCTCTGATTTCTGAAGGCCGTGCTCCGTGCCAGTTACGGGACTGCAGGGCAACCTTTCCTGGCATGGACTGCTAGTGTCGGAGTTGAATGACTTCCACTGTGTCAGTCCTAGTAGTTTTGAGAAGGACATATGCACATTTGGTAATTTTATTTTTCCAATTTAAAATGTGAGATTGATGAAAATATTTGATAAGATAAAGCAATAGCATAATGGGGTTTTAGATATTAAAGAATCCTTATGTGTCGTACAGGATAGTGACTTTTGAGCTCTTTTAAAAATAATTACAAATTCTTAATTATCTTCTGTCTTTCCTCATCTTAAACACATAGAATTCCCAAGGCTTTGAGTAGCCTGGTTTGAAAATTACTAATTACACTTGACCCCTTTATTTGTGAACAGTTGTAGATTTGGAAATTATACATTCAGGTAACAGACTGAGTGAAGAATGTGGGAGAAGATTATAGGTCTCCAGGTTCTTACTTCAGTGTACTTATGCTTTTCAGGAAATTATAATTATTTTAAAATTTTTTGTTTTGAGAGAGAGAAGTCCTTATCCCTGGCTCACTCCTGGCTCACGTCCCAAATGCTTACAGCATCAGACCTGCGCCAGGCTGACGCCGTGGACTCAGTCTAGCCTTTTCCCTGTGGGCGGCAGAGGCCCAGGCACCTGAACCATCACCATCTGCCCCTCCCAGGGCTGTGCTGTTAGCAAGGCACTGAAATCGGCAGCAGAACTGAGTCTCAAACCCAGGCTCCGCTCCGTGGGCTGTCGAAGCCGTAACTGGTGTTGTAACCACTCTGCCAAACGCTTGCCCCTACAGAGTTATTTTGAAGGAGACCTAGGAGAAACTCTAATTGTGTTATTGTGTATTTTAAAGATTTGTGAACAATTCATTCATTTTAAGAAAACTTCACGATAAACAGCTAACTTAAAACATTAAAGGTTTCCATCACTTTACTATCTATTTTGTCTATTATTTTGTGAACTATGTCTTATGTAATTTTTTTTCCCTACACAAAATGACAAGTTGAAATAACCTCTCTCGAAGATGTTCAAATATGGATTCTTTGCAAGAAAAAAAGACTATTGACTTGAACAAATTTTCAGTCACTTTGTGGTAGGAACAGCTTTCAAGAACAGAAGCTGATCACAACTGTGCAGAGAATAGAGGATACCTTATGTCTTTGAGAGTGAGATCTGAAAGTGAATGGTGGAAATACTGAATTTGGTGTATATGTATGAGTGTTCAAAATATCAACGCAGCAACAGCTTTCCTAAACTGGTCCTCGTGCAGTGTCTTTCCTCGCAGGCACACCTGCACCCTCACCCTCTGCCTCACGTCCCACTCATGCAGAGTGTGGAAAGATGGGGAAACCTGCTTTTTTATATTTCTCGGCATCCTAAGTATCTGTTTGTAAACTGTCCACCACCCCTCCCCTTATACACTGAGGGTAAACATCTACTTATTATATGGTTTCTAAACTGGAAAGCTTTCAACATGGAGAAATTTGTAAAGATAAAGTATATTATTATGAAATAAAATTTTGAACAAAATGTTACAGGACCATAAAAGAAGTTGTTGAACTGCCTGTGTATTTGAATCATTGCTGGTAACAATTTGTCTTAAAGTCCACTTGGAACAAACTTAAGTTTCTTACAATAACCTCTGGGACACGTTCAGAAATCTATAGTCCTACTAGCCAGAGGCCTAAACTTAAACACAGAATATGTTCCAGATGGGGTGATTTTGGTCCAGTTTTCTGATCAACTGTATAAATCCCAATGAAACCTATGTGGTTCTTAGCATCTTTATATTGTAAAGTACTAAGGGTGCTTTAAGTTCACAATGAAGCCTTGATTGTGATGTTGCCACCTGCTTGCTTTGCTGCATGTGTGAGCCTGTGTTCTCAGTGGTCTGTTTGGAACTCTTTCTCAGCCCCTTGTCCTTTTTGTGTTAACAAAAGAAAACTTTTTTTTTTCTTTTGTACATCAAGCTTAAGAAACTGTTATCCCACTTCAACCGAAGAAAGCCTTTAAAAAATGATCTGAGGGATAGAATAAAATTCTCACCTGTTTTTAATGACTGTTGATGAGTTAACTTTTTTAGGCTGTAATTAACCTGCTACACCATGCTGCCAGCCCCACATCCTATAATTAGGTGTTGGTATCATATGGTGCACTCTTCGCGTGGCTCTCTTGGGGAAATCAGTTTCAAAATAAGTTAAAAAAAAACTTTTGAAACCAGACACACAAATAAAATCTTAATTTTATGCCATACCTTTTCTTTCTTTCTTTTCTTTTCTTTCTTTCTGCAGAAGTTGGAGTGATGGAGGTGCACCTTCCTGGAATATTGATGTATATTTTTACTAAGCTTACCTCATTTTCAGATGTTTTTCCTTTTTAAAAACAGCTTTCTTTTGATAAAATATTAGAAAAAACTTGCTTGTCTTTAGTGTTATTGGACAGTTCCAAGCAAATCAAACCCATAGTAATCTTAGAACTGAATATTTGCTGATTTTTGAAAAATACATTTATGTGTTACTATTGTTTTCAACCTTTGTATACTTGAAAATAGCATTTATCATTCATTTTCCTTTGTTCCTGAGTGCTTGCTGTGGGCTTCTGTGGAGTAGGCATGTGATGAGGTTTTGTTTTTAAGTCACTGTCACCTCCTGGGGGCCAGTACTGTGGCATATTCGGTTACCATACTGTCTGCAACTCCGCCATCCCACATGGGTCTTGGTTCCAGTCTCAGTTGCTCCACTTCCAGTCCAGCTCCCTGTTGCTGCGCGTGGTAAAGCGGCGGAGGACTGCCTAGGTTCCAAGCCCCGTGTAGCCATACGGGAGACCTGGATGGAGTTTCAGGCTTCTGGCTTTGTTCTAGCTTAGCCATGGCCACTGTGGCCGTGTAGGGGGCCAAACCAGTGGATGGAAAAATCACTCTGTCTGCTCTCTTTGTAACTCTGCCTTTCAAATAAAGAAACAAACCTTAGATAGGAGAAAATCCCATACCTCCCTTGATCATTTTCCCACTTCATTCCGAAGTATAGTCTGTCAGTAGTATTGCATGTATTGAGAAGATAAATTTACATTTGTCATTATTTTATTTTCAAACTGCTATAGCTTAAGCAGGGGAAAAAGTTATCAACTCCTCACCCATTGATTGATTTTAGTGTGTGACTTTAGATTGAAAATAATACCATGAAATACAGAAAGAGAAATAGGAGGAGGCAAAAAACAGAGTTATCAACCCAGGCTTACACATAGCCATTTATATGTCAAAACAGGTACTAGAGTTTGGGGTACAACATGTCAAAAGATTGACCCAGCAAGTGTAGTTGTGATATAGACACAACTTGGAGCAAATTACATGAGTAATTATGTACAGTGAGCAAGGACAAAAAGGAGCATTTCTTTGTAATTTCCTGGGAAACTGTCTACTGGTCACCTGTCAGCTAATGTCGTAGAAAATGACTGGCATGGGCCTGGTGTGATAGCCTAGCGGCTAAAGTCCTTTCCTTGCATGCACTGGGATCCCACATGGGTGCTGGTTCTGATCCCGGAGGCCATGCTTCCCATCCAGTTCCCTGCTTGTGGCCTGGGAAAGCAGTAGAGGAAGATCCAAAGCCTTAGGATCCTGCACCCGTGTGGGAGACCTAGAAAAGGCACCTGGCTCCTGGCTTTAGATTGGCTCAGCTCCAGCTGTTGGGGCCACTTGGGGAGTGAATCATCGGGCAGAAAAATCTTCCTCTCTCTCTCTCCTCATCTCTGTGTATCTAACTTTCCGATGAAAATGAATCAATCTTAAAAAAAAAAAGGAAAACGACTGGCACAGGTACTATGAAGGGAATCTCAATATTTAATTTATAAAATAACATGTTACTGTAAAAATTCGCCAAGTTTCAGGAAACTTCAAAAGGTGAAGGTATTGCCTCTTTCATTTCCAATTCCACTCCTTATTGAAGTATATAGAATTATTTGCTAATATATTTATAAAAGTGAAATTATATGCTCCAATATTTTGTATCCATATCTTATCCTTTTAGTGTTTGCATGGTTGTCTGTTGTGTAGGTGTTTCTATATAAAGAAGCTTCAAAAACTTTGTGGACAGAGGATATTAAAAATGATGCAAAATTTCCAGGAATTTTGTGGAGCACCTTGTGTATCTCAGCAGTACCTTGTTGGGGGGCATTTTATTGCTTTCAAAAATGCTTGCTCTAATTAAAAAATTATTCAATAACATTCTAGTTGATATCTCTAAGCAGTCAAACAAGGGATTCTGCTGTTTAAATGCCTAGAAATATGATGGCTGGCTCATAGGCTTATGAATTTATAATTATGATAGATTTTATATAATTATAACTATTTCATAATTTGAAAGATTTTAATTTGCATTTATTGTATGGTGTGTTTTTCCCTGGGCCTTAACTCTTTGTTTCTTTGTTTTTTTTCTGGGAGATCTCTCTGTTTTTTTGCAGTGAGGATCGTCTTGATGTGGCTTATGGAGCTTATATGCCAGTTTATCTTGCAGGCTTTGTTCGTGTGGGTACAGTCAGTGACCAGAGGATATGAATACAAACCCTTACGTTCAGCCCTATACACTGCATTTTTAAGCCCATGCAACAGAAATTCAGCACTCTTTGTGGTTCACTGAACCCATGCCCAACCCCACTGGGCAGACCTGCCAGCTCACACACTGCTTCTTTAAATGTGGTGCCTTTCGGATGCTTGGTGGCTTTTCAGATATGCACACCTTCATGGCCTGGGCAGTTTCTTGAGTATTCCTAAGATGGACATGCAAATTTGAACTTCTTGATTTGCATAATTTTATGTGGTTTTTCTGCATCTACTGAGTAGTGAATCTTTTCCTAGATCACTTAGGGCCAATTACAAGAAAAGTAGTACCGATTTACACTTAGAACAATGAATGTTAATTTTTTTCCAAAAAATTGTGCATGTATTTTTACTTGTTTTTTAAAAAGATTTTAAAATTTTTTATTGCAAAGTCAGAGATATACAGAGAGGAGGAAAGAGAGAGGAAGATCTTTCATACAGTGGATTCGCTCCCCAAGTAGCCACAATGTCTGGAGCTGAACCGATCTGAAGCTGAGAGTTTCTTCTGGGTCTCCCACATGGGTACAGGTCCCAAGATCTTGGCCTGTCCTCTGCTGCTTTCCCAGGCCACAAGCAGTGAGCTAGATGGGAAGTGGGGCTACTGGGAATACGAACCAGCACCCATATGGATCCTTGCAAGGCAAGGACTTTAGCCACGAGGCTACTGCGCCAGGCCCATGTTTTCATTTGAAGGGTGGAGTGACAATGAGTTTGAGAGGAAGGGAGAGCTTCTTGCTAGTTCACTCCCCAAATGATACCCTCGTCTGGACCAGTCTCAAGCCAGTGGCCAGGAACTCCATTCTAGTTTCCTGTAAGAATGGCAGAAATCCTAATTTGGGCCATTTCCCACTTCTTTCTCAGGCACACTAGCAGGAAGCTGGGTGGGAATGGAGTATCTGTGACTTGACCCGGCAATCTGATAAGGGATGCCACCTTCACACGCAGTGCCTTATCCGGAGGCACCGCAGCACCCAGCCCACCAAGCACTAGTTTGAAGAACTAAGCTTGCTTTGGGGATTCGAGGGAAGGAGTTTGTTTTGGTTCTTTCAGGGGAAAACCATAGACTTAGTTAAGGTTTTAATACTTGAAAGAAAGAGTTGGGAGCTGATGGCGGGGAGGGTGGGGACAGAAGGACCACTCCTATGTATTGGTGGGCTGAAGTTGAGAGCCTGGAACTCAGTCCACATCTATCACGTTAAGTGGTGAAACATATGACTTGAACCACCTCGCACTAGCAGGAAAAGAGTCAGGAGTGAAGCTGGGCGTGGAAGCCGGATCACCCCGTGTGGGGGACAAGCACTGCAACCCACGAGACTCCCTGCTGTTTTATGGGCTAGCACAGAGCATTTTAGCTCTGATGGTTTTCTGAATATATAGTTAGCTTTCTTCAGAATTGGAACCGTATTTTGGATGCTGAGGAATGTTGTTTATGTGAGTACATATAAAGAATCATACTTTTTGGTTTATGTTTCTTGAAGATGTGGAAAGAAAACAAGCTTGTTTTCAAAGAGCACAATGTGTTTTCCTGGGATGTTAAATGTCAGTTCAGAAACAAGCTTCATTTAAAAATATTTTCAGTTCAACAACTCCCTCTAGTGGAATAAAAAAAAACTCCTTCAAGTTTCAGTGTCTTTTCAGGTGTACACTTTCCTAAGAAATGTGTGAAATTGAACTTTGTTCTTGCTTAAATTTTCTCTTTGCTGCAGCTGAGCACGTTGTGGATTGGTTATTCCTATTTTCTCTTTTGGGAACCGCCAGTTTGCACTTGTTAGTCTTTTTCCTTTTGGATGTTTCATATGTATTTATAGGTTAATTAATATTTTATTACTAATCTTTGGATACTTATATCCTTTTTGTAGAGACAGCACTTACATTAAATTTGATGTTCAGTTTTAAATTTCAATATGTAACCCACTATAGGACACTCACCTTCCCCATCAGAATGTTGATTTGAGTCTTGGGATACTTGGCGTCTGATTGAGCCCCTGCTGCTGTGCCTTGGAAGCCGTGGATGCTGTTCACCAGCTCATGTGGGAAGCCTGGAATGGGTTTCCCAAGCCTTGGCCTCAGCCTGGTCCAGCCCTGGCTGTACCTGTCATGCAGGACATGAACCAGTGGGTGGAAAATCTCTCTCTCTCTCTCTCTCTCCCCCTCACTCTGTTACTGTGTCTTTCAAATAAATAATGAAGCTTTAAGACATTTTTTAGAGCTTTATTTTATTTATTTATTTTATTGGAAAGACAAATATACTGAGAGAAGGAGAGACAGAAAGAAAAATTCTCTGTCTGTTGGTTCATTCCCCAAGTGGCTGCAGCAGCCAGACCTGAGCTGATCTGAAGTCAGGAGCCAGGAGCTTCCTCTGGTTCTCCCATGCAGGTGCAGGGTCCAAGGCCCAAGGCTTTGAGCCATCGTTGACTGCTTTCCAGACCACAAGCAGAAAGCTGAATGGGTAGTAGGGCAGCCAGGATACAAACCAACCGGTGCCCATATGGGATCCTGGGGGAGGCAAGGCAAAGATTTAGCCACTAGGACCCCAAAACATTTTGAGGTTGTTGAATTTGTTTGTTTGTTTGTTAATGTATTTAAAGACAGATTTACAGCGAGAAGCAGAGGCAAAGAGAAAGATCTTTTGTGTACTCTCACTCCCCGAGTGGTCGCAAGGGCCGGAGCTAAGCTGACCTTAAGCCAGGAGCTTCTTCTGGGTCTTCCATGCAGGTGCCAGGTCCCAAGGCTTTGGCCTATCCTAGACTGCTTTACCAGGTCACAAGCAGGGAGCTGGATGGGAAGTGGAGCATCTGGGATACAAACTGGAACTTATATGGAATTCCAGAGCATGCAAGGTGAGGATTTAGCCACTAGGCTATTGCTCCAGGCCCATTGAGGTAGTTGAATTTATATGTATTTCCCTTTATTATGGTGATTTTCTTTTTTTTTTAAAGATTTTATTTATTTTTTATTACAAAGTCAGATATACAGAGAGGAGGAGAGATAGAGAGAAATATCTTCCATCCAATGATTCATTCCCCAAGTGACTGCGAAGGCTGGAGCTGGACTGATCCGAAGCCAGGAGCCAGGACCTCCTCCAGGTCTCCCACATGGGTGCAGGATCCCAAAGCATTAGGCTGTCCTCAACTGCTTTCCCAGGCCACAAGCAGGGAGCTGGAAGGCAAGTAGGGCTGCTGGGATTAGAACCGGCGCCCATATGGGATCCTGCCGTGTTCAAGGTGAGGACTTTAGCCGATAGGCCACACCACTGGGCCCATAATGGTGATTTTCAAAAGTGTTATATTTGTATAAAGCAAAGTTAGAATATATGTTTTTTCTACATATAGAATTTGATCTAATTTTTTTCCATATAAATATCCAAATGTCACCAGTTATTCAATTGTCTATTTTTTTGTTTATTGGGTTAATAATGCTATGTTTATAATTTTATGATGATTTATAATTTATCATATATCACATTCTTTTATGGCTTAAATTTTGAATCTTTGTGATCTGACTTACTTACATATTGGTCTGTTTCTGTACCAGATTGTTTTATTCACCATAGGTTTAGGGTAGTCACAATTAGTAGAAGTTCCCTTATTTTAAAACATTTCATTACTTGAAAGAGAGGCAGAGACAGATAGTTGGAGAGACAGAGAGAGAGAGGGAGAGATTCCATTTGCTTTTTTACTGCCCAAGTACCTGCAACATCCAGGGCGGGTCAAACAAGCTCGGAGACAGGCACTGCATCCTGTCTCCTGCGTTGGTGTCAGAGGCCCAGACACTTGTGCTGTCGTCTGCTTGGCAGGCTGCGTCAGCAGAAAACTGGATGAAAAGTGGGGTGACGGTCTGATAGTATAGCCAGTGCTGTACTGGTAACTTAACCCACTGTACCCTAGCATGAACCCAAGTTCTCATAGCTTTAGTTGTCCACCCCCCCCCCCCGGAAAGAGTCTTGTACTTCCCCCTGTGAATTTGAGGAATTACTTATTCAAATATTTATTGAGAAACTTTTCTGTAAATTTTGATCAGAATTGCATTGGCTATGTAATCAGTTTGGCATCAAGTTGATATCCTTCCGATGCTAATTGCTTCTGTTGGCCGTTTTAAAGAACTTGCTCTATTTTCCGAGAGTTTTTCTCAATTTTACATTTTAGTCTTTCAGGGCAGGTGTGTAGGACAGTGGCTAAGAAACTGCCTGAGACGCTGGCGTGCCGTCTCCGCCCCATTTCAGTTCTTGCTTCCTGCTGATGTACAGCCTGGGAAGGCGCAGGTGACAACCGACACAGGTGGGTCTTTGCTGCCCACGTGGGAGGCCTGGCTTGAATTCCCAGTTCCAGGATTAGGTCTGGCCCAGCTCTTGCTGTATTAAATCAGCAGATGGGAGATTCATGTCTCTGTTTTGCAAATAAAAAAAATGAGTTAGTAGATGGAAGTATTTCTGCCGAGTTTCAATTCTTGCTTTTAAGCTTTTAATTTAGAAATTTTTTTTTAATTTTAAGTTTTTTCTTGTTCTTTGTATTTATTTATTTAATTTTTCAATATAGACTTAAAAAAAGATTTGTTTAGAGGGACAAAGAATCAATTTTCCATCTGTTGTTTGACTGTAGCCACGGGGATTGGGCCAGACTGAAGGCAGGAGCTAGGTGTTTCTTCCAGGTCTCTCACATGGGTGGCAGTGGCCCAAGCACCTGGACCATCATCTCCTGCCTTTTCTTGGCTCTTAGCAAGAAGCTGGACTGCAACTGCAGCAGCCAGGACTTGAACTGGTGGCTGATGGGGATACTGGCATTGTAGCCAGCAGCTTTCCCTATCAGGCGACAATGCTGGCCCTGATATACACTTCCTGTTTTATGTTCATTTCTTTTCCTCCCAAAGATATGTTTTATTTATTTATTTATTTATTTTAGTTGGAAAGTCAGATAAACAGAGAGAAGGAGAGACAGAGAGGAAGGTCTTTGGTCTGCTGATTCACTCCGCCAGTGGCTGCAATGGCTGGGATTGTGCCATCCAAAGCCAGGAGCCAGGAGCCTCTTCTAGGTCTCCCACATGGGTGCAGGATTCCAAGGCTTTGGGCCATTCTTGACTGCCTTCCCAGGCTACAAGCAGGGAGCTGGATGGGAAGCAGGAATGCTGGTATTAGAACCGGCTTCCATACGGGATCCTGGCGCATTCAAGTTGAGGACTTTAGCCGCTAGACTACCATGCTGGACCCTTTTTGTTTCTAAAGGCAGGGTGACAGAATGAGGGAGAGACAGAGAAAAAGATCTTCTATCTGCTGCTTCTCTCTGCAAATTCCCACAGTGTCGGGATGGGCCAGGCCAAAGTCAGGAGCCAGAAACTATCAAGGTTTCCCCATGTGGGTAACAGGGTCCTAGGGCTAAGGCCGTCTTCTGCTGTTTTCCCTGCTGATCATCAGGAAACCGAATCAAAGCAGAGTGCATGGGGCTTGAACCATTGCTGTGATGTGGGATGTTGGTGTTATAGGTAATGCTTAATTCACTACCAGCCCTGGGATTGTAATATCTTCGTTTAATTTGCCGAGGATGTAGTTCATCTCCAATTTGAAGATTTTTTTTTCTCTGTCCTTGACAGTCTTTAAAGTGTTTGGCCTTATAGTTGTTCTTAAATTTAACATGAGGAGCTTTACTGTTTAGTGATCTGATGTTCTGGTGGCTGTATATATATTTTTTCAAAATGAGGAAATAAACAGCTAAGAGGAAGTGTGGAGCTACTTATGTGATGGGAGCTTTATAATACTGGTATCTGTAGTTCTTTTACTTGTTTTGGTAGTTTTCTCCAGCAGTCAATGTTTTCGCCTCTTTGTGATAAGGATTCAGTATCCCAAAACGGAAAATATGAAATCCAAATTCCTCCAAAATCTGAAACCTTTTTGGTGTTGATGAGGTGCCTCAAATGGAAATTTCCATACCTGGCCTCATGTGATGGGTTGCAATCAAAGTGCAGGTGTACTAAAATACTATAAAAATCACCTTTATTCTGTATGTACTATGTGAAATATGAATGTCTTTTGTGCCAGCATTGCAGACAAAAGCTTAATCTGTTATGCTGCAGCACTAGCCTTAGACCATTTATTTGAACAACAGAGTGACACAGAGAAGGGGATAGACTGAAATGGAGAACTCGTGTTTTTAGTTCACTGGGCCAGGCTTAAGCCATGAGACTGGGAGTCCCACAGGGCTGGATGGAATCCATGTCTGGCCATCGTCTGCTCTGCTGCCTCCTAGGAGCATTAGCAGGATGCTGCACAGGAGGTGGAGGAGCAGATTCCACTGTCACTCAGACATGGGACACAGGTGTACTGAGGAGGGGCTCAAGCCTCTGTGCCATAGCAGATTTTTAAAGCTCTTCTACAACGTGTGAAGGTTCCAGTTTCTCTACATCCTTACCATCACTTGTTATTATGAGCCTTTTTGCTTTCAGCCATATTAGTGGGTGTAGTGTAGTATGGTATGCTATGGTATGGTGTGGTGTGGTATGGTATAATATCTCATGAATTAAATTTATTTGTCCATAGTGACTTGTTATGTTGAACATCTTTTTTTGTGTTGTTTGTTGATTGGCTTTTCCAGTTTAAATGTGTGAATTCTTTTTGTTTTGTTATCAAGTGTAGTTAGTGAATTCTCTGTTTGGTCATAGGTGGTTAGGTAATGATTAAAAATTTCTTCAAATGCTTTGAACACATAAATCTAGCCTTTGTTGAAGAAGGGTACTTTCTGTCTGTTATGTATACAGTGTTCTTCAGGTAAATTAAAACTGCGTTAACTCTCAATCCCCAGCCTTCAGGTTAGCCAGACATGAGAGACTGGGGCCTTCTCAGGTGTTTCCTGGGCATGCACACAACCCTTTTCTTTATAGCTTTTGGATTCCAAGAAGATGTTAGAAAGTCAAAACCCGGTGATATCTCATTTTCTAATTTTCTCTTTCATAGTTGTTGGTCAGCTTCTTGTTAACCATGACTTGTTTTTTTACCCTGGACAATGTGATAATAGACAGTTGTCACTAATTATTGATACAGTGTGAGGCCAAATTCTCAGAAAGGAATTCCTAGGGAGTTCCCAGACAGGTGAAGTCATGCCTTGTCTCTGTTGCAGAGGTTTTTGGGAGCGGGGACCTGGTATGATGGCTCAATGGCTAAATTCTCAACCTTGCCAAGTGTCGGGTTCCCGTATGGATGCCAGTTTGTGTCCCAGCTGCTCCAGTTTCCATTCATTTCCCTGCTTGTGGCCTGGGAAAGGAGTGGAGGATGGCCCTGCACCTAGGACCTGGAAGAAGCTCTTGGCTTCGAATTGGCTCAGATCTGACCATTGTGGCCATTTAGGGAATGAACCAGCAGATGAAGGATTCTTCTCTCTGTAAATCTGATCCACATTTCCAATAAATAAATAAATAAATAAATAAATAAATAAACTTAAAAAAATATATATGGAAAGACAGAGACAGAAAAAGAGAAGAATTTTCTGACTGCACTTTCACTTTCTGAATGGCTGCAATAGCCAGATCTGGGTCAGCCTGAAGCCAGGAACCAGGAAATCCATCTCATCTCCCTCATGGATGGCAGGGTCCCAACCACTGGTGCCATTTGCTGCTGCCTTCCCAGATTTGTTAGAGGAAGTTGAATCTGAAGCAGAGTAGGTGGGACTTGGACCAATACTCTAGAAGTGTGATAGTGATATCTCAGGCAGTAGCTTAATATCCTGTGCCACAGTGCTGGCCCATTGACTGGATGTTTGAAATAGATACATGTATATATGTGATTATATAGTCTTTCTTATTCTCTTAACTAACTTAAAAAGCTAGAAGTATGTCCAGCTAATTGAATAAGTATTATATAGATCGACTCAGTGTCAAAATTGCAGGCCAATATTGCTTTATTAATGAATAAAAAGAAGCAACCAAGCAACAAATTATCAGGTTACATGAACTGCAAAGAATGGAAATGTTTTTACATGAAAAGCTCCGAGTAACTTTTGGAGGACTCACATTTGGTTGGTAGCAGATTTCGCAGTAGAAACCTTAAAGACTAGGAGGGAATGGAGTGGTAAAATCCAAGTTCTGGAAGAAAAATCTTCCAACCCAGAATACCTTAGCCAGCACAACTCTTTCCTAAGTGAGGGAGAAATAAAGACTTTCAAAGACAAGCAAGAACTGAAGGAATGCATCACCTCTGAAGATATGCTATATACGAAACAACAAAGTGTCAGAGTCAAGTTATTACTTACCAGGAAAAACATTGAATGTAAGTGAACTACATCACCCAACGAGAATCTGCAGACTGGCTGACTGAATTAAAAAAAAACAACTAAAACAACAACAATATGCTACAAACAAGAAATACGGTTTGCCCGTAAAGACAGACATACTGAAAGTGAAAGGATAGCATAAGGTGCTGCATGCAAGTGGAAGTCAGAAGAGAGCAGGAACAGCTATACTAAGGCAAAATAGAATTTAGGGCAAACACTGCTAGAACAGACAAGGAAGATCACTATATGATGTTCAAGGGTCAGTTCAGTAGGAAGATCTGAACATGATAAACTTTTTTTTTTTTTTTTTAAATAGTAAGGTCAGATATACAGAGAGGAAGAGAGACAGAAAGGAAGATATTCTGTCCATTGATTCACCCCCCCAAGCAGTCACTAGGACAAGAGTTGAGCTGATCTGAAGCCACAAGCCAGGAGCTTCTTCCAGGTCTCCTATGCAGGTTCAGGGTCCCAAAACTTTGGGCATCCTCGACTGTTTTCCCAGGCCACAAGCAGGGAGCTGAATGAGAAGCGGAATTAGAACTGACATCTATATGGGATCCCAGCACATTCAAGGTGAAGACTTTAGCTTCTGGGCTGCTGCGCTGGGCCTGGTATTGCTGGAACACCTATTTTTATAAGAGAAGCATAATACAATAATATTAGAGTGTATCACCCTCCTTTCATCATGGAGAGATGTACCAGACAAAAAAAAAATACCAGCAGAAAAACAGCAGAGTTGATCTACAGTGTAGACAAAATGAAACTAATGGATATTTATAGAAAATTCTTTACCACAGCTACAGAATACACATTTTAAAGAGTTATTTATGTATTTGAAAGGCTGGGTTACACAGAGAGATATGATAAAATTAGATTACATTAGGCTGTTCATAATTTTTTAGATGTGAAGTGTTATATAAAATTTTTGAGTGCTGTCAGTTGTAGATAATGTGGTAAACTTTTACTCTGCTTTGTAGTTTTATACTCTTTTTAAAAGACTTATTTATTTTTATTGGAAAGTCAGATTTATAGTGAGAAGGAGAGACAAAGATCTTCCAGCTGATTCACTCCCACAGTGGCCAGAGCTGTGTTGATACAAACTAGGAGTTTCTTCTGGGCTTCCTATGTAAGTGCAGGGATCCAAGGCTTTGGGCCATCCTTGACTGCTTTCCTAGGTCACAAGCAGGGAGCTGAATGGGAAGTGGAGCAACCAGGACACGAACCAGTGACTGTATGGATGCTGGTACTTGCAGGTTGAGGAGTGGCCAATTAAACCATTGTGCTGCCTCTGCTTTAAATTCTTTCTTTCTTTCTTTCTTTCTTTCTTTCTTTCTTTCTTTCTTTCTTTCTTTCTTTCTTTCTTTCTTTCTTTCTTTCTTTCTTTCTTTCTTTCTTTCTTTCTTTCTTTCTTTCTTTCTTTCTTTCTTTCTTTCTTTCTTTCTTTCTTTCTTTCTTCAAAAGGCAGTCAGGTGGGGATGGAGGGAGGGAGAGAGAGAGAGAGAAAATGAATGAGATGATCTGTTCTCTGGTTCACTTCCCAAATGGCTGCAACAACCAGGGTTGGGACAGGAGTTAAACCAGGAACAGGGAACTTCATCCAGGTCTTTCACATGAGTGGCAGGTAGGCAAGTATTTGGGCCATCATCTGTTGCCTTCTGAAGCCATCAACACAGGAAGCTTGGTTACTAGTAAAGCAGCCAGGACTTGGTTTGGAATTTTGATGTGTGCTGATGGCACAGCCAGTGGCTTAATGTCTGGCGCCACATCACTGGTCCCTGAGCTTTGTTCTTACCCCTGAAAGTGTGAAGATTAAACAAGTATAACTAGATAACTTTTGCATATTAAGAAATCTCTATGACCTGAAGAAAATAATTGTTGAGTTACGTGTGTGGTCAGCTATAGAATACTTACGAATGAGGGGATGTGAAGAGAAGAAATTGAGTTTGTTTCTCATTCCTTAACTGTACACTGTATGGATGGGTACTTTCCAAAGTAGAGTATTTAGTAGAAAATTATATTTGATGTTTGATACATACACAGACTCTGATGCTGTGATTTGAGTGGGAATTCTTGGAAGCGTGTATAAATGTGTATGTATGTCTGTAAGAATATGATGGTGAAGGGAATGCGGAAGGAAGAACTTCGTTAAGGACCTTAAGTAAGAATGATAAATCTAGATTAGTTATTGTGGAATATAACTTTCACATATATGTATGAAAATATGTGTGTATATATATGCTAACTTCACATTTCAACTTTCAATGAAATTCAGTTGTTATTTCTGAATTTAGAAGGAAAAGGACATTGAGAAATTTAAGTGGAAGACTGTGATGTTTATATTCTTTTAATGGTAACATAGGTTTGAAAAGTTCTGGAAATGAAAGGAAGTGAAACACAGCCATCTAGTGGATAAAAACTTAAGAACCATTAGCTTGTACTCACACTGAAGTACTGTGAGCACTCCTGAACATTTCTCAAGGATTATTACTAGGAGGGACTGTAGTTAAGCATCCCTTCTCACACAAACGAACAGTATACATTTATGCAACAAATAATAAGTAATAACAAATAATAAGTTTTAATAAGTGGAGAAAATCTCATGACAATTTAATACAACTTTATATAAAAACTCTCTGGCTAGGCCCAGTGTAATAGTGTAATGGTTGGGGTCTTCGCCTTGAATGTGCTGGGATCCCATATGGGTGCCAGTTCTAATCCTGGCAGCTCCACTTCCCACCCAGCTCCCTGCTTGTGGCCTGGGAAAGCAATCGAGGATGACCCAAAAGCCTTGGGACCCTACCCCTGTGTGGGAGACCTGGAAACAAATTCCTGGCTCCTGGCTTCAGATCAGCGCAGCACCGGCCATTGTGGTCACTTGGGGAGTGAATCATCGGACCGAGGATCTTCCTCTCTGTCTCTCCTCCTCTCTGTACATCTGCCTTTCCAATAAAATAAATAAATCTTAAAAAAAAAAAACCTCTCTGGCGTGGAACTGATATAACACTTTAGTGTGCTACACACATTTTAATTTTGCCATGTAATGATCAGGTTTGTGTCAAACTCTAGAATTACTTTTTAGATGTTTGGGTGTTATAGCTAGGTCTAGGCCTCTCTTGCCAAAGTTAACCTGTTTTTCTAGTTGAAGCTCAGGTTTAGTTACTGTCCTCGCTAGAGTAACTTTTAGTCACCGATGACATAAAAGCTTTATTGATGCAAACATGAATTATTTGCAGGAACAAGATAATGCTGTACAAAATATGCACAAGAAAGTAGAACAATTAGAAACAGAACATATGGACTGCTCTGAACTCTTACAACGACAAACGAATGAACTTGAATTTAGTACTCAACGAGAGGAACGTCTTAGGAAAGAATTCGAGGTATGTTTTATAATCATTACACAGCATGCGTGTTACTCAATCAGTGATCTAAGGTTAGATACAGCCTTTTCTTCCAAAAACTATGAAACTATTTTTGAAAGGTATTTTACTTATGTTTTATATTTGGCATTGTTGAGAACTTTTGTTTCTGAGTCAAATGTATCTTTCCTCTAATGTTTAAAATCCATTTAGTATTCACAGTTAATTCTTATGGACTATTTGGGACATTTGAGAGTCATTCCTGTCAGTTCAGGAAAATGTGTGGTATATCTAGATTCTAAATGACAAAATACTAAATTTTAATTTTGAAATTTGAATTGCGTACTAGCTGAATTTATGAGATGCATTTCAGGTGAGATTTTAGATGGGGAAAATCCATTTGCAGGTACAGGATCCCAAGGCTTTGGACCATCCTCAACTGCTTTCCCAGCCCACAGTCAAGGAGCTGGAAGGGAAGTGGGGCTGCCGGGATTAGACCCAGTACCCGTATGGGATCATAGTGTGTGCAATGCGAAGATTTTAGCTGCTATGCTACCATGCCGGGCCCTGGCCTAGAAATTTTAACTGAAGCAATATGTATATGTATAACAGTAAGAGTTATAACTTTTAATTCGATGTTAAAATCCCTTTGCCTTGGTCCTGGCATGATTATCTAGTGACAAAATTTTCACCTTGCATTTGCTGGAACCCACATGGGTACTGGTTCGTGTCCTGGCTGCTTTACTTCCCAAGCAGCTCCCTGCTTGTGGCCTGTGGTAGCAGTCGAAGATGGCCCAAAGCCTTGGGACCCTGCACCCATGGATCTGTGGATCTGCCTTTCCAATAAAGTAATTACATTTAAAAAAAAACATCGGGTCTGGCACAGTAGCCTAGTAGCAAATGTCCTCGCCTTGCATGCCCCAGGATCCCATATAGGCCTTGGTTCATATCCCTGCTGCTTCACTTCCCTTCCAGTTCTCTGCTTGTGGCCTGGAAAAGCAATTGATTATGGTCCAAAGCCTTGGGACCCTGCAACTGCATTGGAGACCTGGAAGAAGTTCTTAGCTTGTGGCTTTATATCAGTTCAGTTCTGGCTGTGTGGGCCACTTGAAGAGTGAACCAGCAGATAGAAGATAGATAGTGCACACGTGAGAGAGATCTTGGTTTACTTTCCAGATGTCTGCAGCAGTCTAAACTGGACCAGGCTGAATCAGATGCCAGGAGTTGGATCTCTCACCTGCATGGCAGGCGGCCAAGCATTTGGGCCACCTTCTGCTGCTTCTCCAGGCCATTAGCAGGGAGCTGAGGTGGAAGTGGAGCAACTGTGACACAAACTGTTGTTCATACAGGCTTCACAGGTGGTGGCCTAACCCTCTGCTCCCTAACTTTGGCTCCTAGATTTGGCTTTAGATAGGTTAAATTAGGCACATTAATTAGATGGCCAATTGAAGATACTGGGTAAACACTGGAAATCTTATTGTAGGGTGGTAAGGAGCTGTAATATTTCACTGGAAGAATTTTGAAATGTAACAATCTGTATGATATTGCTTTGTTTCTTTTTCATTTCTGCCAAGAGTGATAATGCTGGCTAGAAAATGAAAAAACAACAACAACAACAAACAAGAACAACAACAAAACCCCATTGAACCATTATCACAGCCAATATATGTGAATATTTCATCACTGTGAAAAGAAACCCACTACCCACCACTCGTTTCCCTCCTCTTTAGTCCTAGGTAGCCACCAATCCACTGTGTGTCTCGATAGCATTTTCTTTTCTAGATATTTCATATATCTGGAATTGCAGTGTATGGTATTTTGTGATATTTCGCAGTATGTAGTAGTAATTTATATCTTTAAATAGAATATTCCATTTTATTACACATTTTTGTGTATCTATCTGTCAAGTGATGGCTCTGTGTTTCCACTTTTTAGTTATTCTGGATACATTTTCAGTTTCCTTAGATATATACCTAGGAATGAAATTTATGGGTCACATAGAATAACACTATGTTTAATTTTTAAAAAAACTGTCAAACTGTTTTGCTGTATTTTCTGCTCCTGCCTACTAGGTTCTGATTGCTCCAGATTCTTGTCAGTATTTTTTATTGTCAGTCTTTTTGATTGAAGCCTCCTTAGTGGGTCAGAAAGTATGTCTCCTTGTGGTTTTGATTTGCGTTTCAGTAATGACCAGTGATACTGAGTAAAATATCATGTACTTGTTGGCCATTGGCCTGTCTTCTGTGCAGGAATGTCTATTTGGATCTCTTGCTCATTTTTAAGACGGAGTTAGTTGTAAAGCTCAGGTTATTTTTTTGGAAGTTTATTTCAAAGATGAGGGAATCAAAGATGCATGTGGGGCATGTTTGGGTTGGAGTGATCAGGAGGAGTAAGGTGGGAGACAGGGAAATGTTTCTGCCTTCCATTCCAGGTGTGCAGGAAGAGAGGGAGAATCCCTCTACATTACCCGTCTTCACAGGATCTTAGGAAGGGGAGTGGTTTCATGTTGCAGTCCCAGGTCCCCAGTGATGGGAAGTGTGTGCTAGGGTAAGGGTGATTCAGCGATGAGGGTGTGACTTCTAGTTTGTGAAGGGCCCTACCTGTCTCATTTCATTTCCCCCATCAAAGATTTCCAACTGTTAAACTAAGGGAGCAGATATATCACATCTTCTATAGTTAACTTCTTCCTGATTAGGGACATAGGGTTTGCTTATCCTGGGTTCCGACATCTCTCTCTTATATGAATTTCTCTCATGAGCCAGAGAATTTCTATTTGGAGCCAGTGCCCTGTCCCCTACATCTTCACCATTACTGTGAGATTTTGTAGGCTTCTTTGCATAGGAGTCAGCAACAGAGGTGGTCTAACCATGTAACATGTGCTCTGAGGCTAGACCGTACACCCCAAGATTGGATTCCTAATGAGCCTGAGGACAACAGGAGGTGCTTGCTGATGCCAAAAGTCAGTAGTTGGCCTCTCCACATGTTGGATGCTGCAGCCTAGGTTAGAGAGCACTGGAGTACTGGCTGTGTAGGCCCCTAGCCCAGCCTCTTCCAGCCCTGGTTCTTGTGTGTGCTGGTGGGTGTTATGACCTGGTTCTGGAAGGTCCTTTCGGTTCCCTGCCTGGCCTGTGTCTTGCCTTGTTTCTTGCACACTCTGGTGGGTGTAGCAGCCTGGTCCAGAGGGGGCCTGACTCACTTGGCCCCTCTGCCTGGCATGTCCCCAACCCTGGCACTTGTGGAATCCAATGGGTACAGCAGCCTGGCTCAGTTGGGGCCTTCTAGACTTCTCTTTCTGGCATGTCCTCAGTCCAAGGTCTCACACATTCTGAAAGGTACAGTGGCATGGCCCAAGGAAGCTCATGGCACTGATTTTCCAGGTCTCCCTGCCTATTCTGCCATCTACCCTGGCTCTTGGACACACTGATGGTGCAATGACTTGCCCCAAGGAAGCTCAAGGCTGCAGCTCTGCCCATATCAAAAGCTCTCAATGCCCCCGACCCTGGTCCAGGAACTCTGGCAAGCAGGTTGTGGCAGTTTGTTCAGTCCCCGCAACCCTTGTAGGTTTAGTGTTAAAGAGTAGAGAATTACATAAGTGATAAACATTTCTATAGTTAATATAGAGTTGGTCCAGAATGCCAGACCCAGAATGCCATGCAGCTATTGGCTGCTTTTGTGCCAGGGGTATAACACTTAGGTACAATGCAACCTAGGCTGTTGGGTATAGCTCAGGGGTACCATATTAATGTATGATATTGGGGGGAGACTGGGTGTGTGGCATATGGGAATTCTCAATAGTAATGCCAAGCGTGAACTTGGCAAAGATGAAATTATACTGTAACCATACATAGTCGAATTCTTTTATAAGGTTACAGAAATAAAAAAAAAGTGGTTATATTTTCAACAACAGTTCAAACTTCTGTTTTACTTGTGTGAACACTTTTTTCATGTCATCATATTTTACACTACTTTTAATACTATGTATTTTATGGATGACTTATTAATAAGGATTAGCTTAGTTAATGGTCTGAATATTAGAATTAAAAACCATTTAAAAGTCTCTTTAGGATACTATCATATTTGATGATCACTAAAAATATTTTAATTTCTTATAGTTGTGAAGAAGTACTGGGTATCAGTAATTTCATTTTTGTAGATAGAATGCTTGGTACACCAGTTTTGGCTCATATGACAAATGTCTAATGCCTACTTTAAAGTGTATTTGTAGATCACTTACCACTGATTCCTGCCCCTCTCCCCAGCCCCCGCACATCCCCTCTCCCGTAAAACATGTAACTGCCGGCCCAGCATTGTGGCTCGGTGGCTAAATCCTCAGTTATAAGCAGCAGGGTCTCATTTGGGCACTGGTTCATGTTCCAGCTGCTCCACTTCCCATCCAGCACCCTACTTATGGCCTGGGAAAGAAGTACATGCTGGCCCAAAGCCTTAGGACCCTGCACCTGTGTGGGAGACCTGGAAGAGCCTCTTAGTTTCTACTTTGGATTGCCTCCTCTCTGGATGTTTCAGTCAGTTGGGGAGTGAACCAACGGATGAAAGATCTTTGGCTCTCCTTCTCTTTGTAACTCTGATATTTTCCCAGTGAAAATAAATAAATCTTTAAAAAATGTAATTGCTCTAATATTTTTTCTTATATTATTTTGGATTGCTTATATTTTTACTATTACTTTTCTGAGCTATTCACTAAATACTTTGAAAAAATATTTATTGAGAAAGAGACAGAAAAAACAAAACAAAATCAACAACAGGAAGGACAAAAAATAAATTAACAACACCATGAAATTAAATAACATGCTACTGACTGACTAATGTGTTGCTGAAAATGAAAATCAGGAACCTTCTTGAAGAAAATGATGCTACTGTATGATCTATGAGTATTTGGAGAATTTAATCAGAAGAAAGTGTTTTGAAGAGATGAAACTAACCAAAAACATCGAAACCCATACGATATAGTTTCCACTGATTTTTGTTGGTGAAATGTGTCTCCTGTAGGTAACAAATAGATGGGTTTTGTTTTTTGATCCAGTCTACTAATCTATGACATTTGATTGATGACTTTAAGCCATTTACATTTATGGTTAATATGAATGGGTGTTAATTTGGTTCTGTCATTTTAGCAATGGGTTGTTCATTGATTTAGTCTTCTGTTGTTATTGTACTTGGATGTTCTTCACATTTGCCTTTGGTTTTGGTGGGCACTATTCCTCTTCTCTGTCAAGAGAACATCTTTGAGTATCATTTGTAGGGCAGATTTGGAAGAGGCATATTCTTTTAACTTTTCTTTACTATGGAAGAATTTTATTTCATTTTCAAAGACAAAGGAAAGCTTTGCTGGGTATGTTATCCTGGGATGGACATTTTTTTGCTTTTTAGACTTTGGAATATGTTGCTCCATTCTCTTCTGGCCTGTAGAATTTCCTGTGAGAGGTATCCTGTGAGTTTAATTGGCATTCCTTTATATGTCAATTGATTTTTTTTTTCACTGGCACATTTAAGGATCTTTTCCGTATGTTCTATTGAAGAGAGCTTGATGATCATGTGTCTTGGTGAAGATTGCTTTTGGTCAAGCCTGTTGGGAGTTCTGTGCCCCTCCTGGATGTTGTTTCCCAATTCTTTCTCTAGATTAGGGAAATTTTCCTTTATTATTTCATTAAATACATGTGTAAACCAAGCTTCTCTTTCTGCACCTTCTGGGACTCCCATAACTCTTACATTTGACCTTTTAATAGTGCCTTTCAATTCTTGAATAACTTTTTTGGCCTGATCCACCTCTGCTTCCAGCTTTTTGTTTGTTCCTCCTGGTGACAGGAAATATCTTCCAATTCTGAGATTCTTTCTTCTGCTTCTTTCATTCTATTTTGGAGACTGTCCACTGTACTTTTAATTTACTCCATTGTATTCTTCATTTCTGATATATCAGCTTTCATTGGATTCATTTCTAGTGTGACATAGTCCTTGAATTCCTTGAATGCCTGCTTTACATGCTTCTCATTGTTGATAAGAAGCTTTATAACAAGCGTTTGAATTCTGTATCTCCCATTTTCTCAATGTCTTCCTCAGTTAACTCTGAGGTTTGCATAGGGTTTTGCTTGTTTGCAGAGGAGTCTTCAGTAATATTCATTGTGCCTCTGTCTCTTCTTTGCTCTTGGTCATTGTAGTTCTGGTTGGCAGAATCTTCTTGGGACAGGTTTCTAAGCTGTGTCACCCACAGGTCTGCAGTTTGATTCTGCTTATTGCATTTGGTACATGGCTCTTTATTTGCTGTCACTTGTGCTACTCCTTCCAGCAAGTTGCAGGTTCTTATGTTAGATTTCCACCATGGTCTCTGTATCTCCAGCTCCTGGCTCACCATTCTCCACCTCCTGTGATACCGTGCTCAGCCTGCACCATTGTCTGTATAACCATTCTCCCACTTCCAGTTGGAGCAGGTCCCAGGATTAGGGAGATACCAGGTGTCTATGTAACTAGGTTGTTGGTGGTGCTGATCTTGTAGGACCCTGTTGACTGTTAGTTCTGAGGACCATACAGACCTATTTTGACCCTTACGATGCCATAGTCGGTATTATTTTCCTGTGGGACCAGAGCAATGCACTGAGCTCAATGAATTTTTGCTGAGCTCAGTGCATGTGTAGCTCACTGTTGTCCCTGCAGTCTTAAATTCTTTGCCACACTGTAAGAAATGCCACTACTAGAGTTCTTTTTTTTTTTATGATAGATTGTTTTTATTCCTGATTAAAATCAGCTCTATCTTTTTTTAAATTGTTATTAACATTGTATTATGTGATACAGTTTTATAGGCACTGGGATTCCCCCCACCCCTCACACAACCCTCCCCCCATAGTGGATTCCTCCACCTTGCTACATAACCACAGTTCAAGTTCAGTTGAGATTCCTTCATTGCAAGCATATACCTAGCATAAAGTCCAGCATCTTATTGTCCAGATAAGTTCAGTGGCTTCTTGGGAAGACCTTCTCTGGTCTGAAGGTAGAGCTAACAGAGTAAAGTTCCGGTCAGTTAAAAGCCCCAACAAAACATCAGCATCAATATACAATGTTATGGAATTAATTGACATAGTATTGAGTAAACAATATGTTAAAGATAATGCAAGTTCAATTCTTCAAAACATCTGGGTTGAGACAGTATCAATGACAGGTTCAAAAAGTAACAAACAACCAAACAGAAATTACAGGTTAAATCAAGGCGAACATGTGGTATCTAACCTTTTGGGATTTGCTTATTTCCCTTAGCATTATAGTTTCCAGTTGGGCCCATTTAGCCACAAAGAACTGCATTTTGTTTTTTTTTAATAGCTGAGTAGTATTCCATGGAGTAGATGAACCAAAGCTTTCTTATCCAATCTTCTGCTGATGGGCATTTCGGTTGCTTCCATGTTTTTGCAATTACTGATTGTGCTGCTATGAACATAGGGGTGCATGTTGGTTTGTCATGAAACAGGTGTTTTGGATATATTCCTAGGAGTGCTATTGCTGGGTCATATGGTATGCAGATTTTGAGTTGTTTGAGTGTTCTCCAGACTGATTTCCATAAAGGCTGTACCAAGCTGCAGCTCCACCAGCAGTGGAGTAGGGTTCCCTTTTCCCCGCATCCTCGCCAGCAAGCGTTGTTGGTGTTCTTGTTTATGTGGGCCAATCTTACTGGTGTTAGGTGGTACCTCATCCATTTCTTAATTTGGATTTCCCTTATTGCCAGGGAACTGGAGCATTTTTTCATATGTTTGTTTGCCATTTGGGCTTGTTTCTTTTTGAAATGTTTGCCCATTTCCCGTGCCCATTTCTTGAGTGGCTTGTTTGTTTTGGTGTTTTGGTTGTTTTGGAGTTCTTTGTATATCCTGGAGATTAGCCCACTATCTCCTATATAGTGCGTGAAGATCTTCTCCCATTCTGTGGGTTGCTTTTTTACTTTGCTGATTGTTTCCCTTGCTGTACAGAAACTTCTTAGTTTGATGAGGTCCCATTTGTTTATTCTGTTCTCAACTGCTATTGCTTTTGGCGTCCTTCTTAGAAAGTCAGGACCTACTCCTAGGTCTTGCAGGGTCTTTCCAACATTTTCTTCCAAGAGTTTGAAGGTTTCTGGATGTAGGTTTAGGTCTTTCATCCGTGTAGATTGGATCTTAGTGCACTACTAGAGTTCTTGATCTGCTGGTCATTAAGTCTGATGGCCACCTGAACCTGTCTTGGGTTTTACATGTAGGATGCCACGTTGATGCAGTTCACTGAGTCAGAAATGAGTTCGCTCCCTGCTCTGTGCATGTTCAGTCCTGCCTCATAATCTTCGCCTCCTTAAATAAAATGGTGCCAAATTCAGCTCTTAGAGGCAGACTGGGCGATGAAATCCACCCTGTTCCTGCACCATGCGTTTGGGACCTGCCGTTCTGTTGCTGTTCCTGGTCAAATCAAACAGACGAGTAGGACGGGTAGTTCTTTGTCTGGGTTCATCTCCTGAGCTCCCCAGATGAAGGTTGCTTCCCAGCTGGTTGCTGGTGGAGTTCTGGCTGTTGGTGGTGTGCAGATTGCCCGTTAGCTGAATGCCTCTGGGGTATCAGTCACTGCAACACCACAGCATTGTTTTTGCTGCTTTCCTGTGTCTGTCAGTCTCCAGGTACCACTCTGCTGTTCTGTCTTCTCCTATTTCCTGGAGTGTGTTCTCTCTGCTTCTCACTGGCTAATATTTCCCTGTTTAAATGTGTCCTTACTCTATTCTACCATCTTGATATTCCAGTTCTCTGCTTTGGGGGTTTTGAAACTTTACATGTAGTCTAGGTGATTTCTATAACTTGGGTCATCTCTGTTTCTATTCATTTAGTAAAATCTTATAAATGAAAAACTCCTATATGTGGACAAATATGGTTATCTGTTAATCTTCATATTTAGACCTCTTTAAACTTTGTCTTTAATTTAAATAAATATATTTAGTGTTGTTCATTTAACTCGGTGGTGGCTTAGTGAAAAAGTTTTTAAGTTTCTAGAGTGTTCTATACTCATTTTACGTTCCAGTATGGAAGCTTCAACTACCAGTAATTTCAGGCAAGTAAAGTTAGTGGAAATGATAATTTAAATATGATAATTAAAAATATATTTAGTTTTTATTGGAAAGGCAGATTTATACAGAGGAGAGACAGAAAGATCTCCCATCTGCTTTGGCCATAATAGTCGGAGCTGAGCCAATTGGAAGCCAGGAGCATCCTCTCGGTCTCTGAATCAGGTGCAGGATCCCAAAGCTTTGGGCCATCCTCTGCTCCTTTTCCACACCACAAGCATGGAGCTGGATGAGAAGTGCTACAGTCAGGACACAAATTGGCACCCATATGGGATCTTCATGCTTGGAGGCGCAGGATCAGCCAGTTGAGCTAATGTGCTGTCCCAATAGAAATGATAATTTTAAAATAATGAAACTAATATGCGATAACAGTAAGTAGGAGACTTTAAAAAAATTTTAAAATAGTGCATTATTTAATGTCAGTGGTATCAGAGCAAGCAGGCAATACAGAGACTTTTAGCTTAACAAGCATTTTAAATTTTGGTGAAGCTTTTTAATAGCTGTATTTCATGAAAAGTGATTTCTTTATGTGCCTGGACCAAAGAACTTCATATATATAATACGTTTTTAAAGTCTGACAGGCTACGCCATTTTGTGGCTTACTCATCTGAACGTGGATCAATGATTTCTTAGATTAAAAAAAATTAACTCCCAACCCAATTTTATAAATGCAGTGCTACATACCACAGAATCAAGGGAAATGTGTACAGGAAAAAGAAATATCTATGACTCTTATAAGCTTCTTTACAACTAGGGGAGTTTATTATCATGGGAAATAAGCTTAACTCAATAACAAAACAGAGAAGATGCAAACCTAATTCTGAGCAAACTGAAGTCTTTGGAAAATTACAGCAGAGAGAGAGAACAACAGTCTTTGCAAATAAATCCTGAATTGCTTCTGTCAGTCATATTTATAGTAACAGAGAAGGGAAAAGGCAGAAGGAAAAGAAAGATGTGTTTGACCTTCCATAGTTTTCCAGGAAGTCCATTTTGGATAATTCATCTTTTTAAGTCATTTGCTTGTAGCAATTGTATTTCAGTACTGATCTGTGTTGATTACTAACTAGTCAATGAGGGGACTGCTTGGGTTTTACAATCGTACTTCGTGTACTACACTGATTGTATTATACATTTCAGTACAGTGTTTAATGTTGATATTGGGTTTCAAAACTGCAAGTTCATTTTAAAAAAATGGGTTGAGCACTCAAGTGTTGCCAGAAGAGATAAAGGTGATATTTAAATAAAGATAGATTAGTTAATCGCCGAACTAATCAGAATATGTGACCTAATAAAAACTGTTTTAGGATCTGAACAGTGTAGTTTCATTATTCATTTCTTGCTGAATAAAGCAGTTAACTGCATTTTCGAATTTATTCCTCCCTGTGCTCATGCTGGCATGTACAGCTTCAGACTTAGTGTTGGAGATATCTGACACATAGTGGGTACTCTTTAATATTCTTTTTACTTGCATAGTAAAATAAGTATCAGTGAAAGCATCATGAAAAGCATCACATCAGACCCATTCATTAAAATAAATTTTAATTTATTTTTAAATATCTATTTTAAAAAATTTATTTATTTATTTATTGGAAAGGCAGGTATACAGAGAGGAGGAGAGAAAGAGGGGAAGATCTTCCATCCGATGGTTCATTCCCCAAGAGACCGCAGTGGCTGGTGCTGAGCCGATCTGAAGCCAGAAGCCAGGAGCCTCTTTGGGTCTCCCACGTGGGTGCAGGGTCCCAAGGCCTTGGGGCATCCTTGACTGCTTTCCCAGGCCACAAGCAGGGAGCTGGATGGGAAGTGGAGCTGCTGGGATTAGAACCGGTGCTCAAAGGGGTCACGGAGCATGCAAGGCGAGGACTTTAGCCGCTAGGCTATCACGCTGTGCCCCAGATTTATTTATTTTTATTGGAAAGTCAGGCCCCATTCATTTATTTTTAACTAATGATTTAAGTGTTTTTATACCGTAGCATTTACTATTGGCCTTCAATGTAAACATAATGTGATTGCAATTATATTGGAAAACTTTTATCCCTTTGCAGTACCTTTTTATGGTAATAAAAGGATACTTGGAGGTTTCTGGTTTAAAGGCTGACGGTTTAGTACTCTTTTCCTTCATGTAAAGGTGGGGAAATATGCATAATAATGCCTACGCTGAAATATGCATAATGCTATGGTTATCATATAGAACTAACCAGTCTTCCAAGATCCAGTGTGTTAGACAATGTTTTTTGAAAAAGAGTAGTTATTGTAGTAGTTACTTGTGAAGTGAGAGCTGTTAGATGATACAATCTGAACAAATAGGTGCGTATCACTTGTAATTTGTATAAGTTGTTGACATTATGACTGAGCAAGTTTACAAAGGCTGTGCCAACTCTTATGCTGTATTGAGAAAAAAAAATGAACAGTATGTTGATGTTCCTTTAGCACCCTCTGCTGGATATAAGAATTACTTCAGCAGGTTAGAATTAAGTTCATTAGGAGAAATTTAATAAAATCAGTCAACAAAATCTACTGTTGGAACGAGTTTGTTTGAAGCCTTGAATTATTTCTCATGCCATTACTGATTTATCAATTGTTTTAGTAATAATAGCCAGTAAATTTGTTTTCTTTGGATGTTTCATTCAAAACAAGGAAGTATGAAAATATAGACGTGAGCTTGTGCTTATTGTTTCAGCTTAGTTTTGATATAGGCAGGCAAAATGGAATCTCCTCTGGATTGCTGGAATGACAAGCTAACAATTAAACACTGTCACATGTACATAAGAAACAAGACGTGAGGGCCCGGTGCCATGACTTAGCAGCTAAAGTCCTCGCCTTGATTGCACCAGGATCCCATATGGATGCCGGTTCTAATCCCGGCAGCTCCACTTCCCATCCAGCTCCCTGCTTGTGGCCTGGGAAAGCACTTGAGGATGGCCCAAAGCCTTGGGTTCCTGCACCTGCGTGGGAGACCTGGGAGAGGTTCCTGGCTTCTGGCTTTGGATCAGTCCAGCTCTGGCCTTTTCGGTCACTTGGGGAGTGAATCATTGGATAGAAGATCTTCCTCTCTATCTCTCCTCTTCTCTGTAAATCTGCCTTTCCATTAAAAATAAATAAATCTTGAAAAAAAAAGAAACAAGACTTGAATAGTCAAATATTTTGTTGCAGAATCACTGAATATGTTGTATTTTAATGAAAATTTTGACTAGATAGAGAAACCTGCAGATAGACTTTCAGGATTCTTTTTTTTTTTTATAAGCTTTGATAATAGTTGATGAAAGTTTTTTTTTTAAGATTTATTTTATTTTTATTGGAAAGGCGGATATACAGAGAGGAAGATCTTCCGTCCGATGATTCACTCCCCAAGTGAGCGCAACGGCCAATGCTATGCCAATCCGAAGCCAGGAGCCTCTTGCGGGTCTCCCATGCGGGTACAGGGTCCAAAGCTTTGGGCCATCCTCGATTGCCTTCCCAGGCCACGGGCAGGGAGCTGGAAGGGAAGCGGGCTGCCGGGATTAGAACCGGCACCCATATGGGATCCCAGGCGTGCAAGGCGAGGACCTTAACCACTGTACCACTGCACCATTGCGCCGGGCCCAACTTTTAGGATTCTGAAATGTATTTTGCCATTGTTAGACTTGTTTTTTCTCTTTATTTGCGTGTTCTATGTTTTAGGATACTATGTTCTATGTACTATACTATGTACTATGGGTTAGTGGCTAAAGTCCTCGCCTTGCACATGTTGGATCCTATATGGGCACCGGTTCTAATGCTAGCTGCCCCACTTCCCATCTAGCTCCCTGCTTGTGGCCTGGGAAAGCATTGAGGATGGCCACTTGGGAGTGAATCAGTGGGCAGAAGATCTTTTTGTCTCTACTCCTTTTGTCTATCTGACTTTCCAATAAAAATAAGGAAATGTTAAAAAAATTATGTTCTCAGTGCCTTTGGGTATTTCCTGAGTGGCCAGACTCCTGATTTTACAGACTGTCAAGTGAGCATACTCATTACCAACAAAGGCAGCTCTAATTCTTTGAGGGAAGAAAGTTTGTCCTGTGGTATTTACATTCAAATCTTTTTTCAAAAAAAAAAATTGGTATTGGGCGTCACTAGGGTATTGCCAGTTCTAGTCTGGGCTAAACACCAGCGTTTAATAGATGCTAAGCTGTATGTCTACAGCCTCAGGAATCTCTTGTTCTTAGATCTAAAGACAGCGTTTAGTAGGAACTTTTGTTTTTCAATGATGGGAATCACAAGTTCAAGTTAAGTGCTGCCACTTTAAAAAAATATTTTCTTTGGTCTTTTCACTCAAGTATTCTTTTTATTGAGATGCACTTCACATATTACAAAACTAATTCGTTTAAAGTATTTAATTCAGGGGTTTTCAGTATTTTCAGAAGGTTGTAAAACTGTTAATTATTTTTAAGGAAAGGTTTGTTTTTATTAGAAAGCCGGAATTTGCAGAGAAAAGGAAAGACATTTTTAGTGTCTGGTTCGCTCCCTCAAATGGCTGCTGATCTGCAGCCAGGAGCCAGCTTCTTCTGGACTTCCCGTGTGGATCAGGGTCCCAAGGCTTTCACGTACATCAACAGGAAGCTGGAGCAGAACTGGAGCAGCAGGGCCCAAACCAGTGTTCCTCTGGGACGCCAGTGAAGTGGGAAGCAGCTTTACTGTTACGGCACAGTGCTCTTCCCAGGTGTGCTTACTTGTTAAAACAAACTGTGTAGGCTAAGAAAGGAAAAAAGTTCTATCATCCAAAATTACATCAACAAATAGAAAGGCTTAAAGGGAGTGTAAAGGAGGATGTGAGGAGAGATTGATCTTTTTGTTTTGTTTCGCCACCCAGTTGGCTACGATGGCCAGAAGTGAGCCAATTCTAAGCTAGGAGCTAGAAGCTTTTTCCAGGTCTCCCACATCGGTGCAGGGGTCCAAGGACTTGGCCATCTTTTGCTGCTTTTCCAGGCACATTAGCAGGGGATTGGACAAGAAATGGAACAGCTGGGGTTTGGGCCACACCCAAATGGAATGGCTGCACTGTGGTTGAAGGTTTAACTTGATATGCCATGGCACTGGCCCCCACTTTCACATTTTTATACATGATTTCAAGGTGCATCCATATTTTGAGCTGTGTACCATCCCTTTCTCTGGCTGTGTAAGATTCCACTGTTTAGGTATTTCATATTTTGTTTATCCATTAATTAGTTATAGGCATTTTTGTATTTTCTACCTTTGGCTATTATGAAAAATGCTGCTATGATCCTTTGTGTGTTTTTTTTGTTTGTTTGTTTGTTTGAACATGCTTTCATTTCTCTTGGGTATATGCTTAGGAAAATGATTAGTGGGTTAACTGGTTATTCTTTGTTTATAAAATTTTTTTTTAATAATTTATTATTTGAGAGGTAGAGAGACTAAGAGAAAAAGCTATGGCTTACTGCTTCATTTCCCAAATGTCCATGACAGCCAGGACTGGGATGTGCCAGAGCTGGAAACTTGGAATTCAGTGCAACTTTCAAAGTGAGTTGTAAGAATCCAGTTACTTGTTCCATCATCTGTACATCCCAGGGTCTGAATTATCAGGAAGCTGTGATCAAAGCAGTGCTGGACTCAAACTCAGGCATTCATATCTCAGATATAGGTGACATAATCAGCAGCTTAGGCAATCTGCTAAATGCCCTCAAAACTCATAATATGAAAATCATTCCATTAAAACATGAGGAAAAGTATAGTAGATCCTTCACCAAAGAAGGCATACAAATAGCAATATGCATGAAGAGATGTTCAGTGATATTAGTCATTATAGGGAAATGTAAATGAAAGCTGAGATCCCTTAACAGGCCAATTTGAATATCTACATTAATCCCCTAAAAAATGACCATGCCAACTGTTGTTGAGGATGTGGAGCAATAGGACATTTCATACAACCCTATGGAATGTAAATTGGTATGCCCACCTTGGAAAATTTTATGGTAGTCTCAAAATGTGCAGTATACACTTCTCATTTGACCTAGCCATTCTAATCCTCACTAGTTACTCTGGCCATGTGAATGGGCATACAGAAATTGAACTGTGTCCCTATACACAAGTGCCCATAGCAGCTTTATTTGTAATAGCCCACAGTGGAAATAAATGTTCATCAGCAGGTGAACAGAGAAATCGGTTGTAGTATTAACATAGTGGAAGTTTGTTTGACTATAAAAGTGACCTATGGTACGTGCACCCACGTGATGAGTTTCAGAATACTTTCACAGGAGGAAAGGAATTGGGCAATAAAGCATCTGTGTTACAGGATTCAACTGACATAGAATTTCAGAAACTACAAGCTCCTGTACGGTACAGAATTAGCTGATGTGGATTACTCGGTGAAGGGGATTAGGTGCACAGTGCTGGAAGGAATACTTCAGCAAGGGATGTCAGGGATTGCTTAAGGGTAATTGAAGTATTTCTGGTTTTGATTGTGGCAAGGATTTCTTGGATCCTTATTTATGAAAACTTACCAAGTTTTGTCATTCCAATATGTATGGGTTATTATATACAAATTGTTTCCCAGCAAAACTTAAGAAGCAAAACAAAAAGAAAGCAAACTCTGGAACATTCTTTTTGAGCATGAGTTTACACTCCGTTCTTGCAAAGTAACAGGGAGAGGCCCTACAGCTGCGGTAAGCTAAATTGCTAATTGTAGTTCTGTGATGTACTAATCCATATTTAAACAGTAAGTACTAGTGTTAGTATTTACTAATATCAGTATATGGATTTATGATTTAAAAATCTTAATTTGTTTTTAGGCAACTACTCTGAGAGTGAAGAAATTAGAAGAAAATATTGAAGCAGAAAGAGCAGCACATCTGGAATCAAAATTTAATTCTGAAATTATTCAGGTAAGACATATGAATATGTATTTCTGGTATGAATTTTTAAAGTTGTGTTATAACAGTTAACTAAAACAACAATATATTCAGAGAACGAAGACATGCAAGAATATGTTGTGGTGCTCCTGATTACTGAGTTGCGGTCAGGATATAGTTGAGGATATATTATGCTAATGGAGGAGTTGGCACACTGCAGCACACAGGCCAGGTCTTACCCGTTGTCTGTTTTTGTGAAAATTCATCTTGCCTCTGCATCATATTTATAGAACGCATATCAGCTGTCATCATTAAGAGCTGACAGAATAAAGATGCATGAGCTCTACTTGCAACTTGGACTAAGCTTCAGATACCATATTTGTATATATGATATATAGACACAAAGGGAGAAATACAAAATGCTAAAATATTTGGGAGTATGACAAATAGAAAAGGTCTAATGCTGGAGAAGAATTAAATGTTCTTGTTGGGGTTTGGAAAGTGAGAAGGAATTTCTGAGAGAAAAGAGAGCACAGCATTTAAATTAGGGGTTGGAAAGCTATTGCCCTTGGACCAAATTTGACATGCAGCTCATTTTCGTAAATAATTTCTTTTGGGGGAAAATAACCATGCCCCTCTTTTTTAAACATGTAGTTTATGGCTGCTTGTTGATTTAGGAACCTTATGACACACAAAACTTAAAGAATTGACTCTCCAGCCCCATACAGAAACAGCTTTATGACCACTGTTCTCAGCGAACAGAACCGCAAGAGTAAAGCTACTAATGATAGTCGAAAGATGTGATGAGACTCAGGAAGGGACTTTTTAATGCTAAAGAACTTAGATTTATTTTGCAAGTCAGAAGCAGGGATAGGCAAATACTTCTCAGGAAAGACTGCAGAAGCACAGGCAAAACTAAACAACAACTACGCAAAACCAAACAAGTGAAGCCAGTGAAGCTAAGAAATGTCCGTACTATGAAGGAAACTGTAAACAAAGTGAAGAGGCAACCAAAGGAATGGAAGAAAATATTTACAAATGACACAACTGATAGAGGAATAATATCTAGGATCTATAGAGAACTCAGAGAACCTAACAACAATACAAAACAGTTTAGTTAAAAAAAAGGAAAAAGGCATGACCAGGCAATTTTCAAAGACTGAAATATAAATGTCCGACAACATGAAGGAATGCTCAGGACCACTAGTTATCAGAGAAACACAGATCAAAACCACAGTGAAATTTCACCTTATCCCAGTTAGAATGGCTGTGCCCTCCCCCACACCACCCCCCAAAAAAACAAATATTGGAGATGATGTGGGGAAAGATTACTCTAATCCACTGTTGGTGGAAATGTAAACTAGTATAACCATTATGGAGGACATATTGGAGATTCCTCAGAGATCTGAAAATAGATATTCCATATGAACCAGCTGTCTCACTCATGGGGATTTACCCAGATGAAGTGAAATCAGCATATGACTGCTGTTGGTACCTGCGCTTTTTGGAGATAAATTCACAATAATTAAGGTATTGAATCATAGCAGCTGTAGCCAACTGTCTAGGTTGGTTTATACCTAGGCAAGTATTAACACTGCTGGGAGAAAAGCAGCCAAGGCTGGCAACATTCTGGGCCTGGCTAGTGCCAAATTGTATTAACTGTACCGGTGTGCCAGCTTAGTTGCCTAGTCTATTTTTCTTTTTTTGAAAGGTATCTGGGAAGGTGGGAAATACTGGGGTGGAACACACCAACCTGGTCTCCAGGTCGTGGGGGGTTGCAGATTGCCTGGGGAAGGGGATCTTGGGACATATTGGAGACTGGAGTCAGAGCAGCTGAGGGCATGTATGTTGAGGGGGGATGACTTCTTGGATCTTCCATGGATCCAGCCACTGCACTCACAGGTGGGCAAGGGAACTGAGATGGAGTGGTTTGGCGGCAGTGGGAGATGGAATGGTGGAGACTGGAGGGCATGTCTGGGATAGGCCAGCTCACCTGCCCATGTGTCAGACTTGGATGGGCCAAATAGCATTGCAAGTTGCCTAATGGTGCACACATAAGCTGGGTGTGTGGGGGTATGCTTGGCTGGATTAGGCTGTAGTACCTGCCCCTAAGTGTTTTAGCAGGAAGCAAGTTGCAGCACCCACTAGAATGTGAGAGACCTAGATCTAGGGGAAGATTCTGTAGAGGATCTATGGGTTTTCCTCTGTGGGAGGTAGCACCCACTGGTTTGCATGGAGAGCATGGGGTGGTGACAGGCTGAGCCAGGCTGGACCATGGAAGTCATCTGATAGGAACTCACATGACACTTGAAGAAACTAGGGCTGGGAGGAGACAGGCCAGTCTGCAGCAGATGCTGGTACATGCGAAGGTCAGGGCTGATGGCAGACCATGCCTAGGGCCTTGGCACCTGTTGGCACATGAGATCCTGTGGCTGGTAGGGGAGTTTGGGGAACTCTCTTGCTAGACCACAGCTTCTATTGGGAAGCACAGTAGCTGGGCAGGCCAGGGCAGGCAAGGCTGTAGCACTCTTTAGCATGGGTTGGGTCAGGGGACAAGCCAGGCTGGGTCAGTTCACAGCGCACTGGCATGACTGAGAGTCAAGATGGGGTGCAAGCCAGGCTTCTCTGGGCTGCAACCCAGTAGTTTAAATGAGGGGTAAAGGGTGGGCTAGGGTGCTGCATGTGCCAGTGAGAGCTGGGACTGGGGCTAGGCTGGGCTATAGCACCTGCTGGCAGATGCTGAGAGACTTGGGGGTTAGCCATCTCAGACTGAGCCACAGCACCTGCTGGCATATACAAAACCTGGGGCTGGGAGTGAGCTTGAAAGGGGAACTTTGGAGACTCCCTTGTTGGATTGCTGCTTCTACTGGTGAGTATGAGAGCTTGCTTTGGAGATGGGCTGATCTCATGCCACACCTGCTAGCTTCATGAAAGCTGAATGGATGCAGGCCAGCTGAGCTAGCTTGCAACACCTGGGAAGGGATTGGACTGGGAGCAAGTTGTACCAGGCTGGACCATGGTACCCCCTGGCAAGTGCAAGATCTTGGGCAGGAGTGGTCCTGGTAAAGAAATTGCGATTGCTCCTCTGCTAGGCTTCAGATCCCACTGGTGAGTATAACAGCCAGGGCTAGTGGTGAATTGGATTGGGCAGAGTGGCAGCACCTGTTGGCATGCATGTGGGCTGGGTTTGGGGAAGGGTCGAGCTGAGCTAAGCTACAGAACCCATGAGTGTACATGAGGGCCAAATGGGATGCAGAATGGACCGCAGCACACTTTAGTTGGTATGAAAGATTGGGCTGGGGGCAGAACTGACCAGGCAGGTAGCTGCACTGGCTGGTGCAGGTGATAGACCAAGCCTGACCTTGCACTGGCTGGCACACATGAAAGTCAAGTCTGAGGTCACCACAAGTGAGGTTTCTTGGGGAACTTCCAAACTAGATAGCTGGACTCAAATCCCAGCCACAAGGAAAAATCACAATGTGTGTTGTCCAACCTTGGGAGTGCATGTATCGGGACTGGGCCTCCTCAGTTGCTGAAGCTTGTGCAGTGCTCATCGTGCTCAGATACACAGGGGACATGACAGTCAGCAAACCTAGGACAGCAGTTGTCTGATGCCTCATCAGAGGATAAAAAGCAGACTAGGTTGGACAACTTTCCTGGTCAGGCTTTGCAGCAAGAATTTGGGTCTATTTATGCACACTGAAGTAGATTTGATTAGTCTTGGAAATATTTTTCTCAACCCTGGTACAGTGACGCTGTTGGCATCTCGGAACTATCAAAACCACTCAAGTAACACCCTTGGAACACTCGTCTTCACATTGAGGTCTCCAAGACATCATCATAGGACCATCTCCCAACACCCTGTGTGTTTGCCTGTGTGGGGATCTCATATGGGCGCTGGTTCGTATCCCAGATGCTCCATTTCCCTTCCAGCTCCCTGCTTGTGGCCTGGGAATGCAGTAGAGGATGACCCAAAGCCTTGGGACCCTGCAGCTATACGAGAAACCAGAAGAATCTCTGGCTCCTGGCTTCACATCAGCTGAGCTCCTGCTGTTGTGGTCGTTTGGGGAGTGAACCAGTGGATGGAATATCTTTTTCTCTGTATCTCCTTCTCTCTGTATATATGACTTTCCAATAAAACAAGTAAATCTTGGGTCTGGCAGTGATAGCGCAGTGGTTAAAGACCTCACCTTGAACATACCGCTGGGATTCCATATGGATGCCGGTTCCAATCCCTGCGGCTCTGCTTCCCATCCAGCTCCCTGCCTGTGGCCTGGGAAAACAGTCGAGGATGGCCCAAAGCCTTGTGACCCTGTACCCATGTGGAAGACCCAGAAAAAGCTCCTGGCTCCTGGCTTCGGATTGGCTCAGCTCCAGCTGTTGCGATCGCTTGGGCAGTGAACCATGGGATCGAAGATCTTCCTCTCTGTCTCTCCTCCACTCTGTATAGCTGCCTTTCCAATGAAAATAAACAAATCTTTTTAAAAAATTAAGCAAATCTTACAAAAACAGTGAAAATAAACAATCTAAAAATTCAATTCTATTGAATCAAACCAGATGTCTGTTAAAATGATTGGATCAAGAAAATGTGATACACAGTAAAGCTCAAAGAATATGCCTTTTCCAGACTTGCCCTACAAATGCTACTTCAAGATGTTCTCTTGACAGAGAAAAGGAATAGCACCCACCAAAACCAAAGGCAAATGTGAAGAACATCCCAGTAAAATAACAACAGAAGGCTAAATCAAAGAATGAACGGTTAACCCATTGCAAAAATGAAAGGACCAAATTAACACCCATTCATATTAACCCTGAATGTAAACGGCTTAAACTTATCCATCAAATGTCATAGATTAGTGGACTGGATCAAAAAACAAAACCCATCTATTTGTTACCTACAGGAGACACATCTTACCAACAAAGATCAGCGGAAACTATCCCTGTGGATTTTGATGTTTTGATTTTTAGTTTTCATTTCTTCAAAACAGTTTTTTTCTCATACTGAATTCTTCACTGAGTCATTGGCTATATAGTAGCATCATTTTCTTCAAGAAGGTTCTTGATTTTCTTTTTCATTTCTTCAGTGACACATTAGTCATTCAGTACATGTTATCTAACTCCATGGTGTTGTAAATTTCTATTTTTCTGTCTGTTGTTGATTCTGTTTTGTGGCTTCTCATTTAAGGGGAGGT
This sequence comes from Ochotona curzoniae, assembly GCF_017591425.1. Lineage (NCBI taxonomy): Eukaryota > Metazoa > Chordata > Mammalia > Lagomorpha > Ochotonidae > Ochotona > Ochotona curzoniae. The sequence goes on along the minus strand of NW_024467106.1, from coordinate 45,786,606 downwards.
ACAATAACTGTGCTCTGGAGATGATCATATCCAGATGTGAGGATACAATGCAATATGCATTTCTATTTTCAGATCAAAGATAGACTCTCAGTGAAACTGTTAACTGTATCTTGACAATAGAATGCTGGGCTCTCTGCCATTGTCCATGTCCATGCCTGCAATGATGGATTTACATCTGCTTATAAAGAACTATATTATTGTAATAGCATAGAGGAAATCAGTGTGTGTGGGAGGGGTTTTATGAATGGACCAGGGAAATCCCAGAGCCTATTGAACTGTATCACAAAATAACAGTAAGAAATGGAAAAAATAAATATGGAAATAAGAACAAAAAGAAAATAACAGGTGGTATATATATATATATATATATATACTATATATATATAGTATGGAATACTATTCAGCCATAAAAAGGAGATTTTTTTAAAAAATTAAAGTACTAAGTTTATTTCTCATGTATATTTTTGTCTTCAGGCCATTTCCACATCTGACCCCTGCTATTACTCTGTCCTATCATAATATACCATACATTTTTAAAACCAAGCAGAGGGTGGAATTTCATCTTTAAAAGCTAAACAGGCATTTTGGACAACAAATACTTGGCAATAGAACCTGGACAACATTTATCAAACACAGCAGGGAAAGTACTCACTCTGCATTATAGAAAGGACAGCCAGATATCAATTGTTACATAAATGAAATAAGACAGAATATTTTAACAAACTGTTTAAACTCTTTTCCTAAAGAGATTTCTTCCACTCTCAAAGATATTGAATAGCCTCCTGGTTGGTCATCCGGAAGCAATTCTTTACAGAATTAGAATCTTGTCTTTCGTAGCAGATGGATGCAACTGGAAACCCTTCTGCGTAGTGAAATAAGCCAGTCCCCAAAAGACACATATCATATGTTTCCCTGGATTTATGGTAACAGAGAACAAAATGTAATTTGTGTGTGTGAGGTTGATATTTTGAAATTTGATTATTGTGTACAGCCTTTGCACTCCTAAGGGAGAGTAGGTTTTGTCTTGTATTTGCTATGTGTTGATATCTTAGTGGAGTCATAAGACTGTGATAGTGCAGTGAAATAAAAATATGCCATTGTTGAAAAAAGATAAGGAATAAGGAAAGTGCATGAGGAATATGGGTAGGAAAGAGGGTTGGGTGGGAAATATTACTATGTTCCTAAGCCTGTATTGTAAAATGTGGAAAATGTGTTGTTTTTATCGATAAAAAGTACATTTAAGAATTGGCTTATATACTTTTTCATAGGTACATATTCTTTTGTGGGAATGTAGGTTTTTTTTTTTCCAATCTGTTATTGGAAGACACTGAGAATAGTTTTGGAAAACAGTTTATTTAGTGGCCAAATACAGTGTGGCAACTTAAGCTGCCTCCTGCAACCCCAGCACCCCACACTGCAGTGTAGTGTCAGTCCCAGACACTCCACTGCCAGTCAATTCACCTGAGAAGGTAGTTGGGAGATGGTCCAAATGCCATCAAGGAAACCCGGATGAGTTCTGGCTCCTGCCTTCAGTTTGACCCACCCCCATTTGTGTGTTTGGGGAGTTAACCAGTGGTTGGAAGATTTTCTGTCTGTCTCTTTCTGAAACTGCCTTTGAGATACTTAAGTCATTTGAGATACAGAGGAGAGAGAGCATATGAGAATATGAAAGAGCACATTGGTCTGCTGATTTACTCTCCAAATCTCCAAATACCTTCAATGGCTAGGCTTGTGCTGGGGCCGAGGCCAGGAGCTGGGAACACATCCCAGGTCACCTGTATGAGTGGCAGGAAGCCAATCATTTGGGGTATTACTGCTGCCTTCTGAGGCTGCGTTGGCAGAAAGTTGGAGACAGGAGCTGGAACCTAGAATTGAACCCAGATACTCCAATGTGGGGTTTGTATATCTTAACTACTGGAATAAATGCCTGCTCTGAGAATATGGTTATTAAAATGTCTTAGTATGTAAAATTATAAATGTGTGCAGAATTAAAATAGTAAAATGTAACCATTATATTCCTATCACCCAACCTCAATACTAGCCTTAGATCAATTATGTCTTTACTATTATCTACCTATACTCCTCCATTGCCACATCATTATGAAGCCAACCCCAGCTATTAAGTCACTACAAACATAAAAATTTCAGCCAAATAATATTGTATGATAATAAAATTTCTCTTTTTTTATACTAAGAAGTCTCCAGGTATAAAAAGATCTATCAAACTTCTTAGGTTTGTACAAATATTCATGTGAAAGAGTTTATTCTGAGAGAAAGAATAACTCCCGTAAGTTTTCAAAAAAGTCCAGTCAACTTCTCTTATTGTATAAAGGAAGCCTCTGACTGGAAAAGTAATGGATTATTAATAAGGCACTTTAGTGGGATGGGCATACTATATCTGCCTATCAATTTTGGTGGCACCATTAATTTTATCCTCCTCCTGTTTTCTTTTTGCATTAAATATATTAAGAAAGGAAATAAGGTGTCTTTTATGTTTGTTTTTAAACCAAAGCAAAAAGAAGGAAATGTTTGAAAGAATCATAATTTGTTGTTTATCAACTTAAGATGAACGCTTGCATTTCTGATCTTGTTTCAATTATTTCTGTGTCATCTGGTAGTTACGGATTCGAGACCTCGAAGGAGCTTTGCAAGTGGAAAAGGCCAGCCAGGCAGAAGCTGTTGCTGATTTGGAAATGATCAAGAATGAATTCAAAGAAGTTGAAAGTGCTTATGAGCGAGAAAAACTCAATGCACAAGAGAGCTTTGCAAAACTAAGCTTGTAAGTATGTTTCTCTAAAATTCTCTAACACAAAGATTTCATGAAAGCTATTTAAATATGAGCACATATTTTGGCAACTGTTCTCTTTAATGTCGGAGATATGTTAGAGGGAAAAGGCATAACTATACTTCCTGTTCCAAGTAAATATTCAGAGTGTCCCAGAAATGCAGTTGTAAAGTACAATCTAAATACATTAGTGTATTTTCCATTATATGATTAGTGTTATGCAATATCTTTTAAAACTTCTGGGCCATATGAAATGAATGTTGTGGAGATAGAAAGTGTTTGGGATATTCTAAAACTACAAAAATAGTAGTAGTATGGCTACCATGTATCTTGGTATGTGCCTGGCATTGCATAGTTTCATTTACTTATCTGAGGCCTTGTGAGTTAGCTGTGTCTATATTTTTAAAAATTTCCCAATTAATATGTGGAAATCAAGACTTAATAGGAGTAAGGACATACCTACTCATATGTGGCTCCAACTGTTTTAAACTTTTCTGCTCAAAAGTCTTTCATCTGAAAAGTTTTGTGAAATGCTTTAAGAAGCTTATAATTCTTTAATGTGTTTCCAAAATGAAATTCATAATAGACATTCTAAACCATTATTTGAAGTCTTTGATTTCTACTTATGACAATTAGATAACAATTTTCTGTCTTAACATAAATAACTTTAAAGATATGTATTAAGTAATAGCAATTACAATGGGTCTTCAGAATTTTATGGAAAATATATATTATTACAAATTATGTATATATTTAAAAATTTTTTTGCACCAAAATAAACTTATCTTGCAAAAAAGTTCTTTTAAAAAGGTGGGGGTAGGATTTAGAGAGAGCAAGAGGACACTCCTGTCCACTGGTTCACTCTTCAGATGCCTGCGATGGTTGGGATAGATTTAGAACAACACCAGGAACTCAGTACTCAATTCTAGGTCTTCCTTGTGGCCGGGGGAACCCAACTAACTGAATCATCTCTTGCGACCTCCGGGATCTCCATTAACAATGGGCTGCAGTTAAGAGCTAGAAGCTTGTATTAAACGCAGGTACTCTGATAATGGGACATGGAAATTTTAACCACTAGATGAAAATGCCCTTCTCTAAGCTTATTTTTAATTCTGTTTTCTTTTACATGTTTTAAAAAAAGTTTTGATGATGTTTCCATAGTGATCAGGGTGGCAAGGATTGAAGGTTAGGGAAAAGTGGGTGTGATCATTGTTAGCAAATTTTCTATTTCTTCCTGTATCTGGGAGAAGTGGGGATATACAGGGAGAAGTCGTATGTATACAGCTTCCCAATTGCCCCAGTACCTGGGGGTAGGAAATGGCCACCTGATGTCAACGCAGGGTCCCAGTGTGGTGCGTGCTCTGAGGGATTGGCTGAGTGGTTTGGATAGCAGCTCTTTTCTACAACTTTTTTAAAAAAAGTAGCCTGTTTTTATTTTTCTTTAGAATACGTTCTGACTTTTGTTGTTTATTATACAGCTAATATGAAGAGGAACTTTGTTTCTCAGTGCCTAGAATAGTGTCTGCTGTATATAAGCTGGTAGCTAAGGATTTGCCAAGTCAGATGTGACAGTACTTAATGTGATCATTTTATGACTTGTGTTGGTTTATGTGATTAACCAGTGCTTGGCCAATGTGACTATTGTATTCTGTTAGTTATTAAATGAGTTACTGTTTTTTTTTTCCCCCCCAAATTTTGACAATTGAGAGGAAAAGGAAAGAGAGAGAGAGAAAGAGCTCTCCAATGTACTGAGTTATTTCCGCAGACACCTGCATTGGCCCATGGTGGGCCAGGCCAAACCTGGTAGCTGAGAACTCAAAAAATAATTTGAATATTCTGTAGAGACTTTGTAGAATCTTTGTTCCAGTGTTCTGAGCTTTCATAACCATGAGCCTGGCATGGATTGTTTTTCATTCAGTTTGCTGGATGTTTACTGAGCTCTTTCTGCTTTAGAGACTCAAGTAGCGTTATTTCTGGGAAGTTTTCTTGTATTTTTGCATCATTGGTTTCTTTGTTTTCTCAATTTGCTCTTTTGAAACTACTGTTATGTGTATATTGTGTACTTTTGGATTATTTTAGAAAAGATTTATTTTTATAATTTTTATTGGAAAATCAGATATACAGAGAGGAGAGACAGAGAGGAAGATCTTCCATTCATTGATTTATTCCCCAAGTGGCCACAATGGCCAGAGCTGTGCCAAACCAAAGCCAGGAGCCAGGACCTTCTTCCAGGTGTGCCAAGCAGCTGCAGGGTCCCAAGGCTTTGGGCTGTCCTCGACTGCTTTCCCAGGCCATAAGCAGGGAGCTGGATGAGAAACCAGGCCGCTGGGATTAGAACCAGCACCCATGTAGGATCCTGGCGCATATAAGGCGGGAACTTTAGCAGCTAGGCTTTTTTGCTGGGCCCTGAATTCATCTTCTTATTGTCTTATTACTTCTCTACTTTGATACATTTTATTATTTAGTTCTTTATTAGGACTGTTGCATCTAATTTCCATACATATTTATTTTCAAATTTTAGCTACTCTACCTTGAAATATTCTTGTTGCAAACGATCAAGGGCAGCAGTGGAATTGGTTATTCTCTATTCTAGAGAAAGGATTGTGGATTTAAAGTGAGGTCAGGTATCATTAGAAAATGGTTTGCTCATTTTATTATAACCTGAACATAGTTTGGCTTTGGTTATACTGAATCACCCTGTCTGTAATTTAAAATTACAGATTTAAAACCGGACACACCAGGTGTGCCACATTATTAGGAAGAGCAGCATTTCAGATTAGGGATGTTCAACCTAAGCTTTCAAAGTGCTTTTCATCACATGTTCTCACAAGAATGTAAATACAATTTAATGCCAACGTGAGCAAAATTTAAATAGGGAAGCAAAGCTTTGAAAGAAATTCGTGTCTATTCAAAGTGAATACAAATGATTTTGGGTTATTTCTTCATTTTGAAATTTTCATGGCTATCAGGAATAAAACATTAGCTACATTTCTCATGTTCTTCATTGTTTGATAAGACTGCTTTCTCTGTCTTGAAGAAGTTTCTGAGCTCAGTAAACTAGAGGATGGGCTTTTTAGAAGATTGATTTTTTAAAATTAAAAACATTATGGTATAGTTCCATAGACTCAGGGATTTCCCTCTAAGACAAAGTTACAGAGAGTTTTTTTGAAGATTTGTTTAGGGGGCCTGGTGCGGTTGCTTAGGGGCTAAAGTCCTCACCTTGCACGCACCAGGATCCTATATGGGTGCCGGTGAGAGACCCAGAGGAGACTTCTGTCTCCTGGCTTCAGATTGGCTCAGCTCCAGTTGTTGTGGCCACTTAGGGAGTGAATCTTCTTCTCTGTATCTTCTTCTCTCTGGATATCTGACTTTCCAATAAAAATAAAAAATGAATCTTTAAAAAAGGTTTGTTTGGAGTGTGGGTTTTGACATAATGGTGTGAGTGATGGGTATTGTGGAACTCATTGTGGGTTAATCCAGCACTCAGAACATCCCCATCCTAAATCAGAACACCTTCTCAAATCCCAGTTCCTGTGCCTCTTGTCTAGCTTTCTTCTAATGTGCTTAGGAAGGTGGAGGATGATGCCCCGTGTGCTTGGGTTCCTGTCACCCACATGGGAGACTTAGATGCAGTTCCTGGCTTCTGGCTTTACCTTGCTTTGGTTCTAACTGTCATGGGCATTTGGGGAATGAACCAGTGGATGGAAGAGCTCTCTATCTTTGTATCTGTATATTCTCTCTCTCTCTCTCTCTCTCTCTCTCTCTCTCTCTCTCTCTATCTCTCTCTCTCTCTCTATAATACAGAGTTTCAAAGCAGTCAATCAATGTTTTTAATAGGACGTTGTGACTGTAGCTCTACTAACCAAATCTGTGTTGCTTGTCTCAGTTAGCCTGATACAGACACCTGACATCAGAGGAGAAGTATTATTTGCTTTAAGTTGTTTATTTGCAGTGTATAATCCCCTTTGGGAGTTTGGTTCAGTAGTTAGGATGCTGCATGCAATGCCTGTGTCATATGTCAAAGTGCCTGGATTCCAAGTCTTGGCTGTGCCCCTAGTTGTAGTTTCCTCCACTTGATCTTAGTCTAAAGGCCAAGAAGTGATTCAGTTTCAATTTCCTGTTCATATTCCTGGAAGCATTAGGTGATGGCTCAAGTACTAGGGTTGCTGCAGCTCGTATGGGATAGCCATATGGAGTTCTGGTCCTTGGCTTGGCCTGGCCTCGCCTTGGCTGTTACAGGCATTTAGGGAGTGAACAGGCAGCGGGGAGGATCCCTATTCTTTTCTCTCTGTTGTGCTGCCCTTCAGGTAGATAAAAATAATAGATAAATACCAAAAGTGTAATCCTTTTTACTAAAAAAAATTGAAGGTGGTCTTAAAAAAAATCTGTTAACCTGCAAACAACATAAATGTTGAGTGCATCTGACATGTATGGTAAGGATGTAATATAGCAATTGATAAAAGTGTATTTGAAAATCTGCTCTGACACATTTTTTTCAGGTTAGAAAGAGAGTATTTCTCCAAAAACAAGAAACTGAATGAAGAGATTGAGGAACAGAAGAAAGTGATTATAGACCTTTCAAAGAGACTTCAGTATAATGAAAAAAGTTGCAGTGAATTACAGGAAGAGCTTGTAATGGTAAGGATAAAAAGAAAATCCTATCACAGTTACTTTACTGTTTTATGTGTGATAAGTAGTAGGTTTTCTTCTCCATGCTAAATTACCGTGAGTTGATATAGTATGAAATAAATTTTAGTGACATTGAAATAAATTTCAAAACTGGAAATGCTGATCACATCAAATGTTTGCATAATAGAAACATTGTTTTGGAGTTTGGGGACAGTTAAGTAGTAGAATTCTGAATTATAAAATGCTTCAAGGCTATTGAAGCATCTTACTTTCTTAACCTTTGTTTTTGATATGCACAACAATATTTAGGTGAAAGGGGGAGTCAGGTTTCATGGTCAATAAATCTGAGGTTTTCAAAACCTTTCTTTCATAATCACTTTGTACCTGATTTTGCTATCAACATCCTCTTGTAATCTAGCTTTCACACTGTCACCAGATTTCTCCTAAAATACCAACCTGTTTTTGTTAATCCCCTTGAAGTCAAACACCGTTAGTGTCTGCCTTTTGCTTTCAGGTAATCTGAAACCTTGGTCTTTTGGCTCCGTGGTAACTTTTCTAACTTTTTTGCCTTTGCTCTTGGTCTGTCTAGGCACAATATAATAGTTTTGGTTTTCTAAACACTTACATGAGAAAATACCTCCATGCAGTTTTTGATGTACTCGTTTTTCTGACCCACGTTGATCCAAGTGCTCTTTCTCTTCTTTCCTGTGAACAAATTCTGAAACACCCAGTAACACCCAGTTTCGATATCTTGCAATCTATGAAACTATAAATGACCCCATCTTTTGCTAGTCTTCTTTTTGCCTTATGTTAGAATTCTTCCCCTTATTTACTGTGTTTCGTTAGTACTTATTCATTTTTATCATGACACTCACCAAAATCTTTGTGAATTGTCTTTCCTAAGAGACTGTGACTACATTGAGGTTAGCTTAGTTCATTTTCATGTTCAGAATCCATTATAGTATTTGAGTTGATGAAAATTTATTGGTTGATGTGTGAGTATTTGCCTTTGAGTTAAGACATCAGTTAATACACCCATGTTTCCTATTTGAGTGCTAATGTTCAATTCCTGAATCTGGCTCCTGAATCTAGCTTTTTGCCAGGGTGAACACTGTGAGGTAGCAGGTGATGGTGGCTCAAGTGGTTGGGTCCCTGCCACATTCGTGGGAGGAATGGTTCGAATTTCTGCTTTTTTTCTTTGGCTTGTCTCTATTTCATCTATGTAGGTAATTTGCAAGTGAACCAAGAGATAGCATCTTTACTTATCTGTTTCTCTGCCTCTCAAATTAAAATAATTTTTGACTGGATTTATGTGGTTGATGCAGAGTATTCTTACCCTGCAGTTTTCTTGGAACCCCAACAGGCAGGGCATGAAGTTGACAATAATTACCTATAATCTTCTTGTCTTCCCAACATTTTTAGCATTTTGTGAAATATAACTAGGAAGCCTAAATTACCCATAGGTAAGACAGCTTGTTTTCTAATTTAGGTCATGTTCATGGACATCATTCAAGTCTTGTCTTTATATTCTTTTCTTTTGGAAGAGAAAATTAAAATCACTTGCTTCTAAAGGTTTACTAGAAAGATCAAAGTGTTGTTAATACAATACAAAGACTACAGAAGTTTTTAAGACTTGTAAGTCATGCTTATGTTACTTAGTACAGCATGGGTTTTCAGAAGTAGAACAGGCTTTAGAGATTATCTAGGATAGAATATAGGAAGCATTGTTAAACCAGTTGGAAAGTGATCACTCCTGTGTTTTAACACATATATACTCTAAATATACAAAATAATTTTGCAAAAGCCCAAGATGAATATGTTGGGTATTTGAGGATATTTAAACAGTCAGCTTTAATTGTAGCTTTCTATCAAAGCAGTTCTTCATGTTATATCTGAGGATTGATAAGATGATTTGTAAATTCAGCATGTATAATTTTTACTTTAATGTCATAGTATTAATAATTTTGGCATCTGAAAATAAGAATTCAACAAAGTTAATTTTGTGTTCCTGAGAACATATAAATGCAGAACATGAAAGCTGAGACACTTTGTTTTGAAAGTTCTGATTAAAAATTGAAGTATTAATTTCAAGATCTAAGAATTTAATCAACTACCACATAAAACTGAGTTTCTAGTTTAAGCTGGGTAGTGATTATGCTTATTAAGGTTCATCACAGGCCCAACAGATTCAGTTTAGACATTACTGTGAGTTTTTATATCTGCTGCTCTCGGATCAGGGGACCTTTCATTTTCAAATCGATATTATTAAGACTTGCTTTGTGCTTTCTTCAATGAAATTTTCTTAAGTCCATCATTTCTTGAGATTTGTTTTTCTGCCACTCAGTAATATTTAGTTACAGCTCTGGGAAAGACCATATATTGAAAAGGGAATTCTAGTTCCCATGAGGTTTTGCTTAAAGATTTTTTTATTCTCCAAAGAACTTATGATTGAAAATGGTCAAGTATATATTTTCTGCCCATACTTTAGGGGCTTAACTGATTATGTACTAATAATACAGAAAGCTTGCATTACAGCATCTTGGAAAGTGCTTTGACTGTTATACTTTGTGAAGAAATATTTCTTGATAATATTTCTATTTGAATCCATCCATTAGGTTTGCTACACAAGCATGTTTTTCTGTTTGTGTGGAAGACGTTCAAAACTAAATGTCTAATAAATATTGTTCTGAATTTACTAAAATTGTTCATTGGTATATTTCAACCAGAAAAGGAATGGTAATCACATATGAAGAATATATTTGCTAACATAAGTATCACCTTTTATCTGACACAGTGACCCATAAAATGCAACACCATTGAAATTACATATATCTTTGGAATTTAAGTGTTCATTTTATGCGACTGGCTTCCTAAATTTATAGCATAGACATAAACTTTTTGAAACTACTTAAATATGAATTTGTAAGTTTGAAAAATTTAAATCTCATTGTTGACCTGGGAAGAAACAAAGTGTCTGTGTTTGTGTGTGTGTGTGTGTGTGTGTGTGTGTATGTGTGAGAAAGAGAGAGAGAGAGAGAGAGAGAGAGAGAGAGATGTTGGGATTGCTTAAGATCCTTATTCATATTGGAACATGGCATCTACTGAAAAATAAATTACTTGTTAAAGCTAAGAGAGGGTAACATTTTCATTATGTGAGATAAACACATATAATGTTCAAATAGTGTTCATATCTCTGGAAACAGTATAGGGAGCCATGGAGAGAGAACTAAGAGAAAACAAATATTAAAGTGGTAAAGGGAGAGATGCAGATGGTGCTGAAATGATAGGTAACCTGATCAAATTCAAATGCATCATAACACACTTTCCTTGAACCCTTGCAAATACAGTACATACTGGTGTATAGGTGCAAGAGAAGATGAAAAATTGAGTTTTGTATACTAGTTATAGATTCCTTAAAGTAATTGAAGTAGTCCTTGGTTCCTAGAATACCATTAAAGTTTCATTTAAATATTGTATAGTTGAACAACATGGCATTTAGGTTGTTCTACTTTCATGGTAGCAGACTCTATGTGAATTATGTTTTGGGCAAATAAATGAGTTGTTTCACTCCACAACTCTATTTGAAATTTCTAGAACTATTGAATTTATCTAAAAAATAATTTTAGTATTGAAATTAAACTTATTCTTTATGGTACATGATAAAACATAACGAAAGATTAGAAATCATATTTTATCTTTGCATGATACATTGTTTTAAAATTTTTTTATTGTTTAAAAAATTTATTTAATATTCTATGATGCAGTTCCATAGGCTCCAGGATTTCCTTTCTCCTCTCCCAAAATCTCCTCCCCACCAATGTTTTTCCCTGTGTCGTCACAATACTATAGTTCTCCTTATTTAGTCATAAGTCAATCATTGTGCTATTTAAGTGCATCCTGATGTTGTAGGCATCCTATGGTCAAGATACATTCAGTAGTTTCATTGGGAGTTCATCTTTGATTTGTAAGTAGAGATGCATACTGCTCTATATCTGCATACCTGTATGTGATAGTCTGTACTACACAGTAACACTATATCCCTGTGGATGAATAGCCATAGAACAAAATCAGTAGCAGAGGACAAAATAGAACATGACCAATGTGTTGCTGAAGAAATGAAGAAGAAAATCAAAGACCTTACCGAAGAAAACAATGCTATTGTGTGACCTATGAGTCAATTAGGAAATCAATAAGAAAAACAAAAACCTTTTTTTGAATGAATGAAAATAAAAACAAAAATATCAAACTCCCTGAGCTGTGTTAAAAACAGTATTGAAAGGACCGTTGATCTTATGTTTTTCAAGAAGGCTGCTTTCTATCAGAAAGAACATATGATATTTATCTTTTTGGAATTAACTTGTTTCACTGAGCATTATGGGACCATTTGTGCCAAATGGTAGAATTTCAAAGTGATTGTTCTACATTTTATTTCTATTCCTATAATAGAATAGTTGGATGACCTCTACTGATCTGCTCCCCTTGAAATATGTATCTTGTTTGTAAAATAATAGTAGTAATCTTTATCTTCCAGTGTTTTTCATGAGTATTAAAAAATAATGAAACATGGGCCTGGTGGTGTGGCCTAGCGGCTAATGTCCTCACCTGGAACGCGCCAGGATCCCATATGGGCGCCGGTTCTAATCCCGGCAGCTCCACTTCCCATCCAGCTCCCTGCTTGTGGCCTGGGAAAGCAGTTGAGGACAGCCCCAAAGCCTTGGGACCCTGCACCTGTGTGGGATACACAGAAGAAGTTCCTGGCTCCTGGCTTCGGATCAGCATAGCATCGGCCGTTGTGCTCACCTGGGGAGTGAATCATTGGACGGAAGATCTTTCTTTCTGTCTCTCCTCCTCTCTGTATATCTGACTTTCCAATAAATAAATAAATCTTTAAAAATAATGAAACATAACTTCAAAAAGTTTGTGAAGAAATAGAATGAAAATATGTTTATCCTTTTTTTATTAATAAGTCAAATGTCTACATCAATCTGTTAAAATTTTAAATATTTATTTTGTTTTCATTAGGAAGTCAGATATACAGAGAGGAGGAGAAACAGAGAGGAAGAGCTTTCATCTGTTGATTCATCCCCCAAGCAGTCACAATGTCCAAAGATGCTCTGATCTGAAACCAGGAGCCTGGAACCTCCCTTAGGTCTCCCACACGAGTACAGAGTCTCAAGACTTTGGACCATCCTTGACTGCTTTCCCACGCCACAATCAGGGAGCTGGATGGGAAATAGGGCCCCTCCAAGATTTGAATTAGCACCCATATAGGATTACGGCACCTTCAAGGCAAGGACTTTAACACCTAGGCTACTGTGCCAGGTCTCGACAAATTTTTCTTGATACAAAAATATTTTATTTTTTTTAAAGATGTATTTATTTTGGGCCGGGCACAATAGCATACTGATTAAAGTCCTAGCCTTTTTATTGCAAAGTCAGATATACAGAGAGGAGGAGAGACAGAGAGGATTATCTTCCGTCCAATGATTCACTCCCCAGGCGGCCACAACGGCTGGAGCTGAACCAATCCGAAGTCAGGAGCCTCTTTCGGGTCTCCCACGCGGGTGCAGGGTCCCAAGGCTTTGGGACATCCTCAGCTGCCTTCCCAGGCGACAAGCAGGGATCTGGATGGGAAGCGGGACCATCAGAATCAGAACCAGCACCCAAATGGGATTCCAGGTTTCGTTCAAGGCGAGGACTTTAATTGCTACACTATTGTGCCGGGCTGATGTAAAAATATTTTAAATTCATATATAGTTAGAAAAAAATTTTTTTAAAAGATTTATTTATTTTTATTACTAAGTCAGACATACAGAGAGGAGGAGAGACAGAGAGGAAGATCTTCTGTCCGATGATTCACTCCCCAAGTGAGCCGCAACGGCTGGTGCTGCGCCGATCCGAAGCCGGGAACCAGGAACCTCTTCTGGGTGCAGGGTCCCAAAGCCTTGGGCCGTCCTCAACTGCCCTCCCAGGCCACAAGCAGGAGCTGGATGGGATGTGGGGCTCCTGGGATTAGAACGTGCGCCCATATGGTATGCCGGGGCTCCCAAGGCGAGGACTTCAGCCGCTATGCCACACCGCCAGGCCCAGAAAAAAATTTTTAAATTTATTTTTCTTTATTGAAAAGTCAGATATACAGACAGAAGGAGAGGTAGAGAGATTTTCTGTCTGCTGGTTCACTCCCCACTTGGTAGCAACAGCCAGAACTGAGCTTATCTGAAGCTAGGAGCCAAAAGCTTTCTCTGGGTCTCCCATGCAGGCGTAGGGTCCCAAGGCTTTGGGCCATCTTTAACTACTTTTCCAGGCCACAAGCAGGGTGCTGGGTGGGAAATGGGGCTGCTGGGAACAGAACTGGTGCCCGTATGCGATTCCGGTGTGTGCAAGGCGAGGACTTTACCCCTTAGGCTCCCACACTGGGCCTGGTAAGCCTTAATTCTTGAATATTTAGTTTGACTCAGTTCCTGTTTCAACATTTGTGTTGTCTCACCATTTTGGCAAGAAATGTCTTCCAATTCTGAGTTCTTTCTTCTATTCATTCTATTATGGAGACTTTCTACTGAATGTTCATTTGCTTCACTGTGTCTTTCATTTCAAATTATTTTATTTCAGTGTTGCTGTTTCCTGTGTTACATACTTGTTGAATTCCTTGAACTCATGCATGTGCCTCTCATTGTTGATCAGTAGCTTTGGAATGGGTTTTCTAAATTTTGTATCCCCCAATTCCTCAATGTATTCCTCAGTTAACTCTGAGGTTGGCAAAACCTTTTGCTGCTTTGCAAGAATCTTTGGTAATGTTCTTTGTGCCTCTGTCTCTTCTGTTGCTCTTGGCCATTGCTATTCTGGTTAGCAGATTCTTCTCCTTAGGGCAGGTTTCAAAGTGTGTCACCCACAAGCCTATAATTCAGTTTTACTTATTGGGGTTGGTACCTGGTTTTTATCTGTGGTCACTTGTGCCATTCCCTTCAGTGATTTTATGTCGGGCTCTTGAGTCAAGCTTCTGCCTTGGTCTCCAAAGCCCCATCCCCTGGCTTACCACTTTCCACCTCCTGTGATTGTGTGCTGTGGCTACACTGTTGCCTATACAACCTTTCTCTCACTTCCAGTTTAAGCAGTTCCAAGGATTAGGGATGCACCAAGTGCCCTAAATAACTAGGTTGTTGTTGGTGTGGATCTTGCTGGGACGTGCTGACTGTTAGGTCTGAGGGCTACTGGACCTATTTTGACCTGTAGGGTGTCAAAGTTGATATTATTTATCCTGTGGAACTAGTGCAATGCACTGAGCTGGAAATGCGTCTGCTCCTAGCTCAGTGCGTGTGCAACCCACTGTTGTCCCTTCAGTCTCATTGCCTTTGCCATACTGTACAAAATGTTGCTGGATTTACCTCTGGTGGTGTTCTGGTTCTGCTCGCCATTGTGTCTTGGGGGTTACTCAGACCTGTTTTGGAACATGTAGTTTGCCACATTTTTGCAATGCACTGAGTCAGAAATGAGTTAGCTCCAGGCTCAGTGCATTTGCATCTGCCTCCATACACAAAATGGTACCTGATGTGGCTCTGGTGACCATGTGGGCTGTGAGATCCGCCTTGTTCCCACACCATCGGTTTGGGATCCACTGCTCTGTCTCTGCTCCTGGCCAAATCAGACAAATCAGCAGGATGGGTGTTCCTTTCCCTGGATTCACCTACTGAGCCTCCAGTGAACTCCCCTTCCTGCCTGGCTGCTGGTGGAGCTCCGGCTGACTGTGGAGCTCAGATCACTGTTCACTGACGCCACTAGAGTATCTGGTCACTGCAACACCACACCGTTGTCTCCACTGCTTTCCCATGTCGTCAGTCTCCATTTGCCCCTCTTCTGTCGGCCTGTCCTCTCCTATTTTCTGAAATGTGCCCTCTCTGCTTTAGCCTGGCCAATGATTCTCTGTTTAAATGTGTCCTTACCCTATTCCACCGTCTTGATTCTTCCCTGTAGTATATCTTGAAATAAGATACTGTAATGAATGCCTCCAGCTTTCTTTTTATTGTCTAAGATTGCCTTG
This sequence comes from Ochotona curzoniae, assembly GCF_017591425.1. Lineage (NCBI taxonomy): Eukaryota > Metazoa > Chordata > Mammalia > Lagomorpha > Ochotonidae > Ochotona > Ochotona curzoniae. Next base: position 45,771,157 of record NW_024467106.1, on the reverse strand, counting down.
GGTATTTAGGTGTTTTGTGTCTTTGTATGAATTTTGGAATTATTTTTTCCTGCTTCTATGAAGAATGTTGTTGGTATTTTGAAGAGGGTTATATTGAATGTGCTTGTTACTTTGGAGAGTATGGCAATTTTGGTGATATTAATTATTCTACTGAACACAGAGGATTTTTCATTTTTTTGTGTGTTTCATTAATGTTTTGTAATTTTTATCATAGAGATCTTTTATGTTATTAGTTAAATTCCCAAGGTATTTAACTTTTTTTTTTTTTAGTTTTTAAATGAGTCTGGTTTTAGGAATTATTTCTCATCCATGGCACTAGTTGTGTATAGAAATGCTATTGTTCTTTTGTCTCCCAGGCTGCACCTTTGTTTTTTCAGGCTATGCATTTGCAGGAAATTGGTATTGGAAGTTAATAGAACGTTAACCCAAGAACTCTGATATAGGATATGTGTATCCTAACTGGTATCTTAAGTGTTGCACAAATGGACACATGCCTGCCCTTCTGTACTCAGGAAATGCAGAAATAAATGTTCACTTAACTTGCATATGGACATTCTGAACAATGTTATTCATAATCAAAAATTAAATTTGGGCCTGGCATGGTGGCCTAGTGGCTAAAGTCCTCACCTTGAGTGCGCTGGGATCCCATATGGGCACCAGTTCTAATCCCAGCTGCTCCACTTCCTGTCCAGCTCCCTGCCTGTGGCCTGGGAAAGCAGTTGAGGATGGCCCAAAGCTTTGGGACCCTGCACCCGTGTGGGAGACCCGGAAGAGGCTGTCTTTGGATTGGCGCAGCACCTGCTCTTTTGGCCACTTGGATAGTGAATCAATGAATGGAAGATCTTCTTCTGTCTCTCTTCCTCCTCTCTGTATATCTGCCTTTCCAATAAAAATAAATAAATCTTTAAAAAAAATTAAATTCAACCCAACTGTTCATTAGCTGATTATGAATACATACATAAAGTATGGTTTGTCCATTCAATGTATTATTATTTGGCAAGTGAAATAAAGTACTGACACACACTACAATATGAACAAGTTTTGATAAGGTTGTACTTTGTGGAAAAGCCAGTCATCAAAAACTGTATATTTTATGATTCTAATATATGAAGTATTCAGAATATATAAGTATATAGAAACAGAAATGAAAATGGTAATGACATCTTAGAGCTTTTGAATGGTTTCAGTAAAATGGGAATGAAAACCAATCGATATGGGAAATCTTTTAGTAGAAATGTCAAGTGCTCTAAATTTAGATGTTTATTGTTTTACAATCTTGTGAATATACAGAAAACAGTGAATTATTTATTTTGGGTAAATTTTATGTCAGTTGTATCACCATTGAGTTTGATACTCTCAAAATAATGGAAAACTCAATGATACCATGAATATGTTTTGCTGAGACAAATTAAATTATTAGATAAAATTTCTAATTCAAATATTAGACATGACAAATTCAAGATATCAAAGGAAAAATACAATGGAAAAACCTTAAGAACAGACTCAGACAGAAGAAAGAATATCCAAGTTGTAAGACAGTTCTTTGGAAAAATCTTAGACAAGACAAAATCAGTGTTGGAGATCTATGTAATATGATTATACAATAAAATATTTGTCCCAGGATTTGCTAAAGATATGGAAAAACAGAATTTCTTAGAATAGTTATGCAATGAAATAATAGCAGAAAATTTATCTGGTTTGGAGAAACACATGAAGTGCAAAAGCACATAGAACCCCTAATAGATATAATGATTTGAAAAGGTCGTCAGGATATGTTATAGTCAAACTTCCAAAAATACAAAATAAACATCCTAAAATGTTCGAGACAAATGTTAACAAAAGGCTAGTCTGATTGAACCTTACAACACATCTACCCACACTGAGATTTGTGCCTGATATGCAGGGATGGTTCAGTATACATAAGTTATAAACATGATATATTACAAACCAAAGAATAAGTATAAAAATATAATTAATACAAATTCTACATTATAAAATTATAAAATATAATTATTTCAGAATATACAAAGAAATTAAAAAGAAACCAGTGGGATATAATTTGGGAAAGAGGAAGTCCAGTTATCCCTATTTGCAGATGGTATTTTCCAAACTGAACAACACCAAAGCAAACAATGCAGTTCAGAAATTTTCAAGACTAAAAATACAAATGTTCAACAGATACATGGAAAAATGCTCTGTATCATTGGTTATGAGAGAAATGCAGATTAAAACTAAAATGAGATTTCATGTCATTCTGGTTAGAATGGCCATGATACAAAAAACCAAAACTAAACTAAACAAAAACAAAACCAAAAAAACAAATGTTAGTGAAAATGTTGAAATTAAGCTACTCCAAGTAAGTTTGTGGGAATGTAAACAGATACAGCCATTATGCAAGACAGTACGGAGATTTTTCAGCAATCTGAAAATGTATTTACACATGACCCAGCTATGTTACTACTGAGAATTTACTCAAATGGAATAAAATAAATGTATGACAGAGTTGGCTATTATTTAATACTCATTAAAAGAGTGTGAAAGAACAATGGCTAGGAATATCAATTCACAATAGCTAAGAAATGGAGTCAACCCAGATGTCCATCAAGTAATGACCCAGAAAATGTAGTTTATGTATTTGCTGAAATGTTACTCATCTATAAAACGAAAGAGAGCCTGTCTTTTGCAATAAAATAAATGCAATTAGAGAGCATTATTTTTAATGAAACAAATCAGTTCCAAAAAGATAATAGATTGTTGTCTTTGATTTGTTTTAACTGACTTTATTCTAGCCTTTGTTTATACTTAGTCTAGTTACTACTTGTTGGATTATTTAGTGAAGGGTAAGGCTTGTGAGTGTAAAGTGAAGTATGTGACTGCAAAAATTGAAGGAGAAATAGGAAGGTAGAGGGAGGGAGAGTAGGTAGTATCATCATGTTCTTAAAAGTGTGTTTGTGAATTCTGCAAGCGAAAAAGGAGTCTTTGGAATAAATAAAACAGATAAAAAAAACAGCAAAACACATGGATTTCAGCAAAAAAAAAAAGTATGGATCTGATTTTTGAAGTTACTCTTTCCATGCTGATTTTCTTATATAAGACAGAGCATATGGTATTTGTTCTTTTGTTCTTTCTTTTCTCTTGTCGAGTTCATTGCTGGCTCATGGATTACATGGTGGCATCATTTTTCCCAGAGACTTTTGTGTTTCCTTTTTGTCACTGATATGTTGGCTACTCAGTGGCATGTTTTTTTCATGGTGCTTTGTTTTTGTCGTTGTTGTTGTTATTCTAACTCATACCAGTTGTTGACCTTGTTTCATAGCTTCTCAAGTATAGAAATGTATGATGGAGTACTGGGGTCTACCATATCCAGAGTGGGGGTATAATGCAACATGCATTCCTGCTTCCAGATGAAAAATGGATTCCCAATGAAACTGTTGGAAATGTGTAGACAATGGGATGCTGGACTGTCTGACATTGTCTGTACCGGCAATGTCGGGTACACTTAAATAAGAGACTGATGGGAATGTGATTCCTTATGAAAGACTACAACATTGTAGTAAAATGGGGAAAATCTGTCAGGTGTGGGAGTTTGGAGGGGAATCCCAGTCTATATGAAATTGTACCACATAATTAAAAAATGGAAAATAAAAATTAAAAAAAATGACTCCAGAGAAATTAAGAGGGAAAACTGAAAAAGCATTTTGTGAAATGCATGAAATCTATTCTCTTTATATAAATAAGGAAAAAAGCATATTCAAAAATGGCATAATTAAAAATACAGGATAAGTTCAGTTTTACGTCAGGTAAAGGTTGAATTTTATATTTAAAACTGTGAATAACCTAAACATTTTAAGAGTAGGAAACTGATTAATTTATAGTACATTTAAACGAAATGGAGCTGCTTGGACATGAACTGGTGCCCAAATGGCTCACCAGTGATGCTGGCAGTGGCTTAACTAGTTCTACCTATTTATTTGAAAGGTCGAATTAGAAAGAGAGAGTGAATAAGAATGACTGAATCTATTATCTGCTGGTTTGCTCTCCAAATGGCTGCAACAATTGGGGCTGGGCCAGGCCAAAGCCAGTAGTCCAGAACTCCATTTGTGTCTACGATTTGGATGGCAGTATCCCAAGCACTAGAAGCATCTTCCACTGCTTTCCCAGGTGCATTGTCAGGGAGCTGGAACCAAAGTAGATCAACTGGGACTTGAACTAGTGGTCGCATGGCAGCAACTTTCCCCGCTGAACCAAAACACCAGTTCCTAAAGATAAAGTTTTAATTGATAGGCTTCTGTAATTAGAATGGACGTCAAGGAGTTGGTAGAAAGATGGAATTAAAGGGTAATGCACATTTTTCAGAAACTTTGAATCCCCCTCAAGTATTTCATTTTGATTCTTTAGTTTCTTTCTTTTTAAAAATAAAAGTTAACACTTTTATTACTTTGATAATACTTTGATGAGTTTGTGCTGGATTTCTTGGTTCATTTGCTTTTCATATTCAGAATGCAGGAACAAAATACACATATAGCTGTAGCATAAAATTGTTAATATGTGTTGGTTTATTTAGTCATTTTTTAAAATAAGTTTTTGAATCGATAATAGGTGAACATGATACAAGAGTTCATAGAAGCCATAATGGTATATGGTGCAAAATAATCTCTCAGCTATCCAGGTCCTCTTCTCAGAGGCAATTAGAATTGCTACTTCTTTTGTGTGTGTGATTTTATGATTCTGTGATGCTGTCTGCTTTCATAAATAGGTACACAAATAAACACTTCACATAAATCATAGCATATTAATCATACCATTTCCTTACTTGTTTTAACTCAAGAATAGGAGAGAATTGAAAAAGCTTGTGGGAAACTTTTTGGAACATTGTGTAGCTTATAAATAGTCATACATCTGTATGTTGGTAAAAACTTTATCATTTAAAAGTTTGTGTGAATGAGTTCTAATTGACTTAACATATTTCTGTTGAAATTCGCTATAATTAACTTCTGTTAGTATTTATTATAATTGAACTATTATTTTAGGTAATAGATATTGGCTAGGTGTTGGGGATAGGGAGAGAGAGGCGAAAGAGAGAAAGACAGACAGACATACATATCCACCCTTCATGGAACTTCAGTTGTATGAGATGGATACATTAGTAAAATTCCTGTTCGAATAAAAATAAGAAGGAGAATCATAATTATAGTAAGTGCTGAAAGTGTAATGGAGGGAATTGATATGATCTGGGAGGTGAATGACAACTATTCTGACAAAGTGAGTTCATATCAGAATGATTTATTAATTTATTCGTAGCAGCCCCCTATTACCTGTCATCAACTGTGGCCCAAAAATGTTAAATGTAAAATTTCAGCTGTTAGCTATTCTTGTTTGACATTGCCTGCTATTTGATGAAATCTTATACTGCCAAGTTTCATCCCATGTGGAATAGTGAATCCTTGTTTTGTCCAGTGTGTTGATGTGTCATAAACAACTTGGCTATTAGTCATTTAGTAATCACCTCTGTCATCAGGTTGCACATTGTTGTAGTTTTCGCATTGAAGTCAATCTTATTAAGTAATGATGCTGGAAATTTGGATATGATAAACTGAAGTCATAAAGTGCTGTTTTCAAGTGAATAGGTGAGGAAAGTTCAGTAAAACATTTTGAGAGGAACACCCATATAACTCTAGTTTATCAGAATTATTCTAAGTTGTTAATCAATCTGTTATTCTGACTCATAAGTCAAAATTTATTACAGGTATCTTTATGTAGTAAAAGATATATGTGTATATATGGAATGTTTATATGGTATATGGAAGGTCCAGCTCACTTTGTGCTTTCAGGTGTCTATGAGGGACCTTAGAGTACATTCCCAATGGGTTAACGTTGTTATTTTGTCTTGTGATATCTGTCTTCCTGTTTATTCTGTATTTCTAAGTCTTACTGCCTCTCAAGCTTGTCACATAAACAAGCCATATAGCGATTTTTTCCCCTACTCTTCTTTCTAACTGCTGTTTTTGTCTCTCCTTCATTTAGCAGGGAAGGGTTGTCTTAACTTGGCCTTTTTATTTACTTATTTCTCACTCAATTATGAAAAAAAAAATCCAGACTTCGTCCTTCTGAGTCTGTTCCAGTCTTGTTTATAACTATACTACAGCAGAACAGATACCACCAAAGTTAGCAATGAGCTCCATTCCCAGCAGCGACTTGTAAATTTGTGTTTCTCCTGAATATTTGTGGCATTGGACGTAATGGACAACTCTTTCCTTAAAGTAGACTCTATTTTGAATTATACTTTTTAAAATTTAAGTTTTTTTTAGAAAAATGTTTATTATTTGATGATACAGTTCCATAGGCTCTGAGATTTCCCTTTTCCCCTCCCTAAATCCCTACTCCCACCCCAATGGTTTCTTCTGTATCATTACAATAGGATAGTCTCATAGTCTCATAAACAGTCGTATGTTTATCATTTGGCTGTTTAAGTGTATCCTGAGGTTGCAGGTGTGGTCCAGCAGCCTGTTGTCAAGATACATTTAACAGTTTCATTGGGAAATTTTCTTTTTACTATTTTTTATTATTACTATTTACTAAAAACATTTTTTTTTTTTACAATTGTTTACATAGTTGAAAGGGACTCACTGCCATGTGGGCCTCTGATTAGGGTGGGGGAGGGTCAGGTAGGAAGGTGGGACAAATGTTTTGTTTTTGTTTTTTTCTCTTAGGGAGGATAATGAGGGGGCCGCTCCACTCTTTGCTTTCAAACTTACATCAGCACTGGGACGGGGGATGGTCCTTTGATGACACCTTCGAGACCCCCATGTAGGGAAGAGTGTTCTGAGGGTGTTACTTGGTTCTGAAAAGTTGTTGATTACATTGCTCCAGGGCTCAGAAAATCTTTCTGAGGCCTATTCTCTGACCAAGTCCACCCCAATGCATCTGTAGACTCAGGAATATGCTGCCAAGCTTTGCCAGAATTACCCACTGTATTCTGATTTCCATCCTCTGATGAGGCAGTTGACATCTGCTGTCCTAGATGAGCTGGCTGTCCTGTCCCCCATGTGCATCTGGGGGCATCATGATTTGGGCACAGCACTGCACAAGCACCGCCATCTGAGGAGGCCCAGTCCTGACAACATACACTTCAAGGCTGGGTCACTTGGCTTGTTATTTTCCTTGTGGCTAGGACCTGAGTCCATTGGTCTATCTGGCGATCCCCCAAGAAACCTGGCCTTGAGTGACCTCAGACTTGACTCTTGTGTGCACTAGCCAACATACACACTAGTGGATGCAGCTGCCTGGTCAGTTCTGCCAAGCCCCATATCTCATGCAAGCCAATGGGTGCTGTGACCCAACCCAGCCAACCTGCCATAGACCAGTCCTCACACATACCAGTGGGTGCTGCAGCCTAGTAAGGGTGAGATCCAATAATCCCCATGAGACCTACCCATGGCCCCAGATTTTGCCCATGCCAGCCTCTGTGGCTCCTATCAAATACGTTAAGACAAGTTCTAGGCAGCATATGTAGATAATTCCCATTACCATTTCACTGCTAATAGCCTAGACCAAGCTACTATCACTTGACTTCTGCATTAGCTTCAATGGCCTTAACTAGGTTCACTTTTCAAAATAATTTACGGGAGAGGCAGAGAGATAAAGAGAGGGAGTCAGACAAATATTGAGATATTCCAGCAAGAATTTTAATACTTGGACCATCATTCCCTGCTTCCTGAGGTTCTTCAGCAGGAACTGGATCGGAAGTAGGAACAGAACAGCCACGACTCAAACAGTACTCTGAAAGAGAGTACAGGTGTCCCGGCTGGTGGCTGAACCTGCTGTGACCACAGTGTCCACCCTGCCTTCACTTACAAAGAAGAAGAATTGAGATGCACTGAGAGAGAAGAGAGATTTTCCATCCGCTTATTCCTTCACTAATTGGCTGTAAAGGCCATGGTGGGTCTAAGCTGAAGAAGGAAACCACAACTCCATTTGAGTGTCCTGTGCGAGTGGCAGAGACCCAAGTTCTGCTGCTGCTGCTTTCTCACGCACATTATCCTGGAGCTGCTTGGGAAACAGGCAACCAGGACTTGAACCTGCACTCTGACATGGGATGATGACATCGCAAGCTACAGTTTATGCCACTGCACCATATGTCAACCCTGTTAGTAAATTTATTAATGAGAAAATTTTTAATGAGACCTGATATGGTGTTTCTTTAAGCCAAATAAAAGATATGGTTAAGGCAAAAAGAGGGACTATTAGTAATAGATTTATTATCTCATCTTGTTCTGTGTATATTCATATAAAATATGCAGCTTTTTACAATGCATGACCTTATTATGTATAATTTTTTTTTCTTAATTAAAAGGCTAAGAAGCACCAGGCCTTCCTAGTAGAGACATGTGAAAATAACGTGAAGGAATTGGACTCGATCTTGGACAGCTTTACTGTGTCGGGCCAGTGGACATCAGGTTAGTGGAAGGTATAAAATGACAGATGCATCTGTCAATGTTCCAAAGTCACTACATTGTGGGAATTCTGCAGATGCCTCTTACAGTCCCTTATCTCAACATGCTTTGATTTGATGACATGATAAGAGCAGTCCTCACAGCAGTCGGTTGGCCTCGCTGGCTGGGAAAGGGTGACGGGATGCGGACCTGCTGTTGTCCTCCCGGAACTTGATTTACAAGGATTGGGGTTTGCATGATTGGACAGACAGGGCTCACTTGCTGTGTTCTGAATCCAACTGAGAAAAAAGTCCTTACAGTATACCTGCAAGGGGAACAGATGTTTCCATCAAACTGAGCCAAATTCTGAGGCGACCTTCAACAACTTAAAGGTCATGCATTCAAAAGGTTATGCAGGACGCAGGCTGTAACACAGTGCGTGTTCAATACTGTTGCTTTCTAACCTGGTTCTTGCTTTCAATTCTCGCTACCTTGTACAAATGCTGTCTGGGTAACAGGGCTTAGGTAAATTCTTTTGGTTTTAACATTAGTTGTAATATTATAGGGAACTGTAAAAGCCATTCATAGATGTATTTTGAGAATACTACCAAAAGTATTAATTGTGTAATGAATTCTGTTCTCCATTTCTGCTTTATTGGAGATGCTATCCGAGCTTTTACTTGAAATATTTTTACTTTTCCTCTGCAGGTTTTTTTGAAACCATATTACCGGCCTCATATTGTTTAGTTTCTTCTGCCACAATTATATTTTTCAAAAAGCACACAAAATTTAAGTACTTACACTTTCAAATTGAACTACTACACCAACAGTGATTTGGTGAAAGACTTTAGGAAGCTCTTAAATTCAAGAGAGTTTGTTGTCCTTGAGAGAGTGCTCAAGGTGCATATATATCTTAGGATACTGTAGATTTCTCAATTGCTGACTATTAGAAATTTAGTGTGCAGTAGTTTGCTTTTTTCCTTTTCTTCTTGCTTTAATTTTATGAAATTAATAATCTTTTTTTCCTTAGCTTCTCCCGAAAGTGTTAGTGTTTCATAGATTATAGCTGGAAAAATTAGAGTAAAGAGAGATGCCATAACAAATATAGTTATATGTATAGGCATGTGACTCATTGGTTAAGTTCTGTTTAGGACACCTCTATCCCATACCAGACTGGCTGGTTCAAGGTCTGGCTATTCCACTTCTGAGCCAGCTACTTTGTACACTTTGGAGGCAACAGCTGATGGATCAAGTGTTTGGTTCCATATTATTCCAATGGGTAACTTGAATTGAGTTCTAGGGTCCTGACTTTGGCATGGGTCACACCTGGTATTGCAGGCATTTGAGAAGTGAGTGAGTGAATAAATAGAAGACATCTCTATATTTTCTGTCTTTCTTATCTGCCTTGGAAGTAAAAAGAAAATAGTTGAAAGCATTATGGATTTTTAGTTTTTAATTATATTTGCTGAAACTTTGGAGGATGAAATATTCTGTTACAAAGGTACTATTTCCTTAATGAGTTGTATCAGCGTTGTCTAGTGAGGTCAGGTTCTTTGCAAGGTGTTACATGTTTTAATAGATATTCCTTATTCTTCAATATGTTCTTAAATATTTATTGAGACTCAAATTAGAAAAACTAAGAATAATGAGGTCATGTCTCCTTTGAGTTTTAAAATAAAATGATTGATAAAAGAGTCACTCATAAGTTATTACTAAGTCTACAGGAAAAGAATTGTCTTTCATTGAAGTTATGCTTTTTCACATTTTACATTTTATTATTATTATTATTTTATGATACAGTTCCATAGGCTCCTGGTGTTTCCCTTATCCCAACTCCCTCTCCCATAGTTCCTCTATATAATTACTAAAGTGTAGTTCTTTATACACAGTCATATGTACATCATTGTGGGCATGGACAACGGCAGAGAGTACAGCATCCTATTGTAAAGATACAGTAAACAATTTCATTATAAGTCCATCTTTCTCTGGAAGTAGAAATGTATACCACACTGCATCCTCACATCTGGATATGTTAGTCTCCATTTCACAACTACTGTACATCCCCTTAAATGAAAAGTCATAATACAAAATCAACAATAGAAAGAAAAATAGAGATTTACAATGCCATGAAGTTAAATAACATGTTACTAGATATGACAGTCTCCATTACACAGCTACTATACATCCCCTTAAATGAAAAGCCACAAAACAAAATCAACATCAGGAAGAAAAAAGAAATTAACAACAACATGAAATTAAAGAACATGCTACTAAATGACTAAAGTGTAGCTGAAGAAATGAAAATCAGGAACCTTTTTGCAGAAAATGATGCTACTGTATGATCTATGAGTCATTGGAGAATTTAATCAGAAGAAAGTGTTTTGAGGAGATGAAACTAACCAAAAACATTGAAACCCATGCAATATAGTTTCCGCTGATCTTTGCTGATGAAATGTGTCTCTTCTAGACAAAAAAAAAATGGGTTTTGTTTTTTAATCCAGTCTACTAATCTATGATGTTTGATTGATGACTTTAAGCCATTTACATTCAGGGTTACTATGTATAGGTGGTACTTTGGTCCTGTCATTTTAGGAATGGGTTGTTCATTGGTTTCATCTTCTGTTGTCATTTTACTTGGATGTTCTTCCCGTTTGCCTTTGGTTTTGGTAGGTGCTATTCCTCTTCTCTGTCAAGAGAACATCTTGAAGTAGCATTTGTAGGGCAGATTTGGAAGAGGCATATTCTTTTAACTTTTCTTTACTGTGGAAGAATTTTATTTCATTTTCAAAGATGAAAGAAAGCTTTGCTGTGTACATTATCCTAGGCCGCCATTTTTTTTTTCTTTTAAAATCTGGAATATGTCACTCCATTCTCTTCTTCACTGTAGAGTTTCCTGTGAGAGGTCTCCTGTGAGTTTAATTGGCATTCCGTTATATGTCAATTGATTTTTATCACTTGCACATTTAAGGATCTTTTCCGTATGTTCAATTGAAGAGAGCTTGATGATCATGTGTCTTGGTGAAAATTGCTTTTGGTCAAGCCTGTTGGGAGTTCTGTGCCCCTCCTGGATGTTGTTTCCCAATTCTTTCTCTAGATTAGGGAAATTTTCCTTTATTATTTCATTTAAGATATTTGTAAAACCAGTTTCTCTTTCTGCACCTTCTGGGACTCCCATAACTCTTATATTAGGCCTCTTAATAGTATCTTTCAATTCTTGAATACGTTTTGGCCTGATCCAGCTCTGCTTCCAGCTTTTTGTTTGCTTCCCCCCTGATGACAGGAAATATCTTCCAATTCTGAGATTCTTTCTTCTGCTTCTTTCATTCTATTTTGGAGACTGTCCACTGTACTTTTAATTTGCTGTACTGAGTTCTTAATTTCTGATATATCAGCCTTGATTTGCTTTATTGCCTCTGTTGCTTATGTACAATATTCCTTAAATTCTTTGAATTCTTGTATGTGCTTCTGATTGTTGATCAGAATCTTTAAAATGAGTTTTCTTAATTCTGTATCTCCCATTTTCTCAATGTCTTCCTCAGTTAACTCTGAAGTTGACATAGGGTTTTGCTCATTTGCAGGGGAATCTTCAGGAATATTCATTATGCCTTTGTCTCTTCTTTTGTTCTTGGTCATTGTACTTCTGGTTAGCAGAGTCTTCTCCTTGGGGCAGGTTTCTAAGCTCCGTCACCCACAGGTCTGCAGTTTGATTTTACTTATTGCTCTTAGTACTCAACTCTTTGCAGCCAATTGTGCCACTCCTTCCAGTGAGTTCCAGGTCTGGGTTCTTATATTAGATTTCCACAAAGAACTCCGTAGTCCCACCTCCTGGCTCACCAGTCTCCACCTCCTGTGATACCATGCTGAGGCTGCACTGTAGTCTGTACAATCTTTTTCCCACTTCTGGTTGGAGCAGGTCCCAGCATTAGGGAGACACTAGGTATCCTATATGGCTAGGTTGTTGGTAGTGCTGATCTTGGAGGACCCTGTTGGCCGTTAGGTCTGGGTGGCACATGGACCTCTTTTGAACCTTACGATGCCACAGTTGGTATTATTTTCCTGTGGGGCCAGTGAAATCCATGGAACTCAATGGGTTCTCATAAGCTCAGCATATGTGCAGTTCACTGTTGTCCCCTGCAGTTCTAAAGCTTATGCCACAGTGTACAAAATGTCACATGACATGCCACTACTAGAGTTGTTGATCTGCTGGCTATCAGGTCTGAGGGCTACCCAGACCTGTCTTGGGTTTAACCTGTAGGATGCCACATTGATGCAGTTTACTGAGTCAGAAATGAGTTCACTCTCAGCTCAGTGTATGCTCAGTCCTTTCCCTTGCCTTTGCTTCCTTATGCAAAATGGTGCCAATTCGGCTCTAGGGAGCTGACTGGGCTATGAAATTCACCCTGTTCTCGCACTGCCTGTCTGGGATCTGCTGCTCTGTCTCTGCTCCTGGTTAAATCAAACAGACCAGCAGAACGAGTTCTTTGTCTGGGTCCACCTCCCAAGCTCCCAGAGAAAGCCCCTTCCCACCTGGTTGCTGGTGGAATTCCGCCTGTTGGTGGAGTTCAGATAGCTGCTGGAGTATCAGTCACTGCAACAGCGCACCGTTGTTTTTGCTGCTTTCCTGTGTCTGTCAATCTCCAGGTACCCCTCTGCTGTTGTTCTGTCCTCTCCTATTTCCCGGAATGTGTCCTCTCTGCTTCATCCTGATTAAATGTTTCTCCGTGCGTTTAAATGTGTCTTTACCCTATTCCCCCTTCTTGATTTTCCCCTGAAATTACTCTTTGTTTTTATGCAATAATGCTTTTTGAAATTTTTCTAGTTTCCTATATAAATGTAGCTATTTTGCAGACTGTATTCTAGAATTAGGATTATGCAATTAAATAGTGGGTTGCAGATCATTATAGAATGGCCTTTGTTTCCTCCATTGTGTTGGTTAGTTCAGCCTTTTATCATCTTATGTCCATTCTTGTGTGGTCTTTGTTGCATCTTAGGCCTTGGGAGGCTAAGTTTCTGTGATTCTGGGTTCTTTGCCATCTGACTTCTGGTTAAGTTTGAACAGTGGGTGTATAACAGGATATTGATAGAGTGGGAAGAAGGAAGTTAGATTATATCTCTCCTGTAGCCCTCTCCTACAGTGCGTTTCTGGAAGTGGCTTCATCTCTAAACAACTGCAGTTCCCGTTGGTAGGATTTTGTAAATGTAACTCTTGCTGGACTGTAGTGATGGTGTTCCTTCCACTTGACCTTTTAGGCTTAGGTGAGACATCAGTTTTCTACTCTTGCTTGTTCTATGTGCTGTACCTTATCTTATTGGTTCTTTTTTTTTTTTAAAAGATTTATTTACTTTATTGGAAAGGCAGATGTACAGACAGGAGGAGAGATAAAGAGGAAGATCTTTTGTCCGATGATTCACTCCCCAAGTGACTGCAACAGCTGGTGCTGAGCTGATCCGGAGCCAGGGGCCAGGAACTTCTTTCCGGGTCTCCCATGTGGGTGCAGGGTCCCACAGCTTTGGGCCGTCCTCGACTGCTTTTCCAGGCCACAAGCAGGGAGTTAGATGGGAAGTGGGGCTGCCAGGATTAGAACCGGTGCCCATATGGGATCCTAGAGCGTTCAAGGCGAGGACTTTAGCCACTATGCTATCGTGCTGGGCCCCTCTTATTGATTGTAATAACCTACTTACATTTCTTTCTTATTTTTTAAGACTTATTTATTTGAAAGTCATATGTGTGTATAAATATAAGGGGAGGCGGGCATAGACCGAGAGAAAGATCTGTCTACTGATTCACTCCTCAAGTGGATGCAATGGCTAGAGTTGAGCTGATCTGAAGCCAGGAGCTTCTTCTGTGTCTCCCGCATGATGTCTGCAGGGTCCCAAGGCTGTGGTCCATCCTCAATTGCTTTTCCAGGTCACAAGCAGGGAGCTGGCTGGGAAGTGAGGCTGCTGGGATTAGAACTGGCATCCATATGGGATCTTGGCCTATGCAAGGCGAGGACTTTAGTCACTAGGCTATTGCGTTGGGTGCACCTGATACATATACATGAGAAGGTAACCTGCACCTCAGTATTCTTCATAGCACTGCCAGCAGTCAGAAAAAGCATGGAAACAACCTAGATGCTCATTGAAGGAGGACTGCATAAAGAAACTGATACATCTACTCTACAGAATACTACTCAGCTGTTAAAAAGTATAACATTTTACCATTTGCAACCAAATGGTCCCAAGTGGCGATTGTTATGCTAAGTAAAAGCCAGTCCCAAGAGGACAGATCACATGTTCGCTCTAGTATATTATAACTTCCATAAAAATAAAATAAAAAACAAAAAATAAAGGTAAATAGATACACACATGTAACCCCATAAACAAAGGATTTATGGAGACCAGTGTACCAGAAACCAAAGAAAATCAACAGAATGCCTTTCCACTACGAATAAAAGTAGACTAACAATGAAATTTCTAGACAACAAAATATTAGACTATTTTCCATTGTCTATACCAACAGCGCCTGAATTATCCTGGGAAAAATCTTTTCATTTTTCTTTTGGAATGAACAAAATATTTGGGAATCTTTACTCAATCAAAACGAGGTCTGATGAACTGCATCACCTTCACTGATTGGACTCTTTTAAAAAATATTAAACAACAGAATCTATTAGCTATGTTCCTTTTGTTTCAACAACAAAATCCCAGCGTAATCATGATTTGTGGAAGTAATGAACAGAAAAAGAAGCCAGATCCCAAAAAGGTGTGCGGATCCACAGGGATACCAACAGGAAATTGGATGGCACCATCAGAACAGTTCATCTAAAGAGAACTGACTGAAGTGACTAAAGAAATGTAGGCAGGTGGAAAGTCAGATATGCAGAGAGGAGTGACAGAGAGGAAGATCTTCTGTCCATTGATTCATTTCCCAAGTGGCAGCAACAGCTGGAGCTGTGCCAATCCAAAGCCAGGAGCCAGGAGCCTCTTCCAGGTCTCCCACATGGGTGCAGGGTCCTAAGGCTTTGGGCCATCCTCAACTGCTTTCTTAGGCCACAGGTAGGGAGCTAGATGTGAAGTGGGACTGCCAGGATTAGAACCAGCACTCATATAGGATCCTGGTGCATGCAAGCTGAGGACATTAGCTGCTAGGCTACTGTGCGGACCCCACAAATTTGTTTTTATTTAAGCAGTAAATTTTACACATACACCCATAGACACATAGAGAAGAGCTCTTCCATTTTCTGGCTCATTCCTGAAAAGGGCTCAATGACCAGGGCTAGGAGCCTAGAAATTCATCCAGACCTCCGTGATGTCTGGATGGAGAGATCCAGGCCCTTGAGCCATCTTGCACTGCTTTCCCAGGCACTTTACCAGGGAGCTGGAAGGGAAGTAGAGCAACTGGGATTCCAGTCAGCCCCTGTATGGGATGCCAGCATCACAGGGAGTAGGGGCTTAATATGCCGAACCACACACTGGCTTTCTGGAATGACTTCTTTATTAGTTTTGTGAAATGAAGTTTTTCTTGTGGTTCAGTCTTGAATCCTCAGGATCCTTCAGTTTGATTGCACCCCCAACTTTCTTCAGCTTCTCTTTATTCATTCTTAAGGTGGCATTCTTTTGAACTTTGACATTTTTTGGGGTCATTTTCTAAGTAGTAACAATGGGGTTTGATGCCTTAGGAATGTGTCTGTAAGCCAGCATTTGGGTAGTTTTAAGGAGTGCTGTTGGGAAAATGAAGACCACAAATTGAAAATTATCTTTGCTCACTCCTTTCTTCCCTCAAAACTTTTAAACTCATTTTTATTTATTTCAAAAGCCGAGTGACAGAGGAAAAAGAAAGAAGGGAAGGAAGGAAGAGAAAAAAAGATGATAGATAGATAGCTATTGGTCTTCCATCTTCCTGTTCATTGTCCCCCTCATATGCCCTCCATGTTAGACACAGTGATGACACTGGTTCTAAGCTCACCACCAAGGAACTAAAGGAGAAGCAAGCTGTGGAGCAGGTGGAGAATGGGAAAGTCAGTCCTGAAAATGGAAATGCTGCTAAGGTTAATGGGGAGCAGAGGCAGACAAGGAGTTAGATGAAGAAGAAAAATGCAGGAAGGAAGATGAGGAGAGGGAACAGGGTGATGGTGAGGAAGAAGATGGAGATGAAGAGGAGGCTGAAATACCTACATGCAGACGGGCAAATGAAAGTGATGAAGATGACAATGTTGGCACCAAGAGTGAGTGGTTAGATGTCAAAAGAAAAAAGGGGCAGGGTACTGTGATGACTTTTCACTTCCATTCTCAGAATGGTCACCTGTACTGAACAGGCCACACCCACTGCTGGACAGTGCCTCCTGCAGACCACACACATGCTCTCCACCGTCCAGATTCATGACATGAAGTTCTAGTAGGCAAGGGGAAAAGAGAACATCCAGGCCCTGCCGTTTTTAAAAAATGTTTTTTAAAAGGAACATTTGTATGTATTTGTTACTTGCATTTTATGTTTTATGCAAATTGTCAGGGGGTCAGTCATCTCTTTATAAATTTTATTTATTTTTATTGGAAAGGCAGATTTACAGAGAGAATGATCTTCCATTTGCTAGTTTATTCCCCAAATGGCTGCAGTGGCCAGAACTGAGCTGAGCTGATCTGAAGCCAGGAGCCAGGAACCTCCCCTGGGTCTCCCAGGCAGGTGCAGGGATTGAAGGCTTTAGGCTATCATGCTGGACTCAGGGGCTAGCCATTTTAAAAAAATTAAATATTATTATTATTTTAAAATTTTATGGTATGTAATCATAGGATCTAGAATTTTCTTACTTCTTCCCCAAATTCCCAATCCCTGACTGATTTTCCCCCATATTATTGCAATAGTATAGTCCTTCATAAGCAGTCATATGTGAATCAGTCTGTTTTAAGTGTGTCCTGACATTGCTGGTACAGATAATGTCAGACAGTCCAGCATCCTGTTGTCTAGATATATCCAGTAGTTTCGTTGGGAGTCCATCTTTGATTTGGAAGTAGAAAGGCATACTGCATTGTAACTTCACATCTGGGTATGATCGTCTCCATTACAGCATCACTATACTTTTCCCTCAAACAAGAAGCCACGAAACAGATTCAACAACAGGAATGAAGTTAAAACAAAAAAATTTACAGCACCATGGAGTAAACAATATGCTACTGAATAACCCATGTATTTTTTTGTGTTTTTTTTTTTTATTAATTGTATTGCATTATGTGACACAGTGTTATGGGCACTGGGATTCCCCCCACCCCTCCCCGAGCCCTCTCCCTATTGTGGATTTCTCCACCTTGTTGCATTACCACAGTTCAAATTCAGTCGTGGTTCTTTCATTTAACCCATGTATTGATGAAGAAATGAAAAACACAAAAGCTTCTTGGGTAAAATGCTTCTTTATAAAGAGTTCTACAAGTCAGAGAAGAATTTGATAAGAAAAAAGAAACTCTTTGGAAGGAGTGAAAATAAAAACAAAAACACCAGAACACATGGATTCCAACAAAAGCAGTATGGAAAGGGTTATTGATCTTACAGTTTCCATGACTAGAGAACATACAGTATTTGTTCTTTTGACTTATTTCACCGAGAATAATGGTCTCTAGTTGAGACCATATAGTTGCAGATGGTATAATTTCATTTTATTAAATGGCTGAGTAGTATTCCACGGAGTAGATGTACCACATTTTCTTTAACCACTCTTCTTTGGATGGGCATCTGGGTAGTTTCCATGTCTTTGCTAAAGCCAAAGTAAACAAAAGGGGTCAAACCATTTTTAATAATCCCTGGATGACCAAGCAAGTCTTTGGTGCATTCTCTGTCCTACTTGTGTGTGACCATGTTTGCTATAATCTCAAATGAGAAGAGGGACCCTGTAAAAGGAAGAACAACAATAAAAAAGCATTCTAGTAACTTATTTGTATGTCTGTATGTGCTTAGCTGTACTGTAAGTAGTTGGTTTGTATGAGATATTTAAGAAGGCCAAAGAGAAAAGGTTTCTCTTTATCTCCCTTTTTTTGTGTACGAAGTTGAAGTTCATTTATTTATTTTTGGCTTGTTTGGTGTATGTGTGAAACAATGTTGTGCAACAATGAAAATGAATTTTACTTTACTGTTGTAACAAGAAAATTGAAATGAATTAAAAAAATTTTAAAACATTTGTAGATCTTTCTAAATGAGAAACCAGAATGAATAGTTCTGTAAATTTGGTGGCTTTGCATAAGTAGAATCACAAAGTATTTGTACTTTTTGTGAGTGACTTATTTTCTTAGCATATTATCTTCAAAGTTTATCTATGTTTTAGCAGGTGACAGGGATTTTCTAAGTTTTTTGATATTGAGGTAATACACAATTGTGTGTAATATATCGCATTTTGTGTATCCATTTATTTGATGATGGATGTTTTGATTTCTTTCACCCTTGGCTATTGTGAATAATGCTGCTATGAACATGGAATTACAAATAACTCCGAAAGACCCTGTTTTCAAACATTTTGAATATGTGCCAAGAGGCAGGATCCTTGTTGCATTCACTTTGTCGTTCATGGATGACTGATAGTTGTCCTGTGGAACTGCTCTTTCTTACTGACAGTTTCCCCTTGATAAGCATGTACACAGTGTATCTCCCTTACTTTTTGATTTCCTGGCAAGAGGCACTCCAACAGGACAGGTGTGGAACCATTGCTGCCTCCATTGCTGAAAGCGGTTCTTTCTTGGACGTGATGACATAGACCAAGCACTAGAACTTAATCCTTGCATCTACCTGTTTCTGTACCCCTCTCCAGTTTCCTTTATTCCCTTCACTCCAGTAATCACTGTTCTACATTCAGATTGACTTTGTTTGTTCCCACTAATGACAAAAAAGTGCAAGTGAATAGATTCTTGTTTTTCAGTATCTTATTTCATTTAACATGATTACCTCTATTTCAGCTTATTTTGTTGCAAATAATACATCAGTTTAAAGTGGCTGAATAGTATTCCATTATGTAGATGTACCATTTTATCAATTTTTTTAATTGAAAGGCTTAAAGGTTGATTTTATATCTTACCTATTATAAATATTATAGCAATAAGCATTGAGGTGTAGGCATTTCTTAGTATGTACTTGTATTTACTTTGTGTATATATATATAAATGAATCTGTTATATATGTATATATATCTAGAGGTGGGATAGTTGGATCATATGGCAGATCTCCTTTTAGTACTTTTTAAAAAATATTTATTTTATTTTTTAAAATGTAGTGTTAGGGAGGGAGAGATCTTCCATACACCAATCCACTCAGGGCTGGGCCAGGCTGAAGCAAGCAGAAGAGAACTTCTGTCAAGTCTCTGAAATGGGTACAAGGGTCCATGTATTTGGGATATCCTCTGCTGCTTTCCCTGGCTATTAGCAGGGAGCTGGACCGGAAGTAGCATAGCCAGGAGTAGAACCTTAACGTAGATGATACTGACATCATAGATGGTGGCTTAACTCATTATACCAGCTTCTCCTTTAGGTTTTTAGTTTCCTACTGTTCTCTATAATGAGTGCATTAATTTATATCCCTACCAAAGGATTCCCTTTTCTCACTGTCACCAGCATTTATTACTATTTTAAAAAATTTTGATAATAGCCATTTTAATTGCAATGAGATTATAGTCTTATTCTTTTTTGATATTCTAATGAAATCTGTTAAGTTTTAACTATTAAAACATTGACTATTAATTTCATTTATGTTACATAAAACATTAGAAAATTTGCCATATAAAATAATGATTTGGTTGGTAAGAATTAGAGAGGGGGCTGTACACGATAGCTTACTGGCTAAATCCTCGCCTTGCGTCTTTCTGGGATCTTACATGGATGTTGATTATTGTCCTAACTGTTCCATTTCACTTCCAGCTCCCGGTCTGTGGCCCAGGAAATTAGTAGAGAATTGGTACAAACCCTTCAAACCCTGTACTATCATGGGAGACCTGGAAAAGCTCCTGACTCCTGGCTTTGGATCAGCTTAGCTCTGGCCATTGTGGCCATCTGGGGACTGAACCAGTGAATGGAAGATTTTTCCCTCTATTTCTCTTTGTCTCTTTAAATCTGACTTTCCAACAAAAGCAAATAGATCTTTAAAAAGTTAAAAAAAAGAAACAAAAAAGGGGAGTGGAAGAGGGGCTGGCATTTTGGCACAGTGGATTAAGCTGCCACCTGCTATCTGGTGTTACATATTGGAGCCCCAGTTCACATCTCAACTGCTCTATGTCTGTTTTTTAATTTTTAATTTTTAAAATTATTTTCCTTGATGCAATTTTATAACTCTAGGAATTCCTTCCCCATTGCACCTCCCCTTTCTCCCTCACTGCCCCTCCCCACTCTTTTCCCCATATATATTTATACATATTTAAAAAATTTTTGTTTTTCATGATATAGTTTCATAAGCCCAGGGATATCCCCTCCCAGCCTCTGCTTTTCTCTCTCCTCCACTGTTTTCATCCATATAATTACAATAGTACAGTTCTTCAGCAACAGTTACAAGCCCACTGTTCTGCTCTTTAAGTGTATCATGACATTGTAGCTGTAGAGAATGATAGTCTAGCATTCTATTGTCATTGGGAGTCCTTTTATTCAGGAGCAGAGCTGCATACTACAGTGTGTCTTTACTTCCTGGTATGCTAGTCTCCATTATACAGTTCCTCTAGGTAAATATTTGTATATGCATGTTTACCTAAATATTTATTTAGCTTATATTTTGCATGGAGTTTGCCTTCTATCAGAGAGAACATATGGTATTTGTCCCTTTGTGATTGGCTTATTTCTCTGAGCATAATGACCTCTAGTTTGGACCATTTGGTTGCAAATGGCAAAATATCATTCTTGTTAATGGCTGAGTAGTAATCCATAGAATAAATGTTTCACAGTTTCTTTATCCATTCTTCTTTTGATGGATATTTGGGTTGTTCCATGTCTATTTTATTGTGGATTGTGTGCTGTAAACACAAGGTTGTATGTCACTTTCTCATATGTAGGCTTCATGTCCTTTGTATATATTCCCAGAAATGGGATAGCTGGGTTGAACAGTAGATCAATTTTCAGCTCTCTGAGAACTCTCCATATTGACTTCCATAGTGGCTACACCAGGCTACACTTTCAGTCTCATTCTAATTTGAAGTGTATCTTCCTGGTGACTAATGGTATTTGTTTTTCATAAATTTGTTGACCATTCGAGAAGGGTCTAACTATTTGCCCAGTTTTATTTTTGCTTACTTAAAAGAGATTTATTTATTTGAAAGGCAGAGTACAGAAGAGGAGGAGTCAGAGGAAGAGAGATCTTACATCTTCTGGTTCACTTTTCAGATGTTCACAACAGCCAGTGATGGACCAAACTGAAGTTAGGACCCTTGAATACCATCCTTATTTACCACGTGGGTGGGACAAACCCAAGTACGTGGGTCATCTTCCTTTGCTTCCCAGGCAGGTTAACAGGGAACTAAAGCTAGAGAAGTAGAGAAGTAGAGCAGCTAGCGCTTGAGCTGGCAGCATCTCAACTGGAGACGAAATCTTCTGTACCACATTGCAGGCCCCGTAACTATTTTAAAATTTGATTATTAATTTTTTGTGCTACCCAATTCTTTTCATTCCCTATATAATCTGAATATTAACCTTTTGTCAGATGAATAGCTTGCAGATAGTTTCTGTTACTCTGACAGTTGTCTCTCTACTCTGTTAATAGTTTCCTTTTTCAGGCTAGAAGTTTTTAAATTTAGTGTGTTCTTATATATCTGTTTTTTGATTTTGTTGTTTATACTCTTGGAGTCTTGTTTTAAAAAAAAATCATTGCCCATACTGATAGTTTGAAGCACTCCCCCCTAAGTTTTCTTGTAGTAGTAGTTTCATGGTTTCAGGTTTTACATTTAGGTAGTAGTGTCAGGTTGTAATCCAGTTTTCCCTAGCATCATTTATTGAAAAAACTATCCTTTCTCCACCTTCACTGTTTGTCTTTGCTATTAGTGATTTTGATATTGAGCATGGGTGGTGACCTTGCCAGCCTGGTGAGGGTAAGTCCATGCTGCTGAACTGACACATTGCCTCCATTCTTTCTCCCATGACTCCTTTATGCTGCTAAGTAGACACAGAAGGTTGAGGAAAACACCAGCTGATGTCCATGGTTTGCTTCATCTTGCCTTCCTGATTATTATTCTCTACTGAGGTTGCCTGGGGTACAGCACTCACATTGGAACTAGTCTTATATCCATGTTCTTTTCAAGTTTCTGACCATTCAACCCAACCATTAGATGCTATTCATTAACTGAAATGTACTTGTAACTTCACTCATCTCACTAGGCAATGACAGTCAAGTTCACAAGGTCCTGCTTACCTGAACATATTCTGATCAGCACTTTCCTTTACAACTACCTAAGTGGGGCTATTAGTAATACTGCAGCTTACTTTTGTGTGGTATCAGCATGTCATACTCAACCATCTGTAAACCAGACTAATTTTCCTAGATTTAGTTAGGTGATCCTAAGGAACTTTCCATTTTTTTTTTAAGAGACAAGAAGGAATCTATCAATAATAGTTCCTATAGGGATCTGGTCTACTTGCTCATGCACATTAGTTATGCCCTTAGGACTTGCTCAAACCAGTGCTGGGTCAATTTTATTTGATGTGCTCAAATTTATGAATTGGTAGGGCAGCCAATAGCTTTTATGATGGACTACCTGAGGTTATATGGTGCATTTTTGGCAACGTAATCACGTAATCAGGATCTGTTGAGGACCAGTGCGGAGTTCAAAGCCAGGTTTCAAGGAGAGAATAGTTAGCTGTCAAAAATGATTTCCTTTGCATCTAAACCTGTAGTTTTTTACTAAGATTCATTTCAAATCTGTAGTTTATACTTTGATTCATATCTGGTGAGGACTGTGTACATCTTTCAAAATAAATTTTGTATTTGGTTTAAATTTGAAAGGTAGAATTATAGAGAGAAAAAGAACAATCTTCCATCTGCTAGTTAATTCCTCAAATGCCTGCCATAGCAAGGGCTGGGCTGGGTTGAACCAGGAGCTGGGAGCTTCATCTGTATCTCCCACGTGGGAGAAGGGGCCCAGGAACTTGAACTGCCATCTGCTGCCTTTGCAGGCCTTGGCAGGGAGCTGTTGGGACTTGAACTAGCACTCTTATGGGATGTTGCAACCATGGGTGGTGGCTCAGCTTGGTATATCATGGTGAAACCCCCATGTGTATATGTTGAAATCAACTAGTTCCAACTTTCTGCTTATTATGTGCAGTTTGAATTATATTACCTTTGTTAGAGAGCTTAATGCAACTTGTGATATTTTGCTGGCATGGAAAACTAATCAGTGTGTTTACAGTATGCAGTACTGATAGCTGGTTAGAACTTTGAGATGGGCAACAAAGGGTGTATTGCTGGCTCTATCATCTGAATGAAATTGTTTTTGATAGCCTTTTATAAAAGGATAGAAAAGCTTTATTCCATTTGGCAGGAAATTTTACTTGTTCTACCACAAAAGTATATCTTTATCCATAACTACAATTGGAATAATGTGATTATTCTTACAGTAATTTACTATAATTTCTTAAGATCCATCTTTGTTTGGAACAGGCCTAAATAAATGAGCTAGATGCTAATGGTGGTAGGAATCACTATTTTTTTTTTATGGCTCAAGTTTATTTGTGAAGCACTTATTTCTATAATTTCTCCAGGAAGTTTGCATTACTTTTGAATTATTTATCATTTCAGTAGGTAATGGTTCTGTTGAGATGAACTTGGCTTCCTCTACTTGATTGTCCTGTGTGGTATCGCTTACTCTATGGATCAGGCAATCAAGTTGGACCTTGTGTTAATTGTCATGTTTGTCCTTTCTATCTGTGCTTTCTAAACTGGGGAGGTAACTTTGGGGTGAATTCAAGTACCTGCTCGAAGCTCTGGTGAGAGACCTTATCAATTAATCTTCCAACCTCTGTAAACTCTTACTTTCACTGTTGAATCACAGATCACAGTAGTATCTATCTATCTATCTAGTATCCATCCATCCATCTATCTATCTATACATATACCTTTTTAAAAAGCATTGAATCTTTTGTTTTGTTGCTTTCCTACATTCCTGCATCTCTTTTTTCCCCCACTACATTGTTTCTTAACAATTCTTTCTTTTGGCATCTTGCCGGAAATCAGTAGGTAGGAGAGTGGTTGAGAAGGTGGATGAATAAAAGCACTTCATTAATTAGCACTTACTGTTTCTGCTGTGCAGGTATATATTACTGAGTCAATAGTGCCAGTTTGTAAAGCAGTGCTTTTTATGATTCATGTGAACAAGATTTAACTTTTGAGATTTTCTAAAAGGAAACATTTGAATAGATGGTCTGGAACCTTTTCTTTTACCTTACCCCCTCCCAAATATTGTCTTTAACCTCAACTTTATTCCTGAACTTGAAATCCAAGTAAGTTATGTGAATATCCTAAAAGTATCCCAAATTCAGCATATTCAAATTGTACTCATTTCTTAGTCCCTGAAACTCATGCAGACTCTTTTTGGAATTAGTATGATCAATCCTAATACCAAATTAATATGTAAAATAGAAAACTGTGAGTCACTGTATCTTTTGTTCTTATAGAACTCAGTTTGGGGCTTCATATGGATGGCAGGTACCCCACTGTTTAAGCCATTACCTACTTCAGGATTCACATTTGAAGGAACCTGGACCAGGAATGGGACTGGGACGCAAACATAAGCAGTTACAGGAGGTGGCAGCCCACGTGGTGCCGTAATACCTGTGCCGAATGCTCACCCCTTAATGTCTTTGTTCAGTGGATAGGCAGCAGAGAGGGAATTCTTGCATTTGCTGGGTCATTCCTCAAATGCCCGCATGGATCACAGGTGGGGTTGAAGGCAGGACCTGGAAATTCAATCCAGGTTTTCCAGGTGCAAGGCAAGGACTCAACTGCTGGAAACATTGTGTTGCCTCCTAGGGTCTGCTTTCATAGGAAGTTGGAATTGTGAGCCATAGGTTTAAATCTAGGAACTCTGAAGTGGAATATGGGTGTCGTAACCAATGTCTCAATAGGTAGGCCAAATGCCTGCCTCTAGGAGTGTTCATAGTCCATTGTTTTCGGGGCTATAGTATAGTGCACAGAATGTTACTTGGTTAAGACAAATTAAAATTTTAAATTAAATGAGTCAATAAGGTTCTTATTCCTGAGTGGTCTTTCTCTCTTTGTAACCATTTTGTCTTGCTGTTTCTTTTTACAATGGTTCTGGGTAATATATACACTATTTATTTCACTGGGACTTTATTATGTAAACATTTTCAGGGTGGAACACCTTATTTTATGTAGAATTCATGAATATGTATATGAGTCAGTCTGGAGACTACATTTTGTTTCCTCACTGCTTAAATACTTGTGTTAAAGTGATTTTATTCTTTTGAATTTCTGAGAGGAAATGTTCTCTATTATTGTAAAGGCCAGCAGATTTCCTGAGTGTCCTTGAATGATTTATTCATGGCCTACTTGTACAGCAGCAAAAGAAAAGAATTATACATTACATTTTTAAATCTTGTGTGGAAGTAATTTTTAAAAATATATTTGATAAGACCTTTAATCAAAATTTTAATGAGTTGTCTTTCTAAGTCACAGTCATTAAAAAGGTTGTGGTGTCTCCTCCATTGTCATGTCTCAGAGCCGTGTACTTTTTTTGCCCTTGTTGTAATATGTATATGTAATATGTTTTCATCTTACTTTTGGTTCTTAAGTTAAATATTCTTGTCTTTAAGAAAATCCAAATTGTGCTCCTAATTAAGACTGTAAAACATTTTCTCCAGGGTTAAAACACCATTATCACCATACTCTGAGATGTATATAGCATTGATGTATGAATAGGTGAATAAAGTTGTATGTGCGCATGAGTATAGAACATGTATGAATAAAGTTAACCGAGAATGTCCATTACCTTATTTTTCTTTATTCTTACTTTTTTTCTGCATCTCTGTCAAGTTTCAGTGACTGAATACGGAAGGATGGATGAATGATCTGATAGTGATTTTGAAATGACTAGATTGTGAAATAATGGGGAGAAATTGTAATAGCAAGTGAAAAGCTTTTTTGATGTGAGGATTTTCAAATTTCCTACTGTATTTTAAAGATTTATTCATTTTTTATTGTAAGGTCAGATATGCAGAGAGGAGGCAATACAAAGAGGAAGATCTTATGTGTGCTGATTTATTCCCCAAGTGGCGGCAATGGCCAGAGCTGAGCTGATCCAAAGCCAGGAGCCTGGGGCATCTTCTGGGTCTCCCACATGTGTGCAGGGTCCCAAGACCTTGGGTCATCCTGACTGCTTTCTCAGGCCACAAGCAGGGAGCTGGATGGGATGTAGGCGGAAGGGATTAGAATCGGCGTCCATATGGGATCCTGGTGTGTGCACAGCAAGGGCTTTAACCACTAGGCTATCGCGCCAGGTCTTTTTAAATTTTTTCCTAGCACTTAAAGAGTAGTACAGTCAGTATTGAGTTTAAAGCATGCTTGAAACCCCATTTTTGATTTTGATAAATTTTGGAATAATGTTTGGAGTTATATTTGACCCTGTGACCTTGAATAGCTCTGCCAGTTATGGCCCAACTTAAAGCACTTTGAGGGCATGCCATGAAAACACACGTATTTTTACAGTAAGTATCGGTTTTAGGGGTTTTAATTGAAGCATGATGTGCAGTATGTAAACAGTAGTATTGCTATTGTTTATTTCATACTGATAATTTGAGAGTTTTGAGAAGTGAAGGTTATTTCTAAGTATAAGAGAAAGTTAAATACTCTGGGATTCAGAAGTTTTTATTTAAGCAAAATACTATATCATGAAAGACTTGACTGATGAAAAACACAAAAACTAGAGTTAAGTGTATGTGACTCTTCCAAAGGATGTTAGTATAGACTGCTCGTTTCATTTCTGAATAATAGGTATATGAAATACTGCAGTTACAATGGCAAAACAACAACCTAATAAAAAGCAAAAACATAACAACTGGTTTCAACTGTCATGTGTATTTTGATAAGGTACAAAGTAGCCACGACATATTAGGAACTTTGATTTAATTCCTTGTTTTAAAAGGTTATTTGACACTTGGCTACTCAGCAGTACTGGTAAACTTGGAGAATAAGATCTTACCCGTTGTTTCACATCTTTTCAGCTCTTCCTAATTAGAATATCGGTGTTACTGTTTGCTTAGCTTTTGCTCCTCTGTCGCTGTAAGGGTATTTTTTCATGCTATTTTTTTTCTCTAGGCATCCACAAGGACAACGATAAACCTCCCAGCTTCTCTGCTGTCCTTGAGACTTTAAGGCGTACCTTGACAGATTACCAGAACAAGCTGGAAGATGCATCTAATGAGGTAAGACTTGCACTGTTTGGCTCCACACATATAGCCTTCGGCCTGTGCCAGTATGTATCCTCTGCTTGTTGCAAAGGTCAAAAAGATTGGGAATGTTGAATTGACAGCTTCACAGATACCAGACATAATAAATTGTCTGTCACAGTTCTTTCTTGAAGTGTAGCCTAAAGTCGTGTCTCACTTCAGTTTTTCTGACTCTTCAGGCACAATACTGTAGACTCGTTTTGCTGGTCTTCATAATTTACCTATTTTATTTTGATAGAAAAGAACTGCAAGTCATTTAAATGAATGTCTCGTATTTAAATGTCAGTATGTTTTATCATGTTTGAAATTAGTTAGTAGAAATTTAGATTTTGTCAGTATTTTAGTTCACGATTTCTGTCAATTTTTTTTTAATAAAGAGAAATTAATATTCTCTAAAGGGAGTAAAGTGTTGTTAGAAGTTTTTACAAACAAATATCTGTTTGATGTAGGCTGGAAGCTTTTAGTTGGCTGATTTTAAAAGCTCTTCCTCTGTCATCTCATTTGTATTGCTTAATGTGTGGGTTGATAATTTTCATGGGTATTACAATGTTTTATGAATTCATGCTTTAAAAATTGATGAGTTTGTTTAGTTACAATTTGTCAAATTAGCATATGAAATAATTACAGTAAACACAGTTAGCAAAACAACCAACAGATTGCTTGAGCCAAAGGCAAGTCACATAGCATGGAATTTTGTGTGCATCCTTCTGTTTATCCCTTTTTTTTCATATACTAAAAAGACCATGAAACTGTTAGAGAAGGGGTTTATTTTAGCTTAGTTTGTTGTGATGAACAGAGAAAGTAATGTGGGTCGTCTTCATATTTTCAGTAACAAAATCACATAAAGGAAAGTGACCATAGAATTACATTTCTATGAAGAACAAATATTGCTACGTTTTTGTCAGCGAGACGAGGCAAGCTGTATTGTCAGTGGTTTGTGACGCTCTTCCGAGGCCTGCTTTTGGAAGCTGCGGGGTAACCAGGAACACATTCCCCACAGCGAGCTGTTATTTGGGGGGATGGATGTCACATGATCCTCTGCACAGTTGAAAAGTCGACTCAGCAGGCTTTGGCTTAGTAATGCGCTTTGTTGTGAACCAGTGCCAGAGACAGCAGTGGGGAGACCGAGGGGGTGGCTGCAAAGAAAGCAAAAAGAACAGTCTGACAGAAAGAAGAATGAACTGTCAGAGAAAATAAATCACAGGCGGTGCAGGACCAACTGATGACCTGCCACAGGCCTTCCCAGTAGGACTGCGTGTGACCGACCCTGAAGTTGTCATATGGAGAGAAGAGACCAGAGAATACCCTCCCGATGCAGAGAAAGAACCGGCTCTGGCCCTGTTCTTTCTTCTTTCCTTATCGATGCCACTGCTCTTGGCATTTTGGTCCACTAGGATTTTAAGAATAAAGTTATATTTGTTCACAGTAAGAATACAAGCCTTATCCAGACATCTGGTAACAAGGCAGTGCCATCGCTGACATTTTAAGGTTGAATGTTTTCTTTTCTGTTTAGCAATGTGAGCCTGTGACAGACACTGCATTACACAACCAAAAGAAATCTTTTTCACAACTCTTGATGACTACTGAAAAATTTGAATTTAAGTAGTTGCATAAAAAGCATTTGAAGTTTAGATTTGAGTTACCCATGCTTGAAAATTTTTGAAAAGTTACTTGTATATATTTTTCCATCAGCTAAACAGTATGAGTGACACAAAGGAAAAGGTGTCTAACGAGCTTGATTCTAGCAGACAGAAGATTGAGTCTCATACTAAAAGTATAAAGGTATTATAACTTATATTACTAGTTTTTTCCTTTTCTATTCGGCAAATGTAATTACCTTTGTATTATTTTAAGTTAATATAACTGAAAGTAGATCTAACTGTTACGGTATGTTTGTATACTATTTTAATTTTTATTATTTATTAAAGTGATGAGTTATTTTTATTAAAATGATTGAAAATTCAGTTAAGGGGAGAAATTCATTTTCTAGATTTAATGATATAGATTTAAAGAATGATTTAAGAGTT
Organism: Ochotona curzoniae; assembly: GCF_017591425.1. Classification (NCBI taxonomy): domain Eukaryota; kingdom Metazoa; phylum Chordata; class Mammalia; order Lagomorpha; family Ochotonidae; genus Ochotona; species Ochotona curzoniae. Next base: position 45,741,315 of record NW_024467106.1, on the reverse strand, counting down.
AATGTTAAGCTCAGATACATTTTAAATATATTTTGCTATAACACATCTGTGTTTGGGCTCAGTTTTTTTATATCCTATTAGGATGGAGCCATTGTTTTTATGTATCATGTTTGGTAGTGTGTTGAGACCAAACTTGGCTAAGGTCCAGAGTAATAGTTCAGTTTATTTTATATGCTGGTTTTATGTACTACATCTTTGCAAAATTATGTTGTTGGAATGGTGTTGATTCATGTTGTGTTTTTTTATGGCCACTCATTTAGAATTTAAGACTCATGAGTACCTACTTCAGAATGTTATTAAGGTTGATAATGTCATTGAAAGCTACATGTCCTTACATTAAATTTCAAAGGTTTATTTAAAAATGTTCTTTAAATATTTAAACTTTTGCGCTATCAATTTTGAAAATTATAAATGGATTGAAAGGAAAACCTCCTTCAATCAGAGTTTTGGAGTAAACTATTCAAACTTAACACATTTTCTCATGTCTGAGATAAGATTTTATACTTTGAACACACATTCCGCAAAGATACGTTAGTGCCTGGTATTGTTAACAAGTGCTTGCTTCGGAGATTCTTGTGTATTACAGATTTAAAGTTTTCCTCATGCATCCTGTTTCTGTGCCCCCTACTCCCTTCTCGGAGGCCTTCCCACAATCTCTTCCTTTCTTCAACAGGAGCTTCAGGATAAACTGGCCGATGTCAACAAAGAGTTAAGTCATTCACGCACCAAGTGCGCAGACCGTGAGGCTTTAATAGGCACCTTAAAAGTGGAACTACAAAATGTGCTACACTGTTGGGAGAAAGAAAAGGCGCGGGCAGCCCAGTCTGAAAGTGACCTGCAGAAGCTTTCCCAGGCTTCCCGTAAGGACACTGAGGTATCACCTGAGGCCAGGTCACTGTCAGTAAAGACCCCCCCATTTGATACATTTACATCTACCAGGTGGCTGTTTTCACCTGTATTTGATTTAATTGAGAAAATCTGTCTGAACGCAGTATTTTGAAATGTTCCTGAAAGCAGAGAAATCAGCAGCTTCCTTTGTGTTACCTTTGTGTGGTCAGGGAAATGTAACAGTTTAACCCTTTTGTGTTTTAGACAACTAGTTTTCTTGACTATTCGGAACCATCATGTTAACAAGTGGTTCCTAACAGTGCTTTGGAGTAACTTGTTGGCCATTGACAGATTTTTTTTTCCTTTATTTTAGTAGTTGTGTACCTTGATACAGTGGCAACAGTGTGCCTTTTGTCATTGGATAGACCTGGACTTGGCTTTTCAATTTACAGACAGCATGGCTGCAAACAGTCCATACAGCTTAGCTTTTTTTTTTACCTGGTTTGGGATTTGCAAAACAGGAATATCATTAATCACTTTTTAAAATGTTATAACAAAAATTTGTGTTCTTTATGAGCTTGTGTGAGTAGAAATGTTTATTTGTACTTTCTTTTACCCAATGGGATATAGAACTAGTCTAGCTAGTGTAACTGGTTTATCTAAGTTTTCTTGCATATTGAGTTCATTACTATAGCAAATAAGAACATTAGTGCCAAGAGAGTGAAAAGGAAACATTCTTTCTGCTCTTCTCACAATCTGGGATTTAAATTGTGTCCACATGAAGGGGTTGGGATTGTTCTGCACACCAGATAATGATTAAAGTGAAGGAAACTAAAAGCCTGACAGTATTGTAACGTGAGCTTGTCTACAGCATTGTGGTTGGGCTCAACATGTGTGAATTGATTCTGGACCTTGGGATTCTCTTTGCATGCCAAACGGATGATTATCATGCTTGCTTTATCACAGCACAAGCAAAAAGGGCATAATGGTGACACAGTCAAGGATCCTTGACAGCAGGCTTCCTTGAGGATGAATGTGGTCATTGGGCAAATGTGGAGGAGGAATATTCCAGTGCCTAAATATTACATTTTGGTTAGACACATTTAATAAGATTTCAAAATATTTCAACCTAGTTAAAAATGCAGAAGTCATCTCTCACTGCTTATAAAAAGACTGAGCATATTTATGAATTTGATTTCTTAATTCAGTTTGTGGTGGTAGCTACATTTTTCATCCTTTTCGAGTTCAATTTGTGTATAGTGTTTGGGAAAAAGTGAAGAGTGGTGGCACAGAAGGTAAATGAAAGATATATAGTTTTATTTGTGATATATATATATGTATATATATATAAAAGCTTTTTTCAGTTTCTTTTTTTTAAGGTTTATTTATTTTTATTGGAAAGGAAGATTTACACAGCAAAGGAGAGACAGTTAACCATCTGGTTCACTCTCAGATTGCTGCAGTGGCCGGATGAGCTGAGCCAGGAGTCTCTTTTGTCTCCAACTGGGTCAGCATCACCAGGAGTTGAGCTATTCTCCGCTACTTTCCCGGGATACAAGTAGGGAGCTAGATTGAAAGCGGAGTGACTGGGACATGCAGCAGCAGCACTCATGTGAGGAGCTGGCCCCTAAAGGTGGAGAACTAGCCTATTGAGCAATGATGCTGGCCCTTCGCACAGTGTGTAATTATACAACCTTTGCAAATGCTGTGTTCAGTTCTTGTACTTAGAAGAATTTTTTTGTTTCATCCTGACATTTTTTTCTTTTGAAACTTTCTGTTCTTGTTGATATATTAAAAAAATCTTGAGGCAACTTGTTTTATCCACATAGAGCATTCATTTTGTAGTTTCACAGTTACATTGTCTTTAGATTCTATGGTTTGGGATGTTATAGGTGAAACACCTTATAAAAAGAACCATTTCACAAGTTATTAAGTCCTCTGCATGTGTTTAAGATGGGATCAACGTTAACCTGAGTTTTGTAGGATAGTAAATATTCCTGTGTTATTTCACAATGAATTTCTTAGTCATTATAGTGATAATATACAGTTTTATTTTTTAATTAAAAACGATATCAGACATAAAAGTGTACATGTTTATGGGGACTATATGATGTTGTAGTATATGTGCATATTGTGCAATATCCATTTAGAGGCTAATATACTTTGTTTAAATTTTGAATTTTATGATACATTTCCATACAGTTTGGAATTTCCCTACTCACTCCAGGATAATATACTGTCAAAGAACTTTTTTTTAAAAGATTTATTTTATTTTTTATTGGAAAGGCGGATATACAGAGAGGAGAGACAGAGAGGAAGGTCTTCCGTCCGATGATTCACTCTCCAAGGGAGCGCAACGGCTGGAGCTGAGCCAATCTGAAGCCAGGAGCCTCTTCTGGGCCTCCCACGCGGGTGCAGGGTCCCAAAGCTTTGGGCTGTCCTCCACTGCTTTCCCAGGCCACAAACAGGGAGCTGGATGGGAAGCGGGGCTGCCGGGATTAGAACCGGCGTCCATATGGGATCCTGGGCGTGCAAGGCGAGGACCTTAACCACTTGCGCCAGGCCCAAAGAACTTTGTTTTTACATGTCTAATTAGTTTTGAAAATATGTCATGGGCAGCTATATCTATTTTTTTTGCCTTTGTAATATTTAAACACCTCCAAATGCCCAGTGTGACAAATACTGTATGAACTAAGTAGGGAAAGCAAAGGAATTTGTCTTCCATAGCTTTCATATCATTGTATACTTTGCCTAAGGAGCTTGGAATAGATTTCCTACAAGTGGTAAGTCAGTTGTATTCTGGAGGAAGAGAAGTAATTGTGTACATGTAAAATACACTTATTGGTATAATTTTTTCTTCATCATAGTTGAATAGCTAGCTCTCTATATATGTATCCATATATATATTTAAACTTAAATAACATCTGCTTTCACCAATGTAAATGCGAATTACATCAGAAAGATTTAGGAACAACTAGTCCAGAAACATTTTTTTGCGACTCAGGGAGCTTAGGCCTGGCAGGTGCTCAGTCAAATCTCATACTCAGCAGCAGAACTGGGTCAGAACTAGGGCTTACTGGCTTCTATGCTTCAGATTTCGGTTTTGAATGCCAGCTGTAAGCAATTTCAAGGATTCTTTCTGCTGTTTAGTTGTTAATGTGTGTGTCTATGTGCCATGCAAGAGGCAGTATTCTGAGAATTAAGTATTTTAAACCTTTTCTAGTTTTTGTTAATAAGATTTCTTTATTTTTTACCTAAAAGTCAGAGTTAGAGAGAGAAAATGAGACACAGAGAGAAAGATCTTCTGTCTGCTGGTTTACTCCTTAAATGGTTCCAATGGCCAGAGCTGAGCTGGTCTGTAACTTGGAGCCAGGAGCTTCGTCTGGTTGTCCCACATAGGTGCAGGTGCCTTGAGGAATCCTCCACTGCTTTCTCAGGCCATAAGCAGGATCTGGATCAAAAATAGAGCAGCTGGGATAAGAATGGGTGCCCATAGGGATGCTGAAACTCCAGCAGGATGATTAGCCCTCTAAGCCATTGTGCTGGCCCCTTTTCTAGATATTAAACATAATTTCTTCATTATTTGTGGTATAAATGGGACCCTTACCAAAGTTCAAGAAAAATGTATATTATGAAAAAACCGTATATAGATTTCAAAAATTTTTTTGTACTCCAATAAACTGTTAACTCAATTTTCCATGCACTTTTTGAGGTACCCTCATCTGTTTTATTTCTTGCAATGTTTATGTATAGGAACCAGTTTTTTCTTATTTCATTACAGGAGAAACTAACCTTCCTTCACACTCTGTATCAGCACTTGGTAGCAGGCTGTGTGCTCATAAAACAACCAGAAGGCATGCTGGATAAATTCTCCTGGTCTGAGCTTTGTGCGGTTTTGCAGGAGAATGTTGATGCCCTGATTGCAGACCTCAACAGGGCTAATGAGAAGGTAACTGTCCTGAGGCACCAGATACCTCCATTAAATCCAGTGACATTTGTCCACATCACAGTATCATTAAGAGGGGCTGACATTCATCTTATTTCAAAAAGAATTTGGGTGTTAATAATTCAATACCATTAATTATGGCTTGTCTACAACTCAGTTTGATGCCATTGCTGTGGGCATGTAAATGTGACTGAAGTCTGTATGAAGTCTCTAAGCTCCACTTTCTGTGCAGGACATGCTAATACTACTAGCCAGTATTAGCCACAGGGACCTAATTAAAAGAAAATAAATTAATCTTACTGATGAAGCAATTCAAAGAACTTAGTCATTTACATTAATAAAGCAAGTCTTTATGTTAGCATAAAATGGAAACAAGATTCAGTTATTCAAAAACATGATTTTAAAATTCTTTGCTTAAGAAATATAAGGTGTTGTTTTCAAAGCACTTAGAGAATTTTCATTTACATGTTTATGACTAGTTTCTTGAAATACAACAAACTATATATTGGAAAACTCATCCCATGATTTAGAACGTAGGAGGTACATTTTGTAGGAGAAAACAGTGGAATTTTACAGTCCTTTACTATTTCACAAACCTATCAATACAGTCTTTCAAGCAGAAAAAAAAAAAGCTTAAAACGTGATTTGGCTATAGAAAATGAAAATGACTTAGCAGATCAACAAATGCCACTGGTAAAAATACTGAATCTTATACTCGATTTGTTGCACTTACTGGAATTGCATTAGGTGATTTGGTTTCCAGGTCTTAGTTATAGTGACATCTGCTCTTAACGTGGCAAGAAAAGAAAGACTGTTTTGTTAAACAGTTAAGAAGAATCGGTTAAACTATTAGCATGGCGTTTGGACCCAGTTGTAGGGGGGATTGAGCATTTTTGCCTTAGTCTTGTTGGCAAACACAACTATAGGCACTAACAATAGAGTTGAGTAGCAGAATTGAGAAATGAGGGATGAATTGTGAGAAGCACAGAGCTGCCGTTCCTGATTGTGGTTGTGCATATAGTAGATTGAAAATCAGTGATGATTAAAACAAGTGTTTTAACTCTGAGATGGCATTATGTTTTGAACAGTTTTCGTAATTTTGGAGTACTATTAGTTGTCACACAATTCAGGATAGAAAGGTTTTTTCCTCTAGTGTTTGTAAAACTGGAATAATCTGCTTTTTGTATGTAGAATGATTTCAAATTTGTAAATTTCACTTAAATACTTCCATTTCCTTTGAAGGATTTGAATAGCCTTAGCACATTCTAGAAGTAAGAATTTCTTGCTTAATCTTCTTAGTAAAATAGTAAAACTGATTATAGAATGAGTAGCTTTATTACAGAACAGAATAAAAATGTTATCAAAGTACACAGATGATAGAATTTTCTGCTAAAATATATATGCTGTAAGTTCATATTTATTTACCTACACTTAAGAATGTTGCATAATCTTATATAATCTAAAGGTGTAAAATACAGTAGAGAATTTTGGGTGTTTTTTGGGCAGGTGATACTAAGAAATGGTATGTTGATGTGTATCATTTTCTTACACATTTCTCCGTATAGATAAGCCATCTAGAGTATATTTGTAAGAACAAGTCCGACACCATGAGGGAGCTTCAGCAGACTCAGGAAGATACCTTTCACAAAGTGGCAGAGCAGATCAAAGCCCAGGAGAGCTGCTGGAACAAGCAGAAGAAGGAGCTGGAGCTGCAGTACTCTGAACTCCTCCTGGAGGTGCAGAAGAGGGCACAGGTACACCCCCACACCCGGAGTAACCCTCTTACGTGGTTTTTTTTTCGTCCCAATGCAAATAAGTTGAGAACTTCTTGGGAACCCTGCGAAACTGACGTACGAACATAGTGTGCAAACATTCATGCATATGTAGACACACAAGCGTATGTGTTTGTATGGAGAAATAACCTTTTACTTAAGTTTCATTAAAAACAGTTGAACATCTGCTTTTGAATTAATTGATGAACTTGGATTTCCTTTATTTTTAAATTAAACATTAGGAGATTTGGTAAGATACAAACATTATTTCTGTTGGTGTAGATATTTACTCTTTTGTCCAGTTTACTGAATCTGTGGGAGTTTCTGTGTGAGTCATCCTTTTATTCCTTTTGGTATTAAAATTTGTTATACCAATAACATCTTCTAGGAACACTACATAAGTTATAGAACTTGATGCAAAATTACTAACCATACAGTGTATGCTTTTGTTGGATTCACTGAGAGTGGAAGTTATGGGCAGTTAACATAACCATATTTTTTTCCCAAGAAAATTATTATCAACAAACTGTCATTCCTGCCCAATAAGGAATAATATAATGATGGCGCATAGTTTTTTTGGTATTGAATTTATTATTGTTCCCAAGATAGGACACTTAGAACAGAGGTTGTATATTTTTCCTGTGGTTGATGCAATACCTAATCTTTTTTTTTTCATTTTTTCCTGGTTATTATTGCTAAGTTCCATTAAAAAAATCATTAAGAAGCAGCATGTAAATGTATCTGCTGTTAACTGGTTTCAGAATTCTTAAAATGAGACACTTTATATTAAGGACTCTATAAAGAACTTACACTTTTCTCTGAATTTGAATGAATCAAAATGCTCTCTAAAAGTAATGGTTGTAAATTATATGTAGATATTGTGTGGTATGCTCTGCATTTTCTGTGGCTGAAGTAAAAGACTTGAGCAATTTATGCTTTATGTGTGATATTAACATACAGGGAAGCATGCAAATGGTAGGTATTCATTTTTTTGGTCGGTATAAATATCTGTAAATCATTACTCCATCTAAGACTTGAACATTGTCATGACCATAGGGGGTTCCCTTATTTTTTTTTCTTCACTCCATTTTTCTGTTCTTTTTATTTTAAAGATTTATTTTATTTTTATTGTAAAGTCAGGTTTGCACATAAGGAAGATCTTCTGTGTGCTGGTTCACTCCCCAAGTGGCAGCAGTGGCTGGTGCTAAGCCGATCTGAATCCAGGAGCTTCTTTTGCGTCTTCCTTGTGGCCTCATAATCCCATAGCTTTGGGCCACTCTTGACTGTTTTCCCAGGCCAAGAGCAGGAAGCTGGATGGGAAGTGGAGCAGCTGGGGTATGCATTGGGGTCCATATGGGATTCTGGTGCATGCAAGGCCGGGACTTTGGCAACTAGGCTACTGCATCGGGCCCTCAGTCCATTTTCACTTCATGGGGACTCATTGTTCTAATGCTCATCATTATAGATGTGTGTCACCTTCTTTTGAATTTCACATAAGTGGAACCATTTCAGTATGTAATCTTTGGTGGTTGGCTTATTTCCAATAGCGTTAATATTTGGAACATATTGTCATTCGTGTTGTGGGATGTATCAGTATTTCATGCTTCTTTATGGTTGAATAGTAGATTGAAGACTAATGGATAGTCAAATTGTTTCCACTCTTGGACTATTGACGTAAAACTGTTATTATACAAGTTTTTTGTCAACATGTTTCCATTTCTCTTTGTTAATTACTCAGAGTAAGTAACCAGATCCTAGAATAGATATGTGTTTTTAATAAACTATTGAGGGTTTTTCTAAAATAACCGTGTTATATTTATATTTTCCCATAGGCAACATATTTTCATTGTTCTCTGTCCTCTTCAGCAGTTGGTATTGCTTTTACATTTTCATTCTTTATTTTAAGGTTTATTTTAAAAATTTATTTGAAAAACAGAGTGCAAGAAAAAAGAGAGATAAAGAGAGAAAGAGAGAGGGACTGATTTTCCATCTGTTGATTGACTCCTCAAGTTGCTGCAACAGTTAGGTCTGAAACAGGTCAAATCCAGGGGCAAGAAACTCCACCTGGGTCTCAAGTTAACTGAAATCTCCTGCTCTGCCTTTTTAGACTGATTAGCAGGAAGCCAGGTTAGAAGTGAAACAGCTAGGATGTGAACCAGCAATTTCAAATGGGATGTTGACAAGACAAGCAGTGGTTTAACTTACTGTGCCACAATACTGGTCCAATTTTTTTTTTAAAGATTTATTTTTTATTATTTTTTATTGGAAAGGCGGATATACAGAGAGGAGAGACAGAGAGGAAAGTCTTCCAACCGATGATTCACTCCCCAAGTGAGCGCAACAGCCGATGCTATGCTGATCCGAAGCCAGGAGCCTCTTCTGGGTCTCCCACGCGGGTGCAGGGTCCCAAAGCTTTGGGCCGTCCTCAACTGCTTTCCCAGGCCACAGGCAGGGAGCTGGAAGGGAAGCGGGGCTGCCGGGACTAGAATCGGCGCCCATATGGGATCCTGGGCGTGCAAGGCGAGGACCTTAACCACTTGCGCCACTGTGCGCTGGGCCCAGTCCAATATTTTTAATTTTAGTCTTTATATGGGTTTTAAAATATTTTCATTTTGATTTTATGTTTTCTTCATGATTAAGAATGGGAATACACTTTTCATAAGCTCATTCATTGTGTATCTTCCTTTATAATGATAGCTCTTCAAGTGTTTGTCCATTTAATAAACTGGGGTGTGTGTGTGTTTAAATTGGTCTTGACAGGTATTTAAAAAATTGTGTATTTGAAAGTCAAAGTTGCAGAAAGAAGGGGAGGAAGGGAGGAAGGTAAAAAGGGAGGTATTGAGGGAGGGAGGGAGGGAAGAAGAGAAAGAGAGAGAGAGAGAGAAGAAAGAGAAAGACAGAATCTTCCATTTGCCGATGTGCTGCAATGGCCAGCGCCGGGCCAGGTTGAAGCCAGGAGCCAAGAACTTAATCTGAGTCTCATGTGTGGGTAGCAGGAACCTGAGCACTGGCCTATCTTCTACTGCTTTCCCAGATCATCAGTGGGAGCTGGATCAGAAATGGAGCCACCGGGACTGGGATGCTTGCATTGAAGGCAGCAGTTTTACCTGCTGTTTCACAATGCGGGCCCAGATGTTTGTGTTTTATTGTTGGTTTGTAGAAGTTCCTCTTATATCCTGTGTACACACCTTTTACACAGGCTGTTCAACTTAAAACTTTTCAGATTTACAATGGGAATGACAGTGATGCATATTAAGTCAGAAGTGTGTTTCATTTTCTCCTGGGTGATGCAGTAAATAGTCCCTTGTGTTTCTGGGAAGTAGTGGTAAATGGTAGCTATGGGGTCATGGGGGCGAGTAACTGATATTTTAATTGCAGTGCATTGTTAACTTACGATTTCTTCTAGATTCAGTAGACTAAATTTTGACTCACAGTATTTTCAGCTATGGTAGATTTATTGGGATATAACTGCATTATCAGTTGAGAAGCATCTGTAACTGCATCACTTTTACTTTTCCTAGTCTTTCACATATATGTTCATTAATAATTTTTTGAAGATCACAAGCTTTGCAGTTTTGATGAAATCAAATATATGGATTTTTTTGTTAGCTGTTTTTCTGTGCTAGGTAATATTTAAATACACCACAAATGTGGAGATAGTTTTAATTCCTCCTAGTAGTGTTATAGGTTAAGCTTTCCTGGTGATCCTCTTCAAGTTAATTTTTGTGTATGATAGGTGGTGGCTTGGGTTCGTTTCCCCTTCTTCCTCCAACTCTTCCTGCACTCAGCCTTTGCCTCTTGGTAAAAAAACACCTTCATGTGTGAACCACAGCTGTGTCCGTCTGTGTACTTAAGCCTTTCCAAAGTTCATGTAAATGGAATCATCAAGTATGTTGCAGTGTAGACTAGGTTTATTTCAAATAATAAAGTGAATTTGCGATTTGTTCACATTGGGCTCTCAGTTTATTAGTTTCGTTTTATACTGCTGGATAATCTATTATACATAAGGATATTTCAAAGCATTCATGTAAAATAAAAATAAAAGATGTATTTTGGATGCAAAAAATGAAATTTGTGCATACAGGCTTTCCAAAAGCTGGTGCAAAGTGTATATTGGGAAAAAATTGTGCTTAGATTTAAGACATTTTTTTCCATGAGCATTTTGAAATACCTTCCTAATGCTCACTTTATTCAGATAATTGCTGATGGCCTTAGAGTTGTTTTGGTGAAGGTCTGATGTATGATTTGAGGTCCATTTAAAAAAATACTTATTTTTTATTTGAGAGGTAGATTTTTTACAGGGAAGGAGATGCAGAGAGAGACACAGATATCTTTTATCTGCTGGCTCACTCCCCAAATGGCTTCACTGGCTGAAGCTGAACTGATCTGATAGTGGGAGCCAGGAGCTGCTCGTAGGCCTCCCACATGGGAACAGGGGCCCGGCGACTTGAGCCTTCCTCTCCTATGCTCCCAGCAGGAGTTGGATTGGAAGTGGAACAGCCAGGGCTTGAACAGACACCTATATGATACATTGGTGCCACAAGTTGAGGATTATTTTGAATTGCCACCACACCTGTCCCCTACCCCCACTTCTTTCTTTATTTTTTAGTGTGGGTATCTGGCTATGCCAGTTCCATTTGTTGAAAAGATAGTCTGTTCCCTGTTGAGTTTCTTCTGCACTTTGGTTAAAAATCAGTCACTGTGTTTCTGTAAGTTATTTCTGGACTACTCTGTTCCATTTAAGTGCCTATCAGCTTTTCAATATGTACTGATTTAATTACTGTTGCCTTTTTGTAAGTCTTGAAATCAGATAATGTGGGTCTTCCAACTTCTTTCTGTTCCTATCAGAGTCTTGGACTCACTACTTTTATTCTGATACTGTAGGAAGTCACAGAAATTTGCTTTTTTGAAGTTAAGAGAGGATCAGTCATCACAGATGCTAAATACTGGGCTTTGATCGGTGTTTCTGCAGTTGGGAATGTCCATTTTTATTGTTCCTGAAAATAGATTAGTGTTATGTATTGGAATGAATTCTCTGCTATTCATGTATGTATTGGATTTTCATGAAATATAATTGAGTTAGCAGCAATCCAGTTTCTTATATTTGGTAAACTACTATTATAAAACACAAGACCCATTATTTTATATGTTCATGTAATCAATTCGATTTCTGTGCCTCTTCCCCAAAGCTGCAATGCAAATAAAATATTTTCATTTGATGTTATTTAGCACAGTTTTAGAAATTCTATTGATAAAGAGAATGTTCAGTGTCACATGAGCACACTCACTGTAGGAGCCATCTGCTGGAAAACAAAAAACTTCTCTACTTGCACTTTTTAATATTCAGTTATTATAAGAAAACAATTAGTAAAAGACAAGTAGTTAAATTAAAAAAAGAAACCAGTACTTTGATTTAAATTGTGTTTGCCTGGAAAAAAACATAGAAAGATTTTGTGTAAGATGTTGACTGCTTATGTTTAAAAATGATTAAGGTATATTTTTTTAGATAAATGAAAACAAATGAAGATGGCAGCCTGGTTCTGTCTTTGCGGAAGGTAAAGCATTCTAGCGCAGAGGTTGGTTCTTTGTGAATTCAGTGCTCTCGGTGTGCGTGCCTGCTGAAGCTTCTGGGCCAGAAGCCACACTGCATTTCATTTACTTACTTTGTTTTTGTAATCTTAGTACTTCTGTTCTTTTAACTTACTATTTATGCTCTTGCTTGTTTTTCTGTTTGAAAAAATATGAAACTACTGTAGTGAAACAAAAACTTCCTTTCTGTAAGTCAAACGTTTTCACTGTTAGTTAAGTAAGGGAACATCTTTGATGTAATATTTATTGTAACCAGTTTAGATTTATTTGACATTTTAGTAAAATAAAGTGAATTTAGAATGCAGAATAAAGATCAAAAGCATTCAGATTCATCATAATATATTACCTTTTATTCTTCTAATATATTTGCCAAGAAATCTGGATTAGTCATAAAAGTATTACATGCAGAATTGCTTTCTTTGTAATTAAACCAAAAATATTCAGAGAAAATGTGAGCTTGTTGATATTATTGAAAGTGATGGTCCCTGGGAGGTACACCTGTTGACCTGAAATATTTCATTGAGAGTGAGATAATAATACTTCATTAAACTTCCTTTATGTCCTGCGAAGTGGGCACCTGGGATGTTATTTCAGAAAAATCTGGTAATACAGATCATTGTTTTAAAAATAATTCTGTTAATGATTTATTTGCACTAACTTTACATGATGCTTGATAGCTCTCTATTTTGTGTATTTACACACCCTGTTTTCCTCTGGCTTCACCACGGTTGTATGAGGTCATTTAAGCATCACTTCTGTTTTACAAAGCAAAGTGAAGAGTCACACTACTAATACTTTTATTTGTGCAGCAAGCATTCTAGGGGCATTATTAGCATGAAATTGTCATTGTAAACTGTTAAATATGTTTTATCACACACAGAAATTACAGAGTGAGTGTTTTTGACTGCACTGTGTGAATTATCATCACCATCTCCCGGTCATTTTTTTGCATTATATACTAACACTCTTTCTTTTAGAAATATTGGAACCTTTGTATTTAAAACAACATTTGAAAGCAGTTCTCTGTCCTTTCAGTTTCATTTTTCTTTAAGATTTATTTATTTAGTTGCAAGTCAGAGTTACAGAGAGAGAGGGAGAAACACAGAGAGAAGTATCTTCTTTGTACTGTTACGTTGCCCAATGGCCACAAGGGCCAGGGCTGGGCCAGACCCAAGCTAGCAGCAAGCCGCCAACCAGGAGCCTTATCCTGATCTCCAGCATCCATGACAGGCACCCAAACGTTTGGGCCATCTTTTGCAGGTTTTCCTAGACTATAAGTAGGGAACTAAATCAGAAGTGGGGCAGCCAGCACACCACCAGCCAGCACCAATCTGGGATGCTGGCGTTGCTTGTGGCAGATTTACCTACTGCGTCACAAAGCTGACCCCTAATATTTCTTGATCTTGAATTTTAAAGTGATTCTTAGTCAGTTAATAAATATTTATGGAAATGTTTAAAACTACTAAATTGTGCCGTATTGTTCATTGGTCACACATTTTAATTTCCTTTATTCATGTTTCTCTTAGACTTAAGATTTTTCTGGCACCTTTATTTTCAGTCTACTGTTAAAGAGAACTCTTGAGTGATTGGTTACTCAAAGAATAAATTTTGTGTTGCTCTAGAAACAAAAGAGGAAACACAGGTGCATCCCAGTTTTGGCACATATTGTTGACATGCTAAATTTACATAATGATACTGTTTTAAAATAAATAATCATCATGAAATGTGTGTGTATGAGATAATGAGTTTCCTAGATTATATGATAATTCTATGTTTAACTTTTTGAGGAACTAAAAGACCAGTTATAGAAGTGATTTATTTTTAACCATTTTCTAGACCTGAAAGTGTTGTATGAGAGTTCTAGTGTCTCCATAAAATGACTATTATTTTTTAAAAGAACCATTTGTATCATAAGAAAAGAAGATGAATTAATGTTTGTTATATATTTTTAAAAGTTATAGTTCTATTTATTTATTTGCAAGACAGAGTCACAAAGAGAGAGGAAGAATGAGCAGGAAATGGACCCCAAATGGTTGTTGGGGCTGGGCTGGGTCAAGCCAAAGCCAGGATCCAGGAGCTTCTTCCAGATCATTCATGTTGGTGCAGGCGCCCAAGCACTAGTCCATTCTCTGCTGCCTTCCTAAGTACCTTAGCAAGGAACTGGTTTGCTATAGGAACTAGTGTCCATTTGTGATGCTGGCATTGCAGACAGCAGCTTAGCCTGTTAAACCACAACACTAGCCCATGTTTGTTATATTTTTAAGTATTACTATTTGCATAAAAAGACAAGTATGGCACCATGGCATAGCAAGCTAAGCCTCCACCTGCAACAGTGGCATCCCATATGGGCATGGGTAAGAGTCTCAGCTGCTCCACTTCAGATCCAGATCCCTGATTATGGCTTGCAAAGGCAGTGGATGATGACCCAAGTGCTTGGGCTTCTGCTCTCGTGTGGGAGGCCTGAAAGAACTTTTTGACTCCTGGCTTCAGATTGACCTAGCCTCTGGTGTTTGTGGCTGTTTAGGGGAGTGATTCAGAGGATAGATGGTCTCTGTCTGTCTGTCTGTCTGTCTCTCTCTGTCTCTCTGTAACTCTGCCTTTCCAATTAAAAATAAATGAATCTTGAAAAAAATTTCAAAAAAGATATGTAACTTTAAAAAGCTAGATATTTTTAGCGAAGTTTCTTGAAGTTTGTCATTAAATGTTCAGGTTGACCTTTGTCTTTTTGCCAATGTAAAGAAGTTGCAAACAGAAGTGGCAGAGCGGGGTTCTGTTACTAGGTAAGGAAGGAAATCCTTGGTTCACTAAGGAAAGAAGTTAACCCTTTTCTATATTTTGGATGCAGTTTGTATATGCCAACAAGCAAAGAAATCCTGGAACAATTATGTAATGTTTTTGTCAGGCAAGGAGGTTTGTGTTAAAGATCTGTAGCTTATATTTGCAAGTTTGTGTTTTATGATAGAAAACTTTTTGGCAAAAATTTGAGAATTTTTTTTTTGAGATTAAGTACAATAAGAAACAAATGATTACAGTCCTAGGAAGTCTTTTGTTTCATATGAAAGAGATATTCCTTAATGTTTATTTTAAAAAATGTTGGCCTTTAATCTCCCCTGGTTTGCATTTTTTAAGGCAAATTGGCTCTACAGCTGTTTGTAGCTTTACTGTCAGACAGACTTTGTTCTTCAAGAATAATTCATGTAAATAATGCAATACCTTTGAAACTCCCTGTGGAAAGTCAGAATTAATTTAAGGTAGAATTTTGACATGATAACTTCCAGGTTATATTTAAAAATTGTCCCTGTTTTGATTATATTTTTTTCTGTGTCCTTTACATTTTAAAACTTTTTTCATTTAATTGGTTTTTTTCAGTGCCTTTTATAGAGGATACACTCTAGTGATTAGTTCATTCAGTAGTTATTATATACCTCAGGGTATAGAATCCTGTGACAAATGTGAGCATAAATCCTTTTTTCGCTCTAAGATCTAGCAGTTCATTGTATTTGAGAGAGCAGATTGAAGCATATATATATATGGGTAAGTAACAGAAATTAACTGCTTGTGTGGCCCTTTTTTTTTTAAGTTCAGAGAAGATCTAAGTCAGTGTGAATGAGAATGACAAAACCTAAGATGGACTGTGAAGATTGTTTGTATTTTAAAAAAAGATTTATTTTTACTTGCAATATAGATTTTACACAGAGAGGAGAGAGATGCACAGAGAGAGAGGTCTTGCATCTGTTGGTTTACTCCCCACATTGCTGAAACAGCTGATGCTGAGCCTATGAAAACTTGCACCCAGTAGTTTTTCTGGGTCTCCCACATGGGTGCAGGGGTCCAAGGCCTTAAACAATCCTGTGTTGCTTTCCCAGGGAGCTGGATTTGAGGTGGAGGGACTGGGACTAGAACCAGTGCCCATAAGGGATGCTGGTACACTCTGGCTGCGGATTATCCTGTTATGTCACCAGGCTGACTCTGATTGCTAAAGTATATTTTTAATTTTTTCAATTATTATTTCATTTTATGACACAGTTTTGTAGGCTCTGGGATTTCCCCAACCCCACTCCAAACCCTCCCCCATATTGAATTCTTCCATATTGTTACAGTAATACAGTTCATAACCAATCATGATTCCTTCATTATGGGCATGGACCATGCAGAGAGTCCAGAGTCTTATTGTCCAGATAAATTCAACAGTTTCGTTGGGAGACCATCCTTGGTCTGAAAGTAGAGCTGGCAGAATATCATCCCCTCCAATGAAAAGCCAGTGCACAAGCCACTGCACAACTTCAACAACAGGAAGAAACACGGAAATTTACAACATCATGAAGTTAATTGACATGGTATTGAGTGACCAATATGTTAGAGAATGCAAGTTCTTAACCACATCCTGTAACTACTTCATTGACATCTCAATTTTAGTTTATATACAACCGGCTGCTATAAACCTTAAAATGGTTATAGGATATTATTCAGCTGTCTTGTGTCTATTTTTATTTTTATATTTAGTGGCTTGTAGTATTCAAGCATGATTTTTACTGAACTTGGTGAATTTTAGGATAGTCCAAACGGGTTTATAACTCTAAATAGCCATGTGTTAATGATTGGGGAGCAGAACAATTTTAGGAAGGATGTGCAGAGAAATCTTCAGTACCTTAGCGAGGAGTAAGGAGTAACTAATCGTGTCCTACCTAATAAGGTATATGGGAGTCCACGCTGACTTTTTCCTGTCTGTTCTAAGCTTTCCTTATTGGTCTCAGTCTGTCTATCTGATCTAATTTTTTAGGGGCTCCAGAGTGATTCTGATGGCCATTGCAAGAGAGGGTGGGGAGCCAAAATTGTAAGGACCAGAGAAAGCTCCTCTCCTGTGTCCCGAAGGAAGTTTACTGTTCTATTTCTGAGGACCACTCAGGGCTCCTGGATGTTGCTCCGATGACATTAGATCCTGCGAGGAAGGATCTGGGCTTCTTCTATCCCATGTGGGAGATCCAATAGGGAATGATTGATCTCAGAGTTCTCGGCCTATGAGGGCACTCCAATTCCCTGTGATCTCTTTGGCAGTTGGGATGTAGTCCTTGGTGCCCATACTTATAGTCCTTGGTGAAGTAGCAGGAATCTGGGGTTAGGATACAAGTCTCCAACTGTCCTCCTGTTCCATTCTGGGGTCCCATCCTGCTCTGTGCATATGACCTCCTGTTAAGAGGCTGTCAGGATTGCTCTTGGATCCCATTGTATGACTTTATAGTTTTTGCTGATGTCTAATGCAGATTTGAGTCTGTTGTCTGCAAGTTACCTGTTAGAATCTTGATAGATTATACTTAACATCTTCCTCACACACTCTTAAGAAGGTGGAAGACTTCTTTGATCTCCCGACCCATTGTGGAATAGCATAGGGTATTAAAAGCATATCAGGCTTTTCAGTTCTTTGATGGAGATCATAAGCAGTCTGTCTCTCATTGATTATTGGTACATTGGTTACATCACAATATCTTATCGCCTGTGATACAGGCTGTTTGATGGTGTAATAATATTACAATTTACAGGTACTATTTGTAGAATTGATATCATTTCATCTTAAATTAAGGCAAATGTGGTATCTGACCTTTTGGGATTGGCTCATTTCCCTTAGCATAATGGTTTCCAATTGGGCCCATTTGGCCATGAAGAAATGCATTTTTTTAAAGTATCCAAGTAGTATTCCTTGGAGTGGATGAACCATAGGTTTCTTATCCAGTCTTCTGTTGATGGGCGTTTTGGTTGCTTCCAAGTTTTTGCAACTATTGATTGTGATGCTATGAATATAGGGATACGTGTTGGTTTCTTGTGTAACAGGTGCTTTGGATAATATTTGTAGAAGTGCTATTGCTGGATCATATGGTATGCAGATTTTAAGTTGTTTGTTTTTCATACTCATTTCTATAGAGGCTATACTAATCTACAACTCCACCAACAGTGGAGTAGGGTTCCATTTTTCCCGCGTCCTCACCAGCAAGTGTTGTTGGTTTTTTTATGTGAGCCATTGTTACTGGTATTAGGTGGTACCTCATTGATGTCTTAATTTGGATTTCCCTTATTGCCGGAGAGCTTGAGCATTTTTTCATGTTTGTTTGCCATTTGGATTTGTTCCTTCGTAAAGTGCCTGCCCAGTTCCTGTGTCCATTTCTTGATTGGTTTGTTTGTTTTGTTGTTTTGGTTGTTCTGGAGATCTTTGTATATTCTCGAGATTAGTCCCCTATCACCTATGCAGTGCACAAAGATCTTCTCCCATTCTGCCTTTTTCATTGTTTTTTTTTTTTTTTGCTGTACACAAGCTTCTTAGTTTGATGTAGTACCATTTGTTTATTTTGGTCTTGATTGCTTTGCTTTTGGTGATTTTTTTTTTTTTTAAAGAAATTAGGGCCTACACCTAAATCTTGCAGGGTGCTTCCAACATAACATTTTCTTTCAAAAGTTTGAAGGTTTCTGGGTGTAGGTTTAGGTCTTTTATCCATTTAGATTTGATCTTAGTGTATGGTAAAAGATGTGGTTCTAACTTCTTGTTTCTGCAGGTTATCAACCAATTGTTCCAACAGCATGTATTGAAGAGATCTTCCAATTTCCCTGGATTGTTGTCTGTTTTTTTGTCAAAGATTATTTGGCTGTATCTGTGTGGATTTCCTTTTGGTGCTTCTATTCTACTCCGTTGATCCTCCTCTATGCCTTTCTGCCAGTACCAGGCTGTTTTAATAACCACTGCTCGATAGTATGTCCAGAGGTCTGAAAGTGTGATTCCCCCCCTGTTAACTTCCTATTTTTCAGGATGGTTTTAGCTATTCATGGTTTTTAGTGTTTCCAGATGAACCCTTGTATCATTTTTTCTATTTCTATGAAGAATGTTTTGGGTAATTTGATTGGGATTGCATTGAATGTATATATTGCTTTTGGTAGTATGGACATTTAATGATATTGATTTTACCCATCCAGGAACATTGTATGTTTATTCATTTTTTGAAGTCTTCTTCAATTAATTTTCTAAGTTTTTTGTAGTTTTCTTCAAAGAGCTCTTCTATATTTTTAGTTAGATTCATTCCTAGATACTTCATATTCTTCTCTGTTATTTTGAATGGTACCATGCTGGTTAGATCTCTTTCCATTTTGGGGCTGTTTGCATACACTGTGGCTGTTGATTTTTGCTCATTTATTTTGTACCCTGCCACTCTACCAAACTCTCGTATAAGTTCTAGCCATTTCTGTATTGAGTCTCTTGGTTCTTCTATGTATAGGATCACGTCATCTGTGGATAGTGACAGCTTGACTTCTTTGTTTCCTATTTGAATTCCTTTGATTTCTTTTTCTTGTCTTATGGCCTCTGCAAGTACCTCTAGGACTATGTTGAATAGCAATGGTGATAGCGGACATCCTTGTCTTGTTCCAGATCTCAGGGGAAAGGGTTCCAGTTTTTCTCTATTCGGTACGATGCTGGCATTGGGTTTTTCATAAATTGCTTTGATTATGTTGTGGATTGTTCCTTCTATGCCTACCTTGTTTAACGTTTTTAGCATGGAATGGTATTGAATTTTGTCAAAAGCTTTTTCTACATCTATTAAGACTATTATATGATTTTTGTTCTTCAGTTTTTGGATGTGGTGTATTACATTTATGGATTTACGAATGTTGAACCATCCCTGCATGCCCAGGATGAATCCTACTTGATCCGGATGAGTGATCTGTCTGATAATTTTTTGATAATTTTTTGAATTCTATTGGCTAGGATTTTGTTGAGGATCTCAGCATCAATGTTCATCAGGGAGATCGGTCTGTAGTTTTTCTTCTCTGTTAATTCTCTATCCGGTTTTGGGATTAAGGTGATGCTGGCTTCATAGAATGAGTTTGGAAGGGTTGCTTCCTTTTCTACTGCTTTGAAGAGTTTGTAGAGTATTGGGGTTAGCTCTGCTTGGAATGTTTTGTAAAATTCTACAGTGAAACCTTCTGGACCTGGGCTTTTCTTTGCTGGGAGATCTTTAATCACTGATTCAATCTCTGCCTTGGGTATAGGTTGATTCAGGTATTCTGTTGCCTCTTGGCTAAGTTTTGGTAGGTGGTGGGGGGTCCAAGAACCTTGCTATTTTCAGGTGGTCTTCTGAGTTGTTGGAGTACACTAGAATTTATTTTTAAAAGATATTTAAAAATTATTTTCCATGATACAATTTTGTAGGAATAAGGGAAATGGTAAGGAAAGTGGTGATGAGGTTAATGTCTGCATAGGAAAGGAGCCAACCAGCCTCCCCTTTCTCAAGTTGAGCATAGTAGTAGAAGGTGGTGTCTTTCCCAGGAAAGGTACATGGGGACATTTTATCTCGTGAATAAAATCGTGGCCTGATAAAGACAAAATGGTTAGGAATAGGATTAGAAAAACATAGCTGAAAACCCATGGTCTAATGACTTAATCTCATGAAAGCTCAGTTTTGTTGTGTGAAGCTGTGCCCATCTTGCTGTCCAGCTGGGGATGGGTCAGGAGTTGGAAGGCTGTCATGTGATGAAACAGATGAGATCCTCCTCGTGCTGGATCTGTTCTCCTTTCAGCTGTTCTAGAGCAGCCTGTGACCAGTGACTGAGTACTGTTTTGCAATATTTAAAAAATCATTAGCAATCACATTCTTTTACAGTATTTTTATTTAAGAAAATCTTTCTTTGGTGAAAAGATATTTCTGCCTGAGATACTGAGGTTTACTTTCATTTTCACTTACTCAGCTATTGCCAGTCTACCTTTTTGTCTTCTGTAATTCTCCCTATTTCTGTATTTTTTAATTGTATAATTTTTCTTGAGATAAATTAGGTGACATTGATTTTTTTCTTTTTCTTTTTTTTTAAAGATTTATTTTTATTCTTATTATTATTTTTTTAATTGGAAAGGCGGATATACAAAGAGGAGGAGAGACAGAGAGGAAGATCTTCCGTCCGATGATTCACTCCCCAAGTGAGCGCAACGGCCGATACTATGCCGATCCGAAGCCAGGAGCCTCTTCCGGGTCTCCCACGCGGGTGCAGGGTCCCAAAGCTTTGGGCTGTCCTTGACTGCTTTCCCGGGCCACAGGCAGGGAGCTGGAAGGGAAGCGGGGCTGTCGGGATTAGAACCGGCGCCCATATGGGATCCCGGGTGTGCAAGGCGAGGACCTTAACCACTTGCACCACCTCGCCGGGCCCATGACATTGATTTTTACAGAGAATACAACATTAACCCTTATGATTTCCATTTGGTCTTCTAACTCCTTTTAACCCACTGTGATTCTACCACCACTCCTGGAAATCTTTATTAATATATTTGATTCATATATACTTAAAGAAGAATTGGGATTGCACCAGGAATTTGTATGGCTTTTTGTAGCTTTCTAGATAAGTTTAGTTTCTTAACTTAGTGCATAAGGTTGCCAGTTTTCTGTCCACATGTTTTTCAGATTCTTTTTTCTTCTTCAGGCAATCTGAACTATTTACACTTCCTTAGAATAGACTGTCCTCTTTTCTGCCTTTGACTTTTCCACATGTTTGCCTAACTGCTTTATAGCTATTTTTGTAGCTATAACCTGGGTACCAGTTTTCTTTATATCTTGCCTTTTTTAATTGAAGTTTTATTTTATTTTTATTTGAAGAACAGGGATACACAGAAAAAGGAGAGACAGATCATTTTCACTCTTCTGCTGGCAGTTAGTGGTTGGAGTGATTTGAATCCAGGAACTTCTAGGTCATCCATGTGGATGCAGGGCTTCAAGGCCTTGGAACATCTTCGTTGCTTTCCTAGGTCATAAGCAGGTAGCTTGATTGGAAGTGGAGCAGCCGGGACATGAATTGGCATTTGTGTGAGTTACCAGCACCTCAGGTGGAGGGTTAGCCTACTGTGACATGGCACCAGCCCTCATCTCATCTTCTTTAAGATGTTTGTCTTACATTGTATCTAGGCAGCTCATGTAGCTAATGCATCCCAGAGTTCCATTTTCCTTTTGGATGCTGTTGGTGGTACACTCCTGCCTTATTATTGGTGTTTGGAGCCCTGGGACACAGTGAAGTTGTGGGAACACTGCTGTCACAGCTTGAGCAGTGGTTCAGATTTAACTGGGGAAAAGACATTATTTCTTTATTTCCCCATTTCTTGCTTTTTCACCGAAGCACCACAGGTATGTCTAGACCAGACTTCAGCCATGAGTTCAACTAAATAAAGGGGATTAAAATCTAGTATAGAAACACTTGAAATCAAGTTGAAACATAGTTTTCCACAAGCCAAGGGAAAGCAAGCAAGAAACTGAGTCCTTTGGAGAGTGGCTCCTGGCTGTAGTCTGCAGATGTGCCTCTGAGTGCCCCTTCCTAACTTTTTACCTTGGGAAACTCCCATCTTCAGTCTCAGGGTTTCTTTTCCTCAGTGGCACATTTTTACAAGTTTGAATGTGGCTGCTGTTAACATCATCCATTGCAGCCTTTGACGCCATGTCTTGTAGCATGTTCAGAAGTTGGATTTGCTTTTAAGTCTTCCTACCAATATCAATGTTAGAGATGCTTTTTGATTATTCTTATCATTCTGTGACAGTGCTTCCATCACAAGCATACACTCAGCACAAACCTCCCTAAAGATCAATTACATTTTACATGTATTAAATCACAGTTGATAAAGAGGAGTATTTCTAAAATATCCCCAAGGCACTATCTTACAATAATGACAGCATTTCACTGTATGATACAGATTAGTAGGATAATATTTCTGTTTCTGAATTGCCCTGTTATTCAAATTGAACCTTCATGACCCACTGTTTTCTCAACTTAATGTTTTGTTTATTACTATAATTTTAAAGATTTATTTTATATATTTGAAAGCAGAGTTAGAGAGAGAGGCAGAGACAGACAGATCTTGTATCTGCTGTTGGTTCACTCCCTGAAATGTTTGCAATGACCTGGGCTAGGTGAAGCCAAAGCAAGAGGCAGGAGCTCTGTCCAAGTGTTTCAAGTGGGTTATGGGAGTACAGACACTTGACCACTTGGACTGCTTTCCTGGAAACATTAGCAGGGAGTTGGAATGGGAGTGGAGCAGCTTGAGCCTGAACCAGTACCTTTGTAGAATGGTTGCATTGCAGGCAGTAGCTTAAATTGCTGTGCCACAATGCTGGCCATCTGTTTATTGTTTTTGAGGTAACGTTTTAAATTTATATTGCAGTCAAAGGCATAATGCTCCACCAAATAAACAATTCAACAGATGAAAAGTAGAAAGACCCTTGTTCTGAAAAAATATATGAAAATTTTATACACCATAATTGAATGAAAAGATGTTTAGCTTCACTCACATACACTCAATCAGATAACAAAAGCTGTAGTTAGGTGTACATAATTAACAATTAACAAAGACTTAAACTTTGATCAAACATTATGTTTACAGGAAAACTGACCCATATGCATTGTTTTAATTTTGTTTGTATAATTTTAGTTTCCACATGTGATTGAAAATATTGACTTATTTTTTTTAAAGAAAAAGGTTCATGGTTAAATTGTGGCAACTCACATGGCAAATACTCCTGAAAGTCTACCTGAATGGATGGGGCCTATGGCCTAGCAGTTGCAGATGGTGATTCTCCTTTGGGAGAGCTTGTGTTTGATGTCTGGCTCTTGCTGCCTGCTTTTGCAGATCCCGAGGGGCAGCAGTGGTGTTCCAAGTAATTGCATCCCCACCAACTGACTGGGAAACATTGCTTGAATGTTTCACTATTGGCCTTGACTTAGCTCCATCATGGCTGTTTTGGGCATTTGCAGGTCGACCAGTAGACAAAAATGCTTTCTCTCTCTCTCTCTAATAATTTAAAAAATCTAATTGAATTTTTTAGGTCACCATTGTTTGTGAGGGTTATATTAAGACATTGCAAGGCAGTTATTGGCTGGCCTTCCTGTCAGTGGAGAAGGCTTTTGCTGTTCTTGTTCTATTGTTACATGTATCATTTTCACTTGTCCTTTAATTGTCATGTCTCATCCAAAAGCCTGTCAACATCATCTTGTTTAAGCATCTTTTGGTGTTCTTCTGGCAGTATGGCTTATCTTTATTATGACGTTATATCATAATAATCGATTTACTTGTCTGCTTTGCTAACACATAAAATTTAACAAGTGATAGTGTTTACTGAATGGCAAAAGAATAGCAAAGCAAATTGGAATCCATTATCTTCTAGAATTTATTCTTTACCATGGCAGTTCCTTCATGATTGGGCATAAGGTTTCATGGAGATGGCACTGTATTTTGTAGTGACTGCATTATAGCTTCTCCAGGTAAATTTCATTTTTGTTTCAAATTAGGTTTTCAGTTATAAGCAGCTTGATTATGCACAGAGAATCTGGGAGTTGCAAAGTCCAGCTCACGATCAGGACTTCCTCCTAACACCAGGATTGCACTGTGCTTAGCCTTCATTTGGGGAGTTAGGAAAGAAACTGAATTAAGAGGGTATGCTGTGAGTCAGTCCCTTCTTAGCTGTAAATGGCACATAATCAAATGTTATTTGATGTATCATTAACTTAACCCCTTGCTTGTTTTTGCGAAAGTCAAGTCTTTGTACTCATAGGAAAACCTCTGTTGGCAGTGTTATTTCTATTTATTAGCAGGAAGTAAAAGTTAGTGAGGAATGGAAGAGGAGAAATTGTGCAGAAAAAGCATGTTTTCTTTTCCTGCGCATGTGTATTTATGTACAAGTGTACAGGAAATTTATGAAGTACTCTTAAATGTATGTGTTCTGGTTCATGTGTAGCTTCTGTGTAAGAGGACTGAAAAATCAATGTGCACATTCAGATCGAAGCTGTTGGCTCACTGTTGCTCAGCTCTAATTTTTGCGTATTTTAGAACATGAATCTCCTGAAGAGGAAGTAGTAGTCAGCCAAGATTTGTTTTCTTTGTATAATGAGGAATTACTGAAGTGCTTTCTATTTCATCATAAATATTTAACCTCTCTTGCAGAAATTTCAAGAAATCGCAGAAAAAAATATGGAAAAATTGAACCGTCTTGAGAAGTCCCATGAACAGTTGGTTCTTGAAAACGCGCACTTCAAAAGCCTGTTATCAAAGACTCAGAGGGAGCAGAGCTCCTTGCTGGCAGCCTGTGCCCTGATGGCTGGGGCCCTGTATCCTCTTTATAGCCGCTCCTGTGCCTTATCTACACAGCGAGATTTTCTCCAGGAGCAGGCCAACACCTTTGAATCATTCAAATTGGAAATAAGAACACTAGCCCAGGCATTGTCCACCGTAGATGAAAAAAAACAAGAAGAAGCCAAGATGAAGAAAAAGCCATTCAAAGGGTCCATACGGCTGTTTCGGAAAGGTGCTATTGTGATTTTGGCAGCAAACAGACTCAAGATCCTGGGCCAGTCTTGTGCCTCTCTTTTTACCTGGATGGAGAGTTTCAAAGAAGGCATAGGCATTTTAGTGTGTACAGGAGAGCCCAAAGACAAACATAAATTTCCAAGTAAGATAGTTTATGCTTTTGAAGACCTTAAGTTGTTTGTAAGTGAAATACAATATGCATATGCTTGGCTACTCCACAAAAAACTTCAAAAAATTTTGTAACATGTCAAATCATGTGACATAGTCAAATGTAAACACATATGTGTATTTTGTAAATGTATCCTTGATGCTTTGTTGTGAACAGATTACAATATAGAGTAGCCAATATGTATTACTTCAGTATTTAACATTATATTTAAATAATCTTTTTTCAGTGAAAGGAAGCCTTTGTATAACATTTTTCCTAATTAAGTCAATCTAAAACTACCATATTTAAAATTATCAATACAATTTATTTTTATCTTATATGAGTCGGTTGAAAATAATGAGTTAAAAATCCAAAGAATTGTATGAAAATGAGCAAAATACATATTTTCCAATTAGTATTTGTTTTTGAATGCTTTGCTAGTCTGATGAAATAGTGGATTTGCTTTTTAAGCTTCAGAAAAGCAGACTATTAACTAAAGTAAATAAAACCAAAGGAAAAATTTTCTCTTTTTTTTTCCTTTGGTGTTAGTGAACCGTTATATATAAATTAGGTCAATCAAATCCAACATTTCTTGTAGATTTTTCTGTACTAGGGCAATTTTCTGCAAATGAGGTTTGATCCTTCTTAAATAGCTGACTACTGCTATGAATTTCAAATATGGCTTTTAGTAATTTTTGTAGCATTTCAGAAATGGATTTTTCTTGTATTTGTGCAGAACATCAAAGGGAGCAGCTACGCTGTTTACAGGCCCTCAGCTGGCTCACCAGTTCTGACCTTCTTGCTGCAATAATCAGTTCTATGGCTGAGTTACAAGAAGTCATTAGCAAAACAGGTACAGTTCCTTCTTTTATGTCCTTGCAAAATACAGTTAAAAGCAAATGTCCTGAAATTCTGCCGAGTACTAATTCAAATAAGGTATGTGGGAAGAAAATGTATTTGTTCTCTGTTTTATTCAGTCACAGAAAGATTATTAAATCTTCATTTAATGATGTAGTACATTAATGTGAGTTTTGATGGCTCATTTTGTCTTTGTGGGGGGAAATAAATGATATTTGCTGGAGAATAGAGCTAACTTTTCCCCTCTTTGTGCTGTAATATTTTTAGTAGAAAGCTCATCATTATGTATGTGGTGTCCTTCAGATGTTCTGGCCTTCCATCAGGTCTGTACATTTCAGAAGCTCAAGTAATAACTGAACCAGTAGAAAATTTCCTCCTCTTGTTTGGTGATGTTTTTATTTTTCCCAATTTATTTTACAGTTAATTTCTACCATGTGTGTAAAGCCACTTATTTTAACTCATTTATTATTATTATTACTGCTAGTATTATTATGATTATTTTATGATACAGTTCCATAGGCTCCTGGTATTTCCCTGACTCCCTCCCCAAATCACTTTTCCCCACACACTGATTTCCCCTGTATTATTACAATAGTATAGTTCTTCATAAATAGTCATAAGTCCATCATTGTGGGCATGGACAGTGGCAGAGATTCTAGATTCTATTGTCAAGATAAATTTAACAATTTCGTTGGGAGTCCATCTTTGATCTGGAGTAGAGATGCATACTGCATTGTATCCTCTCATTTATAATAGTTTCCATTACATAGTTACTATAGCTCACTTTAAATGAAAAGGCACAAAACAAAATCAACAACAGGAAGAAAAATAGAAATTCACAACACCATAAAGTTAAATAATGTGCTACTGAATGACTGATGTATTGCTGAAGAACTGAAAAAAAAATCTTCTTGAAGAAAATGATGCTACTGTATGATCTATGAATCAGTGAAGAATTTAATGAAAAAGTATTTTGAAAAAATGATACTAAAAATAAAAACATCAGATCCATGAGATATAGTTTCTACTGATTTTTGTTGGTGAAATGTATCTCTTCTAGACAACAAATAGATGGATTTTGTTTTTTGATCCAGTGTACTAATCTATGACGTTTGATTGATGGGTGTAAGCTGTTTACATGCAGAGTTAATATGAATAGGTGGTAATTTGGTCTTTTCATTATAGCAATGGGCTGTTTATTGATTTGGTCTTCTGTTGTTATTTTACTGTTCTTCCCACTTACCTTTAGTTTTGGTGGGTGCTATTTATTTTCTCTGTGAAGAGAACATCATTAAGTATCCTTTGTAGGGCAGGTCTGGAAGAGAAACATTCTTTCAGCTTTTCTTTACTGTGGAATAATATTATTTCATTTTCAAAGACAAAGGAAAGCTTTGCTGGGTATGTTAATCTGGGCTGACAATTTTTCCCTTTTACAATCTAGAATGTGTTGTTCCATTTTCTTCTGGCCTGTAGAGTTTCCTGTGAGAGCTCAGCTGTGATTCTGATTGCCAATCCTTTATATGTCAATTGATTTTTTTTTTCACGAGCACATTTAAGGATCTTTTCCTTATGTTTGATTGAAGAGAGGTTGATTATCATGTGTTGTGGTGAAGAGTTGGGAACTCCTGTTGGGCGTTCTGTACCCTTCCTGGATGTTGTTTTTGAATTCTTTCTCCAGATTAGGGAAGTTTTGTTATTTCATCGAATACATCTTTAAACCCAGCTTTTATATCTGTGCCATCTGGAACTCCTGTAACTCTTACATGGCCTTTTAATAGTGCCTCTTAATTCTTGAATACTCTTTTTTAGCTTGGCCCAGCTTCACTTCCAGCTTTTTGATTGTTTCACCATTGTGGCAATAAGTGTGTTCCACTTCTGAGATTCTTTCTTCTACTTCATTCATTCTATTATGTAGACTTTCCACTGAATGTTCATTTTGCTCCACTGTGTCTTTCATTTTTAATAGGTTGGCTTGAGTTTGTTTCAGTGTTGCTATTTCCTGTGTCACATACTTCTTGAATTCCTTGAACTCATGCCTGTGCTTTTCGTTGTTGATAAGAAGCTTTAGAATGAGTTTTCTGTATTTTGTGTCCCCCAATTCCTCAAAGTATTCCTCAGTTAACTCTGAGGTTGGCAAAGCTTTTGCTCCTTTACAGGGGAATCTTTAGTAATATTCATTGTGTCAATGTCTCTTTTGCTTTTGGTCATTGTACTTCTGGTTAGCAGATACTTTGCTTTAGGGCAGGTTTCTAAACTGTATTACCCACAGGTCTACAATTTGATTTTTCTTACTGTGTTTGGTACTTAGTTCTTTGTTTGCAGTCACTTGTGCCACTCCCTCCAGCAAGTTCTAGGTCTGGGCTCTTAGGTTAGATTTCCACCATGGTCTCCATAGGCCCTGGCTATGAAGAGATTGAAGGTATGACTTATAAAGAGATTATTTTTAGGTTTGTTATTGATGTTGTTAAGCACTTGTATGCTTAATGTATTGCCAAGTCTTAGCTCCTGGCTCACCACTCTCTATCTCTTATGATCCTGTGCTGTGGCTGCACTGTTGTCTGTACAACCTTTCTCCCACTTCCAGTTTGAGTAGTTCCCAGGATTTTGGATACACCAGATGTCCTAAATAGTTAGGTTGTTTTGGTGCTGATCTTGCTGGAACCTGCTTGTCATTAGGTCTGAGGATATCCTAGTCCGTTTTGATCTTTAGGGTGCCAAAGTCGGTATTATTTTCGATGTGGGACCAGTACAATGCACTGAGCTGGAAATGAGTTTGCTCCCAGCTCAGCACATGTGCATTCCCTTTGCCACACAGCACGAAATACTGCCTGATAGGCTACTCGTTGAGATCTGGTTCTGCTGGCTATGAGGTTTGGGAATTACCCGGACCTATTTTGGGTGGAACCTGTAGGATGCCACATTGTTGCAATGCACTGAACCAGAAATGAGTTTGCTCCAGGCTCAGTGCATGCGCAGTCCTGTCCTACAACTTTGTCTCTGTATCTAAAATGGCACCTAATGTGATTCTGGTGAGGGTTTGAGCTGTGAGATCCACCCGGTTACTGCACCACCTGTTTGGGATCTATCACTCTGTCTCTGCTCATGGTTGAATCAAACAAAGCTGCAGGATGGACAGTTCTTTGTTTGGGTCCACCTGCTGAGCTCCTGGTGACCTCCCCTTCCCACCTGGATGCTGTTGGGGCTCTGGCCACAAATGGAGTTCAGTTCACTTCTTATTGACTGCCACTGGGTTATCTGGTTGCTGCAACACCACACTGTTGTCTCCACTGCTTTCCCATGTCAGTCAGTCTCCTGGTGCCCTGTGCTGTATGCTTGTCTGCACCTCTTTTCTGAAATGTGCCTTCTCATCTTCACCCTGGCTATTGATTCTCTGTTTATACGTGTCCTTACCCTATGCTGCCATCTTGATTCTCTTTAAGTCATTTCTAAAGGCCCAAAATTCAAGTGTACTTTTTCATGACTCAGGTCATGAAAACTACCTTCTCTACACATGATGACATGTTGGTTAAGGTGTGTCATTGGACTAACTATGGTTATTTTATACACATTAGTAATAAAAACAGTATAATGGATTGTTGAGACATACTCAATTTTATAAGCATAAATAGATCATTTGAGATGCACTTTAGACAGTTCTTTAGACAATTATCTGCAAATAGAAATCAGTTGTTATGGTTTCAAATTTTTTTTTTTAACATTTACTAATTAATTTTTTCTGGCAGTGATTTCTGATGTATTGTCTGTCAGTTAAACAGATAACAATGGCTCTTAATTGTAAAGTAATCTGAATATCTTAAATTTTTATACATATGGTTCCTCTTTTTCATTAGTTATGTAACCTTTTTTAGTAGGAAACTGATAAAGAGATATTTTTAGGTTTGTTATTGATGTTATTAAGCACTTGTATACTTAATGTATTGCCAAGACTTAGTGTACTGGGTTTAGCGTCTGAAATAACCTAAAATATATTTTAAGAATGTTGATATTATAACTTCAAAGAAAATCATTTTCAGATAATTTAATAGTTTTAACATTAGTTTAATAGGGGATTCCTGTTGGACTTGTTTTTATGTGTGCATGTAAACATTTAAAATACTGTGACATCTTAAAAAAGGTTTAATCTACAATGTCAATTTATGTCATGCAGTTTTTCTGATCATCATGCTGTATGTAGTGTAGGGGATAAAAGAACAATATGTTGGTTGGTCTGGGCTTCTAGATGATATGCACATTATGAAAGGGGAAGGACAATCATGCCCAACTTTAGGAAGAGTTGAATCAAAGACAGGATGAGGTAATATAGGCATTACCCGCGGTAATAATCTACAGATGGTGCAGCTGAATGCAGATCAGTGGAAGGGAAGCTTTTAGAATGCAACTGGTCGTCTAGCTGGGCTTAGAACACAGATAACTTAGGAAGAAGGAGAGAAGCCATTCCTGTAAAGGACTTGGTTTAAGCAGGGATGCATGGATGGATTGTAAATATTAAAGATACAAGAATGGAAATCCACAAGTACCATGCCTGCTTTATCAACAGTGATTCATATGAGGATTTTTTTTTTAATATTGTGGTCATAATGTGTGTCATTGGCAAAGGGTCAGATTTTCAAGATTTTGTAGAACCAGTAATCCTTCAGACCACATTCTGAAAGAGGCCCCTTATATTTGTAGAGTTAAAAATCTTTACAGAATGGTTATTATGACCCCAATAAAATATGTGCATGTAAACCCTAGCAAGAAGGTAGACCAGGAGTGGCAGTGTTAAACATTTGCTTTTCTTAAGGAACCTTTGATTTCAGACTTGGCTATGCTTCTAACAATTCAAGGAAATAGCAGCTTTTAAAAACATTTTTTTAGACACTATGTTTATTTATTATTTATTATTTATTATTTTTAAAATTTATTTTTAACTTTTTTTTATTGATTACATTGCATTATGTGACACAGTTTTATTATCCAGATAAGTTCAACGGTTTCTTGGGGAGACCATCTCTGGTCTAAAGGTAGAGCTGGCAAAGTATCATTTTGATCAATTAAAAGTCCCGACATTATATCAGTAACAATTTATAATGTTATGGAATTAGTTGACATGGTATTGAGTAACCAATATGTTAAAAGAGAAAAAAAAAAAAGAATGCAAGTTCTGAACCACACCCTGTGACTTCTACATTGACATTTTCAGTTATTAGTTTATATACAACCGGGTTCTATATGCCGTAAAATGGCTATAGATTACTATGCAGCTGTCTCATGTCTATTTTAATTTTAGTATTTAGCAGTTTATAGCATTGAAGCATGATTTTGCTGAACCTGGCTGTTTTTCGGGTAGTCTAACTCTATAACTCTAACAGGACATATGTCAGCAGTTGAGGTGAACAGTTTTAGGAGGGTGTGCAGAGAAATTTTCAATACCCCAGTGAGGAGTAACTTATCTTTGTGTCCCACCCAGTGAGTTCTAAGTGCATCCCCGCTGACCATTTCCTGTCTGTTTCTAAGCTTTCCTTGTTGGTCTCTGTCTATCTATTCTAGTCTTTTTGTTTATTTGTTTGTAGAAACATTTTTTAAGATTTGTTTTTACTGGAAAGTCAGATATACAGAGAGAAAAAGAGAGAGAGAAAGATCTTCCATCCACTGATTCACTAATCAAGTAGCAGCAGCAGTGGAGCTGAGCTGAGCTGAAACCAGGAACCAGGAGCCTCCTCTGGTTCTCCCATGTGGGTGCAGGGTCACAAGGCTTTGGGCCATCCTCAATTGCTTTCCCAGACAACAAACAGGGAGCTGGATGGGAAATGGGGCGGCCAGGATTAGAACCAGTGCCCATATAGGATCTCGGCATGTGCAAGGTGCGGACTTTAACAGCTGGGCTACCTTGCCAGGCCCAGAAACATTTGTTTTGAGGGGAGATTTCTAGACATGTTTACAGAAAAAGCGATAATTATTCAGAGGGATGGAATATGTATCAGGATCATAAGGAGTGGTGGAAAGAATTTGGGCATGAGAGGTTGGTAATTATTATTTGGTACAGAAATGATTACTGTGGACCTTTTGCAGAAGTAAAGTTGACCATCTTGGACATATTATAGGATAATTCTTTTATACACAAGGAGAAGCTTATGTGTTATCTTTTCTTGGTATTGCAGTTTCACTTTTGTGTTCCTCCAGTACATATTTCAGGTATTTGAACAGAAAGTATGGGAACATATTTTTAGATACTTTAAGTCTGTGAGTGGTTATCACCAAATAATAAAATAATGAATGTAAAGCATGATGGCTTATATAGTCACTGTTAAGTTTCTGATTGAAGTGTACAAATAGCCTAAGTAGGCAAGCATTATTGCACAGTGGAAAGAACATTGGCTTTGAATAAAGCAGTTTGATTTTGTATCCTACTCTGCTAGTAGTCAGTTGTTATGCAGCTGAGGTAAGTTATTTAACTTTACAATACTTCAGATTCTCTAATTAAAATAAAGATGGTATCTTATTTCTGTCTCTTTTTAGCATTTATTGAATATCTTGTTTAGCACCTGGCAATATAGTGATGACTTAAAAAATAAAAACAGCTGTTCTCTTGCCATCAATTTTGCTCTGACAGTGTTGTCATGGTCAGTAGTGAGTATGCGACAACACACATGTATATACACACAGACCTTTGTATTTTAAAGCTGCTAATGATGAATTTTCTTTTTTAAAAAGATTTATTTTTACTTGAAAGATTTAGGGAAGAAGGGAGGGACTGAGAGAGAGGGAGGGAGGACAGGAGGAAGAGTGGGAGGGAGGGAGAAAGAGAGAGATCATCTACCCTCTGTTTTACTTCCCAAATGGCTGCAACAGCCAGAGCTGAGACAGTCCAAAGCCTGCTTTCGGTGTGCCGTGTAGATCCAGGGTCCCAAGGCCTTTGGCTATCCTCCAGCATTTTCCCAAGCCAGAAGCAGGGAGTTGGATCAAAAGTGGTGTAGCTGGGACTCTAACTGGCACCCATATGGGATGCTTGTGCCGCAGGCGGAAAATCAGCCTGCTGTATCACTGTACCAGCCCGTATTGATTCATTTTCTAAACTGAATTTGCTGAAGTGCCCTAAAAGAAAGTCAACATTGCTAGGTTCAAGCAGGAACATTGATGTTGAATTCTGGTTCAGGTATCAGCTGTGTGGCCATGGGTAAGTTGTTTAAATTCTGTGTGCTCCAGTGCTCCTGCTTCCCACCCCTCACACTTTTAAAAAGGAAGTGGCTTGTTTTATTTGAAAGAATTGCAGAAAGCAAGGGAGAGACAGAGAGATATAGAGATGCAGATCTCATCCTTCTGCTGGCTCACTCCCTAGATGGCTGCAATGGACCGAGGAACCAGGACCACATCTCCTGCATGGGTGCAGGGACCCAAGCATTTGGGCCATCTTCCATGCATCCCCAGGCACATTATCAGGGAGGCAGATTGAAAGTGGAACAGGTAGGACTTGAACCAGATGCTGGCTCAGCAGATGACTGCTTAACCTATGGCTCCGCAGTGCCAGTCCTAAGTAGCAGTTTTTTAATATATACTATTAATATATAAAAATAATTATGTTGATTCTTATATTATCTTTGTTTGAAGATGCGAAAATTCAGTTCAACAATTAATTCTTCCTAAATATTAGGTGCTTACCTGTAAGTTTCGAATTATACTCATATTACTAAATATTTTGTGGAGAAGACTGACTCATAACCATGTTAGGTATGCAGTAGAATATTGATTAAAAACTTGGGCATTATATCTGAGTCTAGTCTTCAATGTTTTCTATTGTGTGATATTGGGGAAATTACTTAATTCCTTCTCAACTTCAATATTGTCATCTGTGAAGTTTGATCAACAGAAGTTCCTAAATCACAGGGTTTTAGGAATCAATGGGGCCTTCTTAGCCAGCTCCCATGAATATAGGGATGTCCTATAAACATCCACAAATGTGTCTCCTTTTAAAACACTGATGAATATTCAGTGAAACTAGCATATCAGCTTTTAACTTCTCATAACGCTTGAACTTGAGTACGGGTAACTTGGTCTCACCATTCAGAGTGCTAGTGGTTCTTGCCATGTTGTCTTCTTAAACTTTGATGATATATTGTTAGGCAGTGGGCAGAGAGCCCCAGTTTGCATGTTGCTTCTGTAAATACTGGACAGGTGGCAACCTTCTTGCTTTTATTATAGTGTTTGCCCACTTGAGATAAATTGCCTCTTTTGGATATCCAAATGGTGTGCCTGCAAGAGATCATTTACCTCAAACAGGGGAAGTGTTACTTTCACCGAAGGCTGGGATATCAATCATTTTGGGAATAGACTAAAGAACTCTTCAGAGAGCTGAACTTTATGATATGACTGGTTCAAATTTAATTTTCAGTGTAGAAAACATGTACTGATTTGCTTTATATCATTTGTGAATGAATACAAGAATAGATGGATAGAAGCAAGATGTTAAAACATTTCGTTCTACTTTTCCTCTGCAATTGAAGTTTAATTGTCTGGAAGATCGATCACCCAGGTATACCCCTGCTAGTACTGCTCAGAACTTTCCTTCATCGTGTGTTTGGAGGTAACTTTCTAAAGGTCATAGTAACTCTTTCAGGCAAAACTGAGAAACCAAGGGTGTGTTTAACTTCATAGTTATAAAATTTAAAGCAATAAGAAAAGATGATTTGTATTAATAAATGGTTACTTATATGTAAATGTAATCCAAAGTAGCACGAAAAGGTAACATGCATTAATAAATGATTAATTGTGCACTCACTCTCTCTCTCTCTCTCTCTCTCTCTCACACACACACACACACACACACACACACACACACTTACATTAAGGCTTTACTGAATCTTAAAAGAATGTTTAAAGAATTGCTTCTGCCTGCACTGTGAACTATGAACCAATCATGACTATTAACTATGAATGTGTTACAATCCATAATCACAGACCTTACTCCAAAATAGCCAGAATTATTTTAACAAGGTGTCAAATACTTAATATTCACAGAAAAGTTTGTGAAGAAATGGCTTAGAAAATTTCTTTTTCTGTTTAAAAAAAAAAGATCTATTTTATTTATTTGAAAGGCAGAGTTAATGGGGTGGGGGTAAGAAAGAGAAGGAGGAAGAGAGAGAGAGAAAAAAAAGAATCTTCCATTTATTGGTTTACTTCTCAAATGGTTGAAATGGCCAGGGTGGGCCAGATGGAAGTTAGGAGCCAGGAACAACTTCTGGGTTTCCCACATGAGTACAGGAGGCTAAGCACCCAAAGTGCATTAACCAGGAGTTAGATCAGAAGCGGAGCAGCTGTGATTCAAACCAGCACCCACATGAGATGCTCACATCACAAACATGGGCTTTGCCTCCTGTGACAGCAGTAGCCCTTAGGATTTCTTTATGTGCATAACTCCCCTTGTACCTGGAATTGAAACAAATGTAAGATTTGGCATTCAACATTACTAACGGCTTCCTTTTTTTTTTTTTTTTGACTCTTTTGACGTCCATGGCGTTACTCCTACTTCTCTTCCTTTCACTGCATGCTCCCTCGAGGACCCTTCTTGAGTCTGTTCTTTCAATGTGTATGTGCCCCTTCTTTTCTTAGCCAATGCTTTTCTAGCATTCCTATGTAAAGCCAGATCATGTGAATGCTGATGACTCTCAAGTCTTGTCTATACCCCCAACTGCATTTCTTAACTTAAAGACCATGTACTTAGCTTTCAATGCATATCCTGAAATCACCTTGAATTCATGTTCAGAATTGTACACATTTTCTCATTTGGCCATAGTCCTGAAAATTCTATCCTTTTAATTGGCATGACCAAAGTAGTATTTAAAATAAAAGCTGGCAGACACCATGACTTAACGTTTGTTCTTATTGTCCTACATTTCTTATTGGTATGCTTTATAAAAAGGATTTATTTATTTTTGTTTCAAAGGCAGATATATAGAGAGAGAGGAGGAGAGGAGAGACAGAGAGGAAGATCTTCCATCCGATGATTCATTCCCCAGGTGAGTGCAATGGCCGGTGCTATGCCAACCCGGAGCCAGGAGCCAGGATCCAGGAACTTCTTCCAGGTCTCCCACATGGGTGCAGGATTCCCAGCTTTGGGCCATCCTTGACTGCTTTCCCAGGCCACAAGCAGGGAGCTGGATGGGAAGTGGGGCTACTGGGATTAGAACCAGCACCCGTATGGAATCTTGGCGAGGACTTTAGCCTCTAGGCCATGGCGCTGGGCCTTGTCATGCTTTTTTTTTTTCCTGCCTTATTGCTATTATCTTAGCTCACCTTATCCCCCCGCTTGTTTTCCAATCAGTAAAATCGGACTGTAGATCTGTGGGTGACACAGCTTAGAAACTTGCACAAGGAGAAGAATCTGATAACTAGAAGTACAATGATCAAGAGCAAAGGAAGACAGAAAGGCAAAATGAATATTACTGAAGACTCCTCAGAAAAGGAGCAAAAGCTTTTGCCAACCTCAGAGTTAACTCAGAAAGACATTGAGAGAATGGGGGAGGCAGAATTCAGAAAAGTGGAATATTTTAGGGAAGACTGAGCATCCTTCAGCTGAAAACCCCAAATCTAAAGTTAGTGATTGCTAACATGCCACTGTATACAGAATTCATGTGATGAAAGAGAGCAGCCGAAACACAAGTACTCTGAAAATTTGGTCTGAATTCATCTTCATGCTGTATGTATAAGGTATATGTGAAACATCAATGAATTTCATGTTTAGATTTGGGTTTTTGGGGGGGCTTCTCACTCATTATGTGTTTGAAAATATTCCAAAATACAAAAAGAGTGTAAGATCTGAAAAACTTTTTGTCCGTCCCCAAGTCATTCAGCTGAGTGTGCAGTCTGTGCTACCTTGCAAAGTGAACTACAGAAGCTTTATTTAGCATGTTTTTTTTTTACAATATTTCTGTGAAGCAGTATTTTCATCACTTTTTAAACTAAAAATTTAGTTCCCAATCTGACACCATGATGACTTGCTAAAGACTACTTTTTAGTTCAATGTTCTTATTTTTGTCTAAGCAACAGCTTTTATTATGATGTGTTTTAAGAAATCAACTGTATCATATTTTAAATGTAATTTGTTACACTTAATGGCTTAATAAGCATATATTTTGATAGCCATATTTCAATGATGTTTGCTTCATTTGTTCTATAGTTTTTGATTTATGGCTTTAAAGTAATGTGTCGAGGTGAGCTATAGGCTCCATTAGAGACTCCCAAAAGTGTCCGAAGCACAAAGTCGATTAAATACTGCTGTTTAATATGACTTTTGCCCAAAATATCATTTGTGTGATCCCTCTTTGGGGCATTTATACTTATTGTGTTATTTACTAATCCTTAATCTACTTTCCCCATTGCCTAATAAGTGCCTTATTTGTATGAAATATTTTGTTACCAACTACTGAATGAATGAGAAAGATAGTACATAGTGCTTCCCCCCTCCTTTTGCACTTTCTTTTTATTAAAAATTTTAAATGTTCATTACAGAATTGAGGGGGATTGTAGACACACATGGGACACTGGTGGGAATGTGGGGAAGGAGGCGAGAGCGAAGTGTGTTGTGGGGTTGGGAAGCTGCTTCTTGTTGTCATGCTACCTTAGTGCCAGGGGCTGGAGGTGGTCTCTCAGTGACACTGCGGAGGGCTCAGTCATGGGAAGAATGGCCCAGAGGTATTACTTGGGTGGTCATTGTGTACAAAGCGACTTGCTCTGCATTCTCACAGGAAATCTTCATCATTTCTTCTCTGTAAGTTCTGAAGTCTGTTGGTTATCTATCTACTTCAGTGTCGGTACACCTAGGTGCATTCCACAGAATTTGTTCTGAAGTATTGTGCCACTTGCAGTTCTTTCCACTGTTTGACAAGGTGCTTCAGTTTTTCTGTTCAATTAGAGGAACCACTTCCCTTTCATGTGCATCTAGGTGTGTTCTTTATCCTCTCTCTGGAGTAAGTCATGGAGGTGGCTCAGTTTTGCAACAAACATATACTTTATAGTCAGACCAGATGTCTGGAATGTCCCTGAGGTCAGGAATCCTGTCAGTCTAAGGTACTTTATGCATTTCAGGGGGCCCATTCCTGACTAGGTCATCCCACCTGGGCTGCCCCTAGTTCTTCCCCTGGTTCTTGCACTAGTTGGCAGGCTGGTCAGAACCACCACTTGCCCTATCTGCTGTACATATCTGTGGGTGTCTTGACCTGGTTGTGTGGCCCCTCCAGAACTCTTGTATTAGGTTGGTTCCTTGCTTTAGATCCCATGTGAGTGCTTGCAGCTGTAATCATCTTACTCAGCCTATTCCCGTGCACTGGGGGTACAATGGCTCATTTGAAGAGATCCCTTGAGTCACTAATACGCCATTCCCCAGATCCAGCTCTTGTATGAGCTGGTGGGTGCAATGGCCTGGCCTACCCTAGCCCCAGCTCTGGCCCTGGCATACACCAGTAACTGAGTAACCCTACCAGCTGTCCCCAGACCTGACTCTTGTGCTCTTGACCTGGTTGAAGCGCCTTTACGAGACCCCTACCAGATTTGTCCCCAGACCTGGCAGGTCTTGTGTTTCCTACCATGGCCCTGCCTCCAGAACCAGAGTCACCAAATAACTATTCCTAAAAGAAACTAGCATCTCATTTGGCATGCCTGAGTTTGAGTAGTGGCTTCTGATTCCAGTTTATTGCTAATCAGTATGCTGGGAGGCAGCCGATTATGGCCTAAGCATTTGGACCCCTGCCAGTCAGGTGAAAGAGACCTGAACTGAGTTACAGGCATTTGACAGTCCTGGTTGTTGTGGATATTTGAGCCGGAAGGCAGAAGAGCTCTTGGTCATTCTCTCTGCCTTTTTTAAAAAAATATTAACCAACATGAATAAAACAGTGAAGAGCAGTTGCATTAAATGATGAAAGTAAAAAACAGTATTCTTGTGTAAGTGCTAGATATGAAAAAGTTTCATTATTTCTATGGAAGTACTTATGCTCAGTGTAAAATTTTTACTTAATATGGAAATAAATATTTTCTAGAACTGTTCTTAACATTTTGATGACTTCTACAGATCTCCTGTACAGGTATACAAACACATACACACACACACACACACACACACACACACACACAAGCACATAGAATTTTAAATGTGGGAGCCATACAGTCATGTCTCATTTTAGCTTTGTTCCATTTAGTGGACAATGAATATCTTCTAGAGTCCATAAATTTGATCTTATATCATTAATAGTATTTATCTAAACACTGTTGCATTATTGCATATATATATATATATATTATAATTTACTCAGTGAATCAGTTTTTGATTGAAATAGATTTTTCATTATGTTGAACAGTGCTATGAGAACCTGTATCATAGTTTAAATATATCTGTATAGAAAATCATTTTATACTTGTGTGATTTTTTTGACTAAATTTATAAGAAACAGGAATGTGTACTTTGTATTTGGAAAGTATTTCTGGTTTGTCTCACAAAGTTTGCTTTATATTACACACTAATGAACCATAATAAAGCTCTGTTTTTTTCAAAATACATTAGCATGAAAAATTTTGACGATTTTTATTTTTATTAAGTGAAAGGCATACCATGTTATTTGCATTATTTGAGTATTAGTTGGGTTGTACACCTTTCATTTGTTTCATCCGTATCCATATTCTTCTCAAAATTCCTTTTTTTGGAAGCATAGATTTGTTTAAAAGTATAAAAACTCTTTGTTTACATTTAAATTAACATTTTGCCATATATCATGCAAATGATTTTTCCAGTTGGGGTTGTAGTTCTGTGGGATTTTTTTATATAGTTAAAAGTCTTCATAATTTATTTGTGATTCTCCTTATAGTGATTTACTTAGGAAAACTAGCCTTATGTCAAGGTTATAATGCTTATGTTTTATAATGCTCATATATTAATAAACATTAATCTTGAGTCTACTTGGGTTTATTTTTACTATGAACAAGGACACAATCATTAAGCTTTCTTTGTGCCCAGATGACCAGCTAGTGACAACCTTTTCAGTAATCCCTTTTTTTTTACACTAATTAAGACATATCATTTGTCATGCATTACCGTTTTTTTCCTATATTAAATTATTTTAAGTATTTATATCTTGCCTGTTTTTCCAGCCAACTCTGCTAGAATTCTCATCTCTTCTATTGCCTGTATCAAACAACCGTTTTCATGACTTAAGATAAATACAACACTTTTTTCCTGAAGTCTTTGGGGCTATTATCACTACTTTTTATTAAAAAAAAACATTGACTTATGAGGCAAACGACTCCTATCCACTGTTCCACTTACCAGATTTCTACTGGTACTGGCAGTTAGGAGCCAAATCCAGGTCTTCCTTGGGCAATAGGATCTCAGCCACCTGCCGCTTCCCAGTGTATGCATAAACAGGAAGTCAGGAGCAGAGCTGGGACTTGAACCCAGTAATCCTGATCTGAAGTGTAGGTATTTTAGCTGTTAGGTCAAATGGTTGGCCCCAGAAAGTGTCTAGAACATTGCTCTGAAGTGGATGTCTAATTGCAATCATTTGCTTCCGAATTTGAAAACTAATTTCCACATTCATATTTCTCCAAATAGTAGCAGTTTAGAAACATAAATATAATTTGTATTGAGAAGGAATGTTGTAAATTTGTGATGGGTTGGCATTACTGGAAAGGAACTGCATATAAATGAGAAATTGCAGAGTAGGTTGTTTCCTGCAAAGTTTGCAAGCCTGGCTTGTAGGTCTTTGGAACCCTGTTTTAAGGATTTTGAAATATGCTGCTGGATGTGAGGAGAGTTACTGAGGCTTAAAAGCAAGGGATGTCACAAGACTTGATTTGTGTTTTGGAAAGATAAGGAGGCTGGGGCCAGTGTTGTGGCATTGTGAGTAAAGCTGCTGCGTCTGATTCCAGTACCCCAAATGGGCACTAGTTCATGTCTTGGCTGCTCTAATTTAGATCCACTCCATGCTGATATGTCTGGGAAATGCAGTGGAAGATGGTCAAGTGTTTGAGCCACTGTCTCCCACTTGGGAGACCTGAAATAAGCTATTGGCTCTGGCTTGGCTCAGTCCTGGCTATTGCAGCCGTCTAGGGAGTGAACCAGTAGATGGATCTCTCTCCCTGTCTCTTCCTCTCTGTAACTATTGACACTTAAATGAATAAATAAATAAATAAATAAATAAATAAATAAATAAATAAATAGGGCCCGGTGCGGTGGCGCAGTGGTTAAGGTCCCGCCTAGCACGCCTGGGATCCCATATGGGCGCCGGTTCTAATCCCGGCAGCCCCGCTTCCCTTCCAGCTCCCTGCTTGTGGCCTGGGAAAGCAGTGAGGACAGCCCAAAGCTTTGGGACCCTGCACCCGTGTGGGAGACCCGGAAGAGGCTCCTGGCTTCGGATCGGCATAGTATGGGCCCGTTGCGCTCACTTGGGGAGTGAATCATCGGATGGAAGATCTTCCTCTCTGTCTCTCCTCTCTGTATATCCACCTTTCCAATGAAAAAATAATAAAAACAAATCTTTAAAAAAAATAAATAAATAAGAGAAGGGAGACTTGCAGTAGCCTGGTGAAATATGATCATTATCTGAAAAGAATGGAAGAGACTGGAGAAATATTAAACATAGGATGTAGGGAAGAGGGATGGATGTAAGAGGTGACAGACTGTTACTGAGTGTATGTAATGAGTTGGAATTTATTTTTTAAAAGTTTTATTTATTTATTTATTTGAAAGGCAGAGTTACATAGCTAGATCTCTGTCTGCTATTTCACTCTCCAAATGGTGGCAAAATAAAGGGTTGGGCCAGGCTAAAGCTGGGAGCTTTTTTCAGATCCACATGGGTCTGGGACCCATGCACTTAAGCCATCTTCTGCTGCTTTCCAAGGCACATTATAAGGGATGAGAGCAGCTGGGAACTGAACTAATTGCCATTTGGGCTGTTGGCATTGCAAGGAGAAGCTTAGCCCATTGTGGCACAACTCTGGTCCCTAAGTTAGAATTTACTGCAGTTAACAGTGTTTTCTAATAGCACTACTAGTATTAACATTGCTCATTAGTACTATACTGTTCTGTATTGTGATGATGATGATGATTATCCTTGTAGAATATTTCTCAGCCTTCCTGAGTATGAAGACTCTCCCCTGTTTTACAATTTTTGCAAGCATAGTTCTTTCTTCCTCCCTCCACCACCTTGTCTTCTGTGTTTCATGGTAAAATAGTCCATCAGCGTAGTCTTGGCCCAAACTTTCTGCTCTTTATGTAGATCATGACACTGTTAGTATAGGCAATGGCAGAGGGTTTAGTATTCTGTTGTCTGTGTATATTTAGAGGTTTCATTGAGAGCCTACTTTTATTCAATAGTAGACATGCATTCTGTTGATTTTCCGTGATACGTGGTACTCTGGTCTCCATTACATTTTTGTTTGTGAGATTATAAGTATATGTTTGTTTACCTTTATTTTTTGTTTTGTATTTTTGATGGAGGTTTTCTTATACTAGAGTGAACATATGATATTTGTACTTTTGGAATTGGCTCATTTCACTGAGCATAATGGTCCCCAATTGGGATAGCTAAGTAGCATTCCATAGAGTAGATGTACAGTTTCATTATCCAGTCCTCTTTCAAAGGGCATCTAGATTGTTTCCATGTTTTTGCAATTGTTTATTGTGCTGCAGTGAATACTGTGGTGCAGGTTGCTTTCTCATGTGTATGTATCAGTTCTTTTTGATATATCCTGAGGAGTGAGATTGCTGGGTCATGTGGTAGGTGATTTTTCAGTTGCCTGAATATTGGAGTAAAAGTTTTTAGAGAAACAAGGAGTACATATGTTTGGCACTAAAATGGTATTTTATATTAAGTATTATAAATAAAATGAATTTTACTATTTGTCCATTCATTTACAAGTGACCTGTGTAATGATATTGTAGATTAATATTTCCATTACATTAGTGAGCTATATTATATGCTGATTGCTATAAAAACTACTTAATATTTCTCACAATTTACATGATGATTGTGATTATTAGCAAAGGATTATATTTTAATTATAATTGTATGCCTTTTTTTCCTGGGAATTCTTAACATGTTTGTAATGAATGGCATATAGAATTAAACTTATTGGATAACAAGATGGCTGGTCAGGTAGGAAGGTATATCCTTGAGTGGAGAAAGAGTGGCAAGAGAAAAGTGGCTGCTGTGTTGAACTGGAGAAGGAAAGTTGTTGCATTAGGTGAATGGAGGGTAGAGCTGTGTGGAGGAGGAAAACCTGTGGAAAATCAGCTGAAAATGCCCTGAATTGTGGCCTGTACCCTGTAGCCCAAGAGGAGAATGAGTGAATGGGAAGGAAGCTTAACCTGTGGACATGAATCCTGTAGATTTGGAGCTAATACAAATGGAGTCTGATTAAGCAGACTTCTGTGGAAGTCCTCCAAAGGGCACAAGTGTCTAGGAGCCACAGGAACAAGGCATGGTTTCCAGCACCCATAAGGGAAGTCAAAACTGTGGAAAGCCATGGGCTTCCAAAAGCCCCCAGATCACAAAGCCTCACCATTGGGGAGCAAACCAGCCAAGGGAGGGATCCAGGAAATAACAAGAGTTCACCTCAGATCACCCAGAATGCTGTGAGAGCCACCAGGACCTCTTGAGACAGATAAGTAGAAACCTGCAGAAACTTGAGACTGTGTCTGTATCAGCTATATAGATCCTAGCAAGAAAGCCAGAACTAAAGGCCGAATGCAATTGTGTGAGCAAACATTAGGATCCTGGCATATTAGGATTCTTTTGCCTGAAGCCTGCACAAGGCAGGAGAGGGGAGTGAGGGCCGCCTAGGCAATGACAAACAGTACACAGACAGACTGTGGGAGTGGCAGGAAGGTGCAATGCCACTGACCTGTGTGGGCATGCTGAGCAGGAAGAGCATTTGACACTGTGGGAGGGAATCAGCAGCATGTGCATTGGAGGGAGGTTTTGCAGCAGCTGCGGGAGAGGTGGGAAGAAACAAAGCCACTGATCTGTGTGCAGCTTTGTAGAGCCA
The DNA here is from genome assembly GCF_017591425.1 of Ochotona curzoniae. Taxonomy (NCBI): domain Eukaryota; kingdom Metazoa; phylum Chordata; class Mammalia; order Lagomorpha; family Ochotonidae; genus Ochotona; species Ochotona curzoniae. The sequence goes on along the minus strand of NW_024467106.1, from coordinate 45,696,835 downwards.
CAGCAGTGAGAAGGGTTGGATAGTGAACCCAGACAAAGAACTGTCCGTCCTGCCGGTCTGTTTGATTTGACCAGGAGCAGAGACAGAGCAGCAGATCCCAGACTGGCAGTGAGGGAGAAGGGTAGATTTCACAGCCCAGTCGGCCTGCTAGAGTCCAACTGAGCGCCATTTTGTTTAAAGAGGAAAAGGCTAGGGAAAGGAATGAGTATATGCTGAGCTGGGAGTGAACTCATTTCTGACTCAGTGAACTGCAGCAATGTGGCATTCTAAAGGTTCCACCCAACACAGGTCTGGGTAGCCCAGACTTGATGGCCAACAGATCAAGAACTCCAGTAGTGGTACGTCAGGTGCCATTTTGTACAGTGTGGCAAAAGTTTTAGGACTGTAGGGGACAACAGTGAGCTGTGCATTTTCCCAAATATTATTGCAAATCCTTCAGCAACAGTAAAAAAATGTTCAGCATTCTGCTGTTCATGTGCATCATGGCATTGTAGTTATTGGCAGTGGTGGAAAATCTGGTATCATACTATCAGGGTATATTTAACAATTTCATTGGGATTCCTCCTTTTCAGTGAACATATGGCAATGTGTCTTTACTTCCTGATATGCTATTATCCATGATAGGAATTCTTATTGTTGCATTAATTTTTAATTTATTACTTGCCTTTATACATTGAAGAATAAAACAAATGGAATTAAGTTTAAATGTCAGTATGCAAGGTCTTGTAAAGCAGATTTTTGTGTGACAGAAAAGCACTGTTTTGAGCTCCTTCTCCATGTTGCTCTTCATTATTAAAGGTTATATTTGCTTTCTGTTTATAAGACATTTTTTGAGGGGCAAAACAGGCTAAATTTTCTTTTTGTGCTCATGACCCAAAGATAAAATATGGAGGAACTCCCAACAGTGCAGATTTGAAATATGGAGTGGGTACTGCTGAATCTAAGTATTCTCATCATGTGTGATTTTATACAGATAGCATCATAAGACAAGTAATGACAGACTAAGATCTGCCTAGCTGTGGGAAAACTAAATTACATGACTTTTATGAATGCATAAATAAACCTATTAACCATTATCTGGAATACCAATTACTAGAAAGAGGGCTGACAATTTTATTTATTAACACTAAACACAATTATTAATTCTGGAGCCGATGAATCTAGCAGTAAGCAGGCCATGTTGAATATGCTGGGTCTGTAAGTCCATTATATGAGAGGGATGACTACCGAAATCCTGTGGGGAAATCAGTAATTGTAGTTATAAAATTTTAATTGCCTTAGAATAAGACAAATTATATTTTCTTGTCTGAGAATATAAATGGTCTAATATTAAAGAAACACATTTTGGTAATTGCAGATAGAAAATGGGTTTATGTCACTATTTTTTAAATGAATAATTTTTAATGTTAAATTATTTGTGTGCCCGGCACCCTGCAAACACATGCAGATTTTATTTCAGGTATGTTGTTCAGCAGGTGAGTTGTTTTCTGCTTTTTTGTCATAGTGAAAATATCTAAGTTGGACTTTTTATATGGGTTACTGCAGTTGAGTGGGAATTATGTCATTGAAAAAAAAGTTCTGTCATGTTCAGCAGTGTTGGGAAATGAACAAGATACAATTCACATTTTTGTGTTTTTTTCTTTTTTCTTTAAAGATCCCAATTCCAGAATTTGTGGTCATTTGCTTGTGGGTGCAGCCAAAAATTCTTTTGCAAAACTCATGGATAAAATCAGCCTGGCAATGGAGAATGTACCTCTGCACAACAGCCGGAGTATCACGTATGTGGAAAAGGATTCCCTGGTTCAAAGGCTGGCCCGTGGCCTTCACAAAGCCAACACACTGGCCCTCAAGTACGGTTGGCGTGGTCATGTGCCCATTATGGTATGTACACAGCTCCATTTCAAAGTGACCTTAGGACTTAGAGCTTTAATTTTGCATCAGCGCTATTTAGAATTGAAAGGAGTTGTGTGTGAATGCATCTACATTTTCCTGTAAACCTAATACATACAATAAATAAAAAAGACATTTCTGAAAAATTGCCCAGATAACAAAACTTAAAAGCCGTGGCCCTTTTTCTAAATTTTTTGTAAGCACGCATCAACAGAATTGTATGAGACACAACATGAGTTAATTCAATGTGCTAGCCATCTCGATTATTTCTTCAGGTGTTCATTTGCAATAAGCTAAATTATTGGTCACATGAAAAACACAACTTTCTTGGAGTCTCAATACCAGCTGGTATTGTTTGTTTGTATGCTCTAAGTTTTAATTTAGTAAGGTGTTCATTGCTATTGATTTATTACTAGATCTGCAGTTACTCCTTGTAAAATTGCTCTTGTTAAATAATAGAAAAGCACAGCATCATTACAGAAGCAGATATTTGGATTTACTCAAAGACTGCATGCAGCTGAAGTGGAGCGCCGCTCACTGCGCCTGGAAGTCACAGAATTCAGACGAAATGTGAGTGAGATGAAGAAGGAGCTTGACAAAGCCCAGGGTCTCCAGATGCAACTGAATGAATCTCAGCACTCGGTGAGTACCAGCTGCCTTGGAAATTGTGATTTTCTCACTTGATTTCGCCATATTTGGTGTTGAAGCACAGTTCAAACTCTCATTCATTTCTTTTTCTTCAGAAGACTTCTCTTATAAAATGCCTCCAGTGGAAGAGATTGATATTTTGGTGTTATGTGTATGTGGGAGGCTGGAATAGCATCTCCTTTCTTTTATCTCAAGCATTTTTAGTCAATGATTTATTTTAAAATCAAGTTGCCTTTCCAAAGAAATGTCTAACATTTGTCTAACTTGTACCAACGATTTAGCTGTATTATTTTAAGGTGCCTTATATAGCAGAGAAAGAAAGGCTACATGCTAAAGAACATTAGATCAAGACATGCAAATTAAGAAACATAATTAATTCTATTATGCACATAATCTGGCTGTACCTGGGTTAGTTATTAACATAGCCATTTTTAATGTGGGTTAAGAGCAGAGTTCAAATGACCCTGATGCTTCAAAAATGTATACAACTATTAACAGCCAATGCAAATATGAATTTCAGTTTGTTCCTTAAAACTAGCAACCAGCTTTTAGTACCTCATTCTTTGGGAAGGTGACTTTTAGGACTTAATGTCAGAATAAATATGCTTTCATGTGTATATTTTGGTCAGTTTGCAACTTTCAGTGTTAATATTTATGGCAACAGGCAGTAGCAACTTTTGTGTATATGTGCATATGTTTTGTTCTTATTTGGCATATTTTAATTATGCAAATTTATGAGATACAATATGATATTGTAATGTACATATATTGTATAATCATCAAATCAGATCTATGTGCATATCCCTCATTTCAAATATCATTTCTGTGTTGTGAACCATTTAGATATCATGTAGCTAATTTGAAGTATGCAATTTATCTTCATTGTCCCTGGTCACTCCGCTCTGCAGTAAAACTCCAGAATTATTGCTTCTGTCTAGTTGTGACTTTAAACTTCTTGAGCAACCTCTCTCTTACTCTCGTTCCTCTTCCAAGCATCTGCTGGGCTTCTCTCTACTGTCTTACACTGACTTCTAGATGTTGTGTATGAGTGAGAGTGTGTGGTACTGGTCTTTTCTGTGCTTAGTTTGATTCATTTAAACTAATGTTCTCCAAATTTATTTATATCCCCACAAAGGGGAGGATTTCTTTTTTTTTCTTTTTTAAGAAAAAAAAGCATTGTGTTATAAGTACATACCTTATTTTCTTCATTCATTTTTCAAAGGGCACCTAGGCTGATTAAATATCTTGACTCAGATTAGTTATTAATCCTATGATAACATGAATTATTGAAGTTAATTATTATTTCAAGTAGATAAGCCTTCAAGGGCAAACGGTTGCTCTGAGTTAGGCAGGTCAAGGAAGCCCGACTTTTCAGAGCATTTCCTTTTCTGGAAATATCTAAATCTAAAAAAAAATCATGTGTTCTCCTTGTGTTCTCTCTTTTTAAGTTTTTTTTTTATTAATCTATTTATTTGAAAGGCAGAGTGACAGAGAAAGAACAGGGAGGGAGGGAGAGAGAGATGACATTATACACACTGTTATGCATTATGGGGTGCATTTAGATTGGCTATTGTTCATATATGAATATCCTTTCATTGAATAAATAACTGTTGAGTATTTACTAAGTGCCAGACATTTTCCAAATTGGATTCTCTGCTCAAACTATTGCCCTGTATGGATGGTGGAAGATCATGTACAGTCCATTAAAAGAATGAGGTGACTCTAGATCACGGCAATACAAAGCATGCGGATCAAGATGGGATAGTGACAGTGCGAGTAGGGAGGTAGGCATGGTCTGGAGTAGATGTTTTGCTAGGGAGACCTCAGTGACAGCATTCACTGGACACAGACTTTTAGATGACCAGTGAAAAGTCTAGGAACTTATAAAGATTTGTAAAAGCTGCTTCTGTATGAAGATTTCAACTGAGTATTATGGATTTATTGTACAATTTGGAACAAGTTTTGTGATACTGTATTTCACTAAAAATGGTAACTTTGGAAATAGGCCTATTGTAATTTAAAATCGAGGGTGATATTGTTACCTTAATTTCTGAAATTAGGAGAAATTAATTCTGCTTTTTTTATGTATCAGATGCTTAGAAAATTCGCATGATATTGCTAATTCAAATATAGTTCTGCATAGTAAATGATATAATGAGTTGTTTAAAACTGATGGCTTTTGACTCCTTTTAAAGAAACTGATCACCCATGAGAAGTTTGAAAGTGCATGTGAAGAACTCAATAATGCGTTACTTCGGGAGCAACAGGCACAAATGCTGTTGAATGAACAGGCCCAACAGTTACAGGAGTTAAATTACAGACTCGAACTGCACTCCAGTGAGGAAGCTGACAAAAACCAAACTCTTGGAGAGGCTGTTAAGGTAGGAGAACCTCTCTTGTGTAATGACTGATTTCCTCTACTCCATGTGATTGTTGGAGGGATTCATGCATGTCCACTAAATAGGGAGCAGATCCCACGATGTGAGGTTTTGTTGTATGGAAGCTTATCTGGATGCAGAGCAACCTGACTCTGAGACTTAAATTATGAGAATGCATGCTCATGTGTTGAACAGGTACGAGTATGCTTTATTCACTGATTGAAAGCAGAGTAGAGGTTTTTCCATTCATAATTTATTTTTGTCTGTCTTCTCTGCTTCTTATTCTCTCTGGCTCTTTTCCTTATGTAAACACATGTTTATAGGGAAGGGAAGTTTGTTCTCCCTGTTATATATGTAAGAGTATATACACAATGGCATGTGTAAAGAAAAGGAGAAGTTCCTGTAAGAACAGTCCTCACCCCTGAAAAACTGCCCCTTCTCTAGTCTTAGGGTGCATTGTCTTATCCCATACGCTGCTGTCTGCTATGAGGTCCTCATCAGAGCCACCCAGTGTTGGTCCCTGGCCTGGAACCTTCAGAACTGTGAAATAAAAAACCTCTTTTCCTTATGAAGTTACCTAACACCAAGTGTGTTGTTATATTAATGAAAAATGAACTGATATAATACATCTGTAGCTAAATCTTTATCTGAATATCTAGATTATTTTATTAGGATAAATTCCTGGAAGAGGAATTATTAGGTTAAAAGCCTCATGTATTTTTATTTTTTTCTTCTTATGTTTAGTTTACATAAAATCAGTAGATTTCACGTTTTTGGTGATATGTATGTAGAAGCATAGGGGTCTCACCCCCATACTCCCTTTCTTCATACCTCTCCCATTATTATATTTTCTAAAATTATTACATACATTCATTCACCTCAGAGTAACAAGCTCAACTTTGTGATATTTAAAGCTATCATGACATACCAAGAAAAGGAAGGAGAAAAAAAAAAAGAAAAAATACAATTATATATAATATTAGTAAGCTATAATGAAAATGGAAATCGTACTATTGCTCATGAGTATAGACTCTTGCTGTATGCAGCAGTTAATTCCCTGTAGGCTGATCTTATTCAAAGAAGTGATTTTTTTTGTGTGCTCGGTGTAGTAGTTGTCACAGATCAGGAAGAACATATGATATTTGTCTTTTGGGAATTGTTTTATTTTGATAACCGTGATGATTCCTACTTGGGTTCATTTTGTTGCCAAAAATGCTGACTCCATTTTTTTCATGACAATGTAGTATTCCATAGTGCGTTTGTACCACATTCTTGTTATCCAGTCATCAATCAATGGGCATCTCCTTTGATTCCATATCTTAGCTATTGTGCATGTGCTGTTATAAAGATGGAGTTACAGGCAGTTCTCTAATATGCAGATTTCATTTCTTTTGGCTTTATTCTCAGGAGCGGGATGATCGGGTCACATATTTTTTCTTTAAAAAGATTTATTTTATTTTTATTGGAAAGACAGATTTATAAAGAAAAGGAGAGTAGAGGAAAAAGATCTTTCAACCTCTGGTTCACTTCTCAAACTGCTATAATGGTTGGTGCTGAGCCATTCTGAAGTCAGAAGCCAGGAGCCTGTTCCAGGTCTCCCATGTGGGTACAGGGTCCAAAGGATTTGAACCATTCTCTGCTGCTTTTCAAGGCCATAAACAGGAAGCTGGAAGGAAGTGGAGCAGCTGGGACATGAACTGGCACCTATATAGTGTGTTTGTGCTTGCAGGCAGAGGATTAGCCAATTGAGCCATTGTCCTGGCCCCCACATATTTTTTTTGAAAAGATTTATTTGTTTTACTTGAAAGAGTTGCAGAACCAGAAAGGAGGAAAGAGGGAGAGGAAGGAGAAATAAGGAGAAATGGAGGAAAGGAGAGAGGAATGGAAGAATGGGGAGAGGCAGAGAGGGAGGGAGGGAGGAAAGGGGGGAGACAGAAAGAAAGAGAAGTAGGGAGGGAGGGAAAAAGTAGAGAGAGAGAGGTAGAGGGAGAGAGAGAGAGGCAGAGAGACACAGAGAGACACAGAGAGACAGAGATATCTTCAATCCATGGATTTACTCTACAAATGGTTGCAATGGGCCAGACATGGGCTGATCCAGAAGCCAGAATCCCCTTTTACATGTTCCACACTGGTGCAGGGCCCAAGGCTTTGGACCATTCTTCGCTGTTTTCTGAGACTATAAGCAGGGAACTGGATTGAAAGTGGAGCAGCCTGACCTCAAAATGTGCCCATATGGGATGCTGGTGCCACAGGCAGAGGTCTAATCTGAATGCCACTGCACTGATCCCAGCCACATGAATTTTTAGTGTTCATGCATCATTTAGCCTGTAACAAGTTTTTGTAAATTATTTTATCTCCTAATATGTATGACAGCTTCACTTTTTGTGTATCCTGGTTAATATCATTTTTAATTTTTGTGCCAATGTGATATATTATTGATACTATAGTTTTATTTCTTTTATTATTAGAGAAGCTGAACATTTTTGTAAGAATATTGTTCATTAAACAACATTTTGATGCTTTATCTTCTACTAATAAATAATGCAATTAACTATTGAAAAAGCATAACTGTTGAAAAAGCATGACTGTGTAATATTGGAGATTTTTCTTTTGTAATAGAGTGTAGCTTATGGTTCAAAATAGTGTCTTCCAGCAAATGAAGAGCTGTTCATATTAATTTCTTTAAAGTGTCAATAGCTTTAATATTGCTGTCAAGAGTAGAGAATTGTTTAATTACTTTCTCTTAATTAGAACTGGCAGGTGATAATGTGGAAATGCTCTCTTGTGGGAGTCAGCATAGTTATGCTGAAAAAACACTGGCCTTGGAATAAGTATTCCTGAATGTAAATCCCAGTTCTGCCACTTGTATAAATTGCTCAACCTTTCTGAGTCTCATTTTTGTGTTCTGAAAAAAAAAATAAGGTTAATGAAACTTGAGTTTTATATGTGAATGAATGGAGATGCTATTTGAAAAGCAGATACATACTTGATAAATGCTCTCATGTGTTTTCAGAAATACTTCAAAAAGTTTAACAGCGCCCTGTATGCAGCTTCTTTAAAAAAATTAAGCATGTTATTTCTTCTTGTTTATAAAAATGAAATAAGAATATGAAGATGCAGAAATACAAAAGAGAAAACAAGTTATCTGTGATTGACTATCTCAAAACATACTTTGTCAACATCCCAGGGATTTTCTTTTTAATCCTTTTTTGTATGTAATACTTTAGAACAATGTACTATTAAAAATATAGCTAAGTCTGTATTAAGGCCTTTCTTGTAATAGTAGCAGTGAGATAGGATGATAGGACAGGATGTAAAGGAAATCTCCAAGGACAAAAATGTAATGAGCAGCCACACCAACAAGCCCCAGCATGTGGAAATAAAAGTTAGCATGGTGAACAGATGCAGTGTTTATCCTGGAGGCAAGTAACAATAGCAGTGCTACCAGCAGGAGAATAAATTTTGGGCTCCACCACTGGATAAGAGCTTGAATCTGAGATATTTCCCATTAAGGAATTGCTTAATCAACTAAAAGGCATAATCTTAGATCACCAGAATCCCATTTCTCTGGGCAGAAGCTAATGCAGAATTCTCTATGAAAGAAAGCTTGCTTAACATAGTTCCTTTGGGAGCTCCTGAAGAGTAACAACAACCAAGTAACTGACACATGAATAGATAAATAAATCTGATGTACATGTAAACTGTCTTGTCAATCCCAGTTCTTTGTATTTTCTTGGGATTTCTGCATGCACAATCATTTAATTTGTTCTACGGTGACGGTGCTGTTTTTCTCTTCTCAACCTGTGTCATTAGTGTTTTATCCCCTGCCTCACTGCACTGGGTAAGATACAGTATTGAGTAGTAATAGAAATGATAGGCAGACATTTCCAGTTCCCAATCTTATAGGAAATCTGACTCCATTAAGAAGAAAGTTTGCTGAGAAATTTTAATTGATAATCCTTGTCAGGTTAAGGGAGTTATGTTCCTAGAGTATGCATAATTTAAAAAAGACATAAAGAGATTGGATATTATTAGATACATCTTATGTACTGAGTTGAGTTAATGATATGATCTTTATTTTTTATCCTGTTGAGTTGTAAACGTGGGACATCTCTAACTGTAAACCTGAAATATATCCCCAAATCCAAAACCTCTTGACTGCCAATATGACACTTAAATTTTTTCAAGTTATGGAGAGCTTATGATTCTGTATTTTTCTGAACAGGGATATTGAGCTGATAAGAATTGTGCAAATATTCCAAAGTCTGAGAAACTCTACAATCTGAAAACACTTGTGATCCTGAGCCTTTTGGATAAGGAATGCTACACCATTGTTGGGAATTAGCACACAGGCTTGCATTGGAGCTTTTGTGATAAGAGTAGTTTCTCTCTGCCTCGGGGATTATAAAACCAGACAAACATAACTAAAAAAGAATATGTGGCAGAGATTGCTTATGGCACACAAGACCTGAAGTATTTTCTATTTAAAGTTTGCTGTCTCCTGAATTTTGTATTCACTATTCTAATGTTAATCCAGCCTTACGTTACTAAGATAAACCCATTGTGCTGGCTTGCACTTAATACAATGCTGCACTCAAGTGCTTAATGTTAAATAGAAGACTTTAAGTCTGTAGCCTTACTTGATGTTGTCTTTTAATTTATATCTCTCATATTGTCATTGGAATTTTTTTGTATCAAGATTTTGGTGACATGCAATGAATTCTGTTTGTACTCCAAACACATGGAGTGGTGTGTGTTATATGCTGCTATAGCTGAATATCATAAGCTGTGTAATTCATAAACAGATATTTGTTCCTTTTGATCCCAGAGGCTGGGAAATCCAGTGTTAGGGTATTAGCAACTGGTGAGGAATTTCTTGGTGTGCCATCCTATGGCAGATAGTGGAAGGTCAGCAGCACAAATGCATGTGGTAGAGGAAAGAAGGTTCAACTCACCCTTTTATTTTTAGCATTTACTTAGTTATTTTTATTTAATTAGAGGGAAAAAGAGTGAGATAAATAAGGAAAGAGAGGGTCATTTGATGTCATCTTAAGAGACCCTGATGCGGGGGAAGAATGTTCTGAGGATGTTACTTGATAGGTTTTGATAGTTCTGTGATGTTATTATTTTCATTGCTCCAGGACTGAGAAAATCTTTCCAAAGTATGTTGGCTGACTAAGTCCACTTTAGTGCATCCAGAAACCCAGACATTTGTTGCAAAGCTTGGCCGGAAGAGTTTTCCTTTTTTGCTTTCCATCTTCTGATGTGGTAGTTGATGTCCTCTGCTGGTCTAGAGGACCCTGTGTGCTTCTGTGTATGCTTTCCACTAATGGGCATCAGCAACTGAGAAAGCGCAGTCCTGATACATGCACTCCAAGTAGGATCACATGTTTTGTGATTCTTCTGTGGCCAGAGTTTGAGTCCAGTGGTCTAGTTGAGGAATACCCCAAGAAACCTCACTTGGAGTGACTCCAGACCTGACTTTTGCATGCACCAGAAAGCATTAGGTCTGATTTAGTCTGTCACCTGCATCAGCCTGTGTATCTACTGGTGAATGCAGGTGCTTGATCATTCTGCTCCTAGTTCCAAATTCAACACAGCCTATCCCAATCCAGCCTGCCACAGACTGGTCCCTTATGCATACCAGTGGGAATTTCAGCCTTGTCAGGGTTACCTTCAGTAGCCCCTACCAGCCCTGCTCCTAACCCTGGTTCCTGTGCATGCTGGCATGTGCAGTGGTCTAGTCCCAGCCCATCCTATATTCCATCCAGCTCTTGTGAACACCCATGGGTGCTGCAACTTAACTGATCTATCCCCAGATCCAGCCCATGTGTATGCTGGTGGTTGCTGATGCCTTGTCCAGCCTGATCTGTTTTCTTTTAAACAATTGGTTTTAAAAAGGAGAGATGCCCTCTTGGTTATGCAAATGTTTACAGGATGATGAGGGTAGATTTTGATAAACTTTTTGATTGTTGACAGTTTTTTATGAAGCAGGCAAACTATGAATGAGAGTTTGAAGATGAAATTTGGAGACTAGAGAAGATTTAAATAGTTGTTGCAGAGGAAAGGGAGAAATCGGCAGCAGAGGTGTAATTGGAATGCTAGACAGAAGTCCACATGGAAAGATCTTTTGAGAGCTAATACTGAATTGCTACAAGACATTTGAATGCTGAGAGGAATGTGCTGAAACTGGGACTATGCAGTTATTCTAGGACAGAGTGTTTGCTGGATATGGTTGGAAGAAAGTCCAGGGGATGATAGAGGAGCTAGCAACCGTATTACTGAATCAAGTGACTATTGGCTCTAGGCTCTGCTGAAAGGGAAATGAAGAAGGCAGAAGACTAACAGATTGGAAGATTAATGGATGGTAGTGAAGTTTATGATTGAACAGCACCTTAATTGTTTTCAGAGAGCAGAGAGGCTTGATGCAGAGAGCAGGGTACTACAGTGATTTTGGAAATGATTTTGGAAGTGGAAAAATGTCAAGCTATATGTACATTTTATTTTTCTGCTTGACTACAAGTGAACTTGGATTCAAATTTTAGCAACTGTGTATACTGCGTTTTTTGTGTGTCTGTGGGTTTCTGCAACATTTTGTTTACCAGAAGAGAGTATGACAAATTTATAGTTTGCAGTTCTTGCCAGACAACATTGATCTATTTTATATCTGCTCTGGTTTTAGGTGGTGCTATTTTCTCCTGTTTATCCAAATATAAATTGTAGGATTGTCTTTTATTACTTTCCTCACTTATTTTTCACTTTTAGTCAATATTCGCTATTACTGATTGTACCTTGTCAGCATCTTCTCTGTCGTCTCCTTAGCTGGGACTTTATTGACCCACTTTTCTAAAATAGGTTCAACCTATTTACACTACATCCTCATCATGCTGTGTATTTAGTAGTGTAGGTTGCAACCTGAACTTTTAAAAAATTATTTTATAACAGGCACTGGGGTTTCCATTCCCCCTCCCCAAGTTCCCTCCCCTCCCCTCCCCTCCCTTCCCCTTTAGTCTCCCCTCCAGTCTTACAATGGGTATCTTTCATGAATTTTCACAAGTCCATCATGCTGCCACTGAGGTGTCTCCCAACAGTGTAGGAGAGTATCAGCCATTTTGCTGTAAGTCCTCCTTGTACTGCATGCATGGGATATACCTCTCTCTGTTTCTGCCTATGAACATATTAATTTCTGCTACATTTCCATTATGCATCTCCGTAAATACAGTCCAACACAGGGAGAAAAAAGTAGTGAGCCTTCATCCCCATGAAATTTATGAACATGTAACAAAGTTATCAGTGTGACCCTAGGGTGGTGAAAAACAGTGTCCAACATCTTCATTTAGGAATAAATGCCAACATGCGTTCTGTGTGGCGCCAATGAAAGTACAATAAGGACTAGATCATCATTGTTTATGGGCAGTAGCAGTAACAGTGATAAAAGGGACATTGACAAGGTGATTATGAGCAATCAGTCTCTTATGGATGATTGGTTAATGCATTATATCACAAGAGCTTATTACAAAAGGCACAAATAGCTAGGAAGTGCAATAAGGTAAAATTCACAGGTAAAATCTGAACTTCTGTTCATTCGTTATTTGTGTACTATTTGTCTCACATGGTATGACATAAGCCTCTTGAGAGCAGGAACTTGATATCTGTTCTTTACTTCTATGGAATGGTGTCTGTCACAAGACAAAGGTTGGGACTTTGCAAATAAAAGTTGACAGAAATATCCCCGAACCAGTTCTTTCGATTTTGATTCTCTGTATCCTATAGGATGTCCTTCATATGAATTCCAGAGTTATTAAATCAGGCATGGCACAATGAAGAAAAGGTGATATACTTAAATTATGGACTAAATGAAGGAGGGCTTAGTTAAATGGGTATATACAGACAGCAGTCTATGCAGGTGTATATAAGGAAAAGGCATGAGTGGGCTGTTAACTATCCCTGGGCACAATGTGCTAAGTGAGGGAGCTGTTACAAAAACCAGGAAGGGAGGACCTTGTACAGGAACTTTGTATGACTGGACCTGTATCCTTTCATCCAGAGAGACTTCGGGCTAGAGGCAACCTCCAGGATGGGAGGAAGGGAGTAAATGCCCCCTCTCTCTCATTTCTCCCTTGGATCTCCTGCTAGGACTCTGTACAAAGTCAGTCACAGCCCAGGAGGCATGTGATTCAAAGAGGATGTTCATAGAGAATGAACAGCATGTTGGGATCTGAAGAGATAGACACGACATTTGGTATAACCATTCCTTTGGCCCTTTAGTATCTACTGTGTTTGTCTCCATCCCAGAGGATGTATGAAAACCCATCAGCTACTGAATTTGTTGAAGATGTCAGTACACCAGGGTTCTTTATGTAAGGTCCCAGAGAGGGAGCGGGGAAAAAAACACAACCAGTAGCTGATCCTAACCCCATATCTGTTATCATCATTGGGCAATGGGGATTCTTCTTTCTTTCCATCTTGTTTTTTGTTTTATTTTAAGATTTTTATGTTTATTTATAAAATAGCTACAGAAAGAGAGGGAGAAGATGAACCAGAGAGATCCCGTATCAGCTGGTTCCCTCCCCAAATGGCCATAAAGTTTGGTGTTGGACCAGGCTGAAGCCAAGAACCTGGAACTCTTCACAGTTTTCCCATGTGGTTGCCAGGAGTCCAAGTACTTTGGGCCTTCTGCTGCTTTTCCAAGGATGTTGGCAGGGACTGGATTGAAACAACCTGGACTTGAATCGGCTGTCTCAGCATCAACTTTATTTCCTATACCATGACGCCAGTGTACATTCTTTTTCTACATTCTGTTTCTGTGTCCCCCCTTCTCTTGGCCAACACTGTGCTGTCATGTTGTGTAATCCAAACTTTCATTCTTCTGTTTTTCTTTCCATCACTTCCATTGATCCCAACTTTAATTTATTATCTGTCTACTTTAACATGGTCTCTCATTTATATTTAAAACATATATGAAAAAAGAGGACATACTGTACTAATTAGAATATTATACTTTTTTAGTACTTCAATTATAGGGTAAAGTGTTCATCATATAAATTTAAGTTTAGGAAGCATGTAAAAAGAATATCATGGGCCTAAATGTATGCATTCAAAAGTTGATGATATTTTATAGCTAAATTTAAAAACATATGTACTAGTGTGTTTTCCTAAATGTTTTAGAATGGACAGTATTTTTATTTTTTGTGATGCTTATATAGTTGATCAAGGAGGGAGGGATCGTGGGTTAGGGAAAAGTGGGTGTGATCATTGTTTCCAAATTTTCTATTTCTTCCTGTTTCTGGGGGAATGGTGTAGATAAGGGGAGAAGCCATACCCAGCCTCTCAATGGCCCCAGCACCTGTGAATGAGGAGAGACCACCTAATATCAACCCAGGGTCCCTATGTGGTATATACCTTGCAGGTTCTGCCCAAGTGGTTTGAAAGAATGGCCAATATTTGTATGATGAAGCTTAATATGTACACATAATTATCTTAAACATAAATGTGTTAACCAAACAAAAATGTTTTTATATTTTAAAAACTGATAATCCTTTAGCAAGACTGATAGAAACTAATAAAACACAAATAACAAAAGATTAAATAAAAGTCAAGAGATAATACATTAAGGATGGTAAATAATTCCATGCCAACAATTTTGGCAATTTGTGTGAAATGCATGCATTTCAGAAATCCAGGAAACTAACATGGATAGAAAAAGTTTTATGGAAATGATACATTGATTCCAGGTCTGTATGGTGCTGAGGTTTGTGTCCATGGAACTTCTTCTCAACTGTAAACTATGTTACCGTATCTCTAAGTTGGGGATCTAGGCTTCAGGGGTTTTGGGATTATATGCAAGCTGGAATGCAGCTCTCTCACACTGTGCAGGTTCACTAGCAAATCTGGGTATGTTGAACCCAACTGCAATTATGGGACACCTGTCAGTTTTTGCAGGTTGTTTCAAGTAAGACTACATTGTGTTCCCACTCATGGGATGTGATGCCTCTCATGATATGAGATGCTCTGTGGGGGCTGGGCTAATGTAGTGCCAGTGTATTAGTGGGCAACTGGCCTGAGTGTAGGGGTCGTGGGATCCTTTCCAGGACCAGGTTTTGTTCTGGCATGCCTTATTGGGCATGGTACCTAATCTCTTCTCTCTTCCCTGAGAACAATGCATTTCCCTCAATACTGTGCTACAGAGTTGGGGGGAGGTATGAAATTGGAACCCTTTTCTTTCTCTTTCCCTGTGTGTGTTTCTTCATTTTTATGTTTCTTGAAAGAGTTACAGAGAAAGAAAGGGGAAGGAAGAGGGAGAGGCGAAAAAGAGACCATCTTCTGTCTGGTGGCTGTAACAACCAGAGCTGGACTGGTCCCAAGCTGGGAGCCAGGATCTTCTCACACATGGGTCTTGGGCCACCCTCCGCTGATTTCCCAGGCCAACAGTGGGGAGCTGCATCAGAAATAAAGCAGCCAGAACCCTAACTGGTGCCAGTATGGGATACCAGCACTGCCGGTGGAGGATTGTACTGTTACCCTACTATGCCAGCACTTCTTGCGCTTTCTTTAAAGCATCGTTTCTTATTGTTATAAAACTAGGCACCATGGTCTCTCACCTGACTTCCTCTGCTTTTATGAAGATAGGTTGGTACAGGAACAGCTGTTCAAATCAGTGCTTTTCTGTACCAAAAATTATTGTTTTAAGTCCTTTCTTATACATTTTGATGTTTAGGAGACCTCACATTCTGATTGTTGGTTAAGCAATCTATATTAATGGAGTGATTGAAAGACTAATTTAAATCCAATTACTTCAACGATGGAATCAACCTGTGGCTAAAATTCTTAGCTGATACAGAAAATTTGTACTTTAAAAGAGGTTGCTAATGTAGATCAATACCTAAATTATGAGGTTTTGGCTTAGAGAACAGGCTATTTGTGGCAAGGAAATTTATATGAGGCTAGAAAATTGGACATTTGTGTCAATCTGTGGCAAAACATTTGTTAAAAGTGTGCTTGAGATAATTTAGGAGTTAAATCAGTACCAACTGATTATACAGTTCTAGTGAAGCAGCTGGAAAGAATCAGTGATAATAGGTGTTGGCTTTGACACTGGAGTTGGAACAATATATATAAGAAGGAAACGAGCTGAGAAAATCATTATTTGGTTTGTCAGTATAAATAAAAGGGATGAAACAGCCTAGAAATCTGGAACCTAGAAGGGCTCCTTTATGACTCAGCTCCTTGACAAGGAACAAATTAGGGCTGTGCTTTCAAAACTGTTATGTTCGAAGACCTCAAGAAACTGTTATTAAGCTGAAATTCTCATGCTGTATTCATGTGCACACCCTTGTACATACCCATAGTTGCATGGAAACAGGGAAACCAATCTCCAGAAAAGGTGTTTCTGCTTATTGGCACGTGCACTGACTGGAAGCATACAGATTCCAAGTCTATCTACGTTTTGAGAAAGTATGTATCCCAAAGAACCCCTAAGTGTGGGCTGGAACAGCCTGAGCCTGTTTGAATCCCAGACAACCTTTGACTTGCCCAAACCTTTGAAAGAAAGAAAGAAAATATAAAAATTATATTAGACTATAGAATGACATCTTTCTGACACCTCTTACATATATGCCATGGAAGATAGTAGAAAAAGACCATCTGAAAGAAAAGAGCAGAAGATTATGGAGAAAAATGAGCAGCATATTTCTTACAGAATCAAGGATTAGGTAAGAACTTACCCTACTGTCAGCATGGAGTTCTTGAATTCTGCCTGGCAAATTTCATCGCTGATATAGAGCAATTACTAATCCTGAGATTTCCTTTTCTGGCAGACAATGCAGACAAGCAAAGTGGCTTTGTAAGCCATGTATTAAAGACAAACTGCAAGATGAAAGGAATATAGGTCTTAGAATCAAGCCCTTGGGCCCAGCATGATGGCTCAGTGGCCAAATCCTAGCCTGGTATGCACCAGGATCCCATGTAGGCATTGGTTGATGTCCCAGCTGCTCCCCTTCCATCCAACTTCGTGCTTGTGGCCTGGGAAAGCAGTAGAGGATGACCCAAAACCTTAAGACCAAGCACCCACTTGGGAGACCTAGAAGAAGTTCTTGGCTCTTGGCTTCAGATTGACTCAACTCTGGCCATTGTGGCTATGTGAAGAGACAACCAGTAGACAGAACTTTTCTCTGCCTCTCTTTTCTGTAAATCTGTCTTTCCAATAAGAACAAATCTTAGGAAAAAAAAGAATTAAGACCCATAAGGGTAGGGGATAACCAAACATGACTTAGGATCATTAATTTTGGAATTTATGTGAGCAAATTGTCAATATTATCATATTTGTGCTGTCATTCGTCTTTCGTGTGGATGCAGGGGTCCAAGGTCTTGGGCTGTTCTCTGCTTCCCAAACCACTGGAAAGGAGCTGGATTGGAAGTGGAGGTGCTGGGACTAGAACTTGTACCTCTGTGGGATGTCAGCCCCTACAGTCAGAAGATCAATTTGCTGTGCCGCTTGTAAAAATATGCTTGAACTCTAAGATAAGTAAATATTTTTACAGGAGTAGGAAGTTGTCACAGGATTTAGTGTTTTCTGGTTAACATGATAAAATCCTAATAAATTATTTTGTTTCAGAGGTCCCTCAGTCTCAAGTATTTTAGTTTAGTGATACATAAAATTACATGGAAGCATGGTATATTTTGGCTTTTTGTTCTTGAATATGAGCAAAATATTTGTCTGTTAGTCATTTCAATTGATGATTACATTCTGCTATCATAAGCCAACATTTCTTTAGCAGTTTGTCTGCTGATAGACATTAGATTTCTATCATAAAAATGTGATGCAGTTTGGAGTATGGCAGCTGAACTCCTGATGGGAGTTCTGGTATATATTCGTCCACATTTGAACTGCATTTATAAAAATTAATTGAGTAATAGGAGCACTGTTTGCATTTACATGTAAAGGGAAGTAAGAGTTTAGGGTAATTTAGTGTGGGGACCTGTGATTTAAAGTTTCAGTAAATTGAAGACCACAGAGTGCTCTGTACCCTTGATATTTGTGGTATTCCTTTGGAAAGGAATCAGTTTCCTAATGTTAGTCTGTTCTGTCGGTTATAAAGAAATATTGGAAAACAAAGCATGTTAAATAGCCCATTGAGCTTCCAAAATATTTTTTGGTATCTGGAGCTGTAGTAGCTTTGGGCTGGGCTCCTCCTCTGACAGTCTATTCCATTGTCCCTAAGTGAGTTGATTTCTCCCAGGTATTCTACAAATCATACTTTGAGGACACAAGTTTTTGACTTACTGTACATTTGCTGTTTGTCTAATGTATTTAAAACTACAGGCCCATAGATAATATTCTGCATGTGGTTGGAGTTTAGGCATAAGTTTCTTATAGAAAACTTAGGGAATGACAGTATTTAGGAATTGCTAGGAAATAATGGCAACAGTACAGAAGCTGAGTAACATGAAGACTCTCATGAAGTAAAGTTGCTTATATAAAAAGATTTTTTTTTTTAACTTTGCTGTTTTCCTTTTGGTAGCTTGAAAGAATGACTGAATTATTTAACATGAAATAAAACTGTAAGCTATCATTTTTATTTACTTATTTTTCCAAGGGCTAGTTAGATGTCTGTTAAACTGCTGTGACTTTCAATGACATCAGAAACTTACTAGCTTTATTTAATATTCATAGAAACATTTAAATTATGCATTTATAGAATTACTAGTAAAACAAAGCATCTTGTTTTTGTAGGTTACACATTACTTCCTGATTTCCTTTCTTAAATAAATTCTGAGTAGTTATGTATTAATAAATTAATTCTTTAATGTATTAAGTTTTCATTACATGGAAAGGACAGTTTTTGACTTTATGGAGAATATATCTTGAATTTAGTATTAAAAGAATATCTACATGGTAATGGTTGGTGAAATTTTGATATGAGAGTGGATGAGAGCTGTGAAATTGTGTATTTCCAAATATAATGCAGTTATTAGTATTGTCACAGTTTTGTAATTCTGCCCATGAAAAATTCTAGACATTTGTTGTGACTGGTTGGTGGAAGGAAGTAAATCCTTATTCAGAGTAAGTTTCTTTAGTCTGACTCTGTTCCAGCTTTTGCTCACATGCTCATTTTTGTCATCATTTTGTTCATCCTGTTAAGCTGTAGGCAGCCTGATTGGGTCTTTTTTTTTTCATTTGTTTGCTTATTTATTCGAAAGGTACAGGGATAGTGAGAGTGAGAATGTGCACACACACGCGAGGAGAGAGACAAGAGAATGTTATAATCCTACACCTGCTGGTTCACACCCCACATGGCTGTAACAGCTTGGGACCAGGTGGAAGCCAGGAGCCACTGGGCCAAGCAGTAGCTTAACATGCTGGCCCCTCCTGAGGTTTTGAGATTCATGTTTTTTGTTTGGTTTCTGTATGGTTCTTTGTCTTCTTGCAGCAGTCATGGCTTTTTTTTTTTTTTTTTTTTTTTGCCATGTCTAAGCTTTAATGGAAAATGAACTCTGTGCTTTGTTTTCCATTCCATTTAGATTTCAGATCAGGAAGAGGTAAAAAGTAAGAAATACGCTTTTGAAATTTCAAATGAAGTAATTTGCAAAGATATTTTAGAGTTTTAGTAATCAGAGCAAGGAGTAACATTTTAAGAATATGTTTCTTTTTATTTTAAAAATGTCTGAACTTTGTAATGTCAATGAAATGACTGTACTCTGAAATTTGCATAAAATAATTTATTGATTTGAGTTTGAATAAATAGCCATATTTTCTCTAGTAAATGTTAAAATGAAAGAAACCCTGGACCCAACATGGTAGCATAGTGGCTGAAGTCCTCACCTTGCATGTGCCGGGACTTCATATGGGTGCTGGTTCATGTCCCAGCTGCTCCACTTTACTTCTAGCTCCCTGCTTGTGGCCTGGGAAAGCAGTCAGGGATGGCCCAAAGCTTTGGGACCCTGCACCCACATGGGAGACCTGGAAGGATTGACTCAGTCCGGGCAATTGCGGCTGCTTGGAGAGAATCAGTGGATGGAAGACTGATCCTTTTCTCTGTCTCTCCTCTAAATAATTTGACTTTCCTATACAAAAATAAATAAATATATTTTTAAAAAGAACCCTGAAACCAGTTTTTTTTAAAAACATTTAGAATCTTTTAGTTAACAAATCCTGATTATAATAATTTATACTTAGCGTATATTTTGTTCTCATAAAATAGAATTGTAAGCATCATTACTTAATTTAAAAATCTTACCATTTTTTTCTTTAATCTCAAAAATTTTATCTTTTCAATGAGTTATACTATTAAGATAAATAAGCCAGTCCACTGTATTATAAAATTTGAGAAAAAGTATTAAAAAATAGCTCTCAGGTCACTTAAAAAAACACTTATCTATTTTTATTGGAAAGTAAAATATACAGAGAGGAATAGAAACAGAGAGGAAGATCATCCATCTCATGATTCACTCCTCAAGCATCCTCAATGGCTGGAGCTACTCCAATCCAAAGCCAGGAGCCAGGAGCCTCTTCTGGGTCTCCCATACAGGTGCAGAGTCCCAAGATGTTGAGCCATCCTTGACTACTTTCCCAGGCCACAAGCAGGGAGCTGGATGGGAAGTGAAACTGCCGAGATTAGAACCTGTGCTCATATGAGATCCCAGCTTGTGCAAGGAGAGGACTTGAACTGCTAGGCTACTGCACTGGGCCTCTCAGGTCACTTTGTAAAATACTTAAATGATATTTAAGCTAGAAATTACAAAATTAATAAATTGTTATTCTTATTTTTTTAACTTAAATGACATAAATGTGTGGATTGAAATGTCTTAATTTTTTTTTCGGTCTTAACCTACTATACAGCTTTAATTTCCCATTCTTTAAGTGTGTGTTCTTGTATATAGTTTAAAAATAAATTTGTCCTCAGTGAGTAGGAATTAGAAAATAGAATTATGGGGCCCAGTGTAGTGGCCAAATTGGCTGAATGTCCCAATTGAAAGCACCAGGTTCCCATGTGGGCACCAGTTCGTGTCCGAGTTGCTCTGTTTTCCACACAGCTCCCTACTTATGGCCTGAGAAAGCAATAGAGGGTGGCCTAAATCTTTGGGACCCTGTACCCATTGGGGAGATGTGGTAGGAACCCCTGGTTCCTGGCTTTGTATTGGCTTATCTCTGGCCATTGTGGCCACTTGGGGAGTGAAGCAGTAGATGAAAAAACTTCTCTTTCTCTTTTACTCTCTGTAAATCTGCCTTACAATAAATATAAATGAGCCTTTAAAAAAGAAAGAAATTAGAATTATGTTTCTTACTTTAGTACTAAACTTTGATTATTTCCTATTTTAAAAATCATTAAAAGTATTTTAAATTATAAAATAGCTTGCTTTGTGTAATATTTTACCAACTTTCTTCTGATTAAACATTTTCAATGTAATTAAACATTTTTAAATATTAAAAATGAAAATAATTTATCTAGATTATTTTCTTTCTTATATATACCCATTATTAATATTTTGGGAAATAAAACTGAAGATATAATATACATAATTTTGTATCCTGTGTGTGAGTGATACAGTAGTGACTTAGAGTGCCAGGAGTCCAGAGTAGAGATAGTTTTGGGGTCTAGGTTGTACGTATTTTGTAAGGTTGCTATCTTGGAGGCTGGTATCCCATAGGGACACCAGTCACGGGATCACTTCTAATGCATCTCCCTGCTTATGGTCTGGTAAAATCAGTGAAAGATGGCTCAAGTGTCTTGTTCCTTGCCGTACACATGGGAGACCCAGAAGAAGCTCTGTCTTCTGCCTTCTAGCTCCTGACTTTGGTGTTGTGGCCATTAAGGGGGTGAACCAGCAGATGTAACTTTGACTTTAAAGTAATTCTTGAAAAGTGGTAGTATTCTAAAAAACACAGTGATATTCTAAGTATTTTTGCGCTTAAAAATTATTTATTTGAAAGGTGGAGTTAGAGATAAAAGAAAGTAAGAAGCAAGAGGAAGACAGAGAGTTTTATTCTGTTAGCTTATTTCCTAAATGGCCATAATATTCGGGGTTGTACCAGGTCGAAGCCAGGAACCTGGAACTCCTTGCAGGTATCCTATGTGGGTGTCCTCTTCTGCTACTTTCTCAGGTTCATTAGCAGGGAGGATTGGATTAGAAATGGAGCAGCGAGGACTTATGCAGGCACCCATATGGCATGCCGGTGCTGCAGACAATGGCCTAACTTGCTGTACCACAGCACTAGCCTCATTGGAAGGTGAAGCTTACAATATATTTTTTTCAGAGATTAGATATGAATGTGAGAGTGTTGAATTAAAGATGCTGTGGAGCAATTGGATTGGATGATTGGGGTTGCCATTTATTGAATATTAGTAAAATTACTCAAAATGAGCCATATAAAATTGCATCCTATGAATGTGCTGATTTTATTTCCTTATTGTTGTATCTATATGCTTGTGCCTGTTTTTTCCCATTAAAAATTAAAATGAACATCTGTCTGATAACAGAGCTGATTATGTTCTCAGGAGAGTGATCAGGAAGCAAATTGGTAAAACCAACAGATAGAAAAATTAAAAAGTTTCTTTGTGCCTTTTTTCTTTAAGGCTGTGGTTATTTTTTTCAGAATCATTGTTTGTGAGAGTGTTTAAGAGCATCTGTCAAGTTCCGTCTTGATTGGCATTGAATATTATTAGATGTCATTGTTAAAACTCAGTAACAAGAAATCCAAACCAAGAGCCCTGGTCAGTGTGACATGAGAAAAGGCGTATTGTTTTGTGCCAGGCCATAAGCATAAAATGCAAACATGGTGTTTTTTTATTCATATTTGTCATTTTTAATTTGGTTGTGCAAAACCCCTAGCATTACTGAACACATATAGTTTGGTTAGACACAATGCATGGCCCTTTGAGTTACTTTGTGTAGCTGTCACAGTAGTTTAATAGATAACATTGCTTGCATTGTATAGGGAAGAAGCAAACATAATCACAAGTAATTTGAAATAGTACATGGAGAGAATAACTACTTTGGAGAATAAAAGTAAGTTGGTGCCAAGACATTATGTAGAAACATGGTGCTGGCGTTACAGGGACCCACATGCTCCTGATGGGCTTCCAGCTGGTATTATCATGTCTCTGGTCAACTCCTGCTAATGTTGGTGCCTGATTGACCCTTCTGGGCCACTGGGATGGCATCCTCATAGTCTTACCACATGGACTAAGGGTTGACACACCTGTGTCCCTGATGCTCCGCTGTGGACAGATTGACACAGTCACGCTGGGAATGAGAGTTTCATGCCAGTACTGTCAATGGAATCTGCTGCTGCAGAAGAAGATACAAGGAGACTCTACTACAGCATCCAGCTGGAAAGGAAGCCAAAATAACAGTCAAATTCACATCCAAATACAGATTTCTAGGAAAAGCCTTATACCATGAAAATTACTCCTTAAAGTTAGTAGAAACAGTTAATGTACCAGATATGCAAATATTAATATTCTGACACAGGAAATATGAAAAAGGAAGAGTGCCTGTGCTGTGGGATAGTGAGTAAGGCTTCTTCCTACAGAAGTGGCATCCCATATGCCAGCAACTCTATTTCCAAACCAGTTCTTTACTAATGTACCTGGGAAAACTGCAGAAGGTGTCTCAGGTGTTTACGCTCCTGCACCCATATGTGAAAGCCAGAACACAATCTTGATTTCTCTCTGGCCTGGCCCTGATCATTGTGGCCATTTGGAGAGTGATCTCTCTCTATATATCCATATCTCCCTCTTAATCTTTAACTCTGCCTTTCAAACAAAAATAGATCATTTTTAGAGAAAAATGTTGTAACAGTAGGATAACAGAAAATTCATCACTGCCAGTCCAATCTTACAAGACACCTAAAGAAGTTCTATATGTAGAAGAACAAAGCCAACTATCATTAAAAGAACAAAGCCAATTATCATTAAAACATACAACACAGCAAAATGCACTTGAAAAAGAGGAAAGGATATTCAAGATAGAAGAAATAAACAAATTTACAAATGACAGAACCAAGCCATTATTTGTCAGCAATAACACTGAATGTGAATGGACTAAATTCCCCAACTAGATGATACAGATTTGGTGTTGGCATTGTGGAATAGCTTGTGGGCCAGCGCTTGCAACTGTAACAACTCATATGAACTTCCATTCATGACCCTGATGCTTCATTTCCATTCCTCCTCTCTGCTGGTTGACTAAGAGGGCAGTGGAGTGTGGCTTTGGTGCTTGGCCCCTGCCCTGCTTCCGTGTTCAAGTCCCAAATAGAATTCCTGGCTCTTGGCTTCAGCCTATCCCAGCCTCAGCCATTTCAGCCTCTGGGGAAGTGAACCAGTGGATAGGAGATCTCTGTCTGTTTCTCTGAATGGATTTAAAGAAAAGACCCAACAATATTCTGTATACAAGAAATCCCCCTTAACCAGGATAGATAAATACCGAAATGAAATGGATATCCATGCAAAAGAAAACCAAAGGCACTATCAGACAAAATAGACTATAAGACAAAAGTCATAAAAAAAGAGAAGGAAGTTCACCATATTAGTCAAGGTATCAAGTCAACAATAAGATATGACAGTTGTAAATGATAAATATCTCATGTCAGCCAATTAACTTCATAAACCACATTAGACCGGAAAGAGGTACGTTCTAATGAAATAATAGTGAGGGGCTTTAAAATTCCATTTTCATCATTGGACAGAAAAAAATAAGTCAACAACAACCAAAAAATCAGAATTAAAATATGCAGGCCAAATATGATCTAAGGCATTTACAGAACATTTCATCCAACAATACCAGTGTAAAATTCTTGTTCATCAATGCATGAACCATTCTGTGTGATACATCACATACTAGCCCACAAAATAAGTCTTAACAAATTAAAGATTCTTGGCAACATATAACATATCTTTTCTGACGACAATATAATAAAACTAGAAATCAATAATAAAATAAATTAAGAATACATGTTTCTGAATGAACAATGAATTACTGAAGAAATAAAAAGGATAATTTTAAAATTCCCTGAAACAAATGGAAACACAACATACCAAAATTCATGGTATAGAGCAAGAAGAGTACTCAGCGGGTAGTTAATATTGTAATGTCTGTGTGTCAGAAAGTAGAGGGGATTCAAATGAATGACACATCGCAAGTATCTAGAAAAGCAAGAGCAATTAAATCATAGTTAGTTGAAGGCAAGAACGATTTGACAAACTTTTGGCTAGAGTAACCAAGAAAGAGAGAGAGAAGATTCATAATTATAGATGAAAACGTAGATAAGTGATGCCACAGGAATGTGAAGGATAATGAGGGACTATTAGGAGCAAATCTGGGCCAATAAATTAGGAAATTTTGGAGAACCCAGTACATTTTTAAACAAATATAGTTTTTTTTTTTTTAAATTGACAAAGACATAGAAAATCTGGACAAGCCCTTAATGAGTTGTGCGATTTGATTTGGGAACCAAAAGATTCCCTACAAAGAAAAAATAAGATCAGTTCTTCTGAAATAATAAAAAATGGGGATCGGAGGTGGAAGATAACTTTCCACTCTATTTTGTAAGGCCAGCGTTATTTTGATTTCAGAACCAGAGAAGAACCCACAACAAAAACGGAAGCTGCGGACCAATACCCCTGAAGACACAGATTAAAATATTTTCAACAAAACACGAACGAATATATGTTCAAATTGAAGCTGATAATGCATTAAAAGATTCTTTGTTGTGACCAAGTGGGATATATTAATGCCAAATCAATAAGTATAATATATTACATCAATAGAATGATAAAAATCATGTGGTGTCATCTTAATAATCTGCATAAGGTAACATTTGACAAAATTCAACATCCATTCATGATGAAGGCCTTGAGGAAATTGAAGTAGCATACCTAAGTTTTAGCTAGAAAAGTTAGTTATGCAAGACAAAGAAACAAAAGAAGCATACAAAAGGACAAGTAGGAAATCAAACTATTCCTGTTTGAAGATGGCATGATTCATAAATAGACAAAACTTAAATATTCCATGAAAAGACCATAGTAACAAGATCAGTGAAATTGATACAGAATAAACACAAAAAATCAGTTTAGATTTTATACACCCATAATGAACTAGCTGAGAAAGAAATTAGAAGTGTATGTACATAACCACAATAGAATAACTTGAAATAAATTCAATCAAGGATGTGAAAGACTTTTGCAAATAGAACTGAAAATTCTGAGAGAAATTGAAGGTGACACGCAATAATAGACATCAGATGTTGGATTGAAAAGATCACGATTGTTAAAGTTTCCATCCTGCTCACAGTAATTTATAGATTCTATGCAGTCCTCACCAAAATGCTATTGAAATCTTCGGATAATTGGAACAAATACTAAAATTCACATGAACAATAAAGCCCCTGCATACCCTGAGCAATCTTGAACAAAACCATCAAAGCTGCATGCATAAAAATACCACGTTTTAAGGTCGTCTATACAACTGTAGTAACCCAGACAGCATGGTACTTAGTAAATACAGATGCACAAATCAGTTTACTAGCTTAGAAAACCCTGAAGTGAACCCACATGTCTTCACCCAACCAGCTCCCAACAGAGGCATCAAAATCCCACACCGAAGAAGTGAATGAATGGAGCTGAAAAAATCAGACATCCAAATATGGCGTGTAAAACCCAGACACCATTCCCACCCCCATTAATCATCCTCTACAAAATTTAACTTAAAGTGGGTCAAAACCTATCTGTGAGTCCTGAAATATTAAAACTATTAAAGACTTGAGGAAAATGCTTCAAACGTTGATAAAGAAAATTTTGGAAAAGGCTCCAAAAGCACAGTCAATAAGAACAAAGGTATACAAATGTGATTGTATCAAAACAAGAAGTTTCTGAACTGAAAAACAATCAGGGAAGAGATAACTGACAGAATGTGTGAATGTGTTTGCAGAGTATTCATCTGACAGTGGATTAACATCCAGAATACAGAGGAACTGAAAAACTCAACAGTAAGAACTGAAAAATTAAGAAATAGGTGGGTAGAGAATCTAAATAGATGTATATGTCTCTCACACACACAAACACACACAAATGACCCCCCCCAAATTTTAAATCCTTAATTTATTTACTATTATCATCTTATGATACAGTTCCATAGGACTGGGATTTCCATTAACCCTCGCCCTTTCCCACACCCCCTACTGTATTCCCCTATATCATTACTGAAGTATAGTGCTTCATATACAGTCATTTGTCCATTATTGTGGGCGCGGACAATGACAGAGAGTCCATCATGCTATTGTCATAGGGTAAACAGTTTCACTGGGAGTCTATCTTTGATCTGGAAGTAGAGATGTATACTGCACTGTATCCTCACATCTGGATATGTTAGTATCCATTTCACTGTTACTGTACATCCTCCTAAATGAAAAGCCACAATGCAAAATCAACACAGGAAGAAAAAATAAATTAACACCACCATGAAGTTAAATAGCTTGCTCCTGAATGCCTAATGTGTCATTGAAGAATGAAAAAGAAAATCAAGAACCTTCTTGGAGAAAATGATTTTACTGTATGATCTATGAGTCATTGAAGAATTTAATCAGAAGAAAGTGTGTTGAAGAGATGAAACTAACAAAAACAACAAAAACCCCCCAAAATCGATGCGATATAGTTTCCACTGATTTTTGTAGGCGAAATGTGTCTCTTGCAAGGAACAAATAGATGGGTTTTGTTTTTTAATCCAGTCTACTAACCTATGAGTTTTGATTGAGCTTAAGCCATTTACATTCAGGATTAGCATGAATGGGTGTTAATTTGGTCCTGTCGTTTTAGCAATGGGTTTTTCATTGATTTAGTCTTCTGTTGTCATTTTACTGGGATGTTGTTCATACTTGCCTTTGGTTTTGTTTGGTGCTATTTCTCTTCTCTGTCAAGAGAACATCTTTCAGGATCCTTTGTAGGGCAGGTTTGGAAGAGGCATATTCTTTTAACTTATCTTTACTGTGGAAGAATTTTATTTCATTTTCAAAGACAAAGACATAGACAAAGGAAAGTTTTGCTGGATATGTTATCCTGGGAGGACAATTTTTTCTTTTAGAATCTGGAATGTTGCTGCATTTTCTCTGGCCTGTTGAGTTTCCTGTGAGAGGTGTCCTGTGAGTTTAATTGGCATTCTTTTATCTGTCAGCTATTTTTTTTTCCCGTGCACATATAAGGATCTTTTCTTTATGTTCAGTTGAAGAGGGTTTGATGATCATGTGTCTTGGTGACGATCGCTTTTGGTCAAGCCTGTTGGGAGTTCTGTGTCCCTCCTGGATGTTGTTTCCCAATTCTTTCTCTAGATTAGCAAAGTTTTCCTGTATGAATATACCTTTAATTCTAGTTTCTCTTTTCTGCACCTGCTGGGACTCCCATAACTCTTATATTTGGCCTCTTTCATTTCAATTCTTGAATATTTTTTAGGTTGATCTAGTTCTTCTTCCAGCTTTTTGTTTGCTTCCTCCTGGTGACAGGAAATATCTTCTAATTTTGAGATTCCTTCTTGTGCTTGCTTCATTTTATTTTGGAGACTCTCCACTGTACTTTTAGTTTGCTCCACTGTATTCTTCATTTCTGATATATGAGCTTTCATTTGATTCATTTCCAGTGTGACATAGTCCTCGAATTCCTTGAATGGCTGCTTTACATGCTTCTCATTGTTGGTAAGAAGCTTTGTAACAAGCATTTGAATTCTGTATCTCCCATTTTCTCAATGTCTTCTTCAGTTAACTCTGAGGTTTGCATAGGTTTTGCTCGTTTGCAGGGGAATCTTCAGTAATATTCATTTTGCCTTGGTCTCTTCTTTTGCTCCTGGTCATTGTATTCCTGTTTAGCGGAATCTTCTCTTGGGGCAGGTTTCTAAACTGTGTCACCCATAGATTTACAGTTTAATTTCAATTTTTGCGGTTGGTACAGGGCTCTTTGTTTGCAGCCAATTGTTCCACTCCCTCCAGTGAGTCAAGGTCTGGATTCTTATGTAAGATTTCCACCATGGTCCCTATATCCCCAGCTCCTGGCTCATCACTCTCCACCTCCTGTGATACTGTGCTCAGCCTGCGCCATTGTTTGTACAACCATTCTCCCACTTCCGGTCGGAGCAGGTCCCATGATTAGGGAGACACCAAGTGTCCCATGTAACTAGGTTGTTGCTGTTGTTGTTGGTAATCGTGCCAGAATCTGTTGGCCATTAGGTCTGAGGGCCACACAGTTACCTATTTTGACCTGTAGGATGCCATAATCTGTATTATTTTCCTGTGGGACCAGTGCAGTGCAATGAGTTCAGTGAGTTCTCCCCGAGCTCAGCGCATGTGCAGCTCACTGTTGTCCCTGCAGTCTTAAATTCTTTACCACACCAAACAAAATGGCACCTACTGGAGTTCTTGACCTGCTGGTTGAGAGGTCTGAGGGCTACCTGGAGCTATGTTGGGTGTAACCTCGTGGATGCTATGTTGTTGCAGTTCACTGAGCCAGAAATGAGTTCACTCCCAGCTCAGTGCATGCTCAGTCCTTTCCCTAGCCTTTTCCTCCTTAAACAAAATGGCCTCCGATTTGGCTGTGGGGGCAGACTGGGCTGTGAACTTTATCCTGTTTTTGCTCTGTCCATCTGATATCTGCCGCTTTGCCTCTGCTCCTGGTCAAATAAAACAGACCAGCAGGACAGACAGTTCTTTGGGTTCACCTCCCAAGCTCCCATTGAAAGTCCCTTCCCACCTTGTTGCTGGTGGAGTTCGGATTGCTGTTTGCTGAATGCCTCTGGGGTATCAGTCACTACAACACCACACCGTTGTGTCTGCTGCTTTCCTGTGTCTGTTTGTCTCCAGGTACCCTTCTGTTGTTGTTCTGTCCTCTCTTATTTCCTGGAATGTGTCCTCTCTGCTTCATATTGGTTAATGTTTCTCCCTCTGTTTAAATGTGTCCTTACCCTGTTCTGCCATCTTGGTTGTCTATGATACCCCAAAATTTAAGGAGAAACTTTTAGTATCACTAGCTGTCATGGAAATTTGATCAGTATCACAGTGAGATATTGTCTCACTCTAGTTTGAGTGGTTATTATCAAAAAGTCAAAATAAAGGTTGGTAAGGGCTGTGTAGAAGCAGGAATCGTTCTATATTGCTAGTGGGAATGCAAATTAGCATAGTGATTGTGGAAAACAAAAGGGATATTCTTTGGAAAACCAGATCTGCATTTAGCAGATGATCCAGATAGCTCCCGTTTGGGTGCATATCCTAAGGAAGTGAAACTCATGTGAAAAAGATAACTGTTCATGGAAGTGTTCCTTATGGCTAAGATACATGATCAGCCTCTGTGTGTGTGGATGGATGAATGGATAATGAAAACATTATAATATATACACACAATAAAACATTACTCAACTATGAAAAGAATCACATCCTGGTATTTACAGCAAAATAGATGAAGCTAGAGGCCAGTATGTGAAGTGAAATAAGCCTGACACAGATATTTTCTCTGTATGCAGAAGCTGAAGTTTGTATGAACTGATAGTGGTGATTGTTAGGAACTGGGAAATTGGAGGGATGGGAAATAGAACTAGATTTGATAGCAGGCACCAAAATAGGGTAAGGTGGAAGTTACAGATTCTTGTGTTCTGCAGTGCAGTAGGCTAGCTATGTATCATATACTATATAATAACAGAAGAGAGGAACTGATAATCTCCAAACATAGAGAAAAGACAAGGAAATGTAAATCCTGCTTGCCTGATTCAATCAGTTTATAGTGTAGACTTGCTGCAATGTTGCACAGCATCATTACAAAGTATATTTTATTTTTAGTAAAAGCTTTAAAAATTGAAAGTACATTGTTATTAAAAATTTAAATTTTATAAACCATAAGATTTTAAGTATTTTATAGTTTAAGAACGTGCTTAATGCCTGAAGAGAAGGTTGATAAATGTAGTATGCTTCTTTTGTTCATGACAGGAATAGTTCCTGAAAATTATTTGAAAATTATATGTCTTGGAGTGGTCATCCTTAATATCAGTTTTAGACACCTATTTCTGGACTTGAAAATGACTGCTTGTAATATTTTTTTTCCACTCAAGACTTAAGAGCAATAAATTTGATTTCCCCCATTAGTTTCTAACATGCCTCAGTCAGTCAAGCTGAGAAGTGGAGAATATTCCATTCTTGGTTTTATAAGAAATCACATAATTTTAAAATTGGTTTTCTCATCTTAATAAATGAAAACAAGGTGTGCTATTGGATGGTTAATTTTTAAGTCACATTCATTTATAGACAAAGTTATACACATGTATATGTACATACTGTATAATTATATATTGTATATATATGTATATTTCGTGGAACTTATTGACAACAGCATTTTATGTTATTAATCAGAGATGTAGATTTTATGTGTATTTCGGAAACACATGCTGTGGCATCTTTTGGGTATCGTTGCTGTCATGTATGTGTTCAGTCTACTGTTGACTCTGACCTTGTACTGCCCCCAGGTGGTGGCAAATACTTTGGTTCGCATGATGTCATTGTCAGATTTTATAAAGCCTCTCTTTTAACTAAGTCAAAGTTAGTATTGTGTATTTCATAGAAACTTCTTGTTATTAAGAACTGCCTTTGATTAAAATATCTGGATAGAGCAAAGCTCTGAGATGTGTCATACGGATGTTGAAGGAAACAATGGCCTATGTATGATTTACTACCTTTCTATTAATCTTTTAGTGCTATGTGTCCTTAGATTCATTATAGTACTTTGATTGGAATGGTCCCTTTTAATATACTCTGAACTCACCTAGTGGTCAAAATGTTGTCTGGACCACAGCATGGTTGACAGCACTAGTGTAGAATGGTCATTTATCTACGGGGCCTTGAGCCTTCAGGGTCCTTTGCTGTAAAAGTGATTCATTTCCTCTTGGGTTCAGATTTGATGGTGGTGGTTCATTTATATAGGACATCATATGTAATACTTGAAAAAGTAATATTAATTGAAGAGCTGTAAAGTGTTTGCTTTTCTCCTGTTCGAACTGTTCCAAGATATTTCTTGTGTTACAGAAGCAGAAGAATCAACTTTAGCTTTTCTTTTAACTTCATCCACGCTCAAAGCTCAGATGAGAATACTTTTTCATCCCATGTTGTTCAAAATAAAGCCTATCGATTTGTGTTGTGTTGCAGAATTCAGATTATTAAAGCCTCTTGCTTGAAAAACTTCACCCATGTGATTGGTAACTGAAAATATAAACAAGGAATAGATGAGTTCAGGCACAATGAGCTGTCCTAAAAGAGAATATTCCTTTGATGATGTGAGTAGAATGAAGATGATAGCTATAATATCCTTAGATTCTGATCTTGCTCTACATATATTCTCTGTGATCCTCCTGTTTTCCTGGAAAAATACTTGTAATAGTTACCAACTACAGGTTATAAGTAAAAAATGAACTAAAGAGCACAGTTACTAATGATTTTACCCAAGTTACCTTTAAGTAGGTTGTTAGGACCAGAATTTGAATTTGGGCTCTGTCTACCTCATTAAATTGCCTATTCTGTTTCCACTATAGGATTTTGTCTTCAGAGTTTGGGACATTTTATATTGTTTTTCTCTCTCTCTCTCACTCTCACTCTCTCTCTCTCTCTCTCTATATATATATGTACACACACATACATACATATATATGTGTGTATACATATATATAATTTCATTTTAGTTGTCAATATGCCTTTATTTTTTTAAAGATTTATTTATTTTAATTACAAAGTCACATATACAGAGAGAAGGAAAGACAGAGAGGAAGATCTTCCATCCAATAATTCACTCCCCAAGTGGCCGCAATGGCCGGTGCTGTGCCGATCTGAAGCCAGGAACCAGGAACCTCTTCTGGATTTCCCATGTGAGTGCAGGGTCCCAAGGCTTTGGGCTGTCCTTGACTGCTTTTCCAGGCCACAATCAGGGAGCTGGATGGGAAGTGGAGCTGCAGGGATTAGAACTGTCACCCATATGGGATCCCGGTGCATTCAAGGTGAGGACACTAGGCCACTCCCAATATACCTTTCTTAAAAAGTAACAGATATAACTGAAATTGTATATATTTCTGTGTGTATGATGTGAAATTTCATTACATGTATTCATTGTGTAGTGTCCTATCAGGGTAAATGTATCTACCCTTTGAAGTATTTAAGGTTTATTTTCAATGACAGCATCCGAAGTCCTATCTTCTGGTTTTTTTTCTTAATAGAATAATATGCAATACATTAACAGTCACTGTAGTCACTCTGCTGTTCAATAGAGTACCAGAATGTCTCACTGATATCTAGCTATAATCTAGTACACATAAAAATATTTCCATGAGAATTTTTTAATGAACAAAATCAGTTTGAATATTTGGAAGTGGAAATTGAAATAGTTCTAAAAGGGTCTTAATAATGTTGGTTAGCTATAAAATGATTTACCTATGAGAGTAATTTAGAGTGCTTACACGTTCATTTCCACTTTGGCGGCAAAGATGTACCAAAATGAGGTGTTTGCTAAACCCATGGAAGATGAACATTTTAATTTTGTGAAGTAATACTGGATTGACTCTTTAGAATTAAATCTCATTTTCTCCTTTTTGTTTATTGTCTCTTTTGTGGAACTCCTGTTAATTTGTGAGAAGGTAAATATCCTGGCTTAGTCCTTCATGCCTGTGGTGTTTTCTGTCTTTATTACCTAAGATTCTGCAAGGCTCTCCTCAATCTTTATTGTGATTGAACATTTTTTATAAATATAAAGAGAACAGATTTTACGTCATCCATAGGCACAATTCTATAAAGGCACACTTCTATAGGCACACTTCTTCCTTCCTTTTTTTTAATTTTTGAAAAAATAATTTCAACATACTATATATTCACAGGTTTAATACACCACGAACCATAATATTCAACAATTAGAAAGTAGAAAAACCATAGTCCACAGACATATGAACAAATGCTAAAACTAACAAATTGCAAGATGTACTTTTAAATTCCTGTATATATAGATATAGTCTGTATTAACTGTGATGTAATAGACGAAACATATGATTGTGCACATATGTACCACATTTCTGATCTACTCACCATTTGATGGACATCTGAGTTAAATTCCATATCTTAGCCATTGAAAATTGAGCTGTAATAAATGTGAAAGTACAAATAACTCAGTCATATGCTAATTTCCTTTGTTTTAGTAAATTCGAAGAGAGTGAGGAATGGGTTATACGGGGTTTTCAGAACCCTGAAAAATCTCCAAGCTGTCTTCCACAAAGGTTGTACTTGCTTACATTCATGTCAGTAGTGCATTAGAGAACCTTCTCCTTCACATACACACCTGCATTTATTTATTATTATCATTGTTATTATTATTTTGGACGATAAGTCATTCACTGTAGAGTGTGCACAACCTCATTGTGGTTTTTAGTTCTGTTTCCCTAATGGGTAGTAATCCTGAGCTTTTTTTTTTTTTTTTTCGTGTGTCTGTTGGTTGCTTGAATTTCATTCTTTGAAAAAAGTGCCTATTCATATCCTTTGGCAATTTCTTAAGTGAATTGTTTGTTGTTGTTGAGTTTCTTGAGCTCTTTATAGATCTGGGATATTAATCAGTTGCATTACTTTGCAAAATTTTTCCCCCATTCTATTAATTGCCTTTTCACTCAAAATGTTTTGTTTACAGTGCAAAAACTTCTTAGCTGGGTATATCCCATGTGTCTGTTTTCTTTTATTTTATTCCATGTGCTTTATGAGTCTTTTTCCAGATAGCTTTGCCTATGCCAAGGTCTTGGAGAATTTCCTTGCTGTTCCTTTGTAGCTTGATGGTATGTCACACATTTAGTTGCTTGCTCCTTTGTGACTTGACTTTTGTGTAAGGTATAGGATAGAAGTCTTGTTTTATACTTCTGTGTGCACAGATCCAATATTCCTATAATGCTTGTTATGCTTGTTAAAGAGACTGAGTTTTCTTGAGGGATTTATTTTAGCTTGTCTGTGAGAGATTAGTTTGCGGTAGTTGCATGGATTAATTTCTGGGATTTCTATTCTATTCTGCTCTAGTGGTCTACATGTCTCTCTGTGTGTGTGTGTGTGTGTGTGTGTGTGTGTGTGTGTGTGTGTGTATGTGTGCCAGTACCAGGTTGTTTTGATTTGTGATATTCTGTAGTTTGTCTTGAAATCTGGTATTGTGATGCCTCAAGTGTTGGTTTTATTATTTCAAACTCTCTTAGCTATTCAAGGTGTCTTTTGTTCCCATATGAATTTTAGTTTTTTTTTTTTCTGAGAAGATCTGAGAAGAATGTCCTTGTTATTTTGGCTGGGATTACATTGAATCTGTATATTTCTTTTGGTAATATGAATATTTTGATTATGTTAATTCCTCTAATCCACAAGTATGGATGACTTTTTGTGTCTTGTTTTACTTTAATATTTTATACTTCTCATTGTAGAGATCTTTCACTCCTTGGTTAGATTTATTTTAAGCTATTTAGATTTTCTGAAGCTATTATGAATGGGAGTGAACTCACAGGCATTTTTATAGTCATAACATTGTATATACAAAAGCTATTGATTTTTGTGTGCTGATTTTAAATCCTGCAACTGTACTGAACTATTTTATGGGTTCCAGTGATCTTTAATGGAGTGTTTTGGTTCCCCTGTTTCCAATTTGTACCTATTTGATTTCTTTTCTAATAGCTTTGACTAAAGTTTTCTTTAGTGCTCTGAATTCTCTCTCCTTCTTTTTTTTTGTTTCAAGACCAAAATTGTTTTGAATAAATGATGATAGCTAGCAAGTATTACAGTAGGAATTTAAATTTAGAGTTTTTTAGTTTTAAAAATCCCTGGTTTTGGTCTATCCAGTCGAAATAAATTAGCATCTCAGTACATCTTAAAATGAAAGCTATGGTTCTGAAAATGCACAAAAATGGGAAAAGGAAGACATGAAACACATCTGGTGATTTGGAATAACATAAACAGGAGGCTGAATGGTAATACCTTGTATGACTAAAGCATCTGACATTCAAAGTGTTTTAAGTTTTATTACCATATGTTTTCTCTCTACTGAGAATGTGTTGCAAAACTTGCTGTACAATTCATGTTGTCAACGAAGAACTATGTGTCATAATGCTAGTCGATATGAGGAAAGCAGCTCACTGCTGCAGATTGCTAGGGAAAATATTTGAATCTGTTTTCTAGAGGAGCTGGTGTTCATACAGCTTTGTTGCAATTTACTGCATCAATGCTCCTTAAGAAGTGGTGCAACTAATAGTACTCAGAAAAACTAGGTTTGAATGTGGTTTGGTACATTTTTAGTGTTTTCACCAGTTCTTGAGGTGGTAATTTAATGTCTAGTTTAAATATCTTTACATGAAACTATTTTGGTTGTTTATTTCCCTGATGGTGAGGAGTTCTAAGAATAACAAGCGAAAGATCTGTCATGTGTAGATCTACGTTGGCCTTACACATTTCACTTGTGCCTTAGCAAGCAGAGATTTATCAACACCTTCTATAATATGCTATACTGTGTGTTACTTCAGAGGCAAAAGGATGTGAGGAGTTTGTTTTATATAGGCTGTCTGCGTATTAAAAGGAAAGCACATTAAGAAACAAAACCAAAAAACAGACTTCCCCCAAATTAAACTCCATGCCAGTTGTCTGGTGTTTTCAATCAATTTTAGTAATTGCAAAATTCTGAATATTAGAAAAGTTAGACAGAATTGGACATTATTAAAGGAAATTTTCTTTCTCACGTACAACAGTGCACCCTATTTTTTTTAACATAATGCCAAAAACAAGGTTTCTTTTTTTTTTCTTTCTTGCTTTTTCATTTTTACATTTTTCTTTTAGTTCTATTCTCTGTTTATTATTGGGATGGAAAATGAAATCTTTTGATGTTGGAGGGAAATCAAGAATCTATTGCCTTGATGTGTATTTATGCTTGTGTAGAGATAGGTTTCCAATGATGTTCTAAGAACATTGTGTAGAATCTTAGATGTTTGAAAATGGAATGTTGAACCCTTGTTGAGATTTCTTTAGTGGTGGGTGATTTTTTTACATTACAAATAAATCATTTCAAATGTTTGACAATTTTGGTTCTTCCTCTTAAGGTTGTATAGTAATTTTCCAAATCATAAAACTGTAGTTTACAAGTGCTTTGAAAAACATAACAGCAGTTTGAAAGATCCAATGGAAACAATGCAAAAAACATTGTATAAAAGAACAGAGCTACATTAGGAGTTATTTTAGTGTCTGAGACTTAAAACACACTTGACACCCCCTAAATCTTCTATTTCTATTAATTTATGAAAGCTGGAACTGGAGGCTTAATGGTATTATTTCTACGTTGTAATTATACTAATAAACATCTTTGGCCATGACCTCAGATTTATAGTGCAGTAGGAAAGATTTATTGACTTATGCTTGGGAAGAAAAAATGGGATTATTGCATAAGTAGATTGCCTGTTAAGCACATGTACTTACATACAATTTACTTCAGTTAATTTTGAACTTTAAATTATATTACAGTTTTCTTGTGGAAATAGAGAGGATTCTTGTTAAATCCAGATTCCTGAGAGATCTTTGTTATATTACTGAGTTGACTACAAAGTAACTGTTTTACCTTGAAATGTGCAAAAGAAATCAATAAGCCTACAAAACTGCCTTTAAAAAATTTGTTTGAAATCATATTTTTTTTCCTGGTAGTCTGAACATCAATGTGTGTAATTTTTCTGGGTTTTTGGGTTTGTTTTTGTTACAGTATTTATACCCCTGTAGTTGGTTGTGTGTGAGTGTTTTGGTCTTGATTTCCTTTTTGTCTTTTCCCTGGCCTGCTGTTCATTTGTCAGGCTTATTGTAAAAAGGTAAATACAAGGGATTTTTCCTTAGTGTGTCTTCCTTTTTCATCTCAATTAACTTTCCATGGTTTTATTTTCCTTCCCACTAACTTTAAGTCTAGCAAGGTTTTTACTTTCTAAGCTTCTGTAAAACCTTCAGGGTTGCTCTCCATTGAACCCACTTCTCAGTGATACCCACGTCAAACCCCTTTCTCCTTGACTTCACTGTGGTTGGCTGTGACTGACTTAGAGTTGATTGATGTGCCATCATTAAAGCAACTTAAATTTTGTTCCAAAACGTATGTTAGAGTTTGAAAACTAGGCTTTTCAGGTAAACTTTGGAATCATATTCATTTTTAATATTCCACATGAAATATTTGATGAATTAAGTTGATTTTTGCCATTAGAAAAATCTTCATGTTTTACTAAGTAGTTTCTTCTAAACATGACACAAATAAGTACTTTTATTATCCTAGGGTTTGTACCTTTTCAGTGGTTTGTTTTATTTTATTTTAAAATTAATTTTATTATTATCATTATCATTATTGTTATTATCATCATCATTTTATGATACAGGTCCATAGACCCAGGGATTTTACTTATTCCTTCCCAATTCATTTCCCCATTCCCTGCTCCATCACTGGGTTCTACTATATTGTTACTATAGTATAGTTCTTCATAAACAGGCATATGTCTATCAGTGACAGCATGGACAATGACAGAGTCCAGCATTCTATTGTCAAGATATAGGTAAGAGTTTCATTGGGAGCCCATCTTTGAACTGGAAGTAGAGATTCACACTGCATTGTATCCTCACAACTGGCTATGAGAGTCTGAATTAAAAGTTACTATACATCCCTTTAAATGAAAAGCCACAATAAAAATCAACAACAAGAAGAAAAATAGAAATTTACAACATCATGAAGTTAAGTAATATGCTACTAGATATGACAGTCTCCAATACACAGCTACTGTATATCCTATTAAATGAAAAGCCACAATACAAAATCAACAACAGGAAGAAAAAATAAATTAACACCATGAAGTTAAAAAGCATGCTCCTGAATGACTGATGTGTCACTGAAGAATGAAAAAGAAAATCAAGAACCTTCTTGGAGAAAATGATTTTACTGTATGATCTATGAGTCATTGAAGAATTTAATCAGAAGAAAGTATGTTGAAGAGATGAAACTAACAAAAACAACAGACCCCCCCAAAATCGATGCGATATAGTTTCCACTGATTTTTGTAGGCGAAATGTGTCTCTTGCAAG
Source organism: Ochotona curzoniae (assembly GCF_017591425.1). Classification (NCBI taxonomy): domain Eukaryota; kingdom Metazoa; phylum Chordata; class Mammalia; order Lagomorpha; family Ochotonidae; genus Ochotona; species Ochotona curzoniae. The sequence continues at coordinate 45,657,823 of NW_024467106.1, read as the reverse complement.
GAACAAATAGATGGGTTTTGTTTTTTAATCCAGTCTACTAACCTGTGAGTTTTGATTGAGCTTAAGCCATTTACATTCAGGATTAGTATGAACGGGTGTTAATTTGGTCCTGTCGTTTTAGCAATGGGTTTTTCATTGATTTAGTCTTCTGTTGTCATTTTACTGGGATGTTGTTCATACTTGCCTTTGGTTTTGTTTGGTGCTATTTCTCTTCTCTGTCAAGAGAACATCTTTCAGGATCCTTTGTAGGGCAGGTTTGGAAGAGGCATATTCTTTTAACTTATCTTTACTGTGGAAGAATTTTATTTCATTTTCAAAGACATAGACAAAGGAAAGTTTTGCTGGATATGTTATCCTGGGAGGACAATTTTTTCTTTTAGAATCTGGAATGTTGCTGCATTTTCTCTGGCCTGTTGAGTTTCCTGTGAGAGGTGTCCTGTGAGTTTAATTGGCATTCTTTTATCTGTCAGCTATTTTTTTTTCCCGTGCACATTTAAGGATCTTTTCTTTATGTTCAGTTGAAGAGGGTTTGATGATCATGTGTCTTGGTGACGATCGCTTTTGGTCAAGCCTGTTGGGAGTTCTGTGTCCCTCCTGGATGTTGTTTCCCAATTCTTTCTCTAGATTAGCAAAGTTTTCCTGTATGAATATACCTTTAATTCCAGTTTCTTTTTTTCTGCATCTCCTGGGACTCCCATAACTCTTATATTTGGCCTCTTTCAATTCTTGAATATTTTTTAGGTTGATCTAGTTCTGCTTCCAGCTTTTTGTTTGTTTCCTCCTGGTGACAGGAAATATCTTCTAATTTTGAGATTCCTTCTTGTGCTTGCTTCATTTTATTTTGGAGACTCTCGACTGTACTTTTAGTTTGCTCCACTGTATTCTTCATTTCTGATATATGAGCTTTCATTTGATTTATTTCCAGTGTGACATAGTCCTCGAATTCCTTGAATGGCTGCTTTACATGCTTCTCATTGTTGGTAAGAAGCTTTGTAACAAGCATTTGAATTCTGTATCTCCCATTTTCTCAATGTCTTCTTCAGTTAACTCTGGGTTTGCATAGGTTTTGCTCGTTTGCAGGGGAATCTTCAGTAATATTCATTTTGCCTTGGTCTCTTCTTTTGCTCCTGGTCATTGTATTCCTGTTTAGCAGAATCTTCTCTTGGGGCAGGTTTCTAAACTGTGTCACCCACAGGTCTATAGTTAAATTTGTTAATTTTTGCAGTTGGTACAGGGCTCTTTGTTTGCAGCCAATTGTGCCACTCCCTCCAGTGAGTCAAGGTCTGGATTCTTATGTAAGATTTCCACCATGGTCCCTATCTCCCCAGCTCCTGGCTCATCACTCTCCACCTCCTGTGATATTGTGCTCAGCCTGCGCCATTGTTTGTACAACCATTCTCCCACTTCCGGTCGGAGCAGGTCCCACGATTAGTGAGACACCAAGTGTCCCATGTAACTGGGTTGTTGTTGTTGTTGGTAATCGTGCCAGAATCTGTTGGCCATTAGGTCTGAGGGCCACACAGTTACCTATTTTGACCTGTAGGATGCTATAGTCTGTATTATTTTCCTGTGGGACCAGTGCAATGCAGTGAGTTCAGTGAGTTCTCCCCGAGCTCAGCGCATGTGCAGCTCACTGTTGTCCCTGCAGTCTTAAATTCTTTACCACACCAAACAAAATGGCACCTACTGGAGTTCTTGACCTGCTGGTTGAGAGGTCTGAGGGCTACCTGGAGCTATGTTGGGTGTAACCTCGTGGATGCCATGTTGTTGCAGTTCACTGAGCCAGAAATGAGTTCACTCCCAGCTCAGTGCATGCTCAGTCCTTTCCCTAGCCTTTTCCTCCTTAAACAAAATGGTCTCCAACTTGGCTGTGGGGCAGACTGGGCTGTGAACTTTATCCTGTTTTTGCTCTGTCCATCTGGTATCTGCCGCTTTGCCTCTGCTCCTGGTCAAATCAAACAGACCAGCAGGACAGACAGTTCTTTGGATTCACTTCTGGAGCTCCTGGTTAATGTCCCTTCCCACCTTGTTGTTGGTAGAATTCCATCTGCATGTGCAGTTCGGATTGTTGTTAGCTGAATGCCTCTGGGGTATCAGTCACTGCAATACCGCACTGTTATTTTCGCTTCTTTCCTGTGTCTGTTTGTCTCTAGTTACCCTTCTGTTGTTGTTCTGTCCTCTCTTATTTCCTGGAATGTAACATCTCTACTTTACATTGGGTAATGTTTCTCCATGTGTCTAAATATGCCCTTGCCTTTTCCTGCCATCTTGATTCTCTCCTGTTTTAGTTTTTTTATTTTTGTGTGTGTGTGTGTTTTTTTCACTCTAATGGGGGTTCTTTCTTAACTCACAGACCTCTAGCATATAGGCTGTAGAGATTGTATATTTTGTTAGCAGTTATCTTCTTGTTAAACGAAAATAACTAGGATCTTTTCAGCAGTCTTACAAATAATTTACGGACCATATCTCATTGAATTTTTAAACAAAATTTGAGATAACTGTTACGATATGCATAGAAGTGGAACGGAGAATTTCATTTAACCCAGAGATAGTAACTGATGGATTAAGGAGCTGATGCTAATAACAATAAAACTCTCAGAAAAATTAGTTATTTTGAATATTGTACAAAACAAACAAAATTGTGTCCTTTAAGTACAAATATTCCTTGGCTAATCGTAAGATTTTTTTTTTTTCGGTTAAAAATGCAGGAAAGGCAGTGGGAAGGGAAGTTAGAGAAGGAAAGAGAGGAGAAGAGAATGACAGAGCGAGAAATGCCTTTCTTTTACTGTTTACTCCCCAAATGGTCACATGTCTGGGGCAGACCAAGCCTCGGTCAGACCAAAGCCAGGAACTTGCAACAATTTCTTGGAGTTCCACCTCAGTAGCAAGGTCCCAGGTGTGTGAACCATATTTTGCTGAGTTCTTCAGCTCATTAGCAGGGAGATGGATCAGAAACAGAGCTGCCAGGACTCCAGCTGTTGCTCACAGGGAATGATGTCAGTGTTGCAGAGGGTGGCCTGATCCACTGTGCCACAACTCTGGACTCTGGAATACTTCTGTCTGTTGCAATGAATTCAGTTTTAAATTAGACAATAATTTATAAGTATTAATGATTTAACATAATTAATTTAAAGGTTAATGTTTTCTGAAGCTGTTATGGTTTTTATTCTGAGACTTAGTGATGGTTTTGTTTCAGAAATATTTACCTGTAACATAGCATAATAAACAATTCAAATATTACATTTATATGGAAATGAGCATAAATGTAAATATCTCAGACTTTGGGGGGTAGTTATTTAGCTATATTGTCATATTTTATTGTTACATTGTGTGATTAAATGGACATGTTGAATTCATGTTAGAGGCAATTTTACCCTTATATGTGGCTGTTTATTCTAAACCATTATACATTTTTATTTATAGGAAAGATTTAATTAATATGTTTAAGTTTTATTCGAAAGTTCAGTAGACATGTACTCTGACATCATTATTTAGTCTGTTATTTAAGAAAACACTAAGACTTACTAACGTAAATCAATTGCATTTGACTTTCTTACTTTCACAATTGAGTAGTTACTCAATGAATATGACTTTTAGTGCTTTGGTCTTTTAGAATACTAGAAAGTATTCTTTTCTATGTTTTAGCTTGCGAAAAATAGAGTGGTGTTGACCTTGATAAAATTAGAATGCTTGAAACAGTGAAGGGTAAAGCACATTTGTCAGTTTATCTTCTGATAGCAGAAGGCTGGCCACTTGCCAGAGGGAGGTGGAAAGACATTCACACTCTACCAGGATTTTTGTTAAGAACACCAGCAAGGAAAACTTCTATGAAAGATGAAACACGAAATACCTTGATAGTGGTTTTGTCGTACTCCGAGAATAAAATCAGAGAGTGAAAGCAGTCTGAAATCATTGAGTGTGCTTCTACGATGGAATCAGAATTCATCTGTTTGATGTACGACACAGAATAGAGTCCCAGAGAAATTTAGAAAACAATTTGTCAGTAAAGAATGTGGGTTTAAGGTTTCTGTGCTGTATCACAGCTAAGAGACTTAAAAACTGGCAAATACAGTTGGGAAGGAGTCTGAATCAGTTATGCATATATTGTGATGTGAGCATTAGCCCAAGAAATAGAAGTCCTTACATTTTGTTCCTTAGAAGTTAAACAGGTTTTTAAATCTGCTTCCTTACCCCCCCCCCGAGCATTGAACGAATGATTGAAGTTAAATTTAATTACATTTTACATATGTGTAGGCATGCATACTCATTATTTAATAAACATTATACAACTGAATACATTTAGTTAGTGGAGCTCATTTAGAAAAATCAGTTTTAAGTACTTTAAGGCCCAGTGTGATTTTCCATATTTACTTTAAAAATTCACTTCTTTCTCAGTGGTCTAAAGACAAAACCAGGTTAGAAACAGATATTGAAAAATACCTTTACATGATTCCATAAATATAAAATTTCTACATTAAATTAGCAGATATAGAATTAAAAGTCAAGACCTTTTATGTTATGTTGCAGTCAACAAATGACTCTATCATTTCAGTGCCCTTCATCAGGAAGTGGTTTCTCACGTGTTATTCCCACTCATCGCGGGCCAGGTAGGCTTCTGCAGAGCTGTTCTCCACACTACAGGTCAGGCTGGTCGAGCTTTCTGTCTCCAGAGACTGTTGCTCCTGCATCTGCTGGAAAGCGACATTTGATTTGTTGCTGGATTTCATTAGCCAAAGCAAGGAACTTGGGCACTCCTGATTTGGACAGGGCCGGGAATCTTTGTAGGAGAAGCACCACTAGTTTATAAGCTTGACAATACTGAGACTGGAAAGGATACTTTTCTCTGAGGCAGAATGGAATTAGACATCTTCTAAAAGATCATGGGAATTACATTTTATAAAAAAATTATACATGAATTAAAAACATCTTTTGCATTGAAATAAATTCATGATTTAATTCCAGTTGCCAGGAACATTTTAAATGCCCTTGTACAATCTATTACAATAACTGTTTTTTCCTTAAAACAAATCTGTTTTATATGTAACCTTATTGACCAGATTTGGCATACCTTCCCTTTTAATGTTTGTGCTTCTGTTCCTTGATTTGTTAGCTAGCAGGGTTGAAACCATTCTCTGAGGGAGCCATGTGCTGCCTTCCTGTAAAGGTTTTTTTCAGTACAAAAAGAAAAAATGTAAGTCAATGTGTTCACTATTTTGCTTTAATTTGAATGCTGTAGGTAGGTCCTCAAGGTTATGCCCACCCTTGAGCAATTTCTCCATTCCAAAAGCCATATTCTTGACATTTCTAGGAGTCACCACTAGATGGTGATCTCGCTCATTCAGTAGGAGAGAACAATTAGGTTTTTCTCCAGGTGAATGGGTTGGCTACAGAAGGATCAGAGATATATACCATACTTATTTTATAATAAGCTCTTTATAACCCAGTGCTACTGTTTATTGTGCAGGTATACATTCGTGTCCATACACAGACACAGGAAAGTTTCATTTGAAACAAACCTATAGAATACTGGGTGTTGCTGTATTATTACTTCTTTAGAGTATGTCTTTTCTAACTACTCCTTCCCGAACAAATGCACAAGTTCTCCTAAGCACAGTTTCTGAAGAGGTTGCAGTGAAGCTTGGGTCGACCCCTCTGCCTCTACTCAGGGCTTTGACTTCAGTCACTGATTGGGCGTGAGCCTTCATCTTTAACGCTCCTTGTTTCTCAACTGAACTCTCTTTCTCTGTAATAATGGAGGTGAGGAAGAATGAATGATTCCATATGTTATGAATATGCATTCACAAAATAGCCTTCATGGTTTCTTACGAGATGGAAAAGCTAACACCAGCCCTTTTAGTTGTTCAGGAATCTCCTTTAATGGCAATCACCAGTTGTTGACATCTTTTTTTTTTTTCTATAAAATGATACAACATGATAGTAGAAAGCATGTTAAAATTATAGACCAAGTAGTGTAGTTTTCTTCAGAAAATAGTCATCAGGTTCATCTGCTTTTTGGTGTTCCTAAAATAATGTAATCTTTTCATGGTGTATTTTTTTTCTATGACATTGCTTTTGGCTCCTTGTCCTTAATTCAAATAACTTGTACGATTTCATGAAATAATGAGTGGAGATAGAAAATATATGGCTAGAATGCTATATTATAGGAAGAAATATTTAATATACATTTTGAGTAATGTAGAAGTAAATCATGATATAATGCGATTTTGCATATTAAGAATAACTATCATACTAGATTTGAAAATACTTTTAAATTTGGTGTATTGTTGAATATTTCTCCTCAAAGGTGACATGGAATTAAACCTTGGTTAGAGCACCCCTGAGATTTAATCGAGCTGTTGCAGTATGGGCAGAATGGCCTCCAGTATTTACTCACTTTGGCGGAGTTTGTATCTGTGTGATCCCCAAGTCAGATCAGAATGTAGCTTCACAGCCTAGAATCCTTTAGTTGTGTCCCATGGCTGCTTATAATAACAGTTGATGCGTGTAGTTAGTCATAGAGCCATTTCCATGAACAAAATATGCAGAAGCTCACAAAAAGATGAAAGCAAATTCCAGTTAAAAGATAGTGATGGGGAGCCTTTTATTTCAACCATTTTTCTTAAACCAACCACCGCCCCCATCACTCCATCTCTTTGTACGGCTCCATTAAGTGGTGCCTGTAAGTCATTTGTAAGGGTACAGATCCTGGCCATATTTGGCTTGTATGTGCCCTTTTTAGGCCCTTCTGTCATTCTCAGAACCAGCTCATTTTCTCTGGCATGCCATTTTATTTTGCTGAGAATACTTTCTACAGCATTCAGGTTTAAAAACAGCTTCTTTTCTAAAAAAATAAAAATTCATTTGAAGGCTGAGTGACAGAATGGAGGGAGGACAAAATGAGGGTGGGACAAGGAGAAAGAGAGAGAGAGAGAGAGCTCTTCCATCTGTTGATTTACTTCCTTAAAGACTGCAATGGCAGGGACCGGACCAGGTTGAAGCCAGGAAGCTAGAACTCCATCCTGGCCTTCCATATGAGTGTTGGGACCTCAGATACTTCAGCAGTTATCCGCTGCCTCCCAGGCACATCAGCAAGGAGCTGGATCAGAAGTGATGTGGCAGGGACTTGATAAGGGTTAGTCATACCAAGCAGCAGCTCAACCTGATACACCACAATATCTGCCCCAATACTTCTCTTTGAAATTTGTATGTTTTTCTAGTTAAGAAATTAATTTCCAAGGGAAATGTATTTGTGTTAGATGATCTGCTTTTGAATTCTGGCTTTATGTTATCATGGACAAGTGACTTAAACACTATGCCTCAGGTTTCTCATTTACTATTTCTTACCACATTGTTATGAAGACTAGCTATATTAATGTCTGTTTATACAGACATATAAATATCACTATAAAATAATGCTTGCATGCTTATATAGTAGACATTAATTAATTAGCTAGAAACATATATATGTTTTCACACGGTGCTAGCTATTATTCTCTGTGGCTTTAGCATAAATAGGTCTTCAAATATGTATGAGGAATGAATTAGTAAACACAGTTCAGTCACATCTTTGTTGAGCCTAGATTTTTTAGGAGCAGCATGTAAAACAAAAATCTTAGATACTCAAATGTGTCCTTAAGAATTTCTTAGGGAAATGTAAGAGGGCATGTTTAAACTTGGTAGCGGAATAATATTTTGATTGTTTACACACTTCATTCAGTCCATCCAGTTCAGTAAGTTGTTTATATTTGTTTTTATTCCCTGAAAATGTCTCTTTGGGAGGAGCAAAATTAGAGATGATATATTCTAAACACAAAGGTCATAGCCAGATTTCCTTTCGTTGTTAGATTATGTGACCGACTTCTTTGGTTAACTATCCAAATAAAAGATTGATTTGCATTTCGTGGACAATTTGAGGGGAAACATGTTGGCTTTTCCAAAATTCCATGGGAAACATGCTTATGAAAAACACTGTATGGATTTCAGCTTCTCTCTGTACCAAAATACATTTATGTTTTAATTCAGTTTTCCATGACCTTTTTGAAGTAACCTTGTATGCTTTTTGTATAAGAATCTCTCTTCTGCATCGTCATTGGGTGTCCACAGTATCAGAGACATGGAGGGAAATGGAGGCAGTTGAGGAAAGCAGCATGTCTGGTTGTTGCTATTGGCTTCGTGTCACCTGCTTTAGGTTTAGTGCAGCCAAAGCTTATGACCTGTAGTGGCATCAGAACTGTATTTCAGATGTTGGTCTCCCTTTTCGTCCCATTTCTCCCAATTTCTCTCCATCTTTTTCAGGTTGAGTATAATGTAATTTTTCTTGAGTCAGATGCAGTTCTGCTTTTTATATCTTAAACGAATTTGGGTATGAATTCTTTCATTTCTGTGACATTGTAGGACAGCCTTTCTGGCATCAGTTATTTAAGAGCAGCATTTCTGAATTAAATTAGACAGGAACGTGTCTTTTACATGGCACGTAGGGTCTCCCTATCAGGAGGAGGTGGCTGCAGATGCAACATTCTGGAGCTTGAGATCTTGCTGGACGCTTGTGATGGTTCCTGCTATAAATGTTTAAAAAGTTGAGATTACACCAGGAAGTCGAAGTCCACAATCTATAGGGAATGTACAATACTATCTTTGTTATCTTTAAAGGGAGGAGACACAGGGAAGTTAACTTTTTTTTAAAGCAAACATTTTTGATTAACACACAATGCATGTACATCCATATGGAGTATAGTATACTGTTTGCACATATGTACATAAGCCATGCTGCTGGAATTTTTATTCCTTTATTTTTTGTGCTGGAAACCTCTGAGCTCCTATCTTCTAGTTATTTATATAGTATGTAATGTACTGTTGTGATCTATAGTCACCCCAATATACTGTGGGACACTAGAAGCTAGTATTAGTATTTGGCTGTGTTTTGATACCCATTATTCATCCTCCCCTTGTTACTCTTTCCACCCTTCTTAATCTCTACTCATCACTGTTTTAAATTCAGATCAACTTTTAAAAAAAGTTTCCATACATGAGCAAGAGCATGTATTTGTCTTTCTTTTAGTGATGGGCTGATTTAACCTAACATGATTATCTTCAGTTGCATCCATTTAGGATTTCTTTCTTGTTCATGTCTGGCTAATATTCCTGTCTCTGTGTGAATGATGTTTCCTTTGTTAATCTATTAATTTTTGAAAGGCTAATTAAAAAGCAATAGCCCAATACATCTTGAATAAAAATCTATATTGAATGGTTTGCTACACAGTTCACACTTTGCAAGTATTTATTTTAAAATTTTTTGTGTACATCTAAGAAATGGTATTAATCCTGTTTTCACCATAGAGACCTATTAAAGTTATTATGGGATTTTCTTTCAATGTTAACAGAAAGAAGCCATTTAAAAAGATTTAAAACTTTGTGGGGTTTATGGAATTTGATTAGTACTGAAAATCTTAGAAAGATTGGGGGGAAGGAGAGAGAGAATGAATATCGTTCCCAAATGGTCATAGTGGACTGTAATGGCCAGAACTGATCTGGATGAAGGCCCTGAGTCTGCAGCTCCATCCAGATTTCCCACAGAGGTAGCAGAGTCCCTGGTGCTTGGGCCATCCTCTACTGCCTTCCCAGGTACATTAGCAGGGAGCTGGGTTGGAAGCAGAGCAGTGGGGACTTGAGCATGAACTCTGATCTGTGATGCCAACTTTAGCCGGCTGTATCATTACACCAGCTCTATAATTGAAATCTTGGCTTTGTATTTTTATGTAAATTTCCCATTTATGGATTTAATCTGAAATCTGCAGCAATATTTATTGATGCTGTTTGGTTAAGGATAAAGAAGAAAGCTTTGGGTTTAGGTGAGTGGCTCAGTTTGGTATAAAACCTCTTAATTGTTAGTAAGTTTTTGTTAGAAAGTTTAATTGTTAGTGACTTCTGTGATTCTTAGTTTATTCTTGTTTAAAAGGGCATGGTAATGCTGTCTACCTCACTTGATTATAAAGAATGAAATGAGTTTCTAAGTACTTGTAAAATGGCTGGATGATGATGATGGTGATGATGGGAATTACTTGTCATTGCAGTAGTTTGTCCTCCAGGGATTGTGTAGAGAACAACAGCAGTTGTGTGGGAAAGATTTATTGAACCTGTAGTGTAAGGCAGGCATTATTATTCGTGTTGTACAAAAACGGACCTAATGCAGCCACATAAAGGAAGAGCATTCCACACAGCAAAGCTAGGGAATGTCTGTAGTCTGGATTGCTTTTTCTGTTGCCTATGCTTGAAAGATTACTCAAAACTTAATGCACATAATGTCATCAGTAATTTGAATAAACTCAAATGGCCAAAATTAATTTTCCCAATTTTAAACTTGATGTTCAGATTTTCTTAGATGAGAGAATTATATTACTCAGCTGGTGTTTGAGATAGTTTTATCAAAATTGGTTACTATATGACATATTTAAGTTAAATAAAGTTTAAATCCTATTTCTCTAGTAAAAATATTAATGCGAGGTCATTTTAAAAACTATAAATAGATTTACTTTCTCTACTATTCAGTTACATCACCAGAAGGATTCTTGAAATTGAACACATTTGAATGTTACGAATTCAAATTTTGAAACTCAACGTTTTCCAAATTCTTTGGCAGTCATTTTAGATAATTCTCCAATGATGTTTACACAGTACTTTGATTCTAAATGATGGGTTATTACAAGTGGATTCATAGCTTTACTTATTTAAAATATTGCCAGGAAATTCAGCAATTGTTTGGACTTCTGCATCTAGAAATGTCAACTGAATGAAGTTTTTGGAATCTGCTGAGTAGATTTTAGCTAATAAAGGCCAACAAGAAGAACCTAGGTGTATTATGCCTCCTACTATTTCTTAGGCACTTGCTGAGAAGACATGGAGGGTCATGTGTAAAGCTCATTTGGCTACAGGCGCTTCATGCTGCTTGTCACTCGCATGTACTGTGTCTCACGAGGCCTGCAGTGCGGCCAAGTGAGATTTGCTTTAAACTCTAACCAAACATTGTTGCTACAGTACTGCTGAAATGCCATGCATCATAATGAATTTAGCTACCATTTGTTTATCTTGTGCTTTCTGTGTATTTTTCCAGTAAAGAAGTCTCTGAAGATTGTTTACCATCTTCCTTTTTTTTTTGCCATTTAAAAATATGTCTTAAATATTTCTCATCTAATTTATTGCTTTCTAGCACTTTTAGTTTGCCGGGAAGAGTTTCATGGTTTATATGTCAGACATAGAACAAGCAACATCCAGTTTGTTTTGAATAATCTTATAAAGTTCTTTTATATCCTATTCTATTTTACTGTTGATCACATTTAGTTAAACTACTGAGAAGGATTAGCATTTTCCTCTTATATTGGCGAGAATTTAGGAAGACATTTTTAAAAAGGAATGATGTGGGAATAAGTTCCCAACAATCATAAGGCATTATACATTATCTTTTGTTTTTAAATTATTTATCATGGTACAGTTCCAAAAGCTCAGGAATATCCCCTTCCACACACCCCATCCTCACCCCCTACTGTTTTCCCCTATATTGTAACAATAATTTAGTCCTTCAACAGTCACAAATCCATCATTCTTATATCTAAGTGTGTCCTGAGTACATCTTTTATTCAGAAGTAGAGGTGCATACTGTGATGTTTCTCTGCTTTATGGTATCCTTGCCTCCATTCTGTAGACATTCTAGGTAAGTACACGTATACACATGCTTACCTATACTTCGGTTGATCTCGTATTTAGCATGAAGGTTGCCTTATATCAGAGAGAACATATAATATTTGTCCTTAAAGCATACTTTGAAATTTTAGCATTAAATCTTCATTGCTCGTTTGCTCCCAGTTTTGTTAAGTATCTAGCATGCACAAAAGCAACTTACTTTGCATATGGTTTTTGTTAATTGATTTTATCTTTCCAAGTATGATGAGATGGTTATTTAAAACTTACCTGCAATTAACGCAAGATATATAAGTATACATAAACATGAATGTGCATGTATTTATCTAGAGGAACTGGGTAACGGAGACTAGAATATCAAGAAGTGAAGATACATTACAGTATGCATCTCTACTTCCGAATGAAGGATGGACTCCAATGAAACTATTAACTGTATCTTGACAATAGGATACTGTGCTTTTCTGCTATTGTCTATCCCTCAATGTCAGGGTACTCATCATTCTTCTAAGTAAATCCTTTCTTTTAATTTTATGTCCATATATATATGTGTGTTTGTGTATATATGTATATATGTTAGTATATAAATGATGAGATAGATTTAATAGAGCAACTGCTATGTTGCCCTATTTTCTGTGTTGCTCTTATGTTTATCTCTATACAAGGAGATAAAATTGTATAGCGTTTTATTCAGCTTCTTCTAAGATATAGGCTATCAGAACTGAAATTAACTCATATATTTACTATACCATCTGCTGGCATTTTTCTCCAAAGCATATTTATTATAATTTATCTAATTGCTAATCTCATAAATTTTTGAACTTTGTTGTAAAAAGGATATTCCAAAAATTGAAGGAAAATGACTATGACAAAAAATTGTGTTTAGAGCCAAAATTTTTTTCCTACAGAAATAAACATCTTTTAATTTCATTGGTGTTGAATTTTTGGAAGTACCTTTGTATAATTCTTTGGCATCACTTCTGATTTGTTCATTTATCTCTGTTTAAATGTGGTGGTTGTATCCCTTTGGCTTTCTACTTCATGTAGTCAAACTTGCATAGTTGGGTCTACTCACCATCTACTCAGTTCTTAATATAATTTGATAGTTTCACATTATAATATTGTAAATCATGGCATCATTTCCTTTTTCAGCATTACTTTCAGTGCCTTGAATAATATTACTCAGTTTTTTTTTTATCATCTTGGGATATTTATTCAAAAATTGAAGTCATATGTTAGTAAATTTTGCATTTTTGTAGCTGTTAAAGTCTTGTTTCTCCCCAACCATAGAAATATAGCTTAATTCATTATAAAGTTAGTGCTGTTGTCTTGAGTTTCATTTTGTATGGCTAAGTTTTTTTTTTTACCAGGTGGAATAAGCCATTAGCTTTTAGTCTATAGGAATGTGGATCCATAGATATTTCCCATCAGGCAAAAGAAAATCTATAAAAGTGGTATCCCCTGGGGCTTGGGCTTCCTACGGGCCTAATGGCCTGCACCACTGCAGTTTTGTGTGCTCTGAGAAAGAACGCTGGTGGGTGATTACTTTGACATCTAGAAATACTGCTCAGAGAGGTATGTAATCCTCTCAGATGACTAGCTTTTATACTCTATTGCATTTATTAATCAAGTATTCTGATTCAAGGAGCTAATTTAATCAATTTTCTAGTATATCAAATTATAAACTTTGTATGAGAGGATATTTTAGAGAGTTCATGGAAAATGGTACTACAAAATAAGTTTGTTTTAGGGACCAGAATTGTATAATTTGTTAACCTGCCTCCTGCACTCCTGGCTTCCCATATTGACACTAGTTCGAGACCCAGTTGCTCCAGTTCCAATCCAGATCCCTGCTTGAAGCACCTGGGGAAGCAGTGGATGATGGCCCAAGTGTTTGGGCCCCTGCAGCCACAGGAGAGGCCTGCATAAAACTCCTGACTTTCATCTGGCTCAGCCCTGACTCTTTCAGCCATTTGAGGAGTAAACCAATGGATGAAAATTTGTATTTCCTTCTGTCTCTAATTCTGCCTTTAAAATAAATTAAAAATTACATGTTTTTGAAAAATGAATTCTTTATTGGTGAAAATAATTTTGAAATTCATGCCCAGTTTTTTCATAATATACCTTTCAAATAATATTTACCACATGCTTAGATGTCAAAATTCTTTGCACCAGAATAGTTACCTTTAGATCCTATTATCCACATTTTTTTAAGTATCTTTTTCTCTTGTGTAATTTTTTTAAAAAGATTTATTTATTTTTATTGGAAAGGTGGATATACAGAGGAGGAGAGACAGAAAGGAAGATCTTCCGTCCGATGGTTCACTCCCCAAGTGACTGCAACAGCTGAGCTGAGCCAGTCCGAAGCCAAGAGTCAGGAGCATCTTCAGGGTTTCCTACATGGCTGCATGGTCCCAAGGGTGTGAGCCACCATCAACTGCTTTCCCAGGCCACAAGCAGGGAGCTGGATGGGAAGTGGGCCTGCTGGGATTAGAACCGGTGCCCATATGGATTAGAATCTCATATTTAATATCTTCTTGCTTCAAAGAACTTCACAAAGACCACTCCTAGTGATGGTTTTTAAACTCTGAATGTACTGAAACTCACTGAATTTTACAAAGAATGAATTGTGTGATCTGTGAATTATGTCTAAATAAACATGTTGGGGATAAAAAATTTCCACTACAGCATATCTTTTCATTGGTGAAAAAAATAGTAGAGTTTCATTTTATAGTTATAATTTGAGAATTATTGGCCATCATAGACATTTAAAGTTGAGAAATAAATTAGATGTGAATTAAAAATAACAATTTATGGTCTTATTTAATAGTAATATATGTTTACTATAGAAACTTAAGAAACTATAGAAAAGAAAAAAGACATTGCAACGTGTATGGGTTTTAATATTCATATTTATTATATTTTTCAGTCCTGAGCTTTTAAAATATACTATACTTGATTACTTCCTGTGCATCTATATTTTTTTGTGCTCATTTTCAATTTGTATAAACAGTTTTTAATTTTCATGATCATTTTAATAGAATAATCAGATGCAATTTTTTTTAATGGGAGTAGATTGATGGATGTCTTGGCTGGCTCCCATACTATCAGAGGTACACATGAAACAGGGCGTAGACTCAGTCCCTAAAAATAAATGCAATGAAGAAGTGCCTGAAAGCTTTTAAAATAGTTTGAGATTATAGTGCTGCAAAATTTATCTTAAAACAAATCACATTTACAATAAAACCTGGACTCTTTGATAAGTAGAACTGTGATACTCATTCTTGTATAGGTACAGTATTTTTCTGTCTTTTAAAAGAAGCTTGTTATCATATTTAACTGTCTAACAGCTAAAATTGCTCAAAACACTATGTAAAGATAAATTCTGTTTCAGGCTTTGAATTTATTATTATTACGTTTTTTTGGTAAATATTAAGACCCAAGTACAAAATGAGGGCTGTATTGTGGATTAAGTGAGGTATCTCAAGGCTGTGCTGCTCTGATAACTGAACCCGAAGTGACCTTTCTCAGACACAATTACAGAGCTGTATGTTTTTCCTTTAATTTCATCAGGGGTTTAATTAGTATACAAATAAAACTTCCCTTATCTTCCTTTCTACCTAATTGGCTTGTCTTCGCTTATGTATGAAGTATGTGAAAGTGGGCTGTAATTAGGGTGACCGTGTTAACCTTTTTTTCCTCAAATGTACTGTTGCCTAAAGGCCTCAAGGCCTAAAAACAGTGCTTTGGATTATTGCTTTGCAATCACTATGGCTGTCCCACAGGTTTTCTCATGAGCAGAAGGGCTTTGGGTGCTGCAGGTTCCCACTGCTTAACAGGATCTTCATTCTTCTCCCCACTAAATGTTTATTGATTATCTCGCTGTTCCAGGCTCAGCCTCCAACAACTTAATATCAGGTGACAGTCAGGAGAGTTCTCCAAGTAATTAGAGTTGAGCATTGGGGGAACAATTAGGAGCAGAGTTATTAAACTTGATTTATCCTATTCTCTCCTGAACAGTTTCTTGGATATCAGAACATCACACTTTCACAATCTACCCTGGTTGAGAAATTAGTGGCTAACCTGCTGCTTATCATTGTTGCCTTGCTGCCTGGAGGCACACCCGCTTCGTCTCAGCCATTCACTTGAAAATATTAGAGTCCATAAAATTTATCGTGGGTTTTAATTAGATCAGTCTGGGCAGGAGGAAAGGAAAGCTGAACTTAAAATTTACAGATGATATATATTGTGTATGATACAGGTAAATATGTAAACATATGATACACACACATACATTTTTCTTTAGAGATTTTTCAAAGATGCTGCTTTTGTGTTCACAAAAAGGCCATATTCATGAATATCCCTGTTAGTGTGTGTGCTGCACACATCCCCCTGAAGCATATGTCCCTCAAGTTTTTAAAAGGATTGTCTCTCTAAGTTACATAGCTTTGATATCCTCCTGCCACCCATGCTGTTCTATCTCTTCATAGTTAGGGAAATATGATTTATATCACTTTGTTCACCCCACTTTTCCTTTCTGTGTTCTGAAGTTGTGTTAGCTTTGGATGCATAGTAGAAATTATAATCAATAAGCTGTATTTTCTTTGAAGTTGTATCATAGGATTGATGAGCGGTCAGATGTGATTTTAGAATGTCAGACAAGGGTCTCTCAGAGTCGCCCAACGTGCTTCAGCCCCCTTGTTATTTAGAGTTGCTGAGCAAGAGAAATTGGATGAGTTGGGAGAAATGTATTATTTCTGTTGGAAAAAGAATCCAGGCCTTCTACATAACTCATGGTGGATCATTAGTTTTATATACATGTCTGGAAAAAAACATTTTTTATTGCCTTAAAGATGTAAAGAATAGACTTTAAAATGATTCAGATATTTTAAATGAAGAAATCTTATTGTACTTTAGTTCATTCAGCCATCTTTATTAACATTGGCACAAAACAGGATGATAATGTTTTAAAGAAGCCTGTTCTTTATCATGTCTTAAATGTTGATTTGAATCATTGATTATTTCCTGGTGGAATATTCTTGCAGATATTCTAATACTTTAAAATAAGTGATAAATAAGCACAGATTACCCGTGTTTCGTTTTTTGATGTATAGTTGTCTGACAGCGCCGCAGCTGTTTGAAAAGTGAATAATTGAATTAAAAAACTTTTAATATATTTAAATACCTTCGTGTGGATGATTGCTTTTGGTTCACCAGCATTTACAACGAATTAACTGTTTTAGTTCCATGTGTACATCTTGATTTTTTTTTAAAATACAACTCATTGTGAAACATTAAAAGATGACTGTTGCAAGAGTGTTATACATGAAATTATAGCATTTCTACTTCACCAATCTTTTAAAGCACAGGGCTAGTTATGTATGTCTAAATCATGAATAAAAGAAGAAAGATATTATGGGTATACAGTTGGCTAGTTAAGCTTATTGTCCAAAAGATACAGTAAAAACTAAAACCTTATTTTAGAAATTTGATAGGCAAGGGTATGAGCAGTTTTTAATTTTTTTTTTAACTCTAAGACATCTTATGATTTCTATACAATTTTACATTCCAGTAATTTAAAGAAGATGTAGAAAATTCTCCTCTAAATTGTGCATTTTTGCTTCTAAAACCTTAAACCTAAACTTTCAAGATAAAATTATACCCTTAACATTTTGGAGTTTTTTTGTTCTCAGTATTTCAAGTTGAGGTAAATAGCAGATATTAGTGAACACATTTCATGTTTCTTTGACTAGGAAGATATTTATGGAACATGGGTAATTCTGAATGCAAGTTTTGTCTATAACTCTGTCCATTACTTGTCACACGTTGCTCACTTTTGTGTTATTTTCTGAGAAACAAGTGAATTTTATTCTGGAGCACTTTTTTTTTTTTTTTGTTCATGGAGATGTAACAATCTATTATAGATTTTTTTTTTTAATTAAAAAGTAGTGATACTTTCAAATCTTGAGAGGACAGTTCTCTTGCATGTAACCTAGTCCTGGTATACATCATGCGCATATTATAGTTCTTTGACTTTGAATCTGTTTACAGTTAAAAAGACTTACAATTTGATGTGCTTTCCTCTTTGAAATCTTTCTCATTAAAAGAAATCACGACCTGAGATTTCTTGAATCTGTATTTTTATAAAAAAAAGGGATTTATTTGCCTTGAAATATTTTTAAAAATAGCAGTTCTATTGTGTAGTCAAATATTTTTTTTTTCAAAATCTCACCAGTGCTATCATTTCTGATGATGGAATATGTGAAATTTTTGCAGAAAATTTGTTAGAGCTTGTTGTATAATGACCCAAGTCTACTTCTCAGTCAGTCTGTATTCTTCTTTGTTTAATAGCCTATGGCATAAATTGAAGTTAATTATCAGGGCTGACAAGTAACTCTGTTTTCTGTCTGCTTGCAGAGTCTCTCCGAGGCAAAGATGGAGCTGCGCAGGAAAGATCAATCCCTACGTCAGCTCAATAGACATCTCACCCAGCTGGAGCAGGACAAGCGTCGGCTGGAGGAGAACATCCACGATGCGGAGAGTGCCCTCCGCATGGCAGCCAAGTGAGCGCGCGGGCCTTGGGGAGATCACTTAAAACAGACAAAAGATCAATTCTTACTTTCATGCTCCGGGTTTTAGCCCTGGATAATACAGTGTTAGAAAACAAAAGTACAGCTGTCTTTCTTTGAAATTCTCTGTTATATCCTCAAAAGAAGAAAACTCTTAACTCAACCATACTAAATATATTTTTTTTTTATTGGGAAGCTTCAGAAAACTAGAAGTGCCCGTATAGCCTCTCGTTATATGCGTTACGGACTCTGGTGTGGTGCTTCATGTCTGGAGTCATGTTTTCATTAAGGTGAAATTCAGGATTCTTTATTTAGAACTTTTGCCTGGTGTCTTCTGTCACATAGTCCTTTTCTGCCCCATGCCTCCTAAATTTTGCTCTGCCTACATTATAATGAACTAATATTGCCGTGTTAATTATATACCAACATGTGAATTGTAGCGTTTTAAAACATGCAGTGAAAACATACAGATCATGGGGAATTCTCTGGGTTTTATAGCTACATATTGTAATATGTTAAGTACAATATATATATAGCTTCAGACAACTATGTATATGTGATGGGAGTATTTTTTTTTTCCTCAATAATCAAATTTAAATGACCTGTGAAGTTTAAGTTGAGCAATTCTCTTGGGCAATTTTATTTGTTCCCCACGTCAAATTTCACAGAGTAACACAATCCTTTGTATAATAGCATGGCTTAATGAATGTCTACTTAAGGATTAAAGAAATGTTTGATACTAGGAAACTCAATATTTTATAAACAAAAGAATTAAAATGCCTGTCCTTGCAAAAACAAACACTAACTAAAAACTGTTTTGAGGATGACACTTGTTAAACATAAAATGCCTTGAAATATGGATGTCGTGTAAATCTTATGAAGAATATCTATAATCTTAGGCTATCCATATGCTTTGCTACTTGTTTGTGACATTGCTCTGGCTTAGTGAAAAGACAGATTGGACATGAGGCCCCCAAATTGACATGTTTGCGTATCTACCAATGATTATTGTGAAAACTGTGTGTGCTGTATTAAGTGACACTTTCTGTTTTTAAAGTGTAAGTTTGACTAAATGGATTTTGATATTACTGTTCAACAGTCTCACTTCCCTGGGTTAAATCAGAGGCCCAGCCTAGTGGATTTCTGTCTTAGAATTCTCAGAGAATTCTGAGATTAATGAAATCACATTTGAAAATCCCCCAGCTACATACTGTGCTTTTAATCTTAGCTGGTAATGCAGGTATTTGACATGTCTGTGTGTCCATAGACACAGGTGTTTATGAGATTACAAGTATCTAAATTGAAATTTGTACAGCTATTACTTATAGTTTTCAATTTAGAACTTAACATTAATTTTTTAATTCAAACGTTTAATTTTTATTATAAGACTAAGATTGATTAACAAGGCTGATGGGAGAAGGTAGTAACTTTGCATATTCCTAGTTGGGTCTTAGGGGTGTGTGTGTAATGTGTGTGTGTGTTTATTTATTATAGCACAAAAAACTGTAGGAAGAAAAATTCTGTTTTGCATAATAATGGCCATTTATAATATCTCCTCCTCACTATGACTTTAGTCTTTTACCTTCTTATAACTCAATAAAAATTTTAATAATGTGATTGGACTTTCTTTTTTGCTTTTAAAGTTTTATATCACTTCTGCCCCACCTCTGCCACCCTCTCCTCACCCTGTGATGTAAGACAGGCAACATTGTTGAAAGTAGAGTTAAATGTGGAAGTGTATCAGTAAAACATGGCTTGGTTCTTTTAAGTGAATGCCAATGATAATCATCCTTGATTTTTTTATATTAATAATGTAAGCTAGTTATCTTTTTTTTTCTAGAGACAAAGAATGCGTTGCCAATCACATGAGAACAGTAGAAAATATGCTTCACAAGGTATTATCATTTTTAAAAATATTGTTCAATTTCTATTCTGACACTTCTAGTTATTTTGGTTAACCACAAAATAGTTTAGAAGTTTTTTTTTTTAAATAAGTTAACAAAAAGTACTTTGCAAATGACTGAAAGTTTTTATCATATAATGTTATTGTTTATACTTTTTTTAGAATTAACTTCATGTACTTGATACAAGCATGAAAATGGTAGTTTCTGCAAACTGATAAAATTGCACTTGGGTTATTTGTGGTCTTTGCTGAATGAACCAGAGATGATTAAGACTCTCGCATGTCTCGTAATGATAAAATGTTTGACCACACTGTCTAACCTCTTTCCACTCTTAAGCCAGCTGTCCCATAGAGAGAGAAGCACAATGCATTTTAATTGTGTATATACCTAACAGGCAATAACATTATTTAAATTGAAATTTTATTTACAGGAATATTTTCTGAAAGTAGACATTTAACATTTAATAATATGTTGTGTTTTGAAATTCATTTTTGCATGATAACTTTGGCTTCTAATTCGTAGTGATGTATTATAAGGAAATTATGATATTAGTAAAATCTTAGTATGCTGGTGACCTATGAATTTTCTTAGCAGTCTCTTCCAGATTAAAAGGTGTATTCATTATGTCATCATTTAGAGAGAAGGTATTTATGCTATCGTATTTCAGATAATATTTTGGGAATATATTTTAAGATATGTAGGAGTTATTAATAAATCATGTTAAAACAATTTAGTGAATCAAATTTATTGCATGATACAATTTTATAATTATCTTAAATGTCCTAAAATTAATTCTTTAAGGAGGTACTGAATAACCTTTGAAAACTAATATTTTATCTATTTTTAACTAATTTTTGAGATTAAGTGCATTTTATTTTTAGACAATGTTTTTTTTTTTTCCCTTGAAGACAATACCTTCATTTCAGGTAAACCACAATCAAAATAAATGAAGAGCTCAGGGTCATCTCAGTCCTATTTCCTGCAAGTCCTGGTATTGCTGATGACAAGCAGCAGCCAGTTATGATGGCTGTGATGGATCCAAATTGCAATTTTGTTACTGAAAAAAAATTATAAAAATATTTTCCACCCTAAACTCCTAGGTTACAAGGCTATATCCCTGTTCAGTCTGGACTGCCACACAGACAGAAAGTTCAGGGACTTTTTTTTTCGCATCCTACTTCAAACCAAGACAACAATTGCAGGTTATTCTAGGTCTGTCAGTGGAGGCAGATATTTTTCACGATTAAAAGCCCTGGGCTTTTGTATTCATTGTTACTTGAAAGTACCTAGGTTAATTCTTATCATCATAGATATTTTAAAAATTTTCCAATATTTGGAGTACTGTTTTCTTCTAAGTTTCTTTTTAACCATGAGTTATTTTCCTCTCCAGTGATAAAGTTGGTCCATTTATAGTGACTATAAAAAATAGTCACATCAGCATCATTTTTCCTAAGAGATTTTTGTGTTTCCTTTTTGTCACTCATGTGTTGGTTACTCAGTGGTGTTTTTTTTTTTTTCATGGTACTATAATTTGTTGTTGATGTTGTTGCTGTGGCTGTTCTAACTCATACCAGTTGTTGACCTTGTTTCATGGCTTCTCAGTTATGGAAATATAATTATATATTATATATATAATGATAGTGATGGAGTACTGGGGTCTATCATATATGGATGTGGGGGTATAATGGAACATGTATCCCTACTTCCAGATGAAAGATGGATTCCCAGTGAAACTGTTGGACATGTGTAGACAATACGATGCTGGACTACCTGACATTGTCTGTACCAACATTGTCGGGGTACACTTAAATAAGAGACTGACAGAATTATGATTCCTTATGAAGGACTACATCATTGTATAATGGGGAAAATCTGATAGGTGGTGGGAGTTTTGGGAAGAATCCCAATCTATATGAAATTGTACCACATAATTCAAAATTCAAAATAAAAATATATTTAAAAAAATAGTTACATCAAGTCTGTAGGTGCTACAAAGAAACCTCTTGGAATAGATTTTCTTTTGTACTTGTACATCTTGTGATTGACTAGTCTGTTATTTCATATTTTTGTATATGCATGTATATAAAAGGTATACAGTATACTCTTAGAAGTTAGTACTGAATTTGATGTTAGGGAAAGCCATCGCTAATGTAAAATATAGATCTTATACCTTCTGTTTTCTTGTAAAATTTGAAAAATATGCCTATTTTATACCTGATAGAGACTGATTGCCTCTAAATTTGTTTTTATGGTTTATGGGATCGTGTCTGTGGAATGGCCTGCTAGCACTCACTTTAGATTTTTTTTTTTTTTTTTGAGAGAGTGAGCTTCTGCTTATTGGTTCACTGTATAAATACTTGTAACAGCTGGGGTTGACTGAGGCCAAAGCTGGGGGCTGGGAATGTAATCCATATCACCAAAATGGGTTATAAGAACTCATCATGAACCTCATTCCAGTGTCTGTATTAGCAGCGAGCTGCGTTAGGGGCAGAATCCAGAGTTGAACCCAGGTATTGTAACGTTGAACGTTGGTGTCCCAACTGGCCTGATTCCTGCTAGCCCAAGTACCTGCTCTGAGCCATAACAGTGGAGAGTGACTTATGTTTTATGGCTTCCTTTCCCCAAAGATTTAATAGTCAATTGTTTTGGTTTCTGCCTTTGGAATTGCTGTTTATCTAATGATCTTAAAGCTTGAAGTAAACATTTGGAAGAGGTCAATTGGTAGATAGCTAGAGCTGATTCTCACCTCTGGGTGAGAGTGAGGGGATAGAAAGTGGTATAGAGTCCCTCTGAGTCTCTTAGGTTCGGTACAGGTGCACCTGTCTTCGGATATTCAGGCTTATTTTTCTGGTTACAATAACTTTCCGTAAGTATTTTGCTCTTTTGGAAAAACTAAAATGAGTACAGAAAGAGGGTCTGGGCTATTGGAGGGTGAGTAAAAATAGCTGTGATTACGTATAAACCCTTTGTCAAAGTATACTGAACGTAATAAAACGCTGTAGCTTGTTATGTTTCTTATTTCTGTACCAAGTGTTTTCATGGTATGTGTCAATTCTAAAGTAAAAATTTTTTTACCTGCTAAATTGAGTTTTAATATTAATTTCTGACACAGTAATCAAGAGAATCTGTTTCTATGCAGGCATTACTTTTCTTGCATTTTAAAGAATTTAATTTAAACATTTTCAGGAAAAATGTGTTTTTGATGTTAGTTAATTTTTAAATTTTATGCATTCCATTTAAATGTTTAAATCCTAATAAATAAGCAGCTGACTGTACATCATTTTAAAAAAGTTTTTAAAAAATTTTTTTCTATTTTATGTATTGGTGGTGGTGAGGAGCAAGGACGCACTCCTACAGAGTGAGAGGTGTTTCATCTCCAAGTGCTTAGGACAGCTAGGGTTAGACCAGGATGACGCCAGTAGCCCAGATTTCCCAGCTAGGTCTCCCAAACTGGTGGTAGGAACCAAAGCATCTGAGCCGTCATATGCTGCCTCCCTGAACATCTTAGCAGGAAACTGGATGTTAAATGGAATAGCTAGGACATCAAGCAGACACTCTTGATGTGGGATGCAGTTATTCCAAGTAGCAACTTACACCAAACACCTGCTCCTAGGCCTTATTTTTAAAATTCCATTAGAGAACATTACTGGTGTTTGATGAAGAATGCTGGTCATTTTCACTTAGAAGCATATAAAGTTAGCTGTATATGCATGAGCTCCAAGCTTTTGTTGATTTCAACCAACACGGAAATAATTTAAAAGAAGTATCACTATGTTCCTAATTCTGTACTGTGAATTTCTATAAATAATTTTATTTAAAAAATCACAGTTGTAATAAAGATGGTAGACTTTTTTCCCTTTTTGTTATTCTCTGTGAAGAATATAGTGTAATAGCTATTTGTATGGCACTTACTTATCAGACATTATGAGTAGTGATTTAAAGTATATGAGAGAATGTATGTAGGATCCATACAAACACTATGCTATTTTTAGAGGAGGAACTTGAACATCTGTGGATTTTTGGTATCCACCAAGTGGAAGATATAGATTCTGTAACCAATCCAAGGTGAATACTGAGGAACAAGTGAACTGTTTTCAAAAAAAGCATACGTTTTTGTTTAATTGCATTTAAATATCAGTATTTTAAAAGTTTATGTCAGTTTTTAATGTAGGTCAGTAGTTTATTTGTTTTAGTAACTGAATTTCTGGTTATTGAGTTTAATAAAAATAGGAACAGGAAGAAGCAAAATCATCTCAATGTCTATTATGTGAATTTTTTATGCATATATTCTACTGAATTGAATTCTTGACTGCTTTTAATTTTCTTGGGAAAATTTATAGTTGTTGGATTTGTTTCTGAAATCAACATTTTAACCAGTAAGTGCCTAATCCAGTGACTTTAAGCACATTTACAATGTTTGGCAATCATCACAATGATCTAATTCTGCTACCTTTATATCACTGCCAAGGAAAGCAGTTGCTCCCTGTAACTCCTTCCTGTACCATGTAGCCAACACTGGTCTGTTTTCTACCTCTGTGGATTTCCTGTTCTGGACATTTTATATACGTGGAATCATCATATGTGGCCTTCGGTGTCTGGCTTCTTTCATTTTGCATGCTTTGGTCAAAGTCCATATGTGACATGCATTGATATGTCACTGCCTTTTGTGACTCAGGGTACTGTATGAATATACATGATGTGTGCTCAAGTGTGTGTGGGGGGCATGGGTGTTTTAGTGAACTTGTGGCTTATTGGGTTGTTGCCACTCTTTGGCTATTATGAATAAAGCTGTGAACATTTTTGTGTGTTGGTCTCTTCAGTTTTCTTGGGCTGGTAGCCAGGAGTGGAACTGCTGGGTCACATGGTTAACTCCATGTTTCACTTTTTCAGGTACCACCAACTGTTTTGAATAGTGATGTGCCACTTCAAATCTGTGTGATCATAAGGGTTCCCATTTCTCCCCATCTGAATGCTTCCCTGATATTTCTGTCTTTCCAATGGCCTTCCTGTTGTGTGCAAAGTAGTGTCTCATTGTGGCTTTGATTTGCCTTTCCTTTATGACCAATGCTTTAAGCTTCCTTTCATGTGATTGTTATGTCTTTTTTGGAGAAATAGCCAGCTCCTTTGCCCATTTTAAAGTTATATTGATTTTTGTTTTTACTGAGCTTTTAAAGCTCTTTATATTAGAATACATTTCTTTACATTTTCAGGTTTGTGGTTTTTGCCCTTTTTCAAGTATTTCTTGATGTGCACATTTTTATATTTTGATGTTTAATGTTTTATGAGTATGTTTTGCTTTATTTCTGGAAATCTATCACCAAATCCAAAGTCCTAAAGACTTAAACACTTTCCGCTTTGTTTTCATCTAAGAATCTTATTTTAACTCTTTAACTTGTTCTGTGTTCAAGATTACTTTAGTTCTTTTGGATTTGGTAATGTCATCTGCAAAATGTTTTTGCTTCTTCATTATTTGAGTACCTTTTGTTTCTCTTCATTGTGTAATTGCAGGTTAGAATTTGTAATTCTATAAATGTGTTGAGAACAGTCATTCTTGCATTTTTCCTAATCTCAAGGGTAAAGGTGTTGGAGCACTGAGCAGGGTCTAAGCTGTGAGTTTTTCATGGATGCTGCTATGCATTGAGTAAGAGTTGTCACCACAAGACTCATCCATTTGTTTATACTGTGACGTTTCAGTGATTGATTAAATGTAGTGAGTTGATTTAATGTTATCTGAGAGGTGGGGCTGAGGGACGGTCTTTGGGATATTGGGAGCGTGCCTTACAACTGTTCTTGTAACAGGTTTCAGTATTTCCGCTCAAGTTCAGCTCAGGTTCTCGCTTCCGGCCTACCACATGATCATTGCCACTACCAGGCTGCCATAACCAGCCTCTACCAAATGCCAGTCTATGGTGCTGACCAGTCCTGTTATCTCCACTGGAAGCCAAAATACACCCTTTTGTTCTAGAGAAGCTCTCTTGGGTGTTTTAATTCAAGTAATTTAAAGTGGACTAATACAAAAGTACTTTATCCAGTTGAGAAAGTTCTCTTTCATTCCTAATTTTTTGAGTGTTTTTATCATAGCATATGTTAGGTTTTTTCAACTGCTTTTTTTTTTTTTTTTTTTTTTTTTTTAGTGCTTACAGTTTGTCTTAATAGCCTCCTTGTTTTCTTCACTTATTTTTGGGCATTTAAGTTCTAGTTTGCTAGCATTTTATTTATTTATTTTTGAATTTTATGCTACAATTTCATATGGCCTGGGATCCCTCCCCCGCACCCCCGATTGATTTTTCCCATATTATTACAATAGTATAGTCCTTCATAAACATCAAGTGTTTTTTGTTTTTGCAACAATGAGGATGAGCACATTGTTTTTTACACCCTGATCCCATGAATGCCTTGTACTAGATGGATTGATTTGTCTACATTGAATACTCTTTCACTTCTAGGATAAATCCAGCTTGGTTATGGTGTGTAATCATGTGAATTATGCTCTTGTATTTCTGGTATTTTCTTTTTAAGGTAATTTATTTGAAAGACAGAGTGACAGGAAGAGAATTGGAGGGAAGAGGAGGAAAGGGAGAAGACAAGAACAGGGAGGGAGAGCAAAAAAATTCAGAGAGGGAGGGAGGGAGAGAGAGATCTTTGACCCCAGGGCTCATTAGCCAGATGTCCCCAGCAGTTGGGCCAGGCTGAAGCCAGGATCCAGGAACTCTATCCGGGCTTCCCACATATGTGACAGGGGCACAAGCTCTTTTTCTTTTTAAAGACTTATTTTATCTATTTGAAAAGCAGAGTTAAATAGAGAGAGAGACAGACAGATCTTCCATCCACCGATTTATTCCCCAAATGGCCACAGTGATAAGAGCTGGGTCAGTGTGAAACTTCTTCTGGATCTTCTGTGCGGGTACAGAGGCCCAAGGTCTTGGTCATCTTCTGCCGCCTTCCTTGGCACATTTGTAGGGAGCTGGCTCAGAGATAGAGCGGCAGGGACTTATACAGTGTTGATATGGGATGTCTGCACCACAGGTGGAAACTTAACCTGTGCCCCATAAAGTTAGCCCCCAGACATGTTTCTTACATTTTATTGTAGTTATTTATCACTATAATTTTCTCATTTAAGTTACTTTTACTGAGACTTGTAGTTGTGCTCCCTTTTCACTAGTTTCAAGGGAGAGAGGTCTGGCATTTGTTGGTTTACTTCCAAAATGGCCAGAATAGTTTACTAATCCAGGTCAAAGCTAAGAGCCTAGCACTCCAACTGATCTCACCATTTGGGTTGCACGGACCCATGTACTTAGGCCGCTGCTTTCACAGATGCATTTACAGGGAGTAGGACCGGAATTGGGGCAGCTGGGACTTTAACGGTAACACAGATGTGGGATTCCTGTCTTGTAGGCAGCAGCTTAGCCTATTCCAACCATAATGCTGATTCCAGCTGTTCAAAAATGTCTATATATCTGAGAATTTCCAGTTCTTTGTTCCACCCATTATTTTTTGTTTCATTCCATTATAGTCACATAAGTTATTGATATAATTTTAGTAGTTTTAAATTCATTAATAGCTATTTTGTGACCTGAAAGGTAATTTATCTCAGAAAATTAGCTGCATACATTTAGAGAAAGTATATCCTCTGCTTCTTTGAATTAGAGAGGTCTGCATATATATCTGTTTGGTGTTTTTGGTTCTTAGAGTTTGTATTTGCTATTTCTGATTCTCGGATTGTTCTGTTGAAGGTGAAATGTTAAATTCTGCTACCTATATTGTTTCAATGTCAGTTTCTCCCTTTGGTTCTGTCAACATTTGTTTTGCATATTTAAAGGCTCTTCGGTTACAATCATGCTTCTATGAATACACTTCAAAAAGTTTATTGAAAGTTGAATTAAGAAATAAGCTTATTTTGGTTGAAAAATTTTGAAATGCATGCATATGAAGAATTTTGGAAAAATTTGTGGAAATGCAAATGATGGAAAAGTTGCATATATATCATTTTTTTTCTGTATGAGCATAAACATCATGTTTTATTTAATTTCTCTCAAAATGTTTTGAAGTATTTGCACGCATTTATAATCATCGGTTCTCTCTGGTGACCAGGCTCTGGTGATAAGCTCTTATTTCTTTTTCTTTTCTCTCTCTTTTCTTTGAGTCCTATAGTACATTTCTTTGTCTCCTTGATGCTATGCCTCATGTCTCCATTTGACTAGATGATTGCCAGTCAGATGATCTTTCCATAAGTTTACCAATTCTTTTCTTGAGCATTTTTGTTCTGAGTGTTGTTGAACCCCTCTATTGTGGTTTTGAAAAAAGACTTATTTATTTCAAAGACAGAATTAGAAAGAGATTGAGATTTCCCATCTGCTGATTTACATTCCACATGGCCACAACAGCCATGGCTGCTCCAGGCCAAAGTTAGGAGCCAGTAATTCCATCTGGATCTCCCATGTGGATAGAAAGGGCCTGAGTATTTGACCATCATGGGTACACGTGAGCAGAAAGCTGGATCTGAAATGGAGGTGTGACTGGATTCCAGGCACTCCTTCATGGGATGTGTATGTCCCAAGTGGCAACTGAACTCACTGTACCACAAAACCACCCTAGCATTTACTTTTACCACCCTGAAGTCTTTACCAACAGACTTCCAATATAATCAATAATGCAGGAATTTTTTGCTTTTTGAAATTAAGAACCTCCACAAATATTCTTATGCATTTCTATTATGTGGAACAAAAATAAATGGACTAATTTTTTAATAATAATTTTTGTGAAAGGATAATGTATGGATTGGTTTGATCAAATTAAGAATTTATTGGATACAATCCAAATGCCCAGGAGAGAGATGCTTTGTCTGCTATAGCTGAAAATAGAAGAAAGCAGGTAGAATTCATATGTAGACAGGAATATATGTGTATTTTTATAGTCTGTTTTTTGTGTTGAATTAAATGGGTTTCTGAATTCTTGAAATCTTTAGAAATTACTTGGGTCCTACAAGTTTGGAAAGATTAACTTGTATTGGATCACAGAATGTACTATGAACTTTAAAGATAACAGTGCATGCTCATTGAGAAATGTTAGGTGCCTTTTCACAAAATTATCTAAGAGGTAAAACATAGTCACAATCCAGAAACTTCAGAAACTCCCATAGATCTTACACCTATGAATATTTGAAATTCATTGAGCTCGAATGACACTGGAAATACTAATTAGGACAATGTAGGAGGTTTTGCTGGCATTTTGGATTTGCTTCTTGTATGAGGTTACTTAAAACCTCTAATCCATTATAAGCACAATATTTTAGTGAAGAGCTAAATCTTACAAATGCTTTTCAGTGCATATAATGTGCCAGGACCTGCAGTAGCCTTTGAAGAGACAAATGTGTTTGTGTGTGTGAAAGGCACATCATCTCCTCCATCTGCTAAGAGGAATAGGTCATTCCTGTAAACTGTGGTAAATGTGTAGCCCTAACAGTTACTTCTCCATCCCCATAGAGCATACCTAGAAAATCCAGGGACTACCTGCAGGCTTCCTGGAAGAAACCCAATGCCTACTTGGGGCCTTGATATGTTATGAAAAATGAACAGTGATGCTAGCAGAAGGAGTAACATGAGCAAATTCGTCGAAGCATGAATAGTTACATATTCTTAATTTAGCCTCATGTACAAGGAAAGTCTATGAAATAAGGTTCAATGTGGCAGATTGACGTAAAAGATTTATTTAAGTTTTAACTTTTTAAAATTTTACAGGGAGAGAGAAAGAGAAAGAGAGAGGGTGCTTCCATTGCTAGTTCACTTCCCAAATGGCTGCAATAGTCAGAACTGAGCCAGTGTTAAGCCAGGATCCAGGAGTTTCTTCTGGGTGTCCCATGTGAGTGCATAGATCCAAGGACTTGAGCCATCCTCTGCTTCTTTCCCAGGCCGTAAGCAGGGATCTAGATCATAAGCAGAGCAGCTGGGACACAAGCTGGTACCCGTATGAAATGTCAGTGCTGTAGGCAGATGATTAACCTCAAGTACTACAGTAGAAATTTTTCTTTTTTCTTTTTGCATATGCTCAGAACCTTAAATCTGACCATTGAGGCAGTGTGGAGTGAACACAAGTTTAAGCTTGAGTATGATATGGTCAGAATTCCTTACTGAATTTGAGCTCTGGAGAATAGATTTTACGGACTGGCTGTAGTGAGTGATGGAGGTGGTTTTGAGAGCCAAGAGTCTGTTAATAAAAAGTCCTGGGAGGAGGCTCTTGCATTAAGCTCTATGAGGGCAGGTATAGATTGGGGGAGGGTAATGATGATAAGTGCTGTCAGAGGAAAGAATATGAGACTTATCCAGTAAAATAGCATATGGGGAGGGAGGGAGGATACTTCTGGTGATAGGATTTTGCCATTAATTGGTAATGGGGATACGAA
Source organism: Ochotona curzoniae (assembly GCF_017591425.1). Lineage (NCBI taxonomy): Eukaryota > Metazoa > Chordata > Mammalia > Lagomorpha > Ochotonidae > Ochotona > Ochotona curzoniae. Next base: position 45,627,263 of record NW_024467106.1, on the reverse strand, counting down.
AATGAAGGCCTTTGCATTTTTTGAGAGAGAGAAGAAAAGGAGGTAGCGGTAAGTTTTGTTTTAGAACTACCTAGTTTAAGGTAATGTGGAATAATCAGCAGGACATGTGAGTTTGAACCTCAGGGGGCAAAGTCAAGGTCATAGATAAAGGTTTGAGATTGATTAACATTGTACTCCCTGGTGAAGAAAGAAGGCCTATTGCAATTGACAGAGAAACAAAACATTATAGATAAATGGGAGGCTGGAAAATGCATTTTGAGAGATTAATTGTTCCACTAGATTTTGAAGCCCTTGAGGGATGCCTCCTTAATTTTGATATCCTCAGCATTTATCTCCATGCCTGGTACCTAGCAGGCACATAATGATTGAATGTTGGAGCAGTCACAACTTTACCTTCAGAAAGTTTCTTAACTAAAGCCATCTCCAGATTGAGAAGGAAATCTTGGTGATATTGTCACTTTTTTGATTGTTAAAAATAGCATATTTATGAGAGCTTAAATTCAGTAAGAATATTTCTATAAAGTAAGATACGCTAGCATCGAGTTTATAGGTTATGACTAGTTTGACCGTTTTGAAGTAGAAATGTGATAATTTTTGCTCTTAAAGTATACTGTGTAATAGAGCATAGGCAGATAGGATAAGACAGGATGCTATAGAGTCCAGTGTCTAAATATGAGTTAATACTCTTAAAATCCGAATATATAATAACATAGCTGTCTTTGAATTTTAGTTTTAATGCATTTATAAGGAGCATGGAGACCATAGAATACTTTCTAACTTATGAAACTGGAAGTATTTAAAAAGATGAAACATGATCTTTTTTCTCCAACAATTTGATGATTAGTGACTCATTAATGACTCTGAATATTACTACTAATAATGGAATTTCTCTGCTTTCTTGCTCCTGGTTCCTGAAGATGAGCTGTGCAGGACATACAGGTGTTAACACAGCTGGATCCCTGAGAAAAACACTGGCCGTGTAACTATCTTTTGCGTTATCATTCAGTGTCATCTTGACCTTGCTGTGCAGAAAATGGTAGATGCTCAAAAAGCAATAAATTTTTTTGACTAAATACAGGACACTCAAACATCATATACATATGCATTATCAGTTTTGAACTTAAAACACATATAAGTTAATGTCAGTGTACCTCTGTCTGTCCCTGAAAGTAATTTACTGCAAGAAAAATATCTCTTTATGGAGTAATGTAATATTCTATACAGTGCTTTCAAGTATACATTTTTCTGTTTGTGCAAGCAACTCAAGGTTATGGTAATCTATTTGTGGGGTGCATTCTATGGTGTATGTTCAGCCTATACCACAAGTTTATCATGTTATCTGGAGCCTTGATAGGAGTCTAAGATTAAATCACTGTATTTTTCAGTTGGATAATTTAACATGAATGGTCAGTTCTTCAGATCCTTAATTGGGCTGTGCCTATTTTGATAATTTGATTCAAGTGATCAGTTTTTTTTTTTAAATTTCCATAATTGGAATGTAACTATGATGGGTTGTGTGGTGGTGAATTTTGCCCTCTTTTCTGGAAGTCATTGGAGAGTTCTGGCTTTGCTCCAGAGTTGTAGGGTAAGTTAAATAACCTGCCAGCAAGAGAAGGCTCATTTCTCACCTCTTGCTTCCTGCAGTAAGAGTTCTGTGCTTGCAGTACCAGCGGAGTGCCTGCCTCTGCTGAGAAAGTGTCAAGGTCTTCTCCCAGGAGGTGTTGAGCATAGCAGGAACTGTTGCATGTATTTTTGGGGACATCATGGTTTGGAGATCTGCCATATGAGATTGTAACCATTGTATAAAGATGATTGTTGTTGCTACACAGGTAACTTGTCAGCATAATAATTGTGTGTCTGTGCATGTGGTGGGGGGCAGAGGGAGGAGAGAAAGAAGTAGAGGGTGAGAGAAAAAGAGATGAATAAATGAGAATGCCCATAGGTGCAAGGAAACAACTAAGAGAAATAAGGATGCTTAAGTTTTTTTATATTTTTGCTTGTCACAAAACCACTTTGATGATACTTGTGCAATTTTATATTTATGATAGATAAGAGACAAAAGGAAAAAAAATTAGGTAGGGAGATAGAATAAATACCAAATCTTAAGTAATTTACTCAACTGCTAATTAATCATTTATAGATATTAAGAGGCCTTGCTGTTTGGTGCTAAAAGCGCTGGACACAGTGTCCTCCTATTAGGGTTGGGAGCAGCAGTTTCACAAGTTGGTTGGTGGAATGAGATGTTGTGGAGATTGCTTGGAAAAGTGTGAAGTATCTCTGAAAACACTGATAGTATTATTAATAGAAATAATACTGTTTTCTGTCCATTTTATTAATCAAATAGCCAAGAAAATGTTAAAAGGAAAGAAATGTTCATTTAGATGTCATTGCTCAAGTCCTCAATATCATTTGAGTTGCATGGATATATTTTGATACTACCTTTTGACACTGATTATCTAACAGAATTTTGGAACTTTCTAAATATTTTTGATTATTTTATTCTGTATTATAGAATTTATGAGTTTGAAATGACATTCTTACCTGATCATATATTTTCTAAGAATATCTATAGACAGTAATTTTTCTCTCAGTTACCAGTATTATAGATTATACAGTTAACTGCAACTGATGTCCTTCATCTTTGTTTACAAACATTTTTTCAGCTGATTAGCTATTAGAGTATGTGATTGGTAGTTGTTCCAGCAAAGTTAGGCCTTATTAGGTTTTACAGTGGACTGTGCACTAGGAGATAATATACTCGTTTCGTGAAACATGATGAAAACAGTGCCTTTATGATGGCCATTTGTGTTTGTGTTATGAGGTTGTTTATTAAACAATATAGATTACTTGCAAAGGTGTAGTAATGAAAAAAAAAAACAAAAACCAGCCATTACTGATGACAAACATTGTCTTTCCTTCCATACCTCTGGGACTGGGGATGTCAACTTTTACTGTAAAAGGCCAGATGGTCTTTTCAGCTTTGTGGACTGGTCTCTGTTTCAACTACTCAACTCTGTCGTGATTGTAGCCACAGACGCTAGGTAAAGGGAAAATTGTGGTTGTGATCTAATAAAACTTTATGTAGAATCACAGGCACTACCCTGGATTTGATTCTCAGGCTGTCGTGGGCTGACTGGGAACTGTTTTTGTGTTTGTACATTGAAAAATGACATGGAGGCTCAGCATTTAGCATCCATGGTGAAAAATAAAAGGGAGATGGGAAGGCAATAAGGCATCAGTGCAAGCAGACATGCACAGGAAGGAGTGGGGCAACGGAAGGCTACAAAGGGGAGGCAAGGTACAGCGTGAACACAGGGTGAGAATAGAGGCGAAAGGGAGTACTGTAGAGGTCTGTATTTGCATTGGAATATCTCTAAGAAAAGTGATTTAGTTAGAAGTTTTGGAAACCACGATAGCTTAGATTAAACAAAATTTTAGGCAAATTGAGGGTCTGATGGAAAGTCCTTATTCCAGTTGTTTTTCTCAGGCATTCATGATTCAGGCACTATGTCCATCTTACTCGTGTTGTAACTCTATTTCAGTTCTTACCTGCAACCCTAACCTATTCTGGCAACTCATTCATGAATCTGTGTTTTTAACATTATGTCCTTGAGTCCAGAGGAATTTATATCTCTGCATGATAAAAGACAGAGGTTCACATTTTGGAAATAAAGTGATTTTTTTCTAAAAATGATTAACTTCATGGTCAACATAAGCAGTAGCAATAGCTATTATTTGTGTTATGGTAAAAGTAGAGTGAGAGAACAGACTGGCATTTCTAATCTGCATTTTTAAAATAAAATATCTTTAAACATTTATTCTGAGATAAGTGTGTTTCAAGATTTTTTTTTACCTTTTGCAAAGTTTTGGTTTTTTTTAGTTGCACACTTTTTTCTTATGAGATCTTTATTAGAAATCTATTTCCTAAATATATATGATTAAAAAGGAAGAAAGTAAATGGTTGATTCTAAAAGAGTAATTTCAGAGTAAAAGTAATGAAGGGATTTTTCTTTTTCTTTTTGAAAATATAAAACTGAGCAATTTTATACCATGTTGCAAAGTGTATGCAATTTTATAAGCATACTTATTTTGTAAAATTTTATGAAAAATCCAATATATGTTCAAATGAACTATTAGGTATTTTGAAGTAGAAAATTATTGCATACACATGTTGTTAAATGTTAAGTAGTGAAAAAGATACAAATTCTTACCTGTGGTAAAGTGAAAAAGGTTGAATAATGTGTTCTAAGTGGATTTAAAGACTGACATTTGAAGTTCAAATTAATGGAAAGGTGGCTGATGACTGTTTGAATTTTAATTCATTCCCAAATTTTTACTTTAAAGGACCTGCTTTTTCTTTTTAAAATAATTTTATCATCTAAATATTCCTTCAAAAATTGTTTAATGGTAAGGGTTTTTTGCTTTAGGTCCTCAATTCCTTTGAGGAAGAAATAATTTTCAGGATTCTAATAAAGTAAAGAATTTGCTTTAGATGTACATTCCTGAAAAGAATAATTTTTGTATCCAGTGGGCATTATTTTTTTAAAATCCACATCATTCCTACTTTTATATTTTATTTACTTTGTTCTCAGACTGTTTGTTCTGTTTTTCCTTTTTTTTTTCCTTCTTATGAGGAGATTGAATACAAGACGAGAATTCTTCTGTGCAGTTCTATATTGCTTCTCTTGCCTGTTGTTGCTTGTTCCCTCTGAAATTCAACACTGCCTTCCTCTGCTTGCATTCCAACAGTCTCCTTCCTCTACTCCTGATTTTCTTCTTTTTTTTGTCATCTTTCCATCATACTCCTTTGCAGCACCATTACATTTTTATTTGTTCTAGTGTTTCTGTTTTATGTCCCATGATACTGTTATTCCCCTTACCATTTAAAATAAAAGAACTCCTAGACAATCATTTTCAAGGCTTTTCTACAAACTTTCTGGGATTGCTTGGAGAACATTCTAGAAGCCTGCTGTCTAAGTGTCAGTGTGAATTACAATGATAAAAGTATCTTGTTTTTTACAGAAATATTTGTGATATTATATTTACTCTAAGTGACGAGTCACTGTCTCTTGGTAGCACATTCAGCAGGTAAGTTTTCATTAGGTGAAATGGTTCACCACGGGTATTGTTCAAATGATGCTCTGTTTGTGGTGTCCCTCTTTAGCTGCAGCAAAAGCAGCTGCATTGTGAAGGTCCTCTCATTTAACACAAAGAACTATTTGACTTGGCAAGTTAAAATGGGGAATCTCCAATTAACAACGTATCCCAGTTTTAAATGCCAAATTGCCCAGGATCATATTGTCATACAGTTTATTTAGAGCACGTGGTATGTGGCTTGCGGTTGATTGTGTGTCAAGCTTCACGCATGGAGTGTGGTGCTGATGTTAATCAGGTGAAGGAAGCCTCGTGCTCACACTGTGTTGTGGATTTTACCTGCACTACTCGTGGTCCCCCTCTTTGCCTCTTTTAGCAATCTGCTTTTGTACTTTGACATCCAGGATTTCCCTAGTGAATTTTGTCACAGAAAAAAGAGAATCATCAATATCGCAGTTAAACTTGACTTTCAAAGCTAATAGTATCTCATTTGGGGGCTCAAATTTAATAAATTTTCTTTGATTCTGGGTGAGTTTTTAAACATCAAACAATGAATTGGCCAGGGTGCAGTAAAATATTTACATCTATTGACTATGGTTCAGAAGGGTAGAAGGCAAAACACTAGTGGTTTGATGCTGATAAATTCTTGGTACCTTAATCCACATTAATGTTTTCTTTTATCTGAGTGCACATCCGTGACAGAAAAGCAAGAGAGCAGAGATATCCATACATACAGAATATAAGGCTTAAAGCAGATATACTTATAAAGTATGATTTATTTTGTTATGCTGAATTTAGTATTCACATCCCGACTGAAGACTAGAGAATTCTAACTCTAGATGTAAGTCTATAGATACTTACATCATAGAGAAATGTGTATGCTATGTGTGTATGTGTATATGTAGATACAGATAGATACATAAATACACATTCTGAATTGGGACACCAGTATCCCTATAAAAACTCATAAAATTATAAAAACTCATAAAAATTGCATTATAATATTTGTTTTCCTATATACAGTTTGACATTCATTTCCTGGCAGAAAAAATATTCGGATCAATTTCTGAAATATAAGGATTTTTATATCCATGGCTTGGCATATACAGTTAAAGATGCCGTGGTGGGTGTGTGTGTGTGTGTGTGTGTGTGTGTGTGTGTGTGTGTGTGTGTGTTTTGAAGAAACTGTTGAGCTTGATAGTCTTGTGAAATGTATTGACTTATTAGGTAATTTAGACACATAATTAAAAATAACTCAAAAATCTTATCATTTGGCTAAATAAAAATAAAACAAACACTAGCTTTTCCTACCTTCTATTATTGCCAAGGCTCATTTTTAGTTGCCAGGTGAAAACCTAGACCTAGAAAATACATTTATTTGCACAATTAATGTTGTTTTTATAGTTATCCGTGTTATTGATCTTTGCTATCTCATAAGGACTCTTCTTTTCCCTCTAGCCTTTAGGCAACTATATAATACCAAATACGTGGTAGCAGAGAGCTAAATTTTAAAAACCTATTCCAGCATAATGAAATTTTTAAAATGTGACAGATACTGAGACTAAACTTTTGTTACAGTGCAGGGGAACAGAATGGGGGCAAGTTGGTTGGGATGGTGGACAGGGAGCTCCCTGAGCCTAAGGAGCTGTAGCATGAAAAAATATAGACACATATATAAAGTATGTGCCTACATATGAAAACTCCTGTCATTAAGACATGTTTAAAATGAGAGCTTACTGACATTAAATTCAAATTAGATGTGGATTCTTAAGGCTTTGACTTAAGTTTTGAAGGTAAAAGCCAAAATGTCTATTTTTGAGTGTTTATATTTATTTATTCTTATTTTACAGTTATGGGAATATCTTCTAATTTGTCCAGAAGGTGGCAGTGTGATATCAACTGCATTTGAGTCCATGGTGGCTAGAGAATTGGCATTTCTGCTCTCTCTGATGGTCTTGTATTGTTATCTTTCTGCATACTTAAAACATAGTACGAATACTGCTGATTTTATTTCTCTTCTCTTATATACAACCTGTGTGACCAGGTTGGTTTATATTTATGTTATTGTTATGATTCTAATTAAATATAATGTGGCAACTTAGAAGCAGGGACAGGGCAAACAAACCTCTTATTTATGTTTAAGTATGCCTATATATTGAGCATATTTGTTTTTATTCACTGTACGTATCACTAAAATTTTCTTTTCATCAACTAGTGCATAGTAGCTATATTTCCCCATTATGTGTCAGTTAATATCATTTAAATTGAACGTGTTAAGAATGTGATAATTATTAGGAGTTTACTGCTTGGGGTGTGTGTGGGGTATGTGTGTGTGTGTGTGTGTGTGTGTGTGTGTGTGTGTGTGTGTGTGTGTGTGTGTGGTTTTGCTTTCTTTCCTTTTTCTTTTGAGGGTATAACTGTGAAAAAAATAATTCAAAACCTCTTGATCAGAGGAGCTCTAGTGACTGCTCTTCCCCTCCTTCATTTCAAGCAGGAGGATGCTTTTTCTTCTTAACATTCTCCCCCAGCTCTCTGAATTAGAGATTTATTTGCAACGAAAAATCAATTAGTCCTAAATTTATTCATGGATTTCAGGTCCAGCGATCAATGCAAGTCCACTCAGTGGGCTCAAGGGGACCCAGTTCATCCCAGTTAATGTGTCTGAAGGGGAATTACCATTGATGCTGTTTTTTTTCCCCCTTTAGGTCAGAGATCAGATCTCCCTGTCACGGACCGCAGCAAGTAGGAACGACTTCAGCCTGCAGCTACCCAAACTGCACCTGGAGACCTTTGCAATGGACGGGCTCAAGGGCGGGCCAGAGGTTGTAGCATGCCAGGTTAGAGTCTAAATAACATTGTTTGCTGCTGGGACGTACGGAAAAATAAATTGCACTAACTGGAGAGAATGAAAGCCTCAAAGTATTGTGAATAATTTAAAGGAGATGCAAATAATTTTCCTGTCTATCTTTTAGCAGAATATTTCACAATTTTTTTTTTCCTAAAGCCCAAGACTACTCTATTAAAGTTGATCCAGAAAAGTACTTTCACAGAGGAAAACATGTGTTTTGTAAAGTGCAGTTTAAGCAACACACTTTCCTGCTAGCAGAGGAGAGTATGGCACTAAAGTTGTTATTATCTTTAAGCTAGTCACCAAGTGTTGCTCTTATTGTTTTAAAATAAACTGCTTCAGGTAAGATGATCAAGCGAGATACCTTATATTTTGTGAGGTTAATTTCAAAATATATCCAATATTTCTTTTGTGGCCATTTCATTTCAGCAAAACTGTAAGCTAGCTGGGTTTTATACTGAAGACTACTTTACTCTAATGCTTAATTTTAAACAGTGTAATACTATGTGGAAATTGGGTTGTTTCATTTATGAAATTTAAAGCACCAAATCATTTAACCTCAGATAACTTTAAAACTTAATAGAGAAATTATTTTTAGAAACATTCATTTTCAGATGTTGTAAGAAGCCTTATATTCTATGTCCATATTAATTCTTTGGATTTTTTTTCTGAAAGTTAAGAATTTTTGATCAGAAAAAGACCAAAATTCTGCATGTGACTGATTTTTATTTTAATGACCAATCATTGTATTAGCAACATTTATCAACATTATGTAAATTTAAGGAAGCCTGTTTTTTTTTTTAAAGAGGTTACCTTTACTCTATAGCATCCTAGATTTTCTGTGTACTTAAAGGAGAAATATTTCTTAAAACTCAGTCTGCATTTTAACTTTGAGATTTTAAAACAATCTTTTTCATTCTTTAGTTATGCCCTGTGGAATTTTATTTTGTAAAAAATAAATATTAGTCCATGTTGATATATGTTCACCTTTTACATGTTTCATAATCCAGTTTAATTTATTCATACTCAAATACATATACTCATTTTCTCTTTCATTAGATTATTAATCAATGCATTTAAAAATATGCAATAATGAAACTAAACATATATGTTTTCACTTTATGTTATAGTTGAGAACACTTACCATTATTTAGCGTAAGACTAATACGTAGGTTTGAAATTTGATTATGTGTATATTTGGATTCATTGTAACTGTGGATATAGGATGATTTCGATGTTTTTCTAGTCGTGGAAAACTTAATCCTGTACTTAACTCTCTCGGTATAGAGTCTTACAGGACTTTGGACTTACGGCAATTTATATACAAGGTTTTCCTCAAATTAGATTGTGGTGATTTGAGAGTGACTGATTCGTAGGAATGTCAGTTTTAGGGCCAAACTGTGGACTGCATGTAGAGACCCCTAATTCCAACTCCCATCTCTTCCAGGTTCTAATAAAGTTAGCTATGCACATTGCCACATATGTGTGGGTGAGGTTTTGATTGGCGCGTTGCACAGTACATTGTACTTACAAATTTAGAAAGCATGGATTCACTATTTCAGTGAACACTTACTACGTACTGGGCTCCAGGCTTAGTTATTATTATTATTATTATTTTTTAGCTTTATGATGCAGGTCCATCGGCTCAGGGACTTTCCCTCTCTCCTCCCCCAAATCTCTTTCCGCACTGATTCCCTCTACAGTAGAACAACAATGTAGTCCTTCAAAAATAGTCATAACTCCATCATTTTATTTTCTAAGCGTGTCACATCATTCTGCCGTTGTCTATACCTACAATGCTTAGTTCTTTCAATACATCAGTCATTTGATTCTCCCAATGGATCTGTAAGTAGGTGGTGCTGTCTGCCTCGCAGGTGACTCTCCTCAGATTAACAGAGAGGAAATGGAGCCCAAGAGTGACTTAATTCCAAGAGTAGTTGTAGTGAAGATCTGCTGCTAATTCTGACACTAAAATATTTAGACCTTGATAATGTTAAGAATAAAACCTTGGGGATCCAGAATGGCATTGTCGTCCACTTACATTAATTATACATCTGTAGTTTATGCTGTATGGTAGATAGATTTTGCCACACGTGAAAAAATGGTTTCCATTTGTCAGTCTCACAGTAGGAAGCCTGACTTTTCACTTGTAAAGATGTGTGCATTTAGGCTAGGTCTGGCTGCTTATCTAGCAACTCATTGTTTAGCTTTGCACTCTGTGCTGAGAAATGGACAGTTTAGAGGGCACGGCTTTTGATTATGAAGTGAGAGTCACTGTTCAGGGTGTGGTAGTACACGAACCATTTGGCAAACGGCACACCTGCCATTTGGAGCAGTAGGAGCTGATGATTTGTTTCTTTTCCAATGGGGCAAAGCTGTATAGCTTGGAAGGAGGGAAGATTGGTGAGTAGTATTGAAAGAGGAGGAAAATGAGTGATTAGCTATCTGTGAACTTAGAAGAGCTGCTCTTCTACAGGAGAAAATTTAATTCACCTGGACTCCGAGAACCGCTGTTTTAAAAAGACTGCTTTTTTTTTTCTTTCATGCTAAAGTCAGACTGGAAGAGGTTGTCCATCTGCTACTTCACTCTACAAATTTCTGCAGCAATAGCTGGTGCTGGGCCAGGTTGGAGTAGGTGCTATGAACTCCATTCGAGTCATCCACGTGGGACCCAAGTACTTGACATTGTCCTCTGTTGGTTCCCAAGATGTGCTTTAGCAGGATGCTGGATTGGAAACAGAGTAACCATGACTTGTGCCATGCACTCTAATAGGAAATACGGGCATTCCACATGGCATTAAACCACAACACCTGTACTCCCACCAACAGTGGAGTAGGATATCTTTACCTCCACATTCACATCAGCAGGTGTTACGAGATGTCCAAATGTAGGCCAACCTCACGTGAGTTAGATGGAACCTCAGTGTGGTTCTTACTTGTATTTCCCTGACAGCTAGGGAGTCTGAATATTTTTTCATATGTCTATTAGTCATTTGAATATGTTCTTTTGAAAAAAATGCATGCTCATTTCCTTCAGACATTCCTTCTAGAGTTGTTAGTTTTGCTGTTGTTGAGTTTCTGAAGCTCTGGGATTTATAAATCTTGGATATTAGTCCCCTATTGGTTGTGTAGTATGCAAAGATCTCATCCCATTTTATTGGTTGCTTCTTCACTGTGTTGATTTATTATTTTCTGTACAGAAGCTTCTTAGTTTGATGCAGTCTTATTTGTTATGTTGGCTTTTGGCGACTTTTCTGGAAATCTTTACCAATGCCTCGATCTGCTAGAGTGCTTCCTTTGCCTTCCTCTGATAGTTTGATGGTTTCTGTATGCAGATTTAGATCCCTGATCTTTTTAGAGTTGATTTTTGTATAAGGTGAGAGGTGGGGTCTTGCTTCTTACCTCTGCAGGTTGCTTTCCAATAGTCCCAACAGCATTTGTTGAAGAGACCAGTCTTTTTTCCCTGGACTGACCAATCATTTTCAGTTCTCTGTTATAGATAAGTTGGCTGTACCTGTGTGGGCTTACTTGTGGGTTTACTATTCTGTTCCATTGATCTCTGTTTCTCTTCCAGTAAAGACTGCTTGGATGACTGCTGCCTTGTAGCATGTTTTGAGTTTGGAATTTTGTGATTTCTCCAGCTTGATTTTTGTTCTTCAAGATAGCTTTTGCTATTCGTAGCCTTTTGTATTTATAAATGAATATTTGTATCACCTTTTTGGAGAGTAAAATTGTTAGGATTTTAATTGGGATTTCATTGAATCTGCATGTTACTTTTGGTAATAGGGACAGTTTTGAAGATTTGATTCTACCAATCTGAGAACATGGTTGATTTCTCCATCTTTTAATGTCTTCTTCTGTTTCTTTTTAAATGTTTTTTTTTAAATTTTTCTACATCTTTGATTAGGTTTATTCCAAGGTATTTAAGGTTATTTTCTACTATTTTAAAGAGACTGTTCTTTCTCAGCCATAGTTATCTGTATATAGTAGGGCCATCAATTTATCTTAATTAATTTTGTACCCTGTCAAATTCTCTTAAGAGTTCAGATAGTTTCTTGATTGAGTCTTTTCATTCTCCCATGTATAGAATCATGTCTTCTGTAAACAGGAATAATTTTAATCCCTAATTTATGATTTGAATTCCTTTCATTTCCTCTTCTTGCCTAATTGCCCTGGTGAGGACTTCCAATACTATGTTGAATACTATGTTGAATAGTAATGGCTATTGAGATTATGTCTATTGAGATTTTTAATTACCTAATGGATCAGTTTTGATAAATTGTAGATGTGCAGAAATAGACCCATTTCTACTTGGTCTCCCAATTTGTTAATGTATAGTTGCTTTTATTAGCTCCTGATTTTTCTATGTATATCCAAGGTATCTGTTGTTACATTTCTATTTTATTCTCTGATTTCATTGATTTGTATTTATTCCCTTTTTATGGTTAGTTGGGCTAGTGGGGAATTTATTTTTTTGGATTTTCTCAAAGAATTAGCTCTTTGATTGTTGATCTATGTGTTAATTCTGTTGGTCTCTGTTTTGCTTATATTTTTTCCTTCTTTTTGTTATTTTGTTCCTGTTAATCTTGGAATTCTTTTGCTGTTTACCTAGCTCCTTCATATGTATGGTTAGCCCGTTTATCTGGTGCCTTTCTGGTTTCTTTATTTAGGTACTAATTGCAATGAACTTTTCACTTAGCACTGCCTTGACTGTGTCTCACAAGTTTTGATATGTTGGGTTGATGCCTTCATTTATTTCAAGCAACTTTTGTTTTTGTTCAGAAACTATGGAAATCAGAATAGAAAGTGCTCATAGAACTGAAAATTATCTACTATATGACTCAGCTGTCCCACTGTTGGGAATATATCCAAAGGAAATGAAATACACGTGAGAAATGACCTCTAATCCTATGTTTATAGCAGCACAATCTACAATAGTGAAGAATGGAAATAACCCAGATACCCATCAAAAGAAGAATGCATAAAGAAACTGTAGTACAACTATTCCATGGATTAATACTTAGTCATTAAAAATAGTGAAATTTTACCATTTGTAACAGAAAGGTGCCAACTGGAAACCATTATACTCAGCAAAATAAGCCAACTCCAAAAGGACAAATATCATATGTTTCCTCTGATAGAAGGCCATCTTCACGCAAAATATGAAACAAATAGATATATAGGTAAACATGTGTATACATATATTCTCATAGATGAACTGTATAATGGAGACTAGCATATCCAGGAAGTAAAGATATGTTGTTGTATTATGAATCTCTATGCTTGACTAAAAGAAGGACTCCCAATGAAACTGTTAAATAATTCTTAACAATATGATACTATATTTCCTACCATTGCCCATAACTGCAATGCCATGATACACTTAAATAGCAGAATGTTGGACTTGTGACTGTTTCTCAAGGACTCTACTATTGTAATATTATGGGGGAAGATGGTGGAGGGAAGGACGGGAGAGTGGATGGGAGATAGAATGAGAAATCTCTATACCAGAAAACTATAAAATGGAAAATAATAGCAACAAGCAAAAAAATACAACCCATCCCCACCATATCAAACATTACTCCCTTGTAACTTTTTACTCAAATTTATGTAGCTGAAAAAAGTCTAATACTTCTGATTTCTTGGACGTATATGGACTTACATGAAGGAAGCATGTATGTAGAGATCACAGTGCTTGTCCGAGAAAGCAGACAATACATACTGGCTGTTGTTGTTGCATCATAATGAAGTCCTGTAATTTTAGGGAACTGTTACTTAATATGTTTCTCTCCATATTTTCCCATTTTGTTCCCTCATCCTTCTCAGTTTTTTTTTTTTTTCCAAAAACCGTAAATAATTCTGGCCTAACACGGCCTTAGTTGGCTTCCTGTGTGCTTCTTTGTGTTATGTGATATTTCAGTGAAACCATGTCTCAGTGAAACTTTTTGTCTAAGCCTCTATGGCTTGTATCGCCCCAGTAAAAGTGTGTTAGGTTTTTTTTTAAAATTATGATTATGAGAAAATGCAAACACTAAATCAGACTAGTTAGCTTTAACAGAAGAGTCTAGTACAGTTTGAATCTAGAATACCCAAACCATCTCATTGAAGTGTTTCAGATTTAGCTCATAAGAAAAGGTAAATGTCCATATTATGTAAGAATAAAACCTGCTATTATCTTATACTCTGAATTGTTTTTCAATAACTATTATCTCTAATACTAATACTACCTGACAAACTTCGGTAATCATAATTAAATGCCTTTCTCTCTGCGTTCAAGGATAACAAATAATCATTAAATGAACAGTAACAATAGCCCACATTTTTGAGTGCTTACTCTGTACCAGGTACTACTGGGGTAGTCTTACATTATGATCTCATTTAATCCCTGCAACACTTTTTTGAAAAATAGGTGTTTTACCTCTATTTCATTTTACAGAGGAAAAAAATGAAACCTGCTGGGATGAAGTAGATGCTAAAAGTCATATGCCCAGTGTCTAGGAAAACTTACCAATTTATGCTTTTAATCATGCCATTCTGCCTTCTGTATACTTGAATTACTGGCTTGCTTTGTTTTATTTTCTTTTAAGCTGGCTAAGAAGAAAAAGAAATAAAGGTAGAGGCTGTTTATAGAATATGATTTTGTTTGAGTGAAAATAGTATATATTAAGAATACAGACTCAGAAGGTTAGCTGAGCAAGTTTCATCTCTTAGCTGTGTTTTGGCCTCTTCATGCGTAAAATGGAGATAATAAAAGTGCCTCACTCATAGTGATATTATAATGGCTAAATGGCTAACCTGTTGAAAGTGCTTATAATTAGTGAGGGATGTATAACAAATATTCACTGTTTTCTAATTGTCCACTAGCAACCCTGGTCTTTTGCTGCCTCCTCAGTTTAGAATTGTCTCTGGTACTGAGGAGGTCAGCAGCATTTGTGGGTGAATGTACATGCTGTTTCAGATACCTGACAAAATGACTTAGGAAACTAATGTGATCTAAGCTGTCCATGCCCTTAAGAGTTGGTATCGAGATTTTTAACTTTAATACTCAGGTCATTTCAAAAGAGAACGTCTCCCAGATCATCTCATTGAAGTATGAAAGGTTTAGTACGTAATACTGATACCTCTGGGAATGTGGCATGTAAGATATGTTTACAAACACTTCTTTTGGAGTCTCCATTGTGAAATCATTTGTTTATAGAGATATTAAGTGATAGCATTTTCATTGTAAATGTAATAATCCTTTAATTACTTCTAACCCCTTAAGGTCATTGCATTGTCTTTACTTGGCATGGTTTTGTATTATGTGTTATACCCACAACTTTTGGGAAACCATGTCTTTTACTTTTCTGTTTATTTTGAAGGCACAAAAATTTTGTGGGCTTTAAAAATATTTATAAGTAAATCGTGAGGAGCATATAATTGGGAATTCTGTTAATTTTTTAATACATAAAGGAGTAAGACACACAGTAGTACCTTTACTGTCTATCTAGGAATAAAATAGGTTTTAGTAAATACCTTAAATGTCACAGAGTAAAATGTCTAAAATTACTCTTCATAATTTTTTACATGTATTCTCTTGTTAACTGTTTATGCAGAGAGCTTCTAATTGCTGTAGGTGAAATTTATGCATTCCTAACATTTACATACTCACAAATTAAAGAGATATAGGGTAGTTTCCTTAAAAGGTTGTATCACTATGATATTTTCTTCTTCATGTAGTCCTTTTCACACAAGTGCATTTAAGGATAGTTTTGATATTTTCAAATGCAAGAATCAACATTTTGAATGAAAATCTTGTTATATTTGTGAAGTACTCTTTTATGTAAAAAGTTGTAATATACCTGATTTTTGTTACTACTATGGTTATTTCTCTATTTATATTTATAAATTGTGATATTATAGTAGCATAATTGTGATAGTATAGTAACATAATACAATTTGGTATATAATGTCATTTTCCTTAAACAATTTAACAGGAAAGATTCTGAGAATTTTTAAAGTAATCTTTAAAAAGATTAGAGATATTGTACATGTTCACAACAATAAAAACATTAGACTATTGAGGGATAGAGGAAAATGAAGATCATTTAACATTCTGTCTTTCAGAAACAACAAATGCTAATATTGTGATATATATGCTTAAAGTTATTTTTTTAGCCGCAGATTTATAAAGTTATGGACTCATATCACTTATATTTAATCTCTTCGTTGCAGATAAATGTATCTAAATTGTTTGCAATTCTTGATAAAAAGAATATGTGTTAGAGGCTGGGATTGTTTAAAGTTTTTAAGTATTTATCAGGTGAGACATTTTACATCTTGCATCATGGGTTGTATTTGAGACCAGAGGTGGATGTTTACCATTGTTTTTATTGGTGGAACTTTTCATCTCTCTTTTGGCTTAAAGAAAAGAGTTGCATGTATTTGAAGAATTACATACTCTCTACTCCGTAGCTTAGTTGAAAGTCTGTATGAATTACTTCCTCTGTGGAATGATCTGGTGTGAGTGATGTGCCCTGACATCAATTAAAGTCTGATAGTAAGCCTTTTAAAATCAGGTATGGTTCACAAAATCTTAAAAAAAAAAATTTTTTGTCAATCATTTTTCTTTGTGTCTTATAAAAAGGAGTAATTAGGAAGAAAACAGCATCTGAGCAGAGTGAGTATTACTGGAGGTTGAAGAAATTTTGTGATCTGGAAAGAGCTAGGAGTGGCTGTAGCACAGACGAAACCCTTGCCCTTATAGACTCACATCACCCCAGGAAGAGGAATGCTCACTGTTTTAAGCATCATTACCTTTTTCTCATGAACACATCCTTTGATATGATGGATAAACGTGGCAGGTTTTCCTTGTGGTACTGAAAGGGCTCCAGAAGTTCTCTTCTAGAATCACTGTTTTGGGTGAGTTCTTTGCCTTGACACCCTAAGCGTAGCAGTTTCCCTCCCTGTAAAATGGAGACCATAATCTCTGCCCTGGTACCTTGTGGGGTGATTAGGAGGGATCATATGAAAGCCATGAAAACACTTTGGAAATTACACAGCACATACGTATTTTTTGAATTGTTTCACTTTATTTAGCAAATGTGTATTCCCTGGTCAGAGGTACTTTTCAATTTCAGGTTGAGAATCTTTTACCCTTCTAAAAGACAAGCGAGTAAATCAGATTATAGGAAGGGTGGCAGCCACAAATCTGTGTAATTTTCTGTATGTCATTGAGTTTGCGGGACACATCATGTTGATCAGAATGGGAATTGCATTCTTAACAGCATAGTATTTGGGAAAGATAAAATAATTCCATTTTCTGAGCAAGGAGGCAGCAGCTGAGTATTAGAGAATATGTTTCTGGAGAGGTCTAATGCCTAGAATGACGTCCTGGCTCTGTAATTTAAGCATGTTGGCAAGTCTCTCAACAACCTGACCCACCATTTCCTCATCTGTAAATGGTGACAGTGAAGCCTTTCTTGCTTTCATTCACACGATCATTGGGAGACCAGATGAGATCCTGTGCATGCAAAACTGCTTTTTACATTAGAAAACAACGTATTAATCCAAGCAATGTTGGACTAAACTGCAGAGGCCTTGGGTCAGGAATAGTGACCCAAATACATTGAGAAACATTTTAGTGTTTTGATTCTGGAAGTTTTTAATTGATCTGTTCAACACGTACCTTCAAAAGAATCAAATGCTCGACAGTGTTAGTGTTTGTTTCCAGTTCAGTATAAAACCCTTTGGTGGTACATGCCCTCCATATACTTCTATTTGAATCATTATTTATGCAGATTAATTAAATATCACTAATATTTTCATGTTCTTAAAACTGTCACTTTTATTTGTATCATTTTTTTGAATTTCAAAAAAATGTAGTAATTTAAAAAAAATGCCAACTCAGTGCAGTAATGATATTTGCTTGTATTTGAAATATTCAATATGCATATATTAAAAATAAAGGTGGCAAAATATAACAAAACTGAATGTATTTTTTATATATGTTTATTTATGGTTACAGCTTTCAGTTCTAAGCACTAAAGTTGCTGAATGATTTTAGCATAATTTCTGTTATTAATGTTAAGAGGCAAAAAGTAAATCCCAAGCTTGACCTTTTATCTTTTTTTCATTTTTGAAGTCTGTTTTAAGTGTACGTATGACATTACTAGTTAATACCTTTTAGTGCTTATTATTGAGAGACCGAAGCCTTTGAACTCTCAAGTGCTAGAGCCAGAATTGCTATTCATTTAGCTACTTGGGCCAGAAAAAAACGATGCTTGATGGACTGCCTAGGTGAAGACCTGGAAAAGGAAGGGTTATCTACAAATTGAGTGAGTTTATTATGGCTTAGTGATTTGCTGATTGATTTCATTTGCTGTCAGTTAAGGCTCTCTTAATGCCAGTTTTCTTTGCATAATGCCTTGAAATAAAGACTGATGAAGTTCTTCAGATTGATGCCGCTTATATAAACTGACCCTGATTTGCCCTACCCTGCATGACAATTTAAGTGACAGCAGTTAGAGTAAAATACAGCAATGAATATGCATCTTAAGGATTAAAGGAGATGCAGTGAATCATTCAGTCTTAGACTAAATCCAAAGGTGATTTCTTGTAATAATTCCACAGATGCCTTCAGTTTTATTGAATTGATTATTATTATTCTCAAGTACAAGTTTTCATGTAAATGTATATGTATATTTTTAAAGTGAGAAAGAGGACATAAAGTCATCCTAAGAGCAATTGCAAATCTTTTCAAGTTATAGTAAATCTTCCTTTGTATGATAACTTAAACGTGGGGTTGTCACAATCTTAAGAAATATTTTATTTGTATAGCCATGTGAAAAAGAATAGTATTGGATTCTTCTCTCATATGCAGACATCAATTTGGAATGGGTTAAAGACCTGAAGCTTAAAACTTCTAGAATGAAAAAAGAGAGAAAAGTTCCTTGATTTTGGTCTTGCAAATAACTTTATGGCTATGATAATAAAAGTATAGCAACAAAACAAAATAGACAGTTTATGAAGTTTTTGCACAGCAAAGAAAACAGAATAAAAAGGTAACATGTAATTAGAATATATCCAGTAGCTTGGTTTTTAAAAATTTGTTTACTTATTTTTCTGTATGTCTGAGGGATAGATAGATAGATACATAGTTAGATAGAGAGATAGATAGACAGATCAATCTTTCATCTGATAATTTATTTCCCAGTTGCCTGCAACAGCTGGGGCTGGGTCTGGCCAAAGCCAGGAGGCCGAAATCAATCTATGTTGTCCATCATGGATAGCAGGGATCCAGGCATTTGAGCCACCACCTGCTGCCTTCCAGACTTAACCTTAACAGGTTAGAGTTAAGTAGAGTTGGGATTCAAACCAAAGCACTCTGCTGTGAAATCCCTGTGTCCCCAAAGGGATCTAAGCAGCTAGTCTGAATGCACACTTTTCATATAAGATGTTCATAAAACTCAAAGCAAGAATATAAATAGCTGTACTGAAAAGTGAATAAAGGACTTAGGTTTTACTAAAGGAACACACAGAGATATACAACAGGTATATGAAAAGTGCTCCATGTCACTAATCATTAGGGAAGTGAAAGTCAAAACAACAATGAACTATCACCTTGTAATAATTGGAGAGGCTGCTATCAAAAAGTCATGAAGATAAAACTGTGGTTTAAATGTGTACCTCAATTTCAAGCATTGTCAACTAGTTCCCACAGCAGCAGTGGTGAGAGGTGCTTATTTGGCTTATTAGGTCATGAGGATTTTGCTCTCATGAACAGACTAGCTCTGTAGGTGGTTTCTTATCATGGGAGTAGTATCCTTATAAAAGAACTAGTACTGCCCTCCATCTTTCTTTCTCCCATGTGATATATTGTGATGTTCTGCTCTATTTTGAGGCTGTTGGAACATCCTCCACTGATGCTAGTTCCTTGATCTTGGACTTTACAGCCTCCAGACCAGTGAAAAATAAATTCATGTTCTTTATAAATAATCCAGCCTGTTGTATTCTATAGCAGCACAAAGTAGACCAAGACAGATAGTACAAGTTGGCAAACAAACAGAGAAAAGGACACCGTTGTGCATTGTTGAAGACAATGTAACTGAGTGTAACGATTATGGAGAATCATACAGAGGTGCCTCAAAGAATTAAAACAGGAATACCATATGATCCAGAAATCCTGCCAAATCCTATCCAAAGAAAATGAAGTTACTCTCTGCAAGACATAGCTTCACTCCCATTTTATTATAGTGTAATTCACAATAGCCAAGATAAGTAAACTGTTAATTGACCTCCGATGCATGACGTGTAAAGAAAATATCATAGAATATCATTTTTAAAAAGAGATTTATTTGAAAGGCAAGAGTGATAGAGAAGTAGAGACAGAGAGTAAGAAAGAGATCGTCCTTCTAATGGTTTACTCCCCAAATGGCTGCAACAGCTAGGCCTAGGCCAGGCTCAAGTTCTCCCACATAGAAAGTAGGAGCCCAACTATTTGGGTCATTATACACTTACATTAGCTGGAACCGGATGGGAGGATGGAAAAGCTGGGGCTTGAGCTAGCACTTGGATATGGGATACCAGCTTCACCCAGTGTACCCTAATTTTTACCTCAGACTACTCATCCTTCAAGGAATGAATACTAATGTGTAGCAATATGTATGAGCCTATAGAACATTGTGCTAAGTGGGAATAAAAAAACTCCTGAAACAGAGAAACTTACAAAAATAGCAAAATGGTGATTACCAGGGCCTTGGGAGAAGTGGGAAGACACTGGGAAAAAAAGTATAAACTGAATTATAAGATAAATAATTTTTGGAAATCATACCATAATTTTGTAAAATGAATGGATATACTTGGAACTTATCAATGGAGTAGATTGTAAGTTTTCTAATATTAAGTATTATTTTAACTATGTGAAGTGGTAGGTATGTTAATTTGATTGTAGTAGCAATTTCCTTATGTACTTGTATATGCATGTGAAATCATCAGGCTGTATACCTTAACTATGTTACTTTCTGTTTATCAAAATATTTTCATTAAGGTTGCATAGCCTGCATATTAGGTACATACTTAGAGTATGTTTTCTTGAGGCTCTTTGTATGACTGGCTTCAGATTCTTCTGGTATTAATAGAACCTTTTAACTTTTCCAGTGGCCAAAAATCTTAGGGTGCTGGCTAAAAGGACGTAATTTTTTGAGATAAGACTAGATTAAATAACTCACTGGAGAAAGCATAAAATATTTGTTGCAGGGTAAATTGTGGCACAATAAAATATTGGTGTGTCTGAACATACAGCAAGCAGAAATTCATGAATTGAGCAATCTAAATAGAAATGGTTCAGAGAGCCCAAATTAGCTCTGTGAAATATATAGTTGTTGATTGATTGAGTCACTTATATTTAAACAAAAATTGAAAAAAAATATAAAATTTAAAGTTTATGTATTTGATATGCAGAGAAATAGAGAGAAACAGAGTTCTCATCCATTGATTTTTTTTTCTTCAAATGACTGCAAAGTCTGGGACTGGCTGGGCCAGGGTTGGGAGCCAAGCACTCAATCCAGGTCTCTCATTTGGTTGGCAAGAACCCAGCTACTCGAGCACTAGCAGGAAGCTGGAGAGTCAGAATTGAGTGTTGAACCAAGGACTGCATTGTATAGTGCAGGCATCTTACCCACATGTCTCAATACTTGATCACAACAAATTATTTTATTGATAATTTCCTTTATATATAATATCCTTATTTCATTTAATAGAACATCAGTGTTTTTTTTTTTTTTTTAATTTTTAAGCTTAAGGACAAGCCAATTCTAGCTGACAAAAGTTTACCATTTTAGAAAGCAGGAATTGTGTTTAAGCCAGTCTGGGCTGGCTATGGAACCTGTTCTCTGTCCCCTCCAGTGCTCTGTCTTTCTTGGTTCATTCAGTCTCAGGGATCAGGAGAGGTTTCGAGAGTAACAGTAGCAGCGTACCTTCTGAGCTGCCAGGTGAGCTAAGAGACATACAGAATGGCTTTAACCCAGACTGTGTTCGAGACAGGAAGCCATATGAAGGAGCTAATAGAGCAGACCAAATATTCATAGAATCTTTGTACTGTGTTTGAATCCCATTTCCACATAAGTAGTTTTTCTTTTCTTTCTTTAAAAATATCTGTTTTTATTACAAAGTCAGATAAACAGAGAGGAGAAGAAACAGAAAGGAAGATCTACTGTCCACTGATTCACTCCCCAAGTGACTGCTAATTGCTAGTGCCTAGCTAATCCAGAGCCAGGAGCCTGGACCGGCCTCAACTGCTTTCCCAGGCCACAAGCAGGAAGTTGGATGGGAATTGGGGCTGCCAGGATTAGAACTGGTGCCCTTATGGGATCCTGGTGCATGCAAGGTGAGGACATTAGCCACTAGGCTATCATGTCTGACCCACCCCAATGAGTATTTTTTTTTAAAGATTTATTTTTATTATTATTTTTTTTTTATTGGAAAGGCGCATATACAGAGAGGAGAGACAGAGAGGAAGATCTTCCGTCCGATGATTCACTCCCCAAGTGAGCGCAACGGTCGATGCTATGCCGATCCGAAGCCAGGAGCCTCTTCCGGGTCTCCCACGCGGGTGCAGGGTCCCAAAGCTTTGGGCTGTCCTTGACTGCTTTCCCGGGCCACAGGCAGGGAGCTGGAAGGGAAGCGGGGCTGCCGGGATTAGAACCGGTGCCCATATGGGATTCCGGGCGTGCAAGGCGAGGACCTTAACCACTGCGCCACTGTGCGCCGGGCCCCCCAATGAGTGTTTTAAAGCTCTTTCATATCTTTGGAGATGTTTGTTCTGAAGAGCATGTTCCTCTTCCCACTGATCACTGGAATGAACTCAAAGAAAAAACAGAGAGCTGTTGAAGAAGTGCTACTAAAACTGGACTTGGTTTTGACCGTCTGACTTAATTTAGCAGTTTCGATAATTAACAGAATAACAGAAATTTTTACATATTTTTGTGTCTGTTGATTTGTAGCTCATTTGTAGCTAACAGAATGTCTCACAAGAAATTGGTACAATGAATTGGTAAGCAACTTCTTGGAGTCCTTTTGCTTATTACATGAATTTTCATGTACTGCAGTGAAACACGATCCTCTGTACATAGGTTTAGCAACTCTAAAAGGTCCAGTTTGGTTGTAACATAGCAACTGTTTTTAGTCATTTGGACCCACCACCTGCATCTGTAATTCCTGACTTAAAATTGTGTCATGAAAACTGGTAACCAGGAGGCAAAATCTGGCCTGCCTGAATTCTGTGGCTAAACTTGAAAAGAACTGATACAGAGCTCTTTCTAATATCAGTTTTTCCTGAGCAGGGTGATTACTCAAGTATTTACTGTAACATATGTCTGATTTAGAGGGTACTGCCCCAAATCTCAGGGTACTATTTAATGTATGGTACAGTTGCTCGTATTTCCTGACATGTGAATCATATCTAGTTCCCAGGGTTTCAGATAAGGGCATTGTGTGAACTGGATTAGCACTGTAAACCAACATCTACACCAATGACATGCAGCATTGCTCAATGCAAGCTTATTTTTCTTATAGTACAATAGTATGCTTGCCTAAACAAGCAATTTAAATTGATGTCTACTATCATTTGCTTCTTATTTTGAGTCATCAAGAACTTGGTAGGAGTCCTTGGAGGTTTAAAGAGACCTCGACTGATGCATCATATCCAAATCAGATATGGTTCCAATAGACTTTATTTTGCTTGTTTCTAATGCCAGTTTGCAGTCAGAACACACCTTTCAGCTACATACGAGTTTCAGTCCCCTTAGACACTCTTTTTAAACTCCTGCTGTTATATTCTGAAATCAGAATGAATGCGTTGCCTTATCAGATGATTTACTTATGTTTCCCTGCCAGTCACTCTAGTTTGTTCCCACTGGATAAGAGAATGACAATTTTTACATGATCTGGAAAAGTCAGACGAAGGTTCTGAGAAAAAAGCAGTGTCTCAGCTCTCTTCTGAGTGCAACCACTTTGTTGTTCTAATCACCAACTCCTGGAAATCCATAGATGCCTCAAATGCCAGAATGGCTTTTACTGCAAAGTTCCCCATTTATTAAGGACAGAAAGTAGAACATTGAAATACACGATTTAGATACCAGTGTGAATCAAAAGATTGGCTGAAAAAAAAAAAAAAAGGACAAGAACCGCAACGATACAGATTTGAGTGTTGATCATCTGCCAAGTGTCAAGCATTGTTCTGTCGTTCTATGCCACATGGTGCAGAGATGCCACAGAAGTGTTTTGTGGGGGATTTGAAATTTAGAGTTGTAGCATGATTGCTACAAGAGAGGCACAGATGAGGTTCCATTGTTTGCATTTCAGAAGAGAGTGACATCTGTTCTTGGTGGAAATATTGTGGGAATGCTTCATGGAAGAGTGGCATTCACGAGTGTGCTTTATGGGTCTTGTGGTTTTATTTGCCTTTTCAAGAAGAAGATATTCTTTATTGTCAGTACCAGTAGGTAGCTATGTAGAGCTGAAATCTACAAATACAACAACCTGAAATGGAAAATAAGGGCTGATCTATAGAATGAGTGAGTGGTTTTGGCTGGTGAAATCCTGTGATACTGTTTATTATGGCCTCAGTGGGATTTCATGGCAATGCTATTCCTTCATGAAATACAAATGTAAATTCATTGCTTTAGTCGAATGCAAGTAAGCACCTTGGAACTGACTTATCCTTAAAACAAAATGAACATCCATTAGTTCTGTGTACTCCTGTGTATACCAGCTATAGCTCAGCAAAACTACCTAATGAATTATAATAACAATATTTCCAGACAGTACAGTTGAATATATTTCAGTGAGTTTTGATGTAGAATGGAGATTATAGAGAATTACTGAAGTAGATGTTAATCCTGAGTGAAACATGTGGATTCCCAAGCCACTGTGTTACATTATATCAGATAAGACTGAAATCATGGTGATAAAGATACTCTCTTAAAAACACATAAACTATATTTTCTATTTCTCTCTTTACTAATTTAAATTTCTTCAAGTATATTGAAAATTGTTCATATTAGATCTTAAGTAAACAACAGAAGGTTCATCAGATTCTTATAAGTCCATCTAAATTTTTATTTAGGACACCTGTCTAAATTAATGATATCAATTGAATATCTTTGTTGAGACTCACAAGTAAGGCTAACCATCTGTTGTGAAAAAAGCATAGATGGGTTAACATTTTGTGATTGGGTAGATGTATATATTCTGGTCAGTGTCTTAATTCAAATGCACTTTGTGATAAAATGTTTGATTTGAGATACTAAACTTGAAAAAATTTTTGGTAGTAAGCAATTAGCCCTCTGCCTTGCAAGGTGTTTATTTCTGTACATATACTTTATTTAACATAACCAGATAATACCATTATTTTGAGTGAAGAGGATACATCATCCTGTTCAGGTGTATCTATTTCTTATTGAGAGAATAATCAAAGGAATATGATCTCCAAAGAGTCCAGGCTTAGGTATCAAAAGTTAAAATAAATATCTTTAGTACCAAATTTTATAATTTTCACAGTTAACAGCATACACCAGCACAGTTAAATAAAAACATTTCACTAGTATATTCATAATACTATCTTCTCTAGATATTAATATAATCCAAAGCAGATCTGATCATCTTCCTTGTCAAAAACTGCTAATGATGTCAAGATGTAGTAGGTGCTCGATAAATGGTAATTTAATAGTAAAAATATATCTGTGTATTTGCTGGAGAGCTAAATTAGTTTATTTGGTCCATAATTAAATCTATATTGTCCATCAACTAGACTACTCTTGCTGTGTCAGGTCTTATTTTACAAGATAGTAATAAACCCAGTGACAATTCTGTAACTTACTTGTATGACAAGTATATTGTAGACTGGTTAAGTTTTTAGCTCCCTAAAGGAAGCCACTTTTTTTTTATTGTTATTGTTACTATCATTGATCTGACAGTATCCTCCAAGAAACTCATTATTTTTTTTTTTGCAAAATTAAAATTACTGTTGTTTTTTTGGGTTTCCTATCCATAAGCAATGGTTTCAACAGGAACTTTTTTCCCAGTCTCCAATTATTCTGATGATACCTTTTCAGTATTCTGGTAGAAAATCCACTTGCCATTTCTTTTCTGTCTGTCCTGTTATCTCTTTTTCATGGTCACCTTTAGTATTGTAAGAGAACAATCACCATCAGTCTAGTAGCTTAGTCTTAAAATTGACTGTGAGTCAATTCTGGTTGGAAAAAGGAAAAAAAAAACATATTTGAAAAGAACTGGTCATGTTTCCAGCACATTTAAGCATTGTATATGCCATGGTTGAGTGGAGGCAAGAAAAAGTTTACAGTCTAAACAAGATACAAAGAAAACATCATTTTAAAAAAAGTCTGCTGTGAAAGTATGCTGCAACTTTGCTGAATATGGTTTCCCATGAGGCTCCTTCTCATACCTGAAAAGCTACTATATTTACATCCTTCAAAGATGGTGCCAGTAAAAAATTTGAGTGATGGAAAAAGTCAAGTCCAAGGCCATTTCAAATGCCAAAATGGAAAAAGGAACTTTGATTTTTTTCTTATATAAAATAACACCCAACAAAAATGCATCTGAGCTGCATAGAGCATCACTTCATGTCAGTTCGCTGTTTTGTGTTCACTTGTGCTTCAATTTTGGAGGGAGTACATTTGTAACAATATATTTTCTCTTCCAATATTATGAAACTTTCTTCACTGTATCATTTTAATCATCACCATTAAAAAGTCTTTCACTACAATAAGTACTTAGTTGCACATGGTTCTAACGGTAATCTGTACTCTGTAGGAGTATACAGGGTGAAGTGGATAACAGTGGCCCAGGGCAGCCAGCCAGAGTATAAATGAATAAAATTCTAATACAAATACACCAACCCTTAGCACATTTGGGGCTTAAAGTGGATCGTCTAGCAAGGGAGAAAACTTACAAATAAAGAGGGGGAGGAAAGCTAGCTTTGCCAAAAGGAAAGACCACTTTTCTTTCATTCAGTATACTCCTCATATACTCTTTGAGGCTACAGATTGTAGTAGGGTTTCTGAATAGTTAGTCTTGCTATGATAGCTAGTAAGCAAATATAGACAGAACTGAATTATGGGCAGAAGATGGGTTAGTCAGGTTCATGCCTTCACCAGCTGAATGTGCCATTTAAAACATTTTTTAAAAGCTTTATTCTCTTCTTTGTTATCAGTATATCAAAGGACACTTCAAAAAACTTATGGAAAATGATATTAAAAAGGAAGTTCATTTGGACACAGAAACTGAAAACATATGCAGTTTTCCTATGTTACGAGTTTCCATGAACTTCTTGGAGACCTCCCATCCAAGATGTGTCCATACACTTGTCTGTCCCCCACTTTTGTTGGTGTGTTTAAGTACTATCTCTATGTACTATCTTCATTCTCATCAGTGTATGTATTTTGATTCGCCTTTTCATTGTGAAATATTAATAGATTCTTCTCAGAAAATTGCAAAGCAAGTACACAGAGGTCCGCTTGTGTCCTTCATCCATTTCCCCCATGATGTTATATCTGATTTGGCTTTAGGACAATGTCAAAGCAAAAAGTGACTTGGTCCAATGTGTATGAATACTACTATGGCATTTCATTCATGCCTATTTATGCAGCTGTCACCAAAACTGAACAACATATAGAAGCATAATGGAAACCCATAGGTGACCACTTTGTAGACGTGTCATCTCTCCATCTTCTCCCTGGAAACCACTGTTCTCTCCCTGTCATTTCAAGGATGTTACATATAGACAGCCATGCAGAATGTGGACTGTCAACTTTGGCTTTTTTTGGGACACTCAGTACAGTGTCATACTAGTTGTTTATCCATTGAAAGATATTTTGTTGGTTTTGATTTTTAACAATTACATTTGAAACTGTTATTTAAAGAAGGTTTTTTTTTTGTGGGCACATAATTTGATTTCTTTAGGATGAATGGTCAGGAATGTGGAGCCACTTGTAAGGGCGTATTTAGGTCTTTATGAACCTACCAAACTCTTCTGGAATGACTGTATCACTTTTTGTTCTCACTAGTGATAACAGAGAAACAGTCTGCCTGCTTCCTCAGCAGCAGCTGGTTCCATAATGTATTTATCTGTTAGCCTTTCTGATGGGTAGGTAGTGCTATCGTTCTGTTGCTTTTATCTAAATATCCCTAATGATGAATGCTTGCTACTAGTACATTCTTTTTTGGTAAAATATGGGAGTAAGTGTGTCCCAGTGTCTTTTGATCTCTTTTTGATTAGATTATTTGACTTTTTAGTTTTGAGATTTAGTTATTTGGAAATTACAGAAGTTAGTTCTTTATCAGTTGTGTGCTTTTCAAAATTTTACCTCACTAGCTCCCAAGATCCTTCTCCACATTGTACATATACTGAAAAAAAATAATGCTCTCTCCTTGAGGGTGGACAACACTAATAAAAACAATGGGTGTCACTTGTGAGATTAGGTTGCTTATCAAAAGGAAGAGTTGGCATTTAGCCCAATGATGACTATGCCTGCATTCCACACTGAAGTGCTCATATTTGAATCTTAACACTTGCTTGGCTCCTGACTCTGGTAGACCCATGTGTACCCCGAGGGGCAGGAGTGATGACTCAATTGATTGTGTCCCTACCTGACACAGGAGACCTGTGTTTTCCTAAGTTGTGGATCTGACCTTGCCCCAGCTATAGCTGTGGCTGCTTTGAGTATTTGAGGAGTGACCTAGTGGATATGTGCCCTCTTTTTGTCTCTTTCTTTGTCTCCTTGTCTCGTAAGTTAAAATAATAAAATTTTTTTCAGAAAGTAAATTATCTTTGATGGGCCTGACATACTCAGGTGAGCTATTTAAAAAAGGCGTCCCATCTAAGAGACATTCTTCCTTGCTCTGAAAGAAAACTGACAGCCATGTTGAAAGAGAGAGCGGCTATTTGACAGGGAGCTTAGGATGGCCTCTGTAAGTTTACACCTGGTTGACCACTAGTGTATAATACAGAGTACTGAATTCTGTGAACTTGAGTGAACTTGGGAAAGGGCCCTGGATCCCAGATGAAATTACAAAGTCCAATTTTTACCTTGATTGTAGTCCTGTGAGACCCTGAGCAGGGAACCCAACTAGCCTATTCCAGATTTCTGACCCATGCAAATCAGGAAATAATAAATTTGTTGTCCCAAGTCATTAATAAATATATTTTTGGAAATCTGCCTTTCTTCCCATTTTGACATACTATGAAAAATGTAAGTATATCCCAGTGGGTATGCAGGATAAAAAGTACTGCATTATCTATGAGCTACAAAACACAATTCCTATGGATTGTTACTGGTATCTTAATTTGGCCCATCTTTTAAATACTAGCATGTTCTGTAAGCCATATTGAGGGGAGGGTGGAAGGATTTTACAGTACAGAGAGGTTTCCTCACTCATGCATTTGCTTCTTTGTTTTTCAGCATGAAATTTAGGTACTCTGGTTATGTGCATAGATTGATTAAATTATCTTACATGGTTTAGTCTTTATAATAGTGTATAGTGAGGTAAGTGGTTGCTTTTGAAGCCTTCTATATAAAGTTCAGTGTTTCTCATGCAGCAAAGTACTTCAAAGGACTCTTCAACTTGAGTATTATACAATTTTCTTTCACAAAAAGAAAAAAAAAACCTTCCAAACCTATAGAATTTATATTTGATGGTAAGTAATCATAAAAAGAATTCTATCTTAAACATATTTAAAGTACATAAACACACTGCTGTGATTTGAGTGTCTCCTCCAAAAATCATGTTAAAACTTATTTGATGTTGTCATGGTGTTAAAGAGTTAGGTACTTTGAGAGGCGATTGGTCATAAAGATTGAGGTCATTATTTTGTAAGTGGAAGAACTACTGTGGGACTGGGATCAGAATATAAAGATGGGCTTGGCTTGATCTCTCTGTCCTGTGGGTGCGTGCTTGGCCCTAAACCATGGCATGAGAGAGTAAGAAGTCCTTTAGTGAATGTGCCTCCTTGGGCTCTAGAACCATGTGTCAGATAAATGTGTGCTCTATATGAATTACCCAGTCTATTGTATTCTGTCACAGCAGCAGAAAAAGGCTAGAATGCACTCTCACTTTCTTGCTTCAACATAAAGTGACAATTCTTAAAGAAATAAAAAGCAACCACTCTGTTGAAGGAGTTGTGCAGAGAAAACATTATGTGATAATTGAAAACATTTCCAGAATTATGGACTGTTTTCTCAAAATTATGTAAATCTATATAAATTTATACATGTCAACATAAAAAGTTCAAAAGTATAATTTCCCTAAGGTACCTTTTAAACTTTAAAAAAAAATAGATGTAGATAATACAGAATGTACTTGTTAAAGAACAGCTTACGAAGAGAAGTTGGAAATTTTCTAGTGAAAATTTCAATTAAAAGCTTGGTTTAATTGAGAGTATTGAATCATGCATGCCCTTTTCATCCTGCCTGTTCAACCATGTTTTGTGGTATTAGGATTCAGATCTCCAGATTGCTCTAACCACCAAAATTATGTACATTAAAAGTAATCAAGCAAATGCAATTGTGTTTCTCTCACTGGAATTGTTGATACTACCTTTTTTAAAATTGAGTTTTCTAGGCTTTAGGGCTATTTATAAAATAAGACTAAGGCTTTTCTCCTACATCTCATAAATATGTATATTTTATTTTAAACCCACTGATAGTTTGCCATACATTGTACATTAATCTTTGTTTTAGATAGACTTTCTCCAAAATTATTTCTTAACTCCTCTACTTTAAGTTCCCTATGGATTTCTCACATCTTTTCCCCAGCTGATGGCATTATAAACAATTTTTGTTGCTTTTTTATTATTATTTTATGACACAATTTCATAGGCTTTGGGATTTCCCTTAGCTTCTCCCCATTCCTTCCTCCCCCAGTGATTTCCCCTTGATAATCATTAGTTCATCATTCTGCTATTTAAGTGTGTCCTGATACTGTAGATGTGGACAATGGCAGAGAGTCCAGCATCCTATTATCAAGATATATTTAACCATGTCATTGTGAGTCCATCTTTGATTTTGACGTAGAGCTGCATACTGCACTGTATCTTCACATCTGGACATCATAGTCTCTGTTATAGTTACTACCCATCCCCTTAAATGAAAATCCATAAAACACAATCAACAACAGGAAGAAAAATGGAAAAATTGCAACAACGGAAGTTAGTAACATGTTACTGAAAGACTGATATGTTACTGAAGAAGGGAAAAAGGAAATAAAAAAACCTTTTGAAGAAATGATACTACTGTATGAGCTATGAGTTAGTGAAGAATTTAATAAGAGAAACAAAAGGCTATTTTAAAGAAATGAAAATAAAAACAAGAATATCAAAACCCCTGAGATGTAGCAAAAACAGTGTTGAAAGGGCTATTGATCTTGTATTTTGGGAAGAGATTGCCATATACCAGAGAGAACATATATTTATCCTTTTGAGATTGACATATTTCACTGAGCATAATGGTTTCTAGTTGGGAGCATTTGGTTGCAAGTGGTGGAATTTCATTCTTTTTAGTGGCAGAGTATTACTCCATAGATATGCCAGTTTTTTTTATCCACTCCTTTTTTGATGGACATCTGTTTTTTTTTTTTTTTTTGCATGGACACACACTTACATACACACATATGAGTGCACAGGCCTCGTGTCTGTGGAATTTCATGTGGTAGGACATATTCTATGGCGAGGCAAGGAAATGCAAGGCTAACTGTAGCCCTGACACAGTTTTTCCTTACAGCTGTTTAATGTAATGGAATGTCAGGATGAAACAAGTTCTACTTGCAAGCCGTACCAGAAACCAAGACAGCAGACTAAGTAATCCAATTCCAGATGTTAGACTTAAACTTGATGGGATCATGATTTTATTTGCAGATTGTTAGTGACAGTCTATACTACAGCCTTGTATTTATAAAATATAGGTATTGTAATGGGATTAAGTGTAAAAAACGAGACTCCTTATCATATTAACTTTTCTGTAATGAAAAGAAAAATGAATTGAGCCTGGAGCAATAGCCTAGTGGCTAAATCCTTGCCTTGCAACTGCCTGGATATGGGTAGCACCATATGGATGCTGGTTCGTGTCCTGGCTGTTCTCCTTCAATCCAGTTCCCTACTTGTGGCCTGGAAAGATAGTGGAAGATGTCCCCAAACCTTAGGACCCTGCATTTGCTCGGGAAGCGCAGAAGAAGCTCCTAGCTCCTGGCTTTTGATTGGCTCAGCTCTGGCCATTGCAGCCACGTGGGGAGTGAACCAGTGGATGGAAGACCTAGTCTTTGTTTCACTTTCATTAGTGCCACATAGATCACATGCTGGCATTTATTCCTATGTGAAGATTCCTGACACTCTTGTTCACCACCTTAGCATCACATTGCTATCTCTGCTACATGCTCGTTAACTTCATGTGAATCAAAGTTCACTATTTTTCTCCCCAGTGTGGACTGTGTACACTGGCTCTGTAGTTAATTGGATACATAATGGAAGTGTAGTGGAAATTGATATGTTCTTAGGTGGAGACAGAGAGCAGTATGTCTCCATGCATACAGAACAAGAAGGATTCCCAATGAGATGACTGAAAATGTCCTGTTGGTTAGATGTTGGACTCTCCCACGTTGCCGTGCCTGCATTGTTGGGAGACGCCCCAGTGGCAGCATGAGGGACTTGTGAAAGTTCACGAAAGACACCCATTGTGAAACTGGAGGGAGATGAGTGGGAAGGGGCGGGAAGCTGGGGGAGGGAGTGGGAACTCCAGTGCCTATTAAACTGTGTCATGAACCAAATAATAATCTGTCTCTCTTCTCTGTAAATCTGCCTTTCCAATAACAATACATAAATCTTAAAAAGAGACATTTGTGTCGTGTCTTAAATCATTATTTTAAAAAGAAGAAAAATGAATTTTCTTTAACACTAGGTACAGCTGAGCAAAACTTGAAATGAAAAACTTCAGCTGTGTTATTTTTATGAGATTTTCTTCCTCAGGTACAGCATCAATAGATGCTATTGTTAAATAATTATGAACTAGCTCCTAAATATTTTTGTTTGAAAGGAATTTAATGTATTAAGTATGTGAAGAACATATTATATTTAAAATATTCTGTTATGTCTGATAGCAATGATATTGAATCCAAAATATTGAAATGTTAAGTCTCAAAACTACTGACTCTTATATGAACTAAAATAGTAGCTTGCCTAATTTGATATAATTATTATTACAGCAAGCATTTTTGAGAGTTTATTATGTGTTATATAGTAGATGATTTTTTTGGAAGATTTATTTATTTTCGTTGGAAAATTTTTACAGAGAGTTTCAAGTTTTACAGAGAGAAAGACACAAAGATCTCTCATCATTGTTTACTTCTCTGGTGACCACAAAAGCTGAGTCTGTCTGAAGCTAAGAGCCAGGAGCTTCTTGCAGTTCTCCCACATGGGTGCAGGGTCCCAAGGTTTTGGGTCATTTTTGCCTGTTTTCCCAACCACAATCAGGAAGATGGATGGGAAGTGGAGCAGCCAGGATATGAACTGCTATCCGTATGGGATCCCGGCATGTGAATGGGGACAGTTTTCCAATTGAGTCACTGCACTGCGCCTAGTATAAAATCTTTTAAAGTATTAATACTCATTTAATTTTTGCAAAGAGTAAATGCAAGAATTATCACTATTATATACGGATTTTATGATATTTCACATACTTAGCATATGTGGCATTATTATATACATACCTAGTGTGCAGAATTGAAGTAACTGTAATTATAGAAGGTAAAGTGAAATATCAGAGTTTTTTACTTCCCAGCTACTTAGTACAATGTAGATAAAAAGTTTAGCACCTATGGCATCTAGAATTTATGGCATTTCCCCCCAAGTTTTTCTTCTAGCATGAGTTCTTCAATAGCATCATTTTTCCTGATGTTCAATTTTGAACTTAGCCTAAACTACACAATCCTATGTATGTAAAAATTGTACAAATAATATTCTTGTCTTCAAGTGACATTCATCTCTTTGTTATCTCTCA
This sequence comes from Ochotona curzoniae, assembly GCF_017591425.1. Lineage (NCBI taxonomy): Eukaryota > Metazoa > Chordata > Mammalia > Lagomorpha > Ochotonidae > Ochotona > Ochotona curzoniae. The sequence goes on along the minus strand of NW_024467106.1, from coordinate 45,593,279 downwards.
ATTTTTCTTCATTCTAAAGCACAGGTATCTTTTCTTAAAGCAGGTACATGTTGAGTGGTTTTTGTTTGTTTGCTTTTAAGATTAGTTTTCTCTTTCTATTTCTCTTGATTATAAATCCTACTGGATGATTTTCAAAAGCTGTTCTTGTCCAGAAACTCATTCGGCTCCTCATGTAGCCGAGTGAGCCCCAGTGTGATAGAGGTCTCACTGCATGCCAGATAGAGCCCCCAGGGCCAAGGGTGGCACCCATAAGCCCTCCATCTCTGGGTACCCCATGCACAGTCTCACGCTGTTCTGCCACGTTTCCCGATGTAGACAGAGGTGACATTTCAACAGGGGACAGGGTATGTGGTGAAGGCCTAGACTTTCAGAAGATGCTTCCTGTCTCTGCTTTGCAGCCCTCAGCTGATTCAGACACCTGAGTCCGTTTCTGCTGCTACTTGGCTCCTTTCTTAGCTATTAGGTGTTTTTTTTGTTGTTGTTTGTTTACTTGTTTGTTAGTTTTTAACTGCTATCCTTTGTTGTGTAGTTTGAATGACTTTCAAATATGAGAAATTAGCATGCTTATTCCTTTAAAGATCTTCTGGCTTCTTTGAATAGCTTCTGCTTGCTGTTTTAGTGACTCTCCTCTACACATTCCAGTTCTGAAAGTTTTCAAGAATATAGTGATTTTCCTACACAATACATGCCGTGAAATACACTTGCTATTTTGATTGCAGTACCTGTCTGCTTTGAGAAAATATCATATGTAGATGATATACTGAGGTGAGACTCTGCTTTAAGAGATTCTAAATGTTTAACATTTGAAATCCTAGGCAAGAGTTGGATTATTATTATACCCTTTTAATGTTATAAAGAAGTGGCATATGGTTTCTATTAACAGGGCAGCTGAATACTAAAATATGATCGTAAAAAGTATATTAAAGAATGAACCAAGAGGGTTGTGACTTTTGTTACATCTGTGACATTATTTCTCAAAAACTACTTTTTAAAAGAAGTTTGAAGGATCATCATTTGTTTATTTTTAGGATATTGTGTATGTGAGAATTATGAGATAGGCTTTTCAAATCTAGGAAAAAAGAGCCTTTAAAATGCTGGAATGTTTAATACTAAAATGTTAATACCCAATTATAATTGTGACTTATGATGAAATAATAATCTAGGGGCCTATTACTGATAGAAAAGTTCATTCATATTGTTCATTCAATAAGCATTTATATGTATTTGTAGCCATTTAATGCATTTTAGGACTTTATTCGAGGAAGTTTTAAAAAGATCAGGGAAAAGACGAATTTATTCTTTTGGAATTTGAAATCCATGCACGGTTTTTCTATGAGCTTTTTCCATTTTCTATGAGTTTTTTGAAAGCCCCTCATGTAACAAGAACACACACACACACACACACACACATATATAAAACCTCTTGGGCCTGGCGCACAGTGGCGCAGTGGTTAAGGTCCTTGCCTTGCACTCCCGGGATCCCATATGGGCGCCAGTTCTATCCCGGCAGCCCCGCTTCCCTTCCAGCTCCCTGCCTGTGGCCCGGGAAAGCAGTCGAGGATGGCCCAAGGCTTTGGGACCCTGCACCCATGTGGGAGACCCAGAAGAGGCTCCTGGCTTCGGATCAGCAATCATCGGACGGAAGATCTTCCTCTCTGTCTCGCCTCTCTGTATATCCGCCTTTCCAATAAAAAATAATAAAAATAAATCTTTAAAAAAACCTCTCCCAAATTATCACATTAAGATTTTAGCAAAGAATTTAAAAGGACAGTAGAATGCTGTAATGAGATTTTGTAGTTCATTATTTTTAGATGACTTTCCTAACTTAGATGTGATATAAATGAAAGGTTAAGAGAATTGATTTGCATTAGATATACATGGATGTGAATATTGATCACTGTGTAATCAATGGTGATCCTAGACAAGTTATTTAGTCTCCTCAAGTTTTCTATTTTATACTGGAGACATAGGTTACAAAAAGTACTACTCTGTATGGTTACTGTAAAGATTAAAGGGAACAAAGCATGTAATATGCTGATAAGGTTCCTGGACTTTAGTAAATGCTTACACCTAATAAACATTACTATTTCAATTATCGAAGTCTTACAGTTATTAAAAGTAGGTAGGAAAGTGATTCTTCCTGTCTTGTAGAGGCAAGAGAAGGAGGCTCAGGGAAATGATTTGTCATTTTTCTGTAACAGGAAGCAGAATAAGTGACAGAATGGGAAACCAGAGGGAAACGGATTTGTGTTTTCTGGACAGTAATCTCAATGCAACTTAATAGTTTCTGATTTTTATGTCCTTTGAGACTCAGGGAAATATTTTGTGTCACTGTAACTATAAACATAACTTGAAGTCACTCGAAGCAGGGAGAATGTTAGGACATGTCCGTACTCCTGAGTATCTGTGGTGGTACCATGCTTACTTAGTGTTGGCGAATTGGCTTCATCTTTGTGTTTGCTCTCCTCTTGTGACTATACTAGGCTACTGCCTTTCCCCTTGAACTAAGTATTGTTAATAGTTTCTTCATTAGCATGAATGTCAAGATTCTATTTTTTTTTAAAATATCTCCATTCTTTTCTAATATATAGCTTATAGTGTTTCCTCCACCCCCATATTTCGTTCATTGATTTGTTCTTCAAAGCAATCTTTAATTAAGTCACTTGTTTAAGTACTGTGAGCCACTTTCATCCTTGAAGGTGCAGGATGGTTAAAGCTAGTGTCTGGACTTACAGGACTCTTAATTCTGGTGAGGAAGGTGGCGATGAGCAGTGTGGTGCAGTGGGTTAAGTCAGCTCCAGGGACACCCACATCACGTATCGGAATGCCTGTTTGAGTACTTACTGCTCTGCTTCAAACCCAACTTCCTTCAAATGTACCCGTGAGGTGGCAGAAGAGGTTCAAATACTTGAAGTCCTGCCACCCATGTGAGGCTGCTGTTTGACCTGCTCCAACCCTGGCTGTTGTTGACGTTTGAGGAGAGACCCAGTGCCTGAAAACTTCATATTCATATTTATATTCTCTCTCTCTCCTTCCCCTCTTTCTCGCCTCTTCTCCTCTCCTCTTTCCGCTCCTCTCTCGCTCCACTCCTTACCTCCCTCCTTTCTGTTCCCTCACTCCCCTCTCTCTCTCTCCTATTACAAATAAATCTGTGTACAAATTTTAACAAGTAGATAAACAAGTAAACCTGTTTACGTACATCTTGAGATTTGATTAAATGTACATCATTGAGCAATATTAAAGGAAATACCATCAAAGATGAAAAAATGAAGCAGTAAATGAAAGTAGAAGCAGACATGGGACCCAAGGAGAGAAGCCATCACTGCTGTTTTGAGACTCCTGAGAGGACTTTTGAAAGAAATAGTGTTTAAGCTGCATTTTTTAGGGCAAAGGGGAATTAATAAGGCACTTTCTTACTTTTATCTCTCAGCAACTAAGTTATGTTTCTTAACACGTGGAATATTTCTTATCTTTTCACCATTTTCCCTCGCCCAAAAGCATATAGAATTGTTCAAATGTCTAGTTTTTCAAAATTTTCCCAATTAAGATCTTCATTTGCATATAGTTGGCAAATTCTCAAACTTTAACATTGTACAAAGTTGTCTCTGTGACAAGTTTTTTCTTTTTGAAAATAATATTTTTTTAAAAAGTTCCTTTGAAATATTGGATTCTATTTGGACACATGTGAAACATTTTTTTGAAAGATTTATTTACTTATTTGAAAGGCAGAGTTAGAGAAAGGGAGAGACAGACTGAGGTGGAAGAAGAAGCAAGAGAGAGAAACACGTTTTGCATTCACTGGTTCACATCTCAAATGGCTGCTGCGGCAGCTGCTGGGCCGGGCCAGAGCCGAGAGTCAGGAGCATCTTCTGGATCTCTCTACTGGGTGCAGGGACTCAAGTTCTTATGGCCATTCTCTGCTGATTTCCCAAATGGGAAAGCAGGGTGCAGGATCGCAAGTGGGGTATCCAGTTTTTGAACCAGTGCTCATATGGTTTACTGGCATTGTAGGTGACAACTTTACGCACTAATTGTGACACTGACCCCATGAAGCATGTATTTATTTTTTAAAAAGATTTATTTTATTATATTTGAAAGAGTAACATACAGAGGGATGTTCCATCTGTTCGTTCATCCCCCAAAGGGCTCCCATATCCAGGGAAGGGAAAGGCCAAAATCAAAAGCCTAAGATCCCATCTGGACCTCCCACTTTGGTGACAGGAACCAAAATAGTTGAGCCATCTTGTGCTGCTTTCTGAGGTGCATTATCAGCGCAGCCAGGACTCTAACCTGGTACTCAGATATGGGAATGCTGGCATCACAAGCAGAAGCTTAACTCGGGGTGCACCATTCAAACCTCTGGTTAAAGTATTTGATGGACATTTTATTATTATTTTTTAAAAGAGGCCTACTAGTAATTTGAGTTTTTTTTAAATCACTACAAGTTGCTTTAGAAATTAAATCAAATGATATCAAATATAATTAAACAGGATTGTGGAGATCCAATAGTCCTCTACTATTGAAGTGAGACTGTAAGTTACCAGCTCTTACCTGTGTTATTAATTTTATGTTACTTGGTGTAATATCGGCATATTCTTGTGTTACATGAAATATTCTGTTATGTTTTCCCTACAGTATAGGACTCATTCTTAAAAATGAGCTTATTTTAGCTCCTTTGTCTTAGAACATTTGTTTTTTGGGTGGATTGAAAATTGCACTACCTCAGCTCATTTAAAAACATCTTGTTTGTTTATCCATCTGCGTGTCCCTGTTAAGTTTGAAATTTAGGTCAAATGAGAATTTGAATTTAACTTTACTACAGAAAATAAGTGTGCCATATTTAAAAACTGCAGCCTAAATTTTAAGCACAATAGATCAAAGTACATCTTATTTAAGTAAATATGCTGGAATGAAGTTCCAATTATTTTTTCCCGAAATTTCTTACGGTAGTTACTGTTCTCAATGTAAAATCTGAGACTTAGGCTTATTATTTTCAAAAAGATGAAAAGTTATTTATTTTAAAATTTTAATGATTTTGCTTTCAGACTATGGAAATTCTCCTTTGGGGACAACGTTATTTGAATTGTAGGTGACATTATTTTTATTTCTTAAGGCCATGATTAAAAGTTTCATGGATGTCTACCAGCTTGCAAGCGCTAGAATCGCCACATTGGAGAAGGAAATGACATCGCATCGAAGTCACATTGCAACTCTGAAATCTGAGCTTCACACCGCTTGTCTCCGTGAAAACGAAAGTTTACAGTCAGTAAGTCCCTGTCGCACAGTATGTTTCTCTTCTTTGGATCTTGGATCACATTTACAATTATTATTTTATTGTTCATAAGATCATTAGGCCATATGTGTAATTTCGGGTAGATAATTGATCAAGCAACATAAAATTAGTGTGGGGAAAAATTTGAAGGAGGAAAAGCAATTAACTTTCCAATGTATCATGTGTAAAGATATGTGTATTTGTATGACTGTAAAATACTGCATCAAGATTCCTTTGTGTTTGGCAGGGCAGCTGACAGATTTGGTGGAGTGCAGAGTTAAAGCTTGCGACTGAACATTCAGTGTGTCCCATTAAGACGGAATTTTATTAATTATGTGTATAACCAAAATGGTAATTAGAACATGTGATTATTCTCTGTAGAAAACTAGACTTATCCATTATACATGCCTAGCTAAAGTTGCATGTTGTGATTCATCTATATGATTAAAATTCAGTTTCAGCAGTCATTTTATGTTTTAAAATGTTAGCCCATGATGAAATTTGGGCTCATTTAAGACTAAAAACAAACAAACAAAAAAGCATTCTCCACTTGAAAATATGTGTTTGGGGAGTTTTAAAAAATGAATATATTTGTGGCATTAAATAACATGTTTTTTTCCTTCGAAAGGCAGTGAGAGCAACAGTGAAATTCAAAGGATTCCCACTTCCCTTTTTGCTTTGACTGCAGTGGATCCGGGTGACTTGTAAAGACAAACAGGATCATTTTGCTTTTTAGCTGTTGACCTGTTTCCAATGATAACAGCAACAGACAGGGAGTTAGCCTGAGATCAGATAGATGCATGGCTGTAGTTTGGCTCCAGTGTCAGCACCCCGGCTAAGTCTTTGTGACGGAGCTCCGTCCCAGGCCTGTCTCCCACCCCAGGCACTCACTCTTTGTCCCTCTTTCATCGGGTCGTCTCTCCACCTCCCGTCTTCCTTGCCTCCTCATTTTCTCCTATTGTGGCTCCTGTCATCAACATGATGTATTTTACTTATTTGTTTGTTGTCTGTTTTCTCCTTGAAGACAGCAATCCTGGGTGTTTTCTTCACTGTTGTGGAGGTGCTCTAGTGCCAGGAGCAGTTTGGTCCACAGTAGGTGATCAACAAATACTGAATGAATAATACTCGTCATTTATCTAGCAAATATGAAAAACCAGTAATTTGAGACTTGAGACTTGAGTTAAATTTTAAAATGATATAAATTTTTAAATGAGAGATTAGTAAATTTATTCATTACCAAAATAAATTAAAATAACGAGGATTTTTTTTTTAATTTCAGTGTTTGTAGAGTTTATGCTCATGCTTCTCTGAAATATATTCACATTTCTTCCCGCTGACTCCCTGATGCCATTGGTTAAAATTGCACCATACTATTTAAGTCAGCTTTGTTGTGTTACATAGTTGTATGTTGCTTGTTGCTGTTCAAAAATACTCGTATGTAAGAAAGGCCAAACTTGATCAAGCCGTCCTTCTGAGGTGCCTGCAGGATATACTTATTATCAGAAAGAAAGAATTGCGTTTTTAAGGTGCAGGTCACCTTGGCAGTGACTCTCAACAGGGTGTCGGGTAGTGTGAAACGCTGCTTGAGGTGATTGATGTATCCTGGGAGAAGGTTGCTGTAATTCTCTGCAGACAGTGTGGTGTCCTATCTCTTGTTTTATTTGAGAATCACAGTTTTCAAACAGTAACAAATGTGTCTAAGAATTTTTAGTTTTCAAAATATGTGTCAATGCGTTTCCTAACTTGAATTTCCTAAGGGATGTGGGAGACAGACCTTAGTGTCTGTATTTCACAGATGAGCTGTTTAGTGGCTGAGAGCGTGTAGCCTGGGAACAGCACCTGTGAGGAATAATGTCAAATGTAAATAATAAAAACCCTAACCCAACAATATGGCTTTCAAAAGCAGAAAATGGAGCCTGGTGTAGTAGCCTAGCAGCTAAAGTCCTTGCTTTGCATGTGCAGGGATCCCGTATGGTTGCCAGATCTAATCCCTGCAGCCCCATTTCGCATAAAGCTCCCTGCCTGTGGCCTAGGAAAGCAATCAAGGATGACCCATAACCTTGGAACTCTGCACCTGGGTTGGAGACCCAGAAAAGGCTCCAGGCTCTTGATTTTGGGTTGTCATTGCAGTCATTGCAAGTCATTGCAGCCACTTGGAGAATGAATCAATGGATGGAAGATCTTCCTCTCTTTCCTCCTCTCTGTATATTTGACTTTCCGATAAAAAGAAATAAATCTTAAAAAATAAAAAAGCAAAAGATTTTCTCACCTAGCAAGAAGTCTAGAAGTAGGTGCCTACTGTTTTTAGTTGAGTAGCTCAACCATTTTTGCGATTTCTCTGTCATTTCTTCTAGGCCATTAGATTGCATTCCACTCAGCTTTAGGATTCACAGGTATCTTCAAAGAGGAAGAATTGATGGCTCAGGCTCAGCAGGCTCATCTGTACGTTTATTGGCAGGTGTTATCTCACTTTTTCTTTTTAAGGTGAAGAGTCTTTCAAAGAAGCAAGGAAGTTTATTTATGTTTCACTAGTTGGAAACATATTATGTGACCATTGTAGCTTTGATTAGTCAGCACATAAGGAAATAATGAGTGAATATTGTATTAGCCGGTTACCCAGTGTGTACCACAGAAGACAGGTAGATTTGGACTCAAATTTCCGTTTTGTTGATGGCTAATCATGTGGCTTGGATTTCAGGGTTTTTGGATTTAAAATCAGAATGAAATCCTGCTATCTCGTAGAGGTGTGTTAAAGTGCTTTGGACTTTGTGAGTACTCAGAAAATTGCTTGTTTTTAATCAACATTGCTTTGATGGGAAATTCATGCGTTACAAATCAGGGAACAATTATCTACCTCCCTGTTCTCAGCTGCAGATGTCTTCATCTGTTCTGTTTTTCTCCTGTAGCTCTGAGCACGGAGCTCCTTCCGTGGTTGCCATCGAGACTCCAATGTCTGGACTCTTCTTTTTCTGCAGCGTTTCTCTACTTCCACTGACAGACTTCTAGAAAGTTGTCTCTTTCCTGCTTCCCTGTACTCCCCTTCCGTTTACCTCTGAGTCTGACTACTGTCCTTAATTCTACACTCGCTCTGTCTTTTAGTTCGTCGTCATTCCTTTCAGCCTTTCTGCAGGGTGTGGTATGGGACTTTGAACTACTGCTTTTTATAAACACTCATCTCCTTGGCTTAATTAGTTACATACCTTTCCTTTCTGACTCTCAGGCCTCTGATTTCTTGCACTCATCCTGTTTGATGTTATTCTTGGTGAATTTTTTTCTGCATTCATTAATCCAGAATATATTGAGCAACTAATTTTGTGGTGATTTTGTTCTGTTTTGGGGATATCGTGTGAACCAAATCAGTCCTTTTTCTAGTGAACTTATAAAGTGGAAATAATCATTTTTGTGTAATCATACTATTTAGTCTGTAATTACTAACCGCAGTAATACCAACCGTATTCCTCTTTAGGTGATATTTTTATTTCTTTTTGTTTGGCATACAAGGATGCCAGAGTTTGTCTAAGATTTCTTGTCAATTGTCCCCTTGTCAGTACTTTCACTTTTCCAGGTTGTTGGTCTTTGACCTATTCACTTAGGGCGCTCTAGAGCTTTTATCTTGAGTTTTAATAATGAGAAAGGGCTCTGAGCAAAGAGCTTTTGAGTCCCATGCAGCCCAGTAGAGCAGTCAGAACCAATTACTTTTGGATGTTTGGAGGGAGGTCGAAGCACCCACAGCTGTGGGGAAATTTGATATTTCAATCTGTGAAACATAGGATCCCAAACCCAAGTATTTTCCTGTAAGCTTTGGGACTTCTAACTGCAGGATGGATTTGCCCCATTTCCACTGTATGTCTGAGTAGGGTGTTTCCAATTCTGTAGGACTGATGAGAAAATAACAAAGTAGCATTTGGCTTGGTATCTTTGCATCATTATGCAGATTATGTCAGATTATGTCAGCAGTCACAACTGCTTTTATATGGTTGTCGCTAGTAAAGGTAAAAGATTTAGGTATTTTAGTTAAGATAAAATAATGCTCTTTCACTTCATTTGCCACATACATTTTCTTGAGATGAAAAGGATTATTTATTCGTGATTTGTTCATAAAAGAAGTTGACATGGAACTTAATTAAGAACTGTCTTCAGGTAAGTTGTTTTCATAAAATTTCAATACTTTATCTCGATTGATTTGTGATATTCTGAAGGTCTTGAAACCTTCAAGAATTAAAAACAAACAAAACCTTGCTGTGCCTCATTCAGTTGAGAATGTCTGTATGGTATAGTACCATGGGTGCATGCGCAGCTCTGAGTCCAAGCCCTTTCTTTTTCATTTAAACCTGATCAAATTAGACTCCACAGATTCCTTTCTGGTACTTCCCCAAGGGACTACAGCATGAAATGAGATGAATCTATGCCGTAAGACCCTTCCGGTGCAGCAGACAGCATGATTGTTCCACAGATACTAACTTAAGTGAGAAAAGACCCACCTGAAAAAGTGAAATCTTTGCTGAAAAATGAAGATAAAGTAGGAGCTGAGAGGGGAAAGTATGGGCTGCCCTTGGAATTGAAGTAGGACGGGCCAGAGTGCATTAGGTGAGGGATGGCGCCAGGGGAGCAGGGGCCAGATCAGTGAGCCTATTTCTTGTGGTGTCTGGCCTTCTGAGAAATTCTCCCACTGAGCTGTCGCTGACAGGTATATTACTATACCCCACTCACTTTATGCATTTTCCTGACTACACATTTTACTTTTTTTTCCTTACATTTCATTCCATAACAACACTTGTTTTACTTTTTTTTTTTTTCCTAAAAACTGATTACTAGGATGCACTTGAAAATCTTCCACATTGTTAGGATTGCCAGTTATGGCCTTTGGATCCCAAGAGAGTTGTGTAAGGTATGAACAGAATGTCACAAGATAGACGAGCTCAGTCCACGCACGACCAGCCAGCATGCTATTAAATTCTCCTGATCATTGCCATATACTTCCAAACTTTTCAAGGTTCTAGAAGTTTGAAGTTTTTTTATATGTTCCAGAAGTATAAGCTGTTTTGGTGTAGTAAACAGTGGTCTAGAGATTATAATGGATACTCCCTTGGGCTGAGATCTGCTTTTCAGGCTTTTAGTTTATATTCTACAGTTTAAGAGGATTCACTTTCATCATGGTTAATATCTGGATAGTGACTTTAAGGGAATGATATTGTACAATTTTGTACTTACATAAATCTAGCATTATATTGCTGGCTAGATATCTGTACTTGGGTTTTCTGCAAACGATTCAGATTTACGGAGGTTCTTATCTCTTTCACACTCTATCCTAAAAATCCTTTGCCACCTCATCAGCGACCTGACTGGCCACCTTATAGTCCAGGGTGGAATCCTGTAACATTTTTCTCATTTCCCTCCATCAGCCATCACTTGCTGTGCCTTCCTGTTCCAGCTGCTCCAGATCTTGTAGACCCACCCTGTGCTTTCTAACCTGTGGTCTTCTGGCAAATGCTTTGGCACTTGAGTGATCTGTCAGTGAGTTTCCCCAGATCCAGTCTTTCCTCTTCAATTCTGTCGGCTCTCCTAGTGCCAGAGTTATCTTTCAAAAGCACCAGTGGTCATGTTTCAGCTTTACTCAAAACATATTTTAACTTTAAAATTCCCTCACAATAAAGTACAATTTCTTTGGTGTTGACATCCAAGCATATTCTAACTCCATATAGTTTTCTAAACTTTCAGTTGGAAAAATTTTTTTTTGTTAGGTTTGTTTATTGCTGTATTTATCTGTCTGGGCCCTATATACCAGTCTGATTTACACAGTCAAATTATTGTATATCTATAACCATAATTTGAATCTTTGAGATGATATCTTGTTCCTGTGCTTACCCTATTATAATGGTATCACTTCAACAAGTACTGGTTAATTTGAATTGAAATTTATAATTTATAGGGTAAGTATTGCTTCCATAATATTTGTTGAATACATACTTGCCATTAAACATATATTATGCAAGCATAGTTTCCCCCCAGGTCTTCCCACACCAAATTTTCTGAAGTTAATTATCATCAAACTATGTTATATATTCTTCTCTAGTGAGCACTTAATGAGAACAAATAGAATAATTTACATGCTGTTAGATCTGTGATAGGATTCTATTTTGACAATATTTGAGAAGCAGAGAGAGAAAGAAGCCAAGAGGAAGAGTGGTCCTGTTTGCTTGCCGTCTCCTCAGATGCTGCAGTTGGCGTCACTGGGCTGAGCTGGGCCACAGCTGGTAGCAGAGGACTTAGTGTAGGTTTCCCCATGTGAATGGCAAGAAACCAGTCGCTTGAACATTGCCGCTACCTCCCAGGCTCTGTAGTCTCAGGAAGCTGCAGTCAAGAGCCTGAGCCGGGAACTGAACTCCACACTGACTGATCTAGGATGCTTGTGTCTTAACTTGGTATCTTAACCACTACGCTAAATTTCTGCCCCTGTGTAAAAATTTCAAGTAAATAATTTCAAGTAACATAAATTGGACATTTTTCCTCCTCATTGCTCTTCCTAAAAACAGAACTCTTAGTTATTAAGGAAATGCAAATCAAAGCCTTATACTTCATAGACACTAGGATGACCATAACACAGTAAACAAACAAACAAACAAACAAAAACAACAAATGTTGCAAAGAGGTAGAGAAATTGGAGCCCTTGCATGTTGCTGCCAGGAATGTAAAATGGGGCAGCAACAGTGAAATATGGCTTAAGGATTTCTCAGTAAACTAAGTTTAGAGTTACTAAATTGATCCAACACTGTACTTTTTTTTTTTAAAGATTTAATCCCAGACTCTACAGAATTGTATCATAAAATTCAAAATTCAGAATGAAGATATAAAAGGTTTATTTATTTTTTATTGAAAAGTCAGATTTACAGAGAAAGGAGAGACAGAGAGAAAGATCTTCTGTCTGTTGATTCACTCCCCAAGTGACCACAACAGCTGGAGCTAAGCTAGTTGAAGCCAGGAGCCTGGAGCTTCTTCTAGGTTTATACAAGTGCAGGGTCCCAAGGATTTGTGCCATCCTCAACTGCTTTCCCAGGCCACAAGCAAGGGGCTGTATGTGAAGTGGAGCAGCTGGAATATGAACTGGCACCCATATGGGATCCTCGCGCATGCAGGGTGAGGGCTTTAGCCACTAGGTTACCGCACCAGGCCTGACCCAACAATTTCACTCATAGGTGTAAACCGATAAGAATTGAAAGCAAGCATTTAAATACTTGTACCTAAATATTTGAAGCAGCACTGATCAGAATGCTCATAAAGTGGAACCAACCCAGACCACTGATTGACTGACAAGTAGATAAATAAATGTGACATATCCAGACATTGGAATATTATTCAGCTACAAGGAAGAATGAAGTACTTTTACACAGTGAAACATGGGATGTCCTTTGGAAATTCTCCCTTGGAAGAAAGAAGCTGTACCCAAAAAGGCAAACTAATATGATTTCATTTGTAAGCACAGTCCAGAAATAGGTCAATCCATAGATGCAGAAAGCAGAGGAGGAGCTGATGGAGTCTGGGGGAGGAAAGACAGTGGAGAGGGACTGTCTCATGGACATGGGCTTTCCTTTTGGATGATGAAATTAGGTGGTGGTGATGGTTGTCAACCTTGCAAATGTACTTGATGCCACTAAACTGTAATTGATGCCACTTAAAATGGCTCATTGTATGTTGCTTGCATTTTATCACTTGAAGTATTTCTGTGATTTCTTAGGTGATATGGGATTGTGTCTTGCACAGAACAAGAATACTAGAAGTTAAGGTGGAGGAAGAGGCACTGTGGGTCCTAGAGCACACTTGCTAGTGTTAAACCTCAGAGCTTCAGGAAATACATTTCTCATTTCCCCACATCTGATTTGAGAAATCTGAATTCACCTCTCAGCTTTAAAAATCTTTGATTGAGGTGCCAAATACTAATTATCAAAACTGGATTTTATGTTTCATATTCTTGCATCAATTTCCAATAGTAAAATGAATATGTGTTTCTAAATTGGCTTCTATTTAACAGCAATAGCTTATTTAAAAAATGCATTCTTGTTTTATATATATGTGTACATAAATATATATATCACAATATAATTTGTAAATAGTAGAAAAATCTCTGAAAGTAATCTGAAAATTTATTAGGATATTTGTGAGTATTTCATTTTTTTATCTTTGGGAATTTTTTTTTCAATATTTAATATGTTAGGAATGTGAACTTTTAACTCATGAAACTGTTGTAACATATTTGAAAATTATAGTAATTTGATTAAAATGTTGCCTATAAGGCAAAGGTTTAGTTAATAGAATCCATATGTAATTAAAATGCAGAACTAAATGTAATCAGACTCCAGTGACTAGTGCCTTCGTATTGATAGTTTTACAATGGCCTCTGGGGTTGAAAGTTTAAATGTTACAGAATGTAATAACACTGCAGAAAACAACTGAAGCTGGCAGTTCAGCTGCTTGAAAATCATCAACGCTGTTCTTGAGAGAATGTGATGATCACGGCCTGGATTCGCATTGTTTTAGGGATACCTCCAGCCGGCAGGTGATAGAAGCTGTGCCCTGTAGCATTCTTGCACCAACACTCCAAAAGTGGAGGTCCCTGCCATGAGCCAAACCATCGTCTTCCCCTTTTAGTAGCAGAGTTGCTTAATTTGGGTGAACTCATTTAGTCATTTGAAAGTATAGACACAACACTATACTCCAAGCTCCTCCCCACCCCCCCCAAAAAAACCAACTGAAAAAAATGTTTCCCAAACTTAAAAAAATATATATTTTCTCTGGACAGTTTTAAAGAGTCGACATCCTGTGTTAGAGTTCTCTAATCATCACCAGCACAATTTACCATCAGAACACACAGAGAGCCAGTTCAGACCAGCTCATCTGTTGATCTTGGCCGAGATCCTTCATCTCTCTCTGTGCAGCTGCCCCTTGAGAGCTGTGGGGGATGCAGTGGTGAGCCAGAGGAGACTGGATGCGAGGCTGGTCCAGTCATGAACACGCAGGCCTGCTTCATTTCAACAGTTGTAGATGGCTTTTAAAAAATTCGTTTCTAATTTTACTGCTCCCCCTCTTCCCACCCCTGTGGCTAACCTCTTTTTTCAACCTGAAATTGAACGAGGACCTCTCGTGCGTTGCTGTGCTCCAGGCATAAGACATTGTAATGTCTGGCTTCCAGAATCTGTCCCGTCGAAATGTGCTTCTGATTAGGTGGCTTAATTACAGCTGTGAAAACAATGTTGATTTAGGCCTCAAGATTCCAGGGCATGTCAGCCGTTATTAGCTAACCTTGGACTGAATCCACCATTTTAAAACTCTGTGCCACCAAAGTCACCCCGTTTGACAACTTTTCATTTAGGGGGGAAAGTTGCCAGAAGCAATACATTTTATGCAAAATATTGTTCACTTCACAATTTCAACTGCAGTACCATTAATGGCCATTAAGGAGATGGTTAACTTTGCACTTTATCACGGAGAAAGAAGTTCTGTTTGTAAAAGCAGGAAGTTTGAACAGTATTTTTAAAGGATTGACTGACATAAGAATTAATTTTAATTCCTTTAATTCAGTTTCATTTGAAATCCAACATGTTGGTTTAACCACCCAATTTTATTACACCTAAATTTTCCTGACAGTTTCATTTGCTGTCAGGAAATAAAATTGCAATTTTTTTTTCTGACATGGGAAATAATGGCTAGTTTTAAAAATGGTATGTCTGAAACTTTCTTTCCCTTAAATTGGTTAAAACACAATCATGATTTTTGGAAGGAAACAAATGTCGTTAAATAGCTTTTAATTTTAATACAATGAATTTCCATAGTGAGTGTGTGTATTTTTACCTACAGTGGAAATAAAAGGCATGGTAACTAGATGGTCCTGATAACTCAGATTTTGAATACGATTATCACAGATATCATAAATATTATAACTGCATATGTTGAGAAGGCCTACTTCTATTGTGTTTAGATGCCTGGAATTTTCTACATTTGCTCTGTGTGATTTTTTTTTTGGTTTGTTTTAATATAATTTTAGAAATGTACATTTAGTAAAGCAATGCCAAGAAAGAACAGTGAGGGGGTTGAACAACAAGCAAAAGGGTCATAATTCTCATAATAATTTTGGAGGAAACGTACTTGAAAATGCAAGATTTGTGCCAAATGGAATACCCAAGAGAGAACTAAATGATTTCTTTAAAATGAATTCTCCCACACCCAAGACATTAAATCCAGTGCTGTGGGTGGTCAAGACACATCTATTTCTACTAGTTAGGTGTGTGGAATAACTAACTGACTCACTCTGAACCATGTGTGCACAAGGAAGCTTTTGTTCAACTTGAAGTAAGAGTAAATATATAGATAATTAACTGCGAGAAATGAGGGTCAATGGATGAGTTCATGACACAGCATGTGTATCTTCAAAAAGGAAGCTGGACAGCTGATTCAAAAGAGGGTTTAAGCTAGCAATCCTGTGTTCTAAACTGTATTGGTGATATATTGTCTCATTGTCAGACACTATAGAGACATTGTATGTCTGAATTTATTGCATCTATTATTCAATCTAATCTTCATATCTATCTTATGGGAAAAATATTATTATTCCTAATTACAGATGAGGCAACTCAGTCCCAATAAAGATTAGTTATTTGCCCACAATCACACTGTTTGGGATCTAGATTAAAATGCCTATGTGTGCATACTCCAAATTAAAGATGGAAATACATTTTATTTTGTAAAAGGATTACATATTAAAAGATATTAGATTGTAATATCTAAAATATTGCAAAATATCGATAGTGTATCTTTAGGATGAAACAGACAAGAACATTTAAACTTGAATAAAAGTTTAATAGTTTTCTGTATTAAGAGCACATAATATTTTTATTTCAGTAAAAGATATGTGAATAAAGGCTGACAGATTTGCTACGTCTATTGCGATGGCCTTTTACCTAGAACAAAAGGAATCGTCTTCTATCCATTTGAACTTGCCTTACGCAGAGGGACTTGAAGGTGTATCCTTCCTTCTTAGACTGGTTTGAAGTGGGGATATATTACGGTTTTTCTTAAGATTTTGTGTAAGCTGAGAAATCGGGAGGAAATAGCTGCCTTCATTTCCCAGATCTTTGGCTTAGGGCATACTTTAATAGAATCTGAATTCAGCTTTTTCTTTTGGATATCTTTTTGTTCTCAATGTTTGCCTGACACCATTTGGAAAGATGTCCCTCTAGAATGTGAGAGGCCAGCTAAGGTTGTAGGCTTTATTTTTCTTATCTCCACCGTTTTATTTCTGATGACATCCAACTGAAAATATAAATTTGATTAAAAAAAGGACATCCCTTGTAAATTGCATATGGTACAGATGATATTTCATTTAAAATAACTAATCTCTCTTGGTAGCTTATGACTTATTTTTTTAAAAAAAACTTCATTGAACAACAGATTAAATATTAAATATTCATATAATTATATGTATCCTAAATATTTTTAGACAAAGGTCTAAATAGTTTTGATCAATGTATTTGTACTTATTTATAGCCTATGTAGGTTTTTATAAAAAAATATATAATTGTTTGGCTATTGAATAATCTAGTTTAAACATATCACTTCATGTGTTTATATTTAATACCACTTTCTTTAAAACATGTTTAGTAGTTTTATAACCAAGTAGAAGAGGGAAAAGCCCTAGGATATTTTATGTATAGTTATTAAAACAATTCAGCTTATTTGAAGGGCACTGTTAACAAATGGTCTCAGATGTACAATAATGCCTTTTAGCAGTTATTCAAAAGAGTTGGTCATCATTTCAACACTTCTTCCTTATTTCTGCACTTCTGGATATCAGTGTTAATTTAAACATTTTATAGTTTAATTTGTTTTTACTGTTATTCATATTTAGTTTCCTCCCATAGTGTAGCATTGGATATACAGAAAGCATAAAATAATGCTATGTTGATAGAATGGTAAAAAGGATTCATAAAAAGACATTTATGAACATTTATCTCAGATTTCAGCATGTTCATAAACTACATTAATCTGATGAGATTTCTTATATCAATGTTTAGATTTTGTTGTTTCAAGGCCATTGTTTAGAAAGTTGAGATAATTTAAATTTGAATTGGCTATTTATTAATTGAAAATCAGGTCTAATTTGAAAAAAGTGCTGCAAAATAGCAGCCTGAAACCGTTTTAAAAATTTTATTGGAAAGGCAGATCAGATTTATGGACAGAAGGAGAGACAGAAAGATCTTCCAACTGCTGGTTCACTTCCCAAATTGTGGCGATGGCCAGAACTGAGCCAATCTGAAGCCAGGAGCCTGGAGCTTTTCTGGGTTTCCCACATGGGTGCAGGGTTCCAGGATTTTGGGCCTTCCTCCACTGCCCTTGTAGGCCACAAGCAGGGAGCTGGATGGGAAGTTGAGCAGCCAGGACATGAACCAGCTCCCATATGAGATCCCAGTGCTTGCAAGGTGAGGATTTAGCCATTGGGCCATCACATAAGCACACAACCCCGTGTTTTAACTGGTCATTTAAGTGAAGGGGTAGGCTTTGTAATGCTGTGTATTAAGCTTCCTTTAGGGGTGGCCATAAACTGTGTCAGGGTGCTGATATGAGTCCTGACTACTCTGCTTCTGGAAGGAAGTAGTTGATGACCCAGATACCTGTGTCTCTGGCATCCACATGGAGGATTCAGGTGGAGTTCCTGGCCCCTCTTTTTCTTCTGGCCATACCTGAGTCTGTACAAGCATGTGGGAAGTGACCCAACAGTTGGAATGCTTCTTTCTGTTTCTCTCTCCCTCTTTCTAAAATTTATTTATTTATTTTATTGGAAAGTCAGATTTACAGAGAGGAGAGACAAAGGAAAGATCTTCTGTCTGGCTGATTCACTCCCCAAGCAGCTGCAATGACGGGAGCTGAGCCCATCCGGAGCCAGGAGCCACGAGCTTCTTCCAGGTCTCTCACACAGGTGCAAGGTCCCAAAGCTCTGGGCCTTCCTCTGCTGCTTTCCCAGAGCTGGAAAAGAAGTAGAGCAGCTGGGACAGGAACTAGCGCCCATATGGGATCCTGGCACATGCAAGATAAGGACACCAGCCACTAAGCTATCGTGCTGGGTCCAGAATGGTTTTTTTTTTTTCTCTCTTTTCCCTCACTACATCCCCTCTTTCCCCTTTCTTTGATGTCATTCTATCTTTCAAATATCACAGAAAACAATTAATTTTCAGGCATAAAATGAGAAAATTGCCAGTAATAGCATTCATAGAGTTACCAATGCATTAAATTTTTCTCACTTAGTTTTTGTGTTTTGTTTGTTTGAATGCACCTACATGCACCCACACAGGGTTGCATGGATGACATATCATTTTGTTAATCTCTCCTGGTAGCTCATGATTACATGGGTTACATGGATGAGCTGCTGCTTGGGATGCCTGTGTCGTGGATTGGAGTGGTTGTGTTAGGTCTGTGCTTGGGCTCGCTATTCCAGCATCTTGCTCACAGACCCCCTGGGAGCCAACCTGTGGCTGTTCACATTGCTGGGTGTCTACAGTCATGTTGGAAGCCTGCGATGAGCTCTGCCTCTGGCTTGGGGCTAGTCCAGCTCCAGCACTGTGGGCATCTGGGGGTAGATTTGCAGATGGGAGCTGAGATGGCTGTTCTATCTTTTTCTGCTTCAAAATAATAAAGTAACATTTTCTAATAAAAGCACACATGGACCTCATTTAAAAAAAAACATGTTCAGCCATGCTGAATTATTTCTTATATAGGCCAGGCTCTATCTCTTGAGCCTTTATATATGCTAATTCTTTGGAATATCATTTTCAACCTTTAATCTAATTGATTTTTTCCCCAAACTTGAAATTGCAAATCTCTTTTCAAACCTACTTTTGTATTTCATTTTGCTGTAATATTATTAATTTCTTAATTTACTAACTCTATAAGAAGGGAAGTAGTATGTGAGTAAGACATTGAGTATATTTGTAGGTATTGGTACAACACCTGGTTAGGTAAATAACATTATTGCTAAAAATTCCACAACAGATTTCAAATTATGTGCCAATTTAAAGATAATATATCAAAAAAGAAGAGCTTATGGCTGTAAGTGGTTATATCTCTCTTTTCAGAGTTTATTATTAAGTTACATGTTATGTCAGAATTTATTATTAGTTATGTGTTATGTCAGAGTATTATTGAAAGTCATGTTTGTCATATTCCCAGCCTTCTTTTTTCTTTCATCCAACAAAATCCATAATTTTATTAATGATGGCAACAGTACAGATTGCAAAATAAGCCAAGTTAGTCTTTTGAAACACCATAACAAGATACTTGTTTTCAGACCAAATGGTTACATTAGAGAAAAGCGGGGGGGGGGGGTGGAATTGCTTGTGTGTGTGTGTGTGTGTATGTATTTGAATTGCTCACCTGAGATTTTGTTCATATTGTATTCAGTGCCCAGCATACTATTCGAGTACAATAAATAAGTAATAATGGTGATGGTGAAGAATATACCAGTAGACCATTTGTAACACTTAAATATAATACAAAGAATAAAAGAAATGCTCTTTTAAGTTCTATGTTCAGGTGAAGGGAATGCTTTGGGATTCATTTTTGTGTAGTATAGATATCAGTTTCTGTAACAAACAGTTCTTATGCATTGACATTCTATATATTTAAGGAAAAGAAATATTAGCTCATTCTTTGCCAAAAAGAAGCATAGGGAAAGATATGTAGGGCATTAAAGAAATTTTAAGCTATAATCAAGAGTTTCTGCAACATGAATACACTGTAGAGAGATAAGTTAAAGAATAAAGAAATGAGGCAGTTCAGTATTCTGGTGGTAGGAATGTCAATCCTCCTAAAAATAGCCCTAATCCCTGAACTTTAGCTGCTAAACCCAAACCAAGCTGAGTGAGGACATGATCCCGAGTTAAGCTGTGAATGGTCCTGTCAGCTCTATTTGATACTAGTTTCATATCAAGTTCACAGCAACATGGTAATGATGTTATACAATACATGTATTTTTCAGGATTAACAGCTTTGTCACTATTGTCATTGATGCATTTAATTCTGCAACTGTAGTTGATGACAGCTTGGCGATTTCATCATTATATGGATGGTAAAAGCAGAAATATTTGAAATATTGACCTGTTTAGGGCAGTGCAGGAAATAAATACATTCCCAATGAATTCAGCACTTCCGTAGTACATATGGGTAACATCACGCAAAGGTTGATAACACATTGAATTTGCTGTGTGTTTTTTTAAATAGTGAGATATGTATGTTTTAAAAACAGGCTATTTTATGGAAATAATTTAAGAATTAGGCATGTAATAGCAAAAATCTAATATTTTTAATAATTATCAAATGAATAAATCCCAAATAAAAAAGCATCATATGTTTATTGGGGCATCGTAGGGGAAAATTGAGTGAGATATATTTTCCTCTTTTTAAATTTATCGCCTACATATAAGGGAAAGCATATTTGCCTTTCTTGGCCTAGATTACAGTTGTTTAACATTCTTCTTATTTATTTATTTATTTTTGGAAAGTCAGATATTCAGAGAGGAGGAGAGACAGAGAGGAAGCTCTTCCATCTACTCATACCCCAAGCGGCCGCAATGGCTAGGGCTGAGCTGATCCAAACCCAGGATCCCCAGAGCTTCTTATGGATCTCCTACATAGTCACAGGGTCCCAAGGCTTTGACTGTCCTCGACTGCTTTCCCAGGCCACAAGCAGGTAGCTGGGTGGGAAGCAGGTCTGATGGGATTAGAACCAACATGCATATGGGATCCTCACATGTGCAAGGCAAGGACATTTTCCGCTAGGCTACCAAGCTTCTAGTTTAACATGCTTAACCAATGATTTAACCAACATAAAAAATTGGTGTTCATACTGATATATACACGCTGGCTTGTTTGTCTGTCCTTCGTCTTAATTTTAGCTCCCTCATATAAAGAAAACACGTGGTATTTTCTTTCTATGTTTGACTTATTTCACTCAACATGATGCACTCCAGTTGTTCCCATTTTGCTACAAATGGTAACATTTCATACTTTATTATTGCTTAATGTTAGTCTATTGCTTATTTACACACCACATTTTCTTTTTCCATTCCTCTGATGATGGACATCTTGTTGATTCTAAATTTTGGCTATTGTGAATTACTGCTTCTGTAAATATGGTGGTACAGTTATCTTTGAAACATTATATAAAAGACTTTTGGGTTTTCACGCTGTAGTGGGATCGCTGGATCATATGGCAAGAGCATTTCTAGTTTTTTGAAGAAATCTCCAAGCTGGTTTCCACAGTGGTAGCACTAATTTGCATTCCCACCAACCAGTGTATAGCTATTCTGCTTTCTGCATATCCTCTCCACCATTTGTTAGTGTGTGTGTGTTGGGTTTGAATCATGGCTAGTGATGCTGAGCAGTTTTTCATATATTTGTTGACCATTTGTGTATCCTCTGTCAAGAATTCTCTAGTGAAATATCTTGCCCATTTCTCAACTGAGTTTTGTTGTTGTTGAGATTTTTAAGTTGCTGATACATTTGCAACATCAGTCCTTCTTTAGAATAGGTACCTTGCAAATATTTTTTCCTCTATTGGATTTTGCTTCACTCCATTGATAATTTCCTTTGCTGTACAAAAGAGTCTAAGTTTGATGTACCATTTGTTAAGTTTTGCTTTTCTTGCCTTCTGCTTTGGGGGTCTTTTCCAAGGTGGTGTTCTATATGCCAACCTTGTGGAGCATTTCCACCATGGTTTCTTCCAGCAACTTCATCATCTCAGGTCTTAAATTTAGGTGTATTATCTCTTTAATCTTCATGGATTATATATATCCAGGAATGTATTTATTTATTTCAGGTTTTTCCAGTTGATTAGCATATGATTCTCCTTAATAATTTCTTACAATCCTTTGTATTTCAGTGGTGTCCATTATAATATCCCCTTTTCTTCTCCAGTTTTATTTATTTATATTTTTATTTTGGTCTAGCTATTTCATTTATCTTTTCAAAAATGAATTTTGTTTTGTTAATCTTTTGCATTTTTAAAGTTTAAATATCATTTATTTCTTCTCTGATCCTTATTATTTCTCATCTCCAGTTTATTTTTTAATCTTCAAAATGTATCATTAGATCTTTAAATTGGTACATTTCTAATTTTTTAGCATCAGCATTTAATGCTGTAAAGTTTCCTTTTAATAATACTCCGACTCTGTATTTCCACAGGTTTTGATATGTTGTATTTTTACTTTCATTTTATTTCAAGGAAGTGCTTTCTTCAGTGACTCATTAATCACTCAGTAACATGTTTAATTTCAAAGTATTTGTGAGTGTTCTATTGTTGATCTTGTTGATTTCTACTTTTATTCTTTTATGGTCTGAAAAGATACATGGTAATATTTCAATATTTTTAAACTTAGACTTGATTTGTGTCTTAAAAAGTGATTTGTCCTAGGACATGTTCCATGTGCTAATGAGAATAATGTATAATCTATAGCTATTGGGTAAAATGTCCTATTAATACCTGCTAGGACCATTTTCCCAATGGTATGTTTCAACTCTGATGTATTCGTGCTGGT
Organism: Ochotona curzoniae; assembly: GCF_017591425.1. Taxonomy (NCBI): domain Eukaryota; kingdom Metazoa; phylum Chordata; class Mammalia; order Lagomorpha; family Ochotonidae; genus Ochotona; species Ochotona curzoniae. Next base: position 45,570,431 of record NW_024467106.1, on the reverse strand, counting down.
TTTCTGTCTGGATGATCTCTCTATTGATGAAAGTGAGGTGTTGAAGTCACCCACTGTTATTGTATGGAAATCTATCTCTTTCTTTAGGTTTAATACTATTTGCTGTATGTATCTGAGTGGTTTGTGTTAGGTACATGTATATGCATTACTGTTTATTTTCTTTCTGAATTGAACCTTTTATTAATATTAGATGCCCTTATCTCTTTTTACAGTTTTGTAATTTGAAGTCTGTTTAATCTGATATCAAAATAGCTGCTCATGTTTGTTTTGGGAATCCATGTAACTGGTATATCTGGTATATCTTATGTAGCTTTGTGAACTGAGTTTCTTATATGCTGCATATAGTGGAGGGTTAGTGTTTTTATCCATTCAGGCGATCTAAGCCTTGTGGTTGGAAGGCTTTAATCTGTTTACATTCAAGATTGGTGTTGATGGATTCTGAATCTGCTGCTCTGCTGGTGTATTTAGTGATGTCGTGTGTTTTCATGTTTATTTTTAATGCAGGGCGCTCTTCTGACTTTCTTCTAAGAATGATCTGGTGCAGGTGAATTTTCTCAGTTTTTGCTTATCTGGAACATGCTTTATTTCCCCCTTCACTTTTAAAATATAATAATGTAGAATATAATATTCTTGGTTGGAATTTTTCTTTTTTTAAAAAAAGAGTTTGTCATCCCACTGTCTTGTGGCCTATAGTGTTTCTGCCGAGAAGTCTGATGTTAATCAATAGCCATGAACTTCTTCTGGGTCTTCCCTATGGATGCAGGGGCCCAAGGATTTGGACCATCTTGTGCTGCTTTCTCAGGAGAATTAGCAGGAAGCTGGGCCTGACATGGAGCATCCAAGTCTTGAACTAACACCCATACGGGATGCCAGCACTGCGAGTAGTGGTTTAACCTGCCAGTGCCAGCTCCAGAAGTGCTAGGGCTTGAACAGGAGAGAGCAGAATGTTATGAACAGAAACAAAAGGCCACTGACCTAAATAAGGTCAGTCAAATATCTGTGGTTTTTTCTTTCTTTTTTTTTTTTTTTTGGTAATATGGTATTTTACTGATTTCTGTAATGCTTACTGCTTTCTTTATTTTATTTTATATTTTTGATTTTATTTAGAGTTGAAAGGAAGATTTACAGAGAGAGAAGGAGAGAGAGAAAGAGAGGTCTTCCATCTGCTAGTTTACTCTCCAAATGGCCACAGTGACCAGAGCTGAGCTGATCTGACCTGGGAGCCAGGAACTATCTCTGGGTCTCCCACATGTGTACAGGGTTCCAAGAACCTGAATGATAATTACTGTCTTCCCAAGCCATATGCCGAGAGCTGAATGGGAAGTTGAGCAGTCAGGATACAAACCAGTGCCCAAATGGGATACTGGTACCACAGGGTGGAGAATTAGATGTGTCACCACTCTGGATCTACACTTTCTTTTGTTAAATATTTATTTTTATTTGAGAGGCAGAGAGAGAGAGAGAGAGATCTGTTGCTAAATATAGGACTTTTTGAAGGTGGGTAATATTGTACTTTCATATATTAATATTTGCTCTTTTTTTGAATGCAAGAGTTTTGGTTCCTTTTGTTTTAAATAAAACTTCCTATTTGGTGAACCATTAAGTATTTTAAAGACTTACTTATTTTTATTTGAAAGGCATGTTTACAGAGAAAAGGAGAGACAAAGGAGGAAAGATCTTTCATCTGCTCGTTCACTCCTGAAGTGGCCACCACTGAGAGCTGAGCCAATCTGAAGGCAGGAACCAGGAGCCTGGAGCTTCTTCTAGGTTCCCCACAGGGTGTAGCATCCCAGGGACTTGGGCCATCTTCTACTGCCTTTGCAGGCCATAATCAGGAAATTGGGTCGGAAGCGGAGCAGCCAGGACAGGAATTGTATTTCTCCCCTCAGTACTGTCACTTTTTGCTTCTTGTATTCTCACAGTTTAAGATGATGTACATATTTAATTATAATTGCTATATCTTCTAATCTCTTATTAATGCATAGTTTCTTTTTATTTTTAAAAAAGATTTATTTATTTTTATTGCGAAGTCAGATTTACAGAGAGAAGTAGAGACAAAGATCTTCCATTTGCTGGTTGATTCCCCAAGTGACTGCGACAGCTGGAGCTAAGCCGATCTGAAACCAGGAGCTTTTTTAGTCTCCCACATGGGTGCAGGGTCCCAGGCTTTGGGCCATCCTCAACTGCTTTCCCAGGGCACAAGCAGGAACGGAAAGTGGAGCAGCTGGGTTATGAACTGGTAGAATATGAACTGGTGCCCATTTGAAATCCCAGGGCTTTAGCTACTAAGCTGCCATGCTGGGCCTCTTCTGTGTACTAAAACAATTCCTGATTAAAAGCCTGTTTTGTCTCCTATCAGTATAGCTTCTTCTATTCTCTTTTCTGCTTACATAGAATATTTTTTCCATCCTTTCACTTTCACTCTGTATCTGTTGAATGTGAATGAGTCTTTCCTAGATAGCAGGTAGTTTTATCTTAAAAAATCATTCTATTTAAAGTAATTATTTAAAGTAATTATTTTTTAAATTTAAATGAAATCTAAAGTAGTTACTGATAAGTAGGGACATGTATTATGTGACTCATTGTTTTGTAGATATCTTATTGTAGTTTTATTACTCATTTCCTTCATGAACATCTTGTTTTGTGTTTAGTTGAAGGTTTATGTAGTTAAGTGTTTAGATTACTTCCTTATTTCCTCTTGTTTATACTCTATAACTATTTGCAATTGCCATAGAGATTAACTTTAACATACTAAAGCTTTAAAGTTCTAATTTGCTTGTTCACTACCTTCATTTAAAAAGCATACAGAAGCTTTCTTAGCTCCTCCTCTACTGCACTATTTGAGATGTGCTATTTGTGCATCACTTGCCCAATTAAATACACTGATTCCTTTAAATGTATTAGGTTTTTCAATTATGTTAAAAATATGTAGAATTACTTAAAGTTACAATACTGCTATTGCTTATAGCAAACGTTTTTTTTAATAGTTTTTTTTAAGTGTATTTGCTTCTTAAATCATGTAGAAAACAAGTTAGTTATGATACTGGTATGTTTTCAAATTAGTCATGTATTTGCTGTTATGGAAATTCTTATTCGTATAGCTCTTGTGCTCTCTCATTTCATCCTGTGGAATTCTCTTGAGCATTTTTTTTTAATTAGGGAAAGTCTAGTGGTAGTGAACTTGCTAAACTTTTGCTTATCTGGAAATGTCTTAATTTTTCACTAGCCTTTGAAGCACAGTTTTGTCAGGTATAGGGGTATTGCTTGATAGTTTTTTTTTTAAGTTATTTAGAACTTGAATATATTAGCTCTATATCTTCTTGCCTCTAAAGTTTCTGCTGACAAATCTGTTACATCTGCTTACCATCTTATTGAGGGAGATCCTATATGTGATGAGTCACTTTCTCTTGCATTTTCAAAAATTTCTCTTTATGTTTAGATTTTGACATTTATGTGTATTGGCAGGAATCTCCTTTAAGTATATATATAGTTTCATTTTATTTGATAGAGAGGCAGACAGAACTCTTCCATTTGCTGGTTTACTCCACAAAAGTCTGCTCACAGCTAGCAGTGGGCCAGGCCAGAGCCACAGCTCAGTGCTCCATCCTGGCTCCCACGGGGGTGGGAAAAATCCTGATATTTGAGTCATTAGTTGAAACCCATCAGACTGTGCTTTAGCAGGGAGCTTAGTCAGAAGCAGTGTGAATGGTTCCAGGTTTCTGAAGTGGGATGTGAGCTATGCAAATGACAACTGTTGTGTCAATGCCCACCCTAATACAGGTCTTTAGAGTTCTTACTTGGGCTTCATTGAGTTGCTTGGGTGTTTAAATTTACCTATGTCATCAAATTTGGGAACTTTACAGCCATTATTTCTGCAAATATTCTCTCTGCCCTTCTTGGTCACTCCCTTTCTATTATTCCCAAAATGCTTTTGTTGATCTGTTTGATATAATTCCACAGGTCTCATATTAATTCAATTTTCTTCTTTTCTTTCTCTTGCTCAGACTCAGTTATTGCCATTGTTTTAGCTTCATGCTGATTCATCTTTATCAAATCCTTTTAAAGTAGCCTTTGAACATCTGTAGTGACTTTTTCATTTCAGTTCTACATTTCAAATATAGGATTTCTTTTTAGGTTTTCCATTTCTTTATTGATATTTCCATTTTGCTCAGTCATTGATTTCTTGACTTTCTCCACATATTACTTTAGTTCTTCAAGCATCTCTAAAAGTTATTTTAAAGTCTTTGTCTCACGGCCTTGCTAGCAAGTCATTTTTAAAATATTATGCTTTCCTTTAAGTGGGTTATCCCGTCTGTGTCTTTGTATATCTGATAAGTTTTTCTTTTTTAGAAACAGGGCATTTAAATCTAATAATTTGATACCTCTAGACATCAGGTTTTCCTTCCTTTCATAGGACTTTCTGGTTTTGCTTTTTGTTTATTATATTTCTGAAATTACTGAAGCTGCCTCTGCATCAAGTGTCAGTCCAAGGTGAAAACCCAACGTCTCTTCAAATCTCTTCTGAGCCTACATATTTCTAATCTTCCCCATATTTGTAGCTGATTTTTTTTTAAAAGAGAACTTTTTAATTTGAGAGACAGATAGCAGAGTGGGAGAAGACAGGGAAAAAGGAAGATCACTCCAGAGCTCCTTTTGTCTTAATTTTCTAGTAAAAGGTATGCGATATTCAATACAGTGAGTTTTCATTTTATGTGAGAAAGATTTCCTTTGATTTGAAGGCGTGTCACAAATACTCTGTTATTTCAGACTTGCTGCAAAAGCAAGGAGCGCCTTCTCAGCCTCCTCAAAGGGCAGGCTGCCGTCCTGCTCTCCTATCCATGGAGCAAAGCAGTGGCAAATCTTTGCTGGAATTGGCTCATATGGTGGAGGCTTGAATTCTGCTCTAATTCTTGTAATTAGATTTTCAGTTTTGGTTACTGATCAGATACTTGGAGTTAAAATTGTAACTTTAAAAATAATCACTGTAAGTGCCTGTATTTGAATGTCAATTGTACAACCCCATCTTAAAGCAACGCTGTTTGGCCTTTTCAGTAAATAACTTTATGCATCTAGCAATCGAAGGAAAGAGAGTGTATATTGCTTTTTTTTTCTTTATGTAACACTCTTTTTTTCATACTTTCTTATTTTCTGAGTGCAAATGAATGAAAACTGATTATATGCTTACGTCTGAATGTATTGGGAGGTGAAGAAAATGTGCAAATTACTAAGTTCATTTCTCAAGATAAGAATAACAGATTTGTTTCTTGGCCAAATATATTTTCAAGTACAATGCGTTTCATCTGAAAGACCAAGTAGCATTTAAAAATGTACAGAAGCATTGTTGAGTTTGTCAAAAAGTACATTTTTAATAAGAAGCTGAATTCTGTGCTCTTGAATTATGCCTAGAACTTTCTCTGCTTATTTTTCAATTAGTCTTTTTCTCTATGTAAAAGAATCTGTATGCAATGCTGTTATTAATGATATGATAGAAAAACTTAACTATTAATTGATTGTTTGACCATGTTAAGTTTGAGTCAACTAAACATCAAGTCTTCCTCTTAGAAGGCTCTGAATTCCTCATTTGAAATTTGACTCTAGTCATCCAGAGTTCTGTTTGCAAGCAACTTAATATATCACCGTAATATTTCTTGGATCCTTGTCCAATCCAACATATGAAATGACTGCATTGCAGACCCACTAGTTCTGAGCACAGAGACCGGAAGAAAAGTAGTTAAACAGCTTGAGGTGTGTGAACAGTTCGAGGGCAGGCAGACACCATGCACCTTGACCACCTATTATGAAGCTTTTTGCTGCTGTGTCAAGTGAAAGTGAGTTAATTGGGTGAAGCTGTGGAGCATGCTAGGGGCCTGGTAAAGGGTTGCTGTCTGACAGCTGAATGTCAGCAAAAGCCAGTCAAGTGTGGCTGAGAGACAGAGACCTGTCACAAAGTTCCTGCAGACTGGAACACAGTGAAGAAGCTGAAATATGGTTCCGTCTCACTTTCTCCCTCATTGAAACCATGCACCTTAGAAGATTTTACACTGCATGTGTCAACTCTTGTTCTCTAAGCTGTTTCCCCCTAACTGTCCCGCATTCAAATGGTTGAACAAAAGATGCTAATGTTTAGCAAAGTGGATGTAAATTCCCTCTTTTCCTCCTTTCTGCCCAAGCAGACAGACATTCAACTCAAAGGAAACTTCAAAAGCTTACATCAGACAATTAGATTTTGTCCAAATTTAGCTTATATTAGAATCTTTTTTTTCAGAAGAATATGAAAATTGACTATTGAAGCAGTAGAGTAGGCGATGCATTTTACTTCAGTATAGAAAAATGTGGCTTGTGGGAACTAGCAGTCCTGCCTGGTTGGCTTGAGGATGGACATTTACTAATGTGACTTTTCTCTTGTCTTTTATCATAGGCTGCTTTTCTTTTGCTGAGTGGCCTAAGATAAAAATGTCATAATGATGGCCACCAGAAGGTAAGGAGACACAGAGAGAGAGAAATAATGAGGTCCTTTCTGAAACATTAGAAATGATCATCTGAAGAAGGCTGGGATTAAAGAAAATAGTATTAAACCTTGTGACATAAAAATATTTTTCAAAAGAGAAGAGTTAATGTGAAAACATTCCCTACTTGTTAGGATTTTTTGGAATAAGGAATAGGAATCATTCATTCTTTCAGCAACAGGCAGGTTTATGGAGTAACTGCTCTCTCTCTGCTTCTCTGTGGCCACTGTTAACACACAGATAAACCCACTAGCCTGGGACCTCCGAGAAGGAGCACCCCAGCCAGTACTGTTCATTACAATGTACTGAAATGGAAATGAAAATGCAGCTGCTGAATGCCTGGAAAGTGGCTAGTACGAGTGAAGAGATGAACTTTTTCCTCAATGTTGATTAATTTAAATTTTGATGATTGTATGTGGCTGCATCATCCTAAAAAACATGTTAAGCAAAGAGAAGACCATGGTATGTCACAGATATAAAAAAAAAAGTGTTTGATGTTGTTATGATAGCCCAGGGGACATCTAAAACACATACGAGGTGATAGATGGCAGGAAAACTTTAGGGGGAACAGTGGTGCTTCACATAAATCTTGAAAAAAGCCTGAGGTAACCCAAGAAGCTTCCTTTGAAATAGAGCGAAAGAGGCTCCAAGACAGGGGATAGCAGGGATGTACTGGGGTGAATATTTTTATTCATGTTGGAGAGTAGAGATGTGGTAGGGAAAATGACCTTACAGTAACATTAGCCTCCAAACACACTCTTAGACAAGTTATCCCTGAGGTCATGACACTGAACAGATTAAAATACTCAAATCATATGGTTTATTGAAGTAATTAAGCTATTTATACAGTGACAAGCAAGATGAGATGCAGTAGAGGGCAAGCAGATGAAAAGGACTGTGTTGCAAGGACTTTCCTTCCATGCCATGCTAGCCTTCTCCAATCTAGGGTGTTATGTTGACCAGAGTTGAAGCCTGCAAAGGGGCTCTGGAGGACAAAGGGTGCCTGTAGCTCCTTCCACACTCGGCCTTTTTAGGGAAGCTGCAGGGACAAACATGCCTGGACAATACTTACAGTTTGCCTTTTTGCCTGCTGAGCAGCCTTGGGTTTACCCCAAGTTCTAAAGCCAATTTAAGATGTTAGCTTAAAGGTGGCATAGTACTCTGACGTACAATGTGGTCCTTCTAGCCTGTTCTGCCTAGAATGCATCTTATAGGGTCCTGACTTGCTATCTGAACATCCAGGTTCTGTTCATGTTTCACAGATATCTTGCAGATTCATTATCTGTGCTTAAATGTCTTCAAATTTTCATGTATTCTGTTTTGTGTCAATAGGAAAGTTGACTAGTTCCAAATAATAATCAAACAAACAATAAAGACTAGATGAAGTAGGAAATAGAGGAAGTGTAAAAGGATTGTGTTTACCAAAGATAAATGGGCACTTGTGCTAGAGAGTGTGAGGAGAAGCTAGATAAGTGGTAAGAGCTTTAGTGGAGTGCTTTGAGAAATATAACAGGACCATTATCCGGTAGATACCCTCCTCTGAGCTGAGGCTGCATTTCTGATTATTCTAGGCCTTTTTGGAGAATACATGGATAGGGAGTTAATTTTGGTAGGAGCTATGCCTATGGAAAAAAAAGAATCATGGGGGCTTTGTGGGCAGGTGGCCAGCGTAGGAAAAGGAAAGTGTACAGAGCTGCCCCTGTGCCTCTCCACCAGGCAGACCTAGGGCCTAACATCTGCACTCTCAGGCAAAGGGCCTATGAGGGAAACTGAGAGAATTACCTTGGAACAGACTGCTAGACTGTGTCTCGCATTCATAGTCGCCTCAGTCTTCCAGTGACAGAGAAGGGTGGCCATATGGCCTCATCTGTGCAGTGACATTACCTACATGGTCCACTAACCATCCCCAACCCCCACTCATGTAATGGTGACTGGAATGCAAATACCCAGCAACTCTTGACAGGTGTGATAGGTCTCACAGCAGCAGGTTAAGGGGATGGAGAAGTGGGGGAACCAGGGAAGTCTGACTCTTGTCTGCGCTGAGGCTGGGAAAGTTCAGTGTAAATGTGCATCAAAGTGCAGGTGGTGAAAACATTGGGTATATGATTCACACTATTTCATCAGATTGTAATCTAAGGAATATTGGCTTATGATGCAAATTGGTTAATAGTTATCAATCCTGAAGATAAGGAATGTTCATTGTTTATATGTTTAATTCAGTGCTATTATCTATAACATTGTAGATACTTGATAATTTCTGTACAACAGAGGGAACAATTAGAGAAAATGTAAATCATGCATTCAGATAAGGGGCTCATATTCAAGATTTATAAGGCACCCAAACTCAGTAACAAGAAAAGAGTTAATTCTACTGAAGAAATGGGCTAAAGATCAGTAGATGATTCTCAAAAAGATGATGTGCAAAATGGTCAAATTGCTCAGTATCATTAATCAACTTAGAAACACAAATTAAAATCACCATGAGGTATCATATCAGACTTGTCATAAAGGCTGCTACCAAAATGATGAAAGATGGGTAGTGTTGGAAAAATGTGAAGAGAATCCTTATTCACAATCGGTAAGAATGTAAATTAGAAGAGCTATTTTTGAAAACAGTAAGGTAGTTCTGCCAAAACTAGAAATAGGAGTATCATGGAACTAACACTGCCACCTCTGAGTACATATCCAAAGGACCGAAATCGTTCTGACCAGGGGAATGTCTGTGCATTTATACTCATTTTAGTATTGTTCTCAGTTGCTGGGATTTCAAAACAATCTAATTGCCCATTAGCAGATAAATGGATAAAAAAGGGGGTGATGTGTATCTACTAATGGAATGCTATTCAGCCTTAGAAAGAACACAGTTTGATCATTTGAAACAACATGAATGAATCTAGATGTCATTAGGAAATGAAGCTAAGTGAAACTGAGGGTTCCTGTCCAGATAAACTGTGTTTATAAATGTTCCACAACTTCAGAGCCGAAGTCTGGGTAGCAGGGATTCTGTGATCTGTGAGAATTATTCATTCTGAATCCACTTAGCTTTTCCAAACCTCAAGAGAATGGTTTCACATTTAAAGGTACATATGACAGAAATCTATTGTTATCTGCTCCTGTCTTCTATTATCTTCCGTGAGCATTGACAAAATTTTAAACCACCCATCAGAATTCTTCCTACATTTTATTATCTTTGACTTGCCAAGGGGTCTTGATTGATGGTTGTACCTCAGCTAAAATTTATGGAATTTTGTGTCTACCTAGTTGGCATTTATAAAATATGAAATATCTTAAATAGTTGTTTATTTAATTATAAGAAAAAGGGAGTGTGAAAAGACAACTATTTTATACATAATGTTACTTATATATGAAATGTAACAATTTAAACTTTTAAAAATAGTAAGATGGCAACTGCCAGAAGCTCTGGAGTTGGTTTGACCAGAAAAATGGAAAATGTTAGTTAAAATTGTTGCGGAAATTGTTAGTTAAATGGTACAAGCTTTGAGCAGTACAGGAGGAAAGTTCTGATTGGTCTCTTGTACAGCAAAGTGACCAGAGTTAATTTTAATGGATTGTACATTTTCAAATTGCTGTAAGAAGAATCTTTAGATATCCTTACCATAAAAACTAGATACATGAGGACCCACTGCAGTGGCCTAGTGGCAAAAGTCCTCACCTTGAAAGCGCCAGGGAGGGTGCTGGTATTAATCCTGGCAGACATGCTTCCCACCCAGGTCCCTGCCTGTGGCCTGGGAAAGCAGTTGAGGGTGGCCCAAAGCCTTGGGACCCCATACCTGTGTGGGAGACCTGGAAGAGCTACTGGCTCCTGGCTTCAGATTGGCGCAGCTCTGGCCGTTGTGGTCACTTGGGGAGTGAATCAGCATATGGAAGATCTTCCTCTCTGTCTCTCCTCTTCTCTTTATATCTGACTTTGCAATAAAAAAAATACAAAAAACTAGATACATAAATTGGTGGTATATTAAGCAACATATTCTCAATTCACAATGCGCATATGTATATATAATAGCATCGTATTTTATTTTACAGATATGTATAATTACTGTCAGTGAAAATCAAATTTAGGAAAAACTTAATAAATAAGGCTATTATAGTATCCTAACAATAGATATGTTTAGATATACTTTTAGCATTATGGATTTAATAATGTAGGGAGTAGGTTCCTGAAATATAACCAGTAGTTCTATTTTCTTGCAATTTTGTAATTGCTATTCTGTTTTATAGGATCTTCCTTTTGAGAGATAGTTCGGTTTGAAACTGTGGTAATGGCCTGCTTTTATCAGAAATAGTTTTCTATCATGTAAAGGAAATATCACTGTCAGTCAAGTGATTTGTTTTGAAGCATCCTCACCAGTGCCTGTGATTTGAAAGAACTCCATGAATATGTACTCCTCTCTCATTGGCAAATAGACCACATTGTTATAACTGAAAATTGGTGGTCTCTTGAGGAAGGCACAGCCATTGAGTTGATCAGAAGATCTGAAGCTCTGGAGAACATGGGATTGGTATTTGGATGGTCAGCATAGAAATAGGAGTAAAGACTGTTTAAGGAGCAGGTGTTTGTCCTAGGAGTGAAAACACCTGCATCCAAATCGGAGTGCCTGGATTGACCTGCCTTCACCTGTTGACTCAGTCTCCTGCCAGTGCAGGCCTTGGGTAGCAGTTGTGATGTTCAACTAATTGGATTCTTTCCAGTTGCATGGGAGACCTGGATTGAGTTCCCATATCCCAGCTTTGGCCTCCTCCCAATCCCTGTCTTTATGGACCAAGCAGATGGAGCCCTCTCTTATTTACTTTTTTTTCCCTTCCTTCCTTCCTTCCTTCCTTCCTTCCTTCCTTCCTTCCTTCCTTCCTTCCTTCCTTCCTTCCTTCCTTCCTTCCTTCCTTTCTTTTCTCTCTCTCTCTCTCTCTCTTTCACACACACACACACACATATCAGTCCATCAATCAAGCATGCAATATTTAAAAAGATGACCATTTGCAGCATCCCTTGGAAAATTGCTAGTTTAGGAGTGATATGAGGAAATAAAGGGTAACATGACTTTAATAAAAACAGAAAGGGTGTTTCTTCAACTATGCAATGTGAATTAATTGCAAATTTGGTCAGATGTAATTGATGGTTATGTACCTTGTTGATAAGGGTTAAGAAAGTCATCTCTTTTCAACAACTTTAAATTCTAAGAAATTAAAATTTCTGCTGCTTCCCTTTACCTCAGTGTATGGTCAGTAATTCCCCTCAGAGAAAAACATGCTACTTAAGTGGTCTAAGTTTATAGCTTCCAGATTATTATGAAAGTTTTGACATTTCATTTTAAAAATTTTATAACTTTAAGAGGAAATTCTTCAGTAATGAAAAGTGGTCAGGAAACTGTTGCTCAGTGGTTCCCAGAGAGAGTGTGGCATGTGTGCATGCTTACCATATAAGTTGTAATTGGGCAGCTAGCTCTTTGGAGTAGCAAGAGTGCACATATGCTACCCTCGGGGACTGCAGAGTCGAATCCTTGCAGAGGAGAGGCACCAGTCACCCAGAGTCGTTGTACAGGTATTCATTCAGTGTCAGAATGGGAATGTACTTTAGATATCTGAAAATGTTGGAATAAGAGTGTTCTCTGCTAAATCAAAATCTTTCCAAAACTCATAAAATGCTTGGTAAAGACCTACCCCCTGAGACCATTAATAGATCAATTACATTTTTATTTTGGCCACACATTGCAGTCATAACTATACTAAAATACAAAGTATATATAATACATGGTTTCAGTATGTATAGATTAGTCTTTTTATTAAAGCACTCTTAGTTATAAAATACTTAATGTATAATTTTGAAAATATAGACTCATAGAAAAAAAAATCTCAACAATTCTGATACCTCAAAGTAAGTACCATATGAAATCTTGTGTACTGCTTTTTCATGTGTATAGTCTAACTCAAGATTTAGCAAAACATAGCCATTAAACCCAGCCCACCTACCGACTGTACATGGCCTGTGAACTTAACATGGCTTTTAAGTCTTAAGTGGTTGGGAAAATAAACAAAAAAAGAATAATGATAGTTGTGACACATGAAAATTATATGAAATCCAAATATCAGTGTCCATAAATAAACTCTTATCAGACTGTGACCATGCTAATTCATTTTCATAACATCTGTGGATTACTTTTGATACAGCTACAGGGCTTAGTAGTTATGTCAAGAAACATACCATCTACACAACAAACAACATTTATTATCTGATCATTTACAGAAAACATTGACTAATCCATCAGGCTTAAGCATTTATCTGTGTTATTCAAATAGTATCACCATGAATGTATGGCTACACAATATTCCACCATTGCAGTTGTATTATTTATGATTTTTTGTTACTAATATAAGGAATTTAATCATAGATGGAATTGTTGGATTAAATAGCATTGGAAATTTAAAACAGTTTTTCAGTTATAGTCCAGACTGTTCTGTTAATTCATACAAGGAGTAGAAACTTTGCAGTGTGTATTACATAATGTATTCATTGATATTCAGTGTTGTGATTGTTGAAATTTAGTTTAGATTGGAAAATTGTCTGATTTTACTTGCCATTTTTTATTGCTGTTAACTACCATTCTCCCCCATTTTCATATTAGTCAACCGTATTTCCAACTTTTGTGAGCTGTCAGTTCATAACTTTTGTCCATGATTGCAATAATTTTAGAGATAAAAATCAGGAGGAAAATGTAAGTTTTCAGTTTTTTTTCTTAAATCACAGTCAAATTTGTGTCCATTTTGTTTTAAAATGTGTTTTATTTATTTGAAAGTTGAAGTTGCAGAGGGAAAGGGAGATGTGATAGTCGTCTGTGGATCTGGATCTTCCTGGGCTATGCTGGAGGTCATGAGGTCACGGCAAAGCACACTGCACCCCCAGGAAACCGGCAGGGGCCTTGGTCACCTGAGCCCAAGACCAGAGGTACATATTCTGTTTTCCTCTGCTTGGAAGGTCCTCACCTTGCAGTGGGGAAATGAGGGAACCAGTTAGGAACCACTGTTGTCAGGTCAGGCTCTCAGGATGCTCTCATCAGGAAAGATTGTGCCTTTAACTTGATTGGTGGTTGTGAGAGGTGGAGGGACTAATTAGGTTGCTGTTACTAACATTCTAAGCCTTTATAAGCTTCACTGTTAGACAATAAATGAATCGGTCAGCTGACTCCTGGTCATCTCCTTTCTGTGGTGGTATTCCACAGGGCCTTTGTTGCCTCACTTTAGGATTTTTCCAGAAGGGCTGCAGAAAGCAGCCTCAGGGAGAGCCAAAGAGATCTTCCATCTGCTGGTTCACTCTCAAGATGACCACAATGCCCAAGGGCTGGGCCAAACTGACGCCAAGAGCCAAGAGCTTCTTTTGATTTTCCCACTTGGGCACAGGGTCCAAGCATTGGGCCATCCTCTATTGCTTTCCCAGGTCATTAACAGGAGCTAGATTAGAAGTGAAGCGGCTGGCACATGAACTCTTTTTTATGCAGGATGCTGGCAGCCTTACCTGCTACACCACAACACTGACCCTCAAGTTCCACTTTCTAAAGATAATTTTCCTGAGATTCTTTATCTTAGAAAAAAATAAATGCATATAGATATATGTGGTTTTGCTTATTTTTAAATGCACATGCATGTATATGTATTTTATATATTGTCTTATATGTACAATTATTCTCAGCTTCCAATTACAATTACTTGATTTTTTAATAAAAGATTTATTTCTTTGAAAGGCAGAGTTATAAAAAAGGAGAGACCTTCCATCTCCTGTCCACTTCCCAAATGGTTGCAGTGGCTAGGGTTGGGCCAGGCTGAAGTCAAGAGCCTGAAATTCTATCTGGGTGTCCCATGTGGATGCAAATGGTCAAGCACATGGACACTTTCCACTGCTTTCTCAGGTGTATTAGCAGGGGGCTAGATTAGAAATGGAGTGGATGGGACTTGAACCCAGTTCTCATATGCCACGACTGCGTTGCAGATGTCAGCTTAACCAGTTATCCCACAATGTTGGCACTCATGATTTACAAGTTTTTGACTTTATGGAGATCTGAAAGCAATACACATTTGACAGACATTTTACTTGTATTTTGCATCATGATCTTCTTCTTGACTGGTGATATGTGATATGTGAAATTGTCCAGTTTCCCAGAGTTTTTTGGAACCTTATCTATGTTTATGACATGTCTATTGATAGGAAATGAACATAACATTTCATCCTCTGAAGGCTACATCGTAAGGCAGTGGACGTATACGAGTAAGCGCACGTGTTCCATCTGCTTGCACTACTACCACGCTGTGGAACCTAACGCCATTCATTTCCCTTTTATAAGCAAATAATTTCAACTGTAAAATCAGGGCAATAAAAATGCTTTCTACTTGGGTTTTTTTTTTAGTATTCAAATAGTACCCATGAAGCTAAACCTAGCACAATGCCTGATATATATGCACAACACATGTACATATAGATACATGGAAACTTATTATAGTTTGGGGGCTGGTACATTGGTGCAGCTGGCTGATCTTCAGCCCTGTGGCTCTGGCATCCCATTCGGGCACCAGTTCCTGTGCTGGCTGCTTCCTTTCTGATCCATCTCTGTTTAAGGCCTGAGAAAGCTGCAGAGGATGGCCCAAGTCCATAGTACACCGCGCCTACATGTGAGAACTGGAAGAAACTCCAGGCTTCAGATCTGCTCAGCTCTGGCTTTTGCAGCCATTTAGGGTAGTGAGCCAGCAGATGGAAAATCTTTTTGCCTGTCTCTCCTTCCCTCTCAGCAAAACTCTGGCTTTCCAATTAGAAAATATTTTATAAATTAAATTCATTATGGTTTGAGCAGAAGGAGAGTGAAGTACAGTTATTGTATCCAATGTATCTTTGTGTGCAATATTTTATTTAATCATTGGTACAACCCTGTGATGAACTACTCTTCCCACTCTAAGGAAGATAAGGCTGTGGGCTCACTCAAAGATTGCATAATTAATAAATCACGGATTGAAGTTTGGAACCCTAGGTCTCACTCACTTTCAAGTTCATATCCTTTCCATTCTACTGTACTATTTCCTTATGGGCCATATCTGAAAATGAATGAAATAACAGAATAGCGGTATGTAACCAAAATCATGAAGTAACAAATGTGATGTTTTATCAGTCCTTCATGAATTAGTTTTCTTTTGTTTAGAAACAGATATTCTGCTAAGTGCTGGGAATATGAAATCATGATGTTATCATGCCAAGGGGTTGCAGTTCTATAGGGGCAATATAAGGATCTACAAATAATTGTTAAAAAATAGCCAAGTAAATTCTCATAAAGGAATGTAATTGTGTGATTGGATGTTGTAGTTTGACTACTATAGTGAGATAATGGTGAAAATATGTTGTGGAAAAAGCTTACCAAGGAATGAACTTTGACCAGATTTTGAAAGATGAGGAATTCCTGCAACCAAGGACTGAAGTGAACAGACAAGAGGAACTTACCAGATTGCATGATGTTAGGGGAAGAATGATAGATGAAGCTACACTGTGCTTGTGAGTCAGGCTATAGACAGGTGCACGTTCACATGGCACAGGATATGATGGCCATGGGGAAGTATGTAGTGTTGGAACCACTGATCCACTTACTCTTCCCGATCAACCCAGTAGCAGAGGCTGTATATGAACCAGACAGATAGATTCTAGAACTAGGATTCATGGACAAACTCTGAAAATCACCTTAAGGGTAAACATGGTTGTAATATGATTAGAGTTTGTTGTTATCTCTGCCTCTCTTTTCTGACTTGTTCTTGTAAATGTTCTGGGCCTTCTTACTTCCTGTGTATGTGGAGCTCTTGGGGCATTTCCTCTCTGCAGTACAGCATTGATTCACATTTCCCCCTGTGCCTTCTTGTTTGGGGAGCTAAAGATCCAGAGTGGTTTATGTCAAGGTTTTATGGCTTGATAATGTAATGAACAAAATATGCCTACAGATTTGGTATTCACAGTGAATAGCAAATGATAATTGGTATCTATAAGGAGTAAATATTTAATTATGCTGTGGCAGATGTATATGCATGAATGCATGTAATTATAAGCTAAATGTGCATGTACAACTGAGTAGTTTATAGAAAAACATATGTATATATGAAATATATATGGCTATATATGTGTGTATACATTTATATATACACACAGCTATATGTAGTTGTTGCTGATACTGATTATAAAAACTTCAGTGTCCTGTCACACTAACATAGTGGAACTAGAAAAAAGTCCAGGTAGAATTTGGCAAACTAATCTGAGATATAACATTCATAAGGAAGAAAATTTTGTGATACCGAGTGTTGATCATGCAGTGGTGAGAATACATTAGAAGCTGAAGTAGAAGGGGCCAGGGAGCCTCACTGTGTGGCCCCCTGTGGGTACCTTGGTTTCTTATTAGCTTTTGTGGAGCTGTGCACTCCAAACCAGTCAATAATTTACAGCATCATGGAGGTTGAAGAAATGAAAAATGGACTGAAGAGTTTAGTTGAGTAAAATCACATAATCTAAATTGTGATTGATCTTGTTAACTTTTTAAAAGAATCATATGCAGTATGTATTCCTTCTTCTTAATTGGGGTGTAGCAGGTAGAGTCTCAGCCTATGTGGGCACTGGTTCATGTTCCACTGCTCCATTTTTGATCCAACTCCCTGCTAATCGAGGAAAGCATCAGAGGATGGCCCAAATATCTGGGCCTTTGCTGTTTGTGTAGGAGACCCTGCTGACATTTCTGGCTCCTGGCTTCGGCCTGGTCCAGCCCTGGCCAGTGTGTCCATCTAAGGAGTGAGCCACCAGATGGATAGTCTCTCTTTATAACTCTTGCAAATGAGTGAATAAATAAATAAATCTTTTAAAATATAGGCTCTCAAAATATTAAAACTTGTGTTTATTTGAAAGTCAGAACGATGAACAGTTGAAACTCCCATCCTCTAATTCACTTGCCAGATTTCCACAATTGGGGCTGGACCAAGCTGAGACCATGAGCCAGGTTCACAGTTTAGGTTTCCCACATGGATGGCAAGGACTCAAGTACCTGAGCCATTGTTGCTGTCTCCTGATGTGCACATTAGCAGGATAGGAGCCAAGCTCAAATCCCAACACTCCTACACTGGATAGGGACACCCAAATAGTTTCTTAACCATTCTGTCAAATGTGTCAATTACTTTCTCTCTCCTTAATGGTGCGTTTGGTAAATCTGATTTCTAGGTTAATGTCACCTACACAGTTAGCTATTAATATTGTCATCACGTACTGTCACACTTGGAATTATGAAAGTCTTAATAGTGCTTAGAAATTGGAAGAGTCCAACCCTCATTTTTTTTTCTTTTGTAAAAGAAAGTGAGTTTTGAGGGAACTAATTCACCTGCCCCAAATGTCCCAAGGGAAAGAGGAGAAATACAGTCAATCAGCCTCTCATCTAGCATTGTTTTGCCATTCTATGTACTTAGGATAATCCCCATGTAATACTTACGCAGGCTAAGTCACGTTTTGTAATAGAATACTCTAGTAGACTTAACTTGATCATAAATGATACACAGGAGACAAATGACTTCATGTTATTGTTTCAGAAGCCTTCGTTGACAAAGGGGCTTTGATTTATAGAGAGCTGATTGCATGATTTCTTTCTGTTAGGCTAATGTGTTGTGTTATTCATTTCTTTTGGTTTGAAATTTTTTCTTAGAAAATGCGGAGGGTAAAGCATTGAACAATGCCAGCAAATGTCTGCAAGTATTGTATTTCATAAGATGTTTATTTATTTATTTATTTATTTATTTTAATTACAAAGTCAGATATACAGAGAGGAGGAGAGACAGAGAGGAAGATCTTCTATCCGATGATTCACTCCCCAAGTGACAGCGACAGCCGGTGCTGTGCCGATCCCAAGCCAGGAGCCAGGAACCTCTTCTGAGTCTCCCACACGGGTGCAGGGTCCCAAAGCTCTGGGCCATCCTCAACTGCTTTCCCAGGCCACAAGCAGGGAGCTGGATGGGAAGCGGGGCTGCCGGGATAGAACCGGTGCCCATATGGGATCCCAGCACATTCAAGGTGAGGACTTTAGCCACTAGACCACGCCGCCGGACCCCATAAGATTTTTTTAAATGCTGAGTCTTAGTGGACACATTTTGCCTTGTGAATATATATTTAACTGCTGGGCTATAACAGTTAAGATGGGCTCATTTACAGCTTATCGAGAAAATAAAAATGCTTCGTAAAGGTTTGCATGACTCCTAGCTTTTATCTCAGATTACTAATCTACTTCTGTAAAATTGCTTGAACTGAGATTTACATCAGAGACTACCAGAACACCTCATCAGTTGAAAAACAGTGTAAACAACCAGGGAAGTCACAGAGTTTAAAAACATAGGAGCAGGTGGTGCATATTATCTCTGATAGTCTCTGAACAAGAAGTTATCTAACTTTTACCCACTGTTACAATGTATTTCTGAATATTATTTGTAACAAGAAAAGTAGTTCATGTTTACCCATTTGAAATCAGATTCTCAAAAAATTTTACCAGAATTTTTGCTGGCTTCCTTTTAAAGCTATTAGATGACTTCAAATCAGATTTCATAATGTTTTCTAACATAATGGATAATCCCAGTAGCAAAAAGCAATCATTTGCTTTAATTTACACAGAAGTAAGTCTGTTTACTTGCTAGAAGGTATGCCTTTTGGGGGTGCATGTCTTTAAAGAAATCCAGTCCCTTCTTTCATTTTCTGATGTTTTTAGGTCATGTTCCATGTTGAGGACATAAGGTCAGAAGTTAGTGCACAGGAAGGTGAGACATTTGAAATACTGGAAAAAATACTCAGTACTCTATTTGAAGGCTGTTTAGTCCAGGAAGATGTTATATTAGATGAAAGTGTGCTTTCAGATAGTGTAGTGCAAAATGGATATATCGAAAAGTATTGTAAGAAGAGACACAGATGGGGCCCCTTTGTGAAGGATCAAGACGCACAGACCGTTGAAGAGAAAGAAGCACTTAGCAGAACCTTCCCTAAAGCCCTGCCTTGCTAGTTTTGTTCCGTGTTAGGTTCATGGACTCACAAGAATACATTTCTTTTTAGCAAGATAAATATATCTTGTAATCCCATTTTCATATACTTTTTTAAAGGAACCTTATAATTGAAAAAATTTATCACTTTGTAACCCACAATTATATACCACTGTCATTTGTCAATATACCAAAAAAAAAAAAACCTCCACAACTATGTAAAGACAAACTTCTGAAGTCTTGCTTGACAGTGCTTTTACAGCGTCAAAGAATGGTATTGCTATAACTAGGTTTTGTTATTAGAATAGTCAGGCTGTACCATCTCCTGCTCCTTCAGCATTTCCCTCACTCCCAGGAATGGGAAACTGAGAAGTTAGAAGAGAGCATGGAAGTGTTTAGAGCAGCGAAGCCTATCAGGTAACGAGGTTGCCAATTCAGATAATGCAAATTAAAAAAAAAATCAGAAAGCTGATTGTAGCAACAGTAAGCATGCAGGAGTCTATACCAGCAGCTATGGAATGCTTGCACCGGCCTGGAATTAGGGTTTTGCAGGTGAATATTCATCACTGTTGCTAATGAGAGCCAGTCCATGATGTTGGAAGCTCATCTCTTTGCATGAAGATGAACTAAATCCTCTCTTTCATGGAGCTATTCAAGTGGCCATTTTAGGTGTTTCTTAGTTTGCAACATAAGGAAAAATGATTTCCATCAGCTATGGGCTTGCAGTGGAGTATTAGGAAATCAAAAGAACAGAGATCAAAGAAAATTGCTGAACTAGGTGTTATGTGCAGACATTGATTTTTCTCCAGTTGTAGTTAAAAAAAAGTCTACAAAAATGGGAAACTCATACAACAGTTGAATTTCGAATACTTTGCTAAAACCAGTGATAGCTTCCTTCTTATTTTTAGAAACAGAAGCAGCTTTATGTAACATAATAAGGTAGATCCTTAGACACTGTTTTGTCATTAAAGCTGTAAAAATATGTACCAAAAGTATCTTTTAAAATTCTGTAACGTAGAATATGCTATTTAGTAGAAATGCTTATGACAAGACATGTTACCCTAGCAGCATTTATTTCTTGGCATCTGGAAAGTTCCACATATGTTGATCATTGTTTTCCGACTGTCATAAAATAGTGCTGCTAAAATTTCATTCACTATAAATGTTTACCACCACTTACTGATGTTATGTAAAGTCTTAAAATTAGCTGTAGCAGTAATGTCTTAAAATATATGTCAATTATTTTTAATTGAAATCTTTATGTTGGTAAATGACTCCAAAATCTGTTACAGACTGACTTTATCAAAAAAGGGTGACGGCATTACTACTGCATTGCAAAAGACAGAAAGTGCTTTGCATGAGACATTTGTAGGTGTCACTGGAATTGACTTAACTTTTCTTGGTACAGCTGTCAATTAAATAAATCAGGCTGATGTACCAAGAAGCCTGAGCACTCCCAGTCTGTTTTCTTTCCCATCTAATCTTCCATATGTTATAGTACATGTTCTATAGCTAATGAAATCAATACTGTCGACACTGGCGTCTATGAATAACCAATGGATTACATCTGAGGAAACAATGTTGACCCGTAGTGATTCTTTGATACAATAACTTCATCAAAATTTTATACACAGCATTGGTGTTCAGGCAAACCTCTGTTGCTTTAAAAAGTCTATAACATACAGTAAGTTAGCGGATGCAGTCACATTTGTAAAACAATTCAAAGTTCATATGTTACCTAGAGAGGCCTTCGATGGTAATTTTCATTGCATTTTGTACTGCAGTAATCGTTAGTCCACTGCTATGTTTGTCGTTTTAGGTTCTGTTTGGGTTTTCATTGCTGTGTTTATTTTTTCTTTTCTCTGCCACAGACCGGATCACGAGACCATTCAAATCTTTCCATTCCTTCAAGACCTGCACTTGCTGCAGACACAGTTGGCGTTGGGGATTTTTTTCCTTTGGAGGCTGAACTTGATACAACTTACACTTACCTAAAGGAGACATTTATAAACTCTGCTCCCCGTGCCCTGACATCATCCCACTCCTCTCCGGTGACTATGTCTGCCAGCACAAGAAGACCAAGTCAGACTGGGCTGTGACTTTTTGAAATAAGCAAATGAAGAAAGAGTTAACTGTGCAATTAAAATTGTTTTGAAGGGGTATCTTCTTAGTTGAATTTTGTTTCAGCACAAGTAGCAATGGGTTTCAAAAAATCGTGTGATATCTTGATGTGTCTGAGCCTTTCTCTCTCCTTGAATAATGAAATCTCCCAACTTTTTTTTTTTACTCTTAGGTTTTATTTATTATCCAGTTACTCATTTTTTATGTAACATATTTTTAAATGTTAAAGAATGACACATTTTGGGTAATTTCCCTCGGACTTAAAAAAAATCAATAAGCCATTTTAGTCTCTATCTATCAAAGTTGTTTCATACTTGTCTATTTTAGAGCAAGGCTGCAATACTCTAATAGGATTGAGAGAGCTATTTGAAATGTATGCCAATGATTCCTGTCATTTCATGGCAGCCCTGCCATGGTTCACTGAGCCCCTCTTCTCTCTTGTCAGCTCAACTGAAGACAAGCATTTAGTTGCAAACTTTAAGCAGGTTGTGCAAAACAGAAATGATGTGACTGCTTCTCCTCCCGCACAATAATGTCATTCCTGGTCCTTGTGAGAAGGTCAGGTTGCTGCTTGTAAAGCTACATGATACCACTTGCCCATTTGAACAAGTTAAGTTAACTGCTGCATCTGGTCCCTGCAGGAAACTCATCCTTGTTATCAGGGCTGCATGTGATAACAAGGTAGAGCGATTGTGCAGGGAGGGTTTCTGTGGTAAGTTTAGGCACTTTATAAGGACAG
Organism: Ochotona curzoniae; assembly: GCF_017591425.1. Classification (NCBI taxonomy): domain Eukaryota; kingdom Metazoa; phylum Chordata; class Mammalia; order Lagomorpha; family Ochotonidae; genus Ochotona; species Ochotona curzoniae. The sequence continues at coordinate 45,548,039 of NW_024467106.1, read as the reverse complement.
TTCCCACACCACAATAGCACGTAATATATTTCATATAAGCTGAAAAACTTCAAGGTAATGGCTGTTTTGACCTTCAAAATAGACTCCTTTTTCGTGTTTGTTGTTGGTAGGACCCAAGAGTGACGCCCATCTTTGATGCTGACAGAATTTAAAACAAGGCCATTGCCCTGCATTTTCTGCCTTGTAGCACACAAAAGTAAAATTGTATGTCAGGCCGAGATGTCGGGGAGCTGACAAGATGCCCCAGTGACATTTCAGCTAGAAAGAGCAAGTGTCTTGCAACCAAGTGGTCAAATATCAAATAATAGGTCAAGCAGGAAGGAGCTGAGTTCTAACCACAAAGAGGTTTCTGGTAACTTCCTTGACAAGCTTTTGAGTGCTTTGTGGCTTGACAAAGTGATGTTCTGTTGGGTATCGCTAGACAGACTGTTCTTTATCGCTTTCAGTAGATCAGACATTGACATTGATTAAACTCTTTAACCCTTAAAGGTTAGATCCTTGCAGTTTGCATCATGGTAAGTGAAGAACAAAAGAATATTTGTAATGTGTACTTGTTTTTGTATTAATCATTTAACTCCCCAGTGATGTTAACTTCTGATGTGAATTGTTTTTCACTAAAAATTTTGATATAAAATTTAGATTTTATATATGATTTTTCATTATGGATTCATCAGAAAAGAGCAGTATGTGTTATGGCATCTATATTGTCTTATATCTACGCTGATGCTTGATTCGCATATACCCAACTTCTGAGAATTTGTTTATTGGACCTGGTAAAAATAAGTTTTTGTGCCACTTATGCTATTAGCCAGTATAGCTGAGTGGTTTGTGCTGTGTGAAGTAACACAGCATTGTTGTTGTCCTAGTTTGTAACAATACTGTTTCTTAACACATTGGGTCCAGTATAATCAGCTTTATATCAAACATCAGAAGGCTTTTTATATGCAGTAAAAATGTATCTTTAAGCGAATTTCTCTCAACTCTTTGCTTGGAATTCTTTTTCGTGTGCCCTGTGTAATGTAACCTGTATGAAATTCAACTTGCAAATTTGTTTCACAGAAAGTACTACTGGTTGCTTTTAGAAAGATCATAGAATAATTTCTGTACATTTCAAAAACTTTATTCTGCCATCCCACATACTGAAAAGGATATTTTCAACATGGAAATCTATTTACATTTTTATGATCCATGTGATGGCAGTGAGCTTCCAGTTCTCAAACTTTAGAAAAACATTGATAGCTTGTTTTCTCTCTCTCTGAAACCTATTACTATATCCTACTAATTTAAGAGAAATAAGCATATTCATAAAATGGGCCTCAGACAGGCCGTGGGATTTTGCTTTGATTTTTACAATCTTTTAATAGGAAGATTTCAAAAATAAATGTGTGTGTGTTTCTTCATACATATGGGCATCTGATTTTACCAGTAAATGTTATATAGTAAGTGCTGAACCATAAATTCAAAAATATTATTAAATCGAAGCACTGTCTCATTTATAAACAACTACATGCTAACGGCCATAGAAGCTGAAGGATGAGCCTCCTGAGCAATCATTAGTATGCACTACCAAATATGGTAATATTTCTGTCATATACTCTTTTTCCCAGAAGTCAGCCCCAGCAGGAGGACGGGATTTAATGACATATCCTATGGAGATCTGAGAGAGCTTGAAGCTGCAGCTGAACACTGCACTGACCAGTTGCTGCATATCTGAGGTCTGTGTTGCATTGGCATGGGCCCTGGACCCATCAGTTTCTTTGCTTCCTTAACAATGATGTATGGAGTAGAATTTCTCAGGAGCATGGCTTTGAATACTTTTTGTAGGGGAGAGCAAGTTGATTTTATACCTTAGCATGTGGATTTTCTTACTACCCTTCTGTGATCTAGAAAAATACCGTATCACCCATCACTGTCAAAGGGATTCTTAACAGTTGTTCTGACACTGACGTCACACTTACTCATTGAGAGTTTGCCAGGATGCTTGATGTAAATGAGTTGGAATGGTCTCACATCAATTAAGAAATGTTTTGGAAATTGCAACAACTGATAATGTAGTGATTACTAGTGATGCTAGGCAGACAACCTTTTAAATAGAATGATCTCCTCGTTTTGTCAAATATCTGGTTCTTAAATTTAGCAGCTCCGTTTCTTGTTTCACATGAAAAATATAGGCTGTCATCAAATGCTTAAAGAGATTTTTATTTTTCTGTGTTACTTTCTTTACCAGTATATTTGAATTCGTCATGAAGATAAGCATTTGACTCTCTACAATCACGCACAACCTGGTAATTAGTAAGGCCAGAGTGGTAAGTGCAGTGTCTGCTTTATTTCTGTTTTGTCAGCCCTGCCTTCCATAAGTAACGAACATTTCTAAAGAGAAAAATATACAAAATAATTGGGTTGGCGCGGTATGAGTAATTTTGAAAACTGCTTTTCTTTCTTTTTAATCTGAAACCCAGATTTCTTATTCATTGATTAAACAACACAAAAATAAGCACATACTAATAATATATATGCAGACCGTTGAGTAAATACGAGAATGGTGACATTTTTCAAAGCAGCCAACACCCTCTCTGTGCTGCCAGTGTCTCTAGCTTAGCCTGAGAGACAGTGTGCTGCTTCTCAAACATGGACACTGTGCTGAAAGATACTCACTGGGACCCTCTGACCTTGCTAATGCTTTCCATGAAAAATCGGCATGTGTTGAGAAAAGGGGTCAAGAAGGCATTTATTTGCAGAACTCCTTAGGTGAAGATTTTCAAACCCACTTATCTCCGCTAGTGTGGTGTACTGAATAGCAACCCCCCACAGATAACTACTTTTGAGTCCCTGGGATCTGTGGATGCTACTTTATCTGGCACAAAGAGCTTGCAATGGAGAAGTTATCCTGGACTGTTTGGATTTGTCTTGATTTGCAGTAAGGTTTGTGACGTTCTAAGAGAGGAAGGTGAGGTGGGTTTGACTTCGGAGAGGGGAAAGGGGTGTGATGATGGCCTCAGAGTTTGGGGTAGGATTGCAGTAAAGGTGGGGGTGGCCAGGTCTGAGGGCCACACTGCTGATAGAAGCTGCTAATGTCAAACGAACCGATCTTTATTGGAGGGGCTTCAGAACTCCAAGGTTTGTGTTGTTTTTAGGTGTAACTTTGTGATAATTTGCTATGGTAGGCATTGGAAACCAATACAATGAATAACATTTAGCCCTTGTTGATGACAAATATGCTTAGTTTTAATATTAAACTATCTCCCCATTGCTCCTTCTTCTAAATCATCCTCATCAGTTGTCTTCTTTATAGCTTAAATTTCCAGATGTTTAAAGAATATTATTTAACGCTTCTGCTTCTGAACATTGTAAGCAATGATGTTTTGTATTGGGCAACACTTACTTGCCATCAATTTTGGTACCTTTTCAATTAACCTGTGATTTTAATGTGCTCCTTAAAAAATTTTCTACAAGTTTAAAAGAATGTGTTTTGCTTTGGATGTATAAAACTTGTGAAAATCTACTTTAAAAAATTGCTTTTATTTGATTTCATAGTTTTATTTCATATGAAGCAAATCCATATTTGAGAGAATTCATGTTATTTACGGTTTAGAAAAATAATTCAGAATTTATAAATTGCATCCTAAATGTACCACATTCATTTCCTTCACTGTTTACCTGTGAGTTTCATATATGCCTGCTTATTGATTCATGCCTTTTGTAACCACTAAAGTTAGAGATTGTAATAATTTTCTCCAAAACAATGAAATCTTCACTTTCACTGCATTATGTTTGAGTCCATCTTGTCTGAAACTTGAGTTGGAGGGACCAGGTATTTAATACAACCAAGCTGAAAATATGGAAGATTTGAACCTAGAATATAAGATATTTTAAATACGTTTCTCCCCGAAGAGAGGTACAGAAACACAAAAACACACACAGAAATAAGTAGGAAGAGGAATAAAGGAAAAGCTTCCGGTTCTGGAAGGAGCACATTGAATCCTCTTGGTGAGTTGGACATTGGTATGTCAATCTACACCTTAGTGGAAGAGCTCCACCTTTTCTCTTAAACTTCCTGGCCATGAAATGTGTTGATGGGGCATACCCTGGCATCAGATGTCCTGTGAGTTTTCCTGGACCACCCTGCATAAAACTTGTTAGTTGTTTGGAGCAGATCTGACTCCAAAGGTATGCACAGAACTATATGTACTTTGCAAATTACATTTCAATTGACATTGTAATAGGAATATTTGTTCTTGATCTTGGCAGGAATGATACATAATGGATGTTGCCTACTGCAAGTTGTAAAAATTCCTAGATGCAGTACTGGAAAGAAGTAAATGAAAAATGGAGTCTTCCTCTTTGCTGTCTGCTAAGCAGCTATGTGTGTAGGTGTGGTAGATGCTTAGGCATGGGTTTTCAAAGCACTGACCTCTGTGTTCGTCATGCAGCAGTGGTTCCACATACGGTTTTGAGAACTACTGGGTTAATATTATCTGAAGACAGTATTTTTGTGGTTTAATGGAGTCATGCTTCATTGTCTTTTATTACATGTTAATGCCAGTGAAATGCTGATTGTTGACGGAGTGCTTTCAGTGAGACAGTTCCGGAAATGTTGTGCTGCTATAGGAAATTCTGTTAAAGGAAAAGTCTTATTTAGATTTGAATCATGGCTGGATATGAACTGTACCACTGCAGCAATGTGGAGGAATCCAACATGGGGGGAGGGTTCGGGGTGGGGTTGGGGGAATCCCAGAACCTATGAAACTGTGTCACAAAATGAAATAATAAATAAATAAATAAATAAATAAATAAATACAAGGCTACATAACCTTAAAAAAAACCTCTTAAAAAAAGATAGAAGTCCCATCTCACAGGTTAAGAGCTATCAGATATTCATAACTATTCACTAATGATAGGAATATGAGGTGACTAGCTGTCTTCAATAGATCCCTTCTGTGTGTTAGGCCTCTGTAGAAGGAGAAAAACAGATGAAATCCAGAATGAATTGAATCATTGGCTCCATCAAAAAAAGAATCATGGAAAAAACAAAATGAAAGAAGGAGAAAAGAAAAAAAAATGGGACATGAATTATAAGACAACTCAGGTTTATTTTGGAGCCCCCTCTTTAAATAATAATGAAACTATATTTTACTATTTTAAGCTGACTTCTGGCCTGAAAGTAAGAGGCTTCCACAGTAAATTGCATAGAAACTTCTGGAACATGCACAGTCAGCTACAAATCACTTAGGACCTGGGATTTAAAGGTAGCAAATCGTTTCAATGACCCACATGTAACACCTGACAGTTGAAGTTGTCTGTGGCTACAACATCACCATCTGTGAATATGCATTGGCATTTCCTCTGTGAATATGCATTAGTTTCTAAATAAATGCTCTGAGGAGTTTGGGCAGGAGTCTTTTCCTGTGAAGCAGAATTCATAGTCACACTCTGTCATATGCAGCCCGAGATGGTGCTGAGGCTGTGGCAGCTGGAGTGGGACTGAGAGGGCATCATTGTGGCATGGTCTGTGTGACTGGTGTGCAGCATGTACAGTGCCCAGAACAGTCCTGTCACATGGATGCCATTGTCAGCTTCACCATCATTTAAATGGCTTTATGTAACCAGAATTCTGATTCTGCTTAGGAGATGAGATGATCCAAGAAAGGTCACCACAGCCCTTTCTGCGTGTCAGGTGAATCAGAGAAAGACCCTTAATCATTTTTCTCAAACTTTTTAGATTGCAGCTTTGTTGAGATAAAATTCATATAACATACAAGTCATTCTCATAAAATGCGCCACACATAGTTTTTAGTTCCTTCAGAAGAACCACTAATTCCTAACTGTTTTCATTACCCCACTCTTCAATTCCCTGGCAACCATGATCTACTTCCTGCCTCTTTGGATTTACTCATGTGTCTATTTCATCTTAAGCAAATCATATAGAATGGTAATTCAACAAATTCATGAAAAATTGAATTAAAAGACATATAAATAACTTACACACAAATAACTTTTAATTCAATTTTCAATGAACTTATGCAAAAGTTTTTAAAATTTTGTATCCTACATGTTTGAAATAAAATTGAAATCCATGTTTAATATATATTTTCCATGAACTGTTTTCGAAAACCTTTTGTTGCCTTTTGCATCTGATTTCTTTCATTGAACGTGGTATTTTTGAGGTTTATTCATATTTCAGCATGTATCAGCATTTTATTCCTTTTAATTGGAAAGACATGCCATTATATGGATATACATTTTGTTTATCGACTGACTGATAGTTTATGTTCATTCCTTTTTTTAAGAATATTGGTTTGTACATTATTACATGCATGTGTTTTTATGGGAAACAGTTTCATATCTCTTAGGTACATGGCTAGGAATGGAATTGCTGGATCATAAGGCAATTGAAGTTTTTCAGAATGTTCTCCAAATTAACTACACTGTTTTATATCTCTACCAGCATATGTCTGAGGTTCTCAGTTTCCTATGTTGACAACATTTGTTGTTATTTATCTTTTTATAATAGCCAGTATAAGTTGGTGTGATGTAGTGTCACATTGTGGCTTTTATTTGCATCTTACTGTTGACTAAAGATGTTGAACATTTTTGCACTTAAATGGGCATGAGTACGTGTTTGAACTAATGTCTGTGAAGTTTTTTGCCTGGCTTTTGATTGGGTTATCTTTATTTTTGAATTGTTAGAGTTCTTTACATAATCTGAATACAAGGTTCTTGCATAAATGGCTTGTGAATTTCTTTGATTCTATCACTATCTTTTCACTTAAATTGTGTCCTTTGAAACACAGTTTTTTTTTTGTGAATTCCAATGAATTTTTTTGTTTTCTTTTTTTTCATTTATGCTTTTGTTATCATTTCTAGGAAATCATTTCCCTAGAAAATGTTTCCTCACAAATATTTACTCTGATTTCCTTTAAGAGTTTTACAATTTTGACTCTCACTTTTAGGTTAATAGTTTTAAAAATATTTGCTTATTTGTTTCTTTAGAAGGTTGGACAGAAGAGAGGGAGGGAGAAATAGAGAGGAGAGACTGGTTCCCATCTGCCAGCTCACTGCCTGCATGGCTTGGCCAGGCTGAAAGCAGGGGCAGGAATCTATCCTGGTCTTCCATAGAAGTGGTAGGAACCCCAGTGCTTGGATCATTTGCTGCTGGTTGTGGGAAACTGGATCCTAAGTGGGACAGTGGACCTTGATCTGGTGTGATAGGACATTCCAAATGGCAGCATAATCTGTGCTTATTGTATCTTATTATTATTATAGTGAATACTTTATTAAGATTGTACCTTCCTGGTCATTCAATCTACACTGTCCTTCACTTTTCTATCCATTTGAAAGGTCTTTGAGAGGTAGTCGGTGAGGGCAGAGCCCTCATGTTGGGATTAATGGCTTCCTAAAGAGAGGAAGAGAGGAAAAGGGAACACTTGGTCTGCTACATGAGAGCACACAGGAAGGTGGCTGCCCATTATCTAGCATGATAGTCCACCTAGGAAACAAATCAACTGGAACCAAGGATCTCCCAGCTTCTGGAACTCTGCGAGAAATGCATGTGCATTGCTTTGGCCACTCTGTGGCTTGTTGATATCAAAGTCTGAGCTGATAGTCTTTTATTTTGTTGTGGATGTGTCTAAGGTAAACACCCTGACTTACATCTGATGGGGATGACACACAGGTGGGGGGATCTGCCTGGAGCAGACAAGTTGTCACTATCTCACCAGTGTCGGGCATTCTTTCTGAGTAGAAATAGTCAGCTCATTTTAAAGTAGGCCAGAAAAACTGGGCAATTCTTACTACTTCAGAAACAATGTCTTACCTTTTCTTCTCCCTAACCCCCCCGCCACTTCCCCACCCTCCTTTTCTGGCCCCGTCTGTCTCTTTTCCATATACTCTCAGCATGACTTCCTAAAGGTACAGATTAAATGGCCGGGGTTATTTGAAAAAGTGTCTGAAGTTCTCTTCCCAGCCAGAAGGAATTGTACTATAAAGTAGAATAATTTGAAAGGGAGGAGTTTGTCTTTTTCATGAACAATAAAAAAGCTTTCAATTCTTTTAATAACTGAAAAGGCTTATACTTCTGTTAGAGTCTCTAAGAACTTCTGATAAAGTTCATATTGCAGTTGTAGTTTATTGCACGGACTGGAGAAATGCATAATTCCTTTAAGAAGATTCTAGCTTCCCGGGACACATTTCCTCTCTTTCAAAGCATACCAGATGCTGACGTGTGAGTAATCCCAATTAAAGCATTAGGGTTATACCTTCACACAAACAAAGAGATCATAGCACGGGCACAGAACATGGCCTCGTGTACCTCTGAGGCCTTCCTGTCCCTCAGTGGTTAATGAAGCCTGTTTTGTGTTTATTGCCTGGAGTAGCAGTATGAGAATTTAGAAATGAATTCCTTCACCAGCTGCGTGACCTTAGGCAAGTTATTTGACCTCATGGACCTCAGATTCCTGGCAGGCAGCAAAGGGAGATAATGACACCTTCTTTGCTGGGCTCCTGGGAGACACTGTTTAGCACATAGCCTAAAGACACACAGCAGTCACTGTCTCAGATGGGTCTAATTGGGTTATGTGGCACTAAATGCCCCTAATAAATTACTGGAAGGAAATTCCTGGTCACATGGGCCTAGGGGTGAGGTGCTGTGGCCCGGGGAAGTAAAGGGCCTCTTTCTGCAAGGTGACTCGCTCTCCCAAGTTTCTGGGACTGCCTGTGGCTCTCTACTTTGCCATCCTCTCCTCTTTCACTTCTGATGGGCACTCCCAGTTCCACATGCACCAGTCCCAAGCCTGGCCACTATTTGGGCCACCAGCAGGGAGCTAAATGGGAAGAGGGGCTGCCGGGATTAGAAGGGACACCCATATGGGATTCTGGTGCTTGCAAGGTGCGGACTTTAGCCACTAGGCTACCACGTGGGGTCCCTCCTTCTTATTTTTAGACATCTTCTTTGTTTATTTGAAAGCAAAAGTGACAGAGGAACACACGCACACACACGATCGTCCATATGCTGATTTACTCTGCAAATGGCAGCAAGAGCAGGAGTTAGTTCAGGCTGAAGCCAGGAATCAAGTACTTGGGCCATTATCAGTAGCCTGTCAAACACATTAGTGGGAAACCGGATCAGAACTGAGGCAACTGGGACTCAAACCGGAACACAGATAGTGACTATAGGCATTCAAAGAGGCAGTAACCGCCGTGCCACCAGATTGCTCTTCAAATTATTAAATCATGAAAACCTGTACAGGTTGTACTTCCCATCTACTCTGCCCAGTTTTCCATCCCTTAGTGAATTCAATCACACACACATACACACACACAGACACACACACACAGAGACACACACACACAGACACACACACATTCTACAGGGATAAGAGTGCATCATTTCTCCTCTTACTTGTATCTACATGTATGGTAATATCTGTCTTATAAAAACATTATTACTAGTTTAGCCTCTGACCCAGATTCTCAGTGTTTTTATACATGAGAATGTATTAGCTTTGGGAACTAAGACCTGCTGTGTCAATCTCCATCTGGAAGATGAAGACGAAATTTGAAGTAAGAAATTCAGAAATCCTGCTTAGAAGCCAACTGCCAGTCCAGTACCATTGAGTGAACATAAATATACTGTTTAGACCCGGGGAACGTGTAGGCCTGTGTATCAGAAAGGATTGCAGTGTAGGTCCAGCCTGGCACTACAAGAGTAGAGCAAAGTAGAGCAGCAAGACAAGAAGGAAGGCAAAGGCAGTGAAGTTGCAGAGTGGGATGAGAATGAGGTTGTGAATATAATTTGAAGCCCCAAGGCAAGGCCTTTTCTGGTCAGTGAGAAAGTACAGACTTCCAGGGCTTAACATACCGTGAGAAGTGGATAACTCTCATGCCTACCCACAGAAGACTCTAACTGATACCTGTGACAGTAACGATACCAGTGAATATGTGTTTAAGTGAAGTCTGTCTGGAAAACATTTGGCCATATGTACGTTATAATCCTTAAACAAATTCATTACCTTCCAGCCAACTTCCTGGAATTTTTCCTAATGAAATATTGCAGATAAAGATTAAGATTTCTCTTTGTGATGTACATCATCAGGTTGTTTGTCAGAGCAGAATTAGAGGTTGTAAAAATAAATTTTATGTTCAAGTACCAGACTTCTACAATATTGAGCATCATGGTTTTTTAGAGTAATTATTGGCATCACAACCCTGATGCTTGATGAAAAAGGCTGTAAAATGTGCTCTATTCATAAACTTTCCACTCACAGTTTTGTAGCTGTGAATTAAGCTACATCACAAAGCAAAACTGGCTTGTCTTTGTGTACCAACAACAAATATGTCATGGACCTTTGAATTGATGGATTTACATTCAGAACCAAGTCTAACAACTTGCCTGGTTTCTGCATATGTACATAAAGTAAATATTTATACTGGTATGTGTCTGGGAAAAAATACTCCAAACTGTAACCATTGATAGAATAGCTTATTGGTATTTAATTGTATCTTTGTAAGTTTCTAAATTTCCTGCAACAAACATGTACAGGTTTATGTTTACAATGAAACAAACTCATAATCGTAGTTGAGGCACATCGCCTTGTGGCTGTTAAGAGCAGGACAAGAAACAAAGCTCTATATGTAGCCATGAAAGACCCGCTTGACATAAATGTGATCTACCACGTGAAAGGAATGCTGTCGTTGTCTATTTTTTGACCAGTCACACAGGTTTTGTTTTAAGGCAGAAGAAAGAAATGTTTTCTGAGGCTACACAAGTGACCATGCAAAGTACTTCCTCTCATTACTCAATTACCAACCTATTATGTGCTAGGTCAAAGTGATAACAAGAGTGTTAACACAGTCCCTCGGTTTGACTTTGCTTGGGTAACTTGGCTGTGTGCATAATATGTTATTCAGAGTACCTCATAATTTTCTCCTGAGGTACCCTGCTCTTATCTCCTTTTACACTGAGGATAGTAAGACCCAGAGAAATTCAATGATGTGCCTGAATTAGGCAGTGAAGGCATAAGAAGTTTCCTGACTTACCGTGTTTTGACATATTTAAAAATCAGACAATTAGGGAAAAAAGTTAAATTATGATTCCTAGAATCACTGCTCATCCAAAGATGATCCAAAGATAATTCAGTTCTGATTTAGAGATTGAGCAAAAGAAGTATCCCCTCCCCTTGGGCAGGTCTACCTGGAACTTTGGGCGTCTTTGAAAGCATCCATCTAGAAGTGGTCAGATTGCTTGGAGTTTTGCGTGAGACCGTGGATGGAGTCACGTAGATCAGCTAATTGATGGGGAATTTCAGGACACTCTTTTTTATTCTGTTATTGGCTAGTTGTAAACCCTGTACTTGGCTAAAAGACATAATAACAGAACCAAATGATGAACAAGAAGGGTTTTAACTTAGTAAAGGAATAAGGTAGAATTTTAAGAAACTGCTGATGTTTAGGAAATGAAAGGGGTTGATAATGACAATTAATGATTGTGAAATCTGCGCCTCTTTGCTGGGAGTCTTAAAACCAGTTCTAAGAAGATTAAAATACATATTGATCTATGCATGGGCAAAAGGTAAAGTTTAAAAGCAAAGAATTGACCAATATGTATTATGCTAATTAAACCCTCCTCAGTGAAGTGAATAAGCACAGGCTGATAACTAGTATCTGTGAGTTCCTGAATTGATTTGGCATTGAGTGTACTTCAAAGGTGCAGGACCATGCCTGTCTGCAATCACCTTCAGAGAGGCTGCCTTGCTGCAGAGGGATGCCATAAGATACTCAGATTTCTCGTTGCAACTGATCCCCTTACTTTGGTTACTAATGCGATGGGTGAAGTAGCAATGGTCTTTGAAGTACAAAGACTCCCTTCAGTATGTACTGATTAAAAACTACCATGTTCTCATAAAATCCAAGAGCCCTAATGGGAAGGTTTTATATTAACAGGGCATCAAAACCCCAGCTTGCCCCCAGATCTTTGGCCTCTCCCCTGATCTCTCTGCTCTGTTGGAAAAGAAGACTGTCTCACTGAGCAATCAGCATTGCGCTCCGTATTAGTAACCAGTAACTGGGAACTTGACAAGTCTTCCTACTGACTTACATGAGTATTCCCACGCTGTTGGTTATCTCATTTGCTTTGTCACATAGGGCTGATTAACACAGGTTCTGCACAGTCCAAGGAATTCAGAAACGTAGTAGTTAAGATGCCTTATGGGAATTTAGAGTGTGACATTTCACATCAATGGGGAAAGATGTATCATTTAATACATGATAGTTGAGCTACTGGCAACCATTTGGAAAAAATAAAACCAGATTGCTCGTGCTGTGATAAATTCCAGAGCATAAAGATTCAAATAATTAAAAATGAAAACTGGAAATATACATAGATGACTTGCTTCTAGCAAGATTCCAGATTTAAACTCCATGGCATAAATGACTGATAAGTTTGACTACAAAGTTTAAACATTTATGGAAAAGAGCATGTCACAATCAAATCAAAAGCTAACAGACACATTTTTAACACATGTATCAGAAAGTGATCTCATTTCTATAATATTTAAAGGACCCTCTGGAAAAAACATAAACATCCCAGTTAAATATGGACAAAGACCTAGTACATCCATTTCCAGAAAACTAACCACAAAGAGAGATGCACTGTAGCCATGTTTATGATTGCCAAATCCTGGAAGCCAGTATTCTTCAGTGCTCCAAATGGTTAGCTCAATTACACTAAGAGTTGCTAAAAGGAGTAAGCTATAATTACATATGCTGACATGGAAAATATATGTCTAAATTCATTTAAAATTAAAGCTATCCAGCAGGTTATATAATGTTCATTCTCTCATTGGCCTGTTGATATGCATGTCAAAAATAAAAGTGACTGTTATTAGTGGTAAGCTCTAAAGATTAGAACACAAGTCTAAAACTGTAAGTTTATTTCCTTACTATTTGCAATCTACAGTGTATTATATTTATGATTATTTGTAACACTTATTCATTAAATAATGATGAAAGCAAATTATAGTAAAGGCCAAAACCAGCAATGAAAATGGGATTAAGAACAGATAAATCATATATGCAGGAAGAATAATCACCAGGGCTTAGTCCTGTAGGGTGAGAGGCTTGTCACTTGGGTCCGGGATCTCAAATTCTTTTGCCATATGTGTCAGCTTGGTTCATTCAGGAAGCAGATGCTGAAAGCATTGGGAGTACAAGACGTTTATTGGGAAGTAACTAATGTCTCAAATATGAAGGGAGAGGAAGAAGGGCTGGGGATGAAAGCCTTTAGACTTCAGTGCTCATTTGACACCTATGAAAGGCAAAGGAAGGAAGTGTTGGCCAGGAGGAAGCTCAAAACACAGTGCAGATGTGATTAAGCCAATCCAACATGGACTTCCAGAGAAGAGAATGCTTATTGCCAATTGTCCTGTTGAGGAACAAAAAGCCGGGCCCCTGTACCCACACCGTGCTTAGCAGATGTCTAGTGGCTGCTCTGAGGAGCATGACCTTAATGTCTACACTGTTGTGGATCCCAAAGGTACTGCAGCTGGAAGTGTCTAGATAACTATACCCCTTGCAGCTGAACAGCAAGATCCTTTTCAAAGGCTGATCAGCATCCAAAGCCATACTATTTGGGTTTGGGGAATCATTATTCCAGGTTTCAGAAAAGGAGGTCAGAATATAAACTACAGCACCTGTTGCTGAATTTGATCTAGTGTTGTGAATGCTACTCATTTTCTCCCTCCTCCACTAACCAGTTAAAATTCCTCATGCTCTTACCTCTTACCTCTTCTAGTCTGTCTTCCTGAGAGATTTGAGTCCTGTTACTCATGCCCTTCCTAGGTCCTTGTTTATGCTATCAGAATTGGGCAAGAAAATACACATACCTGGATATGACCAAGTGGTGTTTGAATTTGAGCTCAACACATTTCCCTTGCATATTTGCTTTCCTGTAGACCCAAATCTTCAGCTTGCTCTTCTGATGAGCAGCAGTTTTCACTGCCAGGATAGTGACTCCTTCTCTTGCCTACTGATATCTGGAGATAAGGAATTCAGAGTCCTCAGATAGTGTCAGTCAATTTTGTTCAACAGCATCCTTGTTACATTCCCTGGCAGGTGTAAGCCTCTAGGATAGGACTAGTATTTCTAACACCACAGAACTCAAGAGTTGTAAGTCTACCCCTTGGTTCTTGGATCTGTGTGTTCTTCCTCTTGTAACAACGGAGCCTACAGACTTCACTGGTTTAGAGTGTATATTGCATCCTACAGTAAGATAGCCTAACTTCGAAGTCCAGCTTTGCTGAGTATTTCCTCTCAGCTGAGTCTCGTGGTCATTCTATAATTCTGTCTAATGCAGGATGAGAAATGAGTATGAGTTGTGGTCCCACTCCTCTGTCAATAGAAAGTGAGTCTCCTGGTGAGATGCTACATGGCATGGAGGTCCATGTCTGTGAATGGCACTGAAGGCTGGAAAATTTTACACATCCAGATGAAGTTTTTGGTTAGTGGTTGATCTATCTAGGGTGGCAGAGGCCAAAGTAGCTAGGTTGTCCCAAGTGGACAATGGCTCTCTTACTGTTAGCATCCATTGCAGACCGATTAGCCTTCAGAACAGTAATGACCAATCAGGCTTGGAAAGTGGTGGTGCATGTTCCTCAGTCCCACGCGTCACCTTGGCACTCAGTGTGCCACCATGCCAATGGCGAGTGGTAAAGAGCCAATGACACCTGGCTGAACTATTACAGCTTTGTTTATTCAGTGTCCTCTCTGATGGTTTCTGGTGGGATTTTCCATAAAATGCAATGACCTTTTATAACTATGCATTTCATATATCCATCCATGACTAGCAGGCTTCCTTATTTCCTATCGTTGAGTCTCTCTCGTTTTAGGCCTCTGACCATGCAGCAAGGTTATCTGCTGTGTCCATGGATTCCTTTATATTCTCAATTCAAGCCACTTTCCCTTCTATACAAGGTGGTTAGGCAACTTACTTGCTTGAAGTTCTTCCTATTGGGGAGAATACCACTCACCATTGTCTTTCGAAGCCATGCCTGAATGTCTCCACCACCAGTTTTCGGCCTGGTACCCACATTCTGAGTTGACCCATACAAAGACTCTAAGCTGTAGGCTTTTCTTCCTTTTAAGTTTGCACTGAGTTCACTGGTATAGTAGTGCATATCGTCATGACGACCTGCACATTCACCTTGCTCTAGCCCTCAGATGTTGGGCTCAGTCCTTGAAATGTGAGCATAATTTCCATGTTACCCCTGGAAGGACCCAACCTTATGGGTACGTGAGTATAACAGAATGGGCTTGACAGGCAGAATGATTTCCAGATAGTGATATAACAGTGTCTTGCACAACCTCTTGCCTATTACAAGAGCACCATGTTGGGCTAAATGGTTAGGGCCTACTAACCTGTGCATGTTCAATCAGTTATTGGCTGGAGCTACTCCGGAAGGGCATGGTTTTAGTTTGAGCAAAATACTCAGGCGCTACACTGGATGGTGTTAGCTAATGTCACTTTGCACTGAATAACATAATTGTAAGGACACTCTACACAGTGCTTTTCTGGGGCTGCCATGCCAACACCCATGGAAATGTCTGCTGAGGGTTCTGCCATTTGAGAGACAACGTGTTGACACAGCAGAGATGAGACAAATAGGGGCTCGGTCCTCAGAGAGATAATTTGATGGGAGAGTCAAAGAAAAGCAATTCCAGAAAGAAAGGAAAGGAAACAGTGGAGAAATAAAGGAAACAGTGGAGAGGCCATTTCAGGGTCCTTAGGAAGGTTCTTCAGAGGAAATTATATTGTGTCAAGATAGTGTCAAGAAGGTCCCAGCAAGGTTGAGAGTGAAGGGAACCCTGTATGGAAGGAACAGACTGCAGACTAGTGTGACTGTGAACCATGTAAGGATGGTTTGTGTCCTAAGTCCTGCAAGTCCAAAGAGGGTCTTGCCACCTGGCAGGACAGGGTGTTAAGGGAGTCGGGAGACAAAGAAGGTTTTTGGCAAGGCCAGTACATCCAGTTGAAGATTGCTGTGGCTGAACCCAGAGGGAGGCATCCAGGTGTGTTCGCAAATGCAGGATCTGGAAGAAAAAACCGAAGTGAAGAAGCAGTGCTTTCCAGACGGTGAGAGAAATTGGACTAGAATACCATGGGGATTTAGCCTCTGATAAGAAATAGGGATTTGAATCACTTGTTTCAGACTTCCCAGCCATCATACATTTGGCAGGAAACATCAAAGGAAAGCGAGAAAGAGCAAAATGGCACCTCCTATGTCATCATTAAAGATGCTTAAGAGCCATGCAGTCCCTTGACTTACATTGCATTGACGTCCCAACTGGAATGTATTCCAGGAAACAGTGTCTCACTACATCCAAGCCCTATCACTAGAGGGAAAGAATATGTGAATACTAGGAACTGATCAGGTTCTGTTGCATAGTAGATGTGGCAGCTTCTGCTTCTGGGAACCTCATGCTAAAGCCCTCTTCTCATTTTATACTTTATTTTTAGGCATGCTAACCGATTTCAATGGCATTTAATGCTATGATATACCCCTGATTACAAACTCATCTTTTTCAGTAGTGCATGATCCTTTGACCAGAGGTGTCTCTCTTTTTAAGTTTACTGTTGGCCTAGGAATATTGAATGGATGCCATAATGTGATCTTGCCCTTAGACCTATCTGCCCACCTGCTCTCTAGAATGGAGCTGAATTTCAGGAAGTGATGTTCGTATGGCCAGACAGTGGAGCAGGTCATTTCTTCATGATGCGGAGTTGGAGTCTCTTGGAACATAATGTGGGAGGGGCTGAGCGTCTCTGCTCCTTCTCCTTCCCTGATTCCATGTCAGACCATTTCCCACCAACCCCTCCCGCCAGCTCTTCCTGCCCACTTCTTCATTCCCTGGGCATTCCCTTGCGATGCAGCTGCAAGCCCATCCCTGCCAAATACAGCTAATGTGAAGTATCTGGCAAGCAAGCTAGGTGTCAAAAACTATTCAGTCCTGGAAGTTCATATTTCATTGAACATTACAGAATTATAAAGCTTGGGTAATGAGAAGCATTCACATAAAATCAACCAGAAGAGGATGAGGGCTATTGTGTGGAGAAAGCGGCCTGTACACTGTGGGGAGATAAAAGCCCGACCTCTGCAAAGCACATGTGTGTTAACGTACACAGGCACGCACACTTGTGTGCGCACACATTCATTTTCCTACTCTATTTTATTGAACTGTTTAGGTTGTTCAAGTTTCTTTAAGTTGTTTGAATTTCTTCCTTGTTTAAGTCTCTACTGAGTGCGGGATATCTGTGAAGGCACTTGGAATGCAAACACGTACATAACTCAGATTAGGAAATGGTTATATTTTCCCTGAATTTTAGTATTGAAAAAAAATCTATGAGGATTAACTCTTGCTTTGGGACAAAAAGTACATAATTTGCTTTTGACAGAGTGGGCAGCATTCAATTTGGCTGTAGTACATTTTTTAGATATCAGAGAGCATTGATGTTAACTGTGTACTTTCTTGATTTATTTTTTTCCTCAAATTTATTTTTATACCAGCATAAATATAAAATGCTTTGTTAAAAGTTCCATTTCTTCTCCAAATGATATTGGACTGAATAAATCACTCAAAAATTTATATGAATTTTTAGAAAAGCATGGATGCTTGTCACTTATATTCATATCATTCTTATTAAAGGAATTTGTGTGTTCTCAATTTTCTACCCATCTGATTGTATCTCTGCTCTAGAACAATGTGAAAATTGCTTTAAGTTTCATTTACTAACCAGAAAGAACCATCAGGAAAAGCAAAAGATGGGCTCGGCATTGTGGCTCAGTTGCTAATCCTCCACCTGCTTGCTCCTGGATCCCATATCGATGATTGTTCATGTCCCGGCTGTTCCTCTTCCTTTTCAGCTTCCTTTTTGTGGCCTGGGAAAGTAGTTGGGGACAGCCCAAGGTCTTAGGATGCTACACCTGTGTAGGAGAACTGGAAGAAATTCCTGGCTCCTGACCAGGTCAGCTCAGCTCTGGCCATTTCAGCCCTTGGGGAGTGAACCAGTAGATAGAAGATCTTTCTGTCTGTCTCTCCTTCTTTCTGTAAATCTGACTTTCCCATTAAAAAAATAAATAAATCTTCAAAAAATTAAAAGGCAACCCAAGCTAAGAATATAGATTTTCCAAATCAGAAATGAGACATAATTCTTCCTTTAAAATAAATCTTTAAGTAAAAATTTTGCTAATTAGAAAATAGATGATAAATCTAGTAAAGAATTGTTCTACACTGGATTCAGAAATATTTTCCAGATCCTGAAACCCGATATCCGAGGTCCAGGATAGGGGTAGGAAAATGAGCATATGTAATTTCAAGGTGATGAGATGTTTCTTTTTTGTTAGAAGTGGACACACTGTCCTCCTGTGTAAGGACAGACAGTCCTTCTTTTGATTTGGGAAGGACATTTCTGCAAGATGTTCAGTTCTGTGAAGTTAAAGCCAGATTCTTTTCTGGAAAAACAACATTCTTGTTAGGAGCAGAGTTGTATCTTGACAGGGTTACCATGATGTTGACTTAGGAGAATATCAGATGACCTCCTCCTTGAGGCAATGAATGAGTTGGGGACCTGGACTGACCAAGAGCACTCATGAGCCAGCACTGTGGCTTGCCAGACGAAATCACCACCCAGCATCCCATATGTGCACGAGTTTGAGTTCCAGCTGTTCCACTTCTAAGCCAGCTCCCTGCTAAGACACCTGGAGTTTCCTATGTGGACCTAGGGATCCAGGTTCTGAAGACATCCTCTGCTGCTTTGCAGAGTAGACACTAGCAGAAAGCTGAATTGGAGGCAGAGTAGGCATCCTATTGATGTGGGATACAGACATTCCAAGTAGCAACATTCACCTCTGAAATGGGATATTAATGGCACCCAAGTCACTAGAAACAAAAGAAAAGGGTAACCGTATATCAACAAAATTTAAAGCTTTTGAATAGCAAAGAAAAGAAAAAGACAACTCACATAATGGGAAAAAAGATACCTGCAAATCATATAGTATTAAAATGAATGTATCCAGAACATATGAAGATCAAGTAAGACAAAAGAATGATAAGGGAAATAGCTTAATTAAAAACTGTGCAAAGGATCTACATAGACAATTCTCCACAGGAGATAAACAATTAGCTAGTAAATGCATGAAAAGATGTACAACCTCATTAGTTACCAGGGAAATGCATATCAAAACCATAGAGAATTCAAATTGAGGCACCCACAGGGACATGCCTGTTAGCAGAAATGTGTATGGCTGTGACTCAGGTAAAGGAGAACTTGGTGACTTTGGAGTACATCAAAGCTCTGCAGCTGTGAACTGACCCTAACCCTAACCTGGAGCTACACACCGTGGGCCTGGAAAATGCATCAGACACATTCAAAAATTAGAATGAAGGAAAACAGAGCAGCACAAAACCAGTACAAGATCAAACAAGGAAAGCCTAGCATTGGTCAAGATGCTTTCTGTCACTGGTTTTGGACTTCTGCTCCTGAAAAGACCAGTGTGAACTGCTTATTGGTTACCCTCCCATCTTTTGCCTTAAGTTTCCAACTTTCCCAAAGATACAGTGGTCTTAAAAAAATAGGTTTCTTTAATTTATGTCACTGCTAGTGCTGCCTCTGCCACAAAGTTACAGAATCTTTAACCAGGAAAGCCTCCAGGTCTGAACCTCTGCTTTGTGCATTCACTGCCGGTTCATAAGACCCTTACCTTGAATTTGCAGGAGTGGACAAACATAGCTGTTTTTTCAGGCTCCTGTCCCATCTTCTGATAGTCTGGTTTCATCACGCACAACTCCCCCCGGCCCCCAACCCCATACCACATGTGCTCCTGTCTGCTCCCAGCTGCAGCCCTCATTAGTGTTGAATTGATTTCTGGGGCTGCATCACCCTGGTCAATGCTCACCCCCACCCCCAGGGAGAAGTAAAAGGCTGCAGTCCCAGTGGGAAGCTTGTGCTTACTGTAAACCACCCAGCCTCCCCACCGAGGGTTTGCACATAGCCCCTCACCTCTTCATTCCCTTCCTTCCACAGCACCCGGCTGTGTGATCAACATTTTAGCAGAGTTCATTTTGGAGTTTGAAATATGAGCACCAAAAAAAAACCACACATTTTTCTAGCAAATGGAAAAATGGACACCCCAATCCTCATAAGTATAATGCCTCTCCCTGGTCAAGGACAAATGTCTGGACTGAAGCTGAGGCTAGGACTCCAGTTCTTACTTCACCTATTGTCTTGGAAACAGCAGCACCAGTTTCCCTGTCACACAGTGAAACATTTCAGGCCCAAGGAAAGGACTTCGTCCTTACCTTGCACATTTTATTTAAGTACTTCAAACACCTAAAAAGTTTTTATTTGAGAGCCAGGGAGAAGGAGAGAGAATGTCTGATTCCCCAAATGCTAGCATGCAGCTGGAGTCAGGAGCCAAGAACACAATTCAGGTTTCTTGCAGGGATTCAATCTCTTGAGTTGTTACCATTGCCCACCTCCCGCCCCAGTCTGCCTTAACTGGGAGCTGGAGTGAGGTGCCATAGGCTGGAACAGCTATAAGCACTGTGATGTGGGATGTCTGCTACTAACTACTAGGTCAAGCATTTCTTTTGAAAATCTTATTTGACATTTGTTTGAGTGAGAGGTACCTCCCTCCCAGCAGCTTGGCAGGTTGATGTTACCAGCCTGAGATCTCAGCAAACTCAGGACAGCTGAGGGCATGCCCTCTTCCTGGCACCTACGCATCTCCTCTTTGTTCCTCTTGACTTTTCCAAGCATCTTTTAGTGCAAATTTCCATTATTGGTATGCACAGAAAATATGAGGGAGCCACTGACTTATATGATCATTTGATTTTTGAAAGAGAGAAATACTCAGCTATAACATACTTCCATAGTAGAGCTGGAAAGGACTTTAGGAATTACATGGCCTCATTGCCCTCAATATAAATATCTGGTAGCCCGCATGTGAGACAGCATAGGACTTGCTCAAGGTTATGCTGTAAGGTAAGGAGAGAGATGGATAGATTTCTGGTTGTGGAAGGCTGAAAGGGATTCTTTAGGTTTTTTTTTTCTTATCAATCAGTAACAGAAATGCAGAAAAGGTCAGGGTATTAATATGGTGAATGAGCAGTATGAACAAAAGTGGAATACAAAAATATCAGCCCAGCTTTGAGCCTAGGTCACTGAACAGATGGGAAAATAGAGTGGTGACCACCTTTATTCCTCCAGCCCCACCCACACATACATCACTATGTACATGTAAATGGGAATATATTAAAGAGAAAGCTCCAAGAATTCATTTAATTTCAATTCATTAGGATAGTGGTGATACAGGCAGAGTGTAGACAAGGTTAAGTTGGGCTGCCATGAAATTGAGCATTTTCTTCTTCAAAAGAAAAAAAAAACTCTTTATTAAAGAACTGAAAACATTGGGCCATTGATCAGGTCAACTTTTTGAGAACAGCAGGAATAAGACTTTAAGAAACCCTTTTAATTTCCTCTGTGATGGGTGTGAGAACATCTTTTATTATTATTATTATTGATAGTAAGCCCTTTTCAAACCTAGTTGAGTTTATCTGATAAAGTGGCTCTTAGCGGACCCCCAGAGAGCTTTAGGATGGGGTTGATTACTCATGGAAGCAACCAGGTGACTAGACAGTTGAAACTTTCAGCCACATCCCTGTCAATCAATCACTGGACAGGAACAGGGACCAGAGACTGAGCCATCACCAAGGGCCAGCAGATTAACAATTCAGACCTGTGGATGGATCCTTCATCCAATGAGAGTATGCAAAAGGCTTTGCAGTGGGTGAAAAACCAATGTGCTGTAGGGTGGCATGCCATATATGGTACAAATTGTACACCTGTTCCCCACACCTGTTCCTACACCTGTAAACCCATGTGTCTCTTCCTTTTGGCTGCTCTTCAGTTGTACACTTTATTGAAAACTAGCAACTATGTGTTGTTGTCCTAAGTCCTGTGAGACATTCCAACAAGTTGTCAGACCTCAGGGGAGGGTCAGGGGTGTCACCAGATGTGCCCAGTGAGGCCAGTAGTATAGGTAGCAAGAACTGAACAGTAGAACACAGAGGCCATGAGCAGAGGTGGATTTACTGAAATCCATGGCAAGGGGGCAGCAGTGGAGTGGGCCAGCTGGAAGCTGATTGCTACCAAGGTATGAGTTCTAATCTGGGGGATACAAGTCCCAGGCAAAATGCTCCTGGCTGGGGCTTCTCCTTTGCCAAGGAGTTCCTTATTGCTGGGGAGATTTACCAGGGGCCGCCTTATTGCCATCACCCCAAGAGGTGGTTTACATGTTGAGCACCTCTAATTGTTTGCTGATCAGGCAGAAGGAGTAGGAGGCATCTGGGTGACTATGTCCTGGTGGGCCTGACTGCTCATTCTGGGAGACAGTGGCATATGGATGGGTTTGTAGGACGTGTAGCTAGTTGGGGACTAGATCGTTCTGAGAGTGAGAACCCTGCAGACTCGGCCATGGAAGTGTTCTGAGGGTGAGAAGAATGTGTGTAGGTGAGGGTACCATAAGAGCACTCTGGGCTTCCATGTGTGTCATGGTGGAGGCGACAACACCATGCTGGGCTTATCCCAGAGCTGAGGAAGCCCTCTTCTGGGAAAGCTACTGTATTTGAATAGCAGTGGATCAGGGCAGCACACATTACAGCAAGGACACTGAGGACGATTTTAGGCGGCCCTGGAAGCAGGAATGATAGATGTAGCCTGGGCACTGTTGCTGGCAGGGAGTGCATTTCCAGGTGTTTGTAGTGCCATTCCCTGCAAGGTGGAGTTTTAATAACCTACATGAATTTATTATTCAGGACGGTTTAGAAGATGATAGGCAAAAATGATCTTTTCCGTGGTTAGGAGCCCAGCTTTGCAGAGCTATTAATGATGTAGCAGGAGAGGCAGGTAACAGAAGTGAAAACTATCTACTCCTTTATATGTCCACAGCCGCAGTTTGCATGCCCTGGCCTCCATTAGGCATCAGGTTTGGTGAAGGGAAGGGTGAAAGTACAAGGAGAGGTAATTCCTGCTTCCTCGCTGATTCTGGGTGGCCTTGACAACATTGCACCCACCTGTGGACTAAACTGTGCATGGAGAGTTTTCTCCTGAAGATGAGAAAATGCAAGCAGGTCCATGGCCCCTTGACACTGAAGCATTTCCCTGGAGGGTGTCTCACCTCTTACTCCTCCTGTCTGCTTCGCTCCCATGGCCAAGGCATCCATGAAGGTGGCCTGTGTTGTAGTGTTGAAAGATTTTAAAATTTACTGTGTTCTAAGTGTGGACGTCCTTTTTTCCCCTAAGATTTATTTATTTATTTACTTGAGAGGCAGCATTAGAGAAAAAGAGAATGAGTGAGAAAGAGAGATGTTTTATCTACTGGTTCACTCCCCACATGGCTTAAACAGCTAGGGTTGGGCTAGCTGTCCAGACTCCATCTGCATCTCTCATCGGGTAGTTGGGGACCAAGCACTTGGGCCATTCTGTGTAGCTTTCCCAGGCATGTTAGCAGGGAGCTGAAATGGAAGTAGATCAGCTGGAACTTGAACCAGCGCTCATAAGTTATGCCTGCATCAAGGCAGTGATTTAGCTCACTATGTTGCAATGTGAGCCCTAGTGTGGAAATCTTATAGGGCTGTATCTAGGTATGATTCTTCTATTCTCTGTGTAAGGAACCAAATGAATTCATTTGACATGGGGACTCATAAGGGTTTTGTTTTGTTTTGTTTTTGTACTATTTCTTTGGTCTCTTTGGATTTGTCATCTAACTCTTTTCTCTCGCTGAGTCTTGGATACTATGAATTAGCTCATGTGCTCTATGGAGTAAAGTTCTTGACTGTATTTACAAAGCTCTTATGAAAATTTTGTTGTTATGACCTCAATAGTTTAATCATGTATTTTTATTCTGAATGAATCTTTATGGGTCACTGGTGTTTGTTTTACAACAGCAACATAATCTTAGAGACTTGATTTTCTCAAATCTTTGCAGAGTACAAATGAGAATGATTTCAAATCACTGAATTAGATCCAGTTCTTCCTGGCCCGTTGGGCTGTTGTGTTTGTTTTGGTCCTTCTTCACCCTGTTTGAGATGTCCTCAAATCTTGCACATGCCTTTGTTATCTGCTCAGGCAATTTAGGATCCCTGTGCAGAGACAGATGTGATTGACCGGCTGGGGGAACAAACAGGGAGCCAATTCCTAAATGCTTAGGTATGTAGGCTGTAGCCTGACAGTTATACTCATCTGAACTTTTTTCCAGTCATCTTTATCAATTACATCTACCATATTTTCAACTGCAAATGCCCCAAACACAGTGCTCTTTCTTCACAGACATTTTTCTTTCACTTGACTTCCTGTTTTTTTTTAAGGTTTACTTCTTTTTAGTTGAAAGGCAGAGTTACACAGAGAGAGGACAGAGAGAGAAGTGTTTCATCTGTGATTCACTTGCCAGATGGCAGCGCTGGACTGATCCTATCCCAGGAGCCAGGAACTTCCTCGGGGTCTCCCACATGGGTGTAGTTGCTGAAGGATTTGAGCCAGCCTCTGCTACTTTTCCAGGCCACAAGCAGGGAGCTTCATTGAAAGTGGAGCAGCTGCGACTCAAACAAGTGCCCATGTGGGATCCCGGCTCTGCAGGCTGGGATTTTAGTGTGCTATGCTATCATGCCTGTCCCTGGGGCTTCCTGTTTCTAAAAGCTCTTCCATCTTTCACAGTATTAAAATCCACAGAGTAATACTTAAGTGGATCTTACTTTCCTTTAATTTGTTCTCAGGTCTTTGAAGATACCTCATTATCTCTATACCCCTTCCTTCTTCCCATTACATCTTTCCAATCAGATCATTATTTATCTCCCGGGTGAATTATAAGTTTCTTTTTAGCTTTCTCTCATTCTTCATATACTCAACTGTCAGATAACACCTCCTAAACATAGCTTTCTTTATACCATCTGCTGTCCTAATCTTTTCCTGTCTTTCTTCTTTTGACTCCTTGATGCCCAGATCCTCAAGCTAGTGTCCAAAGTTCCCCCACCTTCTCCTGCCATGCCTGTGGGAGGCCATAACATGCTGTAGGGCAGGTTTTGATGCGAACAAGGGAAACGATTGGCTCTCCTTGTGCCATGAGTTTCTCAGTTCTAGGTTTTTGGACGATTGAGAAGATTGAGTGAGATACTGATTATAAAAGAAATCACCCAGGCACATCACACACATTTTTAAAATGTGTTTAGGGTTACTATGTTTGTTACTGTTGTTACTTTCTGTGTTATATGTCCAGTGTCTTTCAGCCAAATTGGTCTCCTCACTTTTCTGAATCCATGATCTCCCACCCCCAGAACTCTGGTTCATATTCTTCCCATGTTTCAAGTGTCCTTTCTTCCTTTGTATACAGTATACAGTCCATTTTTTTAAAAAAAATTCACTTTTTAAACTAGAATGATACAGACATCACAAAATGGATCATTTTAACTCTGAAAGTATGGTTTTGTGGCATTGCGTGTATTCACATTGCTTTATAATCATCAAGGCCATCTTTTAAAGAAACAATTAATTAGTTAATTAAGTAGAAAGACAGAGTTAGAGTGAAGAGACAGAGAGATCTTCTATCCACTGGTTCATACCACAAATGGCCACAATGGCCAGGGCTGGATCAGGCCAAGGCCACGAGCCACATGGTTGGGCTTGGGCAATCCATCTTCAGTTGCTTTCCCAGACATATTAGCAGGGAGCTGCATTAGAAGCAGAGCATGCGGGACTAGAGTTGGCACACATAGGAGATACCAGTGCCTCAGGCAATGGCTTTACCCACTACGCCATAGTGGTGGCTCTTACCATCATCTTCTTCTGGACTAAACTCTGGACACAACTAACACTAATTTTCGGTTTCCTCTCCCCAGCTCCTGAAAAGAAACGTTCTATTTTCTGTGCTTATGAATTTTACCATTCCAACTACTTGCAGCAAAGTGGGATCATACAATATTCATCCTTTTGTGTCTTGCTCATTTCACTTAGCTTGTTATCACCTAGGTTCACCAGGTTGTAGCATGTAACAAAAATTTTGTTACTTTTAAAAGTCAAACATTCTTCTCTTATATGAATCTGTCCCATGAAAGAAAAATCCATTTCGTTGCTGTGCGGCATTTAGGCATTATCACCTTTGGTTATGGAAGATAGTGTGGCCATGAACACAGGCATGCAAATGTACTCCTGGGTGTGCTGGCTCCCACTTTTTGGGGGGTATAGTCTCCAAAATGCAATTGCTGGCTGTTACATAATTTCACGCTTTTAGAGGAACTACCACACTGTCACCCACAGTGGTTCATACACTGTCCAATTTTAAGTGTCCTTCAAGGTACTTCTATTGCTACCTGCTTCATGGAGCATTTCTCATACTCCTGCTGGTGGAAGTCTCTCTTCCAGAACCCCAGGTACGTTGTGATTGTTCCACCCAGGAGGTGCCATCAACCCACCATGGCGGCTATAGCTTTCGCCTTACAGATTAGCTTCTCTCACGCTCCTCTCCAAACCTCCTCTTTGTTCAGGGACAGGTGCCCCCTACAGGTTTAGGGAATGAACGAGATAATAAATCAATGGATGGAGTGAGGGCCAGCTGGTTCTGAAGGACCAGCAGGTGCTGACACCTCAGCAGGAAGGGTAAAGGGGTTCCTGGACACTGCCCACCCCAGCAGAGGTCAGCTCTGGGAATGCAGTGGTACAGGAAGGAGGCTGAGGGACCTCACCTCCACGCTAGCAGTACTGCCTGGTGTTGCCTCTTTGGCTCCCTCTCCTCTGTCACATTAAGCAGCAGCATGTGTTGCCAGCGTCTGTCAGATTTCCCTAATATGGAAAACAGCTTGCCACTGGGGTCTGCGGAGACATTTTGGATGCATTGTATTTAAATTTTGTTTTCACTGAAAATTTATAGCCACCACCTTCTTCTCTAATGTAGTGAATAATTAGAAGCAATTACAAGGAAATTTGGCAAATTACTAAGCCATCTAGGAGTAAAAATTCATGTACACGCTGTTCGTCCTTTGCTGTATCTGCCTATTCACAGTGATGTATGACACGTATGCAGCCACTGTGCACAAGTACCTTTCTGTGTGCCGCAGTTTTCCAGGAAGATCATAAAAATCAATGCATGGCACTAGAGTCCTGTGCTGCTAAAGGGCCTGCTCAATAAATATTGTATGATGGGGGAAGGGAATGATGAATTTGAACAGTGGAAATATAACTACCAAAGTTTTTATGTTAGGTGAGTTAAAGAATATTCTTTTTTTTAAAAAAAAAAAACAAGTATATTTTCCTGTCTTAAAATACACATTTCAAATAAAGAAATTAAGGGAAGAAACTAGAAAAGTGAAGGAAACAAGCCAAAATGCTGCCTAGACACGCCAACCAGAGACTCATATCTCTTCCTTTGGATAGATTGGAGTGAAATTTTCTAGGTGTGTTTTATCGGTCATAATTATTTTTATTACAATACACAAGGCTTGCAACTGTTTGAATTTGTATTTTTTAAGTTAGTTTTTGAAAATCATTTAGTAATTTTTTTGAGAGACAGAGACACCAAAAAGAGAGCTCTCAGTTTACTGGTGTACTCCTGAAATGCCAACAGCAGCCAGGGGTGGGCCAGCCTGAAGCTGGGGTCCCTGGAATTCAGTCTGGGTCTTCCACATGGGTGTTGGGAACCCAGTCTCCAGCCTCATCTCTGCTACTTGTTAGGGTCTGCACCATTAGGAAGCTGGAATCTGGACCTGGAATCAGGCTCCAAACTCAGCCACTATGACATGGGATGAGAATGTCCAACCACTGTCTGGCTACATCCCTGTCCTTAAGTGGATTCTTTGACTTAAAAGCATCTTGGAAGTCTGCTTCAGTGTTACAGCCAAGTCAAACAGCACAAAATTACATTCTCAGTAATTGTTTTAAGCTTGTTTCCACTTTTTAGCTGCTTCAAATGAACTTCATAGTCTGTACAGTATTTTTTGGTGTTTTAAAAAATTACAATTCTAAGAAGAAAGAGTCTTGGGTTAAAGGAAGCAAGTTTTTTGAAGTTCTTCATTCTAATTATTTTGTTACTTTCTAAATAGTTTATGTTTATTTTTCAATCTGCAATGTTGAGGCTACCTGATTCATTGCAGCAACATCAGTATTAATTAATATTGTTAAAGCACTTTGCTAGCTTAGAAAGCATTTGGGTGGAGATTGGGTGAGTTTAAGATCAGGTACAGTAACAGGAAATAAAATCCATCAGATAGAGTCCTGGAGATTTAATTTAATAACATACATTGCAGAAGAAACAGGGATAGAACCAGCACCCATATGGGATCCCGGGCATGCAAGGCTTTAACCACTGCGCCATTGCGCCGGGCCCCACATATTTATTCTAATGATAGAGTGATAGAGATGAAGAGAGACATACAGAGAGTCTTTCATCCACTTGTTCACTCTCCCAATCGATGTGATAGTCAGTTTTGGACCAGGATGAAGTCAAGAGCTGGAAATTCCAACCAGGGCTCACATATGGGTGTCAGTATCCCAAGCACTTAATCTATCATCTGTTATCTTCCCAGGTTTACTAGCAGGAAGCTGGATTGGAAATGGAATAGCCATACCGGAATACTAGCATTCTGACATGGGATGCCACATTCCCAAACAAATGCTTAACCCATTGAGTGTGCCATAATGAGAGCCCCTATTGCCACTTTTAAACTCTGTCTGGGATAACTTGTAAACAAGCTGTCAGTTTGGCAAGAAAAATGTTATTTCTTTTTTAAAAGACTTATTTGTTTTTATTGGAAAGTCAGATATACAGAGAGGAGGATGGACAGAGGGAAAGATGTTCTGTCTATTGATTCACTCCCTAAATGGCTGCAATGACTGGAGCTGAACTGATCCAACTCCAGGAGCCAGGAGCTTCTTCTAGATCTCCTAAATGAGTGCACGGTCCCAAGGCTTTAGACCATCCTCAATTGCCTTCCCAAGCCATGAACAAGGAACTGAATGGGAAGTGGGGCCACCAGGATATGAATCGGCACCCACATGGGATTCTGGCTCATGCAAAGCAAGGACTTTAGCCACTAGGTATTGTGCCAGGCCTGGCATTGTGTTATTTCTAAGAAGCTTTTGGAATTAACTTTAGCAAAAGTGGAGGCTGGACAAACATGAAAAAGAGCAGGAGATAATTCCATTGACTCCCATACCCCCAGGAACTCCAAAGGTTTAAAGTAAGTTTCTTGGCACTTATGTCAATATTTAAGTATTAAAAGAAATCACTTCTGCTGTGTCTAATATGACAGCACAGTTGTTAATTGTGTTATCTTCCCTTCTAGTTATGCTTATGCCTATTCATTCATTTACTTTGTTAGGAACTTATGTTTTTATTGAATAAATTCTGATCATTTAAGCATAGTCAACAAGTGCAATCCTTCAGTAGGCCTTACTCACCTTGCTGTGTTCCAAGGGTCACTGGTTATAAGGTATAGACTGTGAAGAGCACCCTGTAGGTTCTCCAAGGCAATAATCTTGTCAATCTCCTCTGTTCCTCAATGACTAACTATACTTTTCCTCCTTAGAAACATGCTGCTACCTAGGGAACTACAGAGAATTTTGGGAAGTAGGACTCCTGGACTGTCTTGAACAACCTTCTTTTTTAGAAACTATGTGAATTCAGAAGGTACCGCCAAGACTGCCAACATTCTTTTCCCCCAAGAAATCATGCTTTTTCTGTCATATAAATTAGCAGCTACAGGGGCCCAGCAGCATGGCTTAGCGGCTTAAGCCCTCGCCTTGAACGAACTGGGATCCCACACGGGCGCCAGTTCTAATCCTGGCAGCTCCACTTCCCACCCAGCTCCCTGCTTGTGGCCTGGGAAAGCAGTTGAGGCCTTGGGCCCCTGCATCCGTGTGGGAGACCTGAAGAAGCTCCTGGCTTCAGATCGGCATGGCATCGGCCATTATGCTCACTTGGGGAGTGAATCATCGGATGGAAGATCTTCCTCTCTGTCTCTCCTCCTCTCTCTATATCTGACTTTCCAATAAATAAATAAATCTTTAAAAAAAATGAGCAGCTATGATTTAAATTGTGTGTGTGTGTGTTTAATATAGAGGTAATGCATTTATTTTGAGGGTTGCTTAGAAGACTAAGCATAAAGTGATAGTGGATTAATTTAAGAAAGTGGAAACAAATTTGTCACAAATTTGGCTTCCTTTGAAAACTTTTCTCCAAAGCTTTTGATTTGAAGGCTGACTTAACCTACGGCTTTTATGGATTACTTAGGTGGAATTAGACCAGATGGTCCTGCACCCCTGCAGGTGGCATTCTGAGCTGCTCCCGCCTCAGAACCAGAGGCAGGGCTCATTCCAAGTGGAACTTACTTCTTTATGGAAGGTTCTATTGCTGGAAAGGTGGAAGACCACCAGTCTTGGTGTTGTCAACAACTTTTATTTCTGGTTTTCCCATAGCAAAGGGGGATATTTGAGCTGCAAGTGAAATCTGAGGTTAGATAAGGTATAATGGGAATAAAAGAAATTGAGAAAAAGAGAAACAGAAAGACATTGCTAAGGAAATATTATTATTATTATTGCACTAATGTTGGTTTTAGAAAAGATCCACTCTGTCATTACTATGTATTCTAGACTTTCCAGGGTATTCTGTCTTCTAAAATTGTACTTTAATTATGCCCATAAAGCATCAAAAAGTTCTGGAAACACAGCTATTCTGATGAGTACTAGCTGAATGAATTAAGTCATTAAGCAGTACACACATGTGCATCCTTCTGCTTGTATGGATCCCAGGCTCACGGTGTCTGATGGAAGGCTGATGCTGCTGACTAGTGGTTTCTGGGCAGCAGAGACATGGCGCGCGCACTCTAGCACTGAACCTGCTCTCTTAAAATGCAAATTGGTTATTTGGAGACTCCTCAAGAGATATTTGGAAGGAAAGCAGGAAAATAAACAATTGTTGACCAGAGGAAGCTATCCTCACAAGTGTAGGTAGGAGAATATGCTAGCGATTTCATTGGTGTATGAAAAGAAGATACAAGTTGGGCGTTAATTACTATGTGCTTTTTGCTGTATTTTAATTTTTCATTTACATTTTCTCCCTTTAACAAGATGATTTTCTAAATAGTTCTGTAATTCAATTGTTACATTTTTCTGAATCTTTCCACATAATTAAGTTCAGATATCAGGGGAAGTTCTCAAGCAAGGAAGGGGAATTAGCTCCAGGCAGGAATGAGGGAGCAACTTGGACCTAGACTCAAAACCACTTTCTACCCTTGCTCAGCTGCTAAGACTCAGGAACTGTATTTGAAGAGTGGAGAAATAAATAGTTCATAAATCTGTTGTGATGAGGATTAAATGGGCTCGTGTTTGGGAAGTGTTTGACCCAGGAAGGCATCCGGTAAGTGACAACTGTTATGAAAACTACTAATAGTGAAATAATGGGGGCAGCAGTCTTGGAAAGTCAGTGCAAATCTTTTTAAATGTTTATTTCCATCTGCTTATAAGGCACAGTGAGAGAGGGTGTGGGGTGGGTGGGGAGAGAGAGAAAGGGAGAGAATCTCTTCTATCTGCTGATTCACCCCCAAATGCCCTCATCAGCACTAGGCCAGACGGAAGTGTTGAGTAGCCATGAACCACATCAGTACTCTGACAGAGCCCCAAGTGGCTACTTCACCCCAGCTGTGCCAAGATACCACAACACCCATCCCCAGAGCAGGATTGGTTATTTCTCCCTCCTGTCTTGTGATCAGTTTGTGCTGTAGATGGTGTACTAACTGTGATTCAGAGCCCCTGTGGAGTGATGAGCACATGGACAGAGCCAGAAATGAGATTTTGCCTCAAAGCCACCAAAATGTAGGACTGTATTATAGCCTACACAGCCACTGGTGCCTGACACAAGAAGGGACCCAAGGATTTCCCCTGCCAGCAAAGACAGTGCACAGGACTAAGGCCAGGTAGACACACTGGCTGGGACAGAGTGGCCTTGCCTGGAGGAGCCAGATAGGTACTCCAGCAGTGGGTAGTTAAGTGTTCCTGGAACCTCATAGCACTGCAACAAGGCAAACAATATTCATGTGGAATACCAAGAAAGTCTCCAGAGATTACCGAGACTACCCATGTGATTTGTCTGTTTATTTTCAATAGCCACTGTCTGCTTTCTCTGTCAGAATAGGATCGAGACGTCATTAGCATCTGCAGAGGGGAGACCAGAGACCATAGGTTGGATGACTCGGGTTGTTGGCACGGCCAGGAGCAGCCTTTTACCCTTCCTGTTGGATGTGCTGCCCTTGCCTAGGAGGTTCATGGAGTGTTTGTAGGAACTACTCACCCATTCCTTATCTATTCTTCAGATTCAGCTAGGGGTCCCTGCAGTCCAGTCTGAGTTCCTGAACAAATAAGCTATCTACTAGAAGTTTTCAGAATCAAAGCCAAAGGAGTTTCTGGATTGTGTCTTTAGGTGCCCACAGAAACACAGAAAGTAAACACGGAAGTACCAACATAGAGCCTTTTAGCTTTCTTTCTAGGCCAGTGTAATACGAGATGTTCTCCCAATAGGGTATAGTGTCTGTCCGAGTCCCACACTTGCAGCCAGGTGCCTGCTTCTGCAGCAAAAGAAATTGCAGAGGAAAATCTTGAGGTGCTGGTATTTCATCCATAGCTAGGAGGTTGACAAGTAGTAAAGAGCATAGATTCAGTTACCAGTACCTGATCCAATCCTGGAGAAGTATCATCATCTACATTGTTCATACCCTGATTCACTGTTTTCCAAGTTCTGTTCCAAAGAACCCCAGTTCTGGAAGACATAACTGAGTACCCTGAAACTAAGAGGAGTCAGAGCATCCATGGGTGTGTTATAGTCTCCATTACATTTTGATCATTTACACATTAAAGCCTCTAACGGGTCTTCAAATAATAGTTTTTTTTAAAAGATTTATTTATTTATTGGAAAGTCAGATATAGAGAGAGGAGGAGAGACAGAGAGGAAGATCTTCCATCCGATGATTCACTCCCCAAGTGAGCATAATGGCCGATGCCATGCCGATCTGAAGCCAGGATCCAGGAACTTCTTCCAGGTATCCCACATGGGTGCAGGGTCCCAAGGCTTTGGGCCATCCACTACTGCTTTCCCAGGTTACAAGCAGGGAGCTGGGTGGGAAGTGGAGCTGCCAGGATTAGAACTGGCGCCCGTGTGGGATCCTGGTTTGTTCAAGGCGAGGGCTTAAGCTGCTAGGCCACGCCACCGGGCCCTTCAAATAATAGTTTTGATTCAAAATAAATGTAATTAGATTGGACCTTAACTGTGTTGCTCTTTAATTTGTTTGCATTTGAATATAAGCCATCTATAATATGGAAGAACTATTAACAACCCGGGATATTTAACTTTGATACACTACCTTAAGGATCACTACCTTAAGTTTTGTCCCAACAATCTGGAGCAGCACCACCTCTAACCATGTCCGGGTTAGTGCTGGACATGTATGATCCAGTGAAGGTCAAGAAGTTAGGCATGGAGTTCCCCAAGCATTCAAGTCTTTTCACCTGGGAGACCTCATAGAGAGGAAAGATGTTCATGAATGGTTGTACATGTATCACCTGCTGTTTCTTCCACAGGTTGTTGTCACGGTTCTCCTCCAAATATTCCTATAACCAATGGTCTCAAGATCATCAAGAAATTCACCTGCTCTGTGTCAAAAATGGAGGTTTCTGGTGTTCTGACTTGCCTGTGGATGACCTGCCCCACAAGGTGTCTGTAACTCACTCCCTGAAACCCATGAATCTTGCACGAAGACGTTTGTTCATTTTAGACTCTTGAGACAGGAAGATTACTCTGGAATAGCTATGTGGGCTAATATAATCACAAGGTATTTAGAAGAGGGAGAGGAGAAGATCAAAGATAGTAAAAAGGAACAGTGGTGAAGGAATATTGCACACTGAAGATGAAAAGAGGGACCATAAGCAAGGCATAAAACCTGACCATAAAAACTTGAAAAAGCAAGAAAATTCTCCGCACATCCACCAGAATGAACACAGTCTTCTCTGCTCTTGATTGTAGCCTTCAAAAACATATTTTGGACTCTGAGCCAAGCACAGACAATAAAATTGTGTTGTTTTAAGACTGTGAATTTGTGTTAGGAAGCTAATACAAAACCTTGGTTCTGTATCCCAAACTGACCTGGACCCATATAATCCAATGTTTAGCATTCATTCCAAGGGGATGTTGTTCTGGTATCTAAGGAGCCAATTCTCAATAGTTCCTCCTTTCCATCTACCTCCAGGAGATGGCTTCATTGTGAAAGCAATTATTTCATAGGGTAGTAACAGTTACTGGTTTTTGTCATGGCTGCTTCTAGGCCTAGAAAGGCCTGCAAAATTATAGTCAGGAGTGTTCTGTAGCAGGAACCATGGTCTACTTGCTTTTCTGTGCTCTCCGTTTTATCTGTGTCAGCCACACTTTTCTGAGAGCATGATCCTAGCTCCATGAATTTCTAAGTCATCTCTTGTTTTTCTTTCTGTTTTGCAGGAGGGTAGGAGCCCATTGTTTGCTTTTTCATTTCTTCCCTTGGTGGGCATTCTGATTTTAAAGTTGTTTTTCAAGTCTTCTATAATGATACTTGCCTGCTCACCATCTTATTCTGACAGATTTTTGATCAGATGCAGAGAATCAGCCAGGAATACATAGAGTATTCCTCGGCAGCACTGTTTCCTGGGGCAGTAAGGTCAATTCATCCATTTCGTTCTGATGTACACTTTCTTCTCCTTACATCGAATAGAGTCTCGGCAGTGTGGTTCATCAGATGCCTGGAAACAAGGCAATTGTATGAACTTGGGGCTTTTAGTTGCAAACCCTAAATAATTTCTGTATACATTACTGATGGGCCTACAGTATGGTACAGCAACTTTGGAAACAGTTTGAATAAGTTGAACAGAGAATTATGTTACCAGCAGCCACTCTGCTAGGGATACAGCCAAGAGCACTGAAAGCACATTTTCATGTGAAACCTTGAACCGGAATAATTGTGGTCAGACTATTAAAAACAGCCAAATGATTGGGACAAACTCTAGAGTGCACCTCCTGATGAATACATAAACAAATTACAATGTGTCCTAAGGATGAAATATTGTTCCACACAAACAGAGGGAAACACTGACATATGGGACTATATAGAAGTGAATGAAGTTAAACACAGAAGGCTAGTGTTTATTTCCTATTGATACAAATTAATCAGAATTAGGAAAATTCGGAGACAGCGGAATTGGTGGTTGATGTGATCTGGGGGGAGAGAAGAATAACAAATAGCTGCTAAAGTTCCGGAACTCCTTTAGGTGTGATGAAAACATTCTGGGACTAGATGATGGTTGGTGATGGTTGCACAATGGTTTTGATTTACTCAAAACTACTGAATTGTGCACATTAAAATGGTTAACTTTATGTGGACTTTTTCTTTGAAGACTTTATTTTTTAAATTTGCTTCTTTTGTTATTATTATTAGTAGTAGTATTACTTTATGATACAGTTCCATAGGCTCTGGGGTTTCTCTTACCCCATCCCCAATCCCTTCCACCCTCACTGAGTTCCCTATATTATTACTGTGCTATAGTTCTTCTGAAACAATCATGTCCATCATTGTGGGCATGGACAATGGCAGAGAGTCCAGCATCCTAATGTCAACATAAAACAAACATTCCACTGGGAATACATCCTTGATCTGGAAGTAGAGATGCATACTGCAATGTATCCTTACATATGGATATGATACTCTCCGTTACACAGTTACTATACATCCCCTTAAATGAAAAGCCACAAAACAAAATTACTAACAGGAAGGAAAAAAAAAAAGACATTAGCAACACCATGAAGTTAAATAACATGCTACTGGGCCTGGCGCGAAGGCGCAGTGGTTAAGGTTCTCGCCTTGGCCTTGCACGCCCAGGATCCCATATAGGCGCTGGTTCTAATCCCAGCAGCCCCGCTTCCCTTCCAGCTCCCTGCCTGTGGCCCGGGAAAGCAGTCAAGGACGGCCCAAAGCTTTGGGATCCTGCACCTGCGTGGGAGACCCGGAAGAGGCTCCTGGCTTCGGATCGGCATAGTATCGGCCGTTGCGCTCACTTGGGGAGTGAATCATCGGACGGAAGATCTTCCTCTCTGCCTCTCCTCTCTGTATATGCGCCTTTCCAATAAAAAATAATAAAAATTAAAAAAATGAATAAATAACATGCTACTAAATGGCAAATGTGTTGATGAAGAAATGAAAAAGAAAATCAAGAACCTTCTTGAAGAAAATGATGCTGAAGTATGATCTATGAGTCAGTGAAGAATTTAATGAGAAGAGATGAAACTAAAATTTAGTTGGAGAGATGAACCTAAAAAAAAAAAAATCAAAATCCATGAGAAAGAGCTTCTGCTGATTTTTGTGGATGAGATATGTCTCCTGTAGGCAACAGATAGCTGGATTGTGTTTTTTTTTTTAAATCCAGTCTACTATTCTAGGGTGTTTGATTGATGAGTTTAAGTCATTTACATTCAGGGTGAATATGAATGAGTGTTAATTTGGTCCTTTCACTTTAGCAATGGGCTGTTCATTATTTGATCTAGTTTTTTGTTGCTGTTTTACTGGGATGTCCTTCGTGTTTGTCTTTGGTTTTGGTGGGCGCTGTTCCTCTTCTTTGTGAAGAGAACATCTTTAAGTATCATTTGTGGGACAAGTTTGGAAGAGGCATATTCTTTCAACTTTATTGTGAAAGAATTGTTTTTTTCATTTTAAAAGACAAAGGAAAGATTTGCTGGATATGTTATCCTAGGCTGACAACTTTTTGCTTTTAGAATCTGGAATAGGTCACTCCATTCTCTTCTGTCCTATAGAGTTTCCTGTGAGAGGTCTCCTGTGAGTTTTTCTTTTTTTTAAAAAAATTATTTTTATCACAAAGTCAGATATACAGGGAGGAAGATCTTCCATCTGATGATTCATTCCCTAAGTGACTGCAATGGCTGGTGCTGTGCCAATCTGCAGCCAGGATCCAGGAGCTTCTTCCAGGTATCCCACATGTGTTCAGGGTCACAAGGCTTTCGGCCATCCACTACTGCTTTCTCAGGCCACAGGTAGGGAGCTGGATGGGAAATGGGGCTGCCGGGAATAGAACCAGTGCCCAAATGGGAACCCGGCGCTTTCAAAGCAAGCACTTTTGTCACTAGGCATGCCTGTGAGTTTAATTGGCATACCTTCATATGTCAATTGATTTTACTCATGTGCACATTTAAGGATCCTTTATGTTTGACTGAAGAGAGCTTGATGATCATGTGTCGTGGAGAAGATGAGTTTTTGTCAACTCTGTTGGGAGTTCTGTGCTCCTCCTTGATGTTTCCCATTTTTTTCTCTAGATTAGGAAAAATTTCCCTTATTATTTCATTGAATACACCTTTAATCCCAGTTTCTCTTTCTGTATGTTCTGGGACTCCCATAATTTAGATTTGGTCTTTTAATGGTGTCTTTCAATTCTTGAATACTTTTTTTAGGTTGACTCAGTTCTGCTTCCAGCTTTTTGTTTGTTTCCCCTGGTGACAGGAAATAGCTTCTAATTTTGATATTCTTTCTTTTGCCTCCTTCATTCTATTTTGGAGACTGTCCTCTGTACTTTTAGTTTGCTCCACTGTATTTTTTAATTCTAATATATCAGTCTTCATTTGATTCATTTACAGTTTGACATATTTCTTGAATTCTTTGAAATTTTGTTCAAAGAATGTTCTTCTTGCTGTTGCTAAGAAGATTTATAACAAGTGTTTTGAATTCTGTGTCTCCCATTTTCTCGATGTCTTCCTCAGTTAACTTTGAGGTTGGCATAGGGTTTTGCTTCTTTGCAGGGGAATCTTTAGTAATATTCATTATGCCTTTGTCTCTTCTTTTGTTCTTGGTCATTGTACTTCTGGTTAGCAGAATCTTCTCTTTGGGGCAGGTTTCTAAGCTGTGTCACCCACAGGTCTACAGTTTGATTTTACTTATTACAGTTGGTACACAACTCTTTGTTTGCAGCCAATTGTGCCACTCCTTCCAGTGAGTTCCAGGTCTGGGTTCTTATGTTCGATTTCTACCATGGACTCCATAGCTCCAGCTCCTGGTTCACCACTCTCCAGCTCCTATGATCTGGTGCTGAGACTGAACTGTTGTCTATACAGCCTTGGTCCCACTTTCACTTGGAATAGTTCCCAGGACTTGGGAGTCACCAGGTGTCCCAAAAAGCTAGGTTGTTCTGATCTTGCCAGAACCTGTTGGCCGTTAGGTCTGAGGGCCACATGGACCTATTTTGACCCATTCGGTGTCAAAGTCAGTATTATTTTCCTTGTGGGACTAGTGCAATGCATTGAGCTCAGTGTGTTCTTGTTGAGCTCAGTGAATGCACAGCTCACTGTTGTCCCTGCAGTCTTAAAACCTTTGCCGGACTGTACACAATGGTGCCTGTTGTGCCACTACCAGAATTCTTGATCTTCTGGTCATCAGGTCTGAGGGCTACTTGGACTTATCTTGGGTGGAACCTGTAGGATTCCATGTTGTTATAGTTCACTGAGCCAGAAATGCGTTCACTCCCAGCTCAGTGCATGTGCAGCCCTGTCTCATAGCCTCTGCCTCCTTAAACAAAATGGCGCCTGATTCAGCTCTATGAGGGGGATTGGGCTGTGCAATTCACCCTGTTCCTGCACTGCTCATCTGGGACCTACTGCTCTGTCTCTGGCCAAATCAAACAGACCGGCAGGATGGACAGTTGTTTGTCTGGATTCACTTCCTGAGCTCCCGGTGAATGTCCCTTCCCACCTTGTTGCTGGTGGAGTTCTGGCTACCAGTGCAATTCAGATTGCCACTTGCTGATTGTCACTGTGGTATCAGGCACTGCAACACCACACTGTTGTGCCTGCTGCTTTCCTGTGTCTGTCAGTCTCCAGGTACCCCTGTGCTGTTGTCTGTCCTCTCTTCTTTGCTGGAATTTGTCCTCTCTGCTTCACGTTGGCTAATGTTTTTCCTGTTTAAATGTATCCTTACCCTATTTTGCCATCTTGATTCTCCTTTATGCAGACTTTTACCATACTTAACAAAAAAATTAGGTAACGAACTACTTGGTTGCAATCAAACAAGGCAAATTGTTAACTCTATGGCTAGAATCCACCCTCTATCTCAGGCAGCCAGACCTAATGTAAGGTGAGAGCTGATCAGGGTTGCCAGGGATGCCACACCAAGCTTCATGTTTGTTTGCAAAGACCTAGATCAGAGGAGTGACCATGGTAACCCACCAATCTCCCTCATACTGAGGAAACTGAAAATGCACGGTCCTTTGCTTGGCAGATCTGGGAACCCCCGTGCCCTGTCCCACTGGAACCTGAAACTTTATAGTTATATGTAGAGTTGAATGGTCAGAGAGAATCAGCTGGTCACAAATACTTTGTCCATGGCTTGCTCTCTGATCTAAGGAAGGCTCTCTGGCTGGATGTTCAGATTATCTTACCCTGGAGTCTGGAGGTTCAGGATGGGAAATCCACAGGAAGCGGCTATGGGCCTCTCCATTCTAGTGCATCGGTTTTCAAACCAACCCTGTAGCCTTTGCTGCTGCACTGCCCCAAGTCCTGTCTGGCCTGCTGGATTTCATCTCCACCTTCTCTTTAATTACTCCTATGAAACTTGTGGGTTTTGTTTACCAGCTGGCAAAGGGAAAATTATCCACTTCTGCTCAGCCTGGGTCTCCCACAAAACCAGAGGTCCCAACTACTATGTGGGAAGAATTAAAATGGGGATGACAATTAAAAGGCTAATGGTATTAGGGAAATCACCGAAACTAGAGACCTCCCTGAGCCAAAAGGGAAAAGCTAGAGCTATGATTTCAAAAAGCAATGTTTATTAAAAAACTCATGAAATTGTTCATTGTATTTGATTTCTCTGCAGCATGAGTATATCAGATATATAGTATTAATCTAGTGTCACTATAGATTTTCCCAATTAACCCTCCGTGAGTTTACATAGCCTTTATGATTGCTTGCTCACATCGCATGGTCATTTGTTTCCAACTTGGAAAACCAGTGGGCCTGTTCCGCAGGCTTTATCAGCTCTATGCCTTGATACTGTGCCTGGAGATGCAGGGCAGAGGTGGTTTGGTGGTTTCTCAACCCAGGGTTGAGTAAACAGATGTCCTGGTGTTGGTTTTACTCAGAATAATTGCATACAATAAGCACAAATGTTTAATTAATCAGGAATCTTGTGCTTATTATCTTTTCGCTGGATTTCCCCAGATAATGACCCAGAGGAAAATTCTTTTCCTTTGTGTGAATGATATTTTATTGAAAGGTTTTCATTTCATTTCATCATCTGACCCTCCTCATTTTTTTTTCTAGTGAGGGAGAGAGAGGGGAAAAAAGAGCGAGCGAGCAAGCAAGAGAGAGAGGTTAACTGAAGAGATGCCAGTGGCTATCAACAAAAGGAAGGCACACCCGCACTCAGAACTATGGAGGGCATATTCATCACTCAAGTCAGTCTCAAAACTATGCTGAAGTCAGAATAATTGAATATACTTTATATTCACTTGATGCAAACGTCCCTTCCTGAAAATCCAAGTTGGAAGGAAAGAATAGGAGTTAAGAAAATGTTTGACAGATGTGAAAATGGAAAGGCAATGTGTATGAAATCAGGTTTGCATATTTAGGATGCCACATTGCAGTACAAACTGACTTCCCAATGAAGGACTGGCTCCCCAGACCTGGTGCACAGCACAAAACGTTAATCAGGACATTGTTTGCATTAAAGGGCTGCATTTTTCAGTGGGTAATCACAGGGGAAATCCAAATCAAGGGCAAACAAGGACAGAGGCCCTGATTAATTAAACATCTGCACCAGGGCTAACTGCCCTGTTGCTTGTACAACAGTTATTGATGTCAAAGTCACACTTCAAATTAAGACACGTTGATAAAATCCGCTTTGCGTGGAAAACTCTGCATTTAGGATCTATTGTCTCAGGTTTTTTATCTTAATGTCAGCTTCGTTCAGTGTTGCTAGTTGTAAGCAAGTCTGGGGATGGACATGGTATACAATACTCATGTCTTCAAGGAGAAAGCTATTTGAGCTAGCCTTGAAGCAGAGCCAATTTGGGCTAGCCATTTGAGCGAGCCTTGAAAAAGAAGTCCAATCTGGTGTTTGGACTTTGAGAGAGGCACTAAGTATGAGTAAAAGGCAGGATGCTGTGTTCTGGGAGATGCTTTAAAGGAATTTTGGAGTCTAGAGACTCTCAGTCAATGGGGAATCAATGTTGTGAAGGTGAGACTGGAGGCCAGACTCTCTGGTCCATTCTGAAAGAAGGATGACTGCATGGCAGAAAGATTTGCTGAGAGTTAAGATGGTTCCCAGCAGCACAGATATTTAAGAACTGGCAGCCAAAGAGCAATTCCAGTTGGAAGGAGAAAGGATTGTCAGAGTTAAATCCCAACCCCAAAGTGGCAATGGTTAGGGTTGCCTGCTAAAATGCAGGACACCTTGTATATTTAACATTTATGAGGGTACCTTTAAAAAGCTTTTGGAAAAATTCAATTAAAAGATAAGTTTCCTTCCTTATGGTGCTAAATTATTTTAAATCCTTTCACTGTTCTTTCATAATAGTGATTTCCATGAATTTTAAAAGACTCTTCATACTAAAAACTGTTTGTTGTTTCTCTAAAATTTACAACCAACTCATCCTGCATTTTATTTGTAAAATCTGGCAGTCTTAGCCACTGGAAGTTACATGATACGGGGCTCTGACAATGTACTTCGTGAATCACCAGCTATAGGAAAGTCACTCATTGACCAAGGCCTCAGCTGCTGTACTCTGAGGTTCTATATTTGTGCTCAAGCCCTTCTTCCTCTGGCTTGCTCAGAGTCAGTGAGTAAGCATGGCAGGGATGGCAAACACAAAATTCCTCTAGATTGTGACTTGGGCTCCACAATTTTCTGATGACCTCACTGCACTTTCTTTAAATATCATAACTGTATAAGAAGTCTGCACTCACTCACCTTTATTCCTTCTTTTCCCTCCTTGGGAGAAGACCTGCACTCCAACAGCTTTTCCTGCCTTTCATGAGTTTGTACACAATTTTTCCTCTGGATGCTTATTCCAATAAAGCCTTAGATCTGTGTGAGATTCCTTCCTGGGATCTGCTTCTTGGAAGATCTAGATTAATGTACAGTGTGTTTAAATGGAGGCTATCAAGAGGTGGGGCAGGAAAGTTCAAAACTTTTGGCTGTAGAATGGCAGTCAGCGGGAGTGTTAATGTTAGTTATTAAAAACACGTAAAGTTCTAGTTCTTATGTTTTACATGCAGCTAATTTCCACAGCCAGGTTCTTTTACCGTAGGCCTGAAACACCAGACGCAAGGAGGTATCATAGGAAGTTTATTCAGCAGGGCAGAAACAGGGCTGAGACGGTGGGTAGGCGAGGAGAAAGGGGCAGCACCTGGGGCTCTTTTTGTTCAGGTGGGCCTGCAGGTGTGGGGGGTGCTGGGCTTGGGAGGGAATGATGGCAGACCCCAGGGCATTGGTGCCTGCAGGTGAGTGCCTAAGGATGATTGGTAAGTGGACAGGGTTGGGGAAGGAGCCAACGAGATATTGGGGATGGGATTTTCAGTTGAAAAGCTGGGTTATGTCTGATTGGTGGATGGGTAGACTGCTGCGAATTTTGTGAGCTGTGAGGAACAGGAAATGGTGATGGGTCCATGGTGGGATATTTGAATAACTCCTTTCAACAGGTGGCGAAAGGAGAGGGGAGTGAAAACTGACAGGAATCATTTTTTTTTTCCTTTGGTTTGTGTTAATCTTATTCGGTCTTCAATAAAGAATGCAAATCAAAATCATACATAATATACTGAAAGAGTGCTCAGATTCCCCAAATGTGATTTAGATCATAGGTGCTAGTCTGTAATTCTGATGTTCATTTCTGATTTAAAACATGATTTTAAAGGCCCTAAATCAATAGCTATTGTTTTAGGAGGGTCGCTAATACATTGACAATGAACTTGGAGAGCTACATTGAGAAGAGCTGTGTGATCTGTTTGGTCCCTGAGATCAATTAGCATGATCTGTTATAGTTGATGGTGTGGGTAGTGGTACGATGAGTGGTTGGGCCCATGATGGTGGGATGTTACAGGCAGTGTTCTCTGCCATAAAGGAAGTTGTTTCCAAAGTCTCAGAAAGAAACAGAAGAGACTGAAATAGAGTCGAAGCACTCGGGTTGGTGAGGCAAAGGTGGCGAGGTAAATGTAAGATTTTAGAATAAGGGTAAGAAAAACCTTGGAGCAAATTGGAGCACAAGATAAACCAAGGGGCAATCTGAGTCAGATCCTATGGTTTTTGTGGCTGAGTGGAGTGTGTATTCAAGTAACCAGACCATGAATTCCTGGCTAACCGGGACTACCGAATGTCAGTTTGAGCTGCTGCACCAAGATATCTTACATTAGGCAATTTATAAGAACAAAAATTTATTTATCATTTATCATATAAATTTATTATTCTTGAGACTGGGGAGAACAA
Organism: Ochotona curzoniae; assembly: GCF_017591425.1. Lineage (NCBI taxonomy): Eukaryota > Metazoa > Chordata > Mammalia > Lagomorpha > Ochotonidae > Ochotona > Ochotona curzoniae. Next base: position 45,504,461 of record NW_024467106.1, on the reverse strand, counting down.
GATCAAATTAGTGGCAGATTTGCTGTCTGCCAAGAAACCATTCTTCAAAGCCAGTGCCATCTACATGTCCATCTATGGCTGAAGGGTAATGGCTTTTGTAAGGGCACCAACTGCATTCACAATTATAGAGCCTTCATGACCCACAAATCTCCTGCTATGTTATGTAGGCTATGAGTCTGGAATCATGCAAACATTTACATGCCAAAGTCATAGGGTGATAGAACTTAGAAGGTAGAGGCTTAGTCTAGGTATCATGTTGAGGAAGTGGGTGTGATGGGCGATTGTTAGGTCATTGAAGGCTTATCCTTGAAAAGTAGTTCCTTTGAGAAGATTGCTTGTAAGAGTGAAGATGGCTCAAGCACTCTATCTGCCTTCTGATTTGCTGTGGCATCTCTCTTCCCCAGAGATTCCATTGTTGCCATCCTGTAGCCTCAACAGACATCCAAAGCAATAACACCCAAACTTGGACTGTGAACTTCCAAAGCCATATGAGTCACATTGAACCTTCTTCTTCATAAGTAGCTTGTCTCGGGTATTTCATGATAATACTGAAAAGTGGACTAATGCATCTTCCTAATGCTATCTCCCTTGTGTTCAAATGTCAACATAGGAAATTTGGCAGGTAGTAAAGAGGACACACCTCTTTCGGCTGTAACAGACTGACCATCTGGTTTGTTTTCAGATATCTGGTAGTACTAGCAACCATCACTGCCATCATCATCACCACTAGGACTGTGATGGCCATTATACTCATGCATGTGTTTCCACATGGATTAAATACTTGGGTGGCTAGATCTTTGCACAAATTCATATTTAGTTACACACATGCTCTTTATATGGGAAAACACTTTCATTTGTTCTGGAGTACTACAAAAATGTCAGTGTATAGTTTATGGTAGGTGTGCATTGCTCAATGTGTCTTTACTGGAAAAAGAATGTGTTGACTAAGTGGGTTTTTAGATTAAGAGTAACACCTGATATTCCAGCAATTTTCATGGTGTGTTAAGGACAAAAGGGTATCTGTCACTGCCTCTCACCAGGAGGCCCCATACTTGGTCAGGCATGCACCCACAGAGAAGAAAGAGGGTGACAGTGACTCTGAGTTCATCACCACAGACCTCAGAAGACCTGACTCATTTCCCTTCCTGAGAGGCAGGCCATGGTTTGTGGTGACGGTTTCCCACACACTGGCGAGAGCTTGCCCTTCCAGCCATTCCAACTCCATGTGATCTGTTCCCGAGGTGCCAGCTCCTGGCTCTCCATCTGGAGAACACATCCATTTTTATTCAGTATGGTGGAGGGGAAATGAACAAAAAGATGAACAGACTTCAAAGTGGGGAAGAGACGAAAATCCTGGAAACCTCTGTCTGCAACTCAACTTTCAGCAGTGCCAGAGCACAGCAGAAATTAATAGTGGAATCAAGAGTTACTCTGAGGTTGGAACCTCAAGTTGCAGGGATAACATGGAGAACTTGCTTATGGCAAAGTGGACATGAAATTAATTGAATTTTGTAGTCTTTCTTGATGCTGGTGCTACGCTTAGCCCAGTGTTGTACTTAGGAGCATTCCATGGAATGTGGGTTCTTCAGCATGTATTTATAAAAATAACTTCCCAACTGCAACAAAACATGTTCCACATCTGTGGCATCCTATTATATACCATGTTACTTCTCCATACCATATTCAAGTAAATTATTATTTGAATTCTAATTGACACGGATGATTTCATGCAAATAGCAAATATAGTGTTTCAGTCACAAAAGCTCTTATATTGTTTTTCTGTGAGATTAGTGTGTTAGTTTATACATGTGCTGACAAGCAAATGTAATGTGCATGTATGTATTGGGAACAAGCTTGCTTGTTACACTCAACTGTTTATTGTAATATGCAAAATTATCCAAATCTGTTGTATCCCAAGTTCTGTCCTAAATCCAAGTTATTCATTTCCAGAGGGCTGCCTCTCCACTGGATCTAGTATATGGCTTTGGGTATTTTGACGGTGATTAAGTTAATCATGGATGTGAATTCTTTATGACAGCCTGGAGAATGTGTTTTGCAGCTGTAAGAGACACCTAAAGTCTAGGATGTCACCATGTTCCAAGGGATGACCATGATCCCTGGTTGCCCAACAGGGCCATCCTTGATGAGATGAGGTAGAAACCGTTCCCTTGGGATCACACTCAGCCCGAGGCTCCCAGATTTCGGCTGTTGGAGCAGCCCATAGAACCCGGCAGGGATCGCACTTGCCCTTCACCAGTAATCATCGCTTACTCTCCAGCAGGGGGAACATGCCCAACGCTACTCAACTCGCCAAATGGTGCCAAATGGGCCCCAAGAGAAACATTTTCAAAGGCCTTTTTGTCTGGGAATGCATCATTGCTGAGGCACGGAATGTTATGCATGGCATGCATGGATGGGCTTTCAACCTACCCAAGTCCAAACCTCATTTTCTCTCTGGGAGAGAGTAAGGTGGCAGCAGCAGATGCCAAGAGGTCAGGAGGCTGCCAGCATTCAAGAGGGAAGGGTCCTTCTCTGGAATGAGTGTGCTGACACAGAAGTGGGCCAGAGAAAGGAATTTGAGAAACATTGTGGTGAATGAAACACCAAGATTTATTTTAAAATGAAAGATGTATGAAAAAAGCTTGGTACCAGAAGGGGAAAAAAAGAGAGAGGAAGAGAGACTTGAAAATTGAAATGGGTTTGAGAGATCTGGTGACGTGGAACACAGAAGGACATTGTGGAGGACCAGAAGAGAGGAGAAAGGCTGCTGATGAAGCAAGGCACTGGGAGGAAAGGTCAAGGAAGACTATTTGGGAAGGGATACAGGCTGCCAGTCTGGGAGCCTGGCAGTTTGTTCCCTCCTCACATTGGTTCCCATGCAGGATCGAGAGCAGCTCTGGAACTGAAACAGCAGGAAGAACTAAGGCATCTGTGGGCAAGTGGCAGAACAAAGACAAATGGGTGGTTCTCTACAATCTGGGATGCAGGCTTAATGAGCTTTAAAATTGTCCATTCCAGTGTGGCTCCTGCCCCAGGTCCACATTCTCAAAAAGGTGATTCCAGTTGGTCTAGCACAGGCTATGTTCTCAGCTGTTGGCCAGAGGAGGGCACCCAAACCATGAGCAATCACAGAGAGGTTCCCCAGGAGAAATAGAGGTGCTGGTATCAGAGGAAGAGGGAAATGGAGGTGGGGAAGCAAGAATGCCAGAGCTTTCTGCACAAATTTAGAACAAAACCACTGCTGGTCATTATCCCAGGGGTCATGGGATCACGGAGGGGCAAGGCATAGATATGTTCAACCTGACTGCTTTGTCTGTGTTACTGCACTGATGTTTCCCAATTGCCTGGGAAGAAACTGTGGACAGAGAGAGGGCTTCAGGAAGTTGGTGGGTTCTCATCACACTGGAGACCAAGACCCAGTTATCATGTAGCAAGTTTGTGTCCTGACTATGTGTGGTACCCTCTTGGGGACTAAAAAGAAGAGAGATGCTTCCAGCCCCAAACTGCCCCAGAAATCTGACTACTTGAAATATGCACAATAGAGTTTTTGTTTTACACCATTCTGTTTAATATACATTTAAAGTTTCTGTGTTATTCCATATCTTAAATATATTTGAAAATGCTGGAAGAGGGATAATGTGCCATTTCATAGAATTTCTGGCAAAAATTACCTGGAGAAAGGATGTGTGCACCAACAGGTGCCAGTCCCAGCTACTCTTTTGGGCCACCACCTTCTTATTTCTGGGACAAGATGTGTGGCTTCAGTTCCTGTGTTGTCACTTTCCCACTGAATAGCCCCCTTCCTATGAGATGCAAAGATTTAACGGTTTAAATAGGGAGACCACATAATTTGACACACATTTGACACACACATTTGACACGTTCCACACATTCTTGGTGCTTGAATAACACCACCTGTAGGGTGGGGAGATGGTGTTTCCAACTGCCCTTTTTACCCCACTGTGGGAATAGAGGTCACACACATATTTTTTTTTCCACAGTAATTTGATTTCATCTCAGAACAACTGCAGGAACTACTGTTGGGAATGCAACTCAAGGTTCAACATTGAGGTCATTCTTGTGAGATATTGCATGAACTGTGGCAGAGCTGAGTGGCATTGAAATCATCCAGGTGCTTCCGTTCCTGAGTTTTGTCTTGTAGTAAAAACTTGGGTCATCATTTTTAGCATAATAATGGAGATCATCCCAACTTCAGAACAGGTGACTGGAGCATTTGTAAGAGAGAACTCCTGGAAATACGGCCTAACCAGTCCCCCTGGATCTCGGGTAGATCCTAAATCACCTTCTCATATTGTCTGTTTTATTTACCAGAGTTTTCAATATGTAGAGTCCTCTATTCACATTATAAAGTTCTGTGGCACCACGGGGTGGCTTGAAGAGTAGATGTAACTTCTTCTTCCCCCAAACCTGTTTCAATAAGCACAAAATCTGAACAGAAACATGGCTTTCTTGATATGCAAACGCAGTTTCTAATCAAGCCAACTAGCTTTGGCCTTTCAATCAGATGGCCACTCCAAGGCCTTTTCTAAATAGATTTTGGAGGCCCTATTAGTGCGTGGAATCCAATGAATTATAAATATAGTATAAATAAATTCTGGAAAACTTCATTGTCAGTCCCCAAATTTTGACTGGAGCTCTAAGCTGATCTAAATATCTATAATAGTATGTGTAGAAATCCTTTAACTTGGATCTTAAAAACACAATCAGAAAGAATAAATTAAGAAGATGTCCACAGAAATTTTGGGGGAGGGGATGTGGATTTTAATATATAATTAAAGTGGGCATTATTGCTATGTATCTGTGGGGTGTGCTTTACTTAAGGCAACACTCATGTTCCCAGATGATCCCTTGCCCTGAATACCTGTGGCTGATGCCTCCACCTGTGACAAGTTTCTTATTTACAAACTGAAGAATATTCTCCATCTTGTGGATATGCCAATTCTAGTCCACTCTGAGTTTAGAACCTTTGTGATGACTTTAAAAAGACATGACTTTGCTCTAGAAGTCTTTGCTGACTGTCCACCTCAAGTTCTTTATTTCTGTGGGAAAGATTTATCTTTCTTTTGGCATTCTTTACAGCCTTCTGTCTCTCTTTGGACACCTTCTCTCTGCTGTCTCTTTATGCTACATTCTCCCCTTACTACGGGTTGGAGATGTGTTTGAGATTTTATTCCAATGAATACTTATTTACTATCTACCATGTCAATACTGAGTGAAGTATTATTTGGGAGAGTTGCTTCCAAATTTGATCAGAATTCAAAATGTATTGTTTTGCTATGCAGAAATGTGTTCGCCTTGATGCTTTCCATGAGGCATCATGAGCACCTTCCCTGGAAACAAGGGCTGACTCCTACTTTCATATGCCTACCGTGGGGTGCACAAGGCAACGAGGGCACAGCTCTACACAAGAGAGGATTGGGACAACAGTTATTGATTTTTCAGAGATATCAATAGTTCATTTTAATGATTATTTCTTCCTCTCTTTTAGACCTTCTTGCTAAAAAAGTTCTAGCAAGTTCTAGCACACCACCCATGAGTTTCCTTTACACTGTGGGACCCTGCCCCTCTCTGTGGCTTATTACACTGGACATTAATTCTTGGAAAAAGGAGTGCCATTTAGTTTGAAGACACAACACTATGATCATTGTCTTGGGAAACTGGTTTAGCAGACAAGCAGTTGTGAATCCTGTGACTTACATTTTGTATTCTCTTTGACAGGATGAGCAACTGTGAATCAAGAAAGTCATTAGCAGAGAGACAAAGGAAAAATTTCTTAGACATCTGAGGATGAGAAAATGTCTCTCAACTGGTCAAGCAGAAATTCTAAGTTAGGAACCTAGTGAATTCTTGGGTTATGGAGTTTAACTTTGTATCATAAATATGATTCATGAGTATCTGAGATATCAACTGATTCTAGTCCTTGATACTAAACAATCACAGAACTACCTGGAAAATCACACCTACCTCAACTCAGGTCACATAAGATTTGCCTAGATAAAATTCCCCAAAGATAAACCTTCCAGAATTACAAAATATGTTAGGCAACAATCCCCTCTGAGAATCAAGGATAGAACACGTACCAGTATCAGAGCTCCAAGAACTTTGGAAAGCAAATGTAGTACAAAAAGATTTTACTTGAATCTGTGATAAAGAGGAGCATAAAGAGTTGAAAATATAATAAAACCCAATAAATGTATAAGGTGCCATGGAAAAAGGAAAATGCAGATTTGAAAAAGAGGCAAACATCTAGGATTGGTAACGACAGTCATTGGTTGTATTGAATTATACATGCCTAAAAAACAAGTGGTGACCTGAAAGAGATCTGCTTCTAATTCAGGATCTATCACAGAAACGTAAACATATGAGAAAGTAACTCAAATATGGGCTGGCTAATGAAAATGAGAACAAGCAACAATTTCAGAAAAAGGGAGTAGAGAATGAGAGAAGAAAAAAATTTTAAATGTATTTGTTTTATTCATTTACAAAGGGGACAAATAGAGGTCATTATTGTAGTCTAGCAGGTAATAGTGGCACTTGCAATATTGACATTCCATATGGCTACTGTTTCATGTCCTGGGTACTACCTGCCAATGGCCTGGGTAAAGCAGAAGAAGATGGCCCAAGTGCTTGGAGTCTTGCCACACACATGGGGAGACTCGGATGATGCGTTTTGGCACCTGTTTTTACCCTAGCTCAGTACTAGTTGTTGTGGTCATCTGAGGAGTGAACCCGCACATAAAAGTTCTCTTTCTCTCTGTAATTTTGATTTTTAAATAAATTAATAAATAGTTTTAAAATAAATATTTCAAAAAGGAAGGGAGAAAGATGTGATCACTCTTCTGCTAGTTTATTCCCCAAATGCCTGCAACAGCAAGGGCTGAAGCATGCCAAATATAGGAACCAGGAACTCAGTGTGTGTCTCCCATGTGGACAGAGGGTAAGGACTGGAGCCATCACCTGCTGCCTCCCAGGTGCATATTATCTGGAAACTGGGTTTGGCAGTGGAGCCAGAACTTGAACTTGGGCATTCTATAAGAGATACATGCATCCCAAATGGTGCCTTAACTGCTGTGCCAAATGCCCACCTAGGGAGAAAAAATGTTGAAAGAGAGAGACAGATTGAGAGTTGTTTACAGTATTTAAAAGATAAAGATCATGAGATTCAGGAAGCGCAGCAAGCCATGAACTGAAATAATAAGTGTAAGTCCAAACCTTAAGTCCACTGTAATGAAATTGCTGAACACTAATGCCAAAAGTTCTGAAAGCAACCACAGAAAATTTCCTTAGTAGGAAATGAAATTAGACAGGCAGCAGACTTCTCAACAGCAACAACAGAAGTCAAAAGTCAATAAGAAGATACATCCAAAACACCAAGTTGAAACAACCGACAACTTGCAGTTCTACATTCAGTAAGATATTTCAAAACAAAGACGAGAGTAATAGGTCGGTTTATTTGTTTTGTTTTTGTCATCAAAGACTTCACAGATCTGCTAATGGGTTTATTTCAAGTGGAAGAAACCTGAACCAAAAGGGAAGGAGTGAGGTCCAAGGAGAGAAATTACATCTAAACAAGCAGAATCTATAGAAAATAGGAATATTTACAAATTTTAAGGGTATGAGACAAAATGTAAACGAGGCATTGGGTAATAATTTTGTGTAAGAAAGGCTATGATTGGAGCTCTCAAGAATTGGTTATTTGCAAGTGCTGCATTTTGTTTGTCTCGTTAAGAATGTAGGAGTCACATCTAAAAATGTTGCATGTATGTACATACAAATTTGACATAGTAAACCGGTAGCATAGAGAAAGAAGGAAACATGACCAATCCACCAAAAGGCTGGAGAAAGGAAAATAAGTGCCACATTTAGCAAAATCCAAAAGAAATGCATTCTAAATAAGTGTAGATGGACAAAATGTATCAGTTAGAGCACAGCGATTTTAACTTGTGTAGAAAAATAGAAATCTTTGTATCTTATAAGGGATTCATGTAAAACTTAATGGCAGAATGAAGAATAAAAGCAAAAGAAGGAAAAGGATCTATTGTGTGGGGGAAAAAAGAGGAAGAGGCCATATATACTTATATTAGACTTAAGACCAAATCCATGACCAAGAGTGCAAATGGTTATAAAAAAGCAACTGTAATGCACATGGAATATCATCACCTTACACAAAAGAGCAAGAAGTTGAATTCTCGGGAGCAATTGTCAGATTGTGATCCTAGTAGGAGATGTTTAGATTCATCCATCTCAGGAAGGGAGAGCAGATTTCAAAAATTAGTGAGGAAGTTAATTTCTGTGAGTCCTTTTAGGAGTGATTATGACAACTCTCCAAGTCTCTGGTCCAGCCCAGTGGGACCTAGGGTCCTTTTATGTGGAATTTGCTTGCAGCGGCAGACTCTCCTACGGCACTCTTTGTGGGGAGGAGGGAGCTGGTGTCCCTGACCTTCCCTCTTACCTCTGAAGGACTCAGGGAGGGGTGAGTTTGGCCAATGAATACTGCTGACTGTTCTGTCACTTGGCTCTGGTTCTTTTTCCTTCTGTTTTTCAAATTAGTGCAAGCTCAGATGGCCTCAAGATTCTTTGCACACAGCTGAGGCAGCAGAAAGTCACATGCATTCGTTAGGATACAGGTGAACTTGCTGTCACAAGGACCCTGAAAAACACAGTGACTCAGATACAGCTATTTCTCTTCAGGACATAAGGCTGTAGTAGAGGGTAGCCCTGGGCAGGTAGGTGGCGCTGTTCCATAAAGTCATCTCTCACCCCTGTATTCCCAAACTCCACTTCTCCCTCAGGACTGTTGCTGTGTTCCTTTACACATCTGCATTCCAGCCCCTGGGAAGAGAAAGTGGCTACTTGGAAAAGCTGTGACTCAGGATCTGCACCCGTTCTTTCCACTAAAGTCCCTCCTTTTGGGGCAATCAGTCATATGATCACTCTGAGCTGCATGACACTCTGGGAAATATTGCCAGCTGCTAAGTAGCCATCTTTCTCACATCTCAATAAAAGAGAGAAAAAAGTTAATTGTCACAAGGAAGGAGGTTTGGTTGGGTAACATACCAAACCGGCAATGTCTTAAGCAGCGTAAAAGTTGATTTCCTATCATTGCCCACTCTTTACACGTGAGAGGCACTGAAATTTCCCAGAACTTCACCTTCGCCATCTATAAAATGCCAGTTGGGCTCTCTGTCAGCCCTCACTCTGAAGAGCCACGCCTGCAGTGTGCAGAGGCCCTTGACCAGCCACACCCTGCACCTCATGGTTATGGGCACTGTGTGAGGGGTGGTGCCTGCATCGCCTTGCCTTGCCTCCACCTACCCTCATTCCCCAGGGTCATCCTCCCCTGTACACCTTGTGCCTCCTCAATGCAGGGACCTGGCAGACTGATGGACTGTCACCTGGAAGGCGAAGGCAGACCCAGATCCCTCGAAGAAGGGAAGGATTAATGAGGCCCTCCGAGTTGTCTTGGGGCTGCAGCTCATCACCGAGCCTGCTCTGGACAGCCTGGCCCACCGCAGAGAGAAAGACAGGCGGCTGCAACGCTTTGGTCGTGCTGCCCTGTGTGTGACCTGTCAGGTTTTGTTTGTGGTTGTTTGTGCCCACTGGTGCGGGTCCCACGCTGAGCTCCTCCCAGGGATCTGATTGTTTGCAGTTGTAAAGTGCAGGAGCTTGGATCTCTCTGAGCAGAGGGTTAAATCATAGAGTGTTTTACAAGAGCAGCTAGAGGGAATGCCTTGTTTTCTCCTTATATGGCTATTTTTCTCAGTCCAGAATCCCAGCATGTATTTTACGTGGTTGAAATACACAAATGGAGTCATAGTCTTCACCAAACATGCGATGTGGCTTTGAAATTAGCAAGCCTTGCTCTGCTTCTGTCTCCCAAACACATATTCTCATGAACCGATCCTGTTGAGTCTGTGGAAGAAGCCAGAACTATTAGATGGGGATAAATTTCTACAATTTCACTGCTTATATAGGTGAGAACAGTTTCTTTTGAGGAGAGTGGTTTGTGAGAATAAGGGTCTAATCTAAGTATCAAATTTTCGAGGAATGGCTACTCTCTGTGTAACCCAGACCTGGCAGCTCCCTCCCAGGAGCTTAGGAATCCCAGGGAACTGCCAGGTCTGGGTTATACATACCAGTATTGGGTATTTGGGTTACAGTATTTGGGTTACATATACCAGTATTGGCTCTGGATTACATATATGCATATATACCAGGCATAATGGAGCAGCTAGCATTAAAACGGAACAAGGGAAGATGTTAATGATTGTTCAGGATGTCATGGGTGTGTTAGAAGGCAGCACATGGTTAGAAAGCCCTTGGAAGAAGTGGAGGCTTAAACCAGTTGAATTCACCCAACTAGGTTAATGGAGTGAGGGAAACATTTTGGGTACAAAGAAGAGATAATAAGTAGGAAATGAGGAGGGTTTTAGGAGAAAGTAAATAATCTGGAGCAAATGCTTTGTACAGAGGAAAAGGAACTTATGGTGGGAAAGGCAAGCTGAGGCTGGGAGTGAGCTGGGCGGGCTAAGAGGCTGGTGCTTCTGTTTCATGGCAAAGAGGTGTGATTAAAGAGTCTTGGTATGTATTTTAATCTGAATAAGTCTGTTTACTAGAGATTTTTAGTAATTTCGGTTTCCAGAACTTTCTTGTAGGCTGCTTTAGTGAAAGTGATCTAATCCAGAAAGCAAGTATCAGATTAGTTAAATATGATGGTTGGGCATTAGAAATGATACTCCTTGTTGAAATTTCTTTATTAGTGATTTCACAAATGAGAAAATGTAGGATTTATTAATGAGATGATTCTTGGTCACATCTTCTGGAATACAAACTATGATTGATCAGCTTTTGCTCTTTGTGGCCAAAGGGGCAAATTATGGAGGCAAGATTGAGCATTGGAATTGGGGCTAGAAACACCATCTTCTGACCAGGTCTGCATAAAACTGATGCTTAGGAATCTGACATGGGAGTCTTGTCCCTTGATGCACACTTTCTGAGTCTCACTTGAGAGAGCTTCAATTTTCTCCTTGAGGTAGAACTAGGATTCTTGGGTTCATTCTGTGACAGAGAATTCGAATGAGGAGCTCATGAGGATTCTGACACAAAGGTCATTGGCAACCACATGACAGCCCCCACAGGTCAAGTGGCTAGGAGGGCTGTGGGCAAATACACTGAAACACTGAAGGCACTTCACTCCTCAGCGATTTTGCACAAGCCATTTGACTTTTCTGAGCCTTGGCTTCTTTTTGTGCAAAAGAAAGTGAGATGTGATCCCAGTGGGCCAGGTGCTAAGAGGATTAACATCTCTGTTAATCCTGCAGCAGCCGGCATGGGCCCTGGGACATGTCTGGGCTCAGAAGAGACTTTCTGAAAACATGCCATCAAGGACTGAGCTAGCAATGATGTGAAGACCTGCAGTTTCTCTGGGGGTCAGGGTGGTGATGGAGTTTATGGCTAATCACAGAAGAGAGCTCCAAGGGAAAGTGTGTTGGAAAGAGATGTGATAGTTTCTCCTGGTGCATTGAAGACCAGGGAGCAGAAAGGCACACACAGGTACTCACACTCAAGCACACACACATCAGGTCAATCTGAGTGGCTTCTTCCTGCCAAGGCCACGCTCATCTTTGTCATGCGTCATTTGGCAGTGGGGGTGTCTTCCATCTTAAACTCTCTTTCTAAAGCATTGAGCTCTTGCAAGAAGAGTAGGCTTATAGATTACCTGAACAGACACTGGGTGAGTGGTAAGGCTGCAGGATGCAATGAGCCCAAATCATCTCTGATACAGATAAGTTTCAGAATAATGGCATCACAGGATGACTAAGCCATGGAGGATAGGCAGAAAAACTGGGATAGGTACAAGAAACTTTGACATTGTAGAATAACAGAACTAACGATTAAGCTTATTTTGGTGCAAAGAAAAATTTGAAGTCTGTGTGTATAGGGAAGTGCTTCAAAAGGTGCACAGAATGGGACCTGGCACGATGGCTCAGCTGCTAAATCTTTGCCTTGCATGCACCTGGATCCCATATGGGTGCTGATTTGTGTCCCGGCAGCTCCACTTCCATTCTAGTTTCCTGCTTGTGGCCTGGGAAAGCAGTAGAGGATGGCCCATGCCTAGGGATTCTGGACCCGCATGGGAGACCTGGAAGAAGCTCCTGGTTCCTGACTCCTGGCTTTAGATTGGCTCAGTTCTGGCCATTGCGGCCACCTGGGGGAGTGAATCAGTGGACTGATGATCTTTCTGCCTCTCTTTTACTCTGTAAATCTGACTTTCCAGTAACAATATATGTCTTTAAAAAATATCTATTAGGAAATTAATTAATGGATTTCACAACTTTTTTGTACCAAAATAAACTTAAAAGTTTTAATTCCATCCTTAGGATCTTTTGGAAGTAACTTTGTATGGGTTCTATATCATTGTGCATTAGCAAAACATATATTGTTTGAAAAAAATCTATTGTAAAATTCATTATGTACTAGAACTTATTTTTGCTTCTGCAGAAGGAAATTGTTACGCATTTCTGTGCTGTTATTAATATCATGCATAGATCTTATATTGTTACATCTTGGATAGTCCTGTTATCCTGGCAGTATGGTTTTGCATTGGGAACTACCTAACTAATGTTAGTTTATAGTGATGAAGAGAGAGAGATAAACTGGCTTTGTAAGAGCACAGAATCGTGCGGATGAGTACCAGAGTGTATAGAACCAGGCTGCTTACACAGATGATATCAGATTAAAAGAAACCATTCTTGGTTGCTCTGCTGGCTTATGTTCTTCCAGAATCTCATTGTTACTGATTTTTCTCCCTCTAAAAATTCTTGTGCCATGTTTCTACTAAGCAGAACCTGGTGTCAGAAAGTCCTATCCTGTTATTTGTTTTGTGTTGCTCTTTTGAGCATGTATTAAGTGGGGTCAACCTCAGAAAGGTCACATTTTCTTGTGTCACTTCAAAGATCACAAAGGAATTCTTTTGAGGAGAGACTGGTAGGCTGCAGTGCCAGATGATATGGCTGGCTCTCAGATGGGGCTGTGTTCCTTACTGCTGCTTGCTTGGGTTTGTTCTACAACAGTGCTTGCACAACCCAAGCCATCTGTGTGATGCTTATGGTGAACCAGAGGGAGATTCCAATAAACTAAAAAAATCAAAATATCAAATGTTAACACTGGGCCATTGGAAGGATCTTGCTTGCATTTCAAAGAACAATGAAATATCCTGGCATCTGGCATCACAATTATGCCCAACATGGTTGCATTTATCCATGTTTTAGGGCCTGGGATGCACAGACAAACCCAGCCAAGTGGAGACGGTGCAGTGCTCACCAGGGAAAACTGTGCCATTTATTCTGAGGATGTGCAGAAACAGCATTTGATTGGGAAAAGGCCTTAGGTCATTTATCTCTCACTTTCAAAATGACGAGATCGATGTGCCTCCCCAGTGGGCTGTCTCCCTTCCATTCAACAACAATGCACTACTTCTTTTCAAAAAGAAATATGCTTCCAATAAGGGGGGAGGGAGACAGGGGTGGCAGCAAAGGGGATCCAGCAACTTTCATTGAAGGATTCATTTTTGATTTAAATATTTCGTTCTAATCTCCAACTTCCTTTTTCACTTGGCAGAATGACCAAAAGAAAAACAACGTCCCTCCCTAGCCCAGTTTACAGCCTGCCAGAGTGGAGGATCTGGTTACTTCTCCCAAATTGTATACATTGAGTTGTTCGATATATTAGTTTTTTTTTTAATCTATTGCTCATATACATAGGGTTTTCTTTTAATGGTGTGTCAAAGCAGACTTTGGTGAAAAACCACAGGAGGGAAAAGAAAGAATGAGAAATATAGATCAACTTTAATACCTTTTTTCTGCTTCTTTGAGTAGGTTGTGGAAGGAATTCTCTGCAAGTGATACATCCTGTAACTGTAGGCAGATGTAATCCCCTAGCCGTGACACCAGCAAAGATTTCCCTTCACACTGGAGACATATGCTGCCATTTTGCTCCCTCCCACAAGGAGGAAGTGCAAAGGGAGGAAGCCACTCTGTGCCCTGTGCATTCTCTGAAATGTTCTGGAGCAGCTTTTGCAATCCCCACTTTCAGAAGCTCTAACACATGAAAACAAAAGTTGAAGAAATGACTGAGAAATCAAATGGGAATTTGAGAATTTCAAGGGAGTATTGTGTTGGAGAGCAATCGACTTCTATGGAGGCCCAGGCAGATGAATCATTCTCTAGAGCTGTGATTCTGTTAGGTCTTTATTCCATTGATATTGTCTGGCAAAGTTCTCCAAAGCAGTCCTCTCCAAAGGACATGTCTCCACGTTTCTGCACCTGACATTGACATTTGCCACAGCAAGCTACTTGCTCCTAGAGCTAATCTGCATTTGTTCCCTGGAGAGGCTATTTTCTTCTCTCCATCACTCTGCTTTGATCATGCAATTCCAGTCTTCTAAGGTGGTTCATCTCTCACACTTTGGGGCAGTAGTTAAGATGCACTTTTGGATGGCTGCATCCCATGTAGGAATGTGACTTCACTTCCAAACGTGCTTTGTGCTTCTGTGTACCTTGGCAATAGAGCAGATAATGGCTCAAAGTACTTGGGGAGACCTTAATGGAGTTGCTGGCTCTTGGCTTCTGCTTGGCCCAGTCCTGGATTTGAGGGCACGTGGCAGTAAACCAGTGAATGGTAGATCTCTCTCTCTGCCCCTCCCTCTGCTTTTCAAATTAAATGAAAGTAAATAAACAAAAATGAGAAACACTTTTAAGCATGGACTCCAATGACTGTATTCTTGGCCTGCTTATTTTATAGCTTATGATTTTCCTGGATGACCTCAGAAACATTTCTGAATTTAAGCCCAGCAACTCTCAAGTCTGCTCTCTGGCTCCGACTCTTTGGTAAACTGGGGAAGTTCTATCTGCATATCCTGAGCACACCTGAAATTCACCAAGTTCCAAACAGAACCCATTAGCCTCTCTCCAAATACTAGTGCTCTTTACAAATTACACAGGCTCATTTTGCTTTGTTACAGTAGCACAAATGGACTGAGACAACTGTTCTGTGTAGGGGCAAAAGGAAGCCCTATATTTCTGCTGGAGTTTGGAGCTTCTCCATAGTTTTGGCTTGTCTGTCTCCATGCACAGGGACTGACATGTGTCCAAATGCCACATGGAAGGAACAACAGAGTCTCTAGGGAAACCCGCTGGGGCTTGGTCCCCTCTTCCCAGCACTCCCTGTGGTCTGGCCCTCCTTGTCTGCTTTTGGAGCTATGGCTTAGCCTCTGTCACTGAATGAGTAACAACATTTTTGAGCCAAACTCACTGCTGGGTTATATATCGCACTCATATTACTCTTGTAAAAACTCTGGTGCTATACACCTTCTTAACAAGTCTAAACGGGGAAACTGAGGCCAAGAGTGATTCACATATGGAAGTCATTAGAGCACTTCTGTTTTTCAAAGGACCTTTACCTACCAAATCTGCTTTCTGACACTCTGATGGTCTTAAGAGTCAGACATCCAGAGGACTGGTCAGTATGTCACATCTATGCAATGACTCCAGCACCACATTTGTTCTGCTTTTATCACTTTCTCTGTCTTGCTCTCTGTTCACTCCACCAATCCTGGGGAAGTCATGAAGGCCCAGAGCAAATGAGTGAGCTCATGACAGTGCTTTTTTCTTTTCAAACCAGAACATGAGTCTTTTCAGATCTCCTTTTCCCATCACTCCCCATTGCCATTCAGCCACAATTGAGCCCACTGCTGATAGATGGAGTTCTGCCCTTCCCTAATACAGTTCTCCCTGGCCAGGAATCTTGCACACACATACTGCTGCTGAAAGTGTCACATCTGCAAAGTTCTAGTATTCAGAGTCTCACATGCACTAGGATAATTCTCAGAGTCACAGCTGGCCAAATACTCCCTCATGAGCACAAGATTCCAAAACTCTCAGAGGGCCCTTAGAGAGCTGCAGGCCGTTCACAGGGCTCAGGGGAATCACGACAAGGCATCTGCCAAGCTGAACCAAGAACCAGAGATTGGCCAGGCGACACCTAGGGGGCACCCAGCCTCTCCCAAGGCCTCCCCCACTTTCACCCTACTCCTGCCTCTTGCATACACTGCTGAGGGTTTTTGGTGTACAGTGATCGAGGAGGGCTCATGAGGTGAGAGCAAGCAAGGGCTTACAGCTCCGCCCTGCCGCTACACGCTCTGTGATCTTGAAGAAGTTGTGGAACCTCAGTTTTCCCATCCCTGCAATTTGCTTTGAGGATGTGAGGGTATGTTTACTTCTCCTAGCTCCTTGTTTCCTTGTGTTCCTGGACAGCAGTTATCCCTGGGTTGCTGGCCTCCAGGCTGTGCTCCTGCACCATCTGTGAGGGCTACCAACTACCCTTTGCCATGAGGACTGAAACACCAGATCCTATAGGCTAGGCTAGAGAGAGCCCCTGATGTGACTCCTGCACCTGCAGAGGTCTGCATGTTCCATCTTCTCCATCTCCCTCACTGGGGCTGGACTTCTGAAGAGTGATAGTTTTTAAGGCAGCGCCTCAAAATTTTTTCTCTGCAAGGTTTTGGACTCTGTCAAGTAAAACATGGGGCACACCTCCATTGCCCTCACAAGGTATGTTGCTGGTCATAAAATGAGTGCTTTCCTTTTCTCACTCATTAGCACTCTTGTTCTAGTCCTTGGGATTGGGCAGACCTTGGTCCAAGCGGAGTGAGCAAGTTTTGGGTCCCGGCATACAGCCTGGCTGGCTATGAATGCACTTTCTCTCATGGCACCTGCTCCTTTGCCCATGGGCCCAGGCATTCACAAATTTGAGTGCATGTGGACATGGGTCTTCTTCTGGGGACTACATTCTGACCTGAATGTGACTTGTCCTGATGCTGCTGACTTCATAGGCACCAGCCAGAGTGTGGCCAGGCAGGTGCGGGCAGGTGCCCATTCAGGACTCCTGGAACCACACCCTGGTAACCCACCATACTTCCCTCAAGCTACTCTTTGGCCACAGTGAGTAATTACTACATTGTGATGGATGCTACCCTACAGGTGTGCACAAATGTCCCCTACTCTCCTACATGAGGTTCAGAAGGACTACCAGGGCTGATGTTAAGAAAGAATCCTCTAGAGATAGATGGAGAGACCCTCTAGGCATAGTCGTACCTTGTAAACACTACTTTCATTCTTTCAGTACTTCTCTATGAGCCTGGATTTTCAGTGGCTGTTGACCATGACAGGCCTCCTTTATGTCTTGGATACAGTGGAGGAATAGGAAGAATGTTGAGAAAAACGAAACATGATAAGAGCTGGCTTCAAGGTGGAAAGAAAGACATTTGGAAGAGCAACTTAAAAACCCCCATGCATGTGCCAGCATTGTGGTATGACAAGTTAAACCACTATCTGCAATGCCAGCACCCAATACGGGCATTAATTTAAGTCCCGAATGCTCCACTTCTGATCCAGGTTCCTGCTGATGCACCTGGGAGAGTAGCAGAATAATGCTCAAGTACTTGGGCCCCTGCACCCACATGGAAGACCTAGATGATGCTCCACTCTTGGCTTCGGCCTGGCTCAACTCTGGCCATTGTGGCAAGTTGAGGAGTGTACCAGTGGATGGAAGACTCCCTCTCTCTCTTGCTCTAGCTTTCTATTCCCACCTACTTGTTCAATCCACAAATTCTGGTAATGAAAGGGGTAATGTCATATTGAAGCTGGGATTATGGATGTCCATTTGGGACACTCTGAGAATGACAGGGACCTAAATCGTCGAGCCACCACCTGCTCTCTCCTAGGGTACGCATCAGCAGAAAGCTGGAATGGGAAGCAGAGTCAAGGCCAAAACCCTGGAACTCCAATAGAAGATACAAGCATCTCTAGTGGTGTCTTAACCACTGTGCCCAACATTGACCTTGGAAAGGTAGGATTTGTGGGATGTAAGGATGAATGAGACTATAGAAAAAGAAGGGAAAGAACAACCTCAGGTTAAAGCATTTAGGAACAAAGACACATCATTTCAGGACACGGGGAATCTATGGAGAGGAAGGGGTAGCAATTTCTGTCATCGTTTGCTTTCTTGTTTGAAAAGGAGAATGGAATGAAACTACATTTGACTTCTGACGTGTCTAGAGGGAGATGTTCTGCAGCTGTGTGCATCTGGCTATCAGAAGTCCGGGAGCAGGGAGAAATTAGGGGATCCTAGTGGCTATGGCAAGTATGGGACTGGATGGAATAGTCATTGAGGGGGACGTGAGGACTGCAGTCAGATGGCCAAGTCCTGGAGTCCCCAAGACTAAGAGTGAAGTGTGGCTGCAGGGAGGAGGGCCAGGAAATGGTGACAGAGATGGAACAAGCAAGTGCTGCAGAGGAACCAACAGAATGAGGTTTCTGGAAGCTTTCTGGGAGGAATGTGCCAGGCTCGGTGTGGGGCCCTTTCAAGTGAATTACCCCATCAGCTGCTCCATCAGCCCTTGGAGGCTCCTGGTGGGCTGCAGAAAGAGGGCTCTGCACGAGCCTAATCCTCCCGCTTTAACTTTTGGCAAATGAAACGTGTAATTTCAGGATGATTATCCTCATTTTGCAGCATGCTGCCCTTACTTAGCATCTGCTGCATGTAGCCCTAGCAGGCGGGAGGTGCAGCTATGATGTCTGATGACACACGCCAGGGCAGGGAGCAGGAGTGCCACCAGCCTCCCTGGACGCTACCTGGCTGTCTATCTGATGGTCCCAGCAGTTGTGTATGTTCTGTGTGTTCTTACACAAGCACAGTTGATGAGGAACTACTACTGCGGAATGAAGCAATTTCTCTGCCCATTTTGAAAGCTAGCAAATATAACCGAATTAGAAGTTTTACCTTTTATTTTTTTAAGGCGTGCCCTCTATGTGCTCAATAGTAGGGTAATGAAATATTCTGCATCATTAAAAATTCTGTTTCTGAAAAGTGTGTAATAAAAGAGCATTTGCTTATACCTCAAAGTTCAAAAACCAGCTTATAACGTGGAGTACTCAACAGATCACAACAGGGTAATCTAAACAAAGCAAAACAGATGTCCAGGAAAAAAAACCCCTCAAACATTATAAAGAATCTGTTAAAATATTAATAGTAGCTTTCTCTGGGTAGTGGGAAAATACAAAATTTATTTGTCCTTTCCTGATTTTATGTAGTGAATATACACTGTTTTAGAGCAGAACTGTGCAGTGGCACTTTCTGTGATGATGGAAATCATTTATACTTACACTGTCTAATAATCTATGGCCACTAGCCACGGATGGCTGTGTGTGCTTGCAATGCACTTAGCATGATCACGGACTGGAGTTTTAGTTGTGCTAGGCTATGGTTAATTCAGTTTTGAATTTGAGTAGCACATGAAGCCAGGGTATCTGACAGTGCTATTTTAAAGTGCACAGCAAGAGGCAATGTGAATTTATGCCTCCTCCATAAAGTTGTTAAAATAATATAAGCATTTAAAATATGTTCACTCTACCAAGGTTTGAAATTTTATTGTAATGGGAGAGTGAGTTTAAGCTTCCTAATAGAGAATCTGAACACAGAACAAGAAAAGTGCTGAAGTTTTTATTTAACTGGTTTACTTTGTGGCATGATAAAAAAATGACGCGGCGTTAGGCTTGTTTATGCCCACATTTAGTCTAAGACTCGGGAGAAGCAAATTCAACAAATGTTGTTAGTTGTTCTACAACAATTGCTATTATGAATGATTTCCATATTGTATCGGTATGTTTGGATTTTTAAGTAAGGGGTTCAAACCACGTGACTAATGTGTTTTGAGGCAGGGGCATAGCTTATTATGAGTATTATTTTTTTTTGGAAGAGAAAAAAATGAAGTTTAGATCCCAAAATGATAAACAAATTCAAAGTCTATTGGTTCTTGAGGCCTGGAAGCTTTCATTAAGCTTTACAACTTGGGGGAGAATTTTTCTGATTAAGTGTTATTGAAAGGAGCCTTCTTCAAGAAGCTAAAATAACATTATAACTTGCTGATTTGGGTTAAGATTGCTGCTAATGTTGCTTTCCTTCTAGAATACTCTGAAGATAGATCCTCTGAAGGTAGGGCACTGGATGCCTGTATGTTGTAGCTCTTCTCTGGTCATGGCTGTGTGTCTAAGGTTTGCCTGAGACTGCCAAGCCAAAAAGAAAAAAGAAAAAAAAAAAAAAAAAGAAGAAAGAAAAAAACCAAACCAAACAACAACAACAAAAAAGCAAAGTCTTGTTTTTCTGTGCAAGCTGCTTCCCACTCCGGGGCCTGAGCCCATGGCAGTCCTTTTCCTCCACACAGGCCTTCTTGCCAGGAGAGGAGGCAGCCAACTGGAATTCCACATCTGGCCATTTAGAACGATTTATAAAGGTGCCGAGTGACCCCAGGATTATGTTACTGGGTCCCACCGAGGCCCCGCTGAGGCCCGGTGGACCTGGCACTGCAGAGAAAGACCCAGATGAACAGGCACTGGGATGCCCTGCCAGCCCAGAACCCGAGGGTTTGCTAAGAGCCTGGATGGCAGGGCACTGAATACAGACGGGCCCTCAAAATGCTTTCACACGCTGAAATCTCTTGTCTGGTTTGGTTCAAGTTCTAGGGAATGGTTGGAGCCAGTTATAAATTTAAAAATATATATATATATATTTAATAATAATAATAAAAAAAACTAGCTCACCCGTCTGTCAGTGCCGCCAAGAAATATTCACACAAGTAGGACTATCCAAAAAAATGAAGAGCAGCTCTTTTCCAGGACAGATCTCTGGAACTCACTCCCTCCCTGACTCAGAACCACTTCCTCTCCTCAAATCTCACTTTAAAACCTTCCTGTTTGCTTTAGCCTGTGACTGACTCAGGCTCCATTCATCTTTCTTTCCTCTCTCCCCATGACCACATCCTTCCACTCACCCCTCACTGTCCGCCTTGAGAACACTCACCACCTCTTCCCCCTTCCCCTTGCCAACCCCCCAGCGCCCAGGCCTGGTACCTGTGCTCTAACCTGGCAGGCAGGGTGGAGGTGGGATACCTTAGCTGTATGGGTAGACCAAGGGGGGGACCTCCTCCCCGTGGGTGTCCCCTTCTCTCCCCAGTTCTCAAAGGCAGAACTTGCGAACACCCACGGTCCCTCAACCCAAAGAGCGCTCTGCAGGTCTCGGCTCACAAGTTTGTAGGCTCAGAAACTTGAGAAGTAGAACACAACGTCACAGACCTGCCAAGATACCGTTTTCCGGTGTAATGTTTCCCTTGAGACAGCTCAGGTAAAGCCTGCGAGAGAGGCGGGAATAAAACCCAGCTGGAGCTGTTGTTGGGCCACCAGCAGCCAGTTCTAGTTGTCTCCACTGAGCTGCCGATTTCCCACCACTTTGTAAGCACAGTCAGTTCCTCCCTTGGCAAGGCTCTGAGGCTGGGCTGACCCTGGGAAAGCAATCTCAATGGGGAGCCCATTGGGATTCTTCTTGTTCAAGGTGTACACACAGTACTTTGGGAAGGGCGGGGTTTCAACACTGTCCTCTGGACAAGGGCAAGCTGTGGGTTTTCCCACAATGCCTCCCTGGGCTCTGGCCCAGCATAGTGCCTTCTCCCGCGAACATGGAGACCGATGTGTCTGTTGCTGTTTCCACAGTGGCTCCTAAGGCAAACACTTTCAGAATCAGGTATGCTAGGTTTCATCTGATGAAACACATGCTTGTCTTATTTTGGATCTCAAAAGAAGAACAGTTGCTGATTTCCTACCACAGTGTTGTTTGCAAAGCGCATTGGTATTTGTTAGTTGACCTACATAAGGCAGGTATTATTGTTTCCATTTTAATACTCCTAAAACTAAAGTCAAGGTCGTATGCCTAAGGTCACACGGATAAGGAGTGCTGGGGTTGGAATCCGCCATCCAAGTGCAAGGATCCCCAGATGTGCAATCAGTGTCCAGGCTCTAGAGGAGATTCTGGCAGGTGAACATTATGGACAGCACTGAGGGCTGGCTTTCCAGAACACTGTAGGATTTTCAGCTTTGTTTTCTTTCTTTCCTTTTTTTGTTTAACTAGCTTGCCTCCTTCACCTCCTCCTCCCTCTCCTCTTTCTGCATCTCTTCTTCCCCCCCACCACCCCCCGCCCATTCTCTCCTCCATCTACTGTTCCTTCCAATCATGGCTGACTCACTTAAAAGCTTCAAAGTGAGTCAGTATTGTCCAAGCTCATCTGAACAGGTGGCAGGGTTATGCTTGTGGTGAAAGTCAAGTCGAGATTAAGTCTGCAGCAGTGAATTCTGCTGTGTGATTAACAAACAATACAAAGTTTGTTGTCGTTGTTTTTGGTTAAAGACTAGAAAAAGAAAAACTACAAAACAAGAGTCCAATCTCCCCTAATTTTTGTGGGATTTGTGGACATGTGTATCTGTGCTCACCATACAAATTGTATTTCATTGTATGTTAGCTTCCTCGTTTTTCAGGATTTTGGTTAACACCCAAATGGTTCTCTGTAAGTTCGTGGCTGGCCTCATATGTGGATGTCGAGGCAGGTCCAGTTCATGAGATCTTGGAAGGAAGTGGCCAGTGATTTAGGGGACGTGGATGGAAGAGTGCTGTTAACACCGATTGTGGGGGACATTTCTGGGAGGAGGTGAGGAAAAGGGGGCATTGGCCTCTGTGCCACACCTGGAATCAGTGACTTTGGAAATGACTGACGTGTTTATTTGGTGTGAGTTCACCTCCAGCTCTGAAGGCTATAACGTGGTGGCTATAAAATAGACCCCCCAAGCTGGGCCTCAGCCAGCTGACCACCAGCACCGCGGTGGCTCTGAGCTCCATGTCAATGCTGGATTCACTCACTCTGCAGCTCCCACAGCTCCTTCCCAGCCAGTTCTGCTGGTCCCATTGGTTGCTATTTGATTGTGCTCTGGCTTTGTGCTGCTGCTTTCGGATGAGGGGGAAAGAGATTTGATTTTGGTGCCCATGAACCACAGGAACAGAAGATTTTCTAAAGATGAGAGTTGAAGCTATCGGTTGGGGGTGGGGAGCAAATCCTAGTGAGCAGCAGAAAGAGACTTGAATTCAGCATGGACCACAAATGAATATGGATGAACAGCACAGCTCTCTCTTTTCAAAGCCAACACAAAATGAGGATGTGTTTTTGCAAGAGCAGCTGTTCTTGCCACTGGGCTTATGCTTGTCACTCTTTCATGTGTCACAGCCAGAACTCGGAAATTCCCTGGGAAGCACCCCCCCCCCATCACAGGGCCTGCCGTTTTTCCATCTGAATGTGATTCTGTTGGATCTTGAAAGATTATTTGATCTTTGGGAAGTTGTTAGGGCAAAAATGGATCTTTCTAGAGTGAAGAGACAGCGTGGTGCCCCAACAGAGAAGGGCCTATGGACCGAGGAAAGGAAATCTGGGTCCCCATTTCAGTTTGGCTGTCTCCAGCCAGGTGTTTAGGCACATCTCTGTCGTTTTCCTTGTCTCAGGGGCTTGCTCAGAAACAGTGAACGCTATGGGGATGATATAAAGTCAAAGTGTCTGCTGTAAGTGCTGAACAAACAGTGTCTGCCCATGGCAGCATCTCTCGGGTCCCTTCCCACTGTGATTCCACTGGCAACACCTTGAGAAATGCTCAATGAGCACTCCAGTGAGTCTTTGTCTATTAAACTCCACCCAGTTGGGAAAACAGCCTGATTTTGTCTTTGTATTAGAATTTTGCTTTTTCCTTCTTCCTAATTTTTTTTTTACCTATATATTTATTTTATGGTTTTATTCATTTTCAAATTGTCATACATTCTTTATGGAATATGAAAAAAAGCACAAGTAGCTGAATGAAAGAACACATTTATTGAGAGCCAGAAAAGGAAACTTCTAGTACTAATAACCCCTTTCCTTGAACACTTGTTATGTTGAAGAATCATGCTAAGCACTAGAGAAGCGTTAGGCCATTTATGCCTCCCAGTTACCCAGTAAAGCTGTAATGATCTCCATCTTAGAGATGGGGAAACTGAGTCTTAGAAATCGCAAACAACTTATTTGAGGTCACACAGTGAGAGGCTGAGTTGAACTATGTATTTGGATCTAGTTGACCCACAATGGTGCTGGGCTGACAGAAACAGAAGCAGAGCTAAATTTCTTCAGATCTGCTATGTGCAGCATTTACTGATATCCTTACCATAAATATTCTCACCATGATCAATTTCAAGGTGCCATAAATTTGAGTTACCAGCTCAAAAAAAAAATATTCCCAGCCTCAAAACTTCTTGGACATAAGCTGTGTTGGTCACCCACTAGGCTACACCGACTCCTTGGAATATACATAGCCTGAAGCTGTGATGAGTGAAAAGAACGTGAACGAGAAGATGGCTCTGGACAGGAAATAGGGGAAGAGGACAGATTCACTCATTGATTCATTCATATATGCATTCATTCATTCCACAAAAGTTTATTAAGCACCAGATCCACATCAAGGCTTGTGATATGATTTGGATACAAACGTGAATAGGATGAACAGGTGTCCAAGTCCAAAGAGCCCAGCGTGTGTTGGGATGATAGAGAGATATCTGAGCAAATCCTGGGGCATACTGCATACCAGAAGTTCATGTGAGAGCCTCTGGGAACCTTGCTAAGGGAGCATTAATTCTACATAGTGGCCTATGAGGATGCAGTTCCAGGAACACAAATCATTCTTCCTTTCCCATTGGTGGGAGAACTTTCCTCAGCTAAGCTCAGTTTAGCTCTTTCCATTTTAGTGCTAAACAAAGAAATTGAAGATGGGACCGTGGGTGGGACAACAATGCAGAAAATCTTATCTCTCGTTTAGGAGTTGTCTGGTTGGCTCTTGAATTCCTGAGCAGGCTAAATGCATAGCTGACCCTTGGGAGAGCCTCACTCATTGAGTGAGTCCTTGGTGAAGGGGGTTTTGTGAGCCACAAAGAAAGGGGCTAGAGGGAAGCAGATCGATGACAGCAAGAAGATAAGTAATGGAAATAGTGATCAGCAGATGAGAGATGACTTTGAGCAGGAGACAGGCTGGGCAGGGACTAGAGCTGCACAAGGTGGAAGTCAAGTACCCTCCATAGGGGGTCAAGGATGTCACCTGCTGGGCAAGGGGCAAAGTCATTAAAAGGGATTTAAGCCTGTGGCCAGTCTTTGGCCCTGAGAAGCAAGAGGTCTTGTCATAGATCTTCAAACACATTTGGAGAGCTTGAGAATGCCAGGAATTGGACAAAAATTCAAGAACTCAGTATGGGAAAAGTTAGAGTCATGGGTACCATGAAGTTGGCAGCTTAATGGGTTTCCCTTGCATTTGCTTTCTCTTCTCCACCCTTGGTTCTCTGAGAGCAGACTGATGTTCTGGAAAAGCAGGAGTTGTCTGGAGTTCTCTTCTTGGAGCTTAGAACTTGCTTTATAAAAAGTGGACCTGCAGCTACATTTTCTGTGTTGAATTGTTCATGATGCTGCCTCCTTGCAAAAGACTTGTCCCATGATTACTTTGGTTCCATTATCAAAGTGGTGCCTTAGGATGTTAATGTTTCCATTCCACTACAGGAAGAAGTAGGAACTCAAAGAAGCCAAATGACACACCAGGTCTCGTGGCTGAGTCGTAGCAGAGCAAGTGCTCAAGATTGTGCATTCCAAATGTGGAGCCTTCTTTCTCTTTTTACTTTATGATAAAGCAGCAAGTTCCAACTAAGACACAACAAGCAGCAAGAAATGATCACACCCACTTTCCATTTGAAGGCTTCTTTTTCTGTTGTGAAAAAATTGAACCTTGCCTGCCCCAGTTTCCCAACCATCTCATGACTCGGCGGGCAATTGCTCCAACTTTGACAAAATTAGGCCACCTCCATCCTAAATGGAGCCCCTTTTCAGAATCAGACCCCACGTGGAGGCCACTCTTTCCCTGAAAGGATAACAAAAGCATGCTTCTATGTGTATTTCTCTTGATGGGAAGGATTCCCCAGCGAGGCCATGTTTTCCCCCTGAATTCTCACAAGTCCAGAATGTATCCAAGTTTCCATGATGATCTCAAAAGAACCATTCATCTATGAAGATGGCTGGATCACCTTCCAGCTCAGTAGACAGGGTGTGCACAAGTGAGGGAGGTGAAGGGTGAGATCAGGGGTGTGGGGAGTGCATGAGGGGGACCGAGAGCTTGAGAGGATGGCTTGTGAGCAGTGAGGAGAAAATTGAGGCAGACAGCGCTGACGGGAGACGGGAGACACCAAAGGGGCTGCCCCAACTCTGGGGCCTTATCTGCCAGGGACATTTTCAGCTGATTCTTTTAAGGACCTGTCAAAGTCTACCTGATAAGCTGTCACTTCTCATCACTTGGTGTCACTGAGGATCTTGGTGTCATCAAGGTTTTGAAGAGCCCTTGCAATCGGCAGAGAATTTCCCAAGGCACTACCTGATATACCAGTTTTTGTTTCTTATCATCCTAACAGTTGCGCTGCTGTCAGAGGTAATGGAGACCATGTCACTAAGCAAATTGGCTGTAATTTATTTATCAATTGTTTCTGCATACCACAAAAGTGGCCTTCTACCTTACAGTTGGGCTTAAGGTATTTGAGAGCCCCTGAAGTTCATGGTTTTCCGGTATTCTAAGTTCTACTTATGGCCTTTCCTGTATATGACACACAACACCACCCTTGTGGCTTGCAGTACGTTTTCTTCTTTGCTTTCTTTAGTCACAAATCATCCTGAGGCATCCCTTAAGTGCATTTGTATTGTTAAGTGCACCGGCTTGATTTGGTGTTAATTCAATTTGAGTGCCCTTAATATCTTGTGGGGGTGATGCAATGCAGGCCGCCTGTACCTTGTAAAATCGGGTCCCAGGTCTGCCTGGGAGCAAAGCACCTTTCCCATAGCCATTTACCAAAGTTGCTGATAAAATTTTCATAAGGGAACCTTTTTAGTTTGACCCTATTGTGTTATTCCACCATTAAGTCTTGGAGAACTGAGCTGGCTTCTAGTGACAGCTTATCACATTCTCCATTATTGCTGGCTGCCCAAGAGCTAAGGGACTGGGTGTAGTGCAGGTTCTCCACTCCCCACTCCTTCCTGGCCACTTCTGATTCGTTCAGAGGAAAAGCCTGCAAGCCAGCACCTTAGAACTGATGTGAGATTGTCTCTCTGTTGGTCCTGGAAAACTGAGCTCTCTTCCTAAAGAGTTGGTTCCCCTTCACCCTGAAAAGCTCCACGCATCCTGATGGAGGAAGAAGAACAAGAAAGGGGAAAATCAAAGGCGGACTGTTGTAAAGCACTTTGCTTAGAACACCACCAACAGCAGTGATGACAACACCACGCTGACACACAGCTTGTGGTGGGGACTGGGCCAGGCATCTGTCTTCAGAAGTTGGCAACATTATCCACTCCAGAAGAATCCCAAGGAGCCAGCAGTGTCACAAAGCAGATAAAGCTGCTGCCTGTAGTGCCAGCATCCTGCATGGGTGCCAGCTTGAGCCCTGGTTGCTCCATACCCTACTCCAGCTCCATGCTAAAGTTCCTGGGAAGGCAGAAGAAGATATCCCAAGTGCTTGAGCCTCTACTCCCATGTGATAGACCCAGAAGAAACTCCTGGTTCCTGGCTGCTATAGCCATTTGAGGGTTAAATCTGTGCATGAAAAGATCTCTCTTTCTCCTTGTATATTTCTCTCCCTCCCACCACACAGAGACTTTCTCCTTCTCTTTCTCTGTAACTCTACCTTTCAAACAATAATAAAAAAGCTTTAATTAATTAGCTTAAAAAGAACCTTAAAACCTGGGCTCAGATGTACTTGGGTTTGCATTCCAGGTCAATGGCTTATCTACTTTGTAATTATGATCAATATTCCTATCTGTGCAATGGGACTATCACCATCTGCTTGATGGGGCTAATGGTGTTTAAGTGAGGCAATTCGTGTAAGGAACATGGAGAGTGGCTGGCCTGTAAGCAGCCTCTTTTACAACTGCTTTGCATGCTAGAGTTCCTCCGAGGTCAAGGTGAGAGAGTTGGTTCAGGTAGCAAAGGTGAGAAAGAGAAAGAAGGAAGCCTAGAAGCTTGGGTCTACTTTCCCCTGACCTAAACCATGTCTTTTGCTATCCTTCCTGCTCTCCCTGACACTGTCCAATGACATCGGTAGCCTGAGTGGATCTGATGTGCATGAAGCCACTTCCTACTTTATTAACTACTAGATTTCATAGCAGAAGACTCACCACCTCTCCCAAGCCTTCCTGCCTTATTTTGGAGGCTACTCTGAGGAGTGACTGAAGCTTGGGTCTACAGAGCGACTGAAGCCTGCTCATCTTTGTTGGTTTAGAAGAAAAGGCACAGTGGCCTGAGAAGCAGAAATGACAGATGCTCTTTCAAAGATCACTTGCAAATTATTGTCACTAAAGTCATCTGTGTTCACCGGAGACACTAGAAAATCTAATAACATGCAGATACCATAGTAAAAGCAAAACCCAAAATCATCTGAAATCCTATCATGGATCACTGGGAAACAACATGCTGTGTTTGCTCCCAGTTTCTTTTTCTACACTCTCCCCTCCCCCACGCTTGCTTTTTCACTCACTGTCTGCAGTACACTGTAGTGGTTGAAGGTCCAGGTTATTGAATTGAGCTGGGTTCGAGTTTTGGCTTCACCACTTGAACACTTGAATTTCATAGTATTCTCTGTTGAACACTTTGGGCTTCATGACAGCCTCTTCCTCCAGAGGGAGGTGAATGGATTCATGCATGGGGAAAACAGTGCTATGGCAAGCTGGAAACAAGTACAGGGTTTCCTTTAGGATTATGGTTGTGTGCAGCAGAACTGGGGAACAAATGAGATCCCCTGCAAGTGTGGTGTTTATGGGAGTAGTTTCTTCCTTGCTCACACCCAATTGCTAGGCTATAATTCTTTCCCAAACCACTCACATAAATAGGGTTGAGCCTGGCCCACCATGGGGAACAGCATGCTGGTCTGAGCGGAGATGATCATGTCTTTATCTATAGAAGGATCTGGCAGGAACTAACACGTGAGTCTCCAAGCAGGTGAAGTGAACTTCTCAAATTCACTGAGTAAAAAAAGTTCATTCCGTATTGATGACTGGCTCACTCCTTGGGTTTGGCATATGTTTCCATTCCATTGGAGATTTAGATCTACAGGTAGCCAGGAGCACTGTTTTTATGAAAGTCTGTGTGCTTGCCCTTGCGTTTTTGAAAATGATCATTTCAAACTATACTGGGCCAGGTTGGGTCCTAAACCTGGGAGGAAGTCTGTGGTTTGGCTGTGTGTGTGAGTGCATGCATGTTTAGACAGTCACATGCATGGAGGAGGCACCCATATTCCAGTCTCTTGGGAGGAACAGGTAGAGCAGATGTGGCTATGGAAGGGAGCTTGTTTTGATAAACTGTTAACTAATACTTGGGACATGAAGGAGAAGAATCTCTGGTCAGGGAGCTGTGCAAGAGTTTATCATAGATTAACTTGGCTGCCCCTTGATCTTCTACAATATTTGGAGGAAAGGAGAAGGGCAGATGACAAGACATCTTTTGTTTTGACTTTCATGAGGGGAGGACAATGGAATGGTATCTCCTGTTACTCCTCCTGGTCAGTGCTACTCTCACCCCACTTGGGTCATTGGGAAACATGCTGACATGCTTCCACACAGCACACGTCCAACAACCTGCTCAAATTCCTAAGGGGAGATGCTGTTGGTCCATCCTGAGCTGGAGTGTGACACTGAAGGTGATTGCTGAGTCAACCCCTCCTACAGCAGAGGAATGGAACTCATATTGATTCTGTCTAGCTGCTGAGCTCCCCTCACCCTGTCAGTCACCCTGTCTGTCTGCCTCTCTCTTGCCCTCTGAGATTCACACACACAGAAAAGGGAACACATCAGGATGTTCCAGATGAGCAGCTGCCAGCACTATTGCTTTAAATTCCAGTGAGCTGGAGCAGTGGGAAAGAAAGGGCAAGGGGTGAAGTCAGATTTGATGTCTTGGCACAGTGGGGAGATGATTCATGCCGCATGAGCCCCTCAGGGTCCTTGGTTAAAACCCATCCCAGTAGCCCTAGCTGAACTGGACCTTGGAAGGCCGGCCAAGGAGCATTTCTCCCCCTGCCTCAGGGAACAATTGGTGGGTCAAAGGTAGAAAACAGGGCAGGGCTGACTCCTTCACGAGAAAAATTACCTGCTGGGAAACAAAGAATCTTGGGATGTGTGTGAAGGGAGAAATCACATTATGAGGCTGCTTTCAGAAACCAGTGGGACTTTTTACTGTCTGAGGGGCTTTGGGCCCCTACACAAATTGCCATGGAAGTCTCTGGAAAGGGTCCAGAGTGGGGGATTTTGAGTCAGGGCTAGGGACATGGGAGGGGGTGGGAATCTGGGAGGGTAACTTCCCTACCCTCACACTCACTCTCTGAGGCAAAAGAGAGTGACCCCCCATGCCTCTCTTGACAGGTGCAATGGAGCCTCTATCACTCTTTTGAATGACATTGAAGCTACTTCAGAGATTGTCCAAGACCTTTCTATGATATGGAACATACCTAACTACCCCATCTTCATCTCTCACCCCAGCTTCTTAAACTTCCACCCCTTGCCCACCTTAAGACACATAAGCTGCCAGACCTGGCCTACATGACTGGTTAAAGGTGACCCCATGAGTCAAGGTGGTCCTATCAGAACCAAAACTCCAACTTGGGCTGGAAAGGTTTGTGGGAATTTTCAGGCCAGCCAAGATCTCTTCCATCTAGGATAGGGTAAGTGGAGAGGGGCCTAGCACTTGCAGGGGTCACTGTGATGAGAAGGTCTGTTTGAAGGTGAAACCATGAGAAAGAAAAGCAGAGCCAGAGCTAGGGAGAGATGGATTTCTGAGTCTCAAGGCTAGTGTCAACCAGGCATTCATTAATTAAACTCATCAAGAAACACCCTCTCAATTTTCTTCATCCACTTTGATTTCTTTTTTCTGCTACTTGTAGTTGACAAGGTTCCATGTCTGTAAGCTTTTCACAACTTTTGGTTCTTCCTGCATGTTATCCACATTTCCCTTGTCACAACTGCTTCTAACTTCCCAGAGTTGAGTCCTCAGCCTTCAGAGGCTGCCTCTCTCTCCTCACGCTCTCTGAGTCTCTGCCCACCTTTGTGATGTCAGCTCTGTAAGGTATTTTCAGCTTAGATCTCCTTTCTTATCTGCAGTTTCCAGCCACTGGGAGCACATTTGCACATGTGCAGCTTACAAGTACACCCCCAGACTTGGAGTTGATATATTACTTCTGACTTGGAGAGGCTGCCTTCTCCATTCCCTCCTCCTCAACCTGGTGAAGTGCAGCTGAACCCCTTGCTCCTTGCCAGTACAAACTAAGAATTTTCTTTGATTTCTCTTGCTCTTCTGGCCGTGCATACATAATTATCCGCCAGGTCTCCAGAAAGTTATCTTAATTATGTTGATTTTTTTTCTCCATCAACATCTTCTGGTCTAAATCCTCATATTGTTTGTTCCCCAACTTCTGGTACAGCTTTCTAATAAGCCATTTGACCTCACCCCCGCCCCCCCCCCGCCAGCAACTCCTGCTTCTTTACCTACCCCAGAATTTTCCTTCACCTCAAAACTCAGCTGAACAAACTGGGTTCCTCAGGGTTGCTCATTGCCACACTCTCCCAATAGTGGTGTGCATGAAGTTTGAGAAACTTCCGAAGCATCTTTCCACTTTGGCATCATGATTTCTTGGTGTGTGGCAAGTTAATCCTTTTTACTAGAAAATAATGAAAAACAGTTTGTTTATGTTTAAACAATCTGTGCTTATGTAGAGTAAGATGTAAAACTCATAAATTCTAAGATTAAACACAGATTTCAAAGATACTTCAAGATTATCCAAGTCTACTTCTGGCCACTGTCTGAGAGTTCTTTATATCCTTTTCCTCTCTCAATGGGAGAGCATTTGTAGAAGCTTAGGTTTGTGGAGCCCCATCTACCCTCATTGGTCTCTTCTACAACTGGCCCTGTCTATCCCACCTCCCTCTCTGTCTCATTACTTCCTGGAGGTAAAGAGCTCTCCCAGTGTTTTTTGGAACTCAGACCTCTCATTGTGTAGCTTTTCAAATAAATGAAAAGTACATTGCACAAGCCCCTCCATTGCTCAAAATCCTTGAGGGTTGTCCTCTTCTCTGGCTACAGAGTACAGTCGAGGTTTTAAAGTATTCCACACCAGCTCTTAGCTAATCTGGGCTCTGCCTGAGGCTTCAGCCCCAACTCTCCTTGTCACTGTGTCTTGATTTTTGCTGCCCAGTGCTCCCATGTCTGAGCCTTCCTTCTTTCTCTGGATGGAAGCTTTGTCTTTCATGTCTACCCCTACCACCCACCATGTTGTTGTATTTTTTAAAGTTAAAATCATTAGTCTTTTATTTTTCTTGATTTCACTTCTTTATTCCTATTATCAACATCTTCCCATATGTTTTTGGGATATTTATTATGTTACTTTGGAAATGTTGACCTGTCTGTTAAAATAAATCTGCTTTGTGTGGTACAAGTTGTTTAGCCTATTATCTTTCCTTTGTTGTGGTGGAACTCTTCAGGAATAGGTCTTTGTGGCTACTTAGGGGTAACAGCTACTGTTTCTGGTTACCTTTGCCAATGAAGAGGGTGCAAACCCCATTCCTAAGAAAAAAACGGGGTGAACATTAAGGTATAGTGCCCCAGGCCTATGGAATGCTCATCTACCACCTCAATTTTTCATCTCTTCACTAGGCCATAACTAGAGTAGCATCCTCCTCTGAATACTCAAGAAACTCAGGAAGGCATCATCACCACAGATCAGTTTTTCAAAATGACTGACAACCCAGTGATGAACCATGAGATCATTTTGGTGAATCAAACAGCATTTAAAGAACAATAGCAATAAAAAAAATAGAAAAAGAAGAATGGAAAAGAATAGAATGGAATAGAATAGAATGGGATAGAATAGTATGGAATAGAATAGAATAGAATAGAATAGGATAAGATAAGATAGAATAGAATAGAATGGAATAGGATAGAATAGGATAGAATAGAATAGGTTGATAATATGTAATAGAGAGGACATCCAAATCATAAGCATATTATTTCATAAAGCTTTCTTTTTTCATGAAGAGCTGATTATAGGTTATTATATGCAATATACTCATCATTATGAGTGGATGTCATCACTCGTTTGCAGCAAGTGGCTTTTGACTGAGATCTACCAACCCCAACAGTTTGTGAGTGAGGATCATGGAGAAGGCAGGTAAGTGATGCTCAAGGTCAGCTGGCGAGGCTACTTTAATTTTTTAATCAGCTCTGTATCCTGCAATGTGCTGGCATTGGTTGTACCACCCCCCACCTTCTACCTGGCTCATCCTGTGATCCTCTAAAGGGAATGTGGGCAGGAGCAGAACTCTTTGCTTGCCCTCCATCTGCCCCCATCACATCACCAACTACATTTGCCCCAGGATGTTTCCATTTTCTACTAAGTCTACTCAGGAGTTTCACTACAGCTTTGTGTATGAGTGCCTCAGATTCCAACTTCTTATTTTCATGGTCCTTCCAGGTTGACTGTGTGAGAGGGAGCCAGAAGCTCAGGCTTGTCTTTATCTTGCCCCATTTAGAAACCTTCCTTGCAAGCTAGGTGCAGCAGCTGTGGTGCCAAGACATGCTCATCGGCACCCCATGCTTCTGGTGGCTGGGCCCTCCCCGACCTTACCAACCCCAATTGGGACCTGCTTTTGCTTCCTTTTTCTCCTTCTACCATGCATTAACTATTTTGACTTCTGCTTTGCCTGTGATTATTGGAAATCCCAGACCATAGCCAACAAGGAAATTTATAGCTAAACAATTACATTGTTGAAACCTGGACAAGTCCACCCTGGTTAATAGCTCTGAAAATAAAGGAGAGGTGTGAACAACTAAATCTATTAGGTTCTATGTTGTGGGCAAGCAAAGACAGACTTATAGGGTCTGGTACTTTGACAGGAATTTTTCATTTTTCTTTGCCTCTCTCATTATTTGTTCCAAAATGCTAGTTTCACTCAATATGGATTCATTACCTGGAGAATGGCTTGAATACTTGGATAATCATCTTCTAAATAGTTTCTTTTTCCCCTTTCCTATTATGATTTTTGGAACTTGGCCAAAAACAATGCAACAGGCAGGCAGCCGACCGAGGGGGAAAAAAAAAAGCAAGTAGTGCTGGGTTACATTAGTAAATTATCATATATTAGATGCAGGTGGGATTCCTCAACTTCCCAGCCTGGCAGAGAGCTTTTAATAAAACAGCATGAGGAGGGAGTAGTTGCTTTTGAAAAATAGTGTCATGGAATTGGGGGAGAAAAGGAGAAGACTGGAGAGCTCAGTGGTCAAAGAGAAAGCTTCACACTGCTGCTATGCAAAGGAAGATAGGTCATGGGTTGTGAGTGAGCCATCCATGGACCACCTGAAGAACTAAGCCCTTGCTTTACAGAAGCAGATGCAATGATTTGTTCCTGTTCTCATTCCTTTGGGTGTATTCCACTTGCATATCCTGACTGTTGCAGTGGATGGAGAAGGATGCTTCCCTGTCCTTAGTTTAAGCTTGGTCAGGTGATTTGCTTGGCCAGTGTGGGGATGAAATTGCGGTGTGTGTGGGGGAGAGGGATGGATAGTGAATAGGGAAGCATGCTATCTTGAAGTACACTTTTGAGAGTGTACTCACCAATTCGGGCTTTTGTCTTTTGTCAGAAGAAAGAGATGCTCCTGGTAAGTGTCAGTCCAGGGAAGATGAGAGGTATGTGAAAAGTAGATCCAGTGCACAGGTGAGAACCAAGCTGGTGAAGGTCACCCCACACCCACAGCAGCTGCTGTGTGTGAGCAACAAATAGCTTTTGTTTTTCTGTTTTTGCTGCCTGCTGAAAGTGTTTCTGTATGTGGTTGTTTGAATGGAGCAGATTTGACTGAAACATTTGGTTAACATTTTGGCCCTTGGACAAATGAGGAGGCATACACTACTCCTTTCTAGGTTGATGCCTAAATTTAAGGAGGGGGAGGTAGTTTTAAAAAACTGATTTATTTTTACTGTAAAGGCAGATATACAAAGAGGAGAGACAGAAAGATCTTCCTTCCACTCGTTTACTCCCCCAAATGGCCACAATGGCTGCAGCTGAGCTGATCTAAAGCCAGGAGCCTGCAGCCTCCTCCAGGTTTTCCACACCTGAAGCAGAGTCTAGAGGCTTTGGACCATCTGCGACCGCTTTCCCAGGCTGTAAATAGGGAGCTGGGTGGGAAGTGGAGCAGCGGAGACATGAGCTAGTGCTCATATGAGGTGCTAGCACTCTCAGGTGGACAATTAGCCGGTTGAGCCATCATGCCAGCCCCCAGCCATTACTTTCTGTGGGGAAATGTTGACAAAGTATACAAATGTACAACTTATGACATGAATAAGAGCAAATATACAGGATGATGATGTCAGTTAATGTATTGCATAGTTGAAATTTGCCAAGTGAATCAATCGACCTTAAATATTTTCACTGTCTATTGTACACACACAAAATGTTAACTGTGTGAGCTGATGGATGTGTTAATCAGCTTGATTGTGGTAATTAATTCACCCCATAGGCACACATCAAAGTCTCTCATTGTTCATCTTAAATATATGCAATTTTTAAAATCAACTAAACCCTAATTCAGTTGAAAAGATGGCCAATCCAAATGTAGTGGTGCTGTCTTCGAGGCTAGTTGCTGGAGGAGGGAGGAGTAGGGACAGTCTCCACTATCCATTGAGTCCAGAGAGTCTGAGGGATGGAGCAGGAGACAACCTTTCTATTTGCAGGGCAGGAGGTTGCACTAAGGCCATTGGGTCATCTGTGTGTACTTGAGACAAGGAAAATGGGGGGAAATGTCCCAAGGGATTTAAGATCACAGTGTAGTTAAAAGTGAGTCAACAGTCTACTTTGTGTTGACCATTGGGCTTATAAATCAGCAGTGGGAGTTACAGTGTTCTGATTTGATGGATACTAGGTTTCAATTGTCAATACTTCTCCCAGTGCTAAATAAATAGGAGATGCTCAATAAGTTGACATGTAATTGATAGATTATCAGGAAACGTAAAACTCATTATGGTGCTGCCATTAATTAATTACATGACCCTAAAATAAGTGCTGAACCTGTCAAAGCCCTCACATGAATATGTGCATGGAACCATCTGGTGTTCCTCACCTCCATTGTTGTACTGAGGGTCAGGTGGATGGAGGTAGAAAATGAGGCATCCAGAAATGAGAGGATATTATTTCCCCCAACTCCTGCTGTATTGGCTGTTTGGTGCTGGTGCCAGAAAAAGCAGGTAGAAGCTGAAGTACGGATGGTACAGGTGGCTTAGGACAAAGCTCAGCCTTTAAAAGGTAATAGCTGGATGTTCTTCCTGTGGTCTTCATGGGAAAATGGACTGAAGAGGTAGCAGCAATATTGTTCTGTTACAACTTTTTGGTCAGGAAATCAAATTTTTATTGCATCTTAAATTGTATGATGGAAGTTCTGATTTGACCAACAATTATTTTTGTAAAAGCGTATCTTCAAGTGACTATGTTGCAGAACTGAAATCAGCAATGGCACTGCACAGGGTACCGGCCTGTTTGGAAAGGTCCCTGACGACATAATGTCATAGTCTGAATTCTGTCCTCTCCAAATTCCTATATCACAGTTCTAATCCTCATTTTGTGATCTTATTTGGGTATGGAATCTTGCCAGAGACGATCAAGCCAAAATCAAAGTATTAAAATGAGCCATAATCCAACATGGCTAGTGTTGCTGGGAGAGGGAAATATGGAGACAGACATTCATAAGGGGGCAAGTTCTATGTTAAAATGCTGGCAGAGAACCATAGGACAGGGTAATGTTTCTCTAAGCCAAGGATGCTCAATATTGCAGCCAAAGGCTGTAAGTGGCCTGAGAGGCTGGCACAATGGCTCAAATGGACAATCCTCTGCCTGCAAGTGCCAGCATCTCATAAGGGTACTGGTTCATGTCCCAGCTGCTCCACTTCCCATCCAGCTCTCTGCTTGTGGCTGGGAAAGCAATGGAGGTTGGCCCCAAGCCTTGGACCCCTGCACCCATGTGGGAGACCCAGAAGAAGCTCCTGGTTCTTGGCTTCAGTTCGGCTCAGCTCTGGTTATTGTGACCACTTGAGGAGTGAAACAATGGATGAAAGATTTTTTCTGTCTTCATTCTCTTTGTAAATCTGTCTTCCCAATAAAAATGAATAAATCTTTGAGACAAAGGAAAAAGGAAGAAGTCTGAGACAAATTCTCTCTAGCAATCCTAGAAGGACCAAAACTGCTGACATCTGATGTCATACTGCTAGTCTTTACAACATGGAGACAATAATTCTGATGTCCAGGCCACTGGGTGACACCTTGTTACCAGTGTTCTATATGAATACCAGTGCATATAGAATCTCTGTCTAATGAAGAGCTGGTGTCTTTTCTTCACAGCAACAAGTTTTACTATGCTCATGACTGACTGGGCACTCCTCCCACTACTTTCTTGATAGTGACTCAATAATTCCTTATAAACATCCTGTAAGGAAGGAGGCCAAAATAGACTCATTTTGCAAGTGGAGAAACTGAGGCACAGAGGACTCAATAGCCTGCCCAAATTGCAGAGTCAATATATGAGCCAATTAGAGAATTCAGGCACGCTGGTTGCAGGGTCTGTGATGGAGAGCATGTCCTTACAGACAGCTGGGATTTGCAGCCTTCCTGTTGGCTCTTGACAATAACTCACAATGACTTTACTTCCTGCCCTATACATTTATAGTACAGTTTTCATGCCTCTCTTCTTTCAGGCACTCTGCTGAACATGCCCTATTTCATCAACATCACCATTAACTACTATAGTTACCCAGAATCAAGGTAGACCTCCAGATGTGGTTATTGCATTCCATGATATAAATATTATATTGATTTTTAAAGATGTTACATTACACTAATGATCACCTATGAAACTTGTGGTCAACTAACAGGCCTCACCCAACTCACAGCTTTTTGAGTGTGCAGCCCCCTGTCTATGCAGCAGATTTTTTTTCAGCTAAAGTAATGGACTTGTCATTTGTCTCTAATCATTTTGGTGGTGTTTCCTTTTCCAATATTTTAGACTGTCAAAAGTATTTGAATCTCAGTTGTATATTTCATACCCATTTATCATAGTATAATGGATTTCTTCATCAGAGTGTGTGGTAGACAGCTAGTCTTCTGGGAAGTTATGTTATTTCTATCTAATTGAGAACATTTTAACCCAGACATTGGTCTGTGTTCCTCCAACATGGCAAATTAAAAATTGCAATCCAGTCACCTTTCAGGAGTTTTAGGAAGACCCATCAGAATTACAATGTTCTTCAGCCTGGAAGAGAAAGCAGAGCTCAGCAGGTGGTCTTAGCAGTGCACCAAGGACTCTGAAACTGTCTCTACATTCTCTATGGAGCCCTTACCCAATGGAAACACTGAGTCCCAAAGTCCCTCAGACCCCTTCCTTTTCTGTGGTAGGTGTCCTCTGGTGGGCATTCGGCTTTTCTGTGGCTACCTTAACACATGTCTCCATTTTGCTGCTTTAGAACCTGGCCACTAGCTACTGCTTCTGTGTGGCAACTGTGTTTATTTCTCCTGATTTTACAGTTCTTGAAACAGGCTCCAATACAGTTTCAGTGGCTCTCTAAATTTCTCTGTATTCCTCTTTTTCTACTTTGAGAACCAACATTTTTATCACTGCTTCTGGGGAGCCTTTTAAACACGAACATGGCCACTGTCCATTGTTTCCTAGCATTCATTCTCTCTTTCTTTTTTCCAACTAAATCCTGACTGTCTTTAGATATTCAGCTCCCACACACAAAGGAGCCCGATAACTTAAGCAAGGGTTATTGATTCCTTAGAATCACCAACGAGTTCTGATTGGGCCAAACTTTATCCCTTGCTGGTCATTACTGCTGGAACCAGGGCTTAGAACAATTCATGTTTGATGGTTTCCTGGAAACTATTGGTATACAGGGGTGGGCATGGAACTTGAGTTGGCCAGCTAAGGCTGAGGAGAGGATTTTTTATTCTGTAATTGGGAAAGTGTCTGTTATTCATTGAACATGAACAAGGAAGAAGGCAGCTCTAGAAGCTGCTGACAGCCAACTTGCAAACATGAAGGAAGCCAGCCTGAAGGCAAAGCCAACACAGGCACCAGGATCAAGCTGAGAGCATTTCAGAGCACCACAGCCAGGATCACTGCATTTCTTCCTTGTTTACCTCTCTAGCATCAAAAATATCTTCTTGGCACAGGTCCTTCAGAACAGATGAATACTGTGGTCCTGCCAGAAATGAGAGGGCTCTTGAGCTAAGTTTGCATGGGGGAAAAGCCAGGCTTTAAATGTTGAAGTGTCAGCTGTGTTTGTCATACGACAAAAACGTTTGCTTGTCATTGATAGGTTTTTTAAAAAGCCCAAGATGAGAGACGCTCATTCAGCTCTCAAGTGACTCCTCCCTGGATCCAATATTCAATCCCAAATATTTTCTCCAGACATTCTCTCTGTCTCAACTACAGAGCAGGAATGGTAACACAGCACACAGTTCATACAACAGTAGGAACCTTTAAAATCCTCAAAATCTGTTGACTGTGTAAAACTGAGTTATGCTAGAAAAGCTATGTTCTTCAGTATTTTCTTAGGAAAGGGTGACTAAAAAATTAAAGCAGTAATAGCATTGTGACCTTTCATTTCTAGATGTCTGTTCTTAGGACAGTCATTTGGTATCCTTCTCACCAACAAGGTAAATATTCTTTGAAAAAGATATTTATTTTATTTGAGATTCAAAGTTAAAGAGAGAGAGAGAGAGACAGACAGACAGAGGTATCGTCCATGCTCCTGTTCACTCCCACAATGGACTATGGTGGGAAAAGTCAAAATCAAGAACCAGGAGCTTCTTCTAGGTCTCCCATGTGGGTGACAGGATCCAAACACCTGGAGCATCTTCCGCTACTTTTTCCAGGCCGTAAGCAGAGAGCTGATCAGATGTGGAACCAACAGGGCAGAAAACAGCAACCATATGGGACATGTTGTTGCAGGTGATAGATTTATCCACTAAACCACAATGCTAGCCCCCAAATGTAAATATTCTTCATGGTGTGACTTGTTTCTGGTCACTAATAGAACTTGAGCAATGAATGGCTTTAGGCTCTAAATGGATTATTTCTGGTATTTCTAATCAAATCGCTTCTCAGAAAATGATGTATGAGTGGTCTGAAATCATTGGTGTAAGAGTGTATTCATCTGCATCTTCATGTTGGCTACGATGAGTTTTGATATTTTAGAAATTTGGTCTCTATTCTTTTCAGAAAGCCTTATTTTCGGGTTTGAGAAAGGGTCATCTTGGATTTCCTGAATCTGGATTCTGTTTGGCTGGTGAAAATCATCATTAGTGCTCCTGTCCTGGGTGTGGGCCAGTTTTCCATTTTAGGAGCAAAGAAATGCTGGTTCTTAAAAAGTGTGCTAAACTCTCCTAGCTTTGTTTCAAGCAACCCAGATATTACTACCAGATTTCTTTTAGCAGAACTTATAAATCGTGTGTGTGTGTGTCTATACACATGCATGAGCTTTTTGTAAACCAGTAACAAACAACTTAAGAGATGTGGTCTTACTGAATGGAGTACACATCCTTTCCTTGAGTGCAAGATAATAAATCATTCTTCTCAGGTGGAATCTTTTATTTATGCTTTGGGATTCCATTTTATAGAAAAAGCTTTGGTTTTCCTTTTTGGCTTTGTCTAAGCTGTGCTTTAGTAAGTAATTCAAATCAAGCTGACATTTATCAGTGAGGATGTGGTCCACTCTAATCTCATGTTCACAGCCGAGCTATTGCTGTACCAATTGTGCTATGGACTTTCCTGTTTGTCATGGTATCTATAATGGCAATAGAGAGTATGATTACAGCTTCTCTGTGTATAAGTCAGTGGAATTAAATCACTACTAGTGCCACAAGAATTTGCAGTCAAGGGTTTTTATTTGCCCATTGAAAGAGTGATAACCTAGAACCTGAGTAGCTATAAGGGTTACCCTATTCAGGAATGCAAAATTTTAGTGATGGACCATATATTGAGAATGTTCCTATTTCTCAAGACCTTTTCACACTTGACATTTTGTCTTCACTATAATCCTGGAGCAGTGTGTGTGTGCGTGTGTGTGTGTGTGTGTGTGTGTGTGTGTTTTAGGGGGTGAGGGTGTTAATGGAGCACAGCTCAGTAGCCCTGTTTCATAGTGAAAGAAAAACTGCTTATAGAAGTAAAATGATTTCCCCCTCAAGTTTGTCTGGTTAGAAAGTGTCTAGACTTGGTGTTCAAACTCAGTGCTTTTGAATTTGGCTCTTTCTGTACAAGGAAAACCAAGCTTCAAGTCCAAACTCTGAATAAGCTCTACAATGTTGCCTCTATTGTTCTTGGGGTAAAGATAATCCATGAGATTTTCAATAGTTGCCTTTTTTGGAAAAATGGTCCTATCCATTAAGGTACCTGGGCTGGCGTGCCCAGTAAGCCATTTCTGTACTGTCTAATCCTTCTCAGGACAAGAGTAGAGGTAGCTTTTGAAAGGACCAGCATCACTTTCCTTTGCTTTTTATGGACCCAGAAATTCCTATTCTCTGGACATGGAGCCTGTTTATGCTCAGGTTGTTGAGACAGCGCTTCAGTTTCATTTGGTCCCCCATGGAGGTATGTGAAATTTTAATGATGTTTGGCACCCAAGAGAGATCATTGTGTCCTGCTAACTGTGTCTCCTAGAATTTCCTCATGTGATTTGAAGAACTCATGCAGGTAACCATTTTTTGAGTGTCTCTTACATCCCCACAGTGCCCAGGCCTCTCTTGAGTGATCTCACCAGGCTTTCTTGTTTACAGTGACTTTATCTGGGAGCCCACAGTCGATTTTGCTGAGATAAGTGATAGACTGAGGAGACTGAAGCCTTGTTTTTCTACCTGAGCTACTGTACTCTTGCAGAATATTCCATTGAGTGAATGTTGGACACAGGTGGTTCCTTTTAAGCCTGAATCAATATGTTCTAGAAGTTGTGCTATTAACGTTTAAAAATCTGCAAAGCAGAAAGCTTAAAATAAAGGTTGTTTCTGTAAATGAGCAAAAGGTATCCAGTGATCCTGGGAGCCTTTTTTTCCCCTTAAACTCTGAGAAACAACCCCACAATGGTGAAATCTTCCTTCTTCTCAGCAGCCAATAACCTTTGCTTCTCTTGGTCTCTCTGCATCTCTTTCTCTCTCAGTCCTTGACTGCTTATCTTCCTCGTACTTTAGAAATTTTAGAAATTGGGCCTGGCAGCGTGGCATAGTGGCTAAAGTCCTTGCCTTGAATGCACTGGGATCCCATATGTGTGCCGATTCTAATCCCGGCAGCTCCACTTCCCATCCAGCTCCCTGCTCGTAGCCTGGGAAAGCAGTTGAGGATGACCCAAAGTCTTAGGACCCTGTACCCACGTGGGAGACCTGGAGGAGGTTCCTGGCTCCTGGCTCCTGGCTCCGGATTGGCATAGCAATGACCATTGGGCTCACTTGGGGAGTGAATCATCGGACGGAAGATCTTCCTCTATATCTCTCCTCCTGTCTGTATACCTGACTTTGTAATAAAAATAAATAAATCTTTAAAAAAAAGAAAGAAATTCTACAAATCTCTTCCAGGGACACTGGATACTCTTCTTGTTTTCCTCTTCTTCTTTGGCATTGCCCATTCTTTAAACCCTGTGTTTTTAGTTGTCCTCTCTGTCCCCATATGTGGTTCACCTGAGGGCAACGATAGTGATAGCAATTTATTAAGGCTTCACATTGTTGGGGTTCTCATATTTTGATAACTGACACAGCACTGCACTGTTAAAAGGTGTTGACTTTGAACCTATACTATAGTTTGCCATGGTGCACTGCAAGCCTCTTGCTGTCTGGATCCATTCATAGTGAATATTTAAACATGATTCCTTTGGCACCTCTGTGGGCAGGTCAAAAGTGGTCTCTGTTTATTCATAAAGTTATCAAAGATTGGATGCAAGTAGGGTGTGTACCGGGAAACCAGATACAGATGAAGAACCTGGTATAGGAGAAGGCTGTAAGACTGCTGAAGTAAGCCAGCTTGGCAGAGTGGAATAAACACAGGATTTTGCAATCATATGCAGTTCAAGTCCAAACTCTTATCTAGCTGAGTGGCCCTGGCTAAGTCATTTTATCTCTTTGAGACTTGAGTTTATTTGCTAGCAAACAGAGATTCTAATCCCTACAAAAGGATGTGTGTGCAATACCTATTGGTGGCAGGTGTCAAAATTTGATGCCTGTTACCCTGCTCACTGTCCTAACCAGTCTTGAAGACACCTGGCTGGATACAGATGGATCCCATGCAGCTGTGGGGCACAGACAGAAAGGAGACATCTCATGTGCTCCTTGCTTGCTTCTCTACCAGCCTTCCCTATCGAAGTGTATTCATCCCATTCCATTGGCTTTCTGTATTCTTTAGAGAAAAGAAGACATTCTAAGCAGTGAAAGCAGCGGCAGAAGGCCTAGGAGCTGAGGTAGGGACATTCCCACTGCTGATCCTGGCTGTCCATAGTACTTGGATGGGTCATTCTCAAGCTCATCCTGAAGCCTCTGAGAATGCCAAGGGTCTATGGGAAGCCAATGACATTGGCCTACAGCTCCGGCATAGGGGAGTAAACTTGAGCTTGACTGGAAACCCCTGTATCTGCTCACCAACCAGGTATGGATGCTGGACAACATCAGCTTTAGAGTGCCATGCCAAGGGCTCTGAGAGGCTGATCCCAGGCCACAGAGCTGACAGGGTTACTCCTCTATGTGGAATTACCAGCCAAAAACCCAGAGCGTGACAATAGCCATTTGTTAATATTTTTCCAGCCTTTTCTCCTTGGAAAACACTGTGACAGTGCAAGGTTATCTGAGGCCAAGGCTCTCTGCGGACAACAGATTCACCTGTCACCATAAATGAAAATGAAGAGAGGTGATGGGAATTTGGTTGTCATTTTCCGCTTTACGAAGGGCTCTTTTAAGCAAAACTACATAGCAATTAAGATGAAGGAAGCTCTAGAGTCCTCACTTTTACCTGCCATTTTGTCTCAAAAGCAAACAACACTTCACAAGGGAAAGAGATTGCTTTAATTTCTGTGAATCATTCCAGATTTTCTCAGGGTCTTTCTCAAGTCTCACATGAATCTCACTAAGCCTCCCATACTGGTTAAGAGTAGAAGCTGCCTTCTGATGCCCAGATCAACCATTCCCCGATTGTCTGAGGCAGGGCAGCACTGCCAGAGGATGACTAGAACAAAGGAAATACACCCTTTGCTTTTAAAAGTAAAAGAGACATGATTGGAGCAATAGGAAACTAAAATTGATCTTGCAGAGAAATGTGTCCTGATTCTCATCCATGCCTATTTCTTCTTTTTCACCTCATTCCATCATTTTCTCAATCACCAGTGCTTTTCTCTTCTCACTTTCTTTGTCACATTTCCTCTTTCCTTTCCTTGTTTTCCAAGGAGCCTTAGCCATGGTCAGTGATTGCCGCCCCCACTGGGAACCCTGATTATATGGCTATAACTCATTTCTGGATAACACGATTAGCTGCCTGATTAAACTAGCAGGTTTCAAAATGTGTCCTCCTCTCAGAGCCAATCTCTGTCCCCCCATACATCTTTATCACTGGATTTCAACTGCAGATCATACACAGAAGGAGATAAGAGCCATTTCTTTTTAGTTCTTCTCCCTCCCAAACTCACTCTCTACCCCAATGGGAAAGAAAGAAAATCCAAACTTTTATTTTCTCTGAACATTTGAAAGAGGAGGCCCAAGAGATAGAGCATGCCAGATGTGGAGTGCATGACCACTCAGTCCCTTTGGTCACACCTGCTGAAGCTGTGCAGCTGGGAGACCTGACTCAGGATTGGGCCGTCTAACCTGTAAGCTGACAAAGCACCAAATGCTCT
This sequence comes from Ochotona curzoniae, assembly GCF_017591425.1. Lineage (NCBI taxonomy): Eukaryota > Metazoa > Chordata > Mammalia > Lagomorpha > Ochotonidae > Ochotona > Ochotona curzoniae. The sequence continues at coordinate 45,459,530 of NW_024467106.1, read as the reverse complement.
GGGACAACTGGTAACCCAACCTATCCTGGAAAACATGCCTGGCCCAATGGTATTCTCATGTAGAGGTTAGTCAGAAGGGCACCACACAAAGTTTGAACTCTATCTGGCACATTCTAGAAAGCCCTGGCAGGCTCAGGGTTTGCAGTAAACTGTGGGCTCAGTATCCCTGCTCAGTTACCAGAACAGGATCATCCATGCTGGAGATTCTTCTTGTATAAATGATGAGCAAATACTTTGGATGCATATGCCTAGGACGAGTAAGATAGGGTGTCTTAGGGCATCTAGTAGGTTGAACTAAGAGAAGGTGAGGAATTACAAACTTGCATGCTCTTCCTGTTGCAGCTACATCTGCATTGAAAGTATGATGTCACTTCATCACTTTCTATAACATCGAGCAAAGACAGAAAAGGGAATGAGGTTTTAAAAATAGACTCTGGGCTCTTTTCATTCCTCATTGTGCCCTAATACAACCAGTTCCTGCTCTAACACGGTTGCTCAAGGCCTAAATGTTACATTCACAGCACCTTGGTTTTTGTTTGGCTTTGTTTTGTTCTGAGTAGACTCAGAAGACTTGCACTCTCTGCTCACTTTCTCCAGTTCAGACACAGCTTGGCAAAGTCTGCAGGATCCTCCTCCTTGGCTCTGCTCATCAGCTCTGGGATCTGCTCCAGAGTTCCCCTGTTCCCTGGAGATGGGAGCATTCTCCTGAGCTCCCATCCAGAGACACTCCCCACACATGGAATCTTGTAATCAACTTCACCCCAGGGGCCTGACAGTGAGCCACTTTCAACAGGGAAGCTCAATAGGGAAGCAGATTCCAGGTTACAAACTCAAAATGCCTGCTTAGGACCGCTCTTCCCCCTGCTCATCTCTAGTGAGTCTCCAGGTGAGTTCTCCAGTGGTTGAGAAACCCTGGCCTATTTGGGACTACTGCACTGGGACAGTGCTATCTCCCGGCCAGCAGGTACAGACTTTTGCTAACAAAAGTTTTTCAGTGTATGTATGTCACAGGGTTTTACAACAAGTTTTCTGCCAAACATGAAAAACCCAGAGTGTAAATTTAAACATAGCCAAACAACATTCACAGGGGCTAAAAAGAAATGTGCTCCCTGGGGTCTGTCCACATCAGACCCTTTTTGCAGATGGACCCTCGCCACCACCACCACCCCCCCGCCCCCATGTGCAAGATTCACCCTTGCAAGAAGCCTGGCCTGCCAGATAGGATGGGGGTCTTCATGGCTTATTTCTAACCTGCATCCCCTGGAGTGGGAACTGGGTTTCAGGAAGGGGCTCTGCCTTGTGGAGTAGGGGGAGGCACTGCTGAGACCTCAGGCCAGCTGGGTAACAGAGCCCCTTGCCTGGCTGGCCCTGTGCTGCCTGGTGGCCTTCAGAGTGGCAACGTGGGTGGTCAGTATGCTGGCCCAGCACAAGACTGTGGAGTTCCCAGCCCCCTCTGGGGGGAACGTGACAAATGGCCTCACTGACAAAACCTGGTCTGCTTTCCATCTCTGAGCTGGGAACAGTTTCATTTTCAAAGCAGGAAAACAAACCACGGGAAACAGACACAATACAATGCAGGCCACAAACTACATAGCCAATCCTCTCAAAATAGGGACCTGTGAAGGTGAAGGAAACATGCCTTTATAAGACGGCTTTGATGAAAAGCAAATTTGGGAAATTCCTGCACAGGTTGATCTGGGGGTGACAGGGTCCTTGCTGGTGGGCCCAGCTCCCCAACAACACGGGCCTTTGAGCTCTTGCCTCCAGCCCTGCAATGCCAGGGTGCAGGCTTGGCAGGCGGGGAAAAGGGAAGGTGTTGGGCGAAATGGAAGGGAATGGAGGAGGAGATTCTCACAGCCATCATGCAGCCAGCAGTCCTGTTGCTGTTGCATTTGTTTCCTAGCATCCCTCTAGCATCTCTTTTGGAGCTAACTTGAGGTCCTAAAGAACTTAATCCCACAGGTATTCAAATAGGTGCGTGAAAAGAAGAGAGGAGGTGGGGGTAGGAGGTAAGAACCCCAATTTCTGTGGCAGTGTTTTGATCTCTGCTCCTACTCCTCTCATTGGTGTGGCTTGCCTTCTCCTTGTGTAACCACTATTTTTTTCCTTTGCAGGCATGCACGGTACCTTGAGGCTGACTATCTAGAGCCAGAAAGAACCAATGAGGCAATGACGATGTGACAAGTCCAGCTTGGGGGGGCCACTGCTGCCACCACCATAGCCTCTTGCCACTTGCAGAGAGGTCTCTGTGATGTTTGGCTCAAGGGTGCCAGCCTAACTCATAGCCGTGGAATGTGGCCCTTCTGAGGACAGTCAGCCAACTGAATGGATCAGCTGATGGCTCCTGATTAATAATAGATCGCCTCTCAAGACCCACCCAATGAACACTCCTCAAGGACCATGTGTACTCTAATGGCTTCTCTTAGTGATTGAGCCAGGCTGTACCCATGGATTCTTTGTATTGACAGATTGTTTCTCTTTCTTTGACAGCCATGAGAGACACTGACCCTTGTTGATAGCAGGTAAGGCAGGAAAAATGCAATCACCTCATGAGTAGAAGGAACAGGGTGAGAACAAGTAGGCAGGAATGAAGGAATGTGAGAAAGAGTTGGAGGGCACTTCTAGAAAGGATGATGTGGCCCCTACTGCATCAGGTTATGGTATTTGGCAGCCTAAAAGCGAGGTGGTTTTAAAGGGGGCCTGAAATGATCAAATTTAGAATTGTGATGTTAATTCTAATTGTGATGTTAACCCCAGGAAAGCAGGATAGAAAATGGGAAGGTGGTATGCAGGATTCGTTTCAAAATGGTTCATTTTTTTACTACTAAAAATCCTGTCTAGAATGAGTGTTCAGTGTGTATCAAAGCAGAGCCAAGGGCCACTGGCACAGGCACCAAGAGCAAGAGGGAAGAAGTGAGGCATAACACAGGCACCAAGAGCTAGACTTGATGACTGAATGTGGATATGCAGGAGAGCAAGGGTCAGGCAGGACAGAGACTGCAGAGGGGACTCTAGGACCTTCCTTCCCAAGAGGAAAGGAGGTCTTTGGGATAGCAGTGGGGAGGTTGCAGGAAGGTGTGGATATGAAATGTCCCCTTAAGGAATGGAGCTGTTGTGGGGATGTTTGAAAGCAGAATTTCTCCTAAGGACTGGGACTAGCCTAACTGCCAGGAGACTGCATCATCAGCCCCCATCATCTGCACAACTGATGTTAAAGCAAGTAAATATGTTACGTGATGATGTGAAACACAAAGTGAAAACCAAGAGATCAGCAAATGAACAGATGATTGGAGAAGAGCATGGCCCAGGTCCCCTTCAGGGACAGCTGGGACTATAAGCGATAAGCAGAAGCAGAAAACAAACGCCTTCAGTGCAATGTGCTTTGGAGCACTTAGATGAGTATTTGAGACCCCAGGACACCTCTTTTTCTTCTATTTTTGTTCCCTGCTACTTCCGTTTTAGAGCTTTCCTCAAAGGTTGTCTCCCAAGCTGGAAATTTCTGAAATCTGCACTTCTGTCTGACTATGTCTTGCTCCCTGTTTGCCCTTATCTCTCTGTCTCATCCCTCTTTTTGTTGTTGGAATATGGAAAAAATGATTAAGATGGGCCTTTTGCATCCTCTGCTTCCCATCAGAAATGATAGAAAGCTGTAGTTGTGAGGAATTGTAGAAAGAGCAGGGCCCTGGTACGAGACAAACCTCCTATCAAATTCTATCTAACCTGTGACACCTGTCACCCTAGGCAAAGCAGTGAACCTCCCAGAGCTTCACTTTCTGGAGGATTCTGTGGGACAATGTTGGAGAGCGTATGTTTATACAACACCTAGTGCTTGGTAGGCCTTTGATACATCTTATAATAAAACTAGTACTATGTGTCCACAGCAGGAAGATTTTTCTGCTTTATTCTTCCTCATAGTAACAGTTCCAGCATGTCCTCCAACAGGTAAATTCTCTAGAAACAAAACTTCAGCAAATATCAGTATGGAATTTATTCATGTTTTATTTAATTACTTGGGGCATTTAATGAAAGAATGAATTATTAAATGAGAACATTGATTGTTCCCTGTGTATGGCAAGAAGATCTCCTGTGTATGCTTAAAATAACTCCATGAAGTGTAGAGTGGGCCATGGTAAATTAAAGAAAGAAAGGGAAGCAAAATGAGGACTGAGAATGCCATTTAGCCTGTGAGTGTGCATATGATGACAGCCACACTACAATTGTTCCACACCTCCATGCCCACGGTTGCCAGCTGCCTAGATCCCAAAGGGGAATACCCACTACTGCAATGAGTTGAAGAAACGTGGCTGCTAAGCTCATGCATGTGAGCAAGACAACCTCTCCACCCTGCATGGCACTATGCCAAATCGTAGCCTTTTGACACCTCATTTGGTTTGTGCCATGCAAACTAGATGGAGAGAGAAGGGAGAGGAGGAGCAAGTTTGAGGAATGTCTCTCCCTGTCCTCCCAATAGAGGTGGCTGCTCCTCTTCAGAGGGGTCTGCCTCTGTCTCATGTGTCATGACACCATCCTTCAAGGGTCTAGAAATCACTGTCTCTCTCCATTCCTTTGGGCAGAAATGTGGTAATAGTTTGTATTTATTTATTCTTAAGACCTATTGGTTTTGAAAGTTAGAGTTACAGAAAGAAAGGAATATATTTATACACCTGTATGTATATATTTATACACCTGTACATACATATATACATTTGTATATGTATGTGTACACACATGCACACACAGGTGTACTTTGTACCTCCTAGCAGCCTGAAAGCGCAATCACATTCAGGTAGGAAGGAAACTCAAAAGAATAACTACAGTTGGGACATTTCAGGGACAGAAGCAGAACACAGCTTTCCTGATTTCGCTGGACCAGAGTACTGCCTCCAAACAGGGTGACCCCAGGGTGGAGGCATGGCAATTCACTTCTATATTCTGCTATTTTTTCCAGGGAAAACTTTGATAACACTGCATTATCTTATAATGTGTATAATGAGGCATTTACAGTGAGGTTCAAGAAATAAGTGGATGTCTGTTAAAGACTCTGATCTATGTTACTGCTGAGAATCCAGAAGAGGAACAAAATTGAGCTTCAGAAGGAGAAAAATAGAGATGGAAGTGATTGATATAGGAATGGATGGATAGATAGATGATGTGATCAGTACATAGATGACAGAGAAAGGGGAGAAGATAGGAAAGAGAGTGAGAGAGTTTCATTCCCTTCCACTTTGTACTCTATAGATAATTCTCCAATTTGGGTCAGCTCTGTGTTGCTACCAGTTTCGCAGTAAGAAACATATGAGGCTAGCAGTTGGACATGCTTACTATGAGAAATGAGGAGATGAAAAGTCTAAGCTTTAAAGAGAAGGAGATGCAAAAACAATAAACTTTACTTCCTAACCCAGTATCTTGTTCATTGCAATCCAACAGTTGCTGAGAACAACACACACACACACACACACACACACACACACACACACAATTTAAATCAGAGCTCAACTCTCTTGTAGCTGTGTGATTTTGACTGGTTAATTGGCATTTCTGTATCTCCTGTGACCCAGGAACAAAGTGGGACAAGTAGATTTCTGCTCATTTACCTGGTCATTTAGAAGATCAAATTACATTCAAGCAAAATAGAGGCCTTAAATTACAGCAAGTCAAAATAAATGACCATAGTCATCACCACTGTCATCATCGTCGTCAAGGACATCATAGCCTGGTTGGAAAGATATATGAGTAACAGCTGCTACACAGATAAATGTTTAAACAGTGTTTCTCAAAAAAGAGACCAATACAGCTGGATTGTGTCCATACCCTGGAGTATTGGGGTAAGCCACCTAATTATTTTGAGCCTCCATTTTGGCACATGAACAATGGGGCCAATAATGTGGCAACTTCCCAGCATACCATGTCAGAGAAGGAGAGGGAGCAAAATCTAGTACCTTAGAACATGAAATTACAAGGTAATAAGAGTGATTTCAACTTGTAACCCCACTAGCCAGGTTTTTACCACCTTGCTTTTCCATGTCAATGGTACACGTTCCAGAACCAACATTTTAAAGAGCCGTTTTTGGTTTCCAACAGCCATTTCTTGATTCATTTTCCTCTGGAATGTCCCCTTTGGAAGAAATAGACTTAGATATGCTAGCCAGGAAAGTGTGTAAATTGGGGCTAGGGGAGCAGTACTGGTGCGGTATGCCATACACATATGCAAGTTTGTTATGTTCCTAGGAAACCTGAGGCTGCTGGAAATTCCCATCTCCAAGTACTGGGGCAGAGAAGGCTCGTCTTGTAGCTCTGACATGGGATTGACACCAAAGATATAATGATAAGCCTTTTTGGGGAGAGAAAGCTTTCATTTGGGCGACTTTGTTCATGTTGTTAATGCAACAAATCACCACCAGGCATTTAGTCACCTCAAAATTCTTAGGAGTGTGGGCTGGCAGAGGTGCTGCCTATTCTCTGAAGTTTATTATGCCCAAGTTGCATTTTCAGAACAAAGAGGAAAAGGGACAGAGTGGCTTCCAGGTGAGGAGCATAAATGGGAAAAGCCATTTTAGGGATCCAAGGAAATGCCTGGTGAGCAGATGGGCTGCAAATGCAAGGGTGAAGATGAGACAGGTCAACAGGATAAAGGGGGAAAGGAGCAGCATTGGGCCCAAAGATTCATCAGCTGTTTCTGATATGCTGTTGAGACCAGTTTCTGAGTTCTGATGTTGTTCTTTTCATAAGAAAAAGCCCTATGGTTTCCCTAGTGACTTCTTCTGTAAGTTTTTTTGAGAAGCAAGTAGTGGTAGAGACTTTAGTAGCAAGTGGCTGAAGAGGAAAGCTGATGGCAGCATGCAAACTTCTCAAAAATATAGCCCGGCTGACCATAGTATGGGGGCTCTAGTTAATGCTGGTTTGGCAATGGGATAGCACCAACAAGAAAGAGATTGCACAGCCAAGCTATTAACTGAAGAAGACAAAGACTCCATAACAGCCTCTTGTGCCAGCAGTTTAGAAACTTGGGCAGGACATGGACATTAGACAATGGAGTGTGGGTTGGCCAACTATGAGGATGCAAAGGGGAAAGGACTATAACACCACCTCTCCACCCTCCTGCTGGCTATGCCTGGGCTGTGGAAAGTGGCCAGCTTACAACCAGCTCCAGACTCCTGAAGAAATCAACACTGTATCCAGATAGCTTTCCAGTTAAAAAAAAAAAAAAAGAAGTCGCCTAATCCCTGCATTGCAAAACATCAGCGAGTGCATGTAATACCAGCAAAATCTGAGCTTTCAATAAATCAGAAAACAATGGAGGCATTGTCTGAACTCGCCAAACACTCCTTCGCTCCCACAGTGCAGAACTCCCTGATCCATGTGCAGCCAAAATGCAGCCCAATCTTATCGAACAAAATTGATTTATGAGAGGAAAAGCCTAAAAAGGGAAGCAGCAAAATAATGATATTAATTCTAATGATGCATTGACTGGTGTGCATATAAATCATCTCTGCCGGTCAGATTGATTTCTTAAGAGTAAAAACTCTGTGCCTAAGCCCATCTCCAGCGGCCCAGCCAGCTACCCAGAGCCTCCCCTTGCTGACAAAACTCAGGAAAAAGGATGGGGGGTCTGCTGCAAGGTACCAGGAATCTTGCCTGAGAAAGGCGTGTGGGAAGAGCCCCTAGAGGTACCAAGGTAATTGGCCACACACACATATGTGAACATTTTTGGCAGTTCCCGAAAGCTGCTTTCCTAGAGGCCACTTGAGTGTCCAAATAAAAGGGAATTTTTGTTAGTGAAAACTGGAAAGAATAACCCATCCTAGGATCAGGCGAATAGGGCCTGGCCTGCTAAAATGTAACACTGGGTCGGCCAGAGTTGGAAGTGTTGCTGGCAAGGATTTGGAGCAGCCGTGAGGCAAGCCAAACATCACTCACAAGGAAGGCTCCTCTGCCGGTTCAGGGTGGTGGTGGTGGGGGCTGCCTTGGCCTGGTGAGGCTCTTCCAGGGCCAGAGCTTCTGCTAGGGCAGATGGGAGAGTCTGGTATCTCTCTGGTCTCCCCTTGCATCCACGCCCACCTCCTCCCATGGGCTCTGGATCCCTGCCCCACCTACCAGGCGCTGTGATTCTAGTCCAGTGGGACCCCAGGACTGACCTGTTTCAGCCCATGGCCTGGGAACAGCCATCGCTCTCTGTGAGTCGGCAAAGTGTTGACAGGTTGAGGGAGGTGGGGTGGGAAGCAGGGAACACGCTGCAAACACAAGGCCACAGAGAGGCCTTCTTTTATCGTCAAAGAGCTCCCAGCTGAAGAAAGTTCTAGTGCTGCCTGCTTCTCAGAGGAAATGCCGCTGGGTGGAGCAGAGGACTGTGTGTAGGCTCTGTTCATAGGCTACCAGACAAGATGCAGGATGTGCAGTTAAATCTGAATCTCAGGTAGACTATAGACACTATGTTAGTGCTAAATGTGCTATGGCAAAATATTTGAAAAAGAAACCTCATTTTTTTAATCCAAAATTAAAATTTAACTAGGCATCCTATATTTGTATTTGCTCAATCAGGCACATTTTTTGGTCCATGTCCTTATGTCATCTTTTTCTTTCCCGTGAAGGCAAAGCCTGTGAATATGATATAGTAACATATGTTTTGCAAATGTAACTAGGATTACTATGCAGATGACTTTATGTAAATCACAAGGGATATTGCCTGGGTGGGCCTTACCTAACCACATGAACCCTTTAATTCTGGGCCTAGAGGCAAGAGATGGAGGAAGTCATTCTAAGCAGCAGGGGCATTGTTCTGTTGATCCTCGAGGAGCAAACTTCTGGGTCACAAAGAAGGCCATGGGGCAGAGAAGAGTAGTCAGCCCCCAGTGGCTGCTGACAGACCCATCAAAAGTGTGCAGGGCAACATGGTGCTCAGCTTGGCACCATGATGAACTGGATCCTGTCAGCAAGCCCAAGAGCTGGGAAGAGGACCCAGAGGTTGGCAGCCTGGTCCAGCCTTTGTTTTCAGCTGTTCCAGACCCTTAGCAGGCTGTGTGGGTCTCCTGAGGACAGAGACAGAAAGGCCTGTTCATCTCAGCTGCTGAGTCTGCAGTGATGCATTCTGAAAGAATGGTAAGCTAATGCACTTGGTCAATGTGGCAGCCCTACATGATACAGGAAATAGGGGTTCCTGGTACAGGCTGCCAGCATAAAAAACCAAATGGAAGGAGAGAGGATGTAGGTTGTACTGGAGGAACTTTTGTTAGTAACTTCAACAGAAAAACACCAAGGGCAAGATTGCAAATATAATGTTGTCTATGGGTCTGGCACAAAGGTAAGTGGCTAAATCCTTGCCTTTCATCAGTGGGATCCCATATGGGCGCCAGTTTGTGTTCTGGCTGGCCTGTTCCTCTTCCCACCCAGTTCCATCCAATCTGTGGGCTGGGAAAGTGGCAGAAGATGGCCCAAAGCCTTGGGACCCTGCACCTGCATGGGAGGCCCAGAGGAAGCTCCTGATTCCTGGTTTCAGCTCAGCTCAGCTCCAGCCACTTGGGGAGTGAACTGTACAGATCTTTCTCCATGTTTCTCCTTCTTTCTGTGTATCTGCCTTTCCAATAAAAAAGCAAGTTTTAGAACAAAAACAAGTATTGTCTGCTCTGGTGCCCTCTGTCCTGGCCTCCTGCATCCTACACTCCTAAGCAATCAGTTTAGACTTGTGGAATCTCAATCTCCATCTCTATACTTGTATTCAACAGTGAAGAGGATGAGTTTATCCTCTATCTCAGGGACAGAGCACCTGCTAGCTCAGTAATTATGTATGCTATCTACAGAGCCCATTATTGAAGGGAAACCAAAAACACCTGCACTCCGTGTTAGAAGAACATGTGTGTGCGTACATGTGCAGGGGTGGGTCTCAACGTCAACAGAGCAGATGAGACTATGTCATTCCAGAGTCTCCCTGGGTATAAACTGGGATTTTTGTTCAAGGCATATGAACAAGTCCCATAGTCTAAAAGACACTTGGCTAGTGGAAGACCTTGAGTGGCTTTTCAGTTCTCCAGATTCCCTTCTGTTTGTGGATTCCCCGAAATTCATGTTCCCACAGTTTCTTCTCTCTTGGCCCCACGCTGCCCTTGAAAGTGGCCATAGGAAACTCTTAGGTGTCAGCCAGTGAGTGTGGAGAGATTCTCTTTCATCCCCTGAGTGTCTGGAGATGCGAGTTTAATGAGAGGCATCGACCTTTGAATTATACAAATGGACCTTTTTAGCAATCACTTCCCTCTCCAGTCCATACCCACCCTCAGCTTTTAATCTTCTCAATTATATTTCCTTTTCATTGATTTCCTACTTTGCTAACTTTGAGATTGAGCAGGCAGTAAAACCTCAGTCACACAGGTAATGCAATCACTTTTACAGTCTGACGCCTGCATATCGCCTCCTGAGGGGGTCCCTAGGCACCCCCACCCACCCACTCACCCACTCATCCTCTTGGGTCTTGGCCGGCCCATCAGCCTTCCACTGAATGAGCAAACTGGCCCCTCCCATGCCAAGATCAGTGTCTTCCAGGGTATAAGGTGGAGTTTCATTTCTGAGCTGTAAGTTGCAAAGATGAGGGAGTTGCATGCTGGCGGGGATGGGAAGGCAACAGCACACACACACACACACACACACACACACACACACACACACACACACACACACACACACGGGCTTCTCACAGAGCCAGGTCTGGGAGCAAGCAGGGGATGGCTTGAAAGCAGTCAGCCCTGGTTTCCTTTCCCATCTCTCTGCTGGCTTTTGGGATGACCTTTGTTGAACCACTTAACTCCCTGTGCCTTCTCCTTGATGCCATCTGTGGTGGAGAAAACAGTGGCAGTTGTCTGAAAACGCTTTGAGGAGTCAGGCATAAAAGCTGCAATATCAAAGCAAGTGATGGGCAAGTGTTCCCATAAAGGAACCCTTGTTTGCATCTGCAAGGGGCTGCATGTGAATGGAGGCTAAGAAGCAAAATTGAGAAATGGCCTTGATATCTGAGGCGCGGCAGAGGACATGGCTCAAGACCAGGGTGAAATCCCGCCTGTGGCTTTTGCGGGGATGGGAGCTGGGCGAGGGGCATGCTGGGAACTGGGCGGCAGAGCAAACAGATCAGGGAGGGCTCTGCACCAAGGGCCCCTTCAGGATCAGCCAAGAGGCTTGCAATGCGGGCGGCGGGGAGGGGAAAACTGCCTCCCTGTGATTTACAGCACGGAGACAAGGGCCCCGGAGGGAGGGGGCAGAAGTCAGGGAAGTTTGGGGACATTTGCAGAACTGGAGGTCGTTCAGAGGAAATTACTCAATAAAAACCAGGTTTCTCTAACTGAATAGATCAATTTACAGCTCATAAGGTGGAAAAAGTCTGCGCCTTCATGATTTGGGCTGGGTGGGTTTCCTAGGGTTTCCTCCTTGACGTAGCGCTGTGGCTGTGGCGCTCCCGACCCAGGTACTCCTGGAGACTTTGAGGCCAGTGTTTTTTCGCTCTTATTTTCCCCTTTCTATGATGCCTGCAGCTTTCTGCTTATCATTCTCTCTTGCTGTTGCTAGCCTCCCACTTTGAACTTTCACCTTCCTACAGTCCTACTAACAAAGCTCCTGTTTTCTTTCTTCTTAGTGCCACAAATGATTTTCCATGATTTCCAGTTCCAGGGCTCTGCCCATGTTACTCTTAGCATTCCCATACCCCTTTGTTTTCTCACGGAACTCCAGATTTTCTGCCTTGTTTTTTTCTTTTTTTTTACCCCCTCCAGCCAGCCATGGCCTGTTTTTTTTCTACAAAGCTCACAGTCTTCTTATGTCTGTATCTTGGACTTTGGTCCTCCCAGCCCTTCTGGTTGGTTCTGCCCTTGGCTTTCTCAGCTACTACTGATGTCACTCATTGTGCACATCCAGTAATCCCTTTACCTATTGACTGGGCTTCTGTAAGCTCTACTGCAGCAACATTGCTTGCAGGGAGTCAGGATCAAGGGCCCAGATGCAGCTGAATTGAAATTCCACCATTCATCTATCCACCATCCATTCACCTACCCATCTAGCCATCCATCATTCATCCAAGCCTTAATGGATGTATTTATTCAAAAAAGAAAGAAAGAGAGAAAGAAAGAAAGAAAGAAAGAAAGAAAGAAAGAAAGAAAGAAAGAAAGAAAGAAAGAAAGAAAGAAAGAGAGAAAGAAAGAAAGAAAGAAAACATTCATTGAGCATGTGCCTATGCCAGGCAGTGGCTAGCCACTTGGAAGAAAATAATGATAAGATGTTCCATGGATCTTGCCCTATGGAGCTCGGTAGCAGAGGCAGGCACAAAAATGTAAAACTTTAGTAACAGCTAATGAGAGGTGTTTGGTATCCAGAGAGCATTTCATTGGTATCTCGCTAAGTTGTGACCGAAGAAATTAAGCCGAGATTTGAAGACAGAGAAAACAAAGTGCAATGTCTGCCCTTTCTCACACATACTGTATTTTCTCCCATTTACTAGCTAACGATTCTCTTTTTTCTCCAATACAAGTCAAGGCCACTAGGCCACAGATTTCAGATGCAACATGTCATATGAAATGGTGACAATGTTTCAGACAGTTGTAGACTAAATGATAAATAAAACGAATACCATGCCCTCCCTGGAAACAAACCTTATCAGGGGGCAGAAGGGGCATTTAATACCTGAAGGTGAGATCTATGGGGAAGTGTCTTGCCTAGGTAAGTGATGTGCTCCTGCAGTATAGGAGCTCACTGTATGCTGCAAGACCCCTCTGAGGACTCCCGGGTGCAGAGGAGACACTTCCCCCAAACGCCTCCCAGCCTGCTTCTCAGTGCTGCCCCTTCAGCTTCCTTGGAGCTTCCATAAGCTTTAGAGATCAGGCAATTCCAGACGGCCAGCACCAGTGTTCCTCACACTGGCACTGTTAACAAATTCAAAGAAGTCATTGCGTTTCATAGTTTGATGGACTAGTAATGGGTATTGGAACTTGCCCTGGATGGATTTATGGTAATGAGCCCTCCTAATAGCCAATCTGTCACGGGCTGCTCTACAGACAGAATCTTTTCTGAGTGAAGATATTAGAAAACCTTCCTATGAAGGAAAAGTAATACTAACAGATGACTTCAAGTTTGGGAAGGACACCACAGTTTGGGTTTTTCTTTTGGCTTCTAGCATTCAAAGCTACATTGGCCAGTTGCTAACCTACAGGGTTTTTGGCAGAGGCCCTATTGATTTTGGCACCAAATATATGTATCACAAGCAGTTTGTGTGTTTCTGGGCAAGTGTGTATGCATGTGAGTCTGTGTATGTTATAAACTCAAAAGTTTGGAACACAAGGTTTTGTGCTCTTTTTACAGATTGTTCTGGCTAAGGAAATAAGCATCTGGCAGGCGGGTGGGCACTCGTGTGCATGAGTGATTTGTTTTCAGGCCTCTTTGCCCTATCATAGCCACTTTTTGGCTGGGTGTAGCCTAGCGCTGGGCTGTCTCACCTTTCTGGTCCCCTGTCCTTTTGGCCTAAGAATGAGCTAGGTCACTCCTGCTCAGGGAAAGGTGCGGTGGGGATAGTGGGTGTTTTCTGTGTCACCTTAGTCTGCAAGCAAATCATCAAGAATGTTCAGGGTGAGAAGATTTTTTTTTTTCCTTACTGGGATGAGAAAGTCTCTCTGGGTTTTTGTGGTTTGGCATTTTGTTTTCTCCTCAAACTATTTGCCCGAACAAAAAAAAAAAAAAAAAAAAAAAAGGCAGCCGTCTCGGGGAAAGAAGTACCATTTTTCCAGCATTTGCTCCCTTTCCGTGCCCCTCTGCACAGCGTGCACTCATTTTGACTTCATGCCTTTGCAGGGCTCAGTGTCAGGTTTCCAGCCAGCAGAAATGCAGACTCTTTGCTGTTATGAATATGAAAGCCACCCTCTGCCTTTCCCTGGCCTCAATGGCCGCAGTGAAGGGAGAGGCAGGGTTTACGGGCTGGCGCCTTCCTGATCCCAAGCCTTCAAGGGTTTCGTAAGCCTTTCACTCATGAATCGAGTCCCTCAGCGAGTCGAAGTGTGAATCCACAGTGCGTCCCAAGAGATGTTCTTGCATGTTCCTGGTCCTTTCAGAGGTTTAGATGTCAGATATTCTGTCTAACCAAGGGTTGTGACTTAACGGAGAATCAATCATCTTTAGAAAAGATGTGGCTTATCTATTTGTATTTCATTAGAATATGGTAAAATATGCTAAACAATAAAACTAAATGATACAGAATTTTATCTTCCTCTTAGGTTTGCTGGGATTAGGCTGTATGCTTATCTTCCCAACACACTCATGATTCTTTTGCAAGATCTGGGCCCAATGTCGCCCTCTGGTGAGAACTGCCATGACACCTATTCTGGAGCTGCTCTCTCCCACCCCTGCGGAATTAAGGTCACCTCAGCTGTGCTCCCAAAGCTCTCTTTGTTGTTATGGCATCGCGTGTGTACTTTTGTTCTAAAATGATTTTAGACTTGTGTGGAAATTGCAAAAATAAATAAATAAATAAATAAAAATGCATAAGCAATTCCTGTATACCGGAGTCTATCAAGAGTTTTCTTCTTTCTTTTTTTAAGAGGGAAGGAGGGAGAGAGAGACAGACAGACAGACGGACAGACATAGATTTTCCCACCTACTGGTTCACATCCCAAATACCTACAACAGCCATGGCTAGACCATGCCAAAGCCAGGTGGAGGAATCCATCTGGGCTTCTCAGGCAGGTGCCAGGAGCCCAAGTGCTTGGGCCATTACCCACTGTCCCCTAGGTGGGCACATTAGAATCTGGATCGGAAACAGGTAGGACTGGAGCGGTGCACTATGAAACAGGATGGAGGTATTCCAAATGCTCACTCCTTTCAATTTTTTTGGAGTATTTTCCCCTAAAAAGTGTTCGTGGTTATTTTCTTCTATGTCCTCTCGCTTGGAATTTTAGCACTATGGATACATATGGACATATTACCAAAGGACAGGTAATACTTTCTTAGGAACAGTGTTCCTACCGTGCAGCGCATACTCTGTGCTATCCAGTATCCCCGCTGCTAGTATGACACCATAAGCACTGCTTTTTTTTCTTTTTCTGTATGTGTGTGTTTTACACACATATATATGTGCACATGTTAATTTATGAGGAGTATTCAAAAAAAGTTTAAGGAAAAGTGCATATCAGAAAATTGTTACACCAAAGTAAGCAAGTCTTTGGATTCCATTTTCAATGAACTTTTGAAATACATTTTACATATGTAAATTGCAAACACTAGATGTCTCTTTACCCTTAGTTTGGGAAAAAAATTTTGTAGAAATAATGACTTTTGTAATTTTTAAAAAATGTTTTCATCTCTTCTGTGAATTTTTGAATATTAGCAACTTCCATAGTTTCTAGCCATCTTTGAAGATCAAGTATCAAGTACAAGCATAGGAACTGGCATGTGAGTAGAGCTATTGTAAAGTAATATATTTCATTAGAGTTTGACACATAATATGAAATTATAAAAGTTTAATCTCAATGCAGCAAACAATATAAAATGTAGCATGCTGTACATAATAAAAATACATTGCTTCTGACAAATAAAAAATTCCAAATCAGCAATACAATTCAATTAAAAGATATTTTGCAGTTTCAAATTTTTGAAGTTGCTTCAAAAACAGTAAGTAGTAAAACTTACCTTATACAACTTTCATAGAAGAAGAGTAATTCTCCAAGTTAGTTAGCCCAACTTTCTAGATGTTTGCTGAAATTCGTCATTCCAATCTGAGCATTTATCATGTCCTTTGGGAGGGAGTATCGCCCAGTAACACGGATATTTTCTTGTCCTCTTGCATTACTCACATTTTTTTTTACATCTTTCCCAAGCAAATACTGCAGGTTGATAAATTTTATTCTTATTTTCTGTGTGCTTAAAAGCAAGTTATTGGGTTGGTGTAGTGGTAAAATGGACTAAGCCTCTACCTCCAATGTCAGCATCCCATACGGACCGTAGTTTGATTGTTAGCTGCTCCACTTTTGATCCAGTTCCCTGCTACTGTGCCTGGAATGGCAGTGGAAGATGGCTCAAGGGCTTGGGCTGTGAACACATGTGGGCGACTGGATGAAACTCCTGGCTCCTGGTGACAGCCTGTCCAAACCCTAGCTATGGCCACTTGGGGAGTGAACCAGCCTACTACCAAGTATGGTAATCCCAGCCACTATGTTTTTGAAGTTTTAGTGTGGATCCATGACTCCTCAGACTTTGAAATTAGAAAATAGGTATTATGTCTTCTCAAAGACTCTGCTGTTTCCTCTACTGATGTTTTTCAAAATCCATAATGATGTCAATTGCATGATAAATGTACTCCCTACATTGAATCTAGATTGCGCTAAGAAAATTCTTATATCACTACTTCATTCATTTTTAAAAAAGATTTATTTAGTTTTATTGTAAAGTCAGATATATATAGAGGAGGGGAGACAGAGAGGAAGATCTTCTATCCAATGATTCACTCCCCAAGTGGCTGCAACTGTCAAAGCTGAACTGATCCAAAGCCAAGAGCCGAGAGTCAGGAGCCTCTCCCGGGTCTTGCACATGAGTGCAGGGTCCAAGGCTTTGAGCCGTCCTTGACTGCTTTTCCAGGCCACAAGCAGGGAGCTGGATGGGAAGCACCTATGTGGGATACTGGTGAGTGCAAGGCAAGGACATTAGCCACTAGGCTACTGCACCAGGCCCCACTACTTCATTCATTTTATGTCCCTCTGAAATCTGTTTTAATGAGTTAATTTAAAAATTATCCTAGATGTTCTGTGTATTCCACTGAATCAAAAATCTCATTAAGAATATATACCTATACCTGAATAAGCACCTCGGCATATCAAGTTAAGCTGCAGCCTGCAATGCTCACACCAAATATGGATAATGACTCGAATCCCAACTGCTCCACTTCTAATCCATCTGCCTGTTGATGCACCTGGGAAAGCAGCAGAGGATGGCTCAGATGCCCGGGCCTCTAGACCCATGAGGCAGATCCAGAAGAAATTCCTGACTACTGCTTTGGCCTGACCCAGCCCTGGCTGTAGCTGCCATTTGGGAAGTGAACCAAAGGATGGGAAGAGTTCTCTGTCTCTTTGTCTCTCCGTGTACCATTCCTTTTAAAATAGACAAGTAACTAGTTTAAAAAGAAGAACAATATATATCAATACAGATAAATTCAAGATGGTCTGAATTTTTCCTCACCTAGCAGCCTCAGAATCCACTTCCACTTTTATCCCTTCTCTGCATCAAGTATTTTTCTCTAATGTAACTAAGCAAAAATCTTGCTTGTGTATTCTTCTTCTGGATTTTGGTGACTGGCCACTTGGGTCGTGCTGCTATCATCCCTTACCCCTGAGGAATGGTAGCAGGTTTGAGTACAGAACATGAGCGTCCAGGGCAGGGCAGACACTTCAGTGGGAGCCTTCAGGAGAGGAAAGACAGGCTTCCTCGGATGACAGGAAAGGGCTGCTGCTTCCGGAAAAAGAGCCGTTGGTGGCTGGCTCCAGCTCATCCTCATTGTTCCCACTCCAACATTTTGTACTCCACTTCTTTCCAAATCAGATGTGGCAAGGCTGATCATTAAAACTTTTTTTTTTCAGTGACTTGCACACATCAGATCTTGCCTCTGATTTTCAACTACCTCAGCTAAAAAGAGATAACATTGCTCCAGGAGATAAGATATTCTTTTAATGAACTTACGGAAAGAATTCCAAATGCTAAGCATGCCTTGTTTTGTTTCCTAATTGTTCATAAATCTCAAGTCTTGCTATTAGGACTTTGGCTACTGCGAAGTCGGGAAACCAGATGCAGATGCCTCTATGACTACAGAGAAGATTGTTTCCTACCTTGCTAACCTACTTTGACCACCCCTTGTTGAATCTTGAGATTGCGACCGTTTGGTCTACACTCTTGCTGAATTCAGGACTAAGGTGCAATAGAGTAGAATTTATCCACATTAGAACAATAGGCGTCTGCAATAGTCATTGATTTTGTTGTTTTAACTAAAATCCTTACAAGGAGCTTCTTGGGATGAAAGAAGTTCATTTCAGCCTACAGCTTGGGATTTTCTGTTTAAGACACAGTGGTGCCATTAGCCCGTTATCTTGTGGAGGCAATGCCAAGATGAACCAGAAGCAAAGCAAGTGGCCGAGCTGAGTTCTGCTTAAATAACCACCCCTCTCACAAGAATGACCCTAATGACCTTGAGGTCTTCCACTGGACCCTGCCCCACCCCCAGGCACCATGATTGGTCCGAATCTCCACCCTGAATTCATCAACCCTTGACCTGAGACTTCCAAGTTGAAACATCTGCATTGGACGGAAGATCTTCCTCTCTGTCTTCCCTCCTCCTCTCTGTGTATCTGACTTTGTAATGAAAATAACATAAACATTTAAAAAAAATAAACATACATAGACATGTGTCTATGTTCTTTGACAATTTTCCCCCTCAAAAAGTGGCATCTAGTTCTCTACCCCTTGATTGTGGGCCAGAGTTATCAACTCCTTTCTAAAGACATTAAAGGAGGTAAAAGTAATGATTTCTGACTATAAACAGCATTTCAGCTTCCGCCTTGTTCTTTCCTGGTGGCCCAGGGAAGCCGGGCACCACAGCATGATGCCAATCAAGCAATCCACAAGAGCATCTAAAGTTTCCTGCCAACATCCAGCATCATGTGAGTAAATCATTTCAGAAGTGAATCTTTGAGTGCCCAACAAGCCTTTCAGCGACTATAGCCTCGTTCAAAATCTCCACTGTGACCTCATGAGTGACTGTGAGCAAAGCAGCTCTGAGGTCCTGACCCATCCAAACTGCATGAGATGATGTGTGTGTATTGCTATTTGAAGGAGCTGAGTTTTGTGCTAGTTTGATATGCAGCAATAGTTAGTAGATTCTGTTACTAGAGGACAGCATTACTCTTTCACAATCCAGGCTATTATACCTGCCAGCATTGGGAGATTATGGGGTGTATGAGAGGGAGTCACCTAAGTAAATTGGGGTAAGATACTCTGGAGAAAGTGGTCTTTCCTCCTCACACATATAATGTTTTAAGTGATGCATTTTATTTATGATAGAGAATCTGATGGGTCATTCGGTTTGTTGTGATGGCTGGGGCTGGATCAGGCCAAAGCCAAGTGCCAGCAATTGAGACTGGATCTCCCATGTGGGTGGCACAGATTGCCTGATGCCTCGCAGGGTGCACGCTAGTAGGCAAGTAGAATTGAAAGTGGAGCTTGAACCAAGGCACTCTAATATGAGATGCAGATGTCTTCAGTAGTATTGTAACGAAGGCACCAAATGTCTTCCCCCTCATGACTTTTTCTGTACTATGACAGCCCCATTGTGCCTGGATAGGGATGCTACCGAGTCTACAGGAAACCTTAGAAGTTATAAAACACTGTCTCGCAGATATCTGCACCATTTCTTCCCAACTGTTCTATGAAGCAGACAGAGCAAATCCTTGACTTGAGAATGAGAATGCTCAGGCTCCAAGTTTCAAATGTCAGGTGGCTAATACAAAAGAAAGCCAGGATTGGAACTGAGACTTCTTTGATTCTACATCTGATAAACCATCAGGTCCCTTAATGACGTGCCACTCCCACTCATAGGGTCAGTTAAATTCAATTGAGCCTATTCCATTACAAGAGCTAATATTTACAAAGCACTTTGTGTGTGATGAGGAACTTGCTCTGAGGTAGCCATGCCAAGGGCTGGCAGAAGAAAGGTGGATGGACCAGGCTCTTTTTTTGATGAGGAGCTCAGGCAAGGGGGATAAAACAGACCTTGAAAAGCAGCAGCTCCGATAAAAATAAATTAGTGAAAAGAAAAAAAATGTAAAAAGATGGCTGGCTGGAGTATGGGTGAAATAGGCAGATGGAGGTTGTAGGTGGAATGCCCAGGGGATCATCTCTAGATCAGGGTTCTGTCCTTTCTCAGACTTATACTGGAGTCTTTACCCCTCACTCAGGCAAGCATGCTGAAGCTTGACACAGCCCAAGTTTCTTAAGAGCAGCCAGGACTCAAACCAGCACTCCAATGTGGGTGTCTCCAGGGGAAACCTGAGCAGATATACTACACCATCAGCCCCAGTAACCCACGTCCATGGGGTGCTGGAAACTGCAGGTGGCAGAGAGCCCTTTGTGTATTGCTTTTCCCTGTTTGTAACTGTGGCAAAATTTAATGTGTAAACTAGACAAGATAAAAGACTACCAAAAGCTAGCAATAAAATAGCACAAATATGACAATATACTATATTCAAAGCTCTTTCAAACTTATGAATTGTTCATTTCTGAAATTTTCCATTCAATACTTTTGAGTTCATAGTGTGTGTGTAGAAGTATGAGAAATGGAATCTCAGATAACAGGGTAATTCTGTGATCATGATCTGGCTTTCTTGCATCTGATGTGACTTCCTGAGGAAGGGAATTGACCAGGATGGGCCGGGAGAAAATTCCCTGGAATGAAATCCCACTATAGTGGGTGTTACTCAAGAAAAGACTCTGTTAATGCCATTTGCAAGTGTTCCTGAGGAGAGAGGAAAAGGATTGATGTGCAGGTGACAGGAGGCCTGTGGGAGAAACAGAGTGAAGGAGAGACCAGGAGGGAGTTTGGCATTGGCCAATTGCTTCTGTGGCACTTGGTGCCGCCCAGCAGGTGTCCTAAATGTGCTTCTTGGAGAGTGTGGAGAACTGCACACTACACCAGCAGGGAGGATGGTCTGTTTTTGTTTGATTTCTCTTCTTTTGTTTTGTTTGTTATAAATGATCCCCAAATTCTTCCCATTCTTGGTGTGTAACACCCATTAAACCCAAACGGTTCTCCAAGACAAAGAAAACAGCACTTGTGGGGACACAAGCCAATAAGAAGTACATGACCTTCTCTCGCTGGGGCATTGGTATTTTTAAAGCAACAAACGTGTGATATCGAATGTCCCATCAGTGCTCCCTAACTGAGCAGATCCAACAACTGCCCTGCAAAAGAAACAAACTGGGAAATGCCCCCAAATGATTATGGGGTGCCCACAAAAACAGGTCATCAAATTCTTCTCCCTGAAAGGGAAGGCAGTGGTTGGGATGTCCAAGGAAGTGTGTGTGTGGCTGTGTGGCTGTATATAGTGTGCATGTATGCATGTGTGTGTGTGCATGCATGCTGGAGGTGGGGGAGGAGCTGCTTGCCATGGTGCTGAGAGCCTACCATTGTCTCCGTCAAGGGCTGGGAGAATGTCTAGCCCATGGGCCATGGAAGGCCTCCAGAATCCTTTGAGCTGATTTTACCAAAGCAACCACATGTGGGACTCATTCATTCTATAGCAGGCTAATTTCTAAGCTGATAGTTTTGTATGGCTCATGAATGATAGAAATATCCACTTGTCCATTGGTGAGACAAAAGTTTTCCCACCCCTGTATGCCTAGGTGAAGAGGGTCAGAACTTTTGCTTCCTGGAGTGAAGACACAGACACAATGTGACTTTTCTCCAAGGATGTATTTCACCCAGAGGTCTTTGCTGCAAGACAGTCAATTCTGCATGATCCACTTCTCTGGGCCTAAGACTTGTGAAGGAAAGCACTGCCAGTCCCCACCAACAGAGGGAGCTCCTCGGTGCCTAGCAGTGATGCCACAGCAGGAGCCAGTCCACATCCCCAGGACCTCCTGGGGTTCCTCTGTGAGTGAAAAGTGCAGCCATTCACTCATCTGACTCCTTATCTTTCAGCAGCTAGTGCAGGCAAGTGTAGAGGAAGAGGAAATGGGACCCCCAGTGCATTGTTAATATTTCACATTCTGTAATCCTGCACAGGTGGTGACTGTAGTAAAATGGGAAACCTGGCCAACAGGCAGGGAAGTTTGGGAACCCTGAGTGGGAGCCTAATGTCCATGCATTGGCTAAACTGAATCCAAATCCAGGGGTCATTACTAAAGGGCTTTAAGTCACAATCTGGGGTGAGAGCTGGGGCTTACATGAAGTGAGAGGGGACAGGCCAGGCTGGGCCAAGGGGTGAGTAGCCTCAGAGCTGATCCCAGACCTGAGCTGGCCATGGGCTGAGCTTTCTCCAGGACTGCCGGCTGCACACCTGGGATTGCTCCTCCCAGAGCTAAGCTTCAATTGATTGATTCGCCCCCAGAGCTTCCTCGAGACCAGGCAGTGGGGGGAAGTCGAGACCATGCTCTGTCATCTCTGTTCCCCAGTGAGGGACTTCCCTGTGCAAAGAGTGGAGAATGCTGTCTTATATGAATAATATGCTTTCTCCTTTGCTCTTGTAAAGAGTTCAGAGCACTGGGAAGGCAGGCTTTGCTTCATCCCTGACAACTCCCCGAAGCTGAGTCCAATTTTGATCCCCCTTCTCATTAAAAAATAATTTTTTTATTATTTATTTGAGAGAAAGGAAAAGAGGGATGGAGGAATGGGAGGAGAGAGAGAGGAGAAGAGAGAGGGGAGTGGGGAAATGAGAAAGGGGGTGGGGAAAGAGAGAGAGAGAATGCTCATCTGCTGGCTTATTACCCAAACATCCAACATTTAGTGTTGGAAATGCTATCCAGGTCTCCTACATGAAAGGCATGGAGACCCTTGAGTCCCAGTAAAACCAATGTGCTTGCTTGTTTTCTGTGTTTTTGTTTGTTTGTTTGTTTTAGTTTGATAAGCAGAGAGCCAATCTGAGATGCCATGAACCAGTTCACTCCTCACATGTCTATAATGGCTGGAGATAGGGTGGCTTAAAGGAGAGAACCAGCAATGTAATCCAGGTTTCCCTATGAGGACGGAAAGGACTCCAATACTTGAGCCATCGTTCATGCTTCCCAACTTCTGCGTTAGCAGGAAGCTGAAGTCAGGAGCTGGAGCTGGGTTTGATATACCCTTTGTCCCTGAAGCTAGGCTCCCAGGAGACTTTGTGTCTTAGTTGGCAAGAGGATGCTACTAGGTTGTGTTGAAATTTCATCACAACTCCACCCAAAGCTGTTTCAAAGCAGAGTAGCACTACTGCTGCTTTCACACTTAAGTCCTCCTGAGTTCAGGAACTGAGGGCAAAAATCCAAGGTCAGAGGTCTCAGAGAAACTGTTCCAGTGTCTTTCTACCAAATGAAGGAGACAAGAAGAGACAGGCAGGCATCTAAGTTTCAAGTGTTTTTCGTGTGGCAGACTCGCTGCTGGGTGATGTGACCAGCCCTGAACTGCGCTTCCTCTTCGTTTTGTGCAGACTCTTGCTGTCCCATTGCCTCCAGCCTTTCTTTCACCAAACTATGGCAAGAAGGACCTTTGTAAAACCCCAAATCTGATTATGCCATCCTCTTTCTGAAAACACGCAGTGATTTTCCATTGTCCTCAAAGTAAAATTCAAACTACTGAGCCCTGTTACCAGACATATCAAACTGTCTGCTGGTTTTCTCACTCTTACTCTGTGGTCGCTCATTTATTTGTTTCTCCAAATATTGAAGTAGAATCGATTGCGTGATTCCTCTTTCCAAGCTCTTCAGGCACTTGACACAATACAATTCATGACAATGCCTAGAAGATGAGCGCAGACACATGGACTCTGCCTCTCTCCTTGTAACGTCTTTCCCTCTCTGCCAGTGGGTCCTTTCTCCTCTTTGTCACCAGCTGGCTTTCCTGGCCCATGAGCCTCCTCCATTCTCATCCTTCCTGAATGTTGCTCTTGAGTTCCCTGAGAACATGTGGTATAACCACTGGGAATTTCTGTTTCTCTACTTCATCTGTGGGCTTTTGCAGTGACTGTGACTGCCTTATATTCCTGGCACATAGCACAAGGTCCAGGTCATGGTAGGTGGCGGCTCTGGTCCCAGTCCCAGTGCTACATTGGTTTTGAACAATGAGGTGTGAAGATAAGTCTCCTTGGGGCTGATAGGAGAGAAATCTCTGAAAGCAACTGCACCTTGTTTTCTCCAGTTGCATTAAATCTAGAAGTGATGAGGAGAACCAGCTTGAGAAGACAGCTGATAGTGAGGACAACTGGGTACAGAGAATGAGGGAAACCCAATCAATCTCTGGACTTGACATTATGCGACTGCCAGACTTCTGGTGGTATCAGCCATTCCAACTCAAGGTCTCCCTTGTGTCTTTCTCCTTTGCTTTTCTCTCCTTTCTTATCCTTGTTTCCTTTATCTCCCAACTTGCCAACTCTTTCTGTCTTTGAGCTCAATGCCCAACTTTCATTGGACTGTATGCATCCAAGCAGTTGATTTCAAATGATAGCATCTGATATGGACTGTCTTATCTGCCCTAAGAAACAACATGCTCTTTGAAGGGAAGAAATCTATTCTGTCCAAAAATTTCCAATGTATCCTCTTCCAAGAGTCTATATTAGGCCTGCTACGTAGTTAGCAGCTCCTTGATGTTTGTAGAATTAAATTGAAATGTTCAGCTAATTTCCTCATTTGTTTTCATCCCACTTTATCGTTTCTCTTTGCAACACAGAATTTTATTCTGTAGTGTATTGTATTCTGCACTTCTGGACAGTCCATTGTGTTCCACTACAAGTCTTGTACTCCCTAAACTCCTAAAGAACAGTGTGACATTCTTCCTGTATGTCTTTCATACCCAATTCAGTTTGCAGCATTTGTAAGGTTCAAAGAAGCATGTAAGGACTTCCTAGGATACCATGAAGCCTGCATCTAGGTTTGTAGGCATGCCCTTTACACATGTGCTGACTGATGCCATATATGCATCCCTCTTCCTTGATGGTAGACATGCTCACAAGTTTCTTCTTAGTACTGTATGATGCCAGGCACAGAGCTGGCATGAACAAAGCCATTATGATTAATGAGGAAGAATATGAGGCCACTGTTTCCCCATAAATCACAACCCCACAAGGCTATTTGATAAAGTTGAGCCTCTGGCACGGTGAGGGTATAGCTAACACATTTTAGCATCTTTGGTATGGCAGGGGCCCAAGTCCCACATTGAGGGCATTGGTTTAATACTCAGCTCTGGCTCCTCACTTGAGTGAGGAGAGAGTGGAAGGGAGGGGAAGGAGATTTGGTAAGGGTCCTTACTTATGCATTGATCCCACACACTGGTATTCTTTTCCAACCATTGACAGTATACATTCTTTTTTTTTAAGTATTGGTTGATTGATTAGAAAAGGAGAGAGAGGAGAGAAAGAAAGAGAGACAGAAAGAGAGAGAAAAGAATCCCTCATGCATTGGTTCACTCCCCCAAATGGTTGCAATGACTGGCACTGATCCAAGTTGAAACCAGCAGGCAGAAAGTCCATCCTGGCCTTACACGTGTATGGTCAAGTACTCAGGCCATCTTCCATCGCTTTTCCAGGCACATTAGCAGAGAGCTGGATCAGAAGCAGAGCAGTTGGGACTTGAAAACTTTCATGTTATTTGTGAGAAATTATAGGTCCCAGTTCTCTTTTCCTGTCTACCCAGCATTTTGATTGTGGAAGCTCCATCTCTTAGGTATATTTCTCTGAGTCTACAAAGATGCACATGCTCACAGCTACTGTATGCTGAGAGGGCCCTTAGCACCCTTTATTCTGGCTTTAAGCAGAGCATCTCATAAGAACTCCTGCTGCCTGTGCCTCATGCCTTGCCACATGAGAGAGTTTCAAGAACATATCTCAGCGTTTTAAATTATTTACACCAACTCCCTCCAAACCACCAACCAGGGAGAAGTAAGTCTTGGTGCCTGTGCTTTCCCATCTCTGTCACTTTGAGCAGTTTCTCCTGGTGTGGTGATGGATTTTGACCCTGCTTGCAACACAATCTCCTGGAGCCAACATTTTAAAACTTTAAAACCAAGAGAAAGTTGGGATTGGCTGAGAGTCAACAAATCTGTCCTCATTGTTTTTGTCTTTCTTTATCTGTGTGACCCAGTTCCTTTCTGAAAATCTCAGACAGAGGTTTTCCCTTTAAAGAACAATGTTGCATGCTTTACCTTGCTTAGTTTCTCCCTGCGTATGGAGGTGGGGATGAATCCTATGCATGTTAATAAGCCCAGAGCATCCACAATGCATGGCAGGGAATGCAGAAAGCAGGGCCATCAGTGCATCAGTGCGCTCTCCAATGTCCATGCTCTATGCTCAGGGAAAATGTCCAATATAAGTCCCGGGGGAAGGCACAGACTTGTGAGCCATAGTCCCTTCTGGGACACATTAGCTATGAACAATTCAAAACATGAAAAAAAAAACTTTTAAAAAATAAGTGTTTTTATTGCAAAGTCATTCATGGTCATACACATGGATATGAAATAGAAGCAAAGAGAGTAAAATTTCCCCATCTCATACCCCTCAAATATCAAATATTTTCTTGCAGGCTCTCAGAATTTATACACATTGAGGAACACGCACTCTTATGTCACAGGGCCATATTGTATATATCATTCTTGAATCCGTATCATCCCATACAATGCTATCCTCCTTTGCTTCTTACTGGCCACATAATATTCCATTGTTCATATGCTGTGCAATGCACACTTTCAGCTTTCTGGAGCATTGTACTCTATTCAAAATGGCATTGTCTTGCTTGTTTATTTTTGTATACATTTGAACCAGCTCCTGCTTATGGAGGCCAGAGAGATTTTCAGGGAAACGATGGAATTGCAGTAAAGTCTGGAGAATGGAATGGTGAAAGCAAAAACACCAAAGACAAGGTATATTCAGGGCTCTGTAAATAGACCTCTTTAGTTGATGTGTAAATTGAGCGGTCTCTACTTGGGTAGCTGATTTCAAATAAAGGCTGTAGGATAAAGGGGTCATTTGCAAGAGAATAGAGCCAAAGTCCAGATACAGCCATTTCAAATTACATAACACCCACTTACCTGTGCCTGGGAATGGAGAATGGGGGAGGATGGGTGAGCTCACCAGCTAGTGGAAGGCATTAGTCTTTTACAGAAAGACTAGGAAAGTTAACACATGAAAGAGACACTGTGGAAAGGTGACTCAACAGGGCTTGGTAACTGACTAGGTGAGGAAGTCAGTGGGATGTATAAGCTTAGGTTCTTAAGCTATAAAATGGTATAGTTCCCACATCCCAGGGGATTTATGAACTGCTAGAAAGGGGTGGGCAGATATATAGGGAGTAGTGTTTTCTGTTATGTTATCGTTGAATTTGGTGATGAGCATTTGTAAAGTTTCCATAATAATGGTCTCCTTAGTATGGCTATGAGAGCCACCCATTTCGGGTATGAAGATGTATTACACTGACCTTTTCAGGCAGCAACTGTGAAGTCACTGAAAGGGTTGGCTAGGTTTTCTCAGTGATTCAGTGGAAACTTAAAAGTTACCTCCAGAGATGTGTATCTGCACTAAATCCCGCAGGGCACTTTCACATCTGCAGTTCCTAAGCTTGATTTCTGTCTTTTATCTAATTCAGTTCCCCCCATCAAATTACAGAGACTTGTTTTTGCTGTCAGAGCAGGGAGAAAGGATGGGAAGACACACTCCAAATATTTAGTTAGTTTCAGAAGTATGTGTTGTTCAAAGCACCTTCAAGTACTAGGTTTCTTAAAATAAGAAACTCTATAGTTTTGCTCTGCTGTGTTCCCACTGGCAGGAGTTTCCACACAAATCATGCACTGGAAGTGCTGAACACACAGCTATTTGCAGGGAAAGAATAACAGCCCCGGAGTTGGAGAGCAGAATTCTAGTCTCAACACTGCCTTCCTCTTGCTGGGATGTCAGCTCTGGGCCTTAGTAGAATTGTGCAACAGTAAAATGAGAGGGTTCAATGTGATGTCTGTAGGCTTTGGACCTGTCGAATGTCATAATGCTGGGTACAAACTCCTTTTGAGATTGATGCCACAGCATTATGGGGCCACTTCTTCAGACTTAGAAATGAAAACCCACAAAGGTGAATGTGATTCCCACAGCTGAGACCAGAATCCATGTCTGCTGATTCCTAGCCCTCAACACTGTCTTCAGAAAGTTTCTGTCTGAGTTAAACTGGGAGAGAGCAGGAAGGGCCAATGTCCAACTTTCTTCATGTGGACCAATGCCTTGCATCCCTAGGTGACCTCAGTTCCCAGGCAGACCAGGCTGGTTGCTTCAACTCTTGCTTCCTTGCCACATTTAACTTCCAGAAACACTAGTGTACCGGAGTTCTTACCTCCTGATCTTTGTGTAAACTGATTTGCTTGGTTTGGAAAACTCTTTTCCCAATTAATCCTTTACCCTGGTGAACTCTTAGCTCTCCTTAGGGTTCCCAGTCTATTATTTTCTCCATTCTCCATATCTTTATTAGACCTTGATGGAGACAATGCCTTTGGATCCCATGGAAATATTTCTTGCCAGACTTGGTAAATGTCTGTTCACTCATGACACAAATGAACAACATACTTAATAGTCCTCAAATTGCAGTGGCTCAAGTAAAGACAAATTCTTTATTTATTTTAAAAAATATTTATTTAAATTTTACTTGCAAGCCAGTTTTTCAGAGAGGAGGAGAGACAGAAAGGAAGATCTTCTGTCTGTTGATTCACTCCCTAAGTGGCTGCAATGGCCAGAGCTACACCAATCTGAAGCCAGGAGCCAGGAGACTTTTGGGTCTCCCACATGGGTGCAGGGTCCCAAGGCTTTGGGCTGTCCTCAACCGATTTCCTAAGCTATAAGCAGGGAGCTGAATCGGAAGCAGGACTGCTGGGATTACAAAAGGCGGTCGGTCACATGGGATCCTGGTGCTTGCAAAGCAAAGACTTTAGTCGCTAAGCTACTGCACAGGGCCCAAATGTTTACTTTTTATCATGTATTAAGAATTTTGGAGATAGACTGTCTAGGGCTGATGTATAAGATCAAGTTCTTTAAAGACTTCTGCTGCAATAGTTTTAGTGTTATGGTTACAAGATGGTTGTTAAAGTGCAAACTATCACATCCCCCCCCCCCAAAAAAAAAGCAATAGGAAAAAAAGGAAATATCTTTCAGATAAGTTAATCCCTTTTAGGAAACTATGGTAGTTAGGGAAAGCCGTGAACCAGGATGGGGCATAAAGGAAGGACAAGTCGGGTTGCAAAGCAGGTCCAATATCTGTCTCACTGATGCTCATATACCTTATACAGTTCCCAGTTGGGCCTAAATGTTCATCTCTATTCTGTCCAGTTGAACTAAGGACATTTCAGTGCAGAAACTGGCTGAATTTCAAGGCAACGTTCATGCTGTTCACCTTTACGCTGTGTCCCAATCAATCTTATGGAGGC
Organism: Ochotona curzoniae; assembly: GCF_017591425.1. NCBI lineage: Eukaryota > Metazoa > Chordata > Mammalia > Lagomorpha > Ochotonidae > Ochotona > Ochotona curzoniae. The sequence goes on along the minus strand of NW_024467106.1, from coordinate 45,430,402 downwards.
ATTAGATAGAATCTTCTCACCAAGAGCAGATGTCACTGGAGCATCCTGTTTCCTACTGGGGAGAAGAAAAATCTGCACATGAATTACAATCACCAGCTTGCCACTGGAAAACCACATGAACTGGAAAGAGAATTCCCAGCACCGTGTTTCTCTCAGAATTCTTTCTGTGCCAAGGCTGTGCCTCCCTGGGTATCTCCAGCTACTCAGCCCTCCCATGGCCTGGCCTGCCCCTGGGAACATTTGCTTTCAGGGAGTTTGTCTCACAGGAGCATCTTGGGGAACCTACATTCCAGGCCCACAACTGTTTGAATGGACACAACCCTTGTTGCGTCTTGCTGAATCCTACTAGCTTTAGAGAGATCAACCTCCTGAATGGCATGTCAGACTAAAGCCCTCACTACTGCGGCGCATGGACTCTGCAAAGGTGGGCATGACTTTGCTGAACTATAGAGTTTTATTATTAGCAGAATTAGTAGTTTTAATTTGAGGAAGAAGGGCACTATCTGAGAAAATTCCTCTCCCAAGGATACATCGGGGACAGTTATTCTTCCTTCACTGTGTTAAAGGACATTCCCCACTTCAAAAGTGCCCTCCTCCCACCACCTTGCCAACCCACCTGCCATAGCAAGCAAACTCCCCAGTCCTATTCACTATTCAGGCCTGACTAGGCGTTACAGCTTACTTTGCAATCAATGGCTCCAGAACAGTCAGATTTACTCACTCCAGGACCAGATCAATGGGACCGGATTTGCATAGAGCTCAGTATATAAATCCTGGGGTGAGGTCACCCTTTGTCTTCCCTGCTGTCTCCTGCTTTGCACCCTGCTGCTATTTTCCCAGCTCAGCCTCTCTTTCACCTTCTGGTGCTTCTCTTTCCTGATAATGTCCTATTCTTGTGCACTCCTCCATATGTCCCACCAGTACTGACTAGCCCAAGTGGAGGAAGTACCCCCAACCCCAACTCCTACCCTGCCACATGCTCACCCATTGCCTAATAATTATCAGTTCATTTGCCTCACTCCAGCCAACCTGGGCACTCTGTATCTAGCAGTGTCTCCATCTTAGCCCCAGACTATGACAGCAGGCCTGCCTTCTAATGGGTGCTCAGTACCTGTGAATCTGCCATGCCCTTCTGCTTCTTTCTTCCCTTTTCTTTCTTCTGTATTCTTATTTTATTCATCTTCCACAAGGGGAAGACCCTTAAAGGTATGTGACTGGAGCATGAGGAGCTAATGTCTGTTTCCATGGCTGACTTTTTTTTTATATAGCCCATGCCTCATTCAGTGCAAGAGAAATCTTTTGCTAGCATTGGCAGTATTACCTGCAACCAAGAGTTCTCCATCATGCAGCCCACTTTCTGGAGACCTCAGGAACATGAGAACAACATGTGGCTGCCTTGTGACTGACGGCTCTGGGAGCCTTATTAGAGGTGGAGGTGCCATGTAGCCAGGATGGAAATAGGAGAACCAGGTTGCCATGGGGACAATACTTCTAGACTTCCTCAATTTTTATTTTTTGTCTTGATCAAACATTTGTAATACTTGCACTGCTTCAAACATAGATACAATTTTTAGTTGTATTTTTGGCAGCACTATCTATCGTGTTTCCAACTATTTTTTCTTTTGCTTCCTCAATATTGAACAAAAGTGATCCTGGCACATTTGAGGGGCCTTGGCTCCACGCTACACTTACATGTAGAGATGGATGATCTTTTCAAATAAAAACTGGCATGGGTAAGTGCTGAGACAACATCTGACATGATTCGAGATCAGAAAGAAACCTCTGGGTCCATCTCACACGCTGGCCAGAGGAGATCAGATGCCCTGGGGCTTTGTCATCCTTACTTAGCATCACAGCAGCAGCTGACAATCCTGCAGGAGGTTGCAGCGCATCTCCACGGAGAAGCTACTTGGAGTCTGACGTCAGCTCTTAGGAGAACAGTTGCTGCAGTCATGTGCACTGCAGGGGACCACATGGAAACCGTGGGACATTATACAGTTTGCGAACAGCTCCCCAGCCAGGTTATACCACCTAAAGCTCAACATCCTCCCTACCCACAATCTTGTGCTGCTGAGTTTTTTGTTTTTCCCATTGTGCTAAGACGTCCATGGATAAGCCATGATCCAAAGTGGTTTGGCTGGGGCTGTCTGTCACACTCCAGGCAGATGCCACTGGCCTAGCTGGTGATGTGGGAACTCACCCTGGGTGAGGTTCACTTGGCCTGATGCAGCAGCTCTGCTGTTGGGTTTAGGATGTGCACAGAGCTGAGCTTTTCTGGCGTTAGCTTCCCGGAGAAGCCACCAGAGTCCAAGGATAAGACTGCCTCAAAATGGTGCCTGTTCCTTTTCTTGTGCCCCTTTTCTCTCCCACTGGGCTTGCCCACCTACCTCTCCTTTTCTCATCTGCCCTCGGACTGTTTTGAAGCCCATTAATAACTGTTGGCCTGATCAAAAATATTGTGCACTTACTCTCCTGTCCCAACCTTTGCTGAAAAAAGAACCTGGTTAATTAACATTGATTACAATCCACCAACTGCACGTAAAAATCGATTGCCAGGGTCTCTAATTTGAATGCTCTTCTTTCTCCTTATCTTTTATGAGAATGAAAGAGACAGAAGGTTTGAGAGAGGGAAGAAGTGAGAGGAAAGTGGATATTTTTTAAGCAGTCCAATTTCGTGGGTCCCTGGCGAGGGACATTAGTGATGTGCCAGTCCTTAGATCTTGCCCACTCTCATTCTGTGTGGCCATCTTTCAGCATGACGTCTAATTGCTGCAAATAGTCATTGTGTACATTTGGACCTTGTTCATATCTCCCTTCTTTATTGAGAGAGGAGCAATAGTATCGATTCTGGATGGCCAGGGAGAATACCAGAGAATATTAGTAAGGAGCAGAGAAAACACAGTACATAAACTTTTATGACATGATGTCAAGCTGGATTGTGAAGACATAAATGAAAAGGACAACACGGTCTGTAATTACCACAAGCCCACATCTTCTTCCTGTTAGGCCAGCAGCCTAAGCTGACCAAGGCATACTGCACAAGGGATGAACTATGAAGGCTGCAGGATTGTTGGCCTGTAGTTGTTGCTCCTAGGCATTCAGAAAGAAGACATGGGACATTAAAAAGCACTTGTAAGTACTGTGTGACTCTGAAGAAAGTGGAATCTGCTATTGGTTTTATCAGTCCAGGCTAGCAGTATGACATGAGATCAGTGAGTTTGTTTCTCTGAGTTACGGTTCTCTCACTGCCAAAACAGAAAACAGGTACTTTGAAGGGATGAAGTAAGGATGAAGTGAGATAGCATATGCATACTCCTTGCACGGTCCCTGAGAAGTATGTGGCTGTCAGCAGACAGCACATATTCTAATAATGATTCATTTTTATTCCATAATTCTAAAAAACTTCTATCTGTATATTTGAAAGTCAGAAGGAGACTCAAACAGACAGAAAGAAAGCTCCTAGCCAGTGATTCAATACCACATGCTCCCAGCAGCTGGGGCTCGGCCAGGCTGAAGTCAGAGGCCAAGAATGCAATCTAGTAGCAGGAATACAACCACTTGAGTCCATGCCTAGCGTGCGCCTATCAGCAGGAAGCAAGCTGGGACTAGAACCGAGGCATTCCTGCATAAACTGTGAGAGTTCAGGTAACACCTCAACCACTAAGACATATGATCAGTATTTATAGCGTGCTTGTCAAGTGCTGGGCATACATTGATGTCCTGGCCTAACACACCCTCCAGCTTTGGGGAGGCAACAGACATCATCAGTCAGCTATTGACCCAAAGAAACATGAAAATGCCCCTGGAGTAGGCCCTGGCGAGCAAAGATGTCATTTCATGTGGGTGACTCGCTCAGAGATTTTTCTTGTTCCTTCCTGATTTTTAAAATTCTTGTTTATTTGTTTAATTATCTGTCTCTCTCACTATAACATCAATTGTCTGAGGACAAGGACTTCGTGTGGTCTGTAAGTTTCACCGGCCACCAGGGAAAATAAAGCCTCAGCCGACTGTTGACAGGAGGCCTTTATTGAGTGGTAAGTCTGTTCTCGGGCCTTTTCTCCGTGCTACAGAGAGGCAGGAAAGAAAGCAGGGAGCCGCTGGAATGAAAAGGCGCTCAAAGAAGCTTGCAGGAGGCTTGTATACCCATCCTGACGCAGAAATCAGAGCTGGATGCCGCTCTGGTCCTTATCAGGAGATGAAATGCCAGCTCCAGCTCGTCATTGGTCTGCCAGGGTTCTGTTGCCCTGGTGACATATCAGATCTATACTACTTCTTTCTCTTCTGGCTTGAGGCCCAAGTGATCTGTTGGGTTCATATACCTCCGTAGCCACGGTAACCATCATGCTGGACTCTCCGCTCTAGCTCCAGTGCCTCAAATAATAAATGACAAACAGCAGGCACTCAGTAGATATTTATCAAATGAATGAATAATCACACATTAGGGTATAGAGAATTAAGAATTAACTTTAAGATGATGTAGCCCAGCAGGGCACAGAAGAAATACATGGCATTTGAGACCCCATCGAATGCATAACACATTGACCTGAAAAATGTTAGACTTGTTCATTCAGCATTTTACTGAGACACTGGCTTCAGATGCAAGCATTGCGTGGAGTTGCTATCTCCTGGTAAGTAATGAAAGAGAATTGCAAGACAGGGAAACTGATTGTCCCTCACTCCTTGGAGCTGCTTTGAATCACACAATGTGAATGTGCTGAGAGAGGTTAACAGCTGAGAAGAGTTCATGAAGCCTCATCTGAGTATGGACAAGCTGGGGAGTGCAGACCAGTGGTGAGCCTAGAATAAGGTGTTTGTGGACACTACATATGTCTCTACTGCAGTGGATCTAGCAAACATATATGAAGACTCCTCTGGTTGCCAACCTGGGGTATCCAAGTTGATCAGAGTTCAGGGGCCTTTAAGATAATGCCACCTAGTGGGAAAAATACACACCTCCCAGCCCATTCTGTTGTGTGTGGGAGAGAGATTGAAAGTGGGAGGACCATGGAGAGGAAGAAGTATTTATTGCCAGGTGGATTGTGGGCAATGTTTGCTGGGCACAATTTGGAGAAAAAGCTGGACTTAAACTCCCATCGGGGAAGAAATGCTGAGTGTAGTCCGAAGACTTGTGTTCTCTTGACATAACATAAGCCTATGGCTGTAAATAACTGTCTAGCTGGAACTCTTTCACAGTTAGTTGGCAGCCAAGTGAGTCTTGTAACCAGTTCACAACCTAGGGTACTGATAATCACCCTTTTGGCCAGTTTGGAGAAGAAGGTCGGACTTTAACTCTCAATGGGGAAGAGATGCTGAGTGTAGACTGGAGACTTCTGTCCCCTTGCTCATTTCCCATGGATTGGCTCCTTGTTGACACCTTGTGGGCCTGTCATCTGTCAGAGAGCCCAGAGTGACCTCTCAAAGTGTCTGTGTGGAGCAAACCCACCACCACTCCAACATCCTTAGTCTAGAACTTCCTGGGCCTCAATAAGAATGAGAAGAGAATAGTCATTGGATCTGCGGCATTACAAACTCATTTCTTGCAGACATGAAGTATCTTATTGGAATGGCTAATGAGAGCAGAGCAAAGCAGCAGCAGCTACAAGGCTTTCCAAGTGTGGGAAACAGAAAATGAACAGAGGCACCAAAGATCAAGAGTATGTGAATCTCTCACATTGGTGCTGGAGTGTCAAAAGTACAAATTCTGTGGCATTCTGGTTCTTACTATGTTAAAAATGCACCTAGCCCAAGTTCCAGTAATTCCCTTCTAGTTACTCTTGTAAGAAAAATGAGGGGCAGGGAAGTTGACGCCAAGATCTGGGCTAGAGTGTCCACAGCAGTTTTACTGGTAGTGCAAGCAGTCCAGTATCTGAATGGGTAAGATTGTTGTAGCATATTCTTATTAAGGAATACTATACAACAATCAAAAGAATGCATTTACAACATATACAAAAATGTGTACAAACACCAAAAAATTATGCTGTATGAAAGGATTCAGATACAACAGAGTATCTTCTGTATGATTCCTTTGTTTCAAGTTCAAGACAAGCCAACAAATCTATGGTGATAGATGTCAGCATGGTGTTTGCTTGTGGGAGAGTGAATCTGCTGGAGAAGATGAGTGAAACATCAAGGGGGTAGTTAGATGTTTGGATACATGTCTTAAAGCTCATTACAGTGTGTGAGTAATAACTGTGCTTTTTTTCTGTGTATAAATCTTCCTTTAGTGGAAGCTAAATAAAAATGAATGTGGGCAGGAAAATGAATGAATAATTTCTATAGAATAGCAAGTTCCAGAGGGGCAATCTATGGAGAATCTAGCAGCATATAAGCCTGGCAGAAAGCTTGGAGCAATGAATGCAAGAAGGACTGGATTTCATTGCTCAGTGCACCATTTTGACCTTTTGAGCAGTAAAACAGCAAGCTCGGGTCCCAGTTGTTGGAACATGCATGCTAGCAGCATGGAGGATGGGAGGAAATGCAACAATTAGGTTCATCAGGGTCAGAGACCTGAAAGGGAGTCGTGGACTGGAGTTTCCTCATCAACAAATGCAAAGCCATCCCAGCGAGATGGCTGCACATCCACTGGTTATACTTACCGAAGGTCGAACGCTGAAACAGTTTCTTTCATAGAGAGAATATTTTCGTCCCTCTGACTCAGTAGTAAGATCAGGCCATATGTTATTAATGGAAATAATGTCTATTATTAGTTACTAGTACTACTCTTGGACCACTCAGTGCCAAGGTTAAGGAGGGTCTGGGCAGGGCCCTGAGACAGAAATGGTCTGTGAAGTTCACAGTTCCAAGGCTCAGCAGCCAGGCGCTCAGCCTTGCAGCTCCTAGTTTTATGCCCATCTGCTCACACCTCAGGTTGGGCTCTTCAGCATGCGTCAGAAGCTCCAATAGCCTGGCAGGCACCGTGAATGGGAGGAGGGGCCCGTGGGAGAGGTGCACCAGTAAAGGCAAGCCCAGGCTGGGAAGCAAAGCAATGGTGAACTGCAGGCATCATGGCTCCTCGGGCCCATGGCTTATCAACAGGGTGGGTCTCTGCTATTATAGACTGAATTGGGACTGCAGTGCTCCTGTGCTATCTTGATTGAGCTCCACAAAGCTGTGCAGATGACAGGCGCGGCTCAGAAAGCACCTGTTCCTGAAAATGAGCCTAATGGCAGAGATTTGTTTTGAAGTGTTCGCTCTCCCTCAGTGCTGGGACACAGAAGTAGGAAGGCAGAGAAGACCGTGACCTTCTCGGTTTCATTCATTTTCTCAACAGCTTTTCCGAGGTGGGTCTTTTCCAAGTTAGCTTTGATACATTCCGCCCCTTCCCCCCCTCAGCAGGTGACTCATTAAACGTCAAACTAAATGTGGCCTTGTTTGAGTACTTTGGTCTGATTTCTTCCTTAAGCATATACAGAAACCAGGACTGGAAATACCGGAGCAGTCTCTGTAACAGGGTTTCACATTTGTCTTGTATATATGCATAGCAGGTGCTTAATAAGTGCTTAAAAGGGGACTGCATGATGGCTCAATTGGCTGATCTTCTGCCTGCAAGTGCTGGCATCCCATATGGGCACTGGTTTGTATACCAGCTACTCCACTCTCTATCCAGCTCCCTGCTTGTGGCCTGGGAAAGCAGTAGATGGTCCAAAGCCTTTAGGCCTCATGGAAGGGCATCCTGGCTTCAGACTGGCTTAGCTCTGGCCATTGTAGCCATTTGGAGAGTGAACCAGAAGATGGAAGATATTTTCTGCAAACTTGCCTTTCCAATGAAAGTAAATAAATGTTTAATTTAAAAAAAAAGTAGTTGCAACTACTTAACCTAAGTCTCATGGAACCTTCTGGAAGTTCCAGCCTGGCAGGTGCTTCCTGATTATTGTCATTCTGGCTGGGAACTGTGAGAAGCACCACTGCCTGGGGCTTGCAAGCCTTGGCAGTTTCGTGGTGGTGGCTTCTTGTGGAATGGTTGCCATATATTCCATTTTACAGTGTTAGGGTCCCTCAGTGGCTGTAGAGGGCAGTCATTGAGTGTGCACTTGTCCTGAGTGTGAATTTTCCCCAGGCTGAGATGTTTAGTAACAGCCTTGCTCTGCTCCCCAGAGAGCAGTGACTTGCATAAGAGTCAATCTTCCTGGAAGCTGCAGATGGTCAGACTCCCTTGTAGGGAGAGGGTTGATGGTCAATGACAGCTGGTTCTCTCTGGCAGGCAGTCCTATTTCCTGCTCTGGACAAATGTGAAAACCCCTGAACTCTTATCAAACACATGGGCCTTTGCTGGGAATGCAGGGCAAAACATCTAGAGGCAGACCCAGGCCTGGGGTCAAATTTGGCTCTGTCCTGACACTTAAGGCATGCACCTTCCTGCTTCAGTGTGGTCTTCAATAAGTGAGGGGGATAACAGTGACAACTTGATTAGGGTAGGAATGCTGGGTACCATGTCCAAGCAAACTAAATCTAATTGTCTTACCAGGACTGAGCGTTATTGCGCAGTCACACAATCTCTGATGTGGATGTTTTGGTGAGTGGTTCTTCCCCTGGAGGATCCTCTAGGGGGGATGATGCCTCCACTGTGTGTATCTTCAATCTTCCAGTTTTGGAAGAAACAGAGTGTGTGTGTGTGTGTGTGTGTGTGTGTGTGTGTGTGTGTGTGTGTGTCGGGAGGGGTGGTTTAGAGAGAGGAAGAAAGATTGTAAGATCCTGAAAAAGATTTCCAGAGCAAGAACTATCATTCCCTCTGCTCGTGAGAGGTACAGAAATGAAAGAGACCAATGAATTGTCCCCTAATAGTTGGTAACGTGAAATTGGCCACAATGGGAGCATTTACTGCATAGAAACTGGCAAATGCTACCAATCAGGGCTTCCCCAGACAGCCAGCTGTTAAATGGCTCCAAGAGCATCAGTGCTGCTCTCCAGTTTTGAGTTCTTTGGGCATCCCCAGGGTTGCACTCACTCCTCAAACTCCGTGTGCAAATGCATCTTTATTCCCGAAGCAGCTGGTTATTTGGCACAGTGTCCTCTGCCAGGATTTGAATCTAGTCTCTTGGTGCTTTTTCATTAAATCTACCTTGTTTCAATTTGCACATCATGGGAGAAAATAACATATCAACACAGGATGCAAACATTTGGGTGGACCAGAGACATACTTCCCATGTCTTCCTAATCCTTCCACAAGTGTCCCACCCCAACCTGTCCCAACAGCGCTTAATGCTGCCAGAATTGAGAGAATTCATGGAGGTGGGTAAGCTTGGCTAAAAGCCTCCCTACAAGCTCCCATACAAAAGAGTGACACATCCCCTTCAATCATTTAACATGCCCAGCATGTACCTACACACACACTCCCTGCTTCCTAATATTCATGTTTCCTACTTTTGCCATTTTCTTTTCTAAGACCTCTGGGAACTATTAACAAGGTTTTCTGGCTACCCAGGATTTGCCGGAAAATGCAGATGGGCCCAGAGCGGTCCAAGTGACATCTGGAAGGATGTGACAGAATTTGCTACTGGAACTTCTGCTTTTCTTACCTGCATTGGGCATTCGTCATCGTTTCCCCAATATGGCGCCTAGAGAACAAAGGCTTCTCTGGATCTGTGACTGTGCTTGGCCGGGGTCTGTTTGCACTGGAGGAGTGGGCTGGGTGGAGGGTGGGGGTCAGCTTCACTCATCATTCCAGGGGAGGAAAAGCACGGTTCAGTGCATTTTTGTTTGTTTTTACAAACTTCACAGGACCACCTCCACCCTCATCACCACCCAATTTGCAATCAGACCTTCCCCGGACTCTGGAACACAGCCTCTCACAGCCACAAGCTCCAAACAGCAGTGGATGAATGGTAAAACCTGAAATGATGTCAACGGTTTGTGCCAAAGCCAAGGAAAATATGTGGGGGCCCTCGGCGGCTTCAGCCTCATGCGTGCTGCAATGCAGCTGCGAGTCATAAGTTTTTCCTGCTCTACAGACCCAGCATAGTTCATAGCTGCTGAACCCAGCACACTCAGACCCCTTGCATCCTCCCTCCCCCTGCTGCTTACCCTTCTGGAAGGACTGACTTCTCTAGGAAGTCTGAGAGGAAGATTGGGCTGCTGAGTGGCCACATGGGTGGCTAGGACTAGGGGTATTTTGAAAGTCTTTCAAGGAAGAGCTTCAAGTTCACAAGGCCTAGCAGTAGGGGTGCAGAGGGAACACTGAGCAGGCAAGGCAAGGGGTAGGGGTGTCAGAGATGGAATTCTACCACCAAAGTGACTCCGAGAGAGGAGACAGCTGGTTGGAGAGTTCAAGTCTGCGTGCTACTTTCTTCCCATGTATTGAGATTTTTTTGCAGTTGGTTTGGGGGTTTGAAGTGGGGAGGGGTGTGTGTTGCGTAGCATCATTATTTCCCTCTTTTCCTGATTCTGCTTGCAAAACTATAAATGAAAGTATTTCAAACAGTTTGTGGGAAAAATGGGATTAAAAGACAAGTTAATTTTGGTGCAAAAAGATTTTGAAATCCACACAAAGTTTTTAATGTCTTTTTTTTTTTTTTTAGTGAAGTTTTTGCAAATCCTCCATATGGTCAGAGGGTTTCTCAGAAGTTCAACCTATGGAAATGTAGCCAAAGGGTCTCTGAGGACCCAGCTCACCCTGCAGGCTATTTCACTGTGGGGTCATGGCCATGGTCAGTAATTTCACTTTCGAATCTGCATCACATACACGCAATACCAGGGGAATAGCTTAAATACCCAAGCAGTGCATTTGACGGATCAAATGACAAGTTGGTAGAAACGGCATTATTTTTTCTGAGTCTAGCCACGCAATGGAGCCTGGGAGAGGGAACAGTTAGGCAGAACTCCCTGGCTGCCTCCCCTACCCCCTCCCAGCCGCCTCTTTCTCTCCTGACCCTCCATAAATCGCTGCAGCCAAGTGATGTTTGCAGAAAGTAGGGTCCATGCAGCCTGACAACATGATGGGTTGCAGGACCTCCCCTCCTCCACACTGACCGCTGGGGCTGGGATGGGTGAGACCGGTCACTGCTGACACTTGGCTTCCATTTTACGATTGTGTTTACACAGCAAACATACTCTGGAAAGAGAAGAACTCTCCCATGGCTGCTGGTTGTTTTCACCTTGTGATTAAGGAAGCTGTGTGGGGCTGGACCTGCTTGTGGGTACTGCAGGGTCCACCCCAGCAGACATGTATATGCTTAGACAGTGGTGGTTGGGGGGATGCGGAGATCCTGACACAACCCCCCAACCTGAGTTACTTACTCTGTTAGTTATTCCTGTGAGAAGGAGATGGGTTTTGTGTCTTTTCAGGAAGGTAGCAAACTGAGTTATGAAGTCAAAAATTCCACCCAGCCTCTAACAAGCATCCCCTTCACCAAGAAAAAATAAGATACAATAAGGTAGTAACTACATGCTTCCTAAAACATGGGGAATGGGCCCCACACCGCAGCTGCCACTGTAACTGTTAATGTAATGCTTGGTGCATTACAAATGTTTCCTTTGATTCTTACATGAGACAGACAAGAAAGGTGCAGTTATTCTATGCCATGGGTTTGGCTCAGAGAAATTAAATATCCCACCCAATATCACAGACCTAGCTGTATGAGTGGGACTGGCAGGCTAATCCTTCACCCTGCAGCGCCATCGTCCCATATGAGAGCTGGTTCATGTCCTGGTTCATGTCCACTTCCAATCCAACACTGTTTATAGCCTGCAAAAGCAGTGGAGGATGGTTCGAGGCCGTGGTCCCCTGTGCCCACATGGAAGGCCTGAAAGAAGCTCCTGGCTCCCAATTTCAGATTGCTCAGCTTTGGCTATTGTGGTCATTCAGAGAACCAGCAGATGCAAGACTTATCTCTGTTTCTCCTTCTGTCTGTAAAAGTTGCCCTTCAAACAGTATTTTTAAAAAAGAAAAAAGAAGAAGAAAGAAGGAAAGGACCCAATACAGTAACCTAGTGGCTAAAGTTCTCGCCATGCATGCACCAAGATCCCATATGGGTGCCAGTTCTAATCCCAGCAGCCCCATTTCCCATCCAGTTCTCTGCTTGTGGCCTGGGAAAGCAGTCATGGACGGCCCAAAGCCTTGGGACCCTGCACCCATGTGGGAGATTGGGAGGAGGCTCTTGGCTTCTGGCTTCGGATCAGCTGTTGCGGCTGCTTGGGAAGTGAACCAGTAGACGAAGATCTTCCTTTTTGTCTCTCTTCCTCTCTGTATATGTGACTTTCCAATAAAAAAAAAAAATCTCTTCTGAAAAAAAAAAAAAGGTTATGTGACTCTAACTTCTGCCGGAAAACTCAGAGTCTCCCACCTTTTCTCTGTCCTCTTTCTCCTCTGACAGTTGACTCTATGGGCACTGACCACACGTAGTCCTAGGTTCTTAGGATCCAGTGGATCCTACCTTTCTCCTGGGAGAGAAACTTTCTCTTTGCTTCTCTTTTCATCAACCCTTACACTGGTCTCTGGGACCCCTCCTAGATCCAGATTTATTTCTGAGCAGCAGAGTTCTGTGAGGGTCAGCAGGTTTTGGCCAACCACCCTTTTAAGAAAGAAAATTAAGCAAAGCATTTTTTAGCTCTCAATTTCCAAGAGAAAAAGTGAAGAATCCAAGAAAGTGGGGCAAGAAAGAGCGATGGCCCTGCCCCTCACCTGCCTACAAGCCCCAAGGTCTTATTTTTCACAGCAGTCTCCTGACCTCACCTCTCTCTGCTTCCAGTTTCTGTACTGAGCTGGCTGAAAAAAGCAAGCAAAATGACCACCCTACCTGTCATTCCTCTTAGCCAACTGTCCTCCACCTGTATGTAAGCACAAGACAAATGGTTCTCGCCATCACAAATCAGGATCCTGACATGCTGCTGACCAAAAGTCAAGTACGCACCAATCTCAGACTCCTACACTTTCTGTTATAGAAGATACTTGCCTAAGAGATCTCCTTTCCACTGTGTGACAGGGAAGGAAAGACAAGCCAGCCAGCTTGGTGAGAACACCCTGCATGCTGAAGGTGCAGTGTTTGCTGCTTTGTCGTCTGTCTGATTCATGCATAAGCCACCAGATCTTATTCAGAATTGGCTCCCAGGTGACACCACAGGCTGGTTGCAGGAAGAGGAGAAAGGCAGAGAGATGTTGCTTTGTAGGTGTCAGAGTTTTAGGAGCCACTGGTGCCACAAGACTCAAATATCACAGGTGTTTCTCAGCTTGAGTCAAGATGGTCAAGTTACAAGGGGAGACAGAACCTCATTATGGTGTGAGTTGAAATCAGAGATGGTGCTATGTGCCCTTCTTGAAGCTGCAGCTTAGGTCAGCATAAATCAGTTGATTGGCCTCATCATCTGCATTGAGTTTTCTATTTCCTTTATCAGAGAACTGTTTAAGCAGCATTTTATTCCAATGTTCATACCCCCCAAGAGAATCCTTTTGCTCACCAGATCCACTCTTCTGGGAGCACTACTATACAGCCAGAAATAGTTGGAGGCTAGCTGTTTCTTATTGCCATAAGTTGTTTACAACAAGAAGGAATACCTTGCCATGTGACAGCCCACTGTGGAGGTCCCATCAAAGGCACTCTCCTTATTGGTATCAGAGAATACTGCAAAGGGGGATGACTATGTCCTTGCAGACAAGTTTTTTATTTTCTTCTGTATTATTGTTATTATTTTATGATACAGTTCCATAGGCTCTGGGATTTCCCATCCCCCCCCCTTCCAAGTCCTTTTTCCCCTACTGATTTCCCTTCTAGTATTACAATGGATAATCCTTCATGAACAGCCATAAGTCCAATATTCTGCTGTTGAAGTGGTTCCTGACACTGTAGGCATGGACAATGTCAGAGTCTAGCATTCTGCCGTTAGGATATTTTTACCTGTTTTACTGTGGGTCCATCTTTGGTCTGGCTGCAGAGATGCATTCTGCATTATGTCTCCACATCTGAACAAGTCAGTCCCTGCTACACTTCTATTGTACATCCTCTTAAATACAGAGGCAAATAAAAACTGAAAGCCACAACAGGGAGAAAAACAGAAAACTTACATCAACATAAAATTAAACAACATGCTACAAAACGACTCATGCATTGCTGAAGTGAAGAAAAAGGAAACAAAAAACCTTCTTGTAGAAATTGATGCTACTGCATGATCCATGTGGCTCTAACACAAGTGTTTTCTAGAGAAAATACAGTGAGAGAGCAGGAAAGTTAATACATGGAGCCAGGGCCACCAAATGTTCTAACTTCACAACATCTGAGTTGTGCTGAAGGCACACAGAACCTTCACTGGTTCTGGAAAACAAGATTTATCTGTTGGGTATCAATAGCATTTTTTACCTCTGTTCTTTCCTCCAACCCTTCCTACTTTGCTTTTTCTCTTCTGCCTTCACTCCGTTAATGAAGATAGGATAGTAACTACAAAGAACTATGTGAGAATCAGTCTGGGAACACATGCTCAAATCTCCTGTTGTAAGACTGGTTCACTGGTCTTGGATTCATTGTCTGTAATTGAGAATCAGAATTTAAAGCTAAATTGACCATGAATAAGTCATCTAGTGCAAACTCCTTTTTCATTTAAGAAAGGAGAAAACCAAGACCAGAGAAATTAAGATTCTTAAAATATTAACACACAGGAAAGTTTAGAAAAGTGGTTCCAGCTGTGAGTTGAGACTAAGGAGAAAGCTTTTCTTCTGGTGGAGCATGGAATCCTTTGCTGAGGCCACCACCAGTCCCACGACCTCAACCTCTGCTTGCTGCTTGCTTTTCTCTCTGTCTGACTCTCTCACTCTAACCTCACACTCCAAAAATAAGGGATCTGGAGGTCATTTATATTTTGCAAGGGCATGTGTACGCTGAACAAACAATCCTATGCAGTTCTTAGTGGGAGAAGAAAAGCTATCATTTGGAGAGATCTGAGAAACATCTTCTCTCATTGAAATTATCTTGGCTTCAACTGAAACAAGGAAGGAGCCCAAACATAAGAAAACCCCTCCTTGGTTGATGCTAAGATGAGGAGATCCTGTCAATGTGGATCTGATTTGTACCGTCATCTTCCACAGCTGGGGATTAATAGATAGAAGCTTGAGGACTGGGAGGTAGCACAAATTCCTACTCTTTCTCTGCCCCCTCTTTCTAGAAGCCCAGAAATCGGGTCCTTTTGTTCTCAAGTCTATGGGCAACAAATCTATGGTGTTCTGGTTCTTTCCCTTTATTGTGCTATTCCTATGCTGAGATGTTGAGAGGGAAGGGTCACATTTCAGGAATTCATTTGAAAAATCAAGCATGAGGGATCTTGGCCATCATGCTGACTTGAGGTGGAATTCTAATTGCAGGATTAATCATGAGGGATGGAGTTCAACTAACCCAGTGTAATTGGTTCCTGCAACCTACAACCCATGATCTACACTGCAGCAGGGATTTTTTTTTTTTTAATTTCAATCAAGCATATTAACTCATGCTCATTGTCTTCCAATGGTTTCCCTTCTCTCTCAGAACAAAACTCAAAGTCACCCATTATACAGGGGCCGGTATGTTCTGGCCCCTGCCTAACTTCATAGTTTCACTTTTTACCATTTCTTGTCCTTTGTTTTGTCTCAACCTGACAGCTTTGTTTTTCTGATGTACAAAACAGCTCATGCCTCAGGCCTTTGAACTTGTTGGTTCATCTTCCTGGAATTCTTCACCACAGATAACCGTGCAGCTCACTCTCGATTCATTCTGACTTCTCTTCAGAGAGGCTTCCGTTGCCTTTTAAACACCCCTCCTTCATTCTCGATTCTACCATTCTGTTGTTACTTTTCCCCATTACCTTAAACTATTTATTCATATGCATTTTCTATCTCCTTTGTTCAAATTCAGGATTTTATCTATTGTCCTAGCACATGGCAGACACTCAATAAGTATAAATGGAAAAAAACCCACAAATGAGTGCTTATATACTTAGTGTTGACATATCTTTATTTTATATTTGTGTGACATGAATATCCATCGCATCACACAAACACCAAGCTGAGAACATCATTTTTGCTTACTGTAATTGTGCCAGAAATTATTTGCTGACACTTGCATAACTGCTGAAACTTACCCTTTAAGCACCTTACTGATGTAACAGTTTTTTTCCCCCTTTCATAGCATTATGCCTTCAGGATTATGATTATTCTTTTACGCTGAGTTGGAATCCCTGGTGAGGAAAAAACCTCAGTACTGTGGTGGCACAAATAATTCTTCAAAATAAAATTAAAACTCTGGATGGGAGAGTCTGCTTGGTTATTAGTTGCCTGGAAGAGCTTGTTACAACCAAATAGAAGAAGCTGTCAACCTTTTGATGGTTTCCAGGGATGAAGGCTCCAGGACCTGAGGTAATTTCATTTGTCATCATCGCAAAACAGGAGAGTCACGTACGCTGCCAAAGGCTGCAGCAGAGGGGGTTCACTTGCCAATTGTCCTTAGGAACTGGAACACAAGGGAGAAAAGGCAAATATAGGAAACAAATTATTTCTAGCAGTTGCATTATTATCATCATCATGAAAAAGAGAGGAAGTGAATTTGGACATACTTATAATGATTTCCCAATTCTGAGCACAATCTTCCACTGATGAAGAGAGCTCTAGAAATCATGAATATTACTATCTCCTTTGTCATGGTGAAAACAGCCTCTGAGGAGTCTTTGATCAGACAGGGCCACGATGTTGGGCCAGGAGGAGGAAGAGAAAGGTGTGTGACCTTGGCAGAGCCCCCTTGCCAGAGAGTTAGCTATGGGATGGGGGAACCTCCCTAGTCGGAGAGGTATGACACTGGGACACACTGTGTCATGGGTTACAGACACAAAGGACACTGAGTCAAGGAGTCAAAAAGTGTCCACACAAGGTGGGGAGAGTGATGAATCCAACGGGCAGGCAAGGTGGCACTCCTATTCTGCTCAATGCATCCATCTGATCAGTCATGGATGGTCTTAGCCAGGAGCTTAGGCTAAAAGGAGAAGACCCAAGTCTCAAGAAAGGAAATTAGCAAGAACTGCAAAGAGCACAAGGACCTACATTACTAGGATAGGCTACTAAGTTGTAATGACAAACAATTCAGTGACACCAACCAATAACGAGTGTTTCCTATTCATGGAGTAAGGCTTTCATATTGGGAAAGGCACTAAGCTCATTGTTATTAGAGCTTGATGAAGATGTCACATCTCAAAAATTGCTCATCACCCTGCCTGTGGAAAAAAAAAGGAAACTTTTACAGAGTTTCGTATTAGTGATTGATGCGTCATCTTTTCACATAACTCATAAATTCACGTGATAACTCATCAGCCAGCGCTTCTATGAGGGGTACAAGAAACACCAGGAGGGAAGGGATCCCCAGTGACTGGCAGGCACCCCTTTTGGTTCTGTAGGAGACTCAGGTTAAGGAAGCGTGCACAGTCCAAGTCAGGGTCCAAGATCCAGTAGAGTTTCAAGAAGACAATGGAAGGGGTAAGAGAGGGGGACTTGGTATCATTCCCAAACTTAAACCTGCAAGGTGGAGGTGGGAAGCCTCATGGGGTAGGTAGAGCAACCACCCTTGCACAGCCCTTGGGAATTGCTTGGGATGGTGAACAACTTAACTCCTGAACTTCTTCCAACAGGTGAGGACAAGGCCACCACCACACTCCTTCTGCAGTGCTGATTCGCACAGGTGCTCCAAGGACTGCAGAAGTTACTGGTCATAATACAGACCTGAGAGAACATAGAGGTGGGAAAGGTGGGAAACTTGGGGAGAGAAGCCAAGGCTGGCACCTGCCTCTTGTCTTCCCCTGACTGATAGAGATGCATTTCTTTTCTTTTCAATAGAGCCACTGTGTGTCTCAAACATCCTTAAGAAAAGATACATCAGGCAGAATTTCTGAAGTTTGTGAAATTCCCCAATGGATTCCTAAAGGAAGCAGAGGACTACTGTTTGCTTAAGACTCTGGGGCAGAGGCTCACAGAGTGTAGTTCAAGACCACTTGTATATGCAACATGGGAAAGCTTGTCAAACAAGCAGTTCCCTGGGCTTCTCCCCAGACTTGCTGAATCAGAACTTCTGGGGCTGGAGCCCAGAAATTTGCATATTTCACAAGTTCCCCTGATAAGAAGTAAAGTTAGAGGACTGATGCCTTGAAGAGGAGTAAGATGGCCCCTGGGGTGACCCAGGCTGCTGCTTCCCAGAAATGGAAAAGAAAACCCTTCTAGTTCCAGGGGAATCCTGTCTCAGAGTAACTATTTGAAAGAGCCTGCTGAATGTCACGAGCTGGGCCCATTTTTATTCTGGTTCATAGCCTTGTTCTGGCTCCAGCCTTGTTCTGTCTCCACTTTCCCCAGCATTTACTGGAGTCTCAGCTACCGGTTGCTGTGATGGGAAAGGCAGGTGCTTGGGCCCACAGGAAAGAAGGTTCTGCTCACCGCAGGAGACAATTACACGCTAAGGAAAGGACAACCGTGGCTTGTCCTAGGCAACAGAGGGGAACCCTTGTCAGCATTTTAAAAAGCTGGCGCCATGCTTGAAAGGGGCTGACGGAGCCACTGATGGGTCTGGCTGAAAAACAATTGCTTACGAGCAAGATCAGTGTCAACTTTGAAGTTAGCCATGCTCGAATTAGCACTGCCGTAGTAACAAGCAGCATCAGCGGGGCTGAAATGACACAGCTAGGAAAGAGGCCCGTGTTGCAGGAAAATGCTCCTTCAGAAGGAAACCATGCAGGAGATTTGGAAGAGAGACCTGGGGCTGCTGGTTTATCTGCTTGTGAAAACTCGTGGAGCCAGCATGGGTTTAAGAGGCTCGCTCCTTGCAGAGTGACACGTGAACTTGGCAGGTGGAATGGGTCCTTTCAGGGTCATGGTGTCGGTCCCTTCCTCTCATGCTGTGTGCCCCTCAGAGTCAGGTAGCTCCCATTTTCTCCCAAGTTTCCAAGAGTGGGCTGCTATGCCTTTCCTGCTCACTGAGGGGATCTATGGGCAGCTCTGTGGCAAAATGAACCCCGACTGCCAAGCGGTGGAATATAGGGTCCATATTTGCCTTCTCCTTAGGGCGTCTCCTCTTGTATATGTGTAGGGAGTAATGGAGGTAGTTATGTGTACTCATGGGTTCCTCTCATTGCTCTTCTCTTACTTTCTGCATCAGCTGTCATCCCTAAACTCCTGATGGCTACTTTGAGATAATGGTCCAATGAAGTCCGTGAGCCAGGTCCCCTTCTCCTTGGGAGCTCTGGTGTGGGAAGGGATGGATAGGAATGTGGTTCTTCTTCCAATTAGCCTATCATAAGCCTTCACTTACTAAATTTCTTCTTATAGAAAATATGAGACTATCTCTCTTTAAGCATGAAATCACATCTCTAAAATCCTGGCTCAAAGGCAAATAAATAAAGAGAGAACATGTGACACATATCTTTTCAATTTAATTGGACTATTTTTTATTAATACTGCCAATGATACTGGTATGTTATTTGCCTCCTATTTTAAAGTGGCATCGATTCAGGTACCTACATCAGTCACATTAGAGATGTCACAAGAGAAAGCATTTTAATTTTTTTTCTGTGGCATATAAAACGAATGGCTATACTGGTATTAATTTATGAGAACAGTGTTTTCGCTCTTCCTTCTTTAAAACATACTTTAACCCAGCCCAGAGTATACAGTTGGCAGGGGTTATATAGGGCAAGCAGGGGTCCACTCCTGGCTTTCTGTGCTTGCACAGGGCAGTTACCTGACACTGCTTCACCCTGGCCTCCCCTCGTGCAAACTGGGCATAGTATGTATTACCTGAAGGTCATTTGTCAGCTGTATTACATAGATGAATAAAACAAGATCCTATAAACAGTTTCAAGTACGCAAAAGTGAAACAACCCAAAAGACTGGTCAAGGTTCATTGTTAAAAATCTTAAAAAAATGTTTTAACCTGGAAGAGGAGGAAGACACTATCTCCAAGCTTCCCGTTTGGGTAAGGCTCAGAAATGAAGATTAGGAATCACTTCTGGAAGGTTAGGGGTTGTGGGGGTTAGGAGAAACTCACAGCAAAGAAAAAAAGCTGAGCACAGCTCCTAGCTCAGCCATCTGGTGACTCCTGCCTTCACTCCCCTGTTGTCTCTCACCCGGTACAGCAGAGTGCCTGCCCTGGGACAGCAGGGGGTGGGTCAGAGGCTCTGCTGCAGCAAATACAGCCATCTAGCCATGAGACAGGAGAGCCCATTAATTGGCTAATTTTGCTTATAATGTCTGGTCACTGTTTGGCAGGCCCAGCTGTCTCTCCGATGGATTTGCCTGAGCTCATTTGGAGAACTGGCCTGGCTTGCAATGAGGTTTTGAACGATTTGATGGACATCTTCTTATGGCGCCAATAAGGCCAACTCTATTCTTTGTTATGCCTTTGCCCCAGTCTGCAGTCTAGGTCACCTTTTCTGGCTCAGATCCATCTGGGCCAGTGATTCAGACATAAATCTCCAAACTTGTGTTCCTTCCTCACCCCAGAGCTAGCTTTCAGGTGGAGAAAGACAGCTGGGAGCTCTTAGTTTGCCACCCTGTGCCTTGGAACAACTCTTCACATTGGACCCTTTCATCAAATAAGTCACTCCCCAACGGGTGGGTCCAGTGTCAAAATGCACACCAGTTCACCAACAACAATGAAATTCACGTTGTCAGGTGTTTTGAACAGCTGGGCTTGGGTATTCTCTTTCTCTCTCTCTCTCATGTGTGTGTGTTCTTAAGGTATCTTTGATTCTTGGTGAAACTCTGGAAACTCTAGAAACTCTGGAAATTTCTGAGCAAAGATGAGCTTCATGACCCCACCCTTTATTTTAGTTTAGAGCCTACATGTTTTCCTATATCTTTAAAATTTTTGTTTTCCAAATTTCTTTCAGGTTTTGGAGACACATTGACATCTTCATTCCAACACCTGAGTCTAAAATTCATGCCCTTTTACATTGAGAGAGTCTCTCACGATCTTCAAAGTCTAGGAAATCCTAACCCAAACCTCCTTTTATTCTCCACTTCTCTCACCCTTTTTCTATGCCCATGTTGGAATCGACTTTGTATTGATTTGCAAAGTTCCATCCTCTTTTTATCAAAGGTTTGCTGAAATCTCGTGGTCACTTCGCCCAGGGGAGGGATGATGATGATTTACCCTGACACCCACTGCACAAATGTCCTCTCCCTCAACTTTCACATAGTGAAGGGTCTTTCCTTTTTCCTTTTTCCCAATGCCCGTGGCTTGGTGTGTGTGCTTTCCCATCCTGGTGGCATTCAGAGTACAAATCCTTCAGTGTCGGGCTTTAAAAATATTTTTAAAATTTCTTCTTCATTTTTCTTATTTTGAGAGAGAGAAAGAGAGAAAGAGAGAGAGAGAAAGAGAGAGAGAGAGAGAAAAGAAAGAAAGAGAATGTGTGTGAGAGAGCCTTCATTGGCTGGCTTACCCCTCAAGTTCCCACAAGAGTCAGGGCTAGGCCAGATGTAAGCTAGAAGCCTGAAACTCAACTCAGATCTGTATCTGGGTGGCAGGGACCCAAGGACTTAAGCCATCATCCCCTGCTTTCCAGGACGTGCCTCGGTAGGTGGATGGGAAGTAGAAGAGCCAAAACTTGAACTAGGTTCTATGATTTTGGATGCAGGTGTTCCAAGCAACAGCTTATCCACTGCAGCTCACACTTGACCCACAGACATTATTTTCAAGCTCAGTTGGTCTGCTTGCTGCTACAGGAGATTATTTGGTTCTCCTGCACCATGACAGAGCTCTGGATTGACAAATGCCAAAATTTTTCTCATAAACAAATGAGTGGCCCGATTAGATATTAATTCTTCCAATATGTAGGATATTTGGCTAAATTTTCCAATGTGCCCATGTCTCAGTACCCACAACAGATGTGCACAAAGAAGTGCCACTCTGCTTTCTACTAGACTTCCACTCCCATTCAGCTAGTTAGCAGAAATGAAAACCTCGTATTACAAAGAGCAAAAACTTTGTTGCCTTGATCTTAAATTTCTAATAAGCACTTTTTAAATTTCTAATAAGCACTGGGTATCTGGCTTATTTTTCTTTGGGAAATAATTCAGTTAACAAACAGTTATATTTCCTGCAACCCAAATCCTTTTGAAATTTTCCTTCTTAATGAAATTTTGACTCTGGAGTTGATGGGTGTGTGTGTTTGTGGGGTGATGATGGAAGTGTATCTTGGGGCCTTGGTACAAAATCATGAGCATCTTGGAAGAAATGTCCCTCACTACATTTGAAATGAGGATCTCTCCTTAGGGCTCACATTTCACTGAAAATCCAGTGCATGGGCCAAACTCAGCAACGGCTGATTTGTGGTTGTGACCCTTGTGGCCTGGGCAAATTTGAGAGTTCATCAAGACTGGTTTTTAAGGGACCTGGCGGGGGGATCAGTTTGTGGGCGAGAGTCTGCGTCCAATTAGGACTTGGTGTGCGAGCAGGGTCGACTTCTGCTCTGAAGACAATTTAGGGTTGCTCTAAAGGGAAACCACATCCCATGCACAGACATGCATAGGCAGGCATCCATATCTGGGTCATATATGGTCTACAATGTGTGGGACTCTTCCCACTGAATTCACTTGTGTACATTCAGGCTTAGGGAATTGAACTTGGAAAAAAATACAGAAAATTTCCTGTGGTAAGGAATTGAGAAACCAGGACTGAAGGAGCAAGGGCTCTGCTACATGAGCCATGACTATCTGGTTTCCATGGCTTTTGTTGTGCTTCTGCTGGATGAACAGAGGTCAACTGCTGTCCTTACTTTGGCATTCTGACATCAAAGGAGAATTTCCAACACAGCAATAATTTGCCAACATAGTGCTGAAAGGGCATGGTACAGCCTAGTGATCAGGCCCAGGGAGGCATGCAGGCCTGCTTGGCTCCCCAAGATTCTCTCTACATAAAGCAATTATGTCTGCCTGCAAAGTTCCTTACCAATCAAATCACAGCATCATGCTGAAGCAAGACAAATGCAAGCCTACATTTCTTGTTCGGGGAAATAGCCTAAGTGAATTATTTTGAAAACTTAATTGTAAGATATGCCTGTTCAGAGAGAGAGAGAGAAAGAGAGAGCGAGAAATGAAAGGGCATATTGGAATGGCTATCCTTATCCTGTGAAATTCCAGCTGTGTAAAATAAATGTCTAGTGTCTGCTGATAGAAGACAGAAGGAAACTGTTAGGAAAGTTCTGCCTTTTTTGCAGCACCCTAAAAAGTGATACAAAATCAAAGCAAGAAAGCCAGCAAGAGAGGAGAGTGTGAAACCATATTCAGATTACTCCCCAAAAAGAAATGCAAAACAGCGTTGTCATCCCCTCTCCTGCTTATAGGTGTTTCTTTGTTTTCAATTGGGCCTTTTTTTTTCTCCACATCTAGTTTGATAGGGAGCAAGAAGACTGAATGCTACAACATGGTTGACACCATGAAGTTTCCATTATGTGGCTGAAGTTTAGAAGAGTTTTGTGCTACTCTGAGGGAAGATATGGAAAAAAAAAAGATGCGTGCAGACGTTTTATATGTTTATTCGTGCTGACTTTTCATTTACAAGCAAAAATCCTGGATGTCTAGAAATAATTGAGACCTTGCATTATGTATAAATCAATGTAGGCGAATGCATAAACAGCCAGATAACAGGGAAGGCACAGAGTAACGGAAAATCATATAATTTTGTGACACACTGGTTGCTGCTTTTCTTTTGGGGGAGCGAAGACGCACGCTTGCCTATGCAGTCTGGTTTCCAGGACATGCCCTTTGAAATGTCTTCATAAACATTATCTTATCTTTGGCATTCTTGAGTCTTCACCCAGAGTCTGATGTCTCTGGGATAATGACAGGGAATGATCACGCGGGCCGAAGAACAGTATGCTAAGCATGCGGCGCAAAGCCCTGCTCGTCGGACGAAGACACTGCTCTGTGCGTATTCTGTGCAGCAGCAGCCAAAAGGACGAGGCGCCTTTATACTGTCTGATAATGCAGTTCTTTGAAACATTGCTGGCGGACTTTTCTTCACATCATGTCACACAGGACAAGAAACGGGACAAGCCCTCTCTGCTTCTCGATTCATCGACCTGCCATACAATACAACACACTAGCTTTTCAAGGACCCTTGAATGAGGCCCTGTGCCTGCAAGGGAAATTTAATTGGATTTCTTTATGGGTTGCAACAATCCAATGAAAAATTATGTAAGAATGGCATGATTCACTTTCAGCATGCATTTGAATAATGATAATTTTTTATTTATAACAAGAATTCTTAAAAAAAAAATAATAAGAATTTTTAAATGAAAACACCCAGCAACAGCACTTTTCAGCACAACCAGACCAGCTGGCCCAGCTTCCTCCTCATCAGTTTGTGTTGTATGAATGTTTGTGTCATTGTCCCAGCTTAGAAAAAAATTTTAATGCATAGGTTGCAAAGCATTCAGAACTGAGTCGAAAGCTTTTTCAAAAGCACCTGGTTTGGCTTTCTGGAGGAATAATATTGTCTTTAACAATGTCCCCTGCTTTGAGCAAAAGTGCATTTTTGCATCTGGGAGAGAAGGAAAATGTCCATCCTCCCAGCCATTCTTTGGGTCGTCTTTGTGACATGTGAAGATTAAGTCCTCTGTAGCATTTTGACATTTCCAAATTGGTTGAAACAGCACATGGAGGATTATTTCTTACCCTGCTCTTAGTAGTGGGCAAGTGGCTAGTATCAGCCTAAAACTCCTTTCTTGGTATTTCTTTATGAAGTCCCATCTTCTTCTTTCCATGGTCCCAGGGTACTTCCAGGCACCTGGAGTTCATTGCACCCACCTCCATCTGCAAATATGCACACAGGTGAGATACCTGGTGGCAGTAGGCTTATCTTCTATGTGACCTCAGCTGTCCTTTCACTTATTCATGGTCCCTTATTCATGGATTCATACATTCTTATAAAGACCTGAAGATAGGTTTTACATCTAACTCTGCTAGAAAGCATACAAACGGTCCTGGGTTCAAATGTCACCTCTTCTGAAAGTTTGCTACAGGCCCAGCACAGTAACTCAGATGACTATCTACTCGCCTGGCGTGTGCCAAGATCCCATATGGACACTGGTTTGTGTACCAGCTGCTCCATTTCCCATCCAGCTTTCTGCTTGTGGCCTGGGGAAGCAGTCGAGGATGGCCCAAAGCCTTGGGACCCTGCACTCACATGGGAAACCCTGAGGAGACTCCTAGTTTCTTGTTTCAGATTGGTTCAGCTCCAGCCATTGCAGCCACTTAGGGAGTGGGTGGAAAATATTTCTCTTGTCTCTCCTTTCTGTAAATCTGCTTTTCCAACTGAAAGAAGGGAAGGAAGGAAGGAAGGAAGGAAGGAAGGAAGGAAGGAAGGAAGGAAAGAAGGGAGGGAAGGAGGAAGGAAGGAGAAAGAGAAAGAAAGAAAAAAAGAAAGAAAATAAAGAAAAACAAAAAAGGAAAAAAGCAGGAGGAATAGAGGAAAAAAGGAAGAAAGAAAGAAAGGAGTGAGTGAGGGAGGAAGGATTGTACAACACTGTACTTCACTCCAACGAGAGTGCTCCTCCTCTGTGGCCTCAGCGCTTCTTGTGTGTATCCCCTTCTCCATTACAGACCCCATTAAATGATTGTACCTGTACCCCATCCCACCTAGCAGACAATGAGCTGAATACATGCACTGCTGACTGTGTTTCTCACTGTGTCCTCAAAACAGTTCCTGCCCACAATACACATATTTAATAGTTATTAAATGTGTGAATGAATTGGTAAGCAGATAGATGAACTCAGAATACAGGTATTGCCCACATACACATGCACGGCAGAAAAAAATCCATTTTCCTAAGAAGCAGTATGAAAGGCAGGATTTTACTCACCTGAATCAGACCTCCATACTGGACTTCTACAGAAATACTCACAGCATCATACTCAATCCAGTAAAAATAAGACACCTAAAGCCTCTACAGAGGAAAAATTTTAAATACATATATAAAAATTTGAACAGGGTAATCTCTTCATAATAATAATAATGGTCGCTGACATTAACATTTACAGTTTTCAGAGTACATTTATAATCTCATTCTTGTATGTGTTCAGAAAACATTCACAGAAAGCCTGTATTGCTTCAATCATTTCATTATGATGGTCTGTATGGAGCCATGGCGGTGAACAAAATAGGCCTCATGCAGCTTACATTCCAGTGCAGGAAGTGAATTTTCAACAAATCACTGCACATGCAAGTAGAACTAAAAACCCAAGAGCTGTGAATGAAAGTAGCAGAATCCTAGGAGAGTAGACAAGGCATTTTATTTCACTTGAGTTTTACACCTTTGTGAAGGCTGCAGACAAGTGTCTGTCATCACATATTTAAAGGACAAAGCTCGCAGTGGCTAGCAGGAGTGGAAGAGGATAATGCAGTTCTCTGACTTCCAAGTGGAATGGAGCAATGCTGAAATGCTTGCGCTTCAGAACGTGCACTCGGGACACTGCATGATTAACTTAGAGGCGAGAAGTCCCAGTCTTGTGAGGGAAAATGAGTGGAGGACAGAAAGCAGGCCCTTATTGGTGTACAATGTCTGGGAGGATTACAAGTCTCGGTGTACATGTTTGTGTGGCATGCTAGATGTGTGTAGGAGGAAGGTGTTAACATTGGTGGTCTCCAGCCTGTCATTGCTGCAATGAAAATTACCACCATTTGGGCATCTACGCCCAAATGTGATTAATGTATTTATAGTGTGTTAGTTCCCATTGTGTAGATGATTTCACAGGAGACAAGAGGGCTAGTGCTCAGGGAAAATAAGGTCATTGTCAATGCACAGAGCTTGAGGGTGACAGGGCTGGGAGCTGACCAAGTCTGTGACCTCAAAACTTGTGTATGTTGCTGTCACCTCCTGTGCTTTATGTTGCTGTCACCTCCTGCGCTTTATGTCAAGGGTCTTCTCTCCTGCAAAGCTCATGGTTTTATCTTTTTATGTTTGTTTCCTTACACCAAAGCCCACACATTGAAAGATTCTGCAGACAGCTCGGCTGCTGTCATGCTAGGAAGTCACAAAAATGGCGTTTAGGTTATAGATAAGAACCTTTGCACATTTACATAGATGCACGCATTCATGCATATGGCTATGCTTTCTTGCCACAAAGTAGAGGCCCTCAAATGTGTTCAGGGCCTCTCTGACTTCAATGGGATCCACATGCGCACATCTGGAGATGGTGTTTGGCTAGTTCAAGAGAAATGAATTGTCATTTTCAGTGACCAGAGAGAGAAAACTTGATCCAAAGGCCTCCTTTTGCCATGGGAAGTAGCTTTGTTGGTAATATTCCTAATCTTCCCTTTCAGCGAATGAATGGGGGAATGACGCATCTTGCCAAGGGTCATGAGGAAGCGTGGTGCATGGGGGAATTGAGCGTTCAAGGGAGGAAACACAATCACAGGAGTTGTAAACCACTCTATTCAACTGCACTCCCAATAGCTCCCACCCCTCACATTTCAGTCACTTATAACTTTATGACAAATTCTCCTTTAGGGATAGGACTTTCCAAGCCCAGTTTCTGCTCCCTGAAGGCTAGTTTTTTTATGGGAAATTTGTGCAACATCAGCACATCTCTGTTCAAGTGTGAGAAACACAAGATTTCATCTGTATTCCCTCTGCCAACACGAAGGAGACGGTCAGCAGCAGCCTCCCCTAAGGTGGTCATCCTGGGGGTTTCTCTTGTTTCCAAGAGTCCATGGCTTGGATCATGGCTATGATGAAAAACAGCATCATCCTCTTCAGAGATGTCTGGATCAAGGACAGAGCCAATCAACGGATATTGCTGGTGGATGGAATCAACTGTGAGGGAGATTGGGAGGAAGTTATGAACCAACAGGGAGATATTACAACCCAGAAAAGATTAATTGAAAGGAACTCCTTTGATGGAAGGAGGGAATGGGGCAAATTTCCAGGCTGAAATAGGAAAACATCCTGCTAGAATGTTCTCATCAGGGCACAGGCAGAAACCTTGAGCTGTCTCTGCGACTATGTAGTTGATGCCTCATTTTTTCTATCAAGGGCACACCCCATATGAAGCCATCAGCCTTTTGTCCCTCATCCATATCTCTATGATTGAAGTTACTATCTCCATTTTGCAGGTCAGAAAATGGGAGCCTGCTCAGCTGACATATATTTGGAGGGTTTATCATGAGGGTTTAGATGGTTTACATTTTTTTTTTCTTAAGAAGGTCTCATTGTAGTTAGGCAAGGCAGAAGCAGGCATATGGTAAGTAGTGATAAGAGAAATGAAGGAAAAGAAAGAAGGGTGGGAGGTGATATCATGTGGTCCCTAAACTGAGCCCTGAGTAGGTGTGTCCTTAGTCTGTTTCAGGACCACTGAGCATGCTAGGGAAGCTGGAGCACAAAGAAGGGAGATGGGAATATGAATAAAGTCCAAGAACGGGTCAACAGCAAGATCACATTGGGCTTTGTGGACTTGGAACAGTTTTATATTTTATTCTAATTGCAAAACCAAGGCAGAGGAGGGTTTACAGCAAGGGTGCATGTTAAAGTGTAATAACTTAACAAGGTGAGCATTTAGCTCTCACTCAGGGAACATCTAGAAATAGCTAGATAACTCTGCTTCATCTTTCCCTGAAGGGTGATGGTGGACAACAGCCAATTAAGTGGAAGGGGAGATAGGAAGAGGAGGGATTTTTCTCCATCTGGAGCACAACCTAGGCATTGTTTATGTCACCTATGGTTATGTCCTGACACATGGACACACCAACTATAAGAGAGGGTGAACAATGGATCATTAATGCCCAGGTAAAAGTTGGAAGAGACAGTGTCTATTACGAAAGGAAGAAAGGAGGATGGATCCTGAAGGCAAGGTAGGTGTCTGTTGTGGGTTTTGGGTGGTGCAATGACATGGTCTGACTTCTGTTTTCAAAAGACCACTCTCAATGTCAAATTGAAGAATAATCTGGATGATGGGAATGGAAGCAAAGAGACTAGTTAGGAAGTGATTTAAATAATCCTGTTAATGAAATAGCATAGATGTAGATGATAAAAGATTGTGAGAAATATACAAACTGCAGGCATAATTAAAGGTGAGGATAGAAAGATTTGACAATGGATAAAGATGCCAGGAGTGACACGCATGCAGAGAGAATAAAGAATGGCTCCCTAAGTGTTTGGCTTGAATCCTAAAGGAATGGATTTGCTATCTGCCAAGATGTGGAAGATTGGATAAAGGGCAGGTTGAAATGACGAGTTTGCTTTTGTACATATTGAATTGAAAGGCCAATCAAACATTCAAACAGAAACATCTAGAAGGAAGCTGCAATTTGACCCTCTAATTTAAGAGGAAGATCAAGACTGCAATTACAAATTGGAGAGCTGTTGAAGTTAAGATGATTTGTAAGGCCACACACAGGGATTTAATGAACTTTATCCAGGACCTGGCATATCCAAGATCCCCAAACACATGTTGATCTTCTGACAAATCCTGTGCATTTTGTTTGAGGCCTCCTGAGTACTCCAGACCCTCATCTAGAAACTCTGTTCAGCCCTTTCAGAACATTGTTCATTGTTCTGCCTTCTTCCTCTTCCCCAACACTGTTTCAACTTGATTAATACCATCACCATTTACTAGAGAAAGGAAACAAAACATGCTTCAATCTAAGAAAGAGGCTATGAGAGAAAGAATTAAGCAAGAAGCCAGAAACCCCAAAATTAAAACAAACAAACAAACAAACAAACTTGAAATGAAAATAGAGCTGAGCGACAATGGAAAATCACGAAGGAAAGGGAATTGGCCCTAAACACATTGGTTACTGATGAAACAAGATGGGGATTGGCCTCTTGAATGCCAGTTGAGATGTAAATTGGTGCCCTGCATTGGAAGACAATCTGACAATTTCTTATCAAAGTAAACCTAGTTCTTATCCTACGATTCATGAATAGTGTTCAATGGCATTTAAATAAATCAAAACTTATGACCCACACCAAAATTTACACATGAATATTCACTGCAGCTTTATTCATCATTGCCAAAATTAGTACACAACCAAGATGTCCTTCAGCAGGTGGGTGGATAAGTCAGCTGCGATGTTTCCATATTGTGGAACAACATTCAATGCTCAGGGGAAATGAGCTATCAATCATGCAGAGGCATGGAGGAACCTCAAAGCCGTGCCCCAAGTGAAAAAAAACAAAAAACACAACATAGAATTCCAACCAGATGGCAAAAGGTAAAACTACAGAAACAATAAAAATATCTGTGGTGTCCAAGAGGCTGAAGGGAAGGAGGGGTGATTAGGCAGAGCACAGGGTACTTATGCAGGCACTGAAATTGCTCTGTAAGCAACCCTGCAATCCTGGCTATTTGACTTTGTGTCACACAAGACTTGGACCCTGGAGTTATTCATGGACTTGGTGGATAATGATGTATGTACCTGGTGGATAATGATGTATGTACTTTGAATATTGCTTCATCCATTGCAGCAAGATATCATGCCAATGCAAGGTGCTAAAAGTAAAGAAACAGGATAAAAGCGGGTGAATGGGAGAGGGAATAGGAGGAACTTGCTATACTCAAATTTCTGCAAGCCTAAAACTGTGTTCCAGAAAACCACTAATGTAAAAAAAAAATGCTTGCTTTTGAAAGTTTAGCTATTCCTGTGACATTTAAGAAAAATAAATTTATTGTATAGATCAATATATCTTATCTGCTTGAATTTGAGTTCTGCACCAGATCCCCAGTCACTGGCCTTCAGGGGCCTCAGCTCAGAGGAACACAGAGCAACATGCAGAGATGCTCCAATCTCCCCTTTTTAGAGAGGCTGGTACTGAGGCCCTGAGAGGGGAGCTCACCTGCCTGGCTGGCTAGGCTCCCTGGGGCAGGTTTCTGGTTGAGGTTCCAGGTTGTGCTTTCAATTTCTTCCTCGGGTCATCTTTCCCCAGACCTCAGGAGCTTGGCCCCATTTCTCTCCATCCTTCCCAGATGAGAAAAAAGGACCATCTGGACTTATGTTTTTATAGAGGCACATGTTGAATTGTTGAGGCTTGGAAACTGAGGAGGAAAAACCCAGAGTGGAGACATCAGACAAGGGAAGCTATGGAAAAATGCGCCATGCCTGTCATCACAGCTACTTGACTGCCTGTTTCTGGCTACAGTCCCACCTGGGCAGCCCTCAAAGCAGGTCACGTAAGAGTTCATTTGCTATTTGTCCCAGGCTGGTACTGTGATCTGTGCTAAAACTTGGCCTGTGTACCCAGGCCCTTTTCCCTGAAAAAATCCTGAAGACTGCCTTAAAGCACCAGCCCGGGAGGGGGGGTGGCTATGATGTTGAAAATTCCCTAGTTAGGGTCCCTCAAGGCAAGCCCTGGCCTCTTTCGGGGTCCAGATAAAGCAGAAAAGCTTTCCCAACTTGGAAACGGCATAGGGCCCGTATCGCCCATTTATTGTGTAGACCGTGATAGGGAAAGCAGCTCACATCCATCGGAGCCTGAACTTCAGGGTGCTTTCTTGTTAGGAATTCACAGCTGCAGGCTAGCTTCCTAGCATCTCTTTGCCTCCATCTCCCATCTGTAAAATGGGACTGATAATAGTACCAATGTCACAGGGCTTAAAAAGCGCCAATCATGTGAGGAGGTAATATGCATAAGGCACTCAGAACAACCCCCACCTGCTTTGAGTGTGTTAAGGGGAAAAACTTCAGATAGAGTCAGTCACCTCCCTGCGGTCACACAGCTGGTGAGTGCATTGCCTTCTTGCCTTCTTGGACAGGAGGGAGAGGGGAGCTGGGGGCTTCTTCTGAAATGAGTGTATTCACTCTAAAATGAATGTAATTTGGACACCAAATGCCTTGGAGAACATTGGCCTCTAATAGAGAAAATATGATTTAGTGGCTGATTTTTACACTAAACAAATTTACTGTGTTGTCTAAATGAGTCTCATGACAAGACCAAAGCAGTTCTTTTCCCCAGATTACCAATATCATATGTTAAGAAGAGAAAACCAGATGGCTCTTAAACTGGTGTCAGTAGAAATATAGATAGGTGGGCTGTTTTTTATAGCTGTTGGCATATAAAATAAGTCATTATTCTAAATAGAAAAATATTGATGATGTCATCGAGGCCATGGAAAGACACATCAGCCTGATTTGATGAACGGAAAAATCAATAGATACTTTCCAAACAAGATGACGTGCCTTCTTAATTGGTTGTGTGAGTGTGATATATAATGTGCTGCAAAGGTTCAAAGTTAATTCTCCTTGGTTTGGGGTTTTGATTGTTTCTGTAGGCAAGTACTTTTGCATCCATTTAATACCATATTAATAATAATCATGGTACCTGTTGTGTGCTCTTTATTTTAGAGGGCACTATTAATTGATATGTTAGCCAGTATCCCAGTAAGGAGACTGGTATTTTTTTTGGAGTCCCAGGTAGTCAAGGGATGGTGGGGGAGGTGCTGTTGATCCACACTTAGTACATAGAACATCAGACCAAGGGTATCCCATTTCCTGTGGGATATTAACTCAGAGGTGGGTGACTTCTCAGATAAACTCAATCATTTCTGGTTGTAGGATCTCTGAGCTATACAAAGGAAGTCAAGCTGGACTACAAAGATGCAACATGTTTGGGGACATCTTGTGGCTAAAAGGTCTTGAGGTCAGAGTAGGAAAGTTTAAACGGAAGGGAGGTGACCGTTTGCTGTTGCCCTGTGTGGCTTCCATTTGAAAGCTGTGGAAAATGTCCCTGATATGTAACTTCCTAAGACACAAGCACCAGGAAGCACAACAGAGCTTGTCCCCAGAAAGCCTTGATAACCTTTTGTGTATGTCTTAGTGACTTTTCTTGATTCTGCATAGTCTGGGGGAGAATTTCCCTTCCAGAAACTAACTGCCCATGTGAATGAAAAAAGAGGGAGTAGATTCTGAAAATCTGTCGGGG
Organism: Ochotona curzoniae; assembly: GCF_017591425.1. Taxonomy (NCBI): domain Eukaryota; kingdom Metazoa; phylum Chordata; class Mammalia; order Lagomorpha; family Ochotonidae; genus Ochotona; species Ochotona curzoniae. The sequence goes on along the minus strand of NW_024467106.1, from coordinate 45,397,564 downwards.
AAAGCCAAGCTAGCAGGAATCTCAGATGCTGTTCAGAGGCATGCATTCAGCATTATGTTACCCCTACTCCAGCACCTTACCCCGGGACGTCTAAAATTCCTCTTTCAAAATTTGGTTCAAGTCCCAGCTCAACTGCCAATTTCAGTCCCCGATTCCTGTGCATCCTGGGATGCTGGTGGTGCTTCGAATCCTTGATCTCTGTCACCCACACGGGAGATCCAGGTTCGATTTCTGGCTCCTGGCTTCAGCTTGGCTCCATCCAGACTGTTGTGGGCATTTGGATCATTGGGTGGATGATTGCTCTTTCTTTGTGTCTTTGACTCTCTCCCTTTCTCTCAAATAAATACGTAAGAAACAGTTTAATCAGAAAAAGTTTGGTCTGTTTCCTTCATTGTAGATAGGAGGGGATTCAGTTCACAGCATAGTCTAACAAACACGAGATGAGTGTTCAGTTGGAATGCTTGCGTTTCGGTCCCAGCTCCACCTCCAATCCAGCTTTGTACTGATCAGCATTCTGGGAGGGGGCAGATTGTGTCTCAAGCACCTGGATCCTTGTGCCCTGCTTAGGAATCCCTCATGGTGTTCCTTGTTCCAGCTTTTCACCTGGCCCACTGTTGGCTATTTTGTAAGGCATTTGGAAGAGTGAACCGGTGGGTGGGTGGAAGGTTTCCCTGCTTCTCTCTCTCTTTCTATCTTTGCTCCCCATGGTGAGAAAAGAAACAAAATTTAAAAAATATTTACTCAGCACTGTGTTGTTTGAGTGACAATAGAAGAGAAAGTAAAATATGTGGCCTTCTACGAATCTGATTTGTGAAACACCTGAATTTTGCAGAAGTTAAGGCGTGAAAGGAAAGGAGGAAACATCGGAGAGAGGACTAGGTCGGGACAGGGACAAGGGCTAGAAGTGTGAGTGACAGGAATGACAAGGGCAGTCCTGGCCTGTCATGGGTAGTCTCCCTTCCTGTTGCCTGCCTCTTACATATTATAGCACCTTGGCCTGTGTGGGAAATTAACATTGCACAGGTCAAGTGACAGTCACTATTTCAGGCCCCTGCTCCTGTCCTAGGTATCCCTGAGTAATACCTGATTATATTGCCCCAAGAAACAAAAATGGTGGGCGCTTAATTATAATGAAAGATGAGGGGGTAAGAGTCTGATTGTAGGCACCCGAGGAGTGTGGTACACAGAGCATGTAGCTAGAGTGAGGACCATAGAAGTGTGAGAGGTCAAAGACAGTAGCTATGTGGGTGGGCTAGGAGGGCAGCCTGGACACTTGGCACAAACTGGAGAAATATCTCCAGTCTCAGCAAAGGCTGCCTGAACACAGAGTGCACGTTAGAAAGCAAGGCAGCTGTCTCCTTCCAGAGCAACTCATATTTACAATGACTGACACTGACCACGATTTATAAGCCTGCCGGGTAGGAGGGCAGCCCCTACGAATGCAGCCCCACGTCAAGAAGGAGTCACTCCTTGGCACACCTTCACGCCTCTCCATCAATCTGAGTGACACTCTTTATGGTTGTCTTCCCAGTCCAGGGTCAGGGCTGGGGAGGCTGGGTTCCCCTGGCTTCCCTTCCCTTGGAGGATGTCAGGACCCTGGCTACAAGCTTTCCCACCAGCCCTCCGAAGGGTCTTGTCTGCCTCTACGCAGTTGGGCTGTCTATCATCAAGGCCCACTCATAGCTGGGAAGGTGGCAAATTACTTTGGCAGGTGTTGTGACTCATTCTCATTAGATTTCAATCAATTGCCATTTCCAATCAGACTAGCCTCATACTTTCTCTATGGAATGCCAACTTCAAGGTTTCCTAGAACTGAAATTTCTCCTCTTGGATAACAATAACAATGCTAATGATATTAATAATAACAATAATAATAATAAGAAGAAGCATTAGTATTTATTGTAGACTTGAGACCACCTAAGCTTTTTTTAAATTAATTTCTCTGAATCTCCAAAGAAGCCTGCCAGGCTGCCTCTGTTGTCAGCCCCACGTCACCGCAGAGGAAGCAGAGGCTGTGGGTATTGAAGCAGCTTCCCAGGAGCTACTCCATGCATCAGTAGGACAGCTGGGTTTCACACCCAAGGGCGACTTGTATGTTTCCAGAATAAAGCCAGTTGGCCAAGATTTCCACATATGCTATTTCATCCACTTCTCAACACTAGAGAAGCTCTGGAAAACAATAAGAATTATGATTTCCTATTTTACAAGCAAGAAAACTGAATGTCAGAATTTCAGGTGTCTGTGGTGGCCTAACAGTCAGGTCAGAGGGAAGCTTTGAACCCCAGTTTCTTGTTGGGCAACTCAGCATTGGGAAGTGACGCCTTGGCTTGGGGTGGAGGGGATTTGAGAGTTAGGGGTTCCTGAAGCTTCTTCCAGCCATCTCCTCTAATCCCAAGGACTCTACTTTCCTTTCACAGTTGCTAGAACAGAGGAAAGAATTTACTGCTCCAGGAGGTAAGCAAGTTGTCTTATTTAGAAAACCCTGTTCAGACTTCCTTAGCTAAGATAAGCACTTGGTTGAATGTTTGGTTTTTCAATGGAATTCTTTTGCAGAAGTCTGAGGCCTACCCTATCTAAAGAATATTAATTAGGAAATGATTAAAGGATATTGGACTTCCGTTCTGTGCCTCAATATTTATGAGGAATGCATATTTATGGAAATGTTCATTTTGTAATCTTTGAATTTCTTCTCTTAGTTTGCATACTGAGCTTAATTCTGTCAGGTTTCTCCGAAATGCAGTTGCTAAATAAGACCTAAATCTATTCAATATTGACTCCAGTTTGGGCACGCAGAAGCAGTATTTGGATTATTTCAGCAGCTCTTTCATGGAGGGGACCGCTCGGGGTGAATGGCTGTTTGCTCCCAGGCAAGAGGTCTACACAGGGATTTCTGACATGATGCTAGCTGTTTCTTCTACCATGGGATTGCTCGTGAAAAAGAAGTTGACAAAGTTAAAACTGGCCTGTGGGCTATTTCCTGTAGCGAAAACTATAAATTGGACTACACTAAATAAAATACAATAATTTGTTCTCGAAATTAGCGTATGCACGTTCTACCCATAAAACCATTGCTCTGTGAGGTGCAACTGGATTTCATTTCAGTGGTCTTGATTTATTGTTGGATTTGTTTTATTTTGAGGGGGTGGGGACAAGGCCTCTGTGGGACAAATCTATTACAATGGTCGACAAGAATAGATTTTTAAAGGTTTATTAACCTTAAGAAGTTTGACTCAGTGGGTTGAAAAATTGCAAATGTGAAGATGAATTTTAAAAGGCCTCAAGATGTACATGTGCAATTTAAATTGAAATATCTGTTGAGAGCTGGGACAGATCTTCCTCTGTCTTACTCTTCCCGGTAATGCCATTCAGTCTGCACTCGCTTACCATGCAGGTTGGGACTGTGGGGAATAGGACAGTTGAGTGGCTGGCAGGGGCCTATTGTGGGCATCCTCTGACGTCATGAAGCCAAGAGGGAAGCCTCAGGAAGGGGCATTTTGGTTGAAAGCGCAGGGTGGGGGTAATAGATGGCAACCCTCTTTTGGGTTAATTTTTTAATTTTCTGTAGAAGATCAAAGACAAATGCCGTAAGAATAGCTTAAGAAGGGCCACAAATATCTTTATGGGATAACAATCTCAGAAACGGGTTGCAGACTTGCATGGTGGCACTAAGCACAACAGTCAAGAGATCAAAGCAACCTAAGTGAATAAGTGGATAAGTGGCACATACAGGTTCATGCAGCTCTTAAGGGTGGGGATGCATGCGAAGGCATGCATCCTTGTGGGACCATCACGGCGTGTACAGGACGGACACAGCCTAAGACATCACTGTTGCTTAGAATGCAATAGGATAGAAATGGATAAGTTGTCAAGAAAAGGAATTGGTTTGGCTCCTAGACTGAGAGGTTGCGTCTGGTGATGACTTTCTGGAGCAGTCCTGACGCAGTGCCTGACACAGTGCAGGGCATCAGGCAGGGAGAGACAAGGAACATGCATGTGCCTGTGGGTCCTCCTCTGATGAAGTCACCATCATTCCAGCCTGGGGACCTCTCCTTGATGAGCTAAGGCAGCCCTTGTCACTTTCTCAAAGTCCCATCCCTAAATAGCAGAGTCTGTCTACATTTCCATTTCTGCATAGCTCACAATGGTGTCTTGGAAGCTCTACCATGAGTTTCACATAACATAAAGCATATTTAAACCATAGCATACATGTTAAATTTCTTGAATAATACATTTAAAAGTTAAAATATACTAAGGGAGAAAAAAGAAGAGAGGGACTTTGCAAGTCGCTGGACAAAGTGCAACTACTTTAGGACCTAGAAAATTCCTAACGCTGTCCTATCAACCAAGTAATTCCTTTAGAACTCTTCCTTTCTCTCTGTCTCTCCTCCTCTCTTTTCGTTTTATTTATCCCAAATACTCTCTTTTATTAACTCATTGCTGGCTCATGGATTATACGGTGGCATCATTTTCCCAAGAGACTTTTTTATCTCCTTTTTCTCACCTATGTTTTGGTTACTCAATGGCATGTTTCTTTCATGTAGCTGTAATTTGCTGTTGTTGTTGTTGTCGTTGTTGTTGAGGCTGTTGTTCTAACTCATACCAATTGTTGACCTTGTTTCATGGCTTCTCAACCATGGAAATGCATAATGATAGAGTACTGCAGTCTACCATATCCAGATGTGGGGGTATAATGCAACATGTGTCCCTGCTTCTGGATGAAAGATGGATTCCCAATGAAACTGTTGGACAAATGTAGACACAGCATGGATGCTAGACTGTCTGGCTTTGTCTGTAGCAGCAGAGTTGGAGTACACTTAAATAAGAGACTGATGGAATTATAATTCCTTATGAAGGACTTTACCACTGTAGTAAAATGGGGAAAATCTGTCGGGAGTGGGAGTCTGGGGGGAAATCCCAGTCTATCTGAAATTGTAATGCATAATTCAAAAATTCAAATAAAAATGTGTATCTAAACATTAATTAATTAATTAATTTTAAAAGTCTTTAAAAGAGGGGGGCCTGGTGCAGTAGCCTATCAGCTAAAGTCCTTGCCTTCAACGTATCAGAATCCCATATGGGCAGCAGTTCTAATCCCAGAGATCCTGCTTCCCATCCAGCTCCCTGCTTGTGGCCTGAAAAAGCAGTCAAGGATGGCCCAAAGCCTTGGGACTCTGCACCCATGTGGGAGACCCAGAAGAGGCTCCTGGCTCCTGGCTTCACATTGGCTCTACTCTAGCTATTGTGGCCGCTTGGGGCATGAATTATCAGACAGAAGATCTTCCTCTCTGTCTCTCCTCCTCTCTGAATATCTGGCTTTGCAATAAAAATAAATGAATCTTTTAAAAAAAAAAAAAAAAGAACTCTTGGCTCTAGTGATAACTCCATTCACTTAACAAACCAAAACAACAAAAATGAGGTTTTCGGTATATGTGACTAAAAAGTTTCTATTTGAAGATTATCCTAAGGGGCCAAATGATGTCACCATTCTCCTTCTCTTGCCTCAATTCTGTGCCAGCTGGATTCACGGCCAGGCCCCATGACATGGAAGATAGCAGCTAGCAGTTCAAGTCCACTCCGCCCTGCACTAAAACCATTACAGCTTGTTGCCTGTGGTGAGCCACCTGCATATCCTGGAATTGACAGTGTGATCCAGAGGAATAAATGCACTGATTGGTCAGGACTCACTGAGTCATGGGCTCACCCTTGGGGCCAAGAGAGACATAAAAATCCCACAGTATGTTACTCAGAAGAGAGCAACCCAGAGCCAAAGAAGATGGTTGGAAACAGAGTGATAGACACAACAAAAGCCTATATCTGCTCTCTTTAACAAAAAGAGCTAACATTTAGTGATCTTCACCAGAACTGAGGTTTGGAGAATAGGTCATGGAGTGAGGATAAGTAGCAGGCTGGGTTATCACACCATGTTCTGGGGAGGACCATGTAGAATGGAAATAAACAAAGCATGCAAGCAATCTGAATATACTGGCCAATAGATTCAGGTGCTAACCTGCTAAGGAAATTCACTTGAAGGGATCCTAGCGAAAGGCCATCACATCTTTGACAGACATCAGTATGAAAACTCCTAGAACTAATAGAACTCAAGTGCCTTCTGGAAGGGGGCAGATGTCTGGTGGGACTCCATGGGATTGTTTTTCTGTGAAGCCTCTATTCTCTAAGCAGCAAGACAGCAGAGAGCAGGAGGGCAGGGGGAGGGACAGGACCAATGGTACAGGTGGAAGCTACTGTCACAGAGCAAGAGCAAGGCATCCTTCTGGAGACTTCTGGAAATAACTCAGTTGCTGAAAATTTAGGGGATGGGAGGCTGAGACCATTGTGACCTGAGCATTAAAGCGATATGTCCACTTGCCTTCCAAAGTGAAACTTAAGGCGTTGTTTTACACTTGGAACTCTGGAGAAGATAGGTGTCAACTAACACCATAGTTAGAATGTGGGTAAGGAAATCCCCCACCATAGTTTGTGCAAACTCATCATGGAGTTTGTTTCAGTGCAGTCTTAAAAGGGCTTGCTCTGGTAGGAACAGAGACTCATTTATAGAGTTCTCATTTATTATAGTTCCAAGGGATGGAGATGGAGTAGTCTTTATTTAAGGTGGTTATTACATTGACGTTTTCTGAGGCAACCTCAGCAGCTCAGAGATGTGCTTGAATGTGTCCCTAAAATGTATTTATTTAGTCTCCTGAGTGTGACTATAGTCTTCATTTTTCATTCTCATGTTTTTGTTTTCTGATTCTGTTATTCTTTCCAGATCTAAGTTGGTGTTATTTATCTTTTCAAAGAACTGTTTTACTTTTATTAGTCTTTTTTACACTTGGCTATTTAAATTTTTCAATTAAGCATCTGTCTTTATCTTTATACAATGTATTTACAATTTCATTTTAGTTGTGGCTTTTTTTTGGTTTTTGTTAATATTTCCTGAAGCTATATGTTCAATTTACTTTTTCTGTTTAAAAGCTATGCATCTTCTTTTAAAGACAGCTTTGGATACTACTCATCAATGTTTGCTATAAAGTGCCATTACCTGTTAATTTTTAGACAACCTGTGATCCAATTTAACTTATTCTTTAACTTATGAATTGTTAAAAATTTTCTTTATACTTACCAAGTGATTATGAAATATCTGGTTATTTTTCTGCTGTTGTTTTTACCTAGCTTTATTTCACCATGGTTAGAGCAAATGAGCTCAACATTTTACATTTCTGTAGCTTTATTTAATTATTTTTATAGCCCATTTTTGCAAGTTTAATATTGGTCAAGCACACGTCATTCTCTTAAAAATGTGCAATGAACATAGGAGGAAAACTGAGTTAATGTAAATAAGTTCATATGTGTATGTATAAATGCTTTTACATACATGAAAATATTCACACAAACATATGTTAGATTGAACTTACACTATACCTCCCTCTCTTTCTGGCCAGAACTGACCTGCTGGAACCTCAGGGAGCTGAAGCTTCTTACTGTGATCGGTGATGCCTGTTGAGATTGACTCACTTGCGTATGCAAATACTGTTCTTTGACCTTCCCAGTATGTTGATCAGGTGGATAACATTGAAATTACAGCCTTTTTCCTACAAGTAAAAAGACCAGTTCCTGACTCACACTGTCCTCTATGTAATTCATTCACTTTTTGTTATCTGACTTTATCCATTTGTGTCTAAGCTTTCAGAAGAAAACGTTCAGACGCTTAGTAAGACTTTCTGATTAGAAAATGTTAGTCATCTCTTGGGTCAGAAAATTTTCTCCTAAAATGCATTAGGTTATTCTCTTCAGAATGTCCCTTTCTCTTTTTCAGAACTACTGTTTTCACATTAGATTTCCTGGATGCATCTTCCACGTATCTTTTCACTGGTTATTATCATTTCTTTGTATTTTTGCTCTGTCTTGCAGCTACTTTACCCATGAGTCTTCCAGATCATTAGTCAAATGCAAATTGTGGGCTTTTTTTATTGTTGAGTGTTTCTGTTTTCATTTTGACATTGACTTTATATTGCTTGGTTCAGAAATGTTCAGATTCTTGGGTTGTTCCTTTGCAACACCATCTTGTGTTTCTTTGTGTCTTCACGTTTCTTTTCTTTCATTTTTTTTTTTATGAGTTTCTGTCATTCAGCCAGCCTCAACAGACTCTTGGTCTTAATTTGGTCTCGTTAATTGGAGGCTGCTGGTGTCATTTGCTGTGGTTCTTCACTTGCTTGTTGGCTTGTGCATGTGTTGTCTGGATCTCCTATATAGATAAGGCTACCCTGACTCCTGAGGGCACCATCAGTAGGTGATCAGAACAGAGGACCCACTGTTCGCAGCATTAGGTACAGGTCAGCATCCTGAATCCTGTTGACTGCTACCTGGCAGGACCCCTCTAGGAATTTAGTGTTCTCAATGAATGATAGTGAACAAAAGGCTGTGTCCCCAAGCCTTGTTCAACCCAAAACTATTGATCATGGGAAAGGCAGCCAGAACCAGTGAGATCCTCAGGTCTCTCCCAGGGCTACACATAGTAATCAGATTTCATGCCTTGGGCTGAGGACATGCCTCAACAGACCTGCCTGACCAGAAGTGGTCTTTGCTGAAGGGTCCTTCAAAGGCAGACAATGTCCTTCCAGCCGTCTTCCCCACCATCTGCTGGTAGCTGAGGCAGATTACTGTCCTTCATTAGCTCCTCTTGTGCACCTGTTTCCAAATACTCAAGATTAATAATGTGCACATTCCCTGTGGGCCTCACATAACTTCCCTCAAGATACAGGTTGTGTTCCTCAAACAGGGAGTTTTTCCTTGTCATTTATATTTGATTCTTTAGAACTAGAACATCATTTAGTGCTGGACACTGTTGAAAATGGAAATATTCTTATTTATGTTTTAAGAAGAAAGAATAACACTATTCATTTTTAATTTGGAGAAAAGCAGAGAGGGAGTGGAGGATAAGGAAGGGAAGGAAGAGAAAAACAGGAAACGGGCTATTTAGACTTCGTGGGACAAAGTTGCACCACTGTATTTCTTTCTATCTTCCTAGAGCCTAGAGAGAACTTGGAGGAAGCAGAAAGGGTCAAACTCCTAACTTCTCTTTGTCCAGATCCAAGGTGTATGTATCCGCATCCATTTTTCCCCATTTAGCTATGATTCAAAGGAGGAAGCATCATTTGTTTACCCCATAGAAGCTGGATTCCATTTTGCCATAAGCTGCATTTCAGACACCCTTATGGTTAGGATGGGTCATAACACATTCTGGCCAGAGGAATTGAAACTTGTGCACTTAAAGAAACTAGGAGAGTTTCTTCCTTCCCTCTCATTCTTCCTGGAATGCTACGATGAGAAGTGATGCTTGGAGCAGTGACAAAGAAAAAAGGGCAAGACAATGGAGAAAGCAAACATTGTTAAGATGATGGCCGAGTCTCAAATAGAAGACATCAGTCCCTTCCTATCAGTGCTATCCCAAAGAGACAAGCTGAGTGATAAAATCATATGAGGAATTATTCCATGGTAGCTGCAAATTCCGTGTCTTCAGCTCAAAGCAGCTCTGACTGATACGCTGATGTTTGGTTTGAGATGCTGGGACTTTGCAAAGGCAGAAGATAAATTTTATTTTGTTTTTAAAATGAACACCAATATATGATAAAAATAAAAGTCAAAATTAACACACATATTAAAATAAATTGGAAATCAGCATAGTCAGTTTCAGTTTGCAAGAAACTTCCGTGCCTTTATGGTCTCATGGGGAGAGTTTCAGAAAGAGACCAGAAAGGCAGATCAGTGTCCTCCCTGTCGTAAGGGAAGTAGGTGCTGCTGTCGATGTGGTATTGATATTTTCCCACCAGAAACCAACAAATTCATGCCCAACATCTGCAAGGTGTGGTGATACCAGATTTGTCAACATCACGCTAACATCCCTAAGCAAGAGGTGTAGAGGGAACACTCTGCAACACAATCTAAGAAATGAATGAAAAGCTCAATCGCAGCATCACAATGAACAAGGGAAGCCTGGAAGCTTTTCCACTAAGATATGGAACTAGACAAGAACATCCACATTCACCATAGCTGTTCAACATAGTATTGAAAGTCCTTATGAGAACTATTCGGCAAGAAAGAAAAATTAAAGGAATTCAAACTGGAAACCGGTAATTAAAACTATCCTTATTCACAGATGACATGATTCTATACATAGGAGAACCAAAAGATTCAATAAAAAGTGTATTGGCAGGGTAGCAAGGTACAAAATCAAGCAACCTAAATTTATGGCCCTAATATACACAAGCAACTCCATGGCTGAGAGAGAACTTGTAACTATAGTACCTGGTGAAATAGTGGAGAGGAACCTTTAATACTTTGAAATAAACCTAACCAAATCTGTGAAAGAACTCTATGATGAAAATTATAAAACATAGAGAAAAAGAAATTTACCATGTTCCTAGATTGGCAGGATTAATATCATTAAAATGTCTATTTACCAAACATAATATACAGATTCAATGCAATTCCTATCAAAATCCCAACAGCATGCTTTTTAGAAATAGAAAGATGATACAATCACTTGGAAACACAAGAGACCACGAATAGCCAAAGCCATCCTGAAGAATAAAAATCTAGCTGGAGGAATCACGATTCCAAACCTCAAGACATATTACAGGGCAGTGGTCATCAAAACAGTCTGCAAATGGCACTGAAAAAGAGAAAATTAGTGGAACAGAATAGAAATTACACAGGTGAACCCATACACATCTAGCCAAGACAAGAGAACTGAAAATAACACAAGGAAAAAGTTGGTCTTCTCAACAAATACTATCGGGACACTTGGATTACAGCCTGCAGATGCAAGCAACAAGACACTCACCTGTGACCTTATACAAAAATCAGCTCTAAATGGATCAAGGAAATGAACATGCACCCAGAAACCATCAAACTATTGGAGGAAGGCATAGGAAGCACTCTAGTAGATGTAGCATTGGTAAAGACTTCTTAGAAAAGCCACCAAAAAACAGGCAGTCAAAGCCAACATGACAAATGGGACTACATCAATCTGAGAAGCTTCTGTACAGCAAAGGAAACTGTCAACGAAGTGAAGAAACAACCAACAGAATGGAAGAAAATCTTTGCACACTACATTACCATTAGGGAAATAATATCCAGGATTTACACAGAGCTTCAGAAACCCAGTAACAGGAAAACACACCACACTGTGAAGGAGTGGGCAAGATAAATAACCATGCATTTTTCAAAAGAACAAATTCAAATGGCAAATGGACAGATGAAGAAATGCTCAGATTCCCTAGCTATCAGGGAAACGCAAATAAAAACCACTTGATGTTCTACCTAGCTCCAAAGAGCTTGGCCTACATTCAGAAATCTGTTAACAGTAAAGGTAAAAGGTAACCTACTCTGCTTCTGATAGAGTGTAAGGCAGGGCAGCCACTATGGAAATCAGTATTAAAAGTGCTAAGACAACTGAAAATTGTTCTATCGTATGACCCAGCAATCCACTTCTGGGAACCAATCCAAACAAAGTAAAATCTGCATATGAGAAAATGATCTGCAATCCTACATTTATAGCAGCACAACCCACAATAACGAAAGCATGATAACAACCAAGATGACTGTCAATAGAAAAATGGATAAAGAAATCATGTTACATCTACTTTATGGGATGACTACTGAGCCATTGAAAGAGAATGAAATCCTATCATTTGCAACAAAATGGTCCCAACATGAGACCATTTTGTTCAGTAAAATAAGCCTATCACAAAGGGACAAATATCATATGTTCTCTCTAATCTAGGGCAACCTTCACGCAAAATACAAAATAAATAGATCTGTAACTGTATATACATATATTCTTAAAGATGAACTGCATAATGCAGACAGGCATATCGATAAGTGAAGATACATTGTAGCATGCATCTCTACTCCCAAATAAAAGCAGGACTCCTTAATGAAACTGTTAAATATACCTTGGCAATAATATATTGGACTGTCTACCATTGCCTATAGTGCAATGTCTTGATATATTTAAACAACAGAATGTTAGATTTGTGAATGTTGCTGAAGACTATACTATTGCCATAATATGAGGGAAAATAGTGATGGGGAGAGGATGCAGAGCAAAGGGAAGGTGGGAGTCCCTCTATACTTACAAAACCATGTCATAGAAAATGACAAGTTTCTGAATCACTCCCCCCCCCAAAAAAAACCCAAGGAACATTGGAAACATATTACCTGAATTAAAGTTTAATGAGAATGATAATAGGAGTTTGTGTTATTTAGATTTGGAATTTTTGCCTCTGAGGCAAGCTGCTGTTTAAATATTTTCTTTCTCTTTCCAACAGGAAAGCTGAGTAAAGCAGTGCTGAATGTGGCCCGTCTTCATGCTGAGCTGGACGCCTCGCTAAACCCGCCAGAGGCCTTGTCTTCCAGTCCTTTCTGGAACTTGGAAGTGAGCCCTTCAGCCTTTGGTTTGCGGATCCGCAAACCAAGGATTGAGAAACAGCCCAAGAATGGAGGAAGTTTTAACCTGCTCAGGTGCTCTCCCTTGGAAGTAGTTTCAGGCACTCTAAGCCTGTCCCACTGCGATTTATAAGGTGGTCTGGAGCTTGGAATTAAGCGTCGATCTAACAGTGATATAGTTTGAACTTCAGATCCTTTTTTTTTTTTCCTTTTTAAACAAGGAAGATTTATTTATTTATTTATTTTTATTTGAAAATCAGAGTTACAGAGAGAGGGAAAGACAGAAATCTACTACCTATGGACTCACTCCCTAAATGGCTGATCTGAGACTTGGAGCCAGAAATTTCTTCTGGGTCTTCCATATGGGTGCAAGGACTCAAAGACTTAGGTCATCCTCCACTGCTGTCTCTGGCCATTCGTTAACAGGGAGCTGGATCTGAAGCATAGCAGCCTGGGCACAAACCAGTGCCCATATGGGATGCCAGCACTGCTGGTGGAAGATTAGCCCACATGCCAAGACAGCAGTCATAAGATACCAATTTTAATTGTTTGCTACAGACTTGAAATTTTTTTAATTGGTAGAATTAAACCAATTGATAAGCAACAGATTAAGGTGTACTTTATCTTTTCATCATTATCCATTGCAGTAAGGGTCATGTGCTTTCTTTCACTGCGTTAGTTTCTTCAAATCACAAAAACAAATTCACTATGACTCCAATGGCCCTTGAGCTATTGGTGAAGTGAGAAAAACAACTTCAAAAGAGTGCTGGGGCCTATCGCAGACAATTTGGACATAGTACCATAGTTTCCTTCATAAGAGAGTGCACATAGTCCTTTCCTTTTTTACCATATTGACAAAAAAAATGTTTCCAATTTTCACACTGTCACAGTGAAATGGAAGCGTGTGACTTACGTCTCACCATTTGCATAGCTAATTTCCTGTCCTTTCGGCCATTTTATCATCAGTTTGACAGCTACAAAATTGTTTTTCTTTAGGACATCATTGGCATCTGCTCATGCTTCAAGGAGTTTCCAAATTAAACCATAGGTTTGTTATATGACATGCAGGGACCTAATGCCAAAGAGTCTGGTGTCCACACTCAGCAAAGCAGCCTTCCCTGACACTCAGACCTGCAGTTCCAAGCTCAGCAAGCTTTTGAACTTGCTGGGTACTGAGGTGACCAATTGTGAGTGGGGAGGGGACCCTACATTCCTGAGGGCCTCATGAACCTCCAAGCAGTATTTGATGGAAGGTCAAGTTCAATGCAACGTCTTTACTGATTAATAGAGAGATGAGGAAGAGGAAACTTGAACACCCACCTTGTGGGCAGTCACCCTGACTTAGTCACTGCCTCACTGTAATGCCACTGCTACAGAGCTGAGAATGCCAGTCATGCTCATGTCCCCCTGCTCAGTGAAACTTGCCTGCGTATAGCTGCTGGAGGACTATCCCTAGGCACTCCCTTTCACACTACGTGCCTTGTCCCTGAGACGGCTGACTGCACCGAAGTGGGGCCTTAATCCAAAGAAGGCACACTGAAGCTTGTCTAGAAAACAAAACAACAAAACAAGACACAGTGTGCTCTGTCAAAGCTGAGAGCAGAAGGAAGTGGAGCAAAGGGACGTCTGTCATAGGGCACAGCAGAGCTGGATGAGGTTCTAGAGAATAAAACTCTGAGTGAGATGAAGCTGCATCCATGATATGGGAGCAGGAGCTGAGGCAGGGAGAAAATGTGGCGGACTGGTGGGGATGAAGTGAGAATCCATGGCACTGAACTGAAAAAGAAGATGCAAGAGAGAGGGAGGGAGAGAGGCAGAGAGAGGATAGTCTCTATATCCATCTTTTGGACCAACATCTTCCAATTCCTGTCCCTGATAGGTGCATCTTTCCATATAACATCTTTTTAAAATTTATTTATTTATTTATTTGAGGGGTAGAGACAGGTAGATATTTCCCAACTATTGGTTCACTCCCCATATACCTACAACAAGCAGTGTTGGATCCAGTGGGAGCCTGCTACCAGAAACTCAATCCAGACCTCCCATGTGTGGGACAGAAACAAAATCACTGGACTCATTGTGGGCTTCCTCCCAGGATGCTCATCAGCAGGAAGCTGCAGCTGGAAGCACACCTGCGACTTTTACCCAGATCCTTCACTTTGAGACATAGACAATGCCAAGCCATGGCAGCTACAGTGCCTGCCCATAAAGCCAGCAAACTTCCTCAGGAATTCATCTCTTCTCCACTATCAAAAGGACTGAGTCACACACCACACATAAAAGGGGAGCAGATGAAGCAAGTGTGAACAAGAGGGTGTGCCCTTTCTTGGGGGCCCTGCGGCTCTGTGGTTGAGTTCTACTCCAGGTGTTGCCCTGTCCTAGATGCTTGGCCCTTGTAGGCTCCAAGGCACTAAAGGTTGGCCCTGGAAGGGCAGTTTTGAGAGCAGAGACCTCAAAAGGTTCTCTCTGCATTGCCTTGGCAGTCTGGGGATGGAACATGTCCCCATTTGTCATGACCTTGAATGCAAACCGAGAACACTTCTTACCAGCAACTTTCCTGCAAAATGGGACACAGCTGGAACATTTAGGAAAAGGCTTAGCTCCATTGGCCAAGGCTTTGGGACTTTGCAGTTCTTTCAGGAGAGTTCCATGCAAACAATCCCAGAGACTGCCACTGGGCATGGCAGAGCGAGGTCTCCATTCACTTAAACAGAGTCCGTCCTGCTGGCTGCTCATCGCTTTGACAGGTGGGAACAGACAAGTGAAATGATCTAAATGGCTCTCTTTCTTTATTCATCCCGCATAAGTGCTTCCTGGAAAGAAGCGATGAGTTAAGAAAATAGTTTTAACTTGTTCTCTCAACTTCCTGGCTGCTAGGATAAACCACATTTCAGTATCTCTGCATTTGAGCTGACAAGGTAGAAGCATGTGGGGATGGAGGTAAGGGAGGAGAGTAGGAGCCAGAAGGAACTGATGGAAGGCAGAGAGTTTGCAGCCTCAGGAACTGCAGTTCCCCACCTGCAGGCGGGACTGTGTTTGGCAGCAAGAGCATCCCACACAGTGAGTTGAGACTTGGCCTTGCATGCCGCCTCTCTGAAGCTCCATCAGAAAGTTGCTCTTCTGCAGTGCCTTTCCGATGCCATCTTAACCTTCATGCATGAGCAGTCCTTTGTGGGAGCTACATGTCTCCAGGCATTCTGGTTCCATCTTTAAATAGAAACATATCAACATTAGGATAGTAGGAGATTGCTGAGCAAATGTAAGATCGTTGGGCAGAGGGGTGGGCCATGCAGGAAAATCGAAACAAAGCTTGCATATTTCTATAGCACCCTGAACATGTGGTCTGTGAGGTCCTTCACATGTTCCCTCACCTGCTCCTTATGACGGGATGAGTGATGGACCTTTCTATTATGCCCATCTCACAGATGAGAGAGTGGAGGCTTTGTGAAGTTCCGTGAATTTTCCCCAGGTCTGCAGGTGAGAGGTAGAGGCCAGGTGTGACTTGGTTCCTTGGGTTGAATGGTTTGTTTCCTGCCTGTGGTGGGCTCCCCAGGAGACAGAAGACACAAACTGTCTCAGGTCTGCCTCTCAGCTAGGGTCCAGCAAAAAGGGTCCTCCCAGCATCAGGAGCAGACCAAGCCCTCCTCAGGAGGCGCACCCCCAGAAGAACAGCAGCTGTGTATCTCTAGGGAAATAGACACTAGCTGCTGCTGTGCCCAAGATGGGAAGTTTTTGCTGGAAATGATCTCTATCTGTATTCTCATATTCTGCTTCACCACATGTCACTTTTAGACAGATCTCTGACCCCAAAAGCATTGTTGATTTATCACCATCTGTATTCATTTCCCATTAGTGTGTGACAAATTACTCCAACAGTCAGCTGTTTACTAACGCTCATCATCTTCATTTTCCCAGGTAAGGATTTAGGAGCAACTCAGCTTGGGGTTCAGGCTCCGGGGTTCTTGGAGCCTGCTATTGTGTGACAGTTTGAGGAGTTGGGGGACCCACTTCTGAAAGGGATCAGCCATATACATGGTTCATGGTTGGAGCCTTTCTCATCAGCTGTGGGCGGGCAATGGGCCTCGCTTCCTTGCTGTGGCGACCTCCTGTGGGGCTTCTTGAATCTTCCTGGGGTACAGCAGCTGGCTTCCCCAGAGAAGACAATCCAGAGAGAGTAGCAAGGATGCCTCCATGCCTTTTATAGTCTAGTCACAGAAGTTACCGCTAGTCCCTTCGAACTGCCTCCATTCTCAGAAGTGAGTCACAAAGCACAGCTCACAGTTCGGGCAGGGAATGAGCATTGATCTCTTGAAGCCAGGGTTACTAGGTTTTCTCTATCTTTCCCACCCATTGCAGTTTGCAGGCTGGTCTGAGCACTGAGGACTGTCAGTGACATGCAAGAACATCCAGCTTATTTCTGTTAATGAAGCTGGGAGGATGAAACCTCCTCTGAATATATACCCAGTTAGAGGGACACCATAGGAAGGTCCTCATGGAGCACTGAAAGAGTGTAGAAAATGCACAATCCCCAATCCAGCTGCTTGGCAGAGTGCATGACACACTGTGCTCCCACCATGGCCAAGGTACATTGAGTTAATTCCTGGGGTCCCAACATTGCCAGGCAGGCTCTGCTTGGATGAGCACCCTGGAGCTTGCTCATTAACATCAATTTGGTATTGGTCCCTTGCTCATTTTACTTACCAGTAGTTGGTAAAATTGGGTTGCGAGAGACAAGACTGGAGCAGCCCAGAGAGAAGGAGCCTCTTGCTGCCTGGAAGAGACACTTGATTTGAGAGGTGCAGTGTGAGTAGGAGCAAGATGAGACATGTAAGCATACAGAGTGGGTAGGGAATTTGTGAGCGCTGCAGCTTGGGGGCAGGGAGCTGCTGGGATTTTCCCACAAGCCTCCGGTGTCAGCAGGTGTGGGCAGGCATTTTGTGGATTCAGAAGCTGAGTTTTTTGAACAGACTGCATTGCCAGTCACTTCTGGTCTATTCCTCCATGGAAAGAACTGCTGTATCACATAAGCTATTGAGGAGACACGGGGAGGTATGAGGAAGAGGAACATGTCTATGTCCTGCCTGTCTCTAATTCACCTGCTCGGAACAGACTAGGAAGACAGCAAACACTTGGTGTCCGGCTTGCTTTGTTGGGGACCACGGTGATCACCATCAGCCACCTGCCCCTCTGGCGTGCCTGGCTGGCTCGTCTCCAGCTGCACAGCTCCATTCCTCTTACATGCAGTTAAGTAGGAGGCCTGAAGGCTTGTGTCCTTATGACAGGAGCCATCCTCCCAGGTGACTATCACATCATGGCCCCAGTACACTGCTATTTAGCCTTACCAGATAAGCAAGACTGTGGTAATAATTGAGTAAAGAAAAGAGAGCGCAATCTATTTATGAAGAATTCTACCATTGAAATAGTAAAGGGAAAATCAGTGTGTGTGTGTCAAGGGGGAGGATTTGGTGAGGGAGAAAAGGAAATCCCAGAGCATATGGAACTGTATCATAAAAAAAATACTAATAAAGCAAGACAAAAAAAAAGGAGTATATGTGTAGATGGGATCCCTAAAAGAAATAGTCTTTGCAGCGGATTCCTCATCGGTTTTGCTGGAAGGCAGGTCTGGTTGGTTGAAGGTCTTTCATTTCTTTGAGTGAGGATATGCAAATAGGGTCCACCATCCTTTTCCGCTTCCCACCATCCCACCAACACCAAACACTAAACCGATATTTAAAGAAAATCAATGTGGAGAAATGCTAACTTATTAGACTTCCCACTAAGACCACCATGTCTTTGTCTAGCTCTGTCCCCGAGGCATTGATTGTTTAATGTTCAGTGGCCAGTGTGTCTTAGAACACTAACCAGCTTTCGCCTCTGCCATGGCACAAGGGAGAGGGAATGATAAAAACAGAAGAGAGAGGATCAAAAGCATTAAGTGTGCTACATCGCGTTGATTCTAATGTTTTCTCCAAAAGAGGAGTGAAAACCAAAGGAGGAAGCTAAGACTATTGTTTACAGGGAGGTTTGAAAGCTGCCTGAATCAGATTCTCTGAATGCACTAAAGAAATTATCCAGAAGGTTGTGCAGAGGGGGAGACCCCCCACCGTGCCCCCCCCCCCCCAGATTCACTGTAGGTCAAGGCCATACAGAGGGATGATCATGCAAAAGTTCACATAAATGTGTATTATGGAAAAGCATATGCACCAGTTGCAAAATTTTCGTACTGAAAGGCATTTCACTTTTAATTCCATTTTCCACTGAAGTTTTTGAACTCTGCTTGTGCCATACAGCAACTTACAATAAGAGATAATCTATAAGGTACGCGAAGGATTCCCTTGTGTTGAGAGAGCCGAGCTGTGATTTCTTTGTGCCTTTTTTCTTTTTCTTTATCCAAAGACAGATCGCAGAAAAGGCTCCCGGGGAACTCCTGAAAGCAGCCGCAACAGCCCCAGTTGTGTTCTTTTGTTGAACAAACACTTAGCGGTTGCAATGCGTCGAGAACCATTCCCTCTGATCCTAGATATAAACCCATGTTGTGACATAGCAATCCCGTGAAGCAGGTACTTGCACTCTTCCTGTTTCACAGACAGGGAAAATGAGGCACATGACAGACTTGAGGTGCACCTGGACAAGGTGACTCAGAAACAAGGCTGCTGCCCGGTGAGCCTGCCTGTCCTTGGAGCTCTCACTGCTCCTCAAGTGCCCCCAGAAGCTGCTGCTCTGTGGTCATGGCAGGGATGTGCCCACCCTGGGAATGCACACCCTCTCTGCTCTCTCTGAAGTGACTTCCAATGGGACTGGCAGGACAGAGGGACGGAGGGGCAGGAAGATGCCTGGGAGAGATGTCCTAGGTTTCCCTGGAGCATCAGCTTTGCTGGAAGCCAGGGGAGGAAGGGGAGGGAGGCCGAGGGGCCAGCTGTGAGACCTGGGACATCAAGACAGCAGTACTTATTGTCTGAGGACTGAGTGGCACTGGTTGGGATCCCTGTGGGTGAAAGCAGCTGTGCAGTTACATCTCTGCCCAACGTGTTAAGCAAGTGTGTGTGTGTGTGTGTGTGTGTGTGTGTGTGTGTGCGCACCCACAGGCTTGTTAGTGTACAGGGGCTAAAATAAACTCCTCCTGAAATGACATGCCTTCTTCCTGCTTAGGGACTTCAAACCGCATCCAAAAATTCCAAAACCAACACTTTTTTTTCTTTCCTGAAAGGGCCCTTATTCGCTCAGAAGTACATAGAATAAGCAACACACTTGGCATTTTCACTTCTCCTGAGTGAGGCCAAAGGATGCCAGCCCCCAGGGCTCAGGCCAGTCCTGTGGGTGGCCAGGCCCTGCCCCTAGGGCTCATCGGCATTAACCTGCTAGCCACAAAGTAGGGACCTGGGACGCCCCTACAGCTGCTATTTCCCCAAGCCCTTAAAACTTGAAGTTTGCAAGGCCAGCCATGTTGTTCTCCCAGAAACACTGCTTTGTGTATGGGCTTTTGTGAGAAGCTACTGCCTACCAGAAGCTGGGCAAACCGACCCAGAAACCACGGAGCATCAACACAGAACTGGAACTCGTCTGCACGCATGGGTCTGTCTGCCCCGGGGAGAGAAGGGAGGCAACCCGCTCTCTGGGAAGGGGGTGCTGCCGGCTGTATACCCACAAGGAAAGTAAGAGCCATAGGGAAGAAAGATGCCCGAGCTGGCAGGGCTCCTAGGTGCAGACATGCGGCTGGGAGAACGCATAGCCCCAGCAGAGGGCGCCACCGCGCCGAGGCTCACCAAGCCATGCTGTGCAGTCAGTAGGGGGGCTGCTGGAGAATACCCAGAAGAGATGGATTCCATTCTGTCTGTTCCCCTACCTCATCTCCCTCCCTCTCCTCGTCCCGGACCCCTCCCCTCTCCCGGTCTTTGTTTCTCTCCATTTCTGGCTCCCTACCCCCTCCCCAACTTGAGCGGCTCACCCCCAGGGAAGCTCAAGTCTGGTAACTGAGTGTTAATTATGTCTGAGTGGGTTCTGGAGGAAAGCAAGCCCATAGCCTGTATCAGCAGAGAAATGGTTTCACTATGAGGAAACTAATGATGCTTTTATCAGGAACAATATAAAGATTGCTTTTTTACTAGTGTGTGTCCCCTAGGGTTCGGGGCTATGAGATATTTCTGTATCTGGCTTTAGGTTCCTCTGAGCTTTTACATAATCAAATCAATATAGCCATGATTCAGCCTCTGGCAACAACTGCTCCCTGCAAGATCGCTGTTGCTTCTTTAGTGGCTAAAGAGGAAATAAATAAATAAGTATATATGGAGAGAGGAACTTATTATGAATCTGTAAGCATCGATTTGTTCGGTCTTCAGTCTTCCGTTTTAATTGCTCCGCATGTCCACGTGCACACACGTGCACAAACACAGGAAGCGGGTGGGTGTGTTCACGGTCGGCTTAGGAAACAAGGTAGTCATGGCTTGCCTGAGCGTTGGCTATAGTCTGTCCGATGCAGGCTGGTTCTGGAGTGAGCAGATGGCAAACCCTGAGCTAGGGAGTCCCCGTTTGCCTGTCCACCTGTGTCTTCTTCCTTCTGTGTATTCGTCTTCCTTGTCTTCCCCACATCCTGCCACCATCAGGTTCTAATGCTTACCTGGGATTTCCCTCCCCATTGCCTTGCAGAAGTGATCCAGCTGGGATCCATGTGTGTCCCTAGTGTGGCTCCCTAGGGCCTCTGCCTCCTGTCCCACCTCCACACCCATCTGATCCGGACTGAAAAGAAAAGAAAGTAAGGGAGTGAGTGGGCAAGGGGAGGGGTCGGCTCCCTGAAAAAGCATCCCGGCATTTCCGGTGGTGACATACAGTACATGAGGACTAGCCCCTGCTACTGCACATCCATCACCCAACGTCAGTGTTGGCCACAGCCCCCGGATTCTTCAGAACATGCCCAGTTGGTCATTAGTCTTCCTTCAGGCCTTCCTTAGTGAAATAAATAAGCAAAGCCATCTTCTAAGCCACATCATGGGATGCTTCAGTGTTATACCCCTGCAACCACCTCCGGTCATTGATAGGTTTGGGTGACCAGAAAATACAGCTTGTTGAATGTCCTTTGGTGCTTGGAATCAACTGATAAAATAGGTGCATGTGTATGGGCTCAATTAGCTTTGGAGAAGTTGAGATGGACTTCCCCCATGGGCCAGGTAGAAGTTGAGCTTTTCACTCTGGTCCCCAACTTTGAGGTCTTGTTGGTGAGTCAGTGGATTGGTCGTAACAGAGAGAAGCAGCAGCAGAAGTCATAAGAGAGGAGCAGGTGAAGAGCCACCTGTGAGCTGAAGATGATGGGATTACCAAACACAGCAGCTCTCTACCACACCAGTGCACTTCCTGACGGTGAGACCACATTCCTCTAGGAGGACAGCAGGGACAACACTCTAGAAGGATCATCTCATTGCCCCTGTAGAACTTGGACATGCCATGTTCTCAAGGACTGCTGTATTCCAAGCATTCCAGGCTCAGGGACAGGCAAGATCTAACTTGGGGTTCAAAGAAGGGCAGTGATCATCAAACAGTCTTGGCATTGTGATACCCTGGCAAACAGCCAGTTAGCTCATGCTTTGCTCCTTACTGTGTGTTGAAGATTGAGCTAGGAGCTGCATGTGTGGTATCGCATCCAACTGGTGTTACTCCTCAAGACAAAATATAAAGGAAAGCCCTGGGATTCTTATTTTATAGGCAAAAGACACTGAGACTGAAAAAAGCTGCATAGGGGCCAGCTTTGTGGTACAGCCAGCGAAGCTGCTGCTTGGAATGCTGGCACCCTTACTGGACTGTTAGGTTGAGTCCCGGCTGCTCTGCTTCTGATGTGACACCTGCTGTTGTGCCTGGGAAGGCAGTGGAGGACGGCCCGAGTACCTGAGTCCTTGCTTGGCATGCGGGAGACTTGGGTCAGGTTCTTGGCTCTGGGCTTTGGCCTGGGCCAGATGTGGCTGTTGCAACCATTTGGGAGTGAAGCAAAGGATGAAAGGTAAGCCTTTCTTTCTGTCTGTCTCTCCCTTCCTCTAGTACCCCCATCACCAACATGCTTTCTGCCTTTCAAATAAATAAATAAATCTTTTAGTTTACATGATTGTCCTAAGACCACAAAACTGTTATGGGACTAAAAGGGATTCTAAGACTTTGTGACCCTCAAGTATCTGATTTTTCTGGTCATATCAGAATCATGGAAAGCAGGGGAAATGTGCCAAGGAGGACAGAGTAACTCCTACAGCATACCAAAAAATTGTATCATTACATAATGATATTCTTTAAAGATTTAGCTTTTTTTATTGGAAAGTCGGTTATACCTAGAGGAGGAGAGAGAGAGGAAGATCTTCTGTCTACTGATTTACTTCCCAAGAGGCCACAATGGCTGAAGCTGAGCTGATCTGAAGCCAGGAGCCAGGAACTTCTTCCAGGTCTCCCACGCAAGTGCAGGGTCCCAAAGCTTTGGGCCGTCCTCAACTGCCTTCCCAGGCCACAAGCAGGGAGCTGAATGGGGAGTGGAGCTGCCGGGATTAGAACCGATGCCCATATGGGATCTTGGCGCGTTCAAGGCGAGGACTTTAGCCGCTAGGCCACGCCACCGGGCCCGGCATCCATTTAGAAAAAAAAGTATGATTTTACAATGATACTTTTAAAAACAGAAATATTTTTAAAATAAATATTCAAAACCTTCTTGATGTTTAACAGTAAACTTGCTATTGCATGGATTTTATTATTAGAAGCTGGCTAAATTTTGTTGGCATAAAAGAAAGAGAATCAGTGTAAATCAGACAGAATAGATGGAGGTGGTAAAGAAGGAAAATACAATATAAAAATCATAGAAGAGGAAACCAAATAACTGGTGATTGGGGAAATGCCTCGATCAGCCACGTTGGCTTGGGAGGCAGGGCAGCAGGAAAGTCAAGAACTTTGTGCTAAGAAGGATTCTGGGGTCCCCTGTGTTGTCTTTACTGATGTCTGCCATGGGACACTAGGCAAGCAAGGGAATGGGAAAGGAGCAGAAACTTTCAGGGTCTCCGTGCTCTCTCTCGGGCAAGCCCAGTGTGCTCTCAGACCAGGCAAGGAAGCCCAGAGGAATCTACTGGACTAGCCCAGTCCATCAAATGCATGATGACACGCCAGTCTCCCTCAAACAGGTGCAAACACTTGCTCCTGACGCTCCGGCCTCACCTTCGGTCTTGGGAGACAGGAAGTCCCCATGATGCTCATTGTCCCCAGTTTAGATGCTTTCCAGTGGAAAGATGGAGCTGGGTGAGAGGCGTGCCCTCTAACACATATGATCAGAGGAAGCAACCGCTGGATGTCTTTATCTGCGGCCACTGTCACCCTCGTGTGGAAGATATACAACACCTGAAGAATCGGTGGCCACCACAGGCAGATTAAGAGAGACTGCCTGAAGTGACATCCAGTGCATTCATTGCCTCCTTCATGCAGCGGGTGCTACAATGCCTTTAACCAGGAGAGCTGTCCCTCCGATGCCGAAGACGGACCAGCCATCTATCAAGCCAAAAGGTCCTGAGGTCCGTGTGCACAGTCCTACTCCAGCCTCCCCAGCACACCAACGCTCAGAGTGTGATCGCCAGCCCTTGCACCAGAACACTCAGAAAACACACTAAAAAAAAAAATCTCATAATACTTACTTGAGGTTTTTAAGCTCCTTGGGGGTAGATAGATACAAGGCAGTAAAGCAGCATAGGGAAAGAAAAACAGTTAAAAAAAAAAAACTAATAAAAAAAGATCCCATAGGAAGAAAATGGAAACTCCCCACCCCCACCACGGAGCAAAATTGTGCCGCCGCTGCTAACTGTTTTCCTGGAAGGGAGGCCAGGAGAGGAGGGTACGGAGCACTTAGAATGGAACTGTTTTCTAAACAGATTAGCTTACCCTACTTTTTCACATATCTTAACCCTTCTCAAAACGCCCTGGCCAAAAGCAGTAAAAGTACTGTTACAATATTCAACTTGAACTAGGAGCCTGGCATTGGCTATACAACCCAGGTGGATTTCTGCTGGCAGCATAGAGGAGAGGGGTGGAGGAGAGGGCCACCTGGTGTGTGCTGGGGTGTGTGTGAGGGGGGAGCCTCAGGTGCGCTTGGGGGGGGACTGGGAAGTGTGCTGCTGACCCTGGCCCCCTAGCTAATCACAGTGGGGGCAAGGCCTGTAGAGACACTTTTAAATGAGTGAAGGTAAAAACAAACAATGTGTGTTGAAAGTGAGGTGGTGGTGGTGGGAGACAAACATTTCATCTGTGTTTTCAGGATCCACGGGGGAGATGATGATGGCTGTTTTGTTTTTGTTCCTCGTTAGAGACAGAGGGGCTGCCTAGGGCCTGCAGGGGGCGGGGGTCTGATAGAACACTAGGTTTTCAGCTACAGCCAGGTCACCGCCAGGTGTGACCCAAGGCCAAGTTGCCCTTCATCTTGGGATTTCCCACACTCCCTATGGATCAAATAGGAAGCTTGAGGGTTTTTTTCCTGAAGGTTGCAAATTCAAGGTAAAGTACCTGGGGGGTCCTGGGATGCACTGAAGGTCACCTGACACGATGAGTGTCCTGCATGTCTTGACTTGTCAGAGGCACCTGAGGAAAAAATCTGGCATTCTGATATGAATGGGTTCATTGTCTCACTGGAAATGGACACTCCAGCTCCTCCCTGAGACTGGACACATCAACCTCAGCTGAGAGATGTGCTTAAGCTGTCTCACATCCACAGTGGGGGATACGGCTGCCTGTGGTGGCTGGGGCTCTGTCTGGGAAGAAAGGGCTGGTGGGCGACCAGCAACCTCCTGTCTGCTGAGCCACGCCATAGCCTGGCCTGAGGTGTCTGCTTTTAGCTGAGATGCAAAATAAAGCCTCTAGCAAGTATGGTCTGTGTCCAAGGCGGGTAAGGCAGTCTCAGGGGCTGTGTGGCCCTCTATGGGTATCACAGACTTTGAGCAGAGAAGGGAATGGTCAAAGAGGACCTGGGCTTTGGACCCTTATTTTTCTTCTTGTTTTCCCAAGCTCAATGTACTGTTGCTAGGGCCACTCCACAACTGCCCACCTCTTTGCTGTCCCGGACAAGCAAAAAAGGAAAGGGAGTCTACTGCACCTGAAAGAGAGTAGCCCCAGGTCCCTAAATAAAATGCAGAGTGAGAAGGAAATCAGGGAAGGAAGGAGGGAGGGAGAGAGGAAGGAAGGAAGGAAGGAAGGAAGGAAGGAAGGAAGTTGTCCTGGTGGCATTTCCAAAGGCTTTTTCAGAATGCCCAGGCTCAGGTCCAGCAGTGGTAGCTGGGTTTTGGTTCTTGGTGGCAGAAAGAATGCCTGGTTTATTCTTAGCAAAGTGCTTGGGCAGTCTGAGCTGAGGAGTTTTGGAATGGAAAACAACAACAAAACAAAATAAAATGAGCTTGCTCTGCCTGTCTTCTAGGGATATGCAAAGCTAGAAAGAGAGAATGGATTGAGGCTGCGACCAAGACGCTGTTGCTTTGTCAGTGCCCTAGAGCCCCCACCTTCTGCCCCCCAAATCATGATTGTTTTATGTGGTTCTTTTTCCCTTTGGTGAAGAAAATGGGATGTGGTGTCAATTACTGGGAAAAAAATATACAAAGTCCTAATGGCTAATCTATTCTTCTAAGTATGAGGAGGGCTACTGCACCTAAGAGACTTGATCTAATTGTATAATAAAACTCGAATCATTTCCAGCCAGATTGGACATGCTAGGTCTGAGTCGAAGGCTTGAGCTGCTGCTGCCGCCGCCACTGCCCAGGGCAGGAGAGAGCGGTGAGCTGACCCTGGAAATTGCTTGTGGGCAAATCAGAGAAGGATCTGAAGAGAGTCGGAAATATGGCTGCAGGGAGTACTGAGCACGGAGAAGATGCTGGGCCGTAAACAGTAACTTCTTGTTTTATGTGTCTCCGTGGTGGTGGCTGTTTTCTCAGCTCCACTGTCTATGTCAAAAGCCTAACCTTGGAAAGAAATCCCGTATCCTGCTCCATGCAGTCCTCTCCCCTCTGTGCACCCCCAAACCCCACTGTAGCCCTGGACTCAGTATTTGCACAGTGGCCAGGTGTTTTCACATCATTTATCTTGTTTCATTTCATCCTTCCCACAACCCTCAGAAAAACAAATCTAATTATCATTTTACAGATGAAAAATCTGAGCAAGGCTAAAGTCAACCAAAGTGACGTTGCTGAGAAATTGATGGCACCAGGAGGCAAGCCCAGGCTTTCCCGGTGGCTCTCTGGCCTTTGCTGTTCTCACAGGGATGTCTGTGGTGGAGGTCAGCAGGTGCAGGGACCTGGTGGGGACCTGGTCTAATGCAGCAAGAAGCTGGTGGTAACACACACCCTAAAATTAACTCTCTTCTCTCAACACCTTCTGATCTGATCCCAAAACATGAAAAGACTTGCAACCACCTTGCATGTAACGCCAACTACAGCTCCTAGCACCACCACAAAAGGCAAAGCCTCTATTTATTTAAGCCTTGGGAATTTTTTTTAAAGAAATATACATCTGGGAGTAGAAGTCACTGGGTTATAAATGAGCTCTCGCCCCACCAAAGCAAAAAATAATAATAATAATAATTATAATAAAAATAATGGCACCATATTCTGATAAACCTGTGCCAGAAAAGCTCTTGGGGATCAAGTTTTGTCAGTCCCCAGCTTTTACCAATTTAAATTCTTGGCAGAGTATTAAAAAAAAATGTATAAGGTATTTGAAACTGCAGTCCCTCAGGTACTAAATCTAGTGTTTCCTGGCAATAGATGAATGTTGCTGGAGTGAAAAGCTAGCACCATGGGGCCGAGTCTCCATGACTGTTCGTATCTATACTTAGCTGACAAATATGTCATTCTTTTGGGATCCCTTTACAGGGCCAAAAATTTCTTTACCCACCCCTTTCTGATAAAAATGAAGGTTGACCAAGCCCAGGACATGAGTTAGTATGATGCTCTCGGGTATTTGAAAGCACACTTCTGCAAAGCTGCCCCATTTCCTGAGCCATGGCTATCCTAAAAAGTACCAGCAGCACTCTGCGTTCATGGAAGACTGTGACAATGGAGACTGGTGATGGTCACCACTCGGGTACTTCTTACTGTGCCTGTTCTCAACACATTGATTATGATCCACAAAGAGCTGGAGCTCAGTAGACATTCAGATGTTTTTCAGAACTTGAACTTGGCTTGGCAAAGGCTGTTCAACTCTGCACAATGGGGAAAAGAATTGCCCAAGAAAGACATTGTAGCCTCAAGGTCCACACTCCATTGACCAGCTGTGGCTCTTTTCTATCCTGGCCTTCTGCAATGTTCCTGCATTGCAGCCTTCTCTAATCTCCTTTCAGAACATCTTTTCTGATTGACTGCTTCTGGTTGAGTTTCTTTTCTTCCCCACCCCTACCTTCTGCTAATTGAATTTAGTCCAATCTGGAAATCTCTCAGATGACTCATCTCCCAGCGTCTGCAGACAACATTTTGGT
Source organism: Ochotona curzoniae (assembly GCF_017591425.1). Classification (NCBI taxonomy): domain Eukaryota; kingdom Metazoa; phylum Chordata; class Mammalia; order Lagomorpha; family Ochotonidae; genus Ochotona; species Ochotona curzoniae. The sequence goes on along the minus strand of NW_024467106.1, from coordinate 45,369,660 downwards.
CTTCATCATATTAAGGGAGAGGGCACTCCTTTATCGGATTCCTACTATGTTTTGGGTGCTGTGTTCAGTCCTTGCCCAATTTTAAACCTGGATAATGAGCCTCACATATCTTGCAGGGAGAGGGATTATTATTAATATTTTAAGTTCTTGGAAACTCTAAGAAGCTTTGGATAAGAAATTGTAGTGTGACACTTCCGTTTCTTTGTCCAATCTAGAGGTTTGCATTCTTACAAATGGAAAGTATGTCTTTAACTTTCAAGAAAATGAATTTTCAGTTAAAGCGTTACGATATCTCAACCCACTGTACTTCATCAAATATTTACATCATAACCGGAGGGACACAGAGATATCTCAGCAGGAATGGAAAATAACTGGGGTGAGGACTTTAAATAAGAAGTCGCCACAGGAACTTTCCACATCTCCTGTGAACACCACTTCGGCTTGAGCTCACACGGTAGCCTTTCCTGACCCAACTGTTAAGAAGCTGCTGAGCTGGCTCAGGCAACCTGAATCTTAACATCCTTGCCTTACAGAGATATGGTCAACTTCTGTTTCAATTCTCCTACTCTTCAAATAAACTGGCTGCCGGGGCAGCCACATGCTGTCTCTCTTTCCTTCTATTCCCCCTTAAAGTCATTCATCTAGTCTGACAATTTCAGCCATGGTGGCTCTGCTACCCCTGTATTCCAAACTGACCTCTCCTTTGGGTTGGTCCTGTGTGCCCACTGCTGGTGAAACACTTAAATATGATACCCTCACTTCAACTTCAATGTTGCCACACCATACTCCTTCCCTCTCAGAACTGTCTGTGTTATCCCCTGTGTGTAGTGTCCCAGATACTCATATTTGAAACATCTGAACCATTCTCACTTGCCCATCCCTCTCAACCTAAGCAACCGTGGCCATTTGTTAATAATAGTTCACTTTCATTGGATTCTTCCTATATGCCCTGTGCCTGCATGATTCAAATTCATAATCGTCTCATCCACAATCACATGAAGTAGAAACCATAATTTCCATTTGATAGATGAGGACCAAGCTCTGAGGTGGGATGTGATTGGCCCAAGATAATCCTGCAGGGAGTGAAGCTACAAGAGATGGATTTGAATTCAGATCTTGACCTGTTCTTCCCTAGACCCAAGGATATCATCTCTCCACACGATGTAGCAAAGCCTGGTTGGTTCTCCCTAAGTCATGCTCATGAAATCATTAGCCCTTCCACCATTCACCCAATTGCTCTGGAACAATGAGTCCCCTGGCTTCAGTATTTTCCCACTCAAAATGCCATCAAGAGCTCATCATGCAAAGACGACACAGTGCTGACAAGACTGGGAGCCACCCTCCCATTTTGTTCTATAACAGCAACAGTCTCTGCAGCTGCTCCAAAGTATGCCACTCTTCCCTCATGGAAGGGAGTATGTCTGCTGTTTCCAGAAGAGGACAAGGAAGACAAATGGACCTTTCATTTCAATAGGCAGTAGACATTGGATAAACGCCCATGGATTGATGAAGGCTTGGAAAGGAAGTGCAGACCACTGATGGGAGCCCCTCAGAGTGAGCTGATCTTATCTAGTTGGCTGGTCAGGGAGGCTTCAGTGAGAATGATCCAAAGACCATCTGTAGGTCTACAGTGAGTTGAACAGCACTCAATATGCTTCTTCATTCCAAATCTTTTTAAAGCCTGATGATGTGCTAAAGAGTAGCATGACTTATTGAGGGATGGACCCAATACAGAGCATTTCCACTTTGGTGAAATACATCATAGAGTTTCATAAAGCACTCCACATTAGAAAAGGTGACCCTGGGGGGATAATGCCCACATTCTTTTCCTGGTGTTGGTGTTCCAGGCCCAAATGTCCACTTGACTCCTATTATGTTGCCCACTCCATTTATTAACCTCCTTTCTTGTCAATATATCCTTCTCCTCGCCAGCATAACCACTTGCTGTTATTTATTTATTTATTTGTTTATTTATTTATGTTGAATGTCATAGGGAGGGGATTACAGGGAGAGAAAAACACAGAGGGAAAGAGAGAGAGATTTCCATCCATTGGCTCACTCCCCATATGGCCACAAATGCCAGCACTGGGCCAGACCAAAGCCAGGAGCCAGGAGCTTTCTCTGGTCTCCCATATCTGTGGTAGGTGTCCAAATATTTTGGTTATCTTCTGCTGTCTTCCCAGCCATTAACAAGGAGCTGGATCAGAAATGGAGCATTGATGTTTCAAAATATCGCCCTTATGGGATGTTGGCATTGCAGGCAGTGGTTTTAGCAGCTATACCACAATGCCAACCTCAAGACCCTTGCTCTTGACATTGTTGCGGTCTGCTCATCAGACATAAAGTGCCCCTCTCACAGAGAACATCTTCTCAACCACTTCTTAAACCTCTACTCTGAAAGGTTCAATTTTAAATTCCTGTGACAACCAAAAAAACTTGGCTTTCCTTCCACTTTTTCAGTTAATTTGACTTTCTCATGTTTAAACCCTTCTAATCTGTCTAACCCCTCACTTCCTCACCCAGTTATTACTAAGTTGATATTAGAATTTAAGGTTGGTTCAAGCCTCAGATTTGAATGCGCTTTCATTAAAGTTCTTGGTCTTGCTAAATCTTAGAGGTCTCCTCTATAGAAAAGGAACATTGTTCCCACAGAAGCTGCCTTGATGTTTCAATTAAGAAGTAATCAAAATCAGCATGCATGTAGAAAAAAGGGCATCTTTGCAGAAGCTGTGTCTGGGTGTTAGAGGAAACCTTCCAGAACTCTCTGTGGTATCAGCCATACACAATCTCCTCATGACCCTGGACTGTGTCTAGAGATGATGTTTACTACCATCTTCTCATCTCAGTTACCATGCTCCATCTGACTCCAGTCCTCATCACCTCAAGTGTGCCTGGATCCCTGGATTACTCTCTTACCCTCTGGCAGAGAAGATGGCATAGTATACCTCTCAGCAAACGTGGGAAGACCAGCAAGAGGAAACATTTGGAAGTAGAGCTGAGCTATAATTGTCACCTTTGGTCTACTACATCTTATTCTGATTACCACATAGAGGCATTGAAACATCCCTCTGTGTGGTGGAGTATGGAAGGAACTAAAAAATATGAATGGCTCAAAGAGATGCTGCAGTGAAACTTTGGAGTAATACAGAACTGCACTTCTGAAGCCTGTGCTGTGGTTTAGTCAGCTAAGCCATTGCCCAAGATATCAGTATCGCATATGGGTATCTGAGTCCAAGCTTCCCCAGTTCCCCTGCTAATGGGGAAAGGGAGCCAGAAGATGACTCAAGTCCTTGAGCCCCTACCAGCCACATGGGAGACATGAAAGAGGCTCTTTACTCCTGGCTGTGGCTTGGCCCATCCCTGGCCATGTGGCCATGTAGGGAGTGAACCAACAGATGGAAGAACTCTCTCTGGCTCCCTCTCTGTTTAAATCTGACTTTCATATAGCTAAGTAAATAAAACCCCCACAATCTCAACCTACTCATTGCAGTCTTCACCTTAGCCAAAAGTAAATATCTAGTTAAAGAAACATTGAGGAATAAATTAATAATAATAGTAAAGAGCTGTACTCCTACAGTCCTTCCTTGATCAGCCTTCTCTGATTCAACCCCAAACTAGGTTAGGTGTCCCAGTTAGGTTCCCATGGTTTTTGATCAGTTACTTTGGAGCGATCCAGCTCACCAGGTCCAAAGTCTGCCCATAGAATGGTTAGTTTCAACATGAACAAGTGTGAATTTTCTGGCATAAATAGAGCTTCCGTAATGTTTGTCCAAAGAATACTGTTAGGTGTAATAAATGGAGAACTCATTTCTCTCCAGTAGTCCTTAAAAATTTCCTATGCCTACACTTTTGCATCACCTGAAATGGTAAATTCCCTGGATGGTATTTCCTTCAGTGCCTCAGACTTGTACTTCACACAGAGTTCAAGGTGGTCAGGAACTAAAATCACACAGACTTGGATTTGACTCTTCCACTTAATCAGTATGTGATCTTGGGTAAGCTACTAAATCTTTCTGTGCCCATTTCCATTCTTCAAAATAGAGATTGTAATCTTATTTTTATCAGGATAGTTAAGAGAAGGAAACATTGTGATGGAGGCAAAAATCAGGGAATGGAGCCTAGAATATGGAAATCCCATATATGAACAACATTTTTATTATTGCTATATTTTTATTATAGCAATAAGTGGCTCAAGCCTTATGGGGCCTGTAGTTCTATGGAGGAGACACAGAGCTAGTATGGGACCTCATCTACTTCATGCTCAAGTATTACCACCTCAGGATCCAGAAATTCTTTTGGATTCTTCCAAGGTCACATTCAATGTCGTATATGAAAAACAGCCAATCTTATTGCATGCCACATGCACCCTTCGGCCCCTGTTGGAGTCTTTGCTGCCTAACTTGCAAGCCTAATGACTCTAGTGAAGGCACCTGGTTAATTCTCTTGTCTGGTTTCACCTACCATGTTTAGGGGACTGCTGATGATGGAGATGCCATAGGGCTACAACAAAGGTTGCATTTAAAAACTTGGTATTGGTGATAGGGCTTGTGTAGAGTAGCTGTGTTAGTTACTTCCATTTCTTAGCACAGATTGTCCTCCCTGATATCTTCCCTTCACCCCTCTCCCAGCTGCCACTATATGCAGGCAGCAGTCCTTATGCTGTGAGGCACACAAATGCCATGTGGTCTCAACATCCATCTGAGTTGCTGAATCCTCTCTGATAAAGGCCTTTTTGACAGAATTCTGGAGCATCCACATTGCCATCAATCACAGATCTCCTTCCTTCTTCCTCAGGTTACTACCTTTCTCCTTGCTCCATTGAGCCTGCATGGTAGCCACCTGAAGTCAAAGGGGACCAATAGAGCAGCTGTTCTGGGCAACTGGCTAGACTCTCATAATGCTCTCTGAGCCCACAGTGTCCCAGCAGCTGGAGCCTCTGCTCCATTAGAGCCTCCTTTCCAAGTCATCCAGGCCTTCTGAGCCAGGACCCCCATTTCTTTGCTCCCCTGTGACTGAAGCACAGTTCTTACTTGCAGAGGAAGGGGACAAGAGCAGCACTGTCTTCTTCCACCCCAGCTTGTTCTGTCTGGAGTCTGCTCGCTCCTCTTCACTTCATCTCTTATACCCCAAAGCATCTCAGGGCCCTAAAAGCAGCAGAATGAGCTGACATGGTGATTCTCTTGTAGAGGGCGTAGTGTCATGGGATGAATAGGGTGACCACTTGAGGACTGGGGTGTAACCTGAAGAATGTTCTACAAGTGGCAGTAGCAGGGAGGAGCAAGGAAAGGGTAGCCAGAGGTAGCTATGGAGGAGGGACCACAGAGATGAGCTATGCCCGTGTGGATTTACGTTGTTTGCAGTGGAGAGTGTGTAGACCCCTCACCAAATCTTCAGTGAAGTCTACACTGCTCAGCAAAATGGGTGAGCAGTTGGGTTATTTTGGGGACTGCATTCCCAGCATTCCCAGGCTGGTGTAGAGCAGCCACACAGGTGCTTGAGGAGAGGCGGGAACTGAAGCACCAGTGCATCTCACCTGCACCCAGGGTTACAATAACAACAGCATGAACAACCATGAGGAAAGGAGCCAGGCACATGGCAGCTGTTTTAAGATCTGTTCAATTATAAATTCAACAAGCATTAGAAACTACATTCCTTCCTGGTAGTCATGGACACGATCCCAGTGCCTGTTCTTACAAAGTGGAGAAGCTCCTGGAAAGAAAGCATATGCGAACATCCAACTAGAATTCAATCAAACTTGAACCCCATAATGATGGTACCTTTTCCTTCCGACAGGGAAAATCAGGAAAGAGATCAAGAAACTTAAAAGATGAGATAGGCAAAGAAAGCAAACAAATCATCACATGGAAAGACCATCACATATGAAAGTGTAAAAGAACATGTTAATGCGTAAGGATGAGGGTGTAAATAGCATCATTGTGAGATTCAGAATGGGAGCCCCCATATTAGGGAGCCTTACAAACATGTCATAGGATGTCGCTTTCATTATCCAGACAGATAGCAATGGTTTCTGAGGACACATAGGACAGAAACCCCACCAACTCTGAGAGCCTTGGAGATGGATTAGAGTCACATGTGAGTCTGGAGACCAATTAAGAAGATACTGCAGCAGTCTAGCTAGCCAGGCTGGGTTTAACTGTCCCCTTTAGGGCTCAAGCGGTCAACTGGAAGTAGAACCTGGCTTGATTGAGTCCCTAATGAAAGAACTTGCATTTGATAAGTTCCCTCTACCCTGCTTCCTATTTTCCCCAATAGGTCCATCAGTGGAAGGAGCCAGAAAAACTCCAAGGAAGTAGGTGAGTCAGATTTTGGGGAAAATTATGGGAGTAGGCATGATTCTGCCAGTCGGACCAAGGCACTGGGGAAGAGAGCTGCTGGAGGTTGTGGGAGGCCTGCTGTGAATCCATGAGCTGTGTATTGATCAAGCCCATTTGCACGTGAACTTCATCACCAGCTCCTGCGTAAGCCTTCTCTTCCCCAGTAATTGACTCTCGCATATTGATTAAGATGTTGATGCGTCCCAGGATTTCTCGGTGGTGATGCAGGCGCGCCTCCCGGCAGGCTTGGCTGCCAATGCTCTCGCTGTACGGCTGTCACCACGCGCTCCTTAATGGATAAAGCTGTCATCTGAGAGCTGGAATGTCTTGCAGGCACAAAGACGAAATTAACTGTTCAATAATGTATGGGACATGGAAAAAACTTTACCCAACAACTCGAATTGATTGCTGTAAGTGTTTTGACTGTGCCTGCCTGCTTTGCATAAAGTCAGCGACTTTGGCTAGCCTGATCTTCACGCATTGCCATTTCTCGGTCTCTTTGCGAATAAGAGTGGAAAGACACTGGCGGCTGCCAGGAAAGGGCTGTCTGGAGGTAAGGGGATGGGTGGGGTGGGGAGCAGGTGGACATCGCTGACGCCTCTCCCCTGGGGTCCTTGAGTGACCCCTGTCTTTTAAACGGATGTGCTACTGGCAGTTCAATGCAATCTTGCTGGAACAGATCGCCGTGGGTGACTTGGTGAATCACTGTATGTGGAATTCCTGGAGCTCTATGACCTTGTTTTGCCTGTGGCCCCTCCTCTCTCTCCATGTCAAGCTGAGACCTCTTGCACAGAAGAGCTGTCAATCAGACCTGCGGGAAGAGGTGGAGGCTGTTGGGTCACAGGCTTAACAGCAGTTTCATAAACAATGTTCATGTCATTGAAGTTGGCCTTGCTTACTATTTGGGATTTAGTTAATAATGTGTTCCCACATTGCCCTGTAGGACCCAGAGTCCACTGTAGATCTCTCCTCTAGCCCTCTCCCTTTGTAACCTGGACAAGGGAAAACAGAGCAAGGTACCAAACCTATACTACATGTCCTTTCTGCTAAGTTGAGCCTTTTAAAAACATAATAAGAGCCTTTGAACATAGATCTGCTTTATCCCAGGATCTTTATTGAAGTTTTAATCAGTTCAAGCAGCTGACAAAATAGGAGACTGCAGGTTCGGCTGTACATTTTGTATCCTCCTTGTGAGCTTGAGGGGAAAAAAAATCATAACATTAAAGGCAGAGAAAATAAACACCCCCATTTAAACAACACATGAATCCCTCCAAATCAAGGAAATCCTCTCGCACCCAGAGGAAGGCCTGCCGTGTAGCGTGCAGGCGGCAACCCCAGATTTTAGACCTCAGAGAGATCATTACCATAAAATAAATAACCAGTCTCGTTTTTGTCGCCCACTAGGAGTGAACTCCAATCCTCGAACAGGCCCTTGTCCAAAGATTCCTTCCCCACAAGCCCTGCCAGCGATGGATGAGGCTGATGTCTCTCCTGGAAGCACAGAGCATACCAGGCCCTGTGTCCACAGGACCCATGGGTCCACAGCCCCAGTGTTGCCATCCCAGCCACTGAGCCACAGACTTCATTCCAGCCTGTACGCTGTTCTTCTCATCCCTGCCTCCACTTCCTGAGTTGCTTTCTTTCTCCCATTCCTCATCAAGGAGACAAGCACACACTGGGTTGTACCTTTGGTGTGTAAGGGACCCTGGATGAGGGGCATGTGATTTGCTCTTTCTGTTCCCATTTTCGGGCCCTTTCTGAGGCTAGCCAGCCACGTGGCCATCCAAATAAGACATCCCTTGGGGTCTGCACAGTGATTTCATTCTCAAAGTGCTGTATGGAAACCACTCAAGAGAGTTGGTGGCTTTAGCACAATGGCAAAGACCCCTGTTTTCTGGCCAATGCCACTGTTTTCTTTTTAGACAGGAAATCAGGTTCAACACTGTGGCATAGTTTGTTAATCCACTGCCTCTGACTCAGGCATTCTCCATTAGGAACACAAGCTGAAGTCCCTAATGCTCTGCTTCTGATCTAATTACCAGCTGATGTAGCTAAGAAGGCACCTTACCGCATGAGCTTAGAGCTTGGAGCTTCCAGCTTCAGCCATTGCGGCTATTTGAGGAGTGAACCAGTAGATGTGTAGTTTGTCTCCCCGTCACCTGTGCAGCTCTTTTAAAAATATGTAAAATGACTTTAAAAATTAAAGACAAAAAAACAGGGATGGAAAGCCAACAGAAGAGCTGGGATGGTACACCCCCTGATCTCAGGTAGAGTCAGGATAGTGTTGTGTTAGAGAGCTAAGCCTAGCACCTGGTAGGTTTGGTTAAATGTGTCTCAACAGATAGAATGGAGAGGAGGAGGGTGAGGGTTGGTCAGGTTGGAGCACCTGAGCAAGGAGAGGATACAAAGTACAGGAAAGAATATGGGATTGTAGTCACTTAAGAAGATGTCTCCAGGAGTCCTTTTTCTGTAGCCAGAGAAGCTCTGAAAGACTCAGGTAGGCCTGGGCAAGATGTGATGCTGGGACTGGTCGGAGGATCCTCAGGAACTCTAGAGGGTTGGGACCACATGCAATGTCGCAGAGCCCTGGGAACCAGATGGAGCATATTCCCTTGGGAAAGATGACTTTACCATAGTGGAATATTGCTAAGGGGGCTAGGAAGAGCCTGGATCCATGATTTGTACAGAACAGCCACCCAATATGGAGTAATGGGATTATAACTTTGGTCCTGAGGTGAAGAAGTGACATGATCTCAGCAGGTGCTAAGGTGGAAGGACAAGGTGCCACCTAATCACCCTGATCCTGACAAAATCATGGGACATTCATTTCAGAATTTTCTTGATATAGACACCTCGAGAAGCTCTCTCAAAGGCCTGCTCCGATGCATCAGCTTGCACAGAGGATTGGGCACAGAATTCCTAGGCAATGACTGTCCTCCTTCCACCCTGCCCCATCCCTTCCTCCCGCAGACATTTGTCTATGTGTGTTCTAATGGATAGTTGGGATACAACGTGAAAGACACCACATACCACTTCCCCCATGTCCTCAGTCTGCAGGACACAAACAAATCTGTACGGAGACAAGCTCAAGTGCCAAGGATGACCAATTTATTTTATTATTTTTATTTATTTATTTATTTATTTTTATTGACAGTCTTTACATAGTTAATTAGGGTAAAAAGTTTCAAGGGCTACAGGAAAGTGGATAAGACTAGTATTTTTTACATATTGTTTCCTTCATGTTTAAAGGGGCATATTAAGGGAAAAGGCCCACCCAATTTCTCACCCTCCCCAGGTCCCGCATGTAGGGTATGCTCTGAGGTTCTTGTTCAGGTGGTTTGGATATTTCAACAATTATGAATCGCTGCCAATCTTGACACTCCAAGCACTGTGAGGTCTTTGAAGAATCCACTGGTTGACATAGTCTATCATAGAGTCTCTGTTTGCCCCATATTTCGCTGCCAAGATATAGCTGAGACGGTTGGTTGACATGTTCTGTCTTCTTTCTTTTCTTGGTTAAGGTTCTGAGTCCAGCATTTTGATTGGGGAGATCTCCAAAGAAACTTTGTCTGAGGTGTTTTCAAACCAGATTCTTGTATGTGCTAGCAAGTACAGGGCCTGGCACAGTCCATTGCCCTGATCAGCTGGTGGTTGCGATTGCTGGGTTGGTTCTGTTTTCACTCCCGACTTCTACTGGCATCAATGGGTGTTGCAGTCCATCCTAGTTCTGACCAGCACATACTCGGCCCTCGCATAAACCAGTGGGAGCTGCAGCCTAGTTGGAGCGACTCGCAATAACCCCCACCAGGCCCGCCCCCTATCCTGGTTTGCCAGTATGTGTAGCAGTAATCCAGTCTGTCCCACACCCCATTCCACCCCAGCCGCTGTCCTAGTTTTATGCTCTCCCGTGGAAGTGGTAACCCAAGAGGGAGAAGCCCACTATTTCCCTCCCAGTCTTCTCCCACTCCCAGATTATGCACTCTCCAGTTAGTCCTGTAGGATGACCAATTTAAAGGAGAAACACAGTTCAGCAAGCCCAAAGGAAAACGGGGAGGAAGTGGCAGCCTTCAGTCTTAGTCCATTTGTACTGCTTCAATAAAGCATCTTAGGCTGGGTGATTTATAAACAGCAGGAATGGGGATTCTCCAAGACCCAGGCACCCTGCAGGTCTGGGGCATGATGAGAGCCTGCTCTCAAGGACAGAGCCTTGTGTTGAATCTTCGCAGGTCAGACTGGGGACACCAGACAGAGTAGGCAAACCTACTGCTCTGGAGTTGTGTACTTTCCTAAGAGTGCAGCAGTCACGGCTCCTTCCATCTTTGAAGCCTCTCCCTTTTACCCTATTGCGTTTGGGAGTTCAGTTGCAGCATGAATTTTGGAGGGACACAGCAATGCAGTGATAGCACTCCAGCTAGGCAACTTGATTTAGTAGAAAAACTAAGCTAAAACAGTATCAGCAGCACTTGTGTTTTCAATTGCGCCACACTGCAGGTTAGATACCCTTTACCTCTGGGCTTCTCCAGGATATGAAGTGTGCTTACCCATTAGGTCAGCACTGCAATTTACTCTCATTGGGAACTGGGACTAAACTGTCCCAGAGCCTGGGTGACCACACCTTCAATGTCTCAGGGCAATTACATTAAGTGATTTGAAGTGGTGAGAATGGAACCAATTCATTCTGAGAACCCTCGTCAGGACTGCTGTGCAGTCATTTGTATTTCATTCCCAGTTGTGAGTGGGCTGGACTCCCCCCAAATGACATTCCTTCACCCCAGGCTTCCTGTGTCATTTCCACAACCGGTTATTTCAGGTGACAATTAACAGGAAGTGATGGTGGCAGCCCCAGGGTGGCCATTTCTCTGAGGGGTTCTGGGCATTGAGTTTCAGTTCCGTGTAGAACACCATCTCAAAGTCTTCAAACGGAAATGAGCTGCTTCGGTAGATGTCTCAGAGAATCCAGTGCTTCCTTGCTCCTTCCCTTGCCCTGTTTTGTCAGTCAAGTTGCAGGAAGCTAGACTAAGGGTTAAGCCCAGGGTACTCTGGGAGCCTCCTCTGGAAGAGGCAGAGCATTGGTCTCCACAATCCAAACTGTGAATGAGAGTCAAAGTCAAAAGCAGAAAGCAAAAGAAGCAAATCAGAAAACCATATGATGCAGCATGCATTTGCCTTTTCCTCTTGAACTTGCAGTTTGCATTTCTCTAGGTTACTGATACTGCTTCAAGCAGGGTCTCCCTGCCACCCATGGAAGTGGGATGTATTGGCACCTCCCACCCTGGATGCTCTACGCACCTGTGCCTGCTCCTCCTAGGAGCCACTTAGCTGCAGGTCCCAGGACTGGGGTGTGATGGTTTCCAGGCCAGGCCAGGCAGGGTGCAGCAGCTTCTGTGGCTTGCTGCTGCCCTGGCTGCTCCTGTGCTTTCCATTGCGTCTGCAGACACAGTGAGCAGTGCCTGTTTGAAGTCTAGTCTTTGGGAAGGAGACCCAAGAGAACGTGAGCTGGGCTTGTCAGGATATCAAAGTCCAAATTAAAAATTTATTCCAGTGTTTGAAAAATTTCTGGCCAAAACCTTCCTATGGATTTAAAAAAAAAAAAACTCCCTGGTTTATTCAATGTCTGCAGTTGAGGATGAGCAGATTTACTTTCAGAAAGAAAGAAAAGTGAGACCAAATTGTTCCATAAATGAACTCAGGTCAGACGGCCTCTTAGCTACATCTCTAAAGAAGGTAATCTGTTAAACTACTTTTGCACAACTGGAAGCCTTGTTTTAGTTCTCATTTTTGAATTTTTCCCCCTTCCTAGAGCCTGTCGGGTCAGTTGATTCTTTGCTGCTGGAGCTGCAGGATAAAGAATGAAACTGAGCTACTGGACTCTCCCCACACTATTAGACAGACAAGGGTAGGAGAAAGATTGTGTAAAATGTGGTGGGTTTGGAAGAGAGCAAAAGGGATCTTGCAAATAACCTATGAAATTCAATAATAAGCACATAAACTTCATTAGGCAAAGCCAGTAACAATTAAATAAAGAGTGAAAGTTTCAACAATAAAGCTACACCAAGACCACTAACAAATTTGCAGAAAATAGAGAACTAGCCCAATAGAGTGGATTATTAATGAAATAGTGTAACAGAAGTTGAAAAAGAAAAGTCAGTTTCAACGGCAAAACGACTAGACAGAAGGTCAGGATCAATACATCAAGTTAGGTTGAAAGTCAGGACTAGCATGGAAGACAGGGATACAACCATGTCAATACACAGAAACCACGGAAATTATGACTGGAGACAGCATCAGAACTGCAAAGACACTAAGCAAGCTGCAAAACCTGAATCTTAGGACTCATCTGATGTTATACAGATCCACTGCTCACAGGTTTTTGCTACTGTTGCTGTCTTAGTAAGCTTTGTATTTTCAAATATACCTTCCTTAGTGTGCAGTTTCATGATTTTTTTTTCAAAGTGAGTGCACCCATGTGATCATGACTAGGCTATAACCATGGAATATTGCCATTACCCCAAGCTACCCCCATTACTCCCACATTCCCACAGTGAACCCTCTTTTGAAATTCATTAGCATGGATTGGATTTTCCTGTTTGGGAAGGTCACACACAGTCACACAATTCTACTTCCTCCTTTTTTTTTCTGTGTCATTCAGCATCATATTTGTAATCTATATTGTGGAACGAATGTAGCTTGTTAATGTTTAGTGACATAAATTATCTGTACACATGCTATAAGTTAAACCATTCTATTGGGGGTAGACATTGGGATTGCTCCCAGTTTGGGGTGAGTAAAAATAGCACTACCATGAGCAACCGTGGACGTGTCCTTTGGTGCTCTTGCACGCACCTTCCACAGGTTAGCCTGTAGGAGAGTGGTGCAGTCTTACGGTGTGCACACATTACACGTACTAGACATTGTGGGAGAGGCTTTTGAAGTCGTACTCTCTACATTTCTGCTGCTTCCCATCTTTACCAGTCCTCAGTGCTGTCAGGCTGTCTGAAATTGGACATCCTGGAAAGTAAGTAGTTGATATTGGAATTTCATCTTTGTATCTTTGCATAATTTTATTACAAATCTACATATATTAAGTGAATTGTAATTTTTTACCCATTTTAAATATATTGTTTAAGGATTTTGTTACTGTTCTTAAAATTTTAACTGTTCTGAATGTAAATCCTTTGATGCCTTTTTTTGGAAATATCTTTTCCTACTCTACAACTGAATTTTCTTAAAAATATGGCTAAACAGCACCCAGTGCAATGATTCAGTTGGCCAATCCTCCACTTGCAAGGGCCAGGATCCCATGTGGGTGTAGGTTCATGTCCCTGCTGCTATATTTCCTATCTGGCTCCTTGCTTGTGGTCTGGGAAAGCAGTGGAGGATGTCCCAAAACCTTGGGACCCTGCATCTATGTCAGACTCAGAGCTCCTGCTTCTTGGCTTCGGATCAGCACAGGTCCAGCCACTGGAGCCACTTGGTTAGAGAAACAGTGGATGGAAGATCTTTCTGTCTGACTCCACTTTCCTCTGTAATTCTGCCTTTCCAATAAAAATAAATGCTTTAAAAAAAAAATAGGGCTATGCCATAGCAGGTTATGCCACCATTTGCAATGTTGGCATTCTACAAGGGAGTGCTAATTAAAGTCCCAGCTACTCCACTTTCATGCCAGCCCCCTACCCAGGATAGGCCCTTTTACCAATCTTTATAAGACACAGTAGCTTTTATAATTAGCTAACCAATTTTTGCAAGAATAGATAGGAAGAGAGAGAGATAGAAAGGAAAGAGAAAGAAAGAGGGAGAGAGAGATCAGACCTATTGGGATTTTGACTGTGTTACACTGAAGCAATAGACCAATTTGGAGAATATTAACATTTGTTTAATATTGGATCTTTCAATCCAATTTACATGTCATACCTCTTCATTTATTTCAATTTCTAAAGCTCCATATCTTTAATATTTTGTATTTCTTTCATGCATTGTTCTGATGTTTAATTTTGCTAAATTTATCTTTAAATTGCTATATTGATATCAAATGTTAAATATTATTTACTTGTATTTGTCTTAAGTATATAAAAAAGGGAAAATTAGTATCGATTGGTTTTATTTATTTATTCTAATAATTCACCCATGGTTCCTGCATATATTCACAGATAGTATCATGCTTGTGTAATTCCTTTTTCTGAAGTTGGAGCTGTGTTTTTCTTGCCTGAATGACCCTGGCTCGATCCTTGTACACCATGTTGGATGGAAGTGGTGATAGTGAGCATCCTTGTCTTGCTCTTGAGTGCAGAGAGCGTGTTTCCATCTGTGCGCACATACGGACTTCACGCACATGCCCTTTAACAGAGTAACAAGTTTCCTCTTAGTCCTAGTTTAATGAGAGTTTTATTTTTCAAATATGAATCAGTACATAGTTTTATCAAAAGCTTTTTATCCATCTTTTGATATGTTTATATGTCTCTGTGATGTTTTCTGACAGTGGTGAATTATATCGACTGACTTTTAAGAGTCAAACTAACCTCGCATTTCTGAAATAAACTCTGCTCTGTCATACATAAATTTTGTCCTTTTTATATATCTTTAGATTTTTTTGATGAGATTTTGCTGAGGAGTTGTATATCTGTGAAATTTATTTCAGTATCGTGAGAGTATTGAAACAATTGAATGTGACAGCAGGCGCTTGATGTGGCAATTAAGAAGCTCCTTGGGGTTCTTGTATCCCATGTTACAGCACCTGACTTGAATCCAAGCTTGTTTGCTTCTAATCCACCTTCCCGCCAATGTCCAGCTCTTGGCTTCAGCCTGGCCCTGTTTAGGCTGTTGTGAGCATTTGGGAACTGAACCAGTTAGTGGAAGATCTATCTCCCTCACCCTGCTTGCTTCTTTGATTTTCATATCATATCAATAAATCAATTAATTATGTTTTTTAAAAAGAATTAACTGGGGCCAACCAGTGGTATAGTGGGTAAAGCTGCCATCTGTGACACCAGCTTGCCATATGGGTGATTGTTCGTGTCCTGGCTGCTCCACTTCCAGATCCAGCCTTCTGATAATGGCCCGGGAAAAGCAGCTGAAGATGATCTAACTGCTTGGGTTCCTGCCAACCACGTGGGAGACAAAAATGAAGTCCTGGCTCCTGGCTTCGTCTTGGCTCAGTCTTGGCTCAGTCTTGGTCATTGTGGCCAATTGAGAAGTGAAACAAAGGATGGAAGAGTCTCTCTCTCTGTCTTTCCCTTTCTTTGTGGAACTCTGACCTTCAAATAAATAAATATACCTTCGGGGAAAGAAAAGATTAGAAAAAGCCCAAGAGCCCAAGAAGATGCTCAAATTCCCCCTTTTACCCAGTGGAAAATATATTCTGAAATTCTAGAAGTTCAGGGCATTCTGATTTCCCAATCCCACGGAATGCTCAAAGCAACTCCCCATCATGCCTCCATTTTTAGGAGATAAAGAAATTTCACCCAGATCTCAAAACCACCACAAGTCAAATTAATGGGGAAAATTGGTAGTTTAAGACCAAATTTTCTTCATAAGAACATGTAGAAGATGAATCTACCAGCAATCAGCTGCAATGTTGGAAGATTATGAGAGCTAATACGATGAATAGTAATTATCATTTATAATGTATACTCATCATCACGTTGCTTCTGGAACATCTTCATTATCTTTCATGTTTGAAATGCTGGGATTTCCCAACAGACTTGAGAAGGGACTTTTATTAGGCCTAGATCATCAATGCAAACCTTTTAAGGTAAGTGTGTGTTACTTCTGAAGCCAAGATATGTTGCGCGGTCTGGAAAGAAGGCATTGCATGTGCCTGCCATTTGCTTCTTCCATCTGCGTGCTTGCCAGCCTGCCCTGAAGGCTAGAGTGGCCTCACACTGTTCCCTGCTTCATTTTTCTGTCTACCTCGGAGACCTGCAGACTTTTCTCAAGTGGCCTCAGGCAAGCCTGGTTTCAAACCAGAGCTAAGTTCCTGGGGGGCAGGGGGGGGGGGGGGGGGGGCGGGGGAGAATCTACAGTGAATTTGGTTTCTTTGGTTCCCTTTGAAATGAAGCCCATGTTTAAAAGAATACAACTCAGTTCTTTGTAAAGCAAATATGTGTTGTCTCATCACGTTAGTCTCAGCAATCCTCATTTGGGGAATTTCCTTGCTCTTCATAAGTTGTGCGGTGGGTCACACAGGGATCGGGATGCTGTCTCCCTGCTCCCCCTGTGCTCCCTGTGCAGGACAAGGCTGCTCCCAGAAGCCCTGTTTGGCTAAGACCTTCCTGTGTAATCCCAGCTTCCTGTGACTACCCTGGAGGGTACTCAGGTCTCCTCGGTCTTGTCTCACTCGGGTACTTCTCTGTGGGAAACCATGTCCTTAACTGTGAAGGCCGGCTCATGCACCTTGACCTGCTTGTGTTAAGACGCTTTGGAATCCACAGGGACAACTCACCAGTGACCAGGGGCAGAGCAGCTGTGTCAACTCAGCTTGGGGAAGCTCAAGTGTCCAGTAATCTTGGCTGTGTAGAGTTTGAAATCAAGCCCAACATATTACTCATGGCAAAGCCCAGGGCCGGCCAAGTTAAATAGAGCACACCCCGAAACATTCACGGACCGATTAGAGAAGGAAGCTCCGATTCGAGGAGAAGCTATTCCATGTCTGCTTTTATTTTGTTAAACAACACACTCTCCCTGTGTAAGATGGGGAAAGCAGAAACCTCAAAGAGTGAGATTTATTAATTGAAAGAGCATAGGCCTACAACCATATGCCAAGTCTCTTTAACTTCCAATTACCAAGCTCTGTTTTTGTCCAGGAATACTGCTGAGTGCAAAGCATTTACTCCTTGCATATTCGTGCTAACTTTTTGCTGTATGTACCATGGTTATTTCTCTTTGCAGACAGGTAAACTGAGGCCTAGCAAGAATAAGCCCACATTGCTAAGTGATGCAGCTGGATTTGAACTCTGCCGGTCTGCCCTCATGTTCCTACCTGCTCTTAAATGCATGCAAATACCCAGGAACTTCTAGGAAGAGAGCATCTCAAGAGAAAATTTTGACATTCTGCCAGAGTCAGTGCAGGAAACTGGCTTGCTTGAGCTAGAACTCTGAGATCCAGCAGTTCAGTAAGACTGCACACAACCCAGTGAACCAAGCAGGGCTCCCATTTGCAGATCCGTTTCCAACCAGAGGTTGTTCACTGACTTGGAGGAATTTAGAGCATCATTTCACAGACTTCTTGAAAGTATTTTATTTTTGTCTTTCTTCTCCCTCCCAGAACCTTCCAGGCTGTGGTTCAATCCCTGGGTTGGCCTCTCTGCCTTCTTTTCACAGGCCTGAAGCTAAGGTCCAACACCCCCGACTGGTCAGGCCGTCTTGTTGTGCAATCTGGGTGCCCATCCTGCCCTCTGCAGCCTCACGTCCATGTAGACGTATTTATGGAGCCCTGAGAATCATCCTTCTCCAAACACCTCAGGAATCAGATTGTTTTCCACAGTGGACATTTCCATTTGAAAAATAACCTTCTTTGTTCAACTAATGAAAGGAGGAGTTGCTGCTCGCGTCTAGGGCTGGGGAAGAATTCCACAGGCAGTCATCCTGGTTCTCAGTGGAAAATGTTTCAGTTTCTTAATGTTGTTTTTCAGACAGGTCCCTGCCTGGCTTTTGCTCCAAGGACCACACATGCACGCATGTGTACTCCCCCATGCACTGTGTGGCACCCTTCCCTGCTGAGGGCTGGGGATGGCTGCATCCTCTTTCCAACACCTGCAGAAGCAAAATGAGGTGTGTCAGGGCTGTTACGCAGCCAGAGGTCTCCCCGCTTGTGGGAAATTAGAGCACTTTCCCAGGCCATGCTTTGCTACCCTAGAGGCTGGGTGGGCCACCGAGGTGGGAGATTAGGCCTCAAACCTCCCTTGCTTCTGTGCATCTCCATGTCCAACAATTCCCTAAGACTATGGAGGGGGCGCCCTGGAGCATCGCCTCATTAGTTGAGTGTGAAGTCACACCAAGCACGTGCTGTCATGGGCTTGGGACATACAGAGTGGTCACCATAATACTGAGTGGGCCACACTACACAAGCCAATCAAATTGTATCCCTAGGAGACCACATAGCAAAGGGAGAATTGGCGAGGCCACTCAGATGAGACAGCCCTGCTCTGTTGCTTTCAACCCACAGGCAAGTGATTGCTGAATCACTCCAAATCTCAGCATTTAAGATGAGGAAAGTTATGTATCTGCAGGAAGGTACAGTGTTTGTGCTTAATGGATAAGTACAGTGCAAGAAATGTCCATCTCCTCACTTCTCTTATATTTTTCTCCTCTGAAAAGAATCCAGCTCCCATTTAATTGGAGAGAGTAAAACCCTGTTCCTATAACACAAGACACATTTATACTTGAATGCCTGGCTCAACAGAGCCAAGTGCAGAGCTGGGTGTCCCACAAGGATGAGTGTGATGAGCATTTGGGGGGATTAGGGGTGGCAGGAGTGTGGAGAGCTGTGCCTTGTGTTCCAGGGTGATGAGGTCTGTCACCAGTGGGAACTGTTAAGTTCTGCTACCCAGGCATTTGAAGAATCTTTTCTCTCTAGATGCTTTATAGAAGAAGAACACATCTGCCTTGACTGTGTGGCTTAAACACAAGTCCCTGTTTAAATGGAGCAAGAGGGATGGACAAGAGGACCACTCTGTGCAGACTTCTACAAGATCCACCTGCCTTTTATGTAAAGAGAACACCTGTTATCATAGGATAATTGAGTAGCTCTGAAAAGTGAGCACTCATATGGAGCAAGTGTATTGGCCAGACTGCTTTTGGTTTTATGTGATGGAAACCCTCTTCTACATTACCTTAAGAAAATAAATAAATAAGGAATTTATTGGTTCAATAACCGTGACATCCTGGTTTGGCTCTGCAGCTGGGGCTGAATATATAGTTGTATTATATGGTTAGGACCAGCTGTTTTGTTGTCTCTCTCTCTTTCTTCAGCTCTTCATTTTATTTGATAACCAAGTTCTTTAATTCTGATTGGTTCCATAACCCCATCAGAAAAATTCTCTCTCAACATGTGTATATGAAAGCAAGGATGATTCTAATTGGTTCATCTCTGACCCCATCACTTCAGATAAGCTGTTAATACCTTCTTTGCAGTTGTCAATCACATGTCTATCAAATGTTTAGCCTGTGTTAAGCACTGTTCCAGCCATGGGGGACACCATGTTAAACAGAAGAGGTGATGCTTTGTTCCCAGGAAGCATCCTGTCTCGTGAGAAGTCAATCATTTGTTGGCATCCTGCTGCCTCCAGCCACTCTGCATCAGAAACTGAAAGAAAATTTAGCTCTTGCAGTTTAGAAAGAAGTCAATTTCCTTGCAACATCAACAGAAAGCCACCAAATACAGTTCCATCCACTGATGGTCCCACCATCTTTAGCACATTCTGAGTGGACATGCAGCCTCAGTGCCTGTTCACCTTGCAGAATCATGTTTGTGCAGGCATGCAGCAGGCAATTCTACCAACACCGCTCAGGCTCTCAGGAGATGCCATGACTATGGGGTTCCTGGTAGACAACTCTCACATCCATCCAGATACAATGAAGGTAAACCATATCCACTAGAGCAAGGGTAGCTCTGAGCATCTGCCATTCCTATCCTGCTGCAACAGGTTTCGAGGGAGAACTGTCAGTTCCTCAGGAGCTGTCATTTGCTCCTGTAGAGCCCATAGGTGCCTTAGTAACCCCAGCATATAAAGGTGGGAAATTGTATGCATATACTCAATGTGGGTATGAAAGATGATTTGTTCTTTGATCAAAATGAAGAACAAGGATGCTCTGTTAGCAACAATATTGGGATACGTAATGTGCACTGTGGTGTTAGGTTATCAGAGAAGCAAACGACCTCCACAGATTTCTGATTTTGGAAAATCCAGTAGACTGAGGGTTCCTTGATGTTTTGGAATGTGTGGTGGGGGAGGAGGGGTGTCTCACTGAATGTAATTCATACTTCTTGAGTACCTGTTAGGTGTCTGTCTTCAGATACACACCAACAAACCTTATAGCAGCTCTGCTTCATGGACCAGTATGGGTCCTGTATGTTAACTGCCTGCTCCACAGCAGGAGGAGAAGAGTTCCAAATGACAGGTGCACATCCTGTTACCCATATTGTATCCAAGATACATAGTAGGCACTAGTGCTTCAGAAGGGATGTGTGGTTTGCTCCTCATGTCAGCACTAGACTAGAACCTGGAAGCAGGAGGAGGGAAATGACGGGCTGTAGCATCCGGACTCAGCACGTTTAACCTCTGTAGGCCCACGGTAGTGTGCAACATACCTCCCCAGGGCTTGCTGGACAATCATTACTTTTTATTACACTCCTTACTGTCAGGTACTCCAAAATCCACACGGACTGCTCTTAGGATTTCAGCTTGTCCCCAAAGAGAAACTCAGGAATCAGTGATGAGCACCACGGGAGAGGGAGAGCTGTTGCCCATTTCAAAAGGGTGCATCACAGCAGTAATCACGAGGCGCCGGGAATGTATGCAGAAAGCTTCACCACGGGAGGGCGAGTTAGGAGAGCCCCAGGGACACCAGGGGCATCAGCCAGCATCCCTCTTCTCCACCAAACTGTGCCTTTAAAAATATATGATGGTGCCCACGTCTTCTTCTCCTCCCTCCCCTCCTACCCCACCAGCCACCTCGGGTGCTGCTTCTCTGAATCCACCCTGGGTCTCCCCTGGGCTGGCTGTTGCCTTCATATTTCATGCGGAGTGTGCGGCTTCCCAGGAGCCAAAGGCCTGCACTGCATGCTGATGCATTGGCCAGCTCTGACACAGCAGGCACTGGAGCATGCCTAATGAGGAAGCCGACACTGCTGCCCAGGAGTCAGGCGGCGCGCCCAAGGCCTGCTGCTAACTGGGAGCCCTGTGACCAGGAGCCACTGAGGGTGAATGAGCAGAAAGATGCCCGGGTTCTCCGTGGCACTACTCCCCACTTTGCTGCCACCACGTGAAGCTAATGGGGGGCGGGGAAGCTTTAAAGAGGGAGTGCCAAACCACACAGGGATGTGATCAGGGCCTGTGATGACACAGTCCGTGTCAATGACACTCCCTAGAAAAAAACATGCAGTTAAAAGAGGGGAGGCAGCCATGAAGACTAGGGATAACAAAGCTCTGAATAGCTCAGCTCTTTGGACGCAGGGTGCTGCTGTCCATTTGCATATTTCCTTCACTGGGATGCTTTTTCAAGCTTCCTTTGAGACCACATCGTTATTGGAAAGATCCTGCTGAACACAAGTTTTTGTTTCCCTTAAGGCTTCATCTAGCTTCATTTCATGCATTAATCACTCCTTTGACGAGTTCTATCAGGATCCACTGGCCCTTGCTTCCCTTGGTGTTTAGCCCATTGATGCTTGGAGTGGAGCATGCATCCATAGCCCCATTCTGAAACCGTGAGGATACGGCAGTGACACGTTCACTGCCATCTCCTCTAACACTGGCCTTGTGCCTGTTCCTGGTTGGTCACCCAGCCAACTTAATGAGAGAGGTGAGGTTAATGCCAGGCTGCAGATGAGAAAGCCAGCGTGAGAGAAGCTTCTTCAAGCCCCATACACCAGACCAAGGCCCTAACTAGGCACTAGTCTTTGATACTTCCAATGAGCCGATTATCTATTCAAAAATTAAAATCCAGGGCCCAGCGCGATGGCGCAATCGGTTAAGGTCCTCACCTTGCACGCCCAGGATCCCATATGGGCGCCGGTTCTATCCCGGCAGCCCCGCTTCCCATCCAGCTCCCTGCCTGTGGCCCGGGAAAGCAGTCGAGGATGGCCCAAAGCTTTGGGACCCTGCACCCGCGTGGGAGACCCGGAAGAGTCTCCTGGCTTTGGATCGGCATAGCATTGACCGTTGCGCTCACTTGGGGAGTGAATCATCGGACGGAAGATTTTCCTCTCTGTCTCTCCTCTCTGTATATCCGCCTTTCCAATGAAAAAAAAAAAAATCTTTAAAAAAATAATTAAAATCCAGCATTGCCTTCAACTTCATGAAGGCTTGTAAACAGCAAACCATGATTCCAACATCATGTAGCTTAGATATGATCTTAGCAAACCTAAAACTTCAGGTTTAGATCAAAAAGAACATCATTCAAAACCTGAAATCTAAGAAAGAAATGTCCTTTAAAACTTGGATTTTCTCTGTTTTTCTCATGTGTAAACTGTTTCTCTCCTTTCTCTCTGTGTGCACGTGTGTGTGTGTGTGTGTGTGTAAAACCTTCTGTTTTGGCTGTGAGGACAGTAACTTTGTAATAAGAATAATAACTTCTTACTGTTTACTATATACCTTTCACCTCTTTTAGTTACCTTGTGTTAGCTTCCTATCTTGACACCAAGCCATGTGATATTGTCTTCTTCTTCAAATAAGGCTCTGTCTGACTTGAAGTACAAGTTTCTGACTCCCTCCTAGAAACTCACCTTGACTTGCAGCCAAATCCTACCAATGTATCTTTAATATAATGGGGAGAAAAACATGGCTCTCTTGCACAGGGAATTTAAAACAGACTCAGAGAAGCTGAGAGCAGCATGACACTTGATAGGACCTGAAGGAGGCCAGGTTCAAAGGGCTCAGAATTTCAGTTACTTGAAGGGTAAGTCCTAGAGATTTGCTGTTGCATGCAGTGTCTGTAGCTACCAAATCTGTGCTTGGACACAGAAAATGTTGCTATGGTACTGGATCTCATGATACATGGGCAAGAACACAGCAACTTTTTCCTGTGATCAAGGACATGATTTTACTGGTTCTGTTTTTGTACTTTAGAGATGTCTAAGAACAGACCAATCCTCAACTTTAATTTTTTCAGTTAGCTTTGTTGTAATTGTTGCTGTCTTTCAGTCTTTGGGAGTTAGAACCTTGAATTTCACAGCTGGAGGAAATCTTGGAGGTTTCTCCAAGGCAGGAATTTCCCCTGCAATCTCATCCCCACTTTAACATTCTTAGTGATAGAATTGCACTGCTTGGAAATGCAACTCTGGCCACTGTTGGGTAAGCCATTTCGAATGGCCTGAATGTCAAATCTGCCTACCATACATGCCACAGAGTGACCTCCATCTCTCTAACCATGTAAGTCAATGAAGGCTGCCGTCATAAAGAGTCACAAACTGAGTGGTACACACAGCAATGTCACCTAGCCCTGTAGGCTGGATGTCAAAGCTGGAGTACAACAGAGCTAGTTCTTCATGAGGACAATGAAGGAAAGTCGCCTCCAGCTCACAGTGATTTGCTGACAACGATGGCCTTCTTGGGCTTGGAGAATTTAGCCTTGATCATCACCAGACATTTCCGTGTGCATAAGTTTGTCTCCAGAAGTCCTCTTGCTACAAGGACAACAGTCCTATTGACCCAAGTTCAGTCCAACATTCCTGCCTGACTTCATTTTAACTGATCACATTCTGAGATTATGGGAGGGGTTCAGGACGTCAGTTGGGATGGGAGCCAATTCGATCCAGGACAATCTCTAGTCTGCCCTTTAGACAGATGGAGAAGGCACTAGTGTTGTCCCTAAAGCTTTTTGTTTTCAGGTTTAACAGCTTCCAGTTATTTTTGTCAGAGTGCTTTGTCCTGGAGTCTCCTCTGAACACACTCTTCTCTCTGGTGATGCTGGCAGAGTGGCACCTGTCAGCTGGACTCTGTGAACTCTACTGTTCCTTGCAGCTCTTGTCAGGTTCACAGTCTTGGCTGCTCAGGTCTGTAGAGCCTGAATCGCATGGACCATAGACTTATTGTCCCAGGTCTCCATCACACAGTTGGCTCTGAAGCCTGGGCTCTCCTACCCAGTATCAGCCATTCGATTCACCTTCCAGAACACCAGTGGAGCCACTCTGGCCAGAGTGATAGATCTTTGTGGTGCTTCACTGGCAAACTCCTATTTGGGTTTGAGGTAGTGCCATGAATTTCTGTCTCTTTCAGTCACTTTTCAGTTCCTGTTGCTACAAATCCCAGTCTCATCTTCACATCAATGCATCACACAAATGAAGATAAATGTAGTGGTTTGAAGCTACTTTGTTCGCTTATTCCAAAACTGAGGTGCCCAAAGAGATCAACTTTGACTTGTAAGCTTCATTTGTTGGAAACATGTAGTGCCAACTTCAATGTCCTGTTGTCCTACAAGGATTCGCTGAGCCTTTCTCTTTCAAGACTAATTTTGCTTTCTTGTAAAGTATTGAAATTCCCAGCTCTATGTTTTCCCTGGATTGTTTCCAGGGAAATCATACTTTCCTATTTTGGAAATCAGTCCCACATGTCTTCTTTCAATATGTCTGATAAATCCCCTGACCATGATTCCCAGTTTTCGGTTCCTATAATAAGTGAAGTTCTTAAGCAATTGTTTTAATCAGTTTTTCATTTGGGGGAAGGGGAGTAAAATTCCTTAAAATTTACAAATGCATGTTCTTTCTAAGAGCCCATTTTCTTTCTTTGGCTTCCCTTGGAGATGTCTGTACTAGTCCATTTTCCATTGTTATGACAGTATGCCAGAGACTGGATTGAGTGCCAGGAGAGAGATCTATTCAATTCACAGTTCTGGAGACTTAAGAACTTTATACCAGCCAGGGTGGATTCTGCTGAGGATCTCATGACCGATGGATCACAAGGGCAGGATTCTGCACAGAGCAACTCACACTACAGGACAGAAAGCCAGAGATTGGAGCATGGGCAGGATATTTGCACTCAACTCTGGTAGGAACTAACCCGGGTCCCATGGCATTTACCATAATCCCTTCTCAGGGGGATTCCCCCAAATGACCTAGCCATGTCTCTTTAGTAACAGATTTAAAATTAAAAGCAGGAAGCTGTTTTAAAGATTATTTCTGTGAGAGGGGATTCAGAGTGGAAGGTGCTGGGGATCAGTGGGGAGAAAGGAAATTACCTTGGTGTGTAAACACAAGATGATTCTACCAACATCTAGGTCATAGGCCCAGGACCCAGTCCTCCAGAACAAGCTCTGGATGTCCTGAAAATCAGGGGTGTCATAATGTGCTATACACACAGTGAAGCTCATTACTTAAGATTAATTTTCTCCTCCCCATCCTCTATCCACAACATCATGTTTACAAACCAGACTATAGTACCCAATAATGATTATTTTTGTCTTTTATTTAGGCTTACTAATTTAAAAAGAGAAAGCCTCAACTTTAAAGAGTCTGCAAAGTCAGCAAGATATATCATGAGCTTACTTTTCACATTCATGAAAAAAAAATACAATTCAGTAAGCACTGTGCTGCATGATCTTCAATTTTTTTTGAAATGAAAAAAATATTTAACCAGCGAAAAAAATGACCTTTAATTTCAAACACAAATAAAAACTCTAAGACGTCACATAACTTCATAGAACTAATACAACTCAAGTTTTGTTCCTTTATTCTTATGATCATATAGCATCACTTAGTTTTAAAGATTTATTTACTTTTATTAGAAAGTCTGATTCACAGAGCAAAGGAAAGTCAGAAAGAAAGATTTTTCATCTGTTGGCTCATTTCCTAATTGGCCATGATGGTCATAGCTGAACTGATCTGAAGCTAGGGACCAGGAGCCTCCTCCATTTCTCCCACATGGATGCAGTGTCTCAAGGCTTTGGGCCATCCTCTACTGCTTTCCCAGGACACAAGCAAGGAGCTGAATAGGAAGTGGAGCAGCCAGGACACAAACAGGTACCTATATGGGATCCCACCACTTGCAGGTAAAGATTAGGCAACTGAGCCATTGCCCCAGCCCCAACCAACATTTTTTTTTTTGAGTCTATTGGTTAACTACTGTGATGTGCCCTATCATGGATGTTGAACATTCAAATTGCCCTCAAAGTCAATTCCCAAGATTGCAAACTGCAGCAGCTGGCCCCTAAAAGGATCATGGATACCTGTATTGGCCTGTGTCAAACACTGTACAGACTAACATCCAGGCAGAAACCATGGATATTGTATGATACACGATAAAAATGTATGTATGCATACAATTGAAATGCAATGGGGGCGGTAACAGTTGCCTAACAACCCTGTAACACATTTGGGGTATGGGAGGAAGTATACTTATCACTGACACTTTTGGGACTCCTTGGTGCCTAATGACAATAAAAAGCTGACCAACTACACTGAGGCCTGAGACCTTCTTCTGCTCTCATGGTCGCAGCCTCAGAGGCTCCTGCTAGGATGTCCCAGGGTGGCAGTCAGCAGGCCTACATACCCAGATATGTCTCAAGTGTTGTTGCCAGCAATACAGAATTGTGGTCGGAGGCAGGGTCTAGCTGTTGCTTGTGTGACTAAATTATTCGTGGTTATTTCATTTCACGTATTTATGCTCTATGTCTTTAGTTCAGCAGTTATCTTCAGGGCAGTGTTCTCACGGGCTCTGGAAGGCTACAGTCGTGTTTTGTGCTTGGCTATTCATCCCTTCCTCCTTGGTCTCACCTGTAGAATGTACACAGTGAATGGCACACCCAATTTCTCCCATAAACGCCTAATGGATTTCTCTGGCATCTTCAATAGTTTAACAGAAGCAATTTCCCCTCTGTGCTGTTTGATCTTGTGATTCCCACCCTCCTCCTCTCTTGCTTTTATTACCTACATGCCTGAGTTTGTTTTTCCCCTTTAGACCTTTATATAAGACTGCTGGTTCTCTGCAACCATATTAGTTCATCTTCACTCTTTTGGCTTGCACTGCTCTCAAGGGCCAACATCAGGGGTGGAAGAAAGAAAGGCAGGAAGCAGAAGGCAGACCTCCAAAGACTTAAGCCCATTGGATCCACCTATGATGATGTGAGTCAGGTGGTTGACACCCAGGCCTGGTCAGGCTTCCCCACTCTTTGTACAGAATGGAAGTGGTGCATCCACAGTTGTGCCCGAGGTCCCGGAGGCAGTGCCCCAGGAAGCTGAATGACGTAGCCCTTAGGATACTCAGCTAACCCTTGTCTACCTCCCTCAAGGAGAGATTCGCCGCCTCTGTGAGTTGGAGCAATTCCTCCTTCCCACCTCCAGACCCTGCAGTTTAGTTCTTCATTAAAAGAAGGTCCATGGAGGGGCTTAAACACAAAACTCCCTATAATGGTGAATACTCAGAATTACTTTCCACCTGATACTGCTTCATTTAATTGGACTAAAGCAGGCTCCCCTGGCTCCAACCTCCCTTGAAATTCTGCCCAAATTTGCCTGGCTCCTGCGTGGGCCTGAGTAAATACGCGGCAGGTGCACCCAGGGGTTGTGAGCTGGGCTCCCATGAACCGTAATGGTTGCTGCATGACTGATTCCCCAACCCCTCCACCCTCCCGCGGAATCCCTGGACCCTCCCTGCTTATGCAAAGAGCAGGCTCCCCAGTGCCGTCTTAGGAAGAAGTGGTAGAGCAATTTCATTTAATATTGCTAGTGCTTCCATTAACCCGAGTCTATTGCTCTCCATCCTCAATTTAAGACTCCCTCTTTCTCTTGATTATCGCTGCATTTCAGAGCACCTGAATGTCCTCCCCAGACCTCTAAGTCAGCCTGGGATAAGCCGAGGATCAGAAGCTATACTTCCCTATGTGGTCTCGAGTCAGATTAAAGTAACCTTGTCCCCACATAGCCTGCCTGACACACAGCCTGGATTCTCTGCTTTGTATCCTGGGCTCTGAACAGGGCTCTTTCTCATGTTACCTATATTATTTCTCTCTGAACTCCCATCCACTCTTTCTTCATTCTTGTCTCTCTCTCTTTCTTCTTTTTCTTCTTTATTGCCTCTTCTTATTTCTTTCTATTCTGGAGGTGTGTGGGAGAAGAAAGTGTTTTGAAGCTAGAAGTGAGATTTGGGTAGGCAGAATCTATTATGGCTTGCTTTGAATGTGCTTGCTTAATACTTAAATGTGCCTGTGGCCTTATATAACTAATTGAGTGAGTGATTCATTTATTAAGTCAATAAACAAGGTTGAAATTCTTACTATATGCCAACCACTCTCCAATTAGTGCTGAGGGCAAATTGTGAGCCAAATTGATAAAGGCTTTCTGTTGACCTTGAAATTCTAGCAGCAAAAGTAGATGATCGGATGACACATTTACAGAAGGTTATGAGAGAGGGGAAGAAAACTTCTGGCAAGGGGCAGAGGGGGCTGGGGAGCCTGCTTTGAGTGTGCTGAGGGCATATCCACCCTTCTTGGAGTGATTAGAGACCTCTCTACCTCTTAATTCAATGTGATGCACACTGGGTAGGATGGTAGCAGTGAGCTCAGAGTGCCCCTCAAGGACAACAGCCAGAGGTACTGGGACAATACCCTGCCCCAGAGGCCCCCCAACCCATCATGGCCTCCAGGGGAGTGTCTCCAGGAGCACAGTGTTCCTCCACATCTCCCCCCAGGACTTCTTCTGGAGGGCAGGTTTGGGAAGCTGAGGAATGGGCCAGGGAGGAAACCAAGTGCTGATGCATCCAGCTCCATGCTGTCAGCAACACAACAACCCCTCATCTTATCTCTCCTTGCTTGCCAAGCTCCAGGGAAAAGCCACTGCCTCTCATTGCATTTCTTGCCTGCTAGGAGCAGCCTGGGAAGGAATGTGCATTGATTAAGACCTATGATCACTGGAGTTTCATCCAGATCCTTCTGAGCCCCATGCATTTTGGCCTGATGGAAAATATAGCCCTCCAACTTCAGCAAAGGATGGGACTTAGTGGCACGGATTCTCTGAGGAGGGGACAACACTCTAAAAAGAGAGTGGGTGAACATGGGGCCCAGAAGAGAGAACATTCTAGGACTTCCATGAAGGCGGGTTTCTAGTTTCCTAGAGGAGGACTGGAGGGAAGCCTCAGAGTATTCAGTGGGTTGAAATCCAGCTTCATAAGCATCCAGTTGCCTAGTTTGGGATGTGGTGAACCCTTCCTGAGCCACAGTGTCCTTGCTGGTAGAATGGGCCCATCATACTTCCTTCCTAGATGTGCTGTGATAACTAAAGGAAAACCATCAATGGGTAGTGCTGGACTCCAGTCAAGGCCTGACACTGAGTTGATGAGCATAGCTATCAATTCCCAGGATTGTGCCTCAAGAAGAAAATGTCCTTGTTTTTGCAGAACTGCACTAATGAATTTCAGGGTAAAATATCCCATCTATAATTTACTTGTTAGGATTTCAAAAACCATCTACTTGTCAACAACTTCAAATTTATATCTCCAGGCCAAACCTTGCTTAGGAATCCTAGACTCAAAAAAGTCAACAGCCAAATCGACATCATGTCCTAAAAAGAAAAATTTCATTGCTCCAATCCTCAATCGTCTTGCAACAATTCGGTCTCCTCTTCTATCCCACTTAACGTGTCCCATCAATGATCCAGACACTTGAGCCAGAAACTTGTGGATGCTCTTGACACTTTTTCCTTCCTCCCTCCCCATGCCCAGCACACCACCATTCCCTACCAGCAATACTTTAAAGTTTCCCAACGTGTAAGCTTCTCACTGTCTCCACTGCTACCCTTAGCTAAACCACGGCACTAACCTACAAAATTATCTCCCTACTTTGAGTCTTGCTCCTTTGAATTCATTCCCTGTGCAACCCATGTCAGCTTTTAAAATTGATTGACTGATTTTTCATTTTATTGAAAAGGAAGAAGGAAAGAGAGAGAGTGCGAGTGACAGAGGTCTTACATTCTAGTTGCCAGGAGCTTGGGATTCATCCCAGGTCTCCCATATGTGTGGCAGATTCCCAAACACTTTGGTCATCATCTGCTGCTGCCAGAGCTGCTTGTTAGCAAGAAGCTGGATAAGAAGCAGAGAGAGAAGTCAGGACTCTGGTGTGCCTAGGGAGCTCTGATATGGGATGTGGCAGCCCAAGTGGCGTCTTTTCAAAGCAGGAACCAACCAGCTCAATGGTGGCCTGACTTTCTTTGTACACACAGTTCCACCCCAGTGCCTCCCCTTGGTCTATAGGACCAGCCAAGAATCCCATCTCCTGTGCCATAGTCTCCCCTCCCTGCCTCCATCCTCTCACTCACTGTACTGCAGTCACACTGCCCTTCTTTTGACTTCCTGAAAAACCACTCTCCCCTTCTGGACTTTGCATTAGGTTACTTTCCAAATCTTATCTTAGTTCCATCTTCTTCCCTCCTTCAGATTCCATCCTGCATTTTACCTCGAAGGAGACTCTCACTCTCTGTTAGAGCTGTGCTGTCCTTTCTCACACCACCTTGTTGTTCTGACCTTCCCAAAGGGGAGAATCACCTATCCACCCACACACACCCAGTGCTTAGCACGGGGATCCCTAAATATCATGCTATCCAAAAAAATGGGATGAACTCAGCCTTACTGCCCTTATTTTGATTTCATAATCTCTGACTCCCACCCCTCCATTCTCACACAGGGACTAGGGATTATAGCATATCCTTCCCCCAACCCCATCGAGGTTATCCAACCCCCCCTTTAAGGAGCCCTGCAGCTTCCCTGCAACTTCCCTGCTTGTGTCGTCTGCCTCTTAGCTTTGCCACATCAGCAGCCCATGCTGCTGATAAATGGGCTGATCTGGTGGGAGGGCTGCCTTTGCTAACACATGTGCATATATGTGTGGTTTTCCCCATATCATGTTCACACGTGTGTATTACTTGGCTGTGTTTCATGTATATAATACATGTGCCTATGTTTCATATGTACAATGTGCATGTGGCAGCCATCTGTGTTTCATGTACTCATGCAGGTATGTCTGTTGTCCTTTGTCACGTGCAGTCATACCTATGTGTTAGCTGCCTATCTGTTGTGTATGCATGCGCATGGGTCAGTTTCCTGTGTTTCACACGCATGTGTGTGTGAGCAGTCCTCTCTTCATATGCAACCTGAAATCTGCTGCAATTGCTCCTGTAGAATAAAAATATGCACATTGCTAGCAGTCTCCAGGCCTTCACTCCTTCACCTTGACCCCATCACAGGCCTTCTCCCCACATAGTCCAAGGTGGTTTGCTGCTGCTGCTGAGGTCCACATCTGGACAGCTTTGACTGTGGAAGCCTCTCCCATCCCAGGCAGTTCGGGTTTTCCTATCAGACGCTATGCTAACGAGAAGCGAGCTCCACAGTCCTGGGGCTCACGCTGAGGTCGCAATTACGTAAGGATTATTAATGAAGCAACAATGTCAAAATTGTGTGAAATCAAACTCAGATTTAAGTACTTAAAATAAACAGATATAAAGGAACAGATGTCCCATTTTTTTTTTCTCTCAGATGATTTCATCCCTTGTTAAAAATAAATGTCTGGCTTGAAAGGAGAAAAAAAAAATAAAAGCGACTTTACTTCCATGTTAAAAATTAATTGAATCCAGAGGTTAGTAAAGCAACTCAGTGGTGTGGGTTTCTTTCTTTCTTTCTTTTTTCTTAAGGCAAAGACATATTTGTGTTGATTTTTGACTTCAGCAAATAATGAATTCATTGCATAGACCCAATTTTGATAGGCCAAATGCATGTCCTTTGAAACCCAAAGGAAAAATTTCTCCAAAATTATTATGTAGATAAGAATGAGCCCAGTGTATCTATCAAAGGAGAATTTGGTTACACACCAGCACCCCCAAAGGACTTCACAGCAAGTACTGAAAATCAGCAGACCTGACTGTCACTTTCCACAGGCACAGATTCCCACCGAGGGGCCCCTGCCTTGGAATTTTCAGTGTGGAATTCCCAGAGATGACTCTTGCTGAAATTAGTAATGGGAAAGGCAAATTAGGTCATCTTGTCTGTCCCCCTGCCAGCTTCCTACACTATGGTTAATTTTCTCCTCCTTTGATCAGATGCATTTTAAATGTTTCAAGAGATGGAAATTGCACCAGTTGTCTCCCTCCAGAGCCCACCGTCTACTGAAGTTACGGGACTCGATTCTCCGCCTGTGAAACTCAGAGGAATTTTTCCAAGAATGCGAAGTTGTCCGTGGGCTAGAGCTGCCCCTGCCTTCCCTGGGTCTCTGCACGTGGTACTAGCTATGGCCCAATTCCTGGGGATGAGGAAGTCCTTGGAATGCTCACCTGTCCCAAGTCACAGACGGCCCTGGGAACATCCAATGGAGATTGTGCATTGGTTGAATCAGTGTACAGAAATGAGGAAATTAATACTGACACCCTTAAATAAAACATGGACAGCTCCCAGCCCTGAGACCTGTTCTTGGTGTATGAAAGTTACATAGAACAACATTTATGGGAAAGAATAAATAACCCAGATAAGAAACCACTTTTTTCTAGAAAGAAACTGCATGTGTTTCTAAGCTGCTATATATTTGGAGAAGGAAAAAACACTTGGTACATCTGAGTGAATTAAAATTATCCTTGGGGCCTGAGGTGGTGGCCTAGTGGCTAAAGTCCTTGCCGTGAACACACTGGGATCCAGTATGAGCACCAGTTTTAATCCTGGCAGCGACACTTCCCATCCAGCTCCCTGCTTGTGGCCTGGGAAAGCAGTTGAGGACGGCCCAAAGCCTTGGGACCCTGCACCTGTGTAGAGTCCTGGACGAGCTCCTGGCTCCTGGCTTCAGATCGATGCAGCCCCGCCTGTTGTGATCACGTGTGCAGTGGATCATCGGATGGAAGATCTTCCTCTCTGTCTCTCCTCTTCTCTCTGTATATCAGACTTTGCAATATAAATAAATAAATCTTTAAAACAATTGTCATTTCCCTTATTTTTATTTATCTCTAAATGCCTGGGAAAACCAACATCTGATAAAGGATGGTGAGCACAGAGGTAAGGCTGTTGATGGTGGCACAACCTTAAAGCCACCAAATCGCACCATTAAAAGCAGAGAAAACGCTCTAGAGAAGATGCAGAAAATGTGCCTGAAAGGCAGCAAGGGGACTTTGTACAAGGTGTAGGGTTAATGGCAGTGGTGGAAACGGTGGTCTTGCAGGCACTGCATTTGTGCACTGCTCCTGTCTTTAGGAGGTGTGCCCCAACTCGGTGAAGGGTCATGGGGTGAGCCAGAGGCCTGGGTACTGATCTGCTGTTCTACGGTACCCTCCCAGCCCATCTCTGCCCCTCCACTGTGGGATGGGTGGAAGGGTGCTCTCAAGTACTGCCGGCCCAGTATGTGGCTGTGCTGTGGCAGACACGGCTGTGGCCTGTTCTGCATGCACGCTCCCCTTCCATTCACCAGCAAAACCTCCACTGACCTTGCACAGTGACGGTGCCCAACATGAAGACAAATGAAAAGTTCACTTCCCAGCCTCCCTTGCAGCTGGGGGTTGGCCTTGTGACTCAGTTCTGGCCAATGGAATGTAGGCACCCCTGTACCACTGGGTGGTGGTTATGCCTGAAGGAGTACTGGTGGGGAACAAAGCAGAAAAAGGAGGAGGTTAGATCAGGGGGTTCACTTTCCAGCCCTGGGTGGATGTGTGACTATCCCAGAAGAAACAAGCACTTTTCCTTTGTTTCAGCCACCAGCGTTGGGGACAGGGGATGACAGCCAAATGCATTCTCAGTTGATAGCGAGTCTCTGCTATGCCATTTGAAAGCCCACATGGTTTACTTCTGTGAGTGAAGTACTGAAGCATATCTCAAGGATTTGTTCAAGTCACAACCGAGTCAATAACAGGATCTGAAGGAGGAGGTGGGGAATTCAGAGGGGTTTGAAAGGGAGCAGGAGTTTCCATCAGCAGAGTTGGGATGTGAGGAGGCTCCGTGTGACTCCCTGATGTGTCCCAGGCCTGGGCTCTGGGCAGTACAGATGGCTAGAGAACAGGCTGGGGACAGTGTGAAGGAAGCTGGTGTCTTCCTTGGCTTTGTGTGTTGTGGGGAAAGCTTCAGGCATGGTGCCCCCAAGGATCTGGGAAAGGGGGTGTGTGGATTTCATAAAACATACCTGGGGGGTTGAAAGTTTCCTTTATGGATACCTGAGTTCCCACCACCTGTGTATCCACAACCCCGCCCTCAGCAGCCTCGCCCTGGCACAGTGCTCTCTGTAGAGTTTGCTCGAAGCCCACAGCCAGCATCTGCCCCTCTTTCCCCTAGCACCTCTACATCTTCCCGCGCAGGCCTCCTTGTGTTCCTCTCTTCCCAGGTGCACCGTTCCTGAACACCAGCTGCCTCAAGGCTCGTTCTGAGCTTCTGTTTGTTGGATGCTCACAGAGGACCAGGCACTTTCCCCAAACTATGTCCATGAACCAGTTCTTGCAATATTCAGCCTTCACGTTCATTCACGCCCCCAGCCAGCGAAGGGGATCCTGTATTCCCAGAACCAGGGTGGGGCTCCCTTTGTGTGGCAGCCCTGGCCCCATTCCATCCTCTTCTAGTCTCTCACTCCTATTTCTCTTATCAACAGCAGCTCCTTCATTCTTCCTGCTGCTAACGCAGATCCCAGGCCCTGTCAAGTTTCAATGAAGGAAATGGCTCGTCATGAGGCCCGGTTACAGAGGCCAGAAAGCAACAGTCTTGGGCAGTGTGCACAGAGAGCATTCCGAAGACGTGAATCCGAGAAATCTGCCTTCAACAACACAGGAGGAGGACCAATGCCTGAGCAGCCAGGTGGCCTGGGCAGCCAGGTCACCATGGTCCAGCTCCGGAAGGCTGTGACACCCTTGAGGACCAGAGTTAAACACTCAGACACGGCCCTGTTGATGTCCCTGCTCTGCCACTACCTGGCTGTGGGACCTTCGACAATCCACTTAATCTCTCCTAATTGTTCCTAATCCCAGTTTCCCCATCTGTAAACAGGCAAAGGTGGGGGGCATTTGGTACAGCAATTGAGATGTTGTTGGCATATCTAATTCTATGTGAGAGTATTTGGTTCAATTTCTGGCTTATCGTAATTGGTCACAATGATCAGAGTTAGGCCAATCCAAAGCCAAGAGCAAGGGCTTCTTCCATATCCCCTACATGGATGGCAGGGGCCCAAAACCTTGGCCCATCTTTTGCAGCTCTTCTGGGCACATTTGTGGGGAGTTTGATTAGAGGTACAACAAATGGGACTTGAATTAGTGTCCATTTAGAATGCCAGCATCAAGATAGGGATAGCTTAACCCGCTATATGACAATGCCAGCCTTCTTGGCTCTACTTCTGATGCCAGTTTCCTGCTAATGCACATCTTGAGAAGCAGCAGGTGATGGCCCAAGTGTCTGGGTTGCTGCCACTATGTGGGAGACCCAGATTAAGTTTTGGCTTTGGAGGTCCAGCCCTGGCTGTTACAGGTGTTTGGGTAGTAAAATAGTAAACGAAAAATTCTCTCTTGGGCCCAATGCGATAGCATAGTGGCTAAAGTCCTCCCTTTGCACACACCGTCAGGATCCCAGATGGTCAATGGTTCTAATCTCGGCAGCCCCATCCAGCTCCTCGCTTGTGGCCTGGGAGGGCAGTGGAGGATGGCCCAAAGCCTTGGGACCCTGCACCCAAGTGGGAGACCCGGAAGAGCTCCTGGCTCCTGACTTCGGATTGGCTCAGCTCCAGCCGTTGTGGTCACTTGGGGAGTGAACCATCAGATGGAAGATCTTCCTCTTTGTCTCTCCTCTTCTTTGTATATCTGACTTTGCAATAAAAATAAATCTTAAAAAAAAAAGAAAAAGAAAAATTCTCTCTCTGCAGCTCTCTCTCTCCTCTTTTCAAAAATATAAATGGCATAGCATAAGCCACAGATATGCATACAAATAGCACAAATTTAGTACCTCACATACCACAGATTTCTGGGGAAGATAATGGGGCCACAAAAATTGTCCTTCCAGTCAGCATCCTGTGAGGGGCAGAAACTTCTGGGGGATTCCACAAGGGAGGCTGGACCCAAAGGGTGTGGGTTCAAATACTTTGAAAGGACGTTGGGGACAAGCCAGAAAGGAAATGGCACCCAGAGATGAGGTGCTGCTGGGAGACTCAGGTCCCTGGGCAGGAGGAGCCCAAGGGAGAAGAGCAGATGTAAGCGTAGAGCTCACTGGCCCTGCCTCTGGAGCTGTTCTGGTGCCTCTGCTGCTTTTGCCACCTCCTTGTGGATGCTGTGGGAGCCCAGAAACCCCAGTCACTTTCCAGTACCGTCATGCCCCTGCTGTCACCTGCTGCTGCTGAGAATTAAAATATTGAAATGCTAATTTTGCCTTTGCTATCATTTCCCACTACTCTGGGACTTCTTAGCTCTTAACAGATTCAAGCCCAAGCTGACCAAGATATCTGGGAAATGTAGTTTTTGGGCTTCCAAATCCTAGATACAGAGCAGAAAATGCAAGAGTGAGCTAAGAACCAAGCAACTCATCACTGACACAAACATTATAGCACCGTTCCTGGTAAATCATGAGCACTTGGCTACATTAACTATTATCATCATCGCCATTGTGATTGTTCTTGTTACTTTTTATTTCTGCAACTGACTAGACCTGGGACCTTGATCAAGTTCTTCTACTTCTGTAAACTATAAATTCTTCATCTTTAAACAGAAAGGCATAGACTGCATATGTGCTGGATGGAGTCCTCCCGAAAGATAATTTTCTTTTTTCTCACAAGTATCCAATAAACAAACAACGTTCAAGCCCTCTGTATTTGTCAGCCAAGAGGGGACCACTGTACCAGCAGATTAGCAAGATCACGTGGCTGTTGTTCAGCTATAGAAAGAAATAAGTCAGTCAACCATGCTTGGTAATCCTAAGCTCACCAGCTAGTTAAGAGCAACGCGAACCAACTCGCTGTCCAGTGTTCCCTCCTGTTTGTCTCATTGTCTCTCTCATTGCTCTGGCAAAGCCCACAATAAGGGCAAATTTCTCCTTCTGCTTCTAGGTCTGCCCGTAACTCACAGTCCTTTTCTCCAGGCAACACCATTTCCCATTGTCCATCATCTACCCCTCCCCACCCGGGGTCCCCTAACAACTTGTCAACGATAGCAGGGAGGCGAGCTACAGAGAGGGTCAGCACCTGCAGTGCAATCAGGGTAATAAGGAATGTAAAAATATGAAAGCTCTGGGTCTCCTTGATTTCCCTGTCTGTCCAAGCCCGTCACTCTGATACCCCTTGGTCTCCTATAATCGTTCACGACCCTAACGTGGGGTGAGAGATCCCGTGTATTCCATCTCTTATTCCTGCTCAGTCCAAATGCATTTCAAATATTGCCGTGGAAACGTCAATTCCCCAAGCCGAGAAGACCCCCGTTTCCCAGAAGCTACTTCGACAAACTCTAGAATATAGATGAGGCTGGCCCAATCACACGCTCCGTCCGGACCCAGTGGATTTGCAGCACACCTGCATTGGAGGTAAATCGATTGGTGCTTCTTAATCCTGGCTACAACCAGGCAGGGTCTCTCCTACCCATTGAAGCTTAGTAGCAACATGCCCTTCACTGTAAAGAGAATTTTTTGTCCTCTCACTTGGGACAAAAGGTCAAAGTTTAAATCTATATTTAATGCCATTTTCTGAAAACTGGATTTGTGATTCCCTTTATGTTGGTATTACATATCTTAAGGGATTTCAGAGGGAGAAATGTGGGAAGCCCAGTTTCTGAGAATGACCTTTACTTTAAATGTGTAAATAGGATGGAGCTTGTGTTTCTCGTGTTTAAACCTTCTAATTGTGCTTCCAAGGACTGTTCTGGAAAGCCGGCCTTGTGTTGAGTGGCTACACAGAAGCCACTTTGAAAAGAAAAGACTTTGCTTTTCGCCTTGTGAGGATGAAAGGCCGAAGGTCACCTGCGCCAGCTCTTTGGCCTTGCTGGGGACAGTTTCTTTGGAAGCGTCTTACCTTGAGCTATAGTGATCCCATATTAGAATATGCAAATAGTACGGCCTTTCACTGGCTCCGCAAAGGGAAAGTTCACATTTACTTAATTCTCTTTCTCCTCTGAATTTTATAAAACATTATTGAAGTGGCATCAGAATATCATTCAGAATGTCAGTTTTAGAATATTTCAAATATTTACCTAAAGGTTTTTGAGCAGCAGCTTCCACAGTCTGGATGTGGCACTAAAAGCAGATAGAAAATCAACTTTCTTTGCACTCAAGTTTTCATAGCTAAAAAGTTAGCAGAGGTGCTTCTCAGTTTGCTAAGTTTCTCTAGCCAGCTAGGATGGATGCACTGGGAGAGAGAGAGAGAGAGAGAGAGAGAGAGAGAGAGAGAGAGAGAGAAGAAAGAAAGAAAGAAAGAAAGAAAGAAAGAAAGAAAGAAAGAAAGAAAGAAAGAAAGAAAGAAAGAAAGAAAGAAAGAAAGAAAGAAAGAGACACAGAAATTGCAGGTTCCCTTGATTGCACTGGGCTTCATAATGCAGTTCTTTAGGCTTTCCTTGCTGGGGGAAAAAAAGCGTTCTATACCAAGCTAGCCATTTCTTGCAGACTTGAGTTTCACTTTCATCCACACAATTCCATCCGATGCCTCCCCCGTCTGAAAGCAAGTTCCAAAACAGGTCCTGGCAGGTGGGAGCTGGATTTTTCAGACCCCTGGGGGGTGTCTCCAGGTTGGACTGAGCTGGCTGTAGGAACCCAAACTGGACAACCCAGAACAGATGTATCTCTAGGCAACAGGCCTAATGAATTTGAATTTCCAGAAAGGCATCTAAATATCCACTTCATGTTGGCTCCCAACTTTGTTCTGCCAGCAAGTGTCAGTCTTTCAACACTCCTTTGCTCATGGGGCTTTGTCTTCTCATCCTTGCCAGGCAAGCTCCTGCTTCTGTCTTCCCACTGTTGTCCATCCCGTGGCTGTCACTGAAACCACTGTTGACCCTGGCCTTTCCCAAGGCCCCCTCCTCCGCCCTGCATCTTTTATTTAACTTTGGCTGCCTCTAGTGAAGCTGATGAAACTGCCGCCTCCACCGCCACAGTTTCGTCCTGAGGGTTTTGTGCTACCGCTGGCTTTCTTCCTCCCTCTCCTGTGATCTTTTACCTTCTGTTCTCCCAGCTCCCTTAATTCTCCCTCCGCACCTTGTTTCGAGATGACCTCCTCTGTTCCTTCACTTTTAAGTGTAGCAGACTCGAGGGAATGTCTTTAAATACACACACACACACCCATCTCTGAACACACCGTCTTCCTTCTATTCACTACCACATCTGTCCTAACTCCTCCTTTCTCTTTTAAGGCAAGTTGCCACCATGTCAAACTAAAATCAAGTTTTCTTGTCTTTGCCTGAGGCCATCTCCTGTCTCCTTCCCAACTCTTAATCTCCAAGCCTCGGATGCTCACAGGACTTGTCATACTGAAGTCCTCTTTCTTTTTTCCCAAGGATCGACATACATCATTCTTCCCCTCCACTCTCTGCAATAACATATCTTAATCCAGGGTCCTTGTCTGTTACACCTTGGCTCATGAAATGTTCTACTTGTGATGGCAGCACAAAAACAAAAAGCAAGCTTGTTACTTTGAAACAATCTTAAATAGCCCATTAATTTGAACAACATGTTTTAAGCACCTTATTCCTTGCAGGCATGGAAGAAGTAGTGATCCCATAGAGAAATAGTTAGAAATGTGGTTCTTGAAGTTGGGCACAGCACAGTTCCCATCCTAGCTACATCCTGCACAATCGCTGCCTCTCTGGGAAAATAGTGAGCTCCGTTTTCCCTCCTGTAAAAGATACATTAGTTATAACAGGAAAAAAAATGTGTATTGTGGTTCAGAATCAAATCTGATACAAAATACTACTTCTTCAATATTATCTATAAGGTAGGGATTTAGTGCAGCCACTAAGAGCCTGCTTGAGGTGATTGGATCCTATATTGGAGTGCCTGGTTTGAGTCCTGGCTCTTCTGTGTCTGCTGCAGTTTCATGTCAGTATGCATCCTGGGAGGCATAAGGTCATGGCCCAAGTAGTGGGATGTGTACCACCATGTTAGAGACTATAGTGGGCTCCTGGCTTTGGCCTGGTCAAGCCTGGATGCTGTGAGCATTTAGGAAATGGACAGAACTGTCTCTTTCTGTATGTCTATCTGTCTATCTCTCTTGTTGGCTCTCTTCCTTTCAAATAAAATGGAAAAAAATCTTAAAAAATTATCTACATTAAGTAGTATTTGATGAACAACCAATTCTTTGAGTCAGGATCCTAGCCTCTCTAGCTTAACCTTTGACTCCTTGCTTTTAAATCTCCTCTTAATTTCTGTGATCATCTACCCAAAGTGACTGTATGGGTTCTAGTTTCTTCTGTGTGATGTGCAATTTGAGCTTGAACAATTATTCATGAATCAGGCAGCCTGCCGACTTTGTCTCACAATTGCTAACTTCAGCTCTTCACTCTCCACAGGCTTCCGCTATTTCGGAGCTGCACCCAAGAGTCACTTCGAAGGACAAGCATATACCATAGGAAAGAACATTTTTTGAGTTGCTTTACTCCCACTTAGCTCTATGCATTTATGAGCCAAGCATGAAAAAGGAGGCAGACACAATTCTCATACAAAAATTCACCAGCAGGAGCAGTGAATTGGGTTAATCTGCTCCTCGCAACACTAACATCTGAATTGGTTGGAGTCTAGCTACTCTGTACTTCCTGATCCAGGGCCATGCTGAAGTGCCACGGAAGACTGAAGATGGTGGCCCAGGCCACCGAGCCCCTGCCTCTCCTATGGCAGCCCCAGGTGGAGTCTATGGCTCCTAGATCAGCCCAGCCCAACTGAGACTATTGCAGGCATTTGGGAAGGGAAAGAGTGATTAGAGGGTCTCTCTCTCTCTCTCTCTGTGTCCTTACCTTTTGTTACTCAGCTTTTCAAATAAATAACCTTTAAAAAATAAGAGAAGTTTTACTAACACGTTTAGCTCTTTAAATTAAATTGGCTGATAAATTCAATAGCATTCTAAAGAAAAATCAAGTCAACCAAAGAAACAAGGAATTCACGAAAGTGATAGGTTTGGGTTTTGACTGTATGTTCCCTTTTTTCAATTCTTGTGCAAGAGCCACCTTTGTCATTGAGATGAAGCAGTTGTGTCTGGATTACATCAACCTGCATTCAAGTACTTTCAAGAAAGTTGCCTTGACCGGAAGGCTAAGGAGTAGGTATTTTGAACAACCATTGTTTTGCCGGCTCGCTGTAAAGTGGAGTCTGAGCCAAAGTGTTAGCAGTTGTCCCCAGGAGAAGAAAACAGATCCCTGTTTCACTTTCAGGGCCCATCATTAGAGGTCAGGACACTTGGAGCTCTGGGTTTCATTGCATGTCAATGATCCATGAGAATGCTTAAATTTTTTTCTCCCTCAAACTTCTACATCTGTGAAATTAGAGTGAGTGGAATTCTGGGTGGCCAGAATGAAGCGGCAAGCACAAACATTAATGAGGAAGAATACAAAATACTTTGAGAGACTCTTGGGTAAAGAATACCAGTGATTAGATACTTGCTTACCGGCTTCCAAACTAAGGAATGGTGTTGGGTTAGTAAATAATACTATAATTTAAAAGCTAATAAGAAATTTTATTTTGCAAAAAAAAAAAAAATCATTAAAAGTCACCACTGTGAAACTACTTCTGCAACTGATTCTGACTTCATTCTGGGTGTGATCATACCCAGCTTGTTGTCTCCAAGGTCATCTTCCCCATGATTCCCACTCCTTTCTCAGCTTGTACTATGGCCTCTGATGAGGTGTCACAGTCAAAGATCACAAAGTTGCCTTTGGCTGCTAAGTTTCACATGTGCCCAGATGTTAACTCTCCCGGGACGACAGAGGAGTGCCTGTTTTTCCCAGTACTCTTCCAGCATTGACATAAATGGTCATCCAAGTAGCTGCAGTATGCATTCCACCCCATCTCCCTGCAAGACTCATGGAGTTGCTTTGAACAAAGGAGTAAGATGCTTCCAAAGATATGTTGACTTTTTCCTATCTCCTAAAGTGATGATTTTTCTTAGTAAGATCACACTGGCAGTGATCCCA
Source organism: Ochotona curzoniae (assembly GCF_017591425.1). Classification (NCBI taxonomy): domain Eukaryota; kingdom Metazoa; phylum Chordata; class Mammalia; order Lagomorpha; family Ochotonidae; genus Ochotona; species Ochotona curzoniae. Next base: position 45,327,600 of record NW_024467106.1, on the reverse strand, counting down.
TAGCAATGATCCTTTCCAATGCAGCTGCCACACCTCACACCACACCCTCCCAGCCAAAGTGCAGGCTCTAGCCTTCAGAGAATGAAGGTAAGATCTGCAATGTCCCTCAGACGTTGTCTTCACACCTCATAATATTACTCTTTATCCTGTTTTGGTTTCTTTTGGGGGGGAATTTATCTATTTTTACTGGAAAGGTAGATTTTTTTTAACGATTTATTTATTTTTGTTAGAAAGGCAGATATACAGAGAGGAGACACAGAGAAGAAGATCTTCCGTCTGATAGTTCACTCCCCAAGTGAGCACAATGGTTGGAGCTATGCCAATCTTAAGTCAAGGAGCTCTTCTGGGTCTTCCACGTGGCTGCAGGGTCCCAAGGCTTTGGGGCGTCCTCAAATGCTGTCCTAGGCCACGAGCAAGGAGCTGGATGGAATGCAGTGCTGCCGGCATTAGAACCGGGGACCATCTGGGATCCTGGTGGTATGTGCAAGGGGAGGACTTTAACCACTATGCTATCGCACAGGCCCTGCAAAGGTAGGTTTTAAGGGAGAAGGAGAGATGGCAAGAAAGATCTTCCATCTGCAGATCCATTACCCAATTGGCCTCAGTGGAAGGAGCTGGGCCAATCTATAACCAGGAGCCTCAAGCCTCATCCAGATCTCTCACATGGGTATAGGATCCCAAGGCTTTGGATCATCCTCAACTGCTTTCCCAGGCCAGAAGAAGGGAATTGGGTGGAGCAGTTGGAACACAAACCATCACCCATACAGGATGCTGGTGTTGGCGAGCAGATTAGCCAATTGAGCCATCACACAGCCTCTATCTTGTTTCTTGGAAAAAGAAAAAAAAAAATCCAACTTGGGGCCCTTGTGAAACTTCCCTCCAGGGAGTAGCATACTGTCACTAGTAAACCCATCTAGTAGAGAAGCCAGACAGAGTCATGCCCTCGACCCCTCCATGGAGCAGGGCCAGCAGTCAGCTGGAATGTCTAAAGAGAGACTCTCCAGCGGCCAGTCTAATTACTCAACCCCACAGTTCCTCCAGACTGTGAGTCACCCTCCCCTTTCCCCCAGCCACAAAACTTCAGTACAGCCATTCTCAGGGGGCCCAGTCACACGGCTGACACGTCTGTCTAGCCCACTGCCCTCACAGTCCTCGTGGGCAGCATTACATTTTTCTCTGTGTCCCCCTGCACCTAGCACCATGCCTGACACTGTGGAAGTCCCACTAATCATCTGCCAGGTGAATGAACACAGATAAAATATTAGTTGACATTAACCCACTTCAAAGGATAGAATACTCTATTTCTAGAAACTGTATTGAAGTAATTGGCTCACAGATTAAATCACTAAAGTGATTACTGGGCAAAAGAGTAAGTGACTTTCTTGGCACGCTTCAGAATAAGTGACATGTCTGACCAGTCACCAGGAATGTGAGTTTTTCCGTAAATTATTTATTGAGAGCCATCTACATGCCCAGGAGTAAGGGCGGGCAGTGGGCAGCAGAGAGAGATATCAGAGAATTAGGAGTCCTGGGACACGGCCTTGCACGTCTCCATGCTAATGAGGCTGTGCAGCTTCAGAGAGCCCTTTGCAGAATGTCTGATGCTCCACGCTGGCCCTGGAGCCCTGCACAAACTAGCTGAAGTGGGCCAGCCAGATTGGCTTTGACCACAGTATCTGCAGACCACATAGCATCACATGCAGTGTGGTCACATCGTGAAAACATCCAGACATGCGATCAAGCCTGATTCCGTCAAGCCAGTGTCTGGGATGGGGAGAGGAGGTGGAGAAGAATGGTTTCAAGGAAATCACAAGGCTTGGAGCAGAAAAGGTAAAGAAGGGGCAGAGGGGAACTTCCATGGACAGAGTGACTGGAAAAGGGATGGAGCCAGGTGTGCCCCTCTTCCGTAGTAGCTGCTACCCTTCTCTCACCACACTGGTTTCCTAATTTCTGCTAGAGAGGTGGTGGCAAATACCTTTTCTTGGGGTAAACTTGACATCTATTTCAACCCCTTTTCTTTCTCCTCCCTCCACTAAAGCAGCTGGATGACTTAAATGTGATTTTTCCCAGTTTTCCTTGTTGTCTGTCCAACCAGGTGGACGAGTAAGTCTAATGGGAATTCCTGGAAGGACGCGTTCTTCCTGATACCACCTCCAAGCACAAACCCTGTTTCTGTCTTCGAAGCAGGCACAATGCCTCACACTGGGACAAACCTCCCATTCACAGGAAACACACAAACCTCGGTCCTGACATGATGGAGCCACTAAAGACACCCTCAGCATCTTGGTTTGTGGGAAAATTTCAATTTTGTAAATATTGCTGTTAGGTTCTGTTACTTGCAGCTAAACGTATTCCTAACTGGATTAGGATAAATATTTTCCCTTTCTATTCCCAAAATGTGGAGAAAATTTTCTTCTCTTCACTTGAGAAATTTTCAAGCCTATGTCAAGTTGAATGGCAAACAGGGAAAGGCAAGTGGTCTCTGAGACACATTGTTTTTTCTTAGTGAGTCTTTTCCTGCCTCTCAAATAACACAGAACATATCCCTCAAAATTAGTCAGCTGATTGTCCTCAAGTATCCACTTAGACTGCTCAAGAGGTGGGACAAACTCATGACATCCATGGCTAATATTTGTATTAAGGTGTTAAAGTTTTAGCAAGAATTTTTTTTTTCTAAAAAAAGCAATTTATTTGAAATGGAAAGAGAGAGAAAAAAAGTCTTCCATGATCTTCCCACTCACTGGTTCATTCCCCAGATGCCCTCAACAGCCATGACTGATCCAGGCTGAAGCCAAGAGCCAGGAGCTCCATTCAGGTCCTCCTTGCAAGCGGCAGGGAATCAAGTGCCTGAGTCATTATCTGCAGACATGAAGTTCGTCATCTCCAGGACCTGAACTAGAGCGCTGCTGTGGGATGTGGGCTTCCTAAAGTAGCAGCTTAACCTGCCACACCACAAAGCCCATTCCCTAATAGCACATTTATAGATACTATCAGGCATGACTACTGCAAGCTCCATTTGTTCCACAAACAGATAGGCAATCTGAATCATTCACAAAGTGATTTATTAGCTTACTTGCCATTACGTGTGAAATATATGCTAGATTTTTTCAAAAGAAACATTTGTTACTTAATACAGCATAGCAGTTCATGGTAGAATAACTCACAAGAGTCACAAAGTGGATACAATCCAGACATCTATCAACTAAAGAATGAATAAGCAAAATGAGGTCTACTCATACCATTAGGATATCATTGCACATTACTAGGGTTTACAAAATGATGTGAACTGAAACAAAGATAAACCTTGAAAACATCATGTCAAGCAAAAAAGATAGCCATGAAGACAACATACTATGTGATTTCATTTACGTGAAATCTCCAATAAGGCACATTGATAGAGGAAGCAATAGATTAGTGGTGGCTGAGCCTGGGGAGAGGGGAGAATGAAGAATAAAGCTATTTATATGGGGTTTTCTTGGGATATGAGTAATCACAAATTAGAACACAATATCAACTGTACAACTTTGAATATACTAAGAAGTAATGAGCTTTACACTTTAAAAGGGTGAATTTTATGGCATGCAAATAATATCTAACAAACTCATGTCTTGGTCCTGGCAAAAAAAGCTAAATCCTCACATTATAAGTGCCAAGCTCCCATATGGGCACTTGTTCATGTGCTGGTGCTCACTTCCAATCCAGCTCCCTGCTTGTGGCCTGGGAAAGCAGTAGAGGATGTTCCAAAGCCTTGGGACCCTGCACCCATGTAGGAGAACCAGACGAGGCTACTGGCTCCTGGCTTCGGATTGGCTCAGCTCCATCTGTTGCGACCGTGTGGGGAGAGAACCAGCAGATGGAAGATCTTTCTTCCTGACTCTGTTTCTCTCCACAAATCTGATCTGCTTTTCCAATAATAAACTAACTAACTAATGTCTCTTTCTGGTTAAGAGCTCAGGCACTGGCTTTGTGATGCAGTGAATTAAGCTGCTCCCTGTAATACTGACATCTCATATCAGAGCACTGTTTCAAATTCTAGCTGTGCTGTTACATATGCTGAAGACCCAGGTGCAGTTTTTAGCTCCTGTGTTTGACCAGAGCTAGTCCTAGCCATTGCAGCCATTCGAGTGAACCAATCGGTAGGTCTCTTTGTCTCTCACTCTATCTCCATCATTCTACCTTTCAAGTAAGTAAAATAAATCTTTAAAGAGCTTAGATTTTGGATACAAACATTTTGGATTTGAATGCCAAATCTGCCACACACTAGCTGGATGATTTTGGTCACATTTCTTAACATTTATGTGCCTCAGTTTCTCTATTTACAAACAAGATTGCCTGTTTTAGAGAAACCCTCATTGGGATACATGCAGTGATTCAAATCCTGCAAAGTGCATGGGTTTATTCCTCACACTTAGGGAATACTGTAGAAGAGTGTGTGCATGCCAATTGCTATGGCCAAAACCTGGATTTCTTATTGGACATGAAACCATCTCTTACACTGATTGTAGTTAAGTCTGTTTGGAATAATAGATGACTTGTTTGTGTGGAAATTTCTTGGCCATTTTCCATCCATTTACCACTAGCATGCATGTCTGTTATGAGTTTGGTTTCTTGGACTAAGCAGTTAGTGCTATCTCTCTCTCTCACACACACACACACATGCACTTTTTAACTTCAAATACACCAATGTATGGAACTTGAAAGTGCATTTCCTCTTTAAAACATTGGTTCATTTTTAAATTTATTATTTATTTTTATTTTACAGAGATAGAACAAGAGAAGTCCTCCATTTGGTGGTTCACTCCCCAAATGACTGCAAAGGTCAGGAGTCAGGGCTTCTGCCAGGTATCCCACTCTGGTTCAGGATCCCAAATATTTGAACCATCCTCCACAGTGTTCCCAGGCCATAAACAGAGAGCTGGATCAGAAGTGGAGCAGCTGGGACATAAACCAGTACCCATAATGGATGCCAGCTCCACAGGGTAGAGGATTGACCGATTGTACAACCATGCCAGCCCTGAAGTACATTTTCTTTTAGTCGTGGGAGTCCAAAAAGGAGTCTCCTTGAGTCTGCAGTTTGTCAAGCACACACATTTCCCTCCTCACCTGCCCTGGTTCCTTTAGACTGCCCTGGGACAGCAGCTCTCTCTAAAGCACTGTGTCCCTCTGCATGCCGCCTAGTAGGGCTGTGGATCCACGCAGAGCCAACAAGAAGAGAGGCCTCCCACGCTGTTATGTCAGCGGGACCTGAAAGCAGCTGCTCCATGCCCAGAATCTCACATTCTCAGGAAATCAGATCCCTCATCCTCTGGCTCTGGCTCCCATGCTCTCATCATGACTTTAAATCCTTCCAGGACCTGACCCCAACTAGTTGCTTCTGCCAGTCTCTCCAGCATCTTCCTTCCTCTCCTTTCTCCCTCCTCTACGAGTTGCTAACTGAATAAATTGTTCCCTAAGCAAATGAAAGAATCATCAGAAATAAGTAAAATCACAACAACTGAGTGTGGACTAGGCCAAGGCCAAGAGCCTCAAACTTTATCCAGGTCTCCCAAAGCAGTTATAGGAGCTAAGCACTTGATCCACCTTCCATTGCTTTCCCAGGCACATTAGCAGGGAGCTAGATGAGAAGAAGAGTAGCTGGAACTCGAACCCATACCTGTATGGGATGTCATTATTACAAGCAGCAGCATAAATGGCTGTGCTGCCTTGCTAGCTCTTCAAGCAGAAACCGTCGATCACTTATTATGTACCCGGCATTGGGCTACTGTCATGATTTTCTGATGAATAAATGCAACCCCCCACATCAATTGTAATTTTCTGCAATGTTAAACATAGATGAGTTCACACATATTTTTTTTTTCTTTTTGAAACACTGGTGATAGCCTACCACATTTAGATGAACAAGATGCATTCTCCGTGTGGCCCCTCTAGTTCTCTCCACAGAGAATAGGAAGATAAACATTCTTTTACATGCAATTGGCATGGTTTTACTTTTATGAGCTAGGTGTGGTCTTAATAGACAACAGGCCCTGCTCCTCAATTACTGCCAGAACCAAGAGTTCCAGATCATCTATCCCCAAACCACACCCCAGGCATTGCACTGCCTCAGTCCACAGCCCTCCAGAGCCGCTGCCATTTTGTTAGTAATGTGACTCTGAATAGTTGACATCTTCTGACCTAAAACATGTTAAGAATCAGGCTGCCAAGCCATCATCCCAGAGTAGTCCTCTGGGAGAAAGTGTGTTCTGTGACAACCCATGTGACTCACCTTAAAAAACAGACCAAAACATTCTGGGAAGGATTTCAGCAAGCATGAATAATGCAGTGACCTAATTAACCTTCCATAAAGCAGACTGGCCCTTACCTCTTGGAATTCTGAGTAGCTAAAGTAGACTCAAAGTAGCACACAGAAAATAATAATGCACAGAAAAGTTAAAGTACAGCCTGGAAGAGATATTTAAACACAAAGTCTTCAACATGACTATTCATTAGGAAAATGCAAATCACAACCACAAGCAATACCACATCATACCCAATAGGATGACTACTTACAACCCAACAGCAACAAAAACTGAAAATAACAAATGTGGTTAGGATATGGAGAAATTGAAACCTTTGTGCCTAGTGGGTGAGAATGTGAAATGCTGCAACTGCTATGAAAAACAATATAAAAGCTCCTCAACAAGATTGCAAGTAGAATTACCATGAGCCAGAAATTCTATTTCTTGGCATACACACAAAAGAATTGAAACCCTGTCTGGAAGACACATCAAATGTTTGTAGCAGCATTATACACAACAACCAAAGGCAGAAGCCACCCAAGTGCCTACCAATGGATTAATGGGTAGATAAAATACACTCTATACATACAATAGAATATCATGCAGCCTTAAGAATTACTAGAATTCTGATACATACTATAACATAAATTAACTTGGACTACGCTGTGCTAAGGAAACAAGCCAGACACAGAGGGACAGATGTCCTACGAATCCAATGTATACTGTACCCAGCATTGTCAAACTCACAGAGACAGAAAGTGGAAGTTACCGGGGCAGGAGGGAGACAGAGACCAGAATCTGCAAGAAGCTACTGTTGAATAGATACAGTTTCAATGAGGAAAGATGGAAAGTTCCAGAGACGGAAGGTAGTGATGGTCTTACAACATATGCCCATGTGCTTAAGTCATTGAATCCAACAATGACTAAAATAATAAAGTTTAAACTTTTTATATTTTACCAATAAAATATCAAATGCATGTTGAATGTAGGTGGACTTAGAACCCCCTTTGCATGTATGCAAAGAAATGATCCAAAGTCTTATTTTATTCTCTTCAGCATCTTGGGCCCTGTCCCCTGTCTGGCCTGCTGATGTCCCATTGCTGTACCTGCACGTGATTTGCCAAAAGAGTGTTTCGTCCTTGCCGTCGGGGTTATTTGTGGCTGCATGCTGAACAGGAATGATTCCAGAAGATCCCAGCTGGCCTTTTTCAAAAGGTACAACAAAATCCAGCTTTGTTAAGGTCTTCCCAATCTTTTGTTGTTTCAAGCAAATGCTTCCTCTGAAGGAGGTTTTCAACATCCCTGGAATGAAGAGCATAATGAGTGTAGCAGAACCAGTCAACTTTGGAGAGAGAGAGAGAGAATATTACTGACATAGAGAAATCTCTCCTACCTCCTTTAAAGCAAAGCAGGCATGTCTTCATCCTGTAATAAATGCAAACTTGAAGAGGCCTACACGTCTGTCTGCCCCTGCAGCTAATGACAGTCTCAATTATGGAAGTTAATCCTGCATTCCTGACACTTCCCTTATCCCTGCAAAACTTCCAGGGGGAAGCAGAGGGCCATGGGCCCTGGCCCTAGCACAGAGCTATTAGTTATGCAGCAACAGTGCCTCGGGCATGCAGGCAAGTTTAAGGGTCTGTTCTTGTAACCTAACACACACACACACACACACACACACACACACACACACACACACACACATAGAAGCACAAAGTCCTCATGTTCTGACGCTTCACCTTATGCAGAAATAAAAAGCCATAGTAACTCCATTAAAAAATATATAATAAAATTCCTGCACAGGAAATGAATCTTAGTTTGCTTCCAATTTGCATCGGTTTTAGGTTTCTCCCCCACCCCCACCCCTCATCCCCTTTTTTATATCTCATGTTCATGTCCAAGACTATGGAAAACATTTTCCATAAGGAAAAAAGAAATAAACACAAGCCTTGTGCTACATCTTGTTTTGAATTTCTATTTTTATGTTATATGTGACTATATTTACTGAACTTGACAAAACCCCCTTGATGTCCTGGTTTTTGCTCTCCAGTAAATCAGTGGCATGTCCTTGCAAAGATACCCAAGGGCTGTTTGCCTTGGTCACCCTAGAAGGACACCTAACGACCTCGGGATTATTGAGACGTGGCCTTGTTGGATACAAATGAATCATCCAGCTGGCTGTATTAATAACGAGATGGTAACTCATTTCCCTCCTAGGCACACGTGCATTATCAGTCTCCTAATTAATCCCAGGCAAATCAGGGGGCAGGGATTATCACTTCCAATTTTCCTCACTGTTCCTCAAGCCAGAGATTTAGCAAAGAGGGGGTCATGTGCTGGGTCTCAGCCCACAGCGCATGCCACCCCAGGCATCCTCCCTTTGGAGAGAGGAAACCCAAGGAACAAGAGCTGATTGCTGAGAGCAAAGGAGCATCCTTGCTGGGAAAGAACCTGGGGTCAACTGACATCCCACAAGCCTGTTGACTAGGCAAAGTCAACAGCAGGTACTCATGGAGGCAGAAAACAGGCTCAAAGCCCCTCTACTCTGCCATCTGTTGCTGCCTGTACTCTCTCAGACCCCAAGACTCCTGTGTGTTTGCCCCTAAGCCCTCCTCATGCCCACTTTGTCTTTTGGGGAGCAGGGGAAGGAGACAGCCTCCACAATCCACCCTCCCCTGGCCCAGTCTGCTTATTCTTCAAAGTCAAGGTCCTAGGCTAAGGGCTCCAAACATTTCCTCCCGTATCCCTGCCTTACACAGTAAACAATCCCAGGCCTTTGAGGACTTGGTCTCTAAATAGGGAGTCTTGGCTTCCCTCTCTCCTCTCACCTCCCAGTTCTCAGGATCTGCCCAAACAAGCATCCACCAGAGCACCAACATCTATAGATATCTTCCAGACTTAACAGCTTCCCATCTACAGGAGCCCCTGAGCACTGGAAATGAGTCCCTCATTGTACTTGAAGCTGAATAAAGGTTCAGGTCAGATACCAAGGCTCATGCTCTTACGGTCCTGTTCAACAGAGAGACTGTTTAGCCTCTATGAGTGTGGATGTTCTTGTTTTAGCAATGGGGAAAACTGCGACAATGGCGCTTGGGCTTGCTGCAGAGTGAGTTCCTCAGCAAGTCTTCCAGGGCCCCTCCATGAGCATCTGATGCAGACTGTGCATGTGGAAGCTGTTCAGTACACAGTCTTCTTCTCTTCACTCCAACTCCTGGCCCTCTTATCCACCCAAAAAGTGCTCAGCCTCCTGCACCCTCAGAACTCTTGGAAGAGTTTCAATGTCCCCTCCCAACCCCGCCTACCAGCTGTGGTGTAGCTTCCACACCTGCAGCCTTTGCCTGCAAGGAGGACTGTCCCCAGGAAATGCCTGGGATTTTGTAGTCCTGTAGCTGGAGTTCCCTCGTGGTGGGAAGAGGGAGCTGTGAGTCGGACCTTACTCTCGTGGGTACCCATCCCGCCCCCCGAACCCCCTGCTCAGGACACCTGGCTAAGGCTGGTCCTCACTAGGGGTTTACCTGTGATCGCACCCTTGCCTTTGGCCTCTTTTTCGGGCTCAACACTCCCCATTCCTCCACCAGTCTCCTCCAGGGAACACAGCCTTAATAAGTATCTGGGACGTGACCCCTCTTCCCAGGCTCTTTCTAGGGCCTCTTCCAAAAATAATACCCCTGGTTTCCGTTACACCCAAACCAGACTTTCCTTAGCTCAGAGCCACTCTTTGACCTCCCCTGTATTTCTCAATGGAGGTCTCAAAATCAACAATGGCCAAACCAGAACTCACAGTCCTCCTACTTGCCCAATGCCTACCAGGGTCCTCTGCTGCAATCCCACCCATTCCCCACTTCCCATTCACCTCACAGCTCAGATTCCAAGGATCTACCCTTTCTAGCCTCCTTCTTCATTTTCCATCTTCTTTCTGCTGTCAACACTATAACCCCTTCTAGGTACTACAAAAACCTTAAATAGCCTCTATCATTTGTGTCACACAGCCCTACTGATTTCTTTCAGGACACTTACAGTTCATGCTGATAGGCTTACCTATCTCTGTTCCACTTGGCATTTCCAATGATTGTTCCTAAACGCCAGAGTAGTTACCTCATTCCCTACCCAAAACCACAATAGATTTTCACTGTACCCAATTAGCATAAAACTCCTCTGCTTCTTTCCATACCTAGTCCTGTACAATGTGAATCTTGCCTCTCTTTTCACTCTAGCCTTGACATTGGCCTTCTTTGCTCCCTCCCCCAGTTTCTTTGCCTTCCCCTCATTTCTCCTTTATTCTTCCCAGGTCTTGCACCTAGCTCAAGCATCACTTTATCAAAGTAACGAATCTACTCTCTTCATGTAGAGCACTTTGCTTATTCTAAGTTCCTAAAACACTATGGATCTTTTCTCCTTAAGATATCCACTTCCAATCCAGTTCCCTGCTTGTGGTCTGGGAGAGCAGCAGAAGACGGCCCAAAGCCTTGGTGTCCCGTACCCTCTCGGGAGACCTGGGGGAGGCTCCCAGCTCTTAGTTTCTGACTAGCTTGGCTCTGGCCATTGCGCTCACTTAGGGAGTGAACCAGTAGATGGGAGATTTTTCTTTGTCCTCTCAGTAAAATCAGCCTTTTCAATTAAAAATAAATCTTTTTTTTCTAAAAAATCAGCATCACTGCTCAAAATTGCCACCAACTGGTGAGAAACATGCATGGGTGCAATCACATGATGAGTTCACTCACATCCAAGTGCAGTGAGGCCAGGAGCCATGCCTGTGTTTTTCTCTACTTCATTCTCTGCAGCACACAGCAGGTGCTCAATGAACTTCATCATAACTGAACTTAAGGACTCCAGAACCATGAGGAAAGGTCTTACAGCAGTTAGAAAAGTTCTTACAACAACACAAGCTGGGACAGTGTCTTTTCTGCTCCCAGGATGTCACTGTAGCTGCTGTGGCTCTGTCACACATGACCCGGAGAATCAGAAGCTCACGCTGTAAGAAGCTGCTGTCTCCTAAGAGGCAGAAATATGAGGTATACAGCAGGCATCGGTTTCCAAAATACACAGCTGGTACTATAGTTTTTTTAAAAAGGAAGACATAATTTTTTTAAAAGATTAATCTATTTTTATTGAAAAGTCAGATATATAGAGAGAAGGAGAAAGAGAGAGGAGGATCTTCCGTCCAATGATTTACTCCCCAAGTGACTGCATCAGCTGGTACTGCGCCGATCCAAAGCTGGGAGACAGGAGCTCTTCTGGGTCTTCCACGTGGCTGCAGGGTCCCAAGGCTTTGGCCATCCTCCACTGCTTTCCCAGGCCACAAGCAGGGAGCTAGATGGGAAGCAGGGCTGCTGGGATTAGAACAAGCGCCCATATGGGATCCAGGCACGTTCAAGGTGAGGACTTTAGCCACTAGGCCACCATGCCAGGCCCAACACAATTTTTTATTATCAGTCATGGTTATGTTTAAAATGTTTCTAGCTAAATGAGGAACAAGATACTTGACTGTCCACCATAGTAGCCTCCTGGCTTGAGTATGTGACCTCATTTACCTTCATAGTTATTTTAACAGCTGAGGTTTTAGCATGCCCATTTTACAGATGGAGAAACTGGGATATTAAATACCTTACTCATGATCATGTGGTTAATCTGTGGTTAAATTATGCTTTCAATCCAGGCTACCTGATAGCAAAGTCCACCTTCTGGCCTTGCACAACCCCATTTAAGGCTCTCCTTGTTATCTCCTGACATGTATCTAAACGTTCATGCACTTGGGAAAAACATTTATCTAGGAATGTCTTCCCAAATGATGTCACTGTGAAAATTATTAGAAAGTCTCTTCCCTCGAGGCAGGAGACAATGTATTTTAAAACATGCAACTCCAAGGAGGGATCATGAGTGTGTAATGGACAATGATCAGGAAGGATTTACGTTGCTCATGACCAGAAGGTACTAGATGCTCAGGAAACCCTTCAGGAAACACAATTTGACTTCTCCCTCGTTGGACTACAGTGTTAAGGCAAAGTGTTAGAGGATTTAGTTTCTGTTTGTGGCTCTTTCCGCATTTGGCACGCTTTCCAGACTAAGACCTCAACTTGTTTGATGAAAATGAAATCATACATTTGAATGGCAGAGTCGTGTAGTTTTTCCCATTAACTGCTGCAGGAATCCATCACAACACAGTTTGTGTGAATGGAAAGGAACACATCTCACAAGGGGCTGACATTGGAAGCAAACGATGCATTGTCACTGCCTACTTTAGCCACATGCAGCATCTGCACTAAGCGGGGTGAACTGATTTTGTTTTATTTGTCGGGGTAGGTCTGTGAAGCGCTGCTAATGGTTCATTCAGGGCCTGCATCAGTGACCATTCCTCAGAACCCCTGCAGCCAAAGAGCTATTACATGCAGAAGAAACAGTGAGTCCGCCCCAATCCGGGAATCCGAGCTATGTGTGTATGTGTCATAGCCTTTGTACTTTTTTCTTTGTGGCCAGGCTTGTCTAGCTGCAGTCTGCCTTGACAGCGGTTCCCTGTGGTCCAGTGAGATCAACAGGGACAGGGGAGATAGCCAGACCCTCAGCTCTGGAGAGGGCTCTTGAGAACAGCCCCAGAGGCAGTACTCAACTACCACTATGTGCTCTATGAGGGCTTTGATACACCATGTTATGCATTTCTGGAATGTTCCGTCTCAGATCTTCCCTGACACCCATAGGAGTTGGTTTTTGCACAGCTGTTGCTGTCACTTTCTGAAATGACCTTATTTCTCCTCCTGTTTACCTGTGGCTTTTCCCCTCTGTACATTACAGTGTTGACACTAGGGAGCAGGGACCTGTCTTTGTCACCCAGTCCTAAATCAATGCTGGGATTCTGAAGGCCCTCCCCATATGACGGCTTCTTCTCGGGAGAGTAAGGATGGGATATCATCAGAACATCTTGGGCCTGAAAAGAAAAAATTTCCTTCTGTTTTGGAGCCAAGGGAGCCATTTGCCTGCAGCCCCATGGCCAGCAAGTGTGTGGCTGAGTCACAACCTGAATCCAGATCCTCCACCTGTGGTCGGCAGTTTCCCAAACTTGGCCCCTGCCAGGTACTCTTAAAAATAAATGCCTCCGGCAAAGGGCAGCAGATCGCAGCAGTTTATAGGAAAAAGTCTCAGTAAAATGTGCCTTGTGTACTCTGTTCCAGGGCAGAAAGCTCACTTGCAAAACTTGAGCCCTAGACTGTTTTCCACACCAGCTCATCCCTGGTCACCTCCCCTCTGCCCTTGCATGCCCTGGACCTGCATTCACCCCTCCTGTTCCCTGGCCTTGGGCCTGGCTGGCTTCAGGTCCCTCATTCCAGGAGTTTCTGGGCTGTCTCTAGACTTGGGGCAATTTTCTGACATCCTAATTTCTTGGTCACCCGTGCTGACACGATCCTGATTTCTTCCAATATGTCTTTTTTCCACTCCTGGGAAATTTATGTCTGCCCTGGCATCTGTCCCCATCTTCCTTTGTGGAAAGAGAGGCAAGGAGGTGGGAGGGGGAACCTTGTAATATTTTGCAGCAATGTCTTCATGTTCTGTCGATAAATTACCTCTGCCAGCTTGTAGAGGCCCTCTTGGCTCTTGTACTGACCTCTTGTTCCTTCTGCACTTGAAAAATGCCCGATTATTTATCTTAGCCTCTCTCGCAATCTTCTTTTCATTCCTCACCTTTGCTTTCCTTATCATGTTTTTGCACTTTGTTAACTTTGCACTATAATTTCTCTGGCTGGGTTGCTGTTGGATTTTTATTTTCATACTTTCTTGCTTTCTGAGTTCTGATTACTTCTCCTACCACTACCACATCCTTTGCAGAGCTATTAAGCGTATTTTCTACACTTTATTTCTGCGTTGCTAGGCAGCACCCCTTTTCTTTGGGCAGCTTCTGTTCCTTGCTCTCTGAACATGCTCTTCCACTGGGCACTGTTCTTTTCCCATCTCTCAATGCCCTTGCACTTTCCTGGTAGGCATGGATAGTTTCTGTTACCACGGGGTAGCCTGGATCTCCTGTGCATTCTGCTAAGAGGACTCTGAGGGCTGCTGAGCTGTCCTAGGATGTATATTCATTCACTAGGTTTATTCCTACAAAAGACCACACTCTGGGTATCTTGTACCATAGAAGCTTCTTTTTCCACCATTTTGGAGGTTGGAGGTCCAAATCCAGGGTGTCCACAACCTTACTTGTGCCTCTGAGACCTCTTTCCTTTGCTTGCAGATGGCCACGCTTGCTGCCTCCTTACCTGGCATTTTCTCTCCATCAGCACATCTCTGGCATCTCTTTTTGGGTCCGGCTCTCCTCTTATTAGAGACACTAGTACACTAATTAGCTTGTACTGAGATTCACCCTAAGGATCTCATTATAGCCAGACCTTTAAAAGCCCTGTCTCAGGCTGCCAGTGTGGTACAGCCAGTTAAGCCACTGCCTGTGATGCTGCAGCCTATGTAAGTACTGGTTCAAGTACCAATTACTCCGCATCCCTTTCTACTTCTCTTGAAGGACACTAGAGGAAGCAATGAAAGATGGCACAAGAGACTGAGTCTCTGGTATACACATGGAATAAGTTCTAGGCTCGTGGCTTCAACCTGGCCCAGCCCTGGCCTTTGTGGCCAGCTGAGGAGTTAGACAACAGATGGAAGGTCTTGCTCCCTTTCTGTACTTCTGCCTTTCAAATAAAATAAGTAAGGTTTTTGTTGTTTTGTTTTGTTTTAAAGGCCTGTCTCCAAACCCAGTCATATTCTGTAGAATGAAAGATCAGATTTCAGAGTAAGAGTTTAGGGGGTAGGGATGCAATTCAATCTGCAACAGGGCAAGGAGAACCCCATGGCATTGGATGCAATCAAAAGAAAGTCCTGCTCATCAATTACCAAGTTTTCCCAAGGCTACATTGTGCCTATAGGTACAGATGGGGTCACCTTGCTATGGTTTTCCAGGACTAGTGGCATGTTTTCAGTTGGGGTCACCTTGCTGTGGTCTCCAGGATTACTGGCATGTTCTCAGCTTCTACAATGGACTTCCTAAGGAAGTTCAGTAAATCCCAGAGAGTGAAACTTGGGTTCTAAGGAAACCAGTCAGGTGCAACCCACGTCTTGCTGGGTTCCTCAGCTCTGGTCTACTTTCTGGCCCATTCTATCTACTAGGAATCCTGTGAGTGCTGGGCAGCATGACTGGTTTTTTTGTTTTGTTTTGTTTTAGGTATTGCTGTACTGCTGTAGTCCCTGGGTTCACACTATCTCAACTGCTTATATGATTGGGTGGGAGCCGTCTTCTCGCCCATGTTATGCTTCATCCTCAGATGCCAAGAGATTGTCGCCTTGGACCACGATGTTTTGTGGAGCTTTATCAATGCAGTGCTTCATTAGAACTTCCAGGTTCCCTCTAAAGCCCATGCAGACAGGGTAGGGGCATCTCCAAAAAAGTTGGGGAAAATCCAATCATGAAATTGAATGGATTTCAGAACTTTTTTGCACCAAACAAGCATCTCTTTTTTAAGTGATCATTTATTTTTGTCTATTCGAAAGGCAGAGCAACAGAAAGAGAAAACTCATGTGTAAGAGAGAGGTCGAGATCTCAGGAAAATGTAGAGTGGGGCAGGTGCACTGAACCTTGGAAACACTGATGCTTGGCCCATAGGTTAATTAACATCAGCTCATGATCTCCTGATTCTAGATCCCATACACAACTCTTTCCACCTATTTTCAATCAGGTTATCTATCATACTTCTGAGTGAAACTTTGCTTAACCCTAGCTAATGTAACTGGACTTCTGACTTCGTAGCCACAGTCTTCATTATGATACACTCAAGGTCACCTAGCTCTAAATGTCTTGTGCAATTTTTCCTTGACCTGAGCAAATGCCTGCTCAGCCTTCACCACCCAGCTCAAATGTCACCTCCTCTTTGAAGCCTTTGCTGACAGCTTCCTCTCTTATGATTCTTAAGTGCTCGATTCACACTCACCTTGTTGAGTATGATTTATATGTTAATAAGTATTGCACTTCCCAACCCATAAGATCTTCCAAGGCAGAACTGTGCTTAGTGCCAGCTACCCACAAGATGTTCAGCACATACCTGCTAAATTGCCTTGGGGGCTCAGAGTGACCTCTGGACTTTGCCTGGCAGTTAACATCCCAAGCTATGTGCTTTTCAACCTTCCAGCCACCCAAGGGGCCTGGTGTTTCTGCTGAGTTTGCTAACCTATCCCTGTACTCTTGGATCCTCATTATTCCTCCTGTTCCCTGGAATTGCTTGCTGGATCCCCACTCCCATCCATACCCTGTACAATTTTCACTGTCTTTGGACTGGTGACAATCCCGTGGTGATGTCAATGGGGCAAGGCAGTGGCTGCTTTCTGGGGTTCTAGAGCCCTTTGCTATTTTTTTTTTTGGCTCCTCTTAATGGCTTCACATGTTTGCCTGTGGCCCATGCTTCATTGTGTGTCTGCTTATCACAGCACTCCCCACCTGATCTGGCCATCTGTTTAGTTTGGCTGCATCTCCTTTATGCAAGCTCTTCTGAGACAGAGTGCAGAGTAGCAACTTCCTTAAATCAGCCAGAAGCTCTTGCTTCCTTCCACCTGCCATGCAACCCTCAGTACTGACAGGGGTGTGATCACCACCAGGGGGAGTTGATTTAAATGCACTGGGGTTATGACACCTTTATACATCATGTTGGGATATTTCTTTGACCTCTGCTTTAGGATAAATTTAACTGAGCCGGCAAAATTTCTGAATAATCTCTGTTGCCTGCCTCTGGTGTAGGCAGTGACGGCTTTTTATGAATTCTGACTCTCATATTGAAAGTATCTGGCCTGGTGCAGTAGCCTAGTGACTAAAATCCTCCCATTGCATGCCCAGGATCCCAAATGGATGCTGGTTCATGTCCCGGTTGCTCCACTTCCCATTCAGCTCCCTGCTCATAGTCTAGAAAAGCAGTAGAGGACATCCCAGAGCCTTGGGACCCTACACCCACATGGGAGACCTGGAAGAAGCTCCTGGCTCCTGGCTTTGAATCGGCTCCGCTCTAGCTGTTGCAGCTTCTTGGAGAGTGAATCAGTGGTTGGAAGATCTTTTTCTCTGTCTCTCCTTCACTCTGTAAATTTGATTGTCCAATATAAATAAATAAATCTTTCTTTTAAAAAGAAAGGAAGTATTACCTGCTGGTTTTGTGTGTCCAGGCTGTTTCTTGCCCCCATGGTGATACAAACAGCCCATCCAGCTGGGTTCAAGTCCACTAGGAATGGATTTATCTCTGTGAAGCATTCTACTTGCTTCAAATGAAAGAAATGACACTTCTAAGCCAAGCAATGTGTTGAATTGTTCTTTTGGCTATGTGCCGTGGGATAGGCCACAGAGGGAGAGATGAGGATGGAATCCAGCTAGAGCAGAGAAGCAGGAGTGGGTAGCAGGGCACAGGGCAGTGCCTGTCTTGACTTGAGTCACCTCCCCATGGCTTATTTCCGTCTGTGTTAGGAAATCAAAATATCAGAAGAGTAAAAAGGGAGACACTTGCATCTGCCATAAAAATTGACACCCATTTCAGACAACCTATGACGAAAGAAACCTGCAAGTTGGCTTGCATCTAGCTACAAACGAGCCCTCACAGCTGCTCTGCTCCAATGAAAACCTGCTTTTGTGATGTGAAGCATCTCAGAAGTCTGTCATAAAATAGAAAGAGCATTTTGCAGGGAACGAGGACCTTGATTTCTACTACTAGACTCATTGCTTAGGATGCCACTCTGGGCAAATTGTTCTATTCCTTTGGCTTCATTAGTGACCTCAGCAGCAGCAGTTTTCAGAGAAAAACTGACATCCTAATTGCGAAATCCATAGGCTAATTTTCATTCCGCAGGCGCTGACAACTCTATTGCACCAAGCTCTCTTCACTGCTCTTTCCTGTTCAACACTGTCTCTTCTTGCCTCTGGAAAGACAGTGGCCATGAATTCTTTGGCTCTTTCTCTGCCAACCCTGCACTCTTTCTCTCTTCTTCCCTGATGGTCCTTTGCCTGGTAGTGGCCCAAAAATGTCCCTCATTGCTCATGTAGCCTACACACATCCTTTTCTTAAGCCATCCAATATACTCCCATGAACCCTACCACCACTTCCCTGCTGAGAACAGCTGTATCTGTGTGTTAGCCTCTTCCTACTCCTTCTGGAATGCTAGCCTGCCTCTCCATCCCCCTTCAGGATGCCTTACCTAGTTTTGTACTAAGTATCTCAAATTCATCCTGCCCCAAGTGGAGCTCAGTGCTTCCTTGCAAATATATGCCCTCCGCTTAAGCCTGATGCCCTGGTTCTAGCCTGCCTTCTGTGTCTTACTTGGTTGGTCTTGGAGTAAGTTGTCTTTGTTCCCTCTCTCTGCCTAGCACAACTTTGCTGACACATCTACCTGAGAGATGCTTGTTCCATCTGCACAGCCCTTTGGTTGCTATTCTGGCCTCAAAGTCTAGGCTCTGGAGCTTTGAAACTGTACTGGAAGGACTCACTAAAGCAGCTACTTGAACTTGCTGCTTCCTAACCAAAGAGAACTTGACTTTTGTTCTCATGTAAGATGAAATAAAGATAGAAAATATTCAGATGCAAAATGGCTGCCTTGTGAGGCCTCCAGGAACTCCCCGTTCCTTCATCTTTCAAGTAATTTGTTCTCTTTGTGATGTCTGTGTTACCATAGCAAATTACCTGAATCTAAGCACATTATAAAGGAAGCAGGCTTATGTGGTTCGCAGTTTTGCAGGTGGGAAAGTTCAAGAGCAAGGAGCCAGCATCTGCTCAGCTTCTGATGAGGCCTATCTGGTGGCTTCACTCAAGGTAGAAGAAGCATGAGGGAGAGCACAGTGTGAGGGGGCAAAAGGGGAAATGGCAGGCTTAACTTGATAACACCCCATCTCCCAGTAACCAATCTAACCCCATGAGAGTAAAGACTTAACTTCTGTGAGTAAACCGTCAATGCTTCTTAAAGACCTCAACACTGCTCCACTGGGAACGACGTCTCCACAAGAGTTTGAAGGCAGGGACAGTCAAGAGCCCAATTGCAGCTTCCTCAACAGGAGGCTAGTGTCTGTGTGTTTGTCACTTCATAGTCACAAAATTGTTGCTGCCTCTCCACATTCACATTCCAGTCAAGACAAAGAGGGAAAGCAGCAAAGCAAATGCCTGTGTGTCTGAGACCTGCCGACAATGCTTGCAGAATTATGGAGTGTAGCCCACACTTGCACTGGCCAGAACTGTGCTGTGACCTCTCCTTCTCCGCAAAGAAGACTGAAAATGAGTATGGGAGTTTGTTGGCCTTGTTTCATTTTACAAGTAGGGTGCACCACCTCTCCTAATAAAAATGAGGGTCTATCAGGAGAGGACAAAGAAGGGCTGACACAGCTCAGGCAAAACGCTGTGCATGCAACAGACTGATCTTTGACTCTTGCCTGTGAGACTTTTCCTCTACCACTCCTCCCTCTGTATCCCGCAAAAGAAATGAGATCCCTGTTTTAAAGATATTTGGCAACTGCTCATTGGCCACAGAATAAAGAACAAGCAGCGTAGCTTTCTTCCAAGCCTCAGCTTCTTTCCTGTGCTCCTCTCTTGCCATCACCCTCTCCCACAGAGCACACCCTGAAGCTCCTGCAGAGCTCCTCCCTGCCGCCATTTCCTGTGCCACAGAGCTGTGCCTCTGCATGTGCCCTTCTCACTGTTGCCCTAGAAGAGAGAAGACTTTCCTGTGTCTCTCCATTCACATGTCACACTTCCAAGCCTTCTCCTTCCCTTCTCTGTCCTACTCCACAAGACAAGGCTGCACTCAGAAACCAGTACCCAGCACACTGTAGACTACTTTTCCTGAAGGGCCGTGCCACACATCTCTGTTTCCTGCTTTCCTGGGGAGGCCCTGCATTGCTCCCCAGCTTCTTATTACTTTATACCCTATTCTTCCCTTAAGAAGGCCATCCACCTCCATAGCAGCAGCCTAGTCACCTGGCCAGCTCATTCTGTTTCTATAACCCATATATGTAGCAGCCCCAGGAAGCTGACTGAGTACCTTTCCAGTGACCTGGTGTTCTCTCTGTGCAGGCAAGCCAGGCCAGAGGGCCCCTCCATGTGGCAGGGAGAATCCCTAGTAACACACACGTGCTGGGTTTTCCAAAGGTCTGCCTTGGAGCATGTAACCTGCCCAGCTTTTCCCAGCATGGCAAATGGCTCTCACAGTCAGGAGCTCTTGCACACACAGTGGTGTACTAATCCACGTTTACCAGTTGGCTCTCTGGAGGTATGGGTAGCCAGAAGAGAGAAACTTGGGTTTGTAGAGTTTAGCAGTTTCTGTGGTATAAATACTCCCACCAGAGCCAACTGGAAACTACCGAGGCACTGCACCAGACAGAGAGCAGGAAGAGTCAGGCACAATTAGTTCCTGTGAGCCAACATAACTGCAGGAGATCCCAAGATGGGAGAAGAATGTGTGGTCAGATGCAAGCGCCAAAACCTTGGGCAAAATTTAGCAGTACCCTCCTCAGCAATGCCTTCTCTGCACCTCCGTCCCACACGAAGCCACACCTCTCCTTTCCCCTAGTTCACACCTCTTCTTGCCTCTTCTCCCACAGCAGTGCTTTCAAATATCTTCTTCCATCTAAGCAAATTTGCTTTTCTGCCGTCTCCATTCCCTCAGTTATTCACTCTAGAAACATCTACTGAGAGCTTTTCCATGATCATTGCCCTGTTGAGTCTCTTTCCTTGAAGAAGTTGTAATACCTTTGCTTGATGCAAGGAGTCCACTCTTGAGCATCAGGGGTAGGTGTCTCAGCACATAGTGGAACCAAATGCCATGCATCAAGCACAGGGAGGAAAATAATGTTTCTTCTTACTGGGACACAGCTCCTCCTCTTTAATGCCCCCTCCCCTAACAGTTCCTATGGGAACAATCTTAGCCCCTAATTTGCCCCCAAGAACAATCCTCGTTTGGATGTCATTCCTGTGGATCCATAAACCTTTCTGCCCTATAGGGTAGAACACATACCCCCTCCAGACTCACCATTCATGGCTGACATTACTGCCCATTAGACCCAAGTCTATGTGTATGTGCATGGCAGTAGGATTAGGGGGCAGTGGTGGAGGGGGAGAGTTATCCTTTTGTTATTCATTTCCTATTATAGTCTGAACACCTACTTCAGAAATGCAATGGGTGATCGGGCAGAGTATGTAGCATTTCAATATGTTCCCTAGGGCAGCTTAGTTTAATGTCTTTTTCTGTCATCATTATGGCTAATTTCCCCCATCCACCTCACCGCCCCCCAAAAAAATTCCTGCTTTCAATATTAGGGTATCAAAAGAGAGGGGGTGGGGAGAGGAGAGAGATATCAGTGGATTGCTTGAGCAGCTGGTAATCATTAGTGAAATGCTGGCCCTGCCGATGTGGGCAACTGAAGCCTCTGACTTGAGCTCACTCTGGTGGAGAGGGACTCTGGTGCCCGAGCCCACGCGCATAGCTGCAGAATTCACTTTGCTGTGTCAATTTGCATTGCTTGTCACATTGCAACGAACTGGCCAAGTTTGATCTCTGCTGTTAGATAGTTGTCATGTGTCAAGTCACACATCCCCAGGGACTGCCTGCAATATGCAGAAAAAGCAGATGGTCCAGCATGGCCAGACTGCCTCTCACAGCAGCTCTGCCATGGAGATCAGAGAGGTCAACACACCAACGGAAATAGCAGACCCTGCTCAGTTTCCGCGTGTTCCTTTGCTAGCCACTTGGAGCCATCAGCTTTGCTAGCATATGCCTTTTCCTACCCGGTGGTTTTTGGATGCATTCCCCTACAACATGGGACTCGCTTGAGTAGGTGGTCCTGTTGCTGGTGAATCGGGGTGGTCTCAGTGATGCCCTCCCAGGGTAGTTGAGCAAACCTGGCAGGTGTCATGACCGTCCAAGTTCCCACCCAGTGCCCTCTGCAAAATGAGAGTCCACACACAACCATCTCAAGGAGCAAAAATCCACTTGAGGGAATCTGTAAGCTGCTGGGGTGAATCTCTGGCTGTCTTCCTTTCCTCTCTGTAAATTGGCTTTAAAAAGTAAGTAACCCATGCAACAACAATAACGATGCTCTTCCCCTCTGACAAATGAGTATGATCTGTTCCCTATTCAAGCAACAGAAGGATGCAGAAGGGTGCGAGTCAGTCTCCCTACTTGAAGATGCCTGCCCACTGGACCACTGGATGCTGGTTCCTGGCAAGGCAGAAGGGCTGTGACTCCCCAGGGTGCAGCTTCACACCCTCACCGGGTAATTTGTAACGGTCCCCCTGCCCATGCCCCACATCCTCTTCCAGGACTGATGGCGCCATGTGACAGCAGCAGGCCGCGTCCCTCCTCACCCAGATGAGAATTAGGGGAGGGAGAATTTGTCATGTATGTAAACTGCAGCCGCGTTGGGTGGTTGTATGTGCTCATTTAGGCATTTTAACAGTGTGAGATGCTATCCTCTCGGCAGGGCTAATAAGCATTAGCCATAATGAGGTCAGTCAGTCAGGCATTATCAGGGGATTTAATTGGGACATGGCTCTCTGCTGAAGTGAAAATTAATAACTTTTGTCAATGTTCTGGTGAAATGTTCTGTCTTATTAAACTATGAGGGTCAATTAGAAAGCATTATGTAATAAAGTCCCCAGCAGCAGATCTCAAATTGAGTTATACCACAGTCATTATGCCAGGGCGAATGCATTTGAAAATGGAAAACCAGAGTGCCATATGGAGGATTTGGGTCAGATTTACAAGCATCGCATGTTAAGGCTTCAACAAGAAGGAAACAATTAAACATAATACTGAAATAAATCAGCCCGCTGAGCGGGCGGTGCAGAGCCCCGGGCCCGGGGCAGGCTGCGGTCCTGCAGTTGTGACACAGGGAAACAGCCGCGTCTGGGAGGTTGGGAGGGGCCGCGGCAGGCACCGCCATCCCTGCAGATTGCTTGGAGGGCTCAAAATCTGGGGCGCACCTGGAAAGTTCAGCCTGCACACCGACTCATATAAATAACTCTTTATTGTGTGGCTATTAAGACGAGAGATTGCTTTTATTAAAGTGCAAAGTTATTGTGGTACAGCAAATTAAAGAATTTTAAAGCATACTAAACAGCCACCACTATTCCCCGTTTGGTCATGTTTTATGGTATTTTAAATGGGTAGTATATTGTTAGGGGCATATAAAGCGTATGCCAAGGTTGGATTCTGACAAAAACAGTTCAGGCACTTCTTCCTGCCAGGAGGGGCTGGGACGGGTGGAAGGGGACTGGTGGGGACCCTTTCACAGGTCGTCGTCCATCCTGGAGGAGGCTGCGAAGTGGGCTCTTGTCTGCTCCATTCTGCTGCAGAAGGAGCACTTCGAGATGCTCTGTAGTTCGCAGCCAGAAGAAAGACAGCCTGGGGAGGAGGGAGGGATTCAAGTGGACACACAAAGGGTCTGCCTGGTCTCAGTACCAAAGAGCTACAACTTTCCACAACTTTCTTCTCTGGCCGGCCCAGTTGTGTCTGAACTTTCTCTGCCCCAGTGAAGAGAGCTGGGCTTTGACTATTTCACCACTTATCTCTAATGTTGATCATGCTTCTCGTTAAAAAGAAATTGTAGTGATGCCTCTCTCTTGGCTCCAAACCTTCCTGGAACCTGGCCCACTCCCCTCTCTCATTTCCACAGCTGCTCTATTCAGAGCCCCCATCTCTTCACACCAGACTCTGCAGTCTCTCATTTTCATGCTTGCTCCTTCCCACCATTCTTTTTATTTTAAGATCTATTTTCTTTTTATTTGACAGGCACAGTTACAGAGAAGAGAGAGAGAGAGAGAGAGAGATCTTCCAATTTCTGATTCACTCTCCAAACAGCTACAAGGGCTAGAGCTGAGCAGATCCAAAGCCAGGAGCTTCTTCTGGGTCTCCCATGTGGGTGCAGGGGCCTGAGGACTTGAGCTATCCTCCACCCGTCCCCCAGGTCACAAGCAGGGAGTTGGATCAAAAGTGGAGCAGAGAGAGGTCTTCAGCACCCATATGGGATGCCAGCACTGCGGGCAGAAGCCCTTACTATTAAGCCACGGCACCTCCTCTCCCCTCTGCTCACCACTGTTATCATAGCAATCTTTTAAAGAAAAACATAGACCTTATCATACTACTCCCCTGCATAAAACAACCTTTAACTCATGGGGCCTGGAGGCTTTGTTGTAAAAGCTTAAGCCACCACCTGTAATGGCAGCATCCCTTATGGGTACCTGTTGAAGCCCTGTCTGCTCCATTTCTGATCCAGCTTCCTGCTAATGTGCTTGTGAAGATAGTTCAATTGCTTGTGTCCCTGCCACCCACAAGGGAAGAACCTGGAAGAAGCTCCTGGCTGCTGGCTTCAGACCATTATGGCTCCAACCATTATGGTCATCTAGGGAATGACACAGAGGCACATTTAAAAGCAGTTTAAAATGAAAGCTGTTCCATCAATAAGAGATGGTAGTATTCTGGCAAATTGCGAAGTGGAGCAAGACAGAAGAATGAAGGAGTGAACCAAATTTCCTAGCATAAAAATGGTTAAATTTTTTAAAAAGTTCAGTGAAAAGAACAAGCAAGCAAGGGCAAATGCATGTGACAGTATTTGTATGGAGTCAAAAGCAAAGTAGTCTGTGGTTAGTGGATAGATAGTAAAACTATGGTTTAAAAATTGGAATAAAGAATTTTGCTTCAAAAAGGAAAAGCAAAGGTGCCTGTACAGTACAGCAGTAAGGTCGCCAGTTGGGATGTCCACTCCCTGAGTCGGACTACCTCGGCTCTGCTCCTGGCAACTCCACTTCCAGTACAGCTTCCTGCTAATGTGCACCGTGGGAGAAAGTAGAGAATGGCTGCAATACTGGGGTTCCTTCCACTCATGTGGGAGACGTGCATGGGATCTGGGCTCCTGCCTTCAACCCAGCCCAACCCTGGGCTATTGCAGGAGAGTAACCCTCTCTATATTTAGGTGTCTGTTTTGCAAATGAAATGAGAAAAAAGTGCATTAAAGCATTTCTAATAAAATAGAAGCAGCATTTAGAGGGAGATTACTTGCCATGTGTTGAGGCAGTGGGAAGGAGAGGGTCTCCTTTCAGGCAAAGCCCTCAGGATGAGTGTCAGTTTCGTGAATATTCACTGATTTCTTTCACATCATAATTTGTATGCTTAGCCATATAGATTAATTGACAAGTTTTAGAAAGTGAAAATTGATGATACCAACTTTAAATCAGTCTCTAAAAGAACTTCTCCCAGCTCATTCAGGGATGTCTCAAAGTACTGTCCATACCTTGTCCTGTTCCTACCTAGTGAAGACCAACACTCATTTTCAGGTCTGCCAGATGAGAAACTGAGGCACCATATGGAAACCCAAGACAATGATCAAAGTGGCTATTTTCCTGTTGTATCCCCTGAATTGGTTCATCATATATAATTCCATTCAAAAAACACTGAATCAGATATTGCTGGTTCATGAAAGAGGTGCCAGTATCAAAAGCCAGATCATCTTTGTGGCCCAGTTTTGCTCCCTGGCTCTCCCTGGGAACAACTGCATAATCCAGACACCATTAGACTATTGTACACATGTGTACTGCTGAACCGTTTATGAACTCCTGTCATCTATGACCCCATTGGTTCAATAGTGCAGGGTGGAGGACACATGGCATATGGCTTGAGTCTCACTTCAAGACACTGTGTCCTAATGCATGTGAATGCCTCCCTTTCAGCTTCCCAGAGCCAGTTAAAGGTGATAGCCTAGGATGGTTATGGTCCATGCTTGAGACTAGTCAACCTGACACCCCCGAAATGTACAGGCAGCATGTGATCTCAAAGGAGCTGAGTTTGGGGCATTGTTAAGGTCCCAGAGTGAAAATGACCTCTTTGTTGGTCTTTCCGTTATTAGCAAACATCTCCTTGCAGTTTGCCACATCTTATTATCCTTCATTAAGAAGCAAATGCCAGGGCCTAGCATAATAGCATAGTGGCTAAAGTCCTCGCCTTACACGCCCGGGATCCCAGATGGCCGCCAGTTCTAATCCCAGCGGCCCTGCTTCCCATCCAGCTCCCTGCTTGTGGCCTGGGAAGGTAGTTGAGGATGGTCCAAGGCCTTAGGACCCTGCCCCCAAGTGGGAGACCCGGAAGAGCTCTGGCTCCTGACTTCGAATTGGCTCAGCTCCAGCCATTACAGTCATTTGGGGAGTAAATCATCAGATGGAAGATATTGCTCTCTGTCTCTCCTCTTCTCTGTATATCTTCTTTCAATAAGAATAAATAAATCTTTAAAAAAAAAAGATGCAAATACCTCGGGAGTGAGTGGGTCCCAATGGGTTCCAGAGAAGGGAAGGGACGTGGAAGAGGGAGACAGGCCAGGAGAACATAAGGAGGAAGCCCCCCTGGCTAATCATGCCAGCATCAGTCATCCTTGCAGCCAGAGCCTGGCTCTTCTCTGCAGCCTCATTGACTTTACGCTGTCTCTGGGTTGGACTTGGGCTGGCAGATTTGCCAGGGCACATGTGCCTGGAGAGGACTGGTCAATACGGCCATGATGCCCTAGCTGCACACTCATGTTTCCTTCTTTGAGCAATTCCCCTCCCCAGCACTAATGGAGGGAGTGCCCACCAGACGGAGTTTCTGCATCACTTGTGTTGTTGGGTCTCTCGGGGCCACACTTCTGTTTCTGGAGAGTGTTTTGGCACCCGGCTCCTTCTGACACATCAGGCTGAAAAGTGGTTCGGAGCCAAGAGTTCTGTTGCTTCATTTCAGTTATGTATGAGAAGCTGATTTGTTTTTGCTCACAAACACAATGGAAAAACTTTTTTTAATGTAAACATTAGCAAGCTATTGGAATAAGGATGGGAAAGTAGATATTATACTAGGAATAATAAATGAAAATTCCACTTGTCTTTTGGAAATTGTTTTTTCACTGAAAAGGCCACAGCTTTTCCAGAGATTCTGGACAAAGGATCCACATCACCATGAAGTCCTATGGGGCATGCGATCTGCCTGCACTTGTATCCCAAGACTAGAGAAGAAACAAAGAATAAATGAGGGGACAAACTGCTCAGTAGCACATTCTGAGTTCCACAGCACAAACGCTTTTAGTCATACATTTCTATCTTAGCTAGCTAGGGCCCAAATTATTTAAATAATGTGAGGGCTTATTTTTTTATTAAAAAAGTAATACATGCTCATCCTCAAACATTTGGAAAATACAGAAAATTTTGAAGAAGAATGCATTGAGTCACCCATAGCCCTATCCCACAGAGCAATCTTATTTATGTTGGGGATTATATTGAGCAAGCGCAAACATTAAATAGCAGAGAGCTTGCTGTATCTGCTGCTGACATCTGCCTTCGATGGGCATCTAAGATGCACCCCAGTGTCCTACCCTCCGTGTGATTTTCTTCCACCTCAATATGGATAGGCAGGATCCCAAAAGGACAAACATCATATGTTCTATCTGATATAAGGCAACCTCATGTAAAGTACAAAACAAATCAAAATAAAGGTAAACAAGTCTATACATATATTCTCATAGATGAACTGTATAATGGAAAGTAGCATGGAAGATATGTTGCTATATGCATTTCTACTCCCAAACCAAAGGACGATTCCCAATGAAACTTTTAAATATACCTTGAGAATTTTTTTTTATTGTTGTTTACATTGTATTATGTGGTACAGTTTTATAGGCGCTGGGGATTCCCCCCACCCCTCCCCCCATGGTGGATTCCTCCACCTTGTTGCATAACCATAGTTCAAGTTCAGTTGAGATTCATTCCTTGCAAACACATGCCTAGCTTAAAGTTCAGCGTCTTATTGTCCAGTTAAGTTCAGTGGCCTCTTGGGGAGACCTTCTCTGGTCTGAAGGTAGGGCTAACAGAGTAAAGATCCGGTCAGTTAAAAGCCCCAACAAAATCTCAGTATCAATATACAACATTACGGAATTAATTGACATAGTATTGGGTAAACAATATGTTAAAAATAATGCAATTTCCATTCTTCGAAACATCTGGGTTGAGATAGTATCAATGACAGGTTCAAAAAATAACAAACAACCAAACAAAAAAATTACAGGTTAAATCAAGGCAAACATGTGGTATCTAACCTTTTGGGATTCGCTCATTTCCCTTAGCATTATAGTTTCCAGTTGGGCCCATTTAGCCACAAAGAACTGCATTTTGTTTTTTTTAATAGCTGAGTAGTATTCCATGGAGTAGATGAACCAAAGCTTTCTTATCCAATCTTCTGCTGATGGGCATTTCCATGTTTTTGCAATTAGTGATTGTGCTGCAATGAACATAGGGATGCATGTTGGTTTGTCGTAAAACAGGTGTTTTGGATATATTCCTAGGAGTGCTATTGCTGGGTCATATGGTATGCAGATTTTGAGTTGTTTGAGTGTTCTCCAGACTGATTTCCATAAAGGCTGTACCAACCTGCAGCTCCACCAGCAGTGGAGTAGGGTTCCCTTTTCCCCGCATCCTCGCCAGCAAGCATCGTTGGTGTTCTTGTTTATGTGGGCCAATCTTACTGGTGTTAGGTGGTACCTCATCGATGTTTTAATTTGGATTTCCCTTATTGCCAGGGAGCTGGAACATTTTTTCATATGTTTGTTTGCCATTTGGACTTGTTCCTTTGTGAAATGTTTGCCCATTTCCCGTGCCCATTTCTTGATTTTCTACTATCATCTATACTCACAATACCATAATGCAGTTTAATAGTAGAATATTAAACTTGTAATTGTTACAAAAAGACAATCTTACTGTAATAATACAGGAAAAATTGGTTGGAAGGGGATATAGGGAGTTAGAAAGGGGAAGAAAGAAGGGGGAAAAGAAAAAAAAAAAAGAAAAGAATATGACTAGGCAAGCAGAAGCTGGGACTACAAAAAGATGTTGTTCCATGACAAGGCACACCTGACTTTCAGAAAGGGGGATCCCAGACAGGTCTGACCTAATAGGATGCATCTTAAGTGCAACGAGGTCACATGAGAGGAATGCAGGCCATCTTTGGGGGCTCACAGCTCTCCAGCAGACATTCAGCAAGGAAATGGGGACATTGGTCTTATCATCACAATGGACTGAGTGCTGCCAGAAAACTAGAAATGAGACTGAAAGTAGGCATTGGCCTTCAAGGAGAGTACAGCCTAACCAACACATTAATTCTGTGCTAAGAAGATCCCAAGCAGAAAATTCAGTTGAACCTGCTGGAGTTTCTGACCCTGAGGTAGTAAACAGATGTGACTTTGAGGCCCTTTGTTTGTTATTTGTTCTGCAGCAACAGAAGTGAATGCAATTGTCCACATTCTTTGTTTCCTTCTATACATTGAACCTTTTCTCATTTTACTGTTAACTAACTTTTCAGTGGCTTTGCCTAAATGATGCACAGATCCAGCCTAGCAGGCCTTTACTGTTGGACTTTTCGACATTGCCTTGTGGGGATCAAAGATTAACTATCTACAAATGAACTGGCATCTTTCTGTTTTGTTGTGTGCACTTGTTTTGGCTTCTGTGGTCACAGGAAAGATGAAACATTTCCCAGCGTCTACTGTGCTACAGTCCCTTGGGGAGATGCAAGGGGACAATGTACTTATAGAGAGCTCTCTTTGTTCCTTTAGAGGAGAGCACTCCCGGGGGGGCTTTGTGCTTCAAAAGCAGAGGCCTTAATCATTTGGAGGCTGCTCAGTTCAAGAAGGAACACTAAGGCTGTGGGCTGTAACTGCTCAAAAGAGAGCATCCCTTTCCTAGCTGATGCTTCCTCTAGACCGGAAGAAAGAAGACCTGAACCTGGGCCTGTGACTGTGATGTGGCTCCGTCTGCTCTGGGTGACCTCAGTCAGGCCCTGCCATACACTGGTCCTGGGAAGCCTCTAGCATGTCTGCAAACCAGGCTTGGTGGGGTGGGGATAAATCAAGAGCTCCTCTCATCCTCCTCTTTGGTTAGTGTTGGCTTCAACAAAATGTTATTTCACTTCGAAAAAGAATGAAATGTGACGTTTCGTATCTTCCTAGGATGTAAGGTATTCTTACATGGGTCATAAATAGTAATGAGATAAATCATGGTACATAAATAAGCATCCGTATTTGTTGTCATTTTATTTGGATAGGTTTGTAGAAATAGGCTAAAGGATACAAACACACAAGGGTCCTTTTTATAAACGATGACATTCATAGGTTTTAGATCTCTTTGAAAAGCAAAGGTACATAGCAGATACCAGATTCAAAATTAATTCTGCCTTGGCCTCTGCTCTGAACTATTCCAACATATTGACTCCAAAAAACTCTAGGCACACTTGAGTAAGTCCACGTACTAATAGTGCATGTTTTCAAGTACAAAGACATGGTGCAGCCTACACTGTGGATGGACATGGACAGGCATGGCTGGGATGGCCACTGATGGTCATGACGCGAAGTACCACTAGTTAGGTGGCTTAAACAGCATAAATATACTTTCTTATGACTCTGAAAGTCAGAAGTCTGAGACCAAGGTGTTGGTAGAATGGTACTTCCTGTGAACTGTAAGGGTGGGATTTGTTTCTGGTTTCTCTCCTGGTTTCTGTTGGCTTACGAGGAATTATTGGCATCCCTTGGTGTGTAGACAGCTGTCTTCATATTGTATCATCACATGGTCTTCCCACTGGGTCCAAATTTCATTATTTTATTGGAACTCAGTCACATTAGATTTTAGGATTCATCTTAATTTCATCATCAATAAAGCCCCTTCCTCTAAGTAAGGTCTTGGGGTTAAGACTTCAACATCTTTTAGGAAGCTCAGGATTCATTCCATAACAACTTGGCAAGTCACATCCAGTCTCTGAGGCCCTGTGTCCAGGTCAGTTAAGCATGGATGATGATAGCTCCTCACTGTGAGGATTCAATGTAAACAGTGAAAGGAGGGAAGGACAGATGACAGCTAGGAAACTTCCTTGGCTCTGGGCACATGGTGGATGTTCAGTAAATATTGGTGAAATTACCAGCTAAAACTTTTGCTATGACAGTTTCATTATCATCACATCGACTGAAATCCAGGCTCT
Organism: Ochotona curzoniae; assembly: GCF_017591425.1. Lineage (NCBI taxonomy): Eukaryota > Metazoa > Chordata > Mammalia > Lagomorpha > Ochotonidae > Ochotona > Ochotona curzoniae. The sequence continues at coordinate 45,296,311 of NW_024467106.1, read as the reverse complement.
ATTGGGTGGTGATTTACAACTCCTTGCCCTTCCCCTCAGGACCCCTCGCTTTTCCAGGATCTTGTGTTGTTTTTTCTTCCAGCCTTTGCAGGCAGGTTGCTTGCCCTCAAGACCCCAGCTCTCCCATCTTCCCACTGTGGAGATGAACGCCTGCCTTCTGCTGCGGGTTAGTTGTAGGAAAAATGCTGATGTCTGTCTTCTTCCACTGTGCCAGGACTCTGTGCCAAAGCTGTCCACATGAGCAAGACTCTCCCTGCACGCCAGGGTTGCAGAGGTGGACTTGGTGCCAACCAAGCAGAGAAAGAACAGCCGTGTGATGCAACCTTCACACACACACACACACACACACACACACACACACACACAGCACAAGCCAAAGACCAGAGACTCCAATCAGCACTTAGAAAAACTTTTAAAAGGAGTAAAAATTGCTGAATCTCTTTGATGCTATTCAAAAGATTTTTTTTAATGTATGAAAAAGCACATACAAAATTCCTAACACATCTGGTGTCACTGGCTCTTGCTGACCCCTCTTAATTCCATAATTTAGCGGGCCTTAAGACACTGAAGAATCCAACCAACGTTTAATTTGGTACCCTGCACACTCCAGTGTGGCTCAGATGTCCCAATCAGCCTGGAAACTTCTCCTTCAGGTATGAGGAACAAGAATGGTGTCATGTCTTTCCAAGCAACCTTAGGTGGGAGAGATGAGTGTCCTACAGAAAAATGTTTGTCAGTTGTTTTGCCCTGCCATTTCAGGAGAGGAGCACAATTTCTTCTGTGATTGGATGTAATGTAATCTATAGGAAAATCAATGTGTGCTGACAGGAGGATGGCCCAGCTGCTGCACAGACCAGAGACACTGAATCCCAGCAGGCTGCTCTGGGTGCCTGGAGAGAGAGGATTTGTTGAGGCTCATGCCCTGGGCTGTTCCTGACTTGTAGTGAGCCTGTGGCCCCAGCTGCAAGCTCCTAGAGTTCAGTGCTTTCTTGGAGGGGGATGGTGCTGGGAAAAGAGGATCAGAGGGTTCTGCGAGAATCCTGAGTGGTGAGAGAGAGCAGATTCATATAATTTGATTTTGTAAGACAAAGAGAGGAATAGGAATGCACACACAGGGATCTCAGTTATAAGTTACCCAGTGTGTCTCTTCACTGCTGTTTAAGATGCTGCTTGGGCACCCAGGTCCCACACCAGGTGCTCAATTCACCTTTCCTTCCAGCTTCCTGAAAGGCCTTAGAAGATGGCTGAAGTACTTGAATCCCTCATACCCATGTGGGAGACATGGATGGAATTCCTAGCTCCTGCTTCAGCCTGTCACGACTCTAGCTGTTCTAGGCATTTAAGAGTAATTACTGAATGGCAGATCTCTCTCTCTTTCTCTCCCTCCCTCCTTTTCTCCTCCCTCCCTCTCTTTCTCTTTCTCTTCCTTTTATGTTCCTATTTTTAAAAATTGTACTACAAACTCACTATCCCAAAGCATTCATTAGCTTAGTAATCAGGAAAGAAAATGTTGCAAAAATTAAATAACTCACAGAGACTTCACAGAAACTAACTCTCACCACCCCAAAACATCTGTGGCTGCACCAGCCCCCTCCGCCAGCCTGGTTCAGCTGACTTCAGCACCCACACAGCAGCCACAGCAACAGCAGCAAAGTTAGCAGGTGTCACCCCAATATGGCTGCTAACTGCTTCCCTTGATCCAGAGACATAAATCAGAATAATAGGCCATGCCACCCCCTCCCCATATGTCCCTGTTACCTAAACCTTGGCTTCTGACAGCAATTACAATTTTGGAGATGGGGTGCTTTTGTGAAAGCTCTATGAAGTCAAAAGTTCCAAATAGTTTATTGCATGAGGCACATGGAAAACCACGTTGGGGAGCTCAGACATGGAACACTGACAGGAGAGGCTGGCAGTATCCATCAGTGCCTGTGGCTAAGCATCAAAAGGAGATGGGACGACCCAGGGTGGCACCTGCAGAGTTGTGAAAACTCACAGAGCACCCTCCTTCTTCTCAGCTTTAACCAAACCAGTTTCATGCAGAAACACCTTCCCTCCCTCCTCTTTCCTCTGCCTTGAGTGTAGACTGATCCCCACATGTCCCCTTGCCCCGCACAGACTTCCTAACGAAGGCTTCCTGTTTCACCCACTATGTTCCAATCAGAAACTTCGAAAGTCAAAGAAGCATTAGCTGCAAGCACTGTCTTTTAAAAGGTTTGGGGGGCAATTCCAAGAATGAGTGGGCTCCATTTCCTTTCTCCTGGTTCAGTCCCTTCTCTGCAGTGGAGTGAACAAGGGCTCTGGGCAGCGGGACAGCAGGATCCGATAAATCTGAGGCCTGTCTAGGTGCTTCATTTATCAAGAGGCCTAATTTACCCAGGCCCTTTAGACTAATTGCAGATTTGCAAAAACTGCTGAGAGTGTAGAAGTGTGCATTGTGAGTGTCCCTTGCCATATTTCAGCTAATGTGCTTCATCTGGAGTACATAAAGAGGCAGGGATGCTGATTTTAGACACAGCACTTTGGGGCTAATCCAGCTAAATGATTAGCCCTAAAATTCTGCAGTGATGTCATTTTCCCTACAGTACTCTGCCAGTCGGCTTGTTTGCTTTAGAGTGAGAAATATGTACTTGTAGACCCCAGCCGGCTGTCTCGGCATCCCCAAGAAGTCCACCCATCGTCACTGGTGTGGGACATTAACACCAACATGCCTGCCAGCCTCTCCATCTTCTCCCAAAAAGAAAAGGATTGGCAGGCAGGAGAGTAAAAATTAATGGGAAAGCACAAGTGCTTCAAGAGATGCTGAGATAAATGTCACTCTTCTCTACCAAACACACCCAATGAGTGTCTTCTGCTTTTCGGCAAAATCATCCAGGTTCCAAACAGGTGGATCTGATGTGTGGTTAAACAGGTGTGAGTTCAAGTTCTACTCCAACCTGGGCAGGCTCGATGACCCTTCTGAGACCCACTTTCCTCTCCCGTAAAATAGGCACCAACATACCTGCCACGCTCCATGTCTCACTGAGGCGATCAACATCGAAAAAGGGAGTCAAGGCCTAGATCTCACAATTGGGAGCACTGAAACCCCCCTGACTCATCCTCTTTGAGCCTGCGACTCCATCTGCCTGCATGGACATGATAATGACAGTCATCTTGCAGGGTTACTTAAGGTAGCATTCCTGCAGCCTACAGTTTTGCCCCCAGCCCACTACCACTGCCCAATGACTGGTAACCTTGATTTGGACTTAGACATTCCCCCAATCCTGAGCCCAGAGATTTGTTTTAGATAGTTGGTTTTTGATACCATTTGTACCTTAGGAAACCCTGGGTGTACCATTTGTACACCTAGAAAACTATTTCTCTAGTAAATGCAATTAGGCCTACAATTGGCCTAGCTTCAGAATTTAAAGGTAAGTGTGAAAGCCAGAGTTCCTGGAGTTCTTTGATACAATGTGGAGAAGGGGCAGAATTATTTTCTCCCACATGTAGCCAGAGGTTTCAGAGATTCCAACATGCACATTCTACTCAGTGGTTATAATAGTTATTGGGTGCTTATATACACCAAACATTGTAATATACGGGTACTTCAAAAAGTTTGTAGAAAATTGAACAAAAGGCAAACTTTATTTTGGTGCAAAAGTTTAAAAATCATGTAGCTTTTTAAAAGCTATACATTTTTTTCTGCCATCTTTTTAAACATCCCTTATGTAAGTACCTTGCCTATAACCATGCCCTTGATCATGATCACAACTCCCCAAAGAAGTGATAGTTCCATCTTACCAATGAGGACAGTAAAGTTTCATGAGTTCAGTAATTTTCTCAGGATTGCACAGCTGGTAAGGATCACATCAGAGACTCGGGGCTACGTGAAACCTGTCATACCAAGATGAAATGACTGACAAGGAAACTTAAAACAGGTAAGACACAACCTAGTGATGGTTTACTGAGTACTCCACTGGTTGCTGTCTTCTTCACGCACAGTCATGCTGTCCTGTGGAAATGCCTATTGTTGGTCTCAGGTTGCAAAAGAAAAAAAAAGTGAGGCTCCTTTAATCCTTGTGTGTCCTTCAGCTGCACTTTGGAGAGCTGCGGGAACCAAAGGCCAGCAGCCTCTGGAGGCTGCCACTTCCTCCCTAGCAAGAAGTGCTTAAAACGCGCCCTTAAAGCAGATGCCTGGGATGGAGCTGCTGGGCCCATATTCTTTAGGAATTCAGCTGTCAGCATGTTCTTCATAACCAGCCCGCAATAAAGGAGGCTTTGCCTTAGACATTTTTGCTATGACATCTGCTTGTCCTGAAACTTCACTTCGGCCCGGCATGGTAGCACAGTGGCTAAATCCTCACCTCACATGTGCTGGGATTCCACATAGGTGCCAGTTCATGTCCCGGCTGTTCTACTTTTCACTGAGATCTCTACTTGCAGCCTGGAAAGTAGTAGCGGACAGGACAAAGCTGGGGACCCTGCACCTGCGTAGGAGATCCAAAGGAAGCTCCTGGCTTCCTGCATTGGATAGTCTCTGCTCAGCTCTGCTCCAGCCATCATGGCCACTTGCATAATGAACCAGTGGACAGAAGAACTTTCTGTCTCTAATTCTCTCCGTAAATCTGCCTTTCCAATAAAAATGAATAAATCTTAAAAAAAAAAAAGACTCCACAACAGCATCCTTAGATTTACAGATCTGCCAACCAAGAAAAGCAGACAGCCAAGCAGATAACCAAGAGAAGCTGTAACACTCCCCTGGGTCTAAAAGACTGGGTGTTGGGTCAGCTCAGGCACCAGGCTACACAGTGGCAGTATTTGTGCTAAGGGATCAAAGCCGAGGGTTGAGGTGCAGCACCCAGAGCCACAGAGGCAACGTTTGTCGTACATCTCCCATTTCTGATTAAGAAGCCAGTACATGGGCCAAGTTGCATGACGGATTTCTCACACATCTACCATAAATTTATCCCGGAGGGCCAGGTGCCATGAGTCTCCCCTGTGTCAGGATGCTCACACATAGCCTCAGAACCATAACATAGTGTTCTAGGGGGAAGTGGAAATTAATGAAACTCCGGCTGACATTTTAAGCACGCACACACATAGCTCAAGATTATCCCACAAGTATATTTCTTGCAGAGAGAGTAGTTTTTCCATATTAAAAGATGACATTAACCTTCAATAGTCCATCACTTGCCTTAATCCTTTCCACCTGTAAATATTTCAGATAAAAAAATACCTCGTTGGCTCTGCCTGCTCCTTTTGAACATGACTTCCATCCAGACTTTGGGAAAATGACAGGTTGAATTTTTTCATTCTCAAATATCCACCAAAGTTAGAGTCAGCGAGTGGTAGTGCACAGAGCATGGGATTTGGAATCTGAAAGGCCTCGGTTCAAGTCCCAACCCTTCCAGTCCTAGCCAAGGCCTTCAGAGAAGTTGTTTGTCGCTCCAGCTGTGGAGTTTCTGCCCTCTGATAAAAAGCGCTTTGTAACATCAGTCTGTCCAAAGGGTCTGCCTTGTTGTAGTGTAACTGCCAGCATTTTAACATTATATATACTACAGTTAGGATGAGTTAGCATGAGTGCAGCCCTGCAGCCTTACCAGCCTCCCATGTTTTCATCTTTGTCTTCTAGGTATTACGCCTGAGAGAAGCTATGTGCACAACCCCAGCACCCCACTGCTATCCAGAAAAGGAGGCAGGCCCAGCGCAGGTCAGAGCAGCTGGGTAGGGGTCATGAACCATGGTTGCAAAATGGTGACCTCTGAACAGGAAGTAAGTGGTCAGAGGAGGCATCCTACACCTATACTTGATGATCTGGCTTGCATGGAGTTTAACACATTTTTGAGTCAAAATGTTTAAAAGCCAGGATATATTCTCATAAAAACCTGAGTTTCCACTTCCTAATAATGAGTTAGATTAGTTGGGCACCCTGGATGGTTTTCCCATGGGTCAATGGTCAGCAGAAGCTGTAGGACCAGGGCATGCTTCCTCCAGACTGGAAGGCTCAGTCAGACCCCACAGACCCACCCATCCCAAACACTCAGACAACACATATACCTTGCCCCACCTCTCATGGCTGCCGATTTCCCACTGCACATGCACCTTGCCCCACCTCACTCGTGGCTGCCGATATTCCACTGTTGTGGCTGCTTGCAGGCTCCTGCTCACCATGTGATGTCTGAGCCAGCTGCTCCTGGGAGTGTGCTAGAAATGCAGAGTCTCAGCTCCCGGTCTGGACCAATTAAATCAAGAGCTACATTTTAACAAACTCCCCAAACCATCAGAACCCCTGATCTAAGATAGGAGTGGCTATCCACGGCTAAATCTAGCCAGCTGCCAGTTTGCGTAGATAAATTTTTATTGGGAAAGTGCCGGGCACATTTGTTTATGTATTCTCTGTGGCTGCCTTTCCTTACAATGGCTGAGTTAGTCATTGCAGTAGGGGATCAAGCCTAAAATATTTACTACCCAACTCTTTATGGAGAAAGATCGCTGACCCTTGGTCTAGAAAAATTCCTTAAAACCAAAATTTCACTGTATGTTCATTTGGACATTCCAAGTACACCTGACACCAGGGCAGGAACAAACATTTGAGATCATTTCTGTATTCAAATCTACTAGCTTTGCCTCCACTGATCTCTTCTTCATTTAGGGTTCTCAGCTCCCAACCCTCAAAGAGCCCACAAACCACGGAGGTTAGCCAAGGAGCCTCTTCCACACCACACATCCCATCTGCCCCCTCCCTCGCAAGCTTCCTTTTTTCATCCAGTCCTTAATATTCTTTCTGTAACTTCCCAGCATGCTAACCCTTTAGCTCAATGCAATCTCCTCTTGGATGATTTGGATCAGAAGAACTATGAGCAAGACTAGAGGTGGAGGACAGGAGACCTCCCATAGTGTGGTGCTGCGAGCTAAGCAGGCCTTCTATCATATCCCAGACCCACAGTGCTTCTTCTACATGCTTGTTTGTCCTGGAAGACTAACTTTCATCTCGGGTATCCCATGTGTGCCCATGCTTAAGGACTGAAGGAGACATTGGAGTTGTGGTAGACCTAGTGAAGTTACCAGCTGCAATACCAGCATCCTGTCTGGCTACTGGTTCATGGCCTAGGCGCTCCACTTCTAATCCTGCTCCCTTCTTTTTTTTTTTTTAAAGGTTTATTTATTTTCTACAAAGTCAGATATATAGAGAAGAGGTGAGACAGACAGGAAGGTCTTCCATCCAATGATTCACTCCCCAAGTGAGTGCAACGGCCAGTGCTGTGCCAATCCGAAGGCAGGATCCAGAAACTTCTTCAGGTATCCCACACAGGTGCAGCATCCCAAGGCTTTGGGCCATCCTTGACTGTTTTCCAAGGCCACAAGCAGGGAGCTGGATTGGAAGTGGAGCTGCCGGGATTAGAACCGGAGCCCATATGGGATCCCAGCGCATTCAAGGTGAGGACTTTGACCGCTAGGCCACGCCACCAGGCCCCCTTCTCCCTTCTAATGGCCTGAGAAAAGCAGCAGAAGATGGGAAACCAAGTGGTTCAGCCCCTGCTGCCCATGTGGGAGACCCAAATTCAGCTCCAGTCTCCTAGGTTCCCCCTGGTGCATTACTGGAATCTGTAACCATCAGAGGACTGAACCATGGTCGGAAGACACTCTCTCTCTCTCTCCATCCAATTGTCTCTCCCTCTATCTATCATCTCTCTGACTTAAAAAAAAAATCTCCCTGATTTTCAAAATAAATAAAAATAAATCTTTGAAAAAGAAAGGGATAAAAGAATGATCCTATAACCTAAGGAAAATGTGAGGCACTAAGTACATGAGAGTGGATCTTCTTCACCAAAGGCTTCTTGTACATTTTTCTTTAGCCTGAGCAGAAAATCCCGCCAAACACTGCAACATACAATCCTGTTCCAGCCCCCCACATACACCAAAAGTCTGGAACCATATATAATTTCCATATGTGGGTATGATGAATTTTCAACTGACCAGTCAACAAAGCCTTCATCTTCAAAGTGGAATTCAGCATTTCAAAATGTGTGCCAGCCAGCAAGGTGTTCACCACATGGGGCATCCTGCACACGTCCACAGTTGCTGGGATCAGGTGGGCCCTAGACCTTGCACTGAGTCTCTGGAGGCATGGACCAACATCTTTCCCTCCCAGATGAGGAGCCTGGAGGCCTTCAAGGCCACATGGGATCCCATGTAATCCTGCCCTTTCACTCCTCTGTCCTGATGCTGCTGGTTTACACATTCAGATATGGTCCCGTCAAGGGAAGCCTTCTAGAAACCCATCCTGGAAATGCTGTGTATATGTGACCTTACAAGGGATTCCCCAGGCAGTTCTAGAGCTCAGAAACACCTCCTAAGGGAAACCATCTGAAGACGTAACTGAAACCTCTCTCGCCTCCCTCTCTACTTTCCGTTTGACCTGCGTTTCCTGAGGAAGTCTCGGCTGTCATTCACTCTAATCATCTCTGTGTCTCAGAGGAAAGACTCCCTCTCCCCTCAGCCATCTCCTCTACATGCAATTTTTCAACATTCTCCATTAATCCTGTTTTCCAATCCTGAAAGTCACTATTCCCAAACAACTTCCCAATTTCCTGCTATCCCAATGAGCCTGCTATACATTATATACCACATTATGTAAAAATGCGTTGAGTAAGCATGGGGATAAGATGGTCATGTAGGTATGCATGAATCAATTCCATTACATCACTGCCTTGGCCCGGTTTTCTTCTTAAAGAAATGCTCCCAAATAGCGAAGATAGAGATCCAGAACTGTTATTTTCTGATCAATTTGTTATGTTTGGGTCAGGCTGATGATTTATGAGAGCTACCAAGAAACAGAAATAATAACATTGGTCATGATGACAATAATGTTCAACATTTAGATAGGCAGAGTTACAGATGAAGGCTTACAAGTATCCACTCACATGATGCTCATCATAACCCTGAGATAAGGACATTACGATGTTCATCCTGGAAACAAAAGAATGAAACCCCAGAAAGATGAAGGAAAATGTTGCAAGTCTGCTCTAGAAACACAAGACATCTCCCCCAGAATATTTCCACTTTGCCATAGAAAGGTAAGCATGTAGACTTGATGTAGAAGCAAGAGAGACCTGGAGGAGCCTCTTCAAGGAAGAAACCCACTCGGTGGCAATATCCAGCTGTGGCTGGCACCTCTATGTAGTCAGCAAGGGTGGGTAGAATCAATGGCTAACCAGGCTTCACTGCCAGCTTTGAGCATACTGTCAGGGATCAGCAGACAACTTGACCTTCACTGCAATATAAGAGCAGTCCATTGTGGATGAGCAGCCACAGAGCAGGCTAAGGAAAGGCCCATCCAGGGTTCCTGCAGTTGGAATATTGCAGGGGGCAACCAGAGCACTGTACTTGTTGCCAAACCTCTCTCCAGGTGATGTTGTAATGCAGAATTGCCTGTGCCCAGCAAATGGGAGCTTGAGAGACCTCATTCAGTGCATTCCCTGTTCTCTAGCAACAGGACAGCCTGCAGGAACACAAGCAGTGGTAGAAGGTGGCTAAATACACAGGCCCCAGCTTCCTTCCTCCCAGGCTGTAGGGAGACCACAACTGGATCTTCTACCACAGGCAGTAGGCCCTGAAACAGACCTGTCAACTCAGCAGCCTCCCCATCTCCAGTCAGTGATTCTATCCCTCTGCACTGCTTTCAATGCCCTCTGACTCTGCCATTAACCGGGAAGCCTCACAGTCTTAAGTCTTTCCTTATCTGTGGAGTTCCCTGATGGAGCTCTTCTTCAGCTCTTTGTGGACTGTGCCGTCTCTTTCTCCTAAGAAACTCACCGGTACTGCACCCGTGAGGTAAAGCAGGTCGCCATGGACCTCAGGTAGGACTTTTCTTAAGAGACCACCCCAAGCCCTTTGCCCTACTGCTTGGACCCAGAGGCTCATACTTGATGAAGCCCTCCTTGGCTCCCATCAGCAGTGGTGGTCCAAATGCTATTTATCATATTTCAATCCAAGTAAGAAAGGAGATCTGATACCTTATGCAATCCTGAGTTGTGCCATTAGGGATCTGATTTTTAAGACGGATTAAAACAAAATCAGCCCCTTCTGAAGTTTCCACATTCCAACTATTGAGAAGCCAATCTGCCAGATTGTAGCTCCCTTCACTCACACCCAGCATCTTGGAAGGCTGGGGCAGTGGGTGTAAGAAATATATGAGCTTTATGGGGATGTGGTTGGGGAGAGAGGGCCAGAAATCCCTCCAGAAGGTGAAACATAGGCTTCAATCACTTCCCCCAAAAACCTCAGAGTGAAAACTACTTGCAGCCCCAGGCTTTGCCTGTTTTCTGCCCAACCCCAGTAAATCAGCCCATTCACATACCACCCAGACCAGCATCTGCTGAAACACAGGCCCTAGAGAAACCCAGGCTAAGAAGGCGCTCTCCAAACCCAGTCGAGTGTGTGCGAACCTTGGCCAACCTTTCCCATGTGCTTGGCCAACACGCAGGTCTGTGCCTGGTTTAGGGTTTCATAGTGGCAGTTTCAAAGCCGTCTCATTATTACTGATGACCGGGGCTTGCTGAGAGTAATAGTGTTTTATAGCCCACCGAGCAGAGGGCCCCAGGAGCTCTGGGGGATTTGCTGCCTCTAAAGTCGTACACGGCACTGATGGCAAAGGTGGGGGGAAGCTTCGGGCTAGGCTGTGGCTGATCTATGTGAAGGCTGCAAAAAGCAGACACTCAGCGTGTATGCTGCCAAGCTGCAGCTGAAAGATGGAGCAGCCATGAACACAGTACAGTGGATTAAGCTGCTGCCTGCAATATCCCATCTCAGAGTGGTGATTCAAGTCCCAACTCTACCGCTTCCAGTCCAGCTGCCTGCTCATGAGACTGGGAAAGCTGAGGAAAGTAGTCTAATAGCTTCAGCCTCTGTCAGAGCCAGATGGAGTTGCAGGTTTTTGGCTCCTACCAGGCCAGGCTCGACCATGGAAGCCATAGGGGCAGTGAACCAGTAGGTGGAAGTGCTCTCTCCCAGTCTCTCTCAGCCTTTCAAACAAAAAATCACTTACACAAAACAGGAGCCACAATATCTGGGCTGTCCTTACCCCATTGGTAGTACTGTCCGTCAAGAGTGATCATGCAGCTAGCATGAATTTGGGCACTTTTTTGAGAAGTAGGGCTGTGATCAGCATGGTCAGGCTGAGATTTGAACTGCCCCAGCAACACAGCCTATAGTGGTTAATTTTGCACTACTGTGCTCCACTTATAAGGTCCAGGAACTGAAGTATGGGCCAACAGAGACTTTCTTCTGCCCAGTTAGGCAAGCCCAGGTGTTTGCACTATGTTTAGGAGCTGCTTGTGTAACTTCTTTAAGAGTCTAATATGATCGGGCCCAGTGCAGTGGTGCAGTGGCGCAGTGGTTAAGGTCCTCGCCTTGCACGCCCAAGATCCTATATGGGCACCGGTTCTATCCCGGCGGCCCCGCTTCCCCTCCAGCTCCCTGCCTGTGGCCCGGGAAAGCAGCAGAGGACGGCCCAAAGCTTTGGGACCCTGCACCCACGTGGGAGACCCGGAAGAGGCTCCCGGCTTCGGATCGGCATAGCATCAGCCGTTGCGCTCACTTGGGGAGTGAATCATCGGACGGAAGATCTTCCTCTCTGTCTCTCCTCTCTGTATATCCGCCTTTCCAATAAAAAATAATAATAATAAAAATAAATCTTTAAAAAAAAGAGTCTAATATGATCCTTCAGCTGGCCGTGGTAACCTCAGCCTTTAGACTGTGAACCCTCCAGTAGGTGAGGGGTCCCTTCCAAGTGAAAGGCAACAAGGATCAGGTAGTCCTCCCATCACTCCCTTTCTGGAAGGCTGTCTCTTCCTTCAAAGGTCACATGGTGCTTGATGGAGCAGCCAGCAAGGGTCTTCTACCAGCCTTTGTAACACAGCAGATGCCTCCCCAGCTCCAAAATATAGCTCACACCTTCAGGTTCTTCACTATCTTGTCTGCCTCTCCCCACTTCCTTCGTTGTTGATCCCTGAGCGATTTGGAGAAGAAACTACAGAGACACATGCCTGTCTTGATAATTCAAAGAAAATTACCGAAGCTCTCCTTCCCTAGTTTCCTCACCTGTAAAATAGGGGTGATAATCATAATCATAATCATACCTGCCTTAAAGGATTGCTGTGAATCAGAAGATGAAAACCACTTAGAACGTCACAGAAGTTCTTTGTGGGACTATCGTTTTTTGCTATTATCCGTCAAAACCTTCTGTTGAACATCTCACATTGCAGGCACTGGGAAGGTCATGATGAATTAGCAGCTGAGCTCAGCCTCAGGAAATGTCTAGTGTAAGAAAGAAGGAAATGGATCAAGTCACAAGATCCAGAAGTAGGAAACCCCAGTTTCATCCAAGGGAGAGCTAATGAGGACGAAGTCTTAGTAGGTCAGTGAGAAAGACTAAAGGACTAGATGGCTGTATAGGAGCATTGCTTAGGAGGCAACCCTGGCAATGAGGGGCAGCGCAAGTTGACTGCAAAGATCAAAGTCCCAGGGTGAAAAATTGTTGTGCAGGTAAAGCAACACTTTTAGCATTCTGGTTAACTTTACAGGATGGTCTGTCCTCTTAATTGGGAATTTCCTTCAAGGAAAAAAAAGAGAGAAAAATATGAGAAGGAGTGTTTACTCTCAGGGTTCTCCCCCTGTTCTCTGGGCTAGAGCTGCCTCTCACCGTCAGCCCCCAAGTTCCCCCTTCCGGAAATATGGGAAGAAAAATAAACACCTAGTAAGGCAAACATCAAGTCCATCAGACTTGACTTACACATTTATAAAATGTCACCTTTAGTGTGAAAAACATCTCAAGATTTCAAAATAAACCCATGATCCCTTAGAATGGCTCTTGGGGCACTACAGGAGACAGAAGAGACATTGCGGGTGGGCTGTTTGAAAACTGTCACCCAGACTTCTACCACCTGAAACCAACAACAGTGACACCAAGAAGCACCTGGCAGGCAGCCTGCCTGGAACACATGCTCGGGCTCCACCACAGTGGGAAAACATCTCATTTCTGCTCAACAATTCTCTGCTCTTGTGCAGTTGAAGCTGTTAAAGCTACCTTGTCAAGAAATGAGTCAAAACATAAGCCAGTGCATTCGCTGTCATCACAAAAGAACAAATAAGGGAGAGTATTGGCAATTGGAAAGTTTGTTTTTCTCATTTTCATTTGGTTATGGCTTTTCAAATCATAAAGTAGTTCATCATTATGACCATCATCAGAATAGCTTTGTAAAGTAAATTTACTATTGACAACAATTAAATTGTGTTGGTCACACTCTATCACAGGTTCCGTTTACTCGATATGCTTTTTGAACAGAGATGTCTTTGAGCAAGTACATTGCCAAGGTTGCCTGTCTTCTGTCCTGCTTCTGTATGTTTGACATTAGAATACACTAACATTTGTCAGAAGAAACAGCGATGAGGCCATTGTGCAGCCAGGCTTACCTTGCTTTATGCGGCACTTATAGTCCTAAAAAAGTTGCACCAAACTGAAATTTTTGGTAATAGCTTCATATTTTAAATTCCTTCAGAATATAAAAATCAATACTAAGCCATTTAGAGAGGGTAAGAGAACAGAGGGAGATTCCATGTGCCAGATTTGCTTAAATCGAGGTATACCTATAACAATCATTGTTAAAGTTAGGTAAATCCTGAAAGCACATTCATTTCCTTATAAGCTTCCTCAATAAACATTTATTGAATGTCTATTGCATTCAAAGCAATGTAGCTCCAAGGAGCTGGCGATTCAGTAGTTAACAAACCCAGGTCCCTGGATTCATGAAGAACTCAGACTAGACAGTAATTGTGTAATGTAATTTCAAATAGTGATAAAATTCTATAAAGAAAAATAGGGCAGGCACAAGAGGTAGAAGCAGGCGGTGTGTGTTTTAGATGGCATATTTGTATTTCTACAGTTAAATAACAAATTACCACTGACCTCGTGTCTGAAAGCATGATAAGATTTTCTGTTTATTTTGTTTGTTTGTTTGTTTTTGCTTTTGTTTCTGTTTTTCCTCATACTTCCAATGGATCAGGAATCAAGGCATGGGTTAGCTGGATTCTCCAGTGGGATAGCAGAAGGTTGTGGTTCAGGAGTCAGCCAGAGCTGGAATGTCATCCCAGGCCTGGGTTGTTCTTTGAGGCACTGCAGCTGGAGCACTCCTAGAGTGTGTGCTGTCCAAGGCAGAAGCAGAAAACTGTTGCTGCTTCATTCTCTGAGGACTCACCCGTCCATGCCCACCTAATAGCATCTTCTTGTGAGCCACTCAAAGCGAAGTGGTTTGCAACTTAATTACAAGGTATCAGAGGACATCACTCCAGTGGGACAGAGATCATGGGAGCTATCATAGAAGTTGACATACTACTATGGTTTGAAATCTGTTCTGTGTGTTTCCTCAAAAAGCTTGGTCTCCAAAGTTGTATGTTCATGTTTACTGGGATCATGTTAAAGGTGAATGGGTTAAGGATGTAACTTAGTTCAAGGATGATGTTTGAAGGTAGAGTCTTTCAGAAATGATCAGATTGCAATAGGTTGTTGGAGTGAGTTCCCACTGATTAAATTATGGCTTTAGGAGGTGGAGAGCACATAGACAGGGACCGCAGTGTGCTCCCTGTCTTTATGCTTCTGGCTTCACCATGTCATCATTCTTCTGCCATCCTCCAGCCTCCTCAAATGGCCACACCAATGGATCTCACCTGATATTGGACTGTGAACCTCCAAAATCAAAAACCAAAGGAAAGTAGCCTTTGATATAACAACTAAAGGCTAACTAATGAACTTCTCACAGTTAGAGCGGTCAACTTCTCTCTGAGAATCAGCTACATAAAAGTCTAAGTATAAGGCACAGGTAGCTGTGCAAAGACCCTGTGGAAGAAATTGAGGTAAAGAAGACCATGGAGCTTGCAAGCTGGTGTGCAAAGAGAAGCATGGTGAGAGGATGGATGAGAGAAGAAGAAAGACCACAGCCCATGGAAAAGCTTGCAGGCCCTGGTAAGGAATACAGCAGGATCTGGGAGAAAGCGTCAGGGTCTGATTTATATTTCAAAAGCCCTCTCTGACTTCTTTGTGAAGAAAGCATGGTGTGGGATTTGTAGAATAAATAAATCAAATAAACTATTTATAAGAATCTCACTGAAATCCAGGCACCAGATGAAGGCAATTTGAACAAAATGAGAGCTATTCAGTTGGAGAAATAAATTCAAGGTAGATTTGGGGGATAGACTCAATCAGACTTACTACAAACACAGTGACTGAATGGCACAGACTATAGAACCAAATTTCCTGGATCCAAATGTGTACTCTGCCACCCTCTAGTCACATAAACTTGTACAAATTGCTTAATTCTCTGCACCTTAGTGTCCTCCTCTGGAAACTGGAATTTGCACCAGTAGTTATATCCTGGAGGATTGTGGGCCTTAAAGGAGTTAATAAATGCCAAGCACAAACCATAGAGCTTGGGTCAAAATAACTAATGCATAAATGGGGCTTACATACGCGTAATAGCTATTCAGTTATCTAGGAATACAACTGAAAAAGGAGAAATCAAAGATGACCTGAAACCCTTTGACCTGAGTAATGGTCACAATGGCAGAATGGAGAAGACTGATGAGTTCTTTAAATCAGCTCTTCCACAGTCACAAGATTAGAAGAGGTTTAGGCAATGGATGTGTAACATGATGAGGAAAAATGGACTTCACTGTCCAGAACCCCAGACTTGCCGCTGACCAGCTGTAAGAACTTGCTTAAGTAACTGGAATTCTATGACTTTGTGTCTTCATCTGGGGGGCGGGGGGTGGGGAGAAGGGTTGGGCTCAGCAGTGTTCCCTTTGCACGATGGAATGAGGTTATAGCCATGTGAGTCCCTGGCAGAGATGAGGATATCAGGAAATAAGTTAATAAACTGAATGCTTGTGTGTTTCCTCCATCCCCCAGAATTCATACATAACTACTCTTGTGACAGCACTGGGAATTGGGACCTTGCCAGGTGATGGCATCATGAGGTAGCACCCTGCTGAATGTGATGAATACACTGTAACAGGGAACCTAGAACATTCTCTCAGCCTGCACTCCACCCCAGTGGAGGGATGTAAGAGGAAGACAAAATGGCTGTCTACCATTTGAAAGAGATACCTCACAAGAACTTCACCATGCTGCTACCATAACTTTGGACCATCAGATCCCAGATCTAAGAAGGAAATTACTATTGTTGATAAGCCACCCAGTCTCAGCCAGAGTAAGACAGGAAGGCTGTCTCACCTCTGGAAAGCAAGGAAGGGAAAAGGGTGGAAGGAGTTTTCAAATTCTCCTTTTAGACTCTAATGTAAAAGCTATCAGGGCATCACTCTGTGGCGCTATTGACACCCACATGTAACATGAGAATGCTGCAGGCATTGCCACCAGAAAGGACCTCGGCTTTCATTGTGCATTTGGCAAGCCAGAATCCTCAACTGCACTCCGACAAAGAACATTTCTCACCGGGGATCATGTGACAGAATCTTCCACCCCAGAATCATCTCAGAACTCTCCCAGAAAATCTGAGGCCCTTCCACCCTGCGCAGACGCTAACGCTCAGACTTCAGGAAACAGGACAGAGCCACTGAGCCCTGAGCACCGAAAACTGCCTACTTTTCGGGCTGCTGATCTAGTCTAGGCATTCCCAGTTTGTGAGATGAAATGTTAATTTCTCCTTAAGGATCAAGTAGTTCTCAGGGAACAGATGAACTGCCAAGAATGTTGGATTTGTTTTCTGGTTAGCTCCCATGGCTCCATCAACCCTCTGGTCTATTTTAGGACTTCTCATTGTAGGCTTCTGGCTCCATGCAATGTGTCTTCGTGGTCCTTCTCATAGTTCATTAGTCCTTAACTTGAGGTCCATGTCCCAGCCCAAACCGTAAGTGCTGGGAGCTCACCATGACACTACCAGTGCCCATCATCTTAGTTCATCCAGCTACCATAACAAAATGCCTAGTTTTGAACTAGTTCATGAACACAGCAAGCCATGGAAACCTATTGCTCACAGTTCTGGCATCTGGGAAACCTAAGATTAAGGGGCCAACAGATTCATGTCCTAATGAAGAATTCTTACTCACAGGTGGTAACTTCTATGTAACCAGAGGAGCAAATAGAAGGATACACAGGTAGAAATTTCCATTAGGATCCTATGCATGTAGGCAGGAGCGTCAAGATGAAATCCCTACCTCTTACTATCATCACCTTGGGGGTTAAGTTTCAATATACAAATTTTAGGGGTGGAGACCCAAACATTCAGATCCTAATGGCAGTAGCTGAAGCAACTCTGCACCCGCTATTTCACATTCAGTGGCCAGATCATAGGATGAAGCTCTGAAAGTACAGTTTGTAAATAAATGCCTTGCCTTGGAGGGGTTTATAGGCAATGCAAATGCAATGGCTACTTTGTCTCAGTGGTGAATCAGGCTGGGATACTGGAGGGGGCGCATATATCCAGACTTTTCAAAGATTTTTTCAGGAAATAAAGGATTCTGGGGTCAGATGGTACACATCAGGGACCACTAACGCATGGCTTCCTAGTCAGAATCCTGTTTATACTTGAAACTATGAGTTTTTTCTAAGCATTTCAGGCTTCTGGAGTGAGGTGACACACAGCAAGAGAAGAATTGTCATAGTAGAGAAAAATAAGGAAGAGGTAGGGCTGTCATCACATAATGGGACGGGAAGATGTTACCATCGGATTATCCACTGGAATGTTTCTTGGTGGTCCCTACTCATTCTAACGGTAGATGAACAAGCATGGTAGTTGCAGCCTGAAAAGGGCATAAAGACCAGGAGTTCAAACTGCTGCGATCACTCTAGTGGTCCCCCCATCTGGAACAGAGGTGTTTGAGAAGGGAAAAGGGGATGTAGATGGAATAGTGGAAAAGGGAGGAGGTGTAGACACCAAGGGCCAGCTGGGAGACCAGCTGCTGAAATATGGGCTATGGTTTGCTTCACTCACCTTCCCTGCTAAGGTGGCTCAGGAAACAGAATGGCGAGAATTCTAGTGAGTTGGTTCCAGAGGCGCTGGCATGTTATGCGAAGCAGGGAGATTCAAACGATATACAAAACAAACAAAAACAAAAACAAACAAACAAAAAAACAATGACCCTCCCTTCTTGCTTCAGGTTAAGACATTTTTGAAAGGCCATTCAAGCTTCAGAAAGTCCTCTGAGATTAGCAACTACATGGCAGTTCAACTTCTCCACTTGCCTAATTCAGTTTCTTTCACCCCTTACAAGTTTTGCTGATAGAACAATCCATGGAAAACCCAGAAAAAGTTCCTGGTCCATGGCTTCAAATGGACCCAGCTCTGGGCTATTGTGCTATTTGGGGGGTGAACCAGCAATTGAAAGCTCTCTCTGTCTCTTCAGTCTGTAACTCTGACTTGAGTAAATAAGTAAAATATTTTGGGGAGGGAGGCAGCATGATGACTCAATTGACTAATTCTGTGTCTGCTAGCACTGGCATCCCATATGGCACAGGTTCGTGTCCCAGCTGCTCCACTTCCCATCTGCTTCCTACTTGGGACTGGGAAAGCTCTGGAGAATGGCCTTGGCACCCTGCATCCATGTGGGAGACCCAGAGGAAGCTCCTGGTGGTCTTTTGGGAAGTAAAAAAACAAAAAGAAGATCTTTCTCTCTGTCTCTCCTTCTCTCTATAAATCTGTGTTTCCAATAAACATAAATATTGAAAAAAAAGTATTTTTTAAAAATCAGAATTAAAATTTTAGAAAAGTACACATGAGATTAAATAAAATTTTCATTTATGACACAAAATATTTCTTTTGGATAGTACTATTTTGAACACTAAACAAATGCTTTGTAACAATGTCAGGGGTAGGGGATGGAAATTACCATATACAGTTCTACTTTACCACTGAGAGAGTGAGGTCCAAAGTGATTGACTAATGCCTTCAAGTTCACAGAGAATGATAAGACCATAATTTGAATCTAGGCATGGAAAAGAGCCTTACAGCAGGCTCATGGAGTATAGCCAGCACAGTTAACTCAGAATCCCACATGAGGGAGAATTCAGAACTTGGTTTAATATTCGGCTGTCACCTACTAAGGATTCTTAATAATATTCTGTTTGAGCTTGGGTTTTATAAGTAAAGGTCAGTGGGACAATATGCTATGTATGTAAGCAGAAGAGCTAGGCACAATATGAATGCCTAGCTTGCCACCCCTTTCACAAATATGTGGTTACTTCAAAGGGCTCAAGCAAAATGGCACTAAAAAACACATTCATTTTGGTCCCAAAAGTTTTTTGAACTTCCATAGTATTTTCAAAGTACGAATTTTCCATGAACTTTTGAAAGATCCTTTGCATGGATACATTTCTTATTTTGTTGTTTTGTTTTTGTTTGCTTGTTTTTTGCACCCGATTAAGCTTCTATTTCTGTTCCATTTTCCATAGACATGTTGAGGCCTCTCACTGCATTATGCCTGCCTCATGGCACAGAACTTCTATGGACTTAGGATGCCTGACTTTTGCAAGATTGAGTGAGCACAAGGTAAGTGTGTAATGTCTGCAGATGATGTAAATGGGGATTGCTGACAGCCCTGAGAGGCTAGGTCACTTTCATTTGAACCAGAACTTGCTTTGAACACAGAAAGAAGTCAGAGGCATTTTAAGATACACAAACAACCAATGAACCCTGTCATATATTTAATTACTCTTGTTCTTTCCCTTTATTAGCCACCTACTTTCACAGAAAATGATCATGCAGAAGGAATGTGAGAAATAGGAAACCCCAAGTTCCTTTTCCTTTGAGTCCCACCTTCCTCAGCACCCAGCCAAAGGTGGAGGGAGCTGGTGGAACATAGGCCTATCCAAAAGTGAACTAAAATTGTTGAGTATGTTTGGGACAGTCTTTCCACCACGGTAGTATCAACAAAACATGTGGGCTGGCTACAAACACAAATTTTACGTTGATTCCATGTGTGTTAAATGCTCTTAACTACTACGTATAAAACCCCTGCCTTCCATGCTAAAGTTGAATAGAAAAAAAAATGCTAGTTATTTCACTTTTTTTTTTTTTTAGATATATGTATTTTGATTGGGAAGGCAGATTTCTGGAGAGAAAGAAAGATAGAAAAGTCATCCATCTGCTGCTTCATTCCCCAAATGACCATAAAGACTGAAGCTGTGCCAATCTAAAGCCAGGAGCCAGGAGCTTGTTCCGGGTCTCCCATGTGGGTGCAGGGTCCCAAGGCTTCAGGCTATCCTCCACTGCTTTCCAAGGCTGCAATCAGGGAGCTGGATGGTAAGTGGAGCATCCAGGGCACGAACCGGAGCTCATATGGGATCACTGTGCTTGCAAGGATTAGCCCATTGAGCCATCATTCCAGGAACCCAGCTTTTAACTTTTTTTTTTTTTGATAGGATAACACTTAAGAACAAATTCAAAGCACCACCAAAAAGAAAGGGGGAAGCTTCATCTTCTGCACCTTTCAAGGTGTTTTTCCACTACTGCTTTGAATAAGGATTTCTATATTTTCACTTTGTCCTGCGACCCATCAGTGTAGCTGGACCTGGCAACGAAGCTCTGGTGCTGGCACCATGAAAGACTGACTCTTGTTATCACTGCAGGATGAGACCCACTGTCATAACCATTGCTTACACGTTGGCCAGAAGGACTGTGGCGAGCAGTGTTGTAGCATCTCCTGTTTCTCCATGTTTGTCTGTGGCTGTGTTCTTTAGCTTCTAGCTCCAGTCTCAGTTTCTTCTACAGCAGTGGGGGCCTAAAGTTATCCCCTTTGCTAGGTGTGTCTGTATGAATTAGGTAAATGTGCTAATTGCTGTGTACTGTAACTACGTGAAGACTGCGATTGTGGTTGGTAATTCAAGACCAGGGATGCAGCCTAGGTTGCAGCTACCCAGGGCTTCAGAAGGCAGTATGAGCTGATGAGTACACATCAGCTTCCCCCTCCTGAGACCTGCTGTGGAGACTGCCACGGAGTTTTGTGGGAGAAACATGACTTCCCCTGATAGCCAAAGAACACGAATGAGATCCCCAGCAGGAAGGTGTGGGAAGATTGACAAGAAACCACACAGAACACCACTCAGTCAAAACTTCTGTGCCCAGAGATTTGAGGGAATCCATGGGGAAACCTGGGTCAAACTTGCCAGTTGAAAATTTCATGTGGACTTTGGGGTTGTGCTTGGTGACCACAAGCCAACCTGACATTTGTGAGTGCATTTTCATGGGAAAGAAGGCTCTGCTTAATTGCATTAGGAGAACTGTACCACATTCTGGGGAGGGATGTTGACAAGCTTTGACAAGCATGAGGTAAACTTGCTCCTCTTTGTGCTGCATCCATTTTCTTTGGCATCATGGCCATGACTGTGGAGACAGCACTAAGGAAAATCAAATTGATAATATTCACAATAGCCACTGCAACAACTCCCTCCAAAGCATCCTGCTCATTTCCAGTCTCTTGATGGTAATTCTGCTCTACACAAAGTCCTTGTGTTTTGGCAGCCACCCCTACCCCTGGCCCACGGTAAGAGGGGAGGGGAGAGTCTTAGGTGGTAGAGAAAGAGCAAATAGGTAGCAATAACACGTACTGTTGATTCATTGTTGTTTGCTAACCAGAAAAAATGGTGAAAGAATGTGGAATAAAGTATTTCAAAGACACTCTTTCAAAGCACATAGGACTCTGGGGAAAGTGTTTTAGGAAGGAAGTTGAAAATTATGGATGTTTCCAACAGGAAAATTGTATAAATGGACATTTCCTAAAAGGGGAGCGTTTAACTGCGCTTCATGAAAGCTAAGAACCATATTTCTATAACAAGGATAATATTTTGCAAATATTACACTTCTAACTTTTCGGTTTCATCTTAAATCACCTTCCCCTGCTGTCTTCTACCTCCAAGGCTGAGGCACGAGGCATATGGCCCTGGGGAGACTGCCTAGAACAAAGAGGCCATTGATCAGTTTGAATCTCAAAGCTGACTTCCTTGACCTCTTAAGCAGGAAAATAGTCTTCAAAGCCAAGCATTGTTGAGAAGGAAAGGGATTTTCTAAATTCCTTTAGCTCCCATTAGTATATCAAGAGCCATAGCTGTGGTGGAATAGATCCTGGAGATTTACTCCATATGCCATCAGAATAGGATGTACCCTAGGAGAGAGAGCTGGATGCTTTTAGACAGAGAGATGCAAGGAAGTCAGACGGAGCAGATGAGGCAAGGGAAGCCAGCTGAGTTTCCAGTCTCTTCTCCAGCTGCTAGTCCTGCAAAGATTGTGAGGAAGGCTGAAACACCAGGAGACTTGAAACATACTACTTGCCACACTCGAAGAAGGTGGCTACAAGCCTTGAGGAGAAGGCTTACACATACTCATTGCACACAAAGTACATAGCAAAGGAAGAGCCATGGAGGCAGAAGGCAGCTGACCCTGTGCACCACAAACAATGCTCCTTGGTCCCTAGAACCATTTGATGGCACATCCGGGATCCATGATACTGAGAGGTAAAGAGACTAGATAGACTCGTGCAATGGGTGAAGACTAGGAAATATGGGCAGATGCCAACATCACGCGACCCCAGAAGTTCTAGGTTGACAAGGGTCACGATTTAAAGAGCAACCCACTATATATTCTAGATCTGCAAAGCTATGGGGTACCACAGGATCCCCTTTCTCCTCTTTGCTGAATAGCAGGAAAGCGTCCTTAGCCATTAGACACCATCTTGGGGTAGAAAATGAGCTTTAACCCCAAAAGGGTGAGATTTCCTGAAGGGAACTTGTAAATCCGCCCTGGAAGGGAACTGAACTCCTAATAAATAAACTATTTACAGAAAATGGGAAAATTTTTAATTGGAAGTGACTGATACACTGTTAATTGGCAAGTAGGGGGTTGTTGAAGGAAGATCAGATCAGCTTTCAGAGACAGAAAAACTTTGATATTGCATATCTGAGCAGAGTGTGAGTGAATTTGCGTCCCTGCTACATCTTTATTCCTCACTGGTCCTTATCATTCTATGAAGTGTGCACATGTCAACTTCCTTTGAGTCAAAGCAAATTTGGTGTTTGGAAGTGTCCTCCGGGATGCCTAGGGGCACAAGAAACTTGCTTTAATGTCCCAAAAAGGCAAGAGCAATTTGAAGTTTGCAAGCTATCCTCATGAGAAGTCCTCAATGCTTGCATTACTTGAATTAAAATCAAAGCTGCTAGTAAGACTAGCTGAGCCCCACTGTGCTCTGTATAAAGGTGGATGGAGGGCAGTGTGCTGCTGTGGGCAGGACAATATTGCCCAGTGTTGGGAGGAAGTGGGAGTCATGAGTTGAAAAACCACACAAGAACCTGTCGCCCTTACAGTCTCCACCGAATCCATGAAGTAGATAAACAAACCAGGCAGACTCAAGTTTGTTTAAGGAAAAAAGACTGCAAATGTGTGCTGAGGTGTAGCTAACAGCAATCAGCGAGCAAGGCTCCATTTCTGCCCAAAACTACTCCATCACCGGATGTATAAAAACATGCATGTGACCTAGCAGAGCTTAACACCCCTTTCAAAGACATCAGAAAGTGAAAACCTTAGATGCAGAGCTAAATCTGGGAGACAGAGCCAGACAGCAGTTATACACGCCGAGTCAGCTCCCCAGTGCTAGCCACCTTGGTGTTGCATGCCTACCTTATCATCGCAGACTGTTTCTATCGAGTCACCAGTTCTGGAAGCAGCTCTACTGCGTCCCTACTGATCCTCTTTATTTTCAGTGAAGTTTCTGAAAATCATGCCATGTGCAAGGAGAATCCCGACTTGTTGCAAAACACATAGAGGACACCAGAAAGGTTCAACGAAAGGGCACTAAAAGATTGAAACCCTGAAAATGAAAAATGAGACCTGGTCTGTTTTATTGCTGGACATCAGAGGTTCAATAGCATTAAGAATAACAGCTCTTCTTCCTGTCACCATGTGCCTCAAAATTTCAGCCATTGTATAGACTTCGAGTTTTGGTTAAATGGAGCCAGCTGTGGTTGAGGGTATAAAAATATCCACTTGTTGATGAGAAAGTATAAGAGAATCCAGGGAGGGGTACAATGGTTTAGCAGCTAAATTCTCACGTTGTAAGTGCCAGGATCCCATATGGGTGTTGGTTCATGTCCCAGCTGCTCCACTTCCCATCCAGCTCTCTGTTTGTGGCCTGGGAAAGCAGTAGAGGCTGGCCCAATGCCTTGAGACCCCTCACCTGCATGGGAGACTCAGACGAATCTCCTGGCTCCTGGTTCCTGGCTCAGCTGCAGCTGTTTAGCGAGTGAACCAGTAGATGGAAAATCTCTCTGTCTCTCTGTCTCTCCCTCCCTCTCTCTGTGTAACTCTGTCTTTCAAATAAATAAAATAATTATTTAAAAATAAAAAAGACATTAAGTGTGCATTCACACATTTAAACACAGAATCCACTTGTATAGTACTTCCCAAATTAGTAAGGTTAACCAGGAGTTGATTGCACCATTACGTGTTCAGGTTCACATATATGGACAAGCACACACATGCACACACATTGTTATTCCAGTTCTTAAACTGTCATCAAGATTGGTTTATTTATTCAACCATTGGCTGTTCTTTTCTTTGGAAATTATTAACAGATCCAAAAGAGTTAAAAAAAAAAAAAACTCACCAATTTGCTGTGGGGCAGAAAAGAATACTAGTGTAATTGATCATTTTGCCTAAAACAAGTAAACCTTGATGAGATAAGCACCCATCACTTGCTTCGATAAGTTGATAATGAAACTATCAGCATCAATGCTACTCATCCATGTCAGGACATTGCATAAATAGAGCCCACTAGTAGACTTAACCTTGGCCTCCGTCCAAGTCGCCTATGTGTATGTGTCTAGCAAACTGCAGGTTTTCCTTCCAAGGGACAAGTGACTACAAGTCTTATTAGTATTTAAAAAATATATATCTATATATATATATATATATCAAATGCTTTTCCCTTACCGTATTTCCCTATTATAAGCACAGTGATTGTATGTCACATGGTCATGCTAATGTCACCTTTTGGTAGACACTGATACATCAAGCATGACTGCCATCTGTGAGATGTCCCATAAGAGATGTCACTTCAGAGATGGCAAAGGCTGGGTAGGGAGGACCATGGCTTAGAGCAAAGGCAGTGCACCGCTTCCTCCTGGAGCATCAGAGATGGCATGCAGGGAAGTGCTTCAGTGGCCGTCCTGCAGACAGCATGGAGTTTGGGTTTGTTACGGGTGTCTGCCTTCTGCAGCCTTTGCTGCTCCCTGCAGCTGCCCTCTCGGTTCCTCTCTCCTCACACATGTTACGCTTCCCTCTCTGTGAGCCTCTTCTCCTGGGCACGTTTTACTTCTTTGGCTTTGATGTTCGGCAGTGGTGTTACGCTTGCTCCAGCCAGCTGAAAAACCAAGGCCAGCTCCAATCGGAAGGTGCCTCATTTGCCTTTCTTTAAGCTCCAAGGCTGGTACAATCGTAAGTCCATTGCATCAAGAGAAGGCAGCCCATGAATTATGAACGTAAATAGGATTGGGGAAGATTGACCTTCACACAGACAGATAAATAAGTGATTACAGAGAGACAAATAAGAACATGGAGATAAATAAGTGATAATCTCAAGAAAACTTTTCCTTCTATCTAAACCTGAAAACTTGAGAGTTCTTTCTTTCTTAAGAGAATTTTTGCAGAATTCCTCCTGGAGTCACCACTTACTCTGGCCAGCGCTCCCTAGTGGAACTGTGAACATCATGCCCGTTGCCCAGGCTGCTTTTGTAGACCTTGGCAGGGCCGGTGGGGAGAGGTGCACGCTTTTTATTCTCTTTATGGAAAAGACTTCTAAGCTGGGGGTTGGAAAGGAGGGCACTCGGAGGGCTCCTTTCCCTCGAGCAAATTTTACGAGGTGTTTGCTTAAATCCTGAAGAGAAATCAAGACCAGGTCAGGAGCTGTTTGGGTCACACTTTTGTGCCAATTCACTGGCAGTCCCTTCCCCAGCTTTGTTCAGCTAATTAATTCCCCCCAGAGACCGGCACTTGCTGCACACAAATGATCACAGAAGGCAACTTGGCTTTTTCGCCTTTTTTTTTTTTCCTTTTTCTTCAACATACACTTGAATTATCCTCTTCTGACATCAGCTCCCAACCCCACAGAGGGGTTTCCAACTGCCTAATAGCAAACAGATTAGAGGCCAGAGAGCTTGTGTTGCTGGAGCACTCCCCGTGTCCAGCTGCGAGGCTGCGCCACGATTATAGGCCAAGGCAAGCCCGGGCTGCGGCTCCAACTCTTGATGTTCAAATGGAAACTCGGTGTGAAGGCCCCGGGGGGATCGAAGAACACTAACTTCACTGCCCATCAGAAATGGATAATATTCCCCCATTCTGTTCCTGCTGCTATCAGTTCCAAGTTGGAAAGCGGTCTCTTCCCCTAATTCAAGCTGGGGCCAGAGTGGAGCAAGCCTTCTCAGATATTATAAGCCAGTGTGAGCTCAAAAAGGAATCCACTGCTCAAGGCCAAATAGCTTCAAAGCTAATAATCCCCCAGAGTCGGCGTGAGAGTGCTACAGCTGTCAGTGTCAACTTAGACCACGCGTGGTGAGAGCAGCGCTCCACAATGCCATCGCGCAGGAAAGGGCAGAGGGCAGCCGCTGCTCGGGGAAGTGCCGGGACCCTTCAGGCCTTTGAAACCTGCAAGGATTTATGTGGGCTAACTTGTCTCCATGTAGTCATTGCAGTTTGAGGCTACTTTGATTAAGAATTTAACTTATTCAAAGGGTTTCGGCCACAGAAAGATGACACATTTGCGGGAGCCCTATTGGATTCCATTATCTTCTCTTTCTGTAAATGAACCCTCCCCCACCCACGCACACTCCATCAGGAGCCCTTTCTCCCCACCCTGGTATGCTCCTTTGTGGTTCTCCAGGCAGCCTCCCCTCTCCAGCAGGCCCAACTTGGGGTCTGTGCTTGCACCCCAGCAATCCCCTTCCTCTTGCCTTTTTGCCTGGGGTTTTGCTTGTCAAACAGGCCTGGCCATACTCTGCAGTTGCCTGTCAGGATGCAGACCCCAACAGACTGGAGCAAATTCCTTTAGGAGTCCCCTGAGCCCCGCATAACTTCTCTAGCCGGCTCAGTGGTGGAAGGAACGCAGATTCCTGTTAGAATATACCCAGAGATATATGTGGTCACAGTCTCAGTTCAAAAGAATAAACTTCACAGAATCCTAGGGGAGAGAAGAAAGGCAGAAAGAAAAGCTTGGGGCAGGAGGGAAGGTCAAAAAGAAATTCCATCCCCCAGAGCCATTCAGCTTTGTAGTTGGTTGCAGTCTTTAAATGAAGCTGAGAAGGGCTCATCACACAGTGCCAGGGTACCTGCTAGGACTGGTGCATGGACACTGTGGGGCAGCTTGAGCTGAAACAGAAGGAAGGGAAACTGCCCTGAGAAGTTGGCTGTGAAGATGACCACGTGAGTTCCATGGCCAGGAGCATTCCAGCATCCCGGAATGTGGACCAAAGACACAGCATTCAAATCAAGCAAGCCTGAGCTCCAAGCTTGGCCTGACTACTTGTATGCTCTTGACATGAGCTCAACTCTGTTTCTGTGTAAGATGGGAATCCCACTTAGAATCAGGACTGGGTAAACACAATGTAGAATCCTGCAAGTAAGTCATGTGGCATTAGTTCTATAAGGCAACACCAACCCATTCTGAGAGACATAGAATTTGGAGATGAGATGGGTCTCCAAAATCTACTGGCTTAACATGTTTCCCAATTTTGTTGGGGGCTTGGGAGAGAGCAGAAAGCAAGCGGGGGTGTGGAGCACAAGCAGCCCTCCCTGGGCCTAGGCCACAGAAATCCTAACTCTCTAGGCTCCCATCTGGCCCTGCCCTGCCCAGGCAGCCACATCTTGAGGAATGCATGATGACTTATACCCTGGTCACCAAGGACCATGTTCAACCATTACCAACTCCTTTGTAAGATCATGGCCCATGTCTGGATCTCTGCAAGGTCTCCTCATCTCTCTCTCTGTTTGTCTAGGACTAACACAATAACCTTGTTTTCCTTTTGGTATGCTTGTGAGTGCTGCATGATCTGTAATCTATGTGAGGTAAGGGTGATATGCAGGGACTATGCACATATTTGATGGGCATTGATGAAGGCTTTGACTACCCAGAACCTTGCCAAATTCTATGCCTAATGACAAGCAAACAGACAGGATCCAGAATTATTGTTCCTTGGTGCACCCACATGCCATTTGTCTAAATTAATGGGTGAACACTGTCACAGCCTGACATTGTGGAAAGACACAACTCATGGAGACTTGTTTGTCACAAATGTGATCTACTTGTATCAGAGCTCAATAAATATTAGCTGCTGTTACAATCATTGCTATCATTGTCATTCAAAAAACAGCTTTCCTCTGCACCCAAAGGAGCTAAAAATACTGGGAGTTAAGAGCGCATAAACACATTTTAAATGGAAGAAATGGGACTTGTGTAGGGTAAGAGTGTGTGCAGCTCTGTTTTGGTTAATATAAATACACATCGAGATGGGGTGTTGAGTGTGTGGTCTATAGGTATGCTTCTGGAACACTGATGTAGTCCTACCCAGGAATGACCATGAAAAGCTGGGACATTTCACTGAATTCATCAGTATCTGTCTCAGTCCCCATCGGAGGATTTTTTCTTTTGTTTTAAACTATCATTTTACATCAACCTCATTAAAGAATAATTCACACATAATACAGTGAGCACACTTGATTTTGATGAATTTTGGCCAATATGTCCACCTAAAAGTGCCACTGAGACAAACACTGTGATGAGTATTCCTCAACCAGCAGAAAGTTCCTCTGCAACCCTTATGAGTCAAAACCCACAGGCAACCGTGGCTCTGCTTTCCCTCACTATAGAGTTGCCTGATCTTGGTTTTCAAATAAACAGACTCCAACAGTGGAGTCTTTTGCTTGGCATCACCATGTTAAGGTTTGTGATTCTGTGGGTCCTGCATTCATTTCCATTGCTGAGTGGTCCCACATTGTGCAAGTATAGTGCATGTGGCTGTGTACTTCCCTAAGGGTGAATATTCGAATTGCTTCCACTTGGGGCTTATTATAAGTAAAGCAACTGTAGATATTTCATGAATTTTCATTTCTCTGGAGTAAATATGTAGAAGTGACATTTCTTTCATTTTGAAAGAAACTCCCTGGCAGAGTGTCCAGGGAGGGGCTAGAGAGAATGTGCCCCAGCTGGGGAGGAATATCTTATCATTGACGTTCCCTGAGACTGCTGATGCATGCTGATAATAGAAAGCAGATTGGGTTTTTATTGTTTTATTATTGCTTTCAAATTCACTACAGCCCCCAATCCAAACTTACTGAACTTTTCTGTCCTGGTCATACCAGTTGTTGGTCTATGGTTGCTCTGGTCAATCTTTAAATGCCCCCTTGGTGTTTACCTAGTGGTATCTTATGGCTTGAATTGGCCTTTTTTTTAATGACTGATGAAATTGAGTTAATTAACCCTCTCCTGTACTTTCTATGGTGAAGTGTTCATTCAACTCTTCTGTCTGTTTTTCATTGGGTTGCTTTTCTCATCCTTATTATATCACCAGAATTTTCTGGGTCCCTGGATCTAAGTTCTTTGTCAGGTTTATGCTTTGCAAATATCTTCTCCCTTCCCAGATTATGACTCCATAGACTTCTCTTTCTATGTAACCTCACAAATCCTTATTTTACTGACTATACTGGGCACTGGATGGCTACCTCAATTCCAACAGTCCACTCATAATGTCCCCACTGCAGTGCATGAGTTGCAGAAGTCATGGTTCCCCAATGCTGCTACCCAAAGAAGACTTCCTGCTCTATTCCTTCCCAGAGTACTTGTTTTCTGCTGCTGTTACTATTCTCTGTTGTCACCTGCCCCCTGCCTTATCCATAGGATATCTATGGCAATACATTCCAAGACCTTCAGCATATGTCTAAAATCATGAATAGTACCAAATGTTACCTGTACCGTGTACATATGGATTTATTTATTTTTCAAAAGCTTTATTTATTTTTATTGGAAAGTCAGATATACAGAGAGGAAGATCTTCTGTCTGATGGTTCACTCCCCAAGCAACCGCAATGGCTGGAACTTCACTGATCCGAAGTCAGGAGCCAGGAGCCTCTTCTGGGTCTCCCAAGTGGGTGCAGGGTCCCAAGGCTTTGGGCTGTCCTCAACTGCTTTCCTAGGCCACAAACAGGGAGGCAGGGCTGCCAGGATTAGAACTGGCACCCAAATAGGATCTTGGAACTAAGGTGAGGACTTTAGCTGCTGGGCAATCCCTCCAGGCCCTGTAAACATGGATTTAAAGTTAAACTCATAAATTAAGGACAGTAACAACCCAACAAATAACAAGATGATTATAATATCACAATAAATAATAGAATGATTATTGTTGGATTTTGTCACTTAATATTCCCATAGGGGTCAGCCAAGTAACAGAAAGTATGGCAAGAGAAGCCATGGATAAGGAGCCACTGTTGCAGGGGTCCCAGTTAGCATCATGGAATTCTGCCTCTTATCCCACAGGTTCCCATCAACACCTCAGCTTCTCCCAATTTCCCTGCCCACTTCTCTGAGTACCTTGGATAGGCTTTTTTACTGCTTTGCTACTGCAAAAAATATATAGATAGATAGATAAAGATTAGATATAGATATAGATATAGATATAGATATAGATATAGATATAGATATAGATATAGATATAGATATAGATATAGATATAGATTTCACCTCCAACTCTCCCTGCTATGGAGGCAAAAGGCTTCATTCTGGGTTTTTGTCTTCTTGAATGTCTCCCACCAGAGTTTCTGTTCACAGCTCTCACTCACAGATTTTCATACTGAATTCCTCACTGTCAAACATGAAGTCTAAACCTTGACTTGGGACATTTTGAAGACACTAAGCCTGCTTCTCCATCTATCCAGCAGGGATAACTCTTATCAGGGAACCTGAGAACTTAAACACCCTTGACAGGAGGCTGGGAGAGACAGAGGACTGATATACACAGATGCAGTTTAGTAGTGGGCTGGCTTAAGGAAGGAAGGTGGGAGGCAGGAGAGAGCAGGGCTTGTACAAACGAGTGCGTGTGCTACCATAGGATGTGAGTATCCAATTGTTGGGGATTAAAAGAGATATTACATAAAAGACACTTAGTATAGCACTAGCCTCAATAATTGCTCAGTAACTTAACTGTTAGATCAAGATCCCTTTTATCTGACCCAATGTGGGCTGGTGTTGGCCAGTTAATGGAAAAAGTTGGTTGAAAAGAGGAATCAGAGAAAATTATACTACACACCTTCAGTATTTTATTTTGACTTAAAACATCCACTCCCCATCCTTTGATGTAGGTCCAACACCCTTCCTTTGAGTATGGATACAGGCATGGGTGTATCCTCAGGTCTCTCCTAAATTAGCCACACCCAAGAATCCATCACCTACCATTTCAGCTCTCATTTCTTTAAAGTGGTGCAAAACGTTACACTTGCCTAGCAATCTCAGTGATGTATCCTTTCCAATGTGCTCATTTCCTCGCAATCTTCACTGTTGCCTACCCACATCTAACTCATCAGCTGTGTTCTCCAGCAGTCTTATAACTTAGTTTGTATGGATGTTAACAACCGGATTTCTTTCCTCTTTCATTATATTATTAAGTACATTTTGTTAGATTATCAAATTGCAATAAAGCTTTGACCAAGTTGAACAAAGCAGACATAAACAGGTTAGGAAGATCTACTGACTCTTAGCAAGCATGCTTTCGCCTGGTAGAAGTAGAACTGAACACTGGAGAACAGACTGAAGTGGGCGTGGTGTGTTTGGGAGGGGACCATTGGAGGAGAGTGGTCCAGCCTGGTTTAGTTATCAGCCTGGGTCACTCACTGTGTCACAGGCAATAGACAATTGCAATGCTAGGACAGCATTGAAGAGCAGCTGTTGTCCAGTGCACTGGTTTGGCGGAAGCAGCTGAGTGACTGTATCTCATGCTCTTTGCCATTGAACTTTGTCCTGACCTTTAGGATAATGCTCCACACCTCTGGGAAAATTAGTGGGGTGAATCTTGGGGAAGCGGAAAACTTGAATTCTAGTCTGGATCTGTCACTTACATCTGATGACCTTGGCGATGACCCTCATCTCTAGTACCCAGAAGTAAACTAGTCTGCCAACATCACCCACGAGCACTTAATAACATGGACTGAGCTGTCCACATTAGGGCCTGCCTCTCTCAGTCTGTGCAGTTTTTTGTGTTATTTCACCAGGCCCCATCACCCTCTTGGTAAAGGTTGGGTCATATCACATCTGGGGCTTTTCAAATTCTAGGTCCTGGTCATTCAGGAGAAAAAGGGTGAAAGCATGTCCCTCCTGTCATCTCCTCTTAGCATCTCATGCTTGCCTTCCCTTCGCCCTTTTGCTGCTGACAGGATGTTGTTTGTCAGGCAGAGGCCTCTTAACCCCAGTTTGGGTACTTCCCGGAACAGGGACTTCCATATTAGATGGGCTCCTACCAGGTCAACAGACCAGGTCTCTGCAAACATGTCCAGTGACAACTGGGTCCACATCCATTCTCAATGTGCCCTCTTTCGGGGTGGCGGGAAGTGGGCACCAAGGCAGGACCTGGGGCTCCTCCTTAGCTCCCTGAGTCCTGAGACCTAACACCTTCATGACCACCTGTCCCTGGTAATACAATCCCCCCAGGAAGGGTACACATGATGTTGTCTGTCACTCTCTCCATGACTGGTGCAGAGAAGAGGCTTTGTGCAGACCTGGTGTTTGCTGGGGGAGGAGAGGAGAGCTTGGAGCTCTGGGGGCATGGGAGTGCAGGGAAGGTAGGCTTCTCACATACCTGCTTTTATGCCTGGTTCACAGTGGCTCCGCAGGGAGGGATTTTCATGAAAATGTGTCCATTTTTGTAAACCTTCAGCCTTGCAGTCCACACTTCAAGTTTCACAGAGGGGCTACAGATTAAGCATGGAAAGCATGTGGTTGGAATTTAAGCCTGTGTAGGGGAAGCAGTGTCAGTACAATCCAGAGGCAGAGGAAAGAGTCTCTCAGACTCACCCAGATGACTGAGGGCCCAGGGACCTCTGGAGAACCATGGTATCCCAGCTCCACCCCTTCTGTGACCTGGAGCGAGTCACCTGACCCCTCTGAATCTTCCAGTTTCATGTAGCATGGACTGCACGGCAGCAGTGAGTGAACTTGGAGAGCATGACTCTGGGGTGTTTCAAATCCCGTAGTGGAGGGCCCAGGCTGGTACAGAAGGCATGTCGCAGAGGATTCAGAGGTGTCTGGGTTTGCTGTGTTTCCTGGCTGCTTCCTGGATTACTTGGGGCTGTAGGAATAGCCCATGGGGATTCTCAGTGCAGCCTGTAGCTGTCCAACAGTACTGGAATGGCAAGCTGTGCTAACAGGAAGTGATGGCTGAACCATTTACTGGAGGACAGCTAGCCACATTCAGGTGTCATCACTGCACAGGGATAAGACTGCTGAGTTTGGGCTGGGGAGTGGCAGGTTCATGCTTGAGCTGATATAAGATTTTGCAGCTCCATCAGTTGTTTGGGTGGTGTCACTCTCTCTTTGCCAGAGTAAGTGGATGACAGTGGGGTTCATGACCTTTTTGACCCATGAGGCCCTGTGGGGCAGATTCAGTCACTGCTCTGTCCCAGGGGGGAGTCCCACTCTAAGGTCCTTAAGCATTTGATGGAAATTCTGCTGGTGCAGTCACCTGAGCCAATGTTCCTATGCCATACATGCCAGGCCATACTAGGGAAGATTCAACTCTTTCTTCACCTGATCTCTTCCCGGTTGTTTTCTCAAGTAGCAGTTCCCTGGCAACTGTAGCTCTTGTCCACTGATCAACTGGCCAGGTGAGCCCAAAAGAGTACAAATATGGATTGTACTATACTGGAAACTCCTGTTCACACATCTGTTTTATTCACTAACTGGTCCTGGGGGCAGGGACACACTCTTACTCTTAACACAGGTTCAAGGCTGCACACACAGTATTGTTGTATGCATTTTGCTGCATAGAACTGCAAATGTGCTATCAGTCATCTACCAGAAAAGCAGGAGGTAATATCTATGACTGCAATACACATACACAATTGGAATAAAACAGAGCTGAAAAGCACATCCATGGAAAGGATTGGAAACCAGCATTTGGCACAAGAAGCTAAGACATCCCTTGGGACCTATCCCATATTGGAGTGACTCAGCTTAGGGCCCAGTTCAGCTCTTGATTTTAACTTCCTTGTAACATGCATCCTGGGAGCCAGCAGGTGAACTGGGAACAACTCAAAGATCTGGGTTCCCACCTCCCACAAGTGAGACCCAAAACAACTTCCCAGCTTCTAGCTTCAGCCCAACTCTGACCCGTTGTTAGCATCTGAGACGTAAACAGCAGATGCAAAATCTCTTCATTTTTTTCTCTGTGGGTCTGCGTTCCAAATAAACAAAAGGAAATATGAAAGAAGGAATGGATTCAGCAGCCGATGACTTGTAGCATCGGGCATGCCAGCCAGAGGATTCTGCTCCATCCATCACTGTAGCCCACCAGGAATAGTAGCACAGCTAGGGCAGGTGTCGGGGAGTGCTGGGAAATCTTTAAAGGCAGACAGCTCTGGGTTTGCATTCCCACCTGACTTCTCAGGGTCACACAGCCTCCTCATTAACATAGGCACAAGCCCCAGCAAAAAGACACACTGAGTGCCCAAGTTTTCTGAGCCTCAGTTTCTGCCTCTGCTCAGTGGGAGCAGGAGAGCCCCTCCTGGGTCGCTGCAGGAAGAAGCCAGCGACATAAGAAGCAGGTATCATAGTGTCTCTTCCAGCCTTGCAGCTGCAAAAAAAAAAGCTGAATCTGGTAGCAAAGAAGGTTAAAAGCAGGCCTGAGAGAAGGGAGACGTCATCACCCCGAGGCGATGAAGAACGACCTTGTGGAGGGGGCTCACTTAGGCCATGGTTGAGCCAGGTGAATGGCTGGCTTTTAGCTGAGCCAGGCATTCTGGGCCTGGCTGCCTGGGGTCCCGGGTCTGGGAAGAGTGCCCTGTGCAAGGCTGCCAGCTTCGCCTAATTACGGAGCCATTTTGCAGCCCTGCAGCCACCCAGGGTGCACTTCAGCCATCAATTAGCTGCTGCTCACGGCCCCCTTGTGAGGCTTGTTGGTATCAGGACTCCCATTTTTCAGCCAAGGAAACCGAGGTGTAAACAGGTTAGGCAACCAGCCCAAGGTCACGCCTTGAGTCAAGCGGTCACCAGGCGCCAAGGCCGCGTCCTTGCTGACTCCCTGGCCTGTCCTTAGCCTACTGGCCCATGCCATTGCCCATAAAATGCACCGTTCAGTTCTCATCAGAAGGCTGGTAGTGCACCCAGGGCACTGGGAAGGCCATTCTGCTGATTTCTGAGGCACTACAGGGTTTTTAAGGGAAT
Source organism: Ochotona curzoniae (assembly GCF_017591425.1). Classification (NCBI taxonomy): domain Eukaryota; kingdom Metazoa; phylum Chordata; class Mammalia; order Lagomorpha; family Ochotonidae; genus Ochotona; species Ochotona curzoniae. Next base: position 45,260,863 of record NW_024467106.1, on the reverse strand, counting down.
GTTTAACCCCTGCTTTGAGAGGGCACCCGGGGATTGGGATGGGGGGCAGCCTGACCTTAGTTTACAGTTCCTGGATGGGCTGCAGGTGCAGGTACAGCCTCTTCACCCTCTGTGGCCCAGGGGCCTGAGTCTGGCTTTGCTTTTGCTCTGCTTGCAAATGTTACTGTGGCAAATGTCCATCTCCCCATGATCCATATATTGGATTCATGGGTTGATCCATGGATTATCCCCAAGGTAATGCTGGTAGAAGCAGGGGGCAGGGAGTAGGGCATGAGGCCTTGGCGCCAGGGGATCTGGTGTTGAGTAACACCCTTGTCCAAGAGGCCCCAGGGAGCTCTCTCCACATTGCCAGCATGGGAGGCTCAGGGAAAGCTGCCATCCACCAAGCAAAACTCAGGTCCCCCTGGCTACCAAGTCAGCCTTCATCTCTGAGTGAGAAACCAACACTGTGCACCCAGGCCACAGTATTCAGCTGTAGATGCTGCATGGAGGAAGCTGCTCCAGGAGAGACACACACTGACACCATGGAGGACCAGAGCCAGCGACATCCAGCAGATCACCCAGAGGGCGCACACAGGTACAGCCTTGGGCCCCAGTCTTCCCCAGGCTCCAAATATTGCATTGGCTTCCACCAAAGCTGGCAGGGAGATCACAGATAAAAGGAAAGTCAGATATACAGATAGGAGGAGAGAGAGAGGAAGATCTTCTGTCCATTGAATTATTTCCCGAGTGGCCGTAATGGCTGGGGCTGAGCCCATCTGAAGCCAGGAGCCTTTTCTGGGTCTCCAATGCAGGTGCAGGAACCCAAGGCTTTGGGCTTTCAGCCGTCCTTGACTGCTTTCCCAGGCACAAGCATGGAGCTGGATGGGAAGTGGGGCTGCTGGGATTAGAACCAGCACCCATATGAGACCCTGATGCATGCAAGGCGAGGACTTTAGCCACTAGGTTACCATACCAGGTCCACAAAAGATTTCTTAAGTCAAAACAGCTTCCACAGGTGTGCAGCAAGCTGGCAGGAGATGGGCAGCAGAATCTTCCAGGGCTTGTTGACCCTACTAGCCATGCAGATCCTCTCCTGCTAGCCACTGTCCCAAACCTGAGCCTCCTGACTGGTCCATGTTTCAGAGCTGAAAGAGAGAATGGAGAGAAAGAGACAGGGAGAGAGACAGCACCTTAGGCTAGCCATGCCTGCTCCCTCCAACCCCTTAAGACCAACTGCCTAGTACTACCCCTCCATCCCTGTCTCCTCATCTAATTTCTCACCTTCCAGAAAAATCTCCTAAGCATTTCTGCAGTTTTTGCTTGTGCAGTCCCATCCCAGGCTTCTCAGTCCAACTCCACAGAGGCCATTGGGATACTGCCCTCAATGGGTTTCGGTTTGTACCATCTCCTCTCAGAGCCTCCAATGGAACCTTGCCTTGAGTGTCTGAAAAGGAAGCAACGCTTTCCAATCTAGTCTCTGGGGTCCCAGTATCCACACATGCCCTTGTTCCAGCAGTGCTGGTCCACTCACAGCATACAGCTTCCTTGCGCCCCTGCCAGCCTTCATGCCACCTGTGATGCCCTGACCAGGACAGTCCTTCCGGGTGCCATGGCTGCCCTCATGCTGGGAGAACTGTGTGCTGGCTTTGCTAGCAGCTGGCCAAGCACTGCAGTGAACTCTTAGGAGCATGTCTTATCTCATTCCTTAATGTGGCTGTGGGTGTTTCCTGTCTCCTGTCCCTGCATCCAGGGCATGGTGCCTTGAACATAGCTGAGAGGGCTCATAGTAATCTCTCTTTTGAACTTCAATCAAGTGCTTGTCTGATTCCAAGTCCATTCTCAGTAGCTGACATGGAACACCAGTGAAGAAAGGATGCAACAAACAGACTCCAGCTAGACTATCATACCCTACAAAATGAACTTGGAAATCCACACTTGGTATAATCTAGTCAGCTCTAAATCGTCTGGTGGACTAGGGGACAAGTCACCCACACTCTGGGGACTGCAGGGTCTCTTCCAGTAAATGGGAAGTTTGGACAGAACCATAGCTTCAGCGCTGGCTGGCAGATTTCCCAGGCCCTTGGGGTGAGGCAGGGGCCAGCAGCTAAGAACTCCAGCTCCTGCACCGTATGCTCTTCTTCTATCAGCTGTATTGCACTCTCACTCACTTTCTCAACTGAGCTTCTGCATAAGATATAATTTGAATAAAAACTTCTTCAGCTAAAGAAAATTGAAACCTTCTTACCTTACCGATATGTTACATGGGGGCATTTCAGGACAGATCAGGGTGTGTGTTTTAAGGTCTGTCCAATCACATGCTTGGAAAGCTCCCTGGCTACAAACGCAGGAATGTCGCTATTCAGCAGGAAGGAGCCCACGGCAGCATCTCTTTCTCATGACCTTTGAGAATCTCCAGCAGCCTCAGGTGCCAGGGGTTACCCTGGGAAGAAAAGTTCAGGCTGTCAGCAGAGTGGCTGTGCCTGTGAGCTGCCAATGTCACAGAGCAGGCAGGGCAAGGTGGAGGAGTGCAGAAGCCATGTAGCATGGTGAGGCCCATGGGTAGTTCCCACCCCAGCCTCCAGCTGCAGCAGCCATAGCCACAGTCCAAGGGGAACTGGCTGGAGGGGACATGGAACCTGCTTTGACACCAAATGTGCCAAGCACCTCTTTCCAAAAATCAACATGAGCCATTTCTAGGCACCCATTTCTAGGCATGAGTTTCTTTTTCCAGGTAGAGATCAAGTGGAGCATATGATCTGGGAAATGAAGCCAAATGCTCACCTCCTGGACATTAGAACTGGCCCACACCTCTGCTGAGCCTGCACACGGCAGCTGTGGCTCTGATGACACAACTGCATTCATTGCCTGATTATGGAAGGGCACACAATTGGAGAGTCAGATGTGTTTAGATGTGTTTAAATTTAAACTCAAAGTCTTGGGCCCAGTGCAATAGCATAGCGGTTAAAGTCCTCGCCTTGAACGTGCTGGGATCCCGTATTGGCAGTGGTTCTAATCCCAGCAGCTCCACTTCCCATCCAGCTCCCTGCTTGTGGCCTGGGAAAGCAGTCAAGGACGGCTGAAAGCCTTGGGACCCTGCAGCCACGTAAGAGACCTGGAAGTGGCTCCTGGCTCCTGGTTTCAGATCAGCGTAGTTTCAGCCATTGTGGTCGCTTGGGGAGTGAATCAGTGGACAGAAGATCTTCCTTTCTGTCTCTCTTTCTCTCTGTATATCTGACTTTCCAATAAAAATAAATATAGCTTTAAAAAAAAAAAACTCTAATTCTGGTATTCCGCTAACTCTTGGAAGTTTGTCAGGCAAGTGAATGACACTAAGCTTCAGTTTTCCCACTTTCTCTAATGGCAACAAGCTAGAAGTAGAAACAGAAAGGACTGAATAAGATAATGCAGGAGAAGCACCAAGGACAGACCTGAGGGCAGCAGGTTCAGTTATCAGGATGATGGACAGCTTGTTCTCTACATCTCTTTCCCCGTCGCTGATGTTGGCCTGGGACCATGTCCGCCTTCCTGCTGGCCTGCTAGCTGAGCCACTGTCGGTCTACTCAAGAGTTTGGAAGCTTCCAGAAGTTCATTTGGATGGAAAGCAATGAGACATGGAGACATCTCCCGTGCTGGGCAAGACCCCTCCCAGAGGAGGGGAAAGGGCCTCTGCAGAAGGACATCCAGCTGTGCAGCAACTGCCCAACCCTGGTGCAAAGAGCACTCATGGAGAGCAAGAGAAGCTGTGGCCGGAGCTGCGGGAACTTCCCAGAGAGAGCACCCCGCTCCACCCCATCAACTGGGTCCCTGGCTTGAGGAGACAGCACTGGTTGGCAGCAGCCAGCGTGTGCTGGCTGAGCAAGGAGAAGCCTAGCTTGGCAGCAGGCACAGCAGGCTGCTGGCATGGGCCTTTTCCTTTGCTTCTTAGGCAGGCAGGGGAGGCTTTGGGCTGGACTTGTGTCCTGGACTCTGCACCCTGGTACCATCCTGACTTGTGACCCTACAGCTGGGAACACATTGCCCAGAGACCTGCAAGGCAGCCCGCCCAGAGCCTCAGGATGTTACCCAGCTTCTCAGAGGGCCCAGAGTCTGACCTCTCGCTGGTTCTGCTTTGGAAATTCACCTGTCAACTCTCCTAAGCCTTTCCAGAGCCGGGTGACATGCAAAGAACATGTGATGCTGAGCTGTCACCTCTGTTTTCCTTAGATTCTTTAGAGGCCTGAGGCTGGGGGAGTAGGGGTGGGGGTGAGAGGGAGCACAGATGGTTCCTGACAAACACAAGGAGCCAGTCTGGTTAGGCCCACAGGGAACGCTGTCTCTGTGAGCCTGGGGTGGTGGCCTTGACCATGACACTGACCAGAGAAGGGCTTCGAAGGGAAGAGGAGGCTTGAGCTCTTGGCACATGAAAGAAAGAAGAAAGACAAGAGCAGGGTTTCAAAAAGCTGTGCTGTTTTTTTCTTTTCCAGTGTTTATTTTTAGGAAGTTAAAGCTGCCCTAGACTGAACCCAGGTTTAAGGAAGGGGGCAGAATTCCCCAAACCCTGAGAATGATCCCTGGAGGGAGACCCTGCTGGTCCAGCGGTCTGCTATCTGACCCCTGGCTGTATCTGGCCCTGCCCATTCTGCTCCTGCTGTCCATCATGTCAGACAATCTGCCAACATAAATAACCCCACCGTCAAGTGCCCTATTCTCTGACCACTACTTATTCTCAGCTCTCTCTTACTATCATTCATCATGCGGAGCGAAGCTTCCAGAGCATGGATCTCGCCCTCCCTTGCTGTCTGCACGCTGCCCCTGTCCTCACTCCCCTTCCCATTGTGCCCGCAGGCAGGGCCCATCATCATAAGCTCCCCCTCTGCCTCCTCAGCTCCCTGATCCTTCTTCCTCTCTCTTGACTCACCCGGCCCAAACCCAACTTTAGTGAAATGCATCCGCCCACCTGCTCCGTGCCTGCACCTGTCCAGGCATCCTGGCTGCTTCTACCCTACACCTGTAATTTACAACTATCTTACCCTGGTTCTCTAATCCCTTCATTCTCCCTCTCTCCTCAGTGATGATTTCAAGCCTATATTCTCTCTTGAAAACCTCCTTCTGCCTCTCACTGCACCTGCAGCCGATAACCGTACTTCCTGTTTCCTGGAGACTGTGCTATCATCTGTCCTCCCATTTGATATGTGGCAGTGGCTGTCAAGCAATTGTCATCCTAAACCACAGGAAGAGTAAATTGGATCCATATGAATGAAACCAGCTTCACGAACAGTACTTATCTGTGTATCTCTAATGTAGTCTGAGAGCTTCCCTTCCGTTGTCTATTTTTTTTTTTTAGTGCTAGCTCCACCCACTAAACTGATTTCACAACCAGCTAACGGGTCCTGACTCACTGTTTGTAAACCAAAAGCATGGTACATAGTGAAATTTGGGGGACTTCTTGCACCTCATCAGGGATGCAGGAGCTGTTGTAGACAACACAGCTGAGGTTGCCTAGGGTTTGTCTGGGAGGAGGATGATGAGGCTGGAGGCACACACCCAAGCTCCACCCAAAGCTGGAGGCACAGACACAAATGACAGCAAGCGTCAGAAGGGCAGTGACCTGGAGGAAAACAGGTAGATGGAAACCCACTCACTAAAGACTGTCCCTGCTTGGCTTCATTACTGCGAGGACAATGGCAGGATGGCTGGGGGCAAGGTGAACTGGCTGTGTATCCCATTTTTTTGGCACTGGGAGCACCCACTTCTCTACCCCATCCCCTCTAGATTAGCTCCTGTTCACCTGCTGTGTGATTTCAACCAGCCACCTGCCCTCTCTGTGCCCTCTGTGGTTATGACCACTAAAGGACCCCATACAGAACTGTCAAGGAAGCCAAACCTGGCAGCAGGTACTATAGTTAGGTTTCACTGAGAGTGGGCATGCAGACCTATTATGACCAAATCTTACTTTATTAAGAGAAGCCCAGAATCCAGGTTTTCACCACGAATTTTATGATTTTGGAACTTTTCCTCTTTCCTAAGCACTTTGCAGGTTAAGCAAAATATGTGTGCTGCCGGCTGGGCCCACAGCTGGTCTGGTGCCTTGAGTTACACGTGGACTTCTCCCAGGCCATGATCACGGGTCAGCATGCCCCCCACCTGCCTCTCTCTGCAAGGGTCAGCAAGAAAAGGGTTCCATGAGGATGGGGAGAATGGGCAAAGCAAACCCTCACCCCTAGGTGGGGCTTCCTCTTTCAGTGACAGATGTATTGAGTTCGTCTCTGCAGGTAATTGTTTAAATGTTACAGCGGCTTTAACATGTCGTCTGTTTAAACGTATTGGTGCAGCAGCCGTTGCACACTTGTAATGTGGGTAATATTCAGATGATTTACTACGTGAGGGGCAGTATCTGATTCAATCAGAGTTGCGTTTGATTCAATAGGCGATGCATCTAATCCGCAGGGGAGTCCATTGCATCCGAAGGTGATGCATTTGATTCACGGACTGATGTACCTGATTTAGAAGGTGATGGATCTGGTCCACGCTGAAGGATTCCAATTCCCCCACGCTGGGTATTTGCTGTGGTGTGTGATGTATGAGTTTTAATAATGAGACACGCTTTGGGGCTGCTGAGGGCCCTGTCTCCTCCTGCTGCCTGGTGTGTGTGTGTGTGTGTGTGTGTGTGTGTGTGTGTGTGTGTGTGTGTGCATGTGACTGCACTCGGCTTCCAAGCTGGCCTAGACAGCAGTAAAGTGCAAGTTTTCAAACAGATTCTACTGTGTCTCCCAAGATTCCACATATCCTTGTCCCTACCATTCTTCCCATGATCCATAGACAGCTCTCTATTTGTCAGGTTACTGTGCAGAGAATTTTGCTGCTTCTTCCATATGGGGGCCTTCATATGCACCTGCCACTTGAGGGATTGTCACTCGATGGAAGTTCCACTCCTGTCTGCCCCTAAATTCCTTGAGCCTTGCCTGGGACCCCCATGCTGGCCTATCTTTCTAGAATCAGGTACATGGCATCCTTGACATTGGAGGGATTATTTTTTAGGTTTCAGTGGTGGAGAAGGGAAGCCATTCTCCTTTCATGGTTCATCAACCCCTTTCCTGAACATTCTTCACCCTCAACATGGCCGGGAACTCCTTTCTCAGAACAGCTCTGTTGTGCTCTCCATTCCACCTGGAAAGTTCCTCTTGCTCTTTCTTCACTTGGCTGAAAGCTATGCAGCAGACCAGAGGCACAGCCTCTTATCTCCTACTCTAACAGAGGCTAGCCCATCCCGCTTCTTACTCAACCTCACTCACGCCCTCTGGCCAACTCTCTGAGCCCCCAAGCTACATTTCCATGACATCATTGTCAATGCCAATGGGGAGGTCTCCTCTGCTCCCTGTCATTCCCAGGAGTTGGTTAGGCACCTGGCAAATGGCAGACAGGTGACACTGGAGGAGGGTAAGCCATCAGCAGGCACGCTAATTCACTCTGAATCTGGATCCCGACTGCCCCTGTAATCACTTTTAAGCCTCATACCAAAGCCCTTCTGAGGAGAATTATCAGCATCTGCACTTGTAAAGATGGGAAATTGAGGCTGGCCAAGGTCTGTGCTTCCCTCTGCATTTCAGGGTGAGGATCAGCAATTTGCATTGTTCCAAACTTGACATTGCCACGTGAAGCCATGCACAGACATAACACTGGCTGGGGGACTTAGAGCTGCAGCCTCAATCCTCTAGTTCTCCACTCTCCTGGAATTCAACTCCTTCATCCTTATTTCACCCCAAATTCCAAGAAAGCATTTCTAGGCTTCCTCCTTTGTCCTAGTATAAGAGATTTGGGGGCACCTAGCATATGGCCACCTCTGGTCACAGGTCTACCACAAGCACCAGAGGATCTGCCCAGGTAAGCCGCCCTGTGCTCTGCCAACCAGGGCTCTGCTGATCTATGAGGGGTCAGTACTTGGGGTACCTGTGCTCACTGGAGGCCAGCGAGGGCATACCCAACATTTCTGTCCCCCCAAAACAGGACCTCTTCCCACCCCTGGCTGAACAGTCTGGGAGCCAGGCATGTCCTTATTCCTGATCTCATGCTGTCCAACTCAACCCTGAATCCCAGCTCCATGTCCCAGAGAGACAATTGGGGTTGGAAGGGATTAGAAGAATAGGCCAGGGTACTACAGCAAGAATTTGGAGACCACAGGAGGGGAGTAAGATCCATGGAGCCCAAAGCTGCCTCTCTGTATTCTCTCTGATGGTGGGCTGCCAGGCCCCATGACAGGTCAGTGTGGGAGAAAGTTGGATCAAGCACATCTTTGTGTCCTGTGATCCTCTCCACCCAGGCAGAGGCCGATTCCAGCATGGAGCTGGTGATGGGCCAAACACACTGAATCTTTGGAGGCTCAATGCAGCACAGCTGCCGGCCCCTCTCCTGCTGCTACCCCAGGCCACCATGGCCCTGACTGCACACATTTTCCCAGGCTGTGACCGCCGGTGGGGGGCCACGGGTGCAGACAAAGGAATAGCTCAGCCCTGTAAATGGCTTTGAAAATGGGGCCATGGGGATTCCACTTGGCTGACACACTCTGCCCTGGCCTGAGCCTCATCCCTGGAGACACTCCTTCCACCCCCAAGCCCCTGTCAGCCAGCTGTGCCTCCCACTGCCTCCCATACCAAAGCCCTGGCCACACGGAAGTGTCTACTCAGCCCAGAATTCCCCGTCACACCCCTTCCCACACAGAGTGAGGCAGCAGGAGGGACAGTGGCAGCAGGGCCTCAAAGGCTGACTCTCCATCAGACAATGGCCAGCCAGCTATGCATCAAGTACTGTGTGATTCAGGCAAGACACTTGGGTGCAACACGCCTGTCCTTTCTGTCCCTTGTGAGAGCTCCACTCTGAGATGGACACTGGGAACCACCCACATGCTAATACGAGCTCAGAACCTCTGGACCAGTGACCATCAGAGTCAGCTACCATGAAACCAGCAGCCTTTACCCTGAGTGATCCAGGGACACACAGAGATTTTCCCAAGGATACAAAGGGACATCTCCTTCTGCCCCTTTGCCCTACACATCCCTTCCTGCCTCCGATCTGAACATGCAGCAGTGGTTTCCAGTGTGCCCAGTGAATAGGGCCAGCTCTTTTTTTTTCTCCACCTTGCACTTGCCTTTGGCTGCAGCAAGATACTACTCCAATAAAGAGTCCAATCACCACATAAACAAGAAGCATTAAGTATGTGTGGCAAGCTTCTTAGCAAACTCATGCCTTCCCTGCCTGTCTACCTGTAATCTTGGGATGAGAATGCTGATGGCATGAGACACTATCAATAGAAACAATCAAACGCAAAGCAAAATTGGGATTTTGCCTCTTTTCCCAGAAAGTTCTGATTTAGCTGCTTGGCTTTTACCAAGTATGTAATATGGTAGGTGTGTTTCATATATTAAATAGCCCACATTTACCACTTCAAGATTTTGATAAAAAAAATATTTTAACTATATGTATCACAAAATATCTCCTTCAATCTACCAGGAGTCTTGTGATTGGAAAAAGAAAAAAACATTAGCTGTCAACTGATAACTACTTCTGAGGTTTTTAAACATCTTTAGAAGGGTGTCTCTCTCACACACACACACACACACCATAAGGCTTGTTCCCCTTATCCACTCACTTCCTTAAAAGCACAGTTGAGAACTGATGCTTAGATGATACTGAGAGGGAGCATTGCCTGCCAACCTGCTCTGCTGTGATCCTGGGAGAGTAGACAGCACGCAGCTGTACTCACAGGAGGGCAGCTTCAAGAGAAGCTTGCCAACAGAAGAGGGGTTTTTCCCACAGAGGAACAAGGACATCATCCCTCAGGCCATGTGTTTACTGGGCTTTAGCACCTGGGTCTGGTGCCACCAAACAGTGGCAGTAGCATGGCCCTCGAGAGCAGCCAATGGGAATTCCCTGGAATGGGCCTAACATTTACCCAGTAAATTCTGAGACTGCTTAAACGCAGCCTGAGATAGGGGACAAAGGGTGACAGTGAGAGTAAGCAGTGTTTTAGCCCAAGGCAGAAAGAAGACATGGTCAGTTTTCTTTGGGGCACATGGGCCCAGCGAAAGCAGCAGATTTGGTTGTAGTCTTGACAAGACCTCCTGTCAGCCAACAGGACCTGCTGCCAGGGACAGCAGAACAAGTGAGCTTGAACATGACGCACTGAGGGTAAAGACTGAGACAGGTGGACTAGAAGCTCTCAATGGGAGACTGCATCTCCCATGCCCAAGAAAGGTCCAGCTGGGGACACCTGGAAGGAGCCACAGAAGCTCCTCCCAAGAAAAAGAGTTAGCAATCCACATGTGCTCTGGGACCAGGTTGTAAGAATCCAGACCCTTCCTGGAAGGCCCTGCCCTTCTGACCAAACACTGCACAGTCAACAGAAAAGAGCTCCTTTCTATCCCTTGCCTCGGATCAGAGTTCAGCTGAGTTCTTGGCAGCAGATGGGAGAGGGAGGCTTTGGGGTTAGACTATACTCAACTTGGTAACGCTCTGCTAACATGGGACAGTGTCTCCTCCAAATGTTTATTCCCATTAGATTATAAATGTGGGGGCCCAGCATGGTGGCCTAGAGGCTTAAGTCCTTGCCTTGAACGTGCCGGGATCCCATATGGGTGCCAATTCTAATCCCAGTATCCCCACTTCCCATCCAGCTCCCTGCTGTGGCCTAGGAAAGCAGTCAAGGATGGCCTAAAACCTTAAGACCCTGTACCTGCATGGGAGACTCAGAAAAAGCTCCTGGCTCCTGGCTTCAGATCGGCTCAGCTCCAGCCATTGCGGCCACTTGGGGAGTGAATCATTGGACAGATTTTCCTCTCTGTCTCTCCTCCTCTCCGTATATCTGACTTTGCAATAAAAATAAAATAAGTCTTAAAAAAACAGAAAGAATCCAAAGGTAGAGACCGAGACTCCTGTCTACACTGTGGTTGCATTGGGAGACAGTGTCTTTGGGGAGTGGAATCTTTATGGATAGAATTGATGCTCTTGTCAAAACCAGCCTGGAGCCCTGGTCAATTCTTCAGACTGAAGATGGGAGGCCAAGGGCGCCAAGGAGGGGGGCAGGGACAAAGGACAGGTGTCTAGGACTGGAGTACAGGGAGGCCCAGAACCCAGCCATGGCCATTCAGCATTAGCAAGCAAGCATCTGTGGCCTGCAGAAGCCCAGATGTGAGCCTTCATGGCAGCCAGCAGGGGCCCTAATCCCTCCAGCCCTGTGGCTACAGGGCCCCAGACCCAAACTTCATGAGCAGACTTTGGTGGTTCTTGGCTGCCGGCCTTGCCAGCTGCACGGTGTTCCCATTCTGCTTGATTCCAGGACCAGCAGATGCACAGATACAGTTCACACTCATGCGGACAGTCCCATGCACACTTACAGTGGGTGACACTCCTTCCTGCTCAGGGCCCAGGGAAGAAGCAATGCACACCATCTGCAAGTAGGTTTTGCCTCCCAGGCCCTTATGAGGCTGGACAAATGCCTTCTAATAAAGGTAGCTAGAGATGGGGAAGAAAATCACCTGGGCCTAACCCCAGCTTCAGGAAAGGGTAGGCACAATAAGGCTGTGGGGTCTCTCCACTGGTAGCTGAGCTGACTGCCTCTGAGCCATCAGCTTCTCTGGGTTCATTCCTTGCGTGGTCTCCTTGCCCATGGAGAAGGACACTGCCAGATCAGCCTCCTACGGAGCCAGGAGTTCTCATTCACCCGGAGTTGCATAGAGTCCTGTCCTGGTCACATCTGGAAGGAATGCTGCTTCCTCATTAAGAATAAAATCTAGAGAAACTTCTGAGAGACCTTGTAGCTGAAGCCCAAGTGACCTCACTCCTATGAACTTGATCCTCCCTGGGACTGGCTGCCTTTGCTTTGCAATCTCTCCAGCACGGTGACGCCAGTGCTCATGCTGGGCTGCTTGCACAGGGATGCTGTGGGTGCTGGGAGCTCTGAGCCTCCCCTAGGGAGGGATGTGCAGCTGAGCTCAGCTCTACCTGGGATGATGCTGCCTTAAACACAGCAGGGAGGCTGGAATAGCACAGGGCTTCCCTAAGGCTCTGGCTCTGGCAGACAGTTTCCCAGTCAGCTCAGGTATGTACCAGCCCCCATAGCCTGCCATGCACTGTGTGGTCAGACTGCTGCCCCTCCAAGGGCTTTGGGAAAGTCAGAATCCTCTCAGAGACAGAAGACCCTCACCAGCCCCAGCCACTTTCTGTGGACATGGGAGAATGGCAGCCGCCCTGTGATCTTCACCTCCAGGATGAGGCCAGACCCTGAATCACTGCCCTGCGACTCCTGATGCCACCCTGGTGCATGACGGGCAGCTCCACAGACGCCAGCCAGGCCTGTCTGTGCATCAGTCAGCTGGGGCTGCTGCAACCCGAGACCACAGGACATTTTGTGTCTCAGTGCTCTGCAGCTTATGGGTCCAATGTCTGCCTTAGCAGAACTGGCTTCAGATGAGGCCTCTCTTCCTGACATGGCTGCATCCTCACTTGGCACTCATACAGCCACTCTCCTGGCATTCACAAGACAGGGAGTCCTCTGAACACCTGCTTTTTCAGGACACCATCCTGATTAGGGGATTTGGGGTTCCCTGCTTATAACCTCATTGAGTGCTAATTAGCTAGTTAAACAACTTTCCAAATACAGTCACATGGAGGATTAGGATTCCAACAAGTTTTGAAATCCATGCAGTTTTTTTTTTTTAGTATAGTATGTATAGTTTATAAAAATTTTTAAGACTTTTCGTAAGGACAGATTTCCAAAATGTGTGCACCAAAATAAACTTTTTAAATTCCATTTCCTTTCATTCTTTGAAATGGCCTCATCTGTCATTAGCCAATCATAGCACCATGTGCCAAGTGCCTAGATCAAGTTACAGATTGCATGCTTTGTGATCCCAGGAAAAGACGGATTTGTTTTCTGCTCAGGGAATGGGGCAAAAAAGGTTTCCTGCTTTATTCATGAGGGAACTAAACCCAAAGAATGTCCAGGTGAAAAGACTCGCCTGAAGTCAGTGGCAAAGCTCAGGGAAGCCTCTAGGCCTCCAGGCAGAGCCGAGGCTGCACTGCTCAGTGACCTGTCCCCTCTTCGGTTAACCTTGACACTCAGCATTCCAAGACGGGGTCCTGGCAAGGACTCTCCTGGGCCCTAGACTGGGTACTTGGATGGGATAATGTGGTCAATGCCTTTCCTACTCTGGGACCACCAGAGAAGGCAGCAAGTCTCAGGCTAGAGGGCAAGGATTCCACCTGCTCCGGTTTCCCAGTCTGCAGGAAGTGATTCCTCCTGAGCTCGCTTCAGCAGCTGTTGCTTGCCTGGCATGGTTAGGCTAACAGGCAGATGTCCTCAGGGTGACCTCCTGACTCAGAGAGTTTGGGAACTGAGACATTCACTCCCTGGGGCACCGGCTGCGGGGAAGCAAGGACAGGACAGCAGCTGCTGACTCACTCTTTCTCATACTGTCTTTGATTCTGGAGGAGCCAGGGAAAGAACCAGAAAACAGAGCTTGAAGAGGCAGTAGGCATCTTGGAGTCTCATTCCACTGCAGAGATGGCTGCACAGGACTCTGTACGGAGGCAATCACAGATTCTCACGCTTCGAATGGTTTTGCCTTTGGTTCAACACTCTACACTCACCATCTTGAAAGTAGTTATCATTTTATAGCAAGAAACCCACATTTGCTTTTCTTTTAAAAATTCCTTTAGAGGCAGAGAAAGGAAAGGGACGGAGTTTCCATCCACTGGTTCACTCCCCAAATGCCTGTAACAGCGAGGATCCAGGCACTCAATGCAGGCCTCGTCTGTGTGTAAGGGGAACCCAGTTACCTTAGCCTTCACCAGTGCCATCTGGAGCTTACCGTCACAGAAAGTTGGAGGCAGGAGATAGAGTCAGGAATCATCTAGGCACTCTAATGCGGACCATGAGTGTCTTAATCACTAGAACATCAATGCCTGCTCCAAGGTCACATTTTTGCTATACCCCAAAAAAATCACTGGGCAGTCCTTCGTTTTGCATTGAAGTTAAAGAGAAAGAGAGAGAGAGAGAGAGAGAGAGAGAGAGAGAGAGAGAGAGAAAGAGAGTGAGAGTTCAGAGAATGAACATGGCTGTTCAAGGTCACACCTGTCATTTGTTACAGAACTAGGTCAAGGGACTCCCAGACCTGACTCTTTTGGTGTTCTCTGGGTTGCACAGGAGCCTCTGGTGGGCCTCCTGAGCCCTGTGCTCAGGGGTTTCATCTGCTCCAGGAGGCTATTGCATGTACTGTGTGGTCTGCAGCAGCACAGGTGAGAACCCATGGTTGGCTGACAGGCCTTGTTAGTACAGGTAGTGGGAAATATTCAGACAGTGACCTTGACATCACAGTTCTACCCTTTCTGAGCATCTCTGAACCTAAAATGCTTGGGATCAGCAGTGTTTCGGTTTTCAGAATTTTTGAATTATGGAATATTTGTACACATACCTATGTAGTGAAAAATCATAGTGGAATCATACCTAAACAGAAAAGTCATGTTTCTTACTTGCTACCTTATGCACATAGCTGGAAGATAATTACAATATTACAAAATATCACTAAATTTTAATGTTTTGTACATAAAGAAACACTTCCTGGTATGGAACTTTTCACTGTGGCATCTTGATTAAAAAAAAAAAATGTTAGAATAGGGGTGCTCAACCTGCAGCATTTCCTTTAATGTATGCCAAGAATCCAATGGTATATTTGCCTCCATGAAAGTTTCAATGTACAGTCATTAATAAATTTGTGTTCACTGTGGCCTTCCCTTCATCTTCCTGCCCTTACTCTCCCACAGCCAGGTGTGTTTGCAGAACCAAACTGGGGAAAGAGAGACTTGGAGGTCATCTACAGTCCCATCATTTCCTATCTCTCACTCTGGGTAAGTTCCTTCCTGGTGCTAAGCCTCCATTTTTTCTCATAGAGAAAGTGGGAATAGGAATAGCATGCAGCCAGAGGGGTTGCTGGAAGGATGAAGTGAGCGCACGTGAAGCTCTTACTCAGCTCAGCAACTAGTCCTCAGCAAGTGCTCCATAAAGTGGTGAATTTAACATTTCCCTTCTGTTCTCCTTGTCCTTGATGGAGATTGGACCTGCAGAAATTCCTACTGTTTTTCCAAAACTGCTGTCCATTCACCTTTTGTCCCAGTAATGGGATGCACAGCTTTGGCCTCAGTTGAAAACTCCTTCGAAATGCACGTCCTCAGGCCCCACCCACTGACTCAGAATCTACACTGTAATGAGAATCCCAGGTGATTCATGTGGGTGTTAATGCTTGATTTCCAGTGCACACAGCTGGCCTGGCTCATCTTATGTCTGGTGCTACAAGTCACTTTCTCATCCCAGTCTTGATAGTTCTTCAAAGGACAGAGCCCAGGCCTGCTGTAGCTGATTTGGTTAGGGTCTGGGTCTCTCCCTGAAGGTTTCTGATGACTGGAGAGGGCTAGATGAGGAACGAAAGCTGTGTAAAGTAGGGAATGATAAAGGGTTAGGAAGCCACATGAAGCTAACAAAAAAGATCCAAGTCTGAGTTGAAGGGCCTGAGCGAGGTTGGGAACTGAGAGCAGAGAGAGGAGGGGCTAAGGCTTGGTGTGGGATCACATCCGATGCAGGATTTGGAGGCTCAGTCACCAGGTTAATCTTAGAAGTGACAAAAGCAAAGGAAAGCTGAAATCCCCAGTTTGCAAATATGGGTACTAGGTGCCTCAGGGGGAGAAGAAGGTAGACAATAGAGAGAAAGAACACATGCTTCATGCTTTTGACATGCGTCCTGCTGGGTCATCTGATGAAGGTTTTCAAGAAGAGTGGGCTTTTCCTGCTTAATTCCCACCTCCCTGCAATGACCACCACGGTGTGGAGTGTTGAGCAATTCCAGAGCTAAGGGGTTGTGGACTCAAATCCTAGCTGCTCTATGAAGGAGCCACAGATTGTGACCAATGGCAAGTTAATCAACCATTCTGTGTCTGCAAGAGTTGGACAACCTACCTTAGAGGATTGCAATGAGTAGTCAATGAATTCCCACTTGGAAGGTGCCTAGAACTATGCCTGGTACATACTGAATGTTCCATACACATCAGCATGATTACAATTTCTGGTGTGTCCATCTTCTCAACAAAACTATGAGATGCTTGGGGGACCTCAAGTAAAGGTATTTGTGTTATCTATCTCTAAACACAAAGCAGGTACCCAATATGGTCCATCAAAGCTGTAACATATGCTGTTCATTAAGGTGGCCCAGTGGGCTCATGTGGATCTGTGCACAGACAAATGCAGATGTCGCATCCCTTTACAAATGTTCATCCCTTCCCTTTCCCTTTTTCGTAATTACAGCTTAATGACTCCTAGGTAATGAGGTTCTGTGCTCATTCCTTTCTCAGTCTAAACTGATCTATGGGCTACTCCACTAATGAAGCCTGACTTTTGGGTAAATCCGCTCTTCCCAACGAGTGGAGCTGGCTGTCTGAGTGGGAGCTGACTTGGCCTCTGAAGATTCCTGTCATTTGTTTCATAGAGAGTGCCTGTGCACTGATCAGTAAGAGCACCCATCACTTGGATTTCTTGAACCAAACTAGGCTCGAGGAAAAAACAAAACAAAACAAAAAGTAGGTTCTTCACTTGGCTCTAGAGCTCTGGTCTTACTGGGGAGGAAGACAAGAAAATAGAAAATTGTTATGCTGTGTGATCTATGTGGAGGTATAGAAAGTGCTGGAGGGCTCAGGGGAAGGAGGAGGGTCCTAGGCTGAGAACACTGGTTTTGCTCCCTCTGTAAGGAGTCAAAACAAAATGGCAGTCCCTAAGATGCCCCCAACTTGGCATACTTTTTCCACCATTATGTTGAGCTTACAATCAACAGTCAAAGTAAAGGCTAGAAACAGAGGGTGAGGCCAGAGCCTAAATATGCATGCAAAAGGAGTTCAAGGCCAGGCATGAATCTAAATCACTCTGTGTGTCGCTAGAAATAGAGCTGGAGACTTGGATTGGGATTACCTTATTTATTGAGCATGTGCTCATCTGGAAAACCCCTTAAGATAGCATGGAAAGAAAATCAGTATAGAGGAAGCTACCATTGCAGTGTAGCTGATAAAGTCACCACATGCAGGATGCCAGCATCCCTTATGGGTGTTGGCTTGAGTTCTTACTGTTCCACTTGCCATCCATGCCATTTTTAATGCACCAGAGAAAGCAGCAAAGGATGGCCCACATCTTTGGGCCCCTGCACCCATGTGGGAAACCCTAAAGAAGCTCCTGACTGCTGGCTTCAGCCTGGCCCTGCCCCAACTATTGCAGCAATCTGCAAAGTGAACTAGGAGATGGAAGGTCTTTCTCTTTCTCCCTCTTTGTAACTCTGCCTTTCAATTCAAATAAAATAAATCCTTAAGAAAAAAAAGCCAAGGACAAGAAAAGAGGAAAACAAGTATATGTTCTCAGAGAAGATCTGCTGTTTTCTTGCTCCTCAGGACAATTGGATTAAGACTTTTTAGCCTACAAACACAACAAACTCAGGGAACCCTGCCAGGAAGGCAGGCAATTTCCAGCAATAGTGGAACAGGCCATGTGCTGTGGATACCCTTGTCCTTTCAAAGAGGGACTGAGTGGGACTTTAGTGTGGACAGATGCAGGTGTAGGAGTCACTGGTGACAGCATAAGGCCCACTTTCTCTTGAGATCACTTCAGTTCACAGGAAGTCTCTTAAAGAAAACATTTGTGAAGCAGCGTGAACTAATGGGCTCCTAGTGGAGCTTCGGTTTGAAGCCACAGGTGCTGGTGAGGGGTCCACTGGCCTGCTGATTTCCTGCTGTGGAGCCGCTGGAGACCAAGTCCTTCTGGTCATCTCCGTATATGCTGGGCTGTGGGTCACTCACTGGTTGTGCGTGTGTGTCTTTGAATGATGGTGTCAGGTATTGTGTATGTGTCCATGAAACATGGCTTTGGATGGCACAGATGAGCTGATTTGCCACAGATCATTTAGGACAGTGACTCTCAGTATCTGGGAACATTCATACACTGCTGTCATTTGCATGTTAATTTGAGTGTCCCCCCCCAAGGCCTGTGTGTTTGAGATTTGGTCAGCAAAGTATAATATTAATGGTTAATGGATTTGTGTTAAGGGCTCATGGCTCAAGCAAGGAGACTTAGTCCATTGTGTTGTCTGAAGTTGAGCTCTTTATAAACTGATAAGATTGGATCTGGTGGCTGGGGTGGAGCCCCATGATGAAATCATGGTGGTTTTATGAAGAGAGGTCACATGGACATGAAGAATGGGTGTGTTCCCTGTCTTTCTTCACTTTTTAGATCATCATGTGAACTACCTCCTCATACATTCCACCACTCACCACCCTCATCAACGACCAGACATGAGAGGTTGCCTCATCTTGGATTGTGAGCCTCAATACCATGAGATGGAATACATCTTCTTCCTTCTTCTCTCCAGCATTTTAGTTGTATTAACAAATAACTTTCTAAGATAGCCACCCAGAAATTTGTATTTATGGCTGTTTTGGGTGTTCGAATGAGCCCACCCAATACCACCTCTGTACCTCTGCCTGGGCCACAGGAATGGGCCTCTGGACAAATGAAGGGAAAGGGTGCCTTTGGCTCTTTGAGAGGAGAGAAAACAAGGCAATTACAGCTGAGACTGCAGATCTCCATGCCTTCCAAATGTTCCAAACCATTTTGCTGCTTGTAAAGTATTTCATTATTATAAATGTTGTGCGTGATTCTGTGCTTTTCAATCTGGTAGCATTGTAACTTTCTCACAAACAACTAAAATCAACAAGCTCTATCACTTGTCCCAATCCCAGTGCTAGTAAGTAGTAAAAGAACTTGAAATCTGAACCCCAAAGTGCCAGATATATATATATATTTTTTTTGTCTGCTGTAATCCAGTGAACTACTCATATGATTCCACTGGGAAGCTCATTACAGGCCACATCAAGGCTGCTTTGCCTGCAATTCCTATTGGGTTCTCTAGGGGCAGGCATGAACACGTGATAGACTGGAGAGGGGTGAGGCCACAACATTGATGTCCCAACTTACTCCCCATTAGATCATTCTAGTGGGTTGTGTGTTTTTACCAAAGATTATCCTCACTCTCTCTCTCTCTATGTTGGGGAGCTTTTCCCTCAAATAGCATCCTTCCATGCTATTATTTGAGTGAGTTCTTGTATCATTCCTTCATGAATTTTTCCTTGGTCCCATCCACCTCTCTAAGTGGCCCCCATGTTAGAGTCTCCATGTCTTTGCCACTAGAATACTGAAAATAGACAATATCTGACTGGAGCCAAAATGTACGTTTTCCCATCCCGCCATACTACACACTTGCACGTACACTGAATACCCCTATCTCAGTTGCAGTGACTCCTGAGCACATGCGTGCATCACACAATCACCACCTCTGCATTCTACAAGTTAGCGCTGTGGAATGTCCTCAGAAGAGCGCTGGTACAAGAGTCAAACGATGTCTTGCAATGTGACCTTGGTCAAGTCCCTCTGGTGTTCCAGGTATCTTGACTTCAGTTTCCTCAACTGAAAAATGAAGAGCTAGATGTTTCAAAGGTCTCCTATTCCAGAAAAAAGAGGCCAGGCTAGTATTTGTAGATAGATTGTCAATTTACAGCTGCAGTTTCATACATCTGCAAATCAGGGTGGGCAGGGTCTAGAGCAGAGAAAGCTAAGATACTGGGTCCTTTGATTCACCTATATGGAGAACCTTCGCTGTTTGTTGCTTAGCCAGCTTTGAATGGCAGAACAGGCTATTCTCTGTGGAAATTCTGACTTATTTTTCCAGCTGGTCTACCAGTTGCCAAGAAATGTCATCTGAATGCCATTATTAAATTGAAGATTAGTACATGCCTGTGACATGGGTTGTAACTATTATCTTCTGGAATTCTGTGCATAAGCACACATTTTGTTCACATATTGGATCTTGCCGTGGTAGAGCTGCCTCATCCCTAACCAAATGGCCCAGAGCACTGGGAAGTAATCCACAGAGAATGGTGGCCATCTATCTGCATCTGTGCACGTGTGTGCTCGAGTGCATGTGTGAGTAGAGGGCAACTGAGGAAATACCATCTCTTGCCAGAATCCAGAAAAAGAACTTTTCTTCACCATTTCATATATTCACATGACCTCCAGTTTAGCAGCTGATTGACTTTCCGCATTGACTTTCAAATTAAAACAGATGTGAAATAAAACCCAACCACGCTTATTAGGAGGTATAGAGATGCAGACCACAACACTTACAACCCAATCATAGCGTCGACCTTTTGGGCAAAGCAAAAGGAAAGAGGGCAGGGAGAACATGAGTCCAAGCTGTGCGCATTGACTTGAGCATTGGAAAACTCTCCTTAGAGAGCCCCCACTTAGCCTTGAAACAACTCCAGCCTTCTTAAGCTGCACATGACATCCAAACTACCGTTTCACTTACCTCTTGCAGGGCTTTCTAGCACAATTTTCTCTGCAGCATTGGTTTAGGCAGTTGAAATGACAAGATTTTATCTCAGTTTTTAAAATTCAGGTTGCTTCCAACTAAAGCAGAGCTCCAGCTACCCTCACAGTGGAATTCGGCACAGGGTCAGGGCTAGCTCCCTTGTTCTTGAAACCCCTTTGGATTTGTTGTTTGTTTCCATCCTCTTGGCTTCCACATGGTCCAAGGGCCAAGCGACAGCCAAACATTGAACACTGCCACTCCCAAATCACTGGCTAAATATTCATCTTCCAGCAAAGCAGGTCCAAGGACAGAAACATGGGCCTAAGTGGAAATCTGACTCTTGCCCTACGCTGTAGGGACAACAGAGGTCACTGGCTTCATGCTGAAAAGCCAAAGTCATGGACAAAATAACTTGACAATCTGAAATTCTCAGAATTAGTCACACCCCTCTTTACTTCTATCCCATTATCTTCTGTCTTCAAAGCCAAGCAAAGGGGTATGCTAACACAAGAGCAAAGAGAACTCTAACTCCCCAAATGGCCATGCTTCTGACTGCAGCACTTTGCTGTGTTCATAGTGTGGCATAGACCCACAAATAGACTTCTTGAAAGAATAAATCAGTGAGTTAGGGTTATGGTAAGTGAGTAGTTATGTGGGTGTGTGAACTTGGTTCCCACACAAAATCCTCAGGGAAACCTTTAGAAAGGACGGAGTGCGCAGAAGCCGCTTGCATTGGCTATATTATGACATTATAACCCAGCTTTCAGATCACAAAGGGAGGAAAAGCAAATGGAGATATGAGCAACATGAAGGTCAGATCTCAGTCCCCACATGTGAGTTCTGTGTATGTTGCAGTCGTTTTCCCAGACTGCTTGGCCATCGTTCACCAGGGCCCCGTCCTTGGCACAGGGGGGAAGATGAGTAGATGGAGAAGCTAACAAGAAGCCCTATCAAGTTGACTTTACTTATTCTTTTTCTCAGTTGCCAAGTGTAGAGTGACTCATGAGAACTCCAGACAGGGACAATGGAAAAGGAGTCTAACAGATCAGGGTGAGGTTGCGGAAAAGGAGGGGGTGGGGGTTGGAGGCTGGGAGAGAATGGGAAACATGTTTTGTATGATTTTCAAGATTTTTGGAGGCTGTTGTTAAGGACTTTTCCTAAGACCTGTGATCCTGCTGGGGTTTACATCACCATTTGATCTAAGCCCCAACAGGACGACTACATCTGCTACTAAGCTGTGTTGTAAATGTCTTTAATTTTTATATTTCATCTGAAGGGAGTTGTTAAAGTGAGTTTACAGGGTGATGGCTCTTTGAATAAAAGCCATCAGTACCAGAGCAGAGCTCTGTATGACACTTAATTTTTGCTCTAATAAGCCCTCCTAAAACATTACAAGATTTAGGAGGTCCCCCCACCTTTTTTTCTTCTTCTTCCCTTTAACTTCCCTGCCCTCTTTGCACAGTTGTTCTCCTCTCTGGCTCTCACACTCTTTACTCTGGCTTTCCTGAAAGGACATATTTGAAGAGCACATTTTTACCCAGATGACACACTTCTCTTTGCACCGACAGCCAGATGTGCTCCCGACTTCTGAACAGGAGAAATGTCTCTTTGAAGTTTTTCAAAGACTTTGCTTTTATTTAGAATTTTTTCCCCTCTCTCTCTCCCTCATGTTTAACTGGTTGGGAAGCCCCAGGAGGGGTTTTCGCAAGGGTCTCTTTTCTTTTCCTGGGGCATGAAAGGAATGGGATCAGAGGCGCTCTGCTCCTAGACAGCCTTCTATTTTCTGCCCCAATGACTCCAAGTATTTTCTGGAGAAGCTGCTGTCCCCAGAAGCCAAAAGAAGGTGGTGTTGGATTTGACCTGGAAGAGCATCTATTAAATGAGCAGAATGTTTTTTTTTTTCCAGAGGGTTGAGGGGAGGAGACAGGGAATGAGGGGTTGGAAAGCACCCCCATTGTATGCCTGAATATCTCCTACCCCTCCCTAAAATGAGCAAAGAAAAGAAAAAGGTATAGTCACAGCTGCTTGGCTGTCCTTGCATTACACTGAGACTTGGCTAAAACTAACACCAGTAACAGGAATTCATGAGGACATTATAAGAAGGCATTGGCACCCGAAATGTAAACCAGAAACCCCTTCCAAAACCATAAGAAGCCTTTATTCACCCCCCCCAACACCATAGCCTTGCATGCTACTATATAGTTGGGCACATTGGTGTTTTCAAGGAGAGCTGGGAAAGAGCTACTGCTTTTACAGTACAATGATAGAAAGCTAGAAGATCTGTCCAGAAAGCAAGTGTGCCAAGAATGCGACACACTGACATTAAGGCTGGGGAGTCAGGAATCCGTGTTGGAGTTTTGGTTATAGACTGACAAATTTTGTTCACAGCTGAGTGGAAGTTCAATTCACATCCTCCCTGCTCCCACCACTTGCAATGTGCTGGAGTGGCTGTCTGTGACCACATGCACCTGTGTATTTGACTAGTCATGCTTCTTTTGGAGACAAAGATGCTCTGGACACAGGCAGAAGACCTTTCGTCTTAGAGGGTTTGCAGGAAAAGCAGTCATTGTGGGTTCTTTGAAGGCTTCTTGTGTCATAAAATTATTTGTATTTCCAAAGCTTTGAGGTTGCTAAGGAAGAGACATAGGTTTGTCCTGGGATGTCTGTTTCATACACAAATATGTTGATTAAAATCCAGGAGTGAGTGTGTGTGTGTGTGTGTGTGTGTGTGAACATGGGATTTTGTCTTGTGGAAGTTGTGTTCACTGTTATAGTCAATCCTAGTCAGGAGTTCATTTGACTCATACCTAAAGACTAAAACCCCAAAGCAGAACCAAGCAGAGTCAGGTTCACCACCACCCACATGCCTCAAATCATGATGTTACCTCTGAGAAGACTGGGTGGGCTACACAAACAGTTCCCCAGTGTTTTCCTCCTGTCAATTTAATTCTGAAAGCAAATTTGTATCTGTGTTCTCTTAGGAGGCAATTTGTGCCTGGTCCTGGAAGAAATCCTGAAATTGCCCTAGATAGCTGAAATAGTGAACATTTACCAAATATTCCATGAGACACCCCATACCATTTCCTCCAGGCTCCCTTATACTAAAGCCATGTGAGTAGTTTAGATAAATGGACCAGATGATGCTGGTCACTTCTTGTTCAAGTCTGTGAAATGTCTTTGTGCCTATGCCATCCCTTCTTTCATATTCTAGGAGGCTATACCTTTCAAAAGATGCAGGTAAATGTAACAGAAATTCTTGCATCCTGAATTCTTGAGTGATTGGATAGAGCAGGGTCTTCTATCAAAGTGTCTTCTATGTAAAACATGAGCAAGAAAACTTGTTATCACACGCTGAGATTTCAAGATTAATTTGTTATTGCAGCTTGATCCAGCACATCCTAACTAACACACCAAACTATCAAATTAGCAAGATCCTTCCTCCTACATGCCCCTCTGTATATTCCCCTCAACTTGCATTGCCAAGATTTCAGATTACACCCACAACCTATGTGATTTAACAACACTTCATCACCTCTAAGCCTCTAGTCTCTCTCACTCTAGATCTTTCAATATTATTTTCAGATTCTATACATTCAAACATAGCTTCATATCATGTCACTATCTCAATTAGGCTAGTTCCTTCCTCCTGTCTACAAAATCTCAATACTGATGCTAGATCTATCAAATCATCCACAATGAAAACGTCACTCCATTTGTTCAGCTTCTTTTTAGGCCTATATTCATGATCCCTCGCTGCATATTTCCACCTCTATCCATTGCTATCATTTCCTTCCAGATAGCTCAATCCTCCTCATCCTGTGTTTCATCTATTCCTATCCTGCAAAGGCTCTGAAGCTGAGCCATATTTGATGCATTTTCTGTCTGCAGTTCTTGATCTAGAAGTGACTGTGTCTGGCATCATCTCTGTTCCTGCAGCCCTGGTACTTTCTTGTGGCCATTATCCCTTACCACAATTCACTTCTTGTGTTTACTGAGTATGTCTAGAAGCTCTTTAACTGTGCCATTCGCATCTAATTCATGGAAACTTGACCAGTGCCTGCACACAGTAGTTCAATAAATTTCTGCTGAAAGAATGCATGAAGAATGAGCCCCAGAGACTTAAAAGTAGAAGTGAAGCTCATTATCCTATTGTGTGTCTTAGCCTACTGAGTATTTAACACTGTTATTTTGAGAACATGCTTATAAACCACTCCCAAGGTGTTTATGCAACACTAGTTCCAGAAGTTCTGATTCTGTATCTCTAGAGTAGATCTCAGAAATCTATGTTTTAATAAGAACACAGGAGGATTCTGACTAAAAAGATCTGCAAGCCATATTGTGAGAAGCACTGAGGTAGATGCATGTGAGTTTGTGTTTGAGAAGGCTCTTACTAACAAGTGAAATGCATTAGTTTGGGTCGCTGGTGTTCAATCCTTTCCAGGGATGGCAAATACGTTTTATCTCACTTGTCAACACCAATACACTGGTAGGGGCTGTCCAGAGGACTGTTTTAAGTAGGTCTCTGGGGCCACATCTGGACTACACAGGGAAAAGTCTCATGATTGATTGATGATGTCTGCCACAGGATGGAGAGATGAGTGCGGCGGCCTGTGTGCCAGGTGTCTGCTACCACTGCCAGCCCCTTGTTTTGGAGACCCAGAACCAGCACTTGGTGATGAAGATCAAAGGATCATCTGAATCCTAACCCAGTCTGCAACCAGAGCTGACTTTACCCATGGACTCCCTCAGGGGACTTTGTGGCAAGACAAAATAAAATCAAGATGTGTAGTAAAAGACATCACTAAGAAAGAAAGCTACAGCATTGTTGAAGTCTGCATCTACAGCCTCCATCTCCATTTCAGGATTCTACCTCACTTCTACTCTCTTCCATTCTTATTCCGTGCTGGCAGGAATGACCACACCCCAATTCCAGGTGGGGGCCTCACTGGTTAAGTCCAGCAGCCAGTCCCATCTTCTTGGTATCAGTAATAAGACAGAGATGCCCAGATCCTCCAGGAGCCTCTAGAAGACTTTGTCTCTTCCCTTTGAGGAATGGTGTGAGACGTTGAAGTATAACTAAGAGAGGGTAATTATGTCACAAAGGTGAGAGACTACAGCTGCTATAGGAAATTACTCTAAGTAATGCAAAGCAATGGCACAAAAAGCAAACCAATTACACAGACACAGGGTCCTGGGACATCACCTGAGCCACTGGATACAGCCTAACCTGACATCTACCTCACCACTAGACTCTTCAATTATGCTAACCAATTAAACATGTTGATTCTTCATTGTCTACTTGTGTGGTCATTAGGCACCAAACAAGTCCTATCACTTCACTGATCAGAAAATGGAAATTCAGGGACATTGGGTTCCAATATAGTGCCAGAAACAACAGTGGGTCAGTGTTTGGGCCCAGGTTGCCATCCACATGTATCTAATGTGGACATATCACTTTAGAGAACCTAATGCAGACATATCATTGAGCTGGGTACCTCTGCTGCTGCTATCCCTAAGAGAGACTTTCATTTGGGAAAGGAAGGAAGGAGGAAGGAGTCAATCCCACAAGATGGTTGGCTCTGGACTGCTCACTTCTCTCTCTGTTCTCAGCATCTGGACCTCACCAGGGACGGCGGGCAATGACGCCCAAGCTCTAATTAGTTACACCGATAAAGGTCTTTGAAGGTGAAAATCACTGAACATCAGTGTTTTGATTCTTTTGAACTCAGGAGCATGTTATTACACACATAAAATAAAAAATCAATAGCCGCTGAATTATCTCAAGTAAAAATGGTTAGTTCACACATCAGCATCTAGGTAGACAATTACTTTCATGTGTTTGAATTTGTATTTACGTGTGTTCAGAGAATCTATTATAGTACTTTTATAATTAAAGTATTTTGTGAATCACCTGTCTTTCTATCATCCCTACTGAAAAAGAAGAATTTATCTCTGCCTATCCCTTTTGCTTGCCAGTTGGAAGTTGACTTAAGACCATAGTGAGGGAAAACATTCAGAGTAAACACCCACCCTGCCCCTAAGGACACAGGCATCTGTTGTGAGTTGGTTCCTATCTCTTCTTCCCTCCTGATCATTTCTCTTCTAGATTAAAGGCAAAATTGTGAGAATTAAACAGTCTGTAAGCTAGAAAAGCAATCACTTACATGATGACATCCAAATAGATCATTTAGTGTCACGCAAATGTCAAGTCAGGACTGGTTTTCTCAAAATGCTGTCTTTGTTCACCTGGGTCAAATACACAGACATATTGTCCAGTTTTGAAGAGCAGACTGAGCCTTTCCCTCATTATTGTCTGTGAGTCCCTGGAGTAAAGCATCCTTTAGCCCCTCTGCCTGTAGGGTATGTGTGGGATGTGTATGTGTACATGTGAGGGACGGAGACAGACAGAAAAATGGGGTGCAGTAGCCCAAGGAGGCCCTTAACGTTGTCTTCTCAAAATAATGTTAATTTGTTCAGTTTGAGGTAAGGAAAATTCTGTCAAGATTAAGAGAAAACTAAAGTGGACATTTGGCATAGCAACTGAAATGCCTCTTGGAATGCCCATACCCATTTCGGAGTGTTAGGTTTGGGTTTCAGCTCTGTTCCCAATTCCAGCTTCCTATTAAACTACACCATGGGCAACAGTAGATGATGGCCCCAGCAGTTGAGTCCCTGCAACTGAAATGGGAGGCCCAAAATGAATTGCCTGCTCCTGCCTTGACACTGGCCCAATCCTAGCCATTGTAGACATTCAGGACACTAAATCACCAGATGGGGACTCCCTCTTTATCTCACTGGCTCTTAAATTAATTAATTAATTTTTAAAAGGTGAATGAAGGGCAGTGAAGCAATTATTGTGCTTCTTTTAATAAAGTTACTAAGTAGAAAATGATTGAGAAAAACTTAGCTCCCAACACAAAGCAGTTTCCTCCCTTTCTGTCAGCTTCAGATCTTAGGTCTTCAAGCCTTTTTTTCCTCTGTTCTTTTCCTCTCTCCACCAAAATCCTGCCGTCTGGTTTCCTAACTTATGAAATATTATCGATCAGTTTGAAATGAAAAAAAGGGTTGTAAATTAATGCATGTAATGCTGTCTCCCATCAGACGATTGGGGCTGGAAAGCCACAGCTTTTCAGGATGTTAAATATTTATGGTTATCATTTCAACTAGAATGTGGACTTGCACAAAGAACATGACACAGGTTGCAGTGAAGTTTGCCTTCTCCACTGAGTCTATGGAGAAACTTTAGAAACACAGAGAGCAGGCAAGGGCATACCTTGGATATAAGGTTACAAATACTCCTAAAGGGAGGTAAGAACCCTATGGCTCACACTGAAGACACCAGCCAGTGTCCCAGAAAAGCACTAGCCACAGCCCTGAATTGAGAAACAAGTGGCTCATGTAGGCTTACATTTGGCTGACTTCTGTAGGGTTTCAATCCCACTTTGTGACCATAGAAATAAACGTTGCTAGTCATTCTTTCAAAAGCCATTGCTGTGGATCATTATTGCAGACAGTAATTGTTTTGTCTTCATTATCATGGCTGGAATTTTAAACGCCTATGGCTAAATATCTGAGATTTGTTGTTAACTACAAATTTCTCAGCAATTACAAATTGGTAAAAGCTCAGAATACAATTTTGAACACGGAATAGTAATGTAGAAGATGAAACCAAAGTCTCTTTCGGACTTCACTGCTGTGATAAAATGCATTTACCTCCCAAGACTGTTTTCAAAGATAAAAGTGTTAAGAAGCGAATCAAGTTTACAATAGTTGGTAACCAAAGGAAGGCAGGTGAGTTTAGAATCTGTACAAGGACATATATGAGATGCTGAAGAGGCATCAACTGGGTTTCAGGAAGAAAAACACTTCTAGAACTCATGCCAACCTAAAGATTTCTTCCTGAAAGATGATTCAAGACCTACAAATCCCGTATTACTCAGCTTTTTGTCACTACAATTAAATGTCTGATAGAAGCTACTTACAAAGAAGGGATTTACTTTGACTCATGGTTCTGAAGGTTCATGTCCAAGATCAAGTGGCTCCAGTTCTTTGTCCTCTAATGAGTGCAATGGATGGAAATGACAGAGAAAGTGAGTGCCAGGGATGGACCACAGGAACGGCTGGGAAGCAAATAGGGCAGCAGGTCCTGCCTCGGGCTCTACCAACCAACCCTCAGCAAGAGTTGTCTTTAAAGGGCACAGCTTCGATGTCCTTTTACTGGGGCTACCTCCTAAACATCAAAATTCTATCACATTTTTCATTCTTTTAGGACCTTTCACTTAGGAGTGAGTGCAGGAGCAAAATGGTGTGAAAACCACAGCCTGTGTCCACCTTAACCTTAAAAAAATTTAACCTGACTTACGAAGATGCAAGATTAAATCACTCTTAGGCACATTTTGAATTGCGAGAACGGCTAGCACTTGTTGCAGCAGCTGGGATATCAAGTGGAACACCTGGCACTGTATTTTAGATAACCCTGATTCGAGTCCCTGCTCCACTTTCCAATCCAACCAATGCATATCTCAGGAGGCAGAAGGTGATGGCATAAGCATGGGTTCTGTACCACCCATGTGAATGTATTAAATGAGGTTCCAGGCTCCCTTTTTCAGCCTGGCTAACCCTGGCTTCTGGATGCATTTGAGGAGTCACTCAGCAGATGGAAGACTTATCTCTGCCTTTTCCCCTGTGACTCTGTCTTTCAAATAAGTAAAGCTCAATAAATAAAAACTTCAAAAAGTGTTTAGACAGGGCCAGTGTTGTGGTATAGTGGGTAAAGCCACAATCTGCAATGCTAGCATCACACATGCTCACTGATTCAAGTCCTGGTTGATCCATGTCTGGTCCACCTTCCTGATGAATGGCATGGAAAAGCAGCAGAGGAGGACAAACGTGTTTTGGTGCCTGCTACCTACCTGAGAGACCTGGAAGAAGAAGGAGCTTCTGGCTCCATCCTGGCCGTTGTAAGCCAGAGTGTGGAAGACATCTCCATCTGTGTTTCTTCCTCTCTCCCTGCAGCTTTTTCCAACAACAAATAGATTTTTTTTTTTTTACTATTGAGACAAAGGGAAAAGAAAGTTGTGGAATTAAGCAGTATAAAGAAGCTTATTCACTGAATGCCTACCATTAACGGTTTAAGGTTGAACTGCTAGCAGATAATAAATTTATTTGAGCTTTTCAGCAACCCTTACAAAAGGGAAACTAAGAAATACTATGATAATAATGAGCAGGAATGACCATAAGTTAAAAATAAATCAATTGGGCCTGGCACAGTGACCTAGTAGCTAAAGTTCTTTCCTTGAATGCACCAGGATCCCATATGGGCACCGGTTCTAACTCCTGCAGCCCCACTTCCCATCCAGCTCCCTGCTTGTGGTATGGGAGGGCAGTTGAGGATGGCCGAAAGCCTTGGCACTCTGCACCCATGTGGGAGACCCAGAAGAAGCTCCGGGCTTCTGACTTTGGATCTGCTCAGCTCCAGTCATTGCAGTCACTTAGGGAGTGAATCATAGGACGGAACATCTTCCTCTCTGTCTCTCCTCCTCTCTGTATATGTGACTTTGCAATAAAAATAAACAAATATTTTTTAAAAGAAATAAATAAAACAATTATGCAAGGAAACAACCTAGCCATTCCTGGTACTTAGAGTAATGAAATGGTTTTCCTGAGTCCTTGTACGTAGTAAAAATCATCTTCTGAAGCATCCTTAGCCAAAGAGATGAGTTTCATGGACTTTAAAGTGCTTGAGTTTCCTGAGAAGTTTAAAGGTCTGTTTATTGATTAGTGTAGTAGAATCAAACCTAGTGCTTCTACCATCCTGGCCCATTCACACTACTATGCTCTGAATCATAAATGCATTTGGACAGGCAGAACTTGGCTAAGCATTCATATATTCTCTCAGTATTCTGTGAGGCAGGATTCTGTTGTGTAGACTCACATCGCCTTTCAAAGTGCTTCCTCCATAGAAAGGCCTGCCAGTCCTCCCTAAAAGGGAGATCATGGATTTGTAGATACTCCAACATCCCATTACTGATTAGTGGGTTACTTCTGCCTGATACTTATTATTATAGGATTATTATGTCATTGCCAGCCATACTCTAGACTTTTCCTTTTTGTAGCACGAAGGAACTTCTTCAAAATAAATGTGATGGTTGAAAAGCATTTGTATTCATATTCTGGAACTCCTCCTTTCTTCTGGGGTATCAGTCTACTTCTTGGTAGGAAACTGCCCCACTTTGGGCTCTAAAGTCATAGAGTACTAGCTTCTTAGCCACATTGCTTGATGTAAGAGTAGTACAGATTTCAATGCTAGACCAATCAGAATTCTCCCCTGGGATTTTTCACACTGAGCTAAACAAAAGATTTCAAGCACTATCTGGTGGCAAACTGCTAGAAGATAGCAAGAGGAGATGCTGTCAGTAATGTTCTCGTGTCAGATGGATGCTCCAGAAGAGTAGAGTTCTGGCAGACCACCCATGGCAGCTGCTTGCTTGGGAGGCGGTGACATCCATAGGTAGCCATGGCAGCATTACATTTCAAGGCATTTCTCAGAACTTTCACAATCCCCCCACCACCATTTAGAGCTTCTGTCACTTGCAAATGGGAGTCCTGACTAATACAGGCTTTTACCTGTCTTGGAGAATCCTTCATTAGAAATCCCCACGTTTGTATGAACTCAAATAGGCAGACGGTCCTAAAGCCCCTCCAGGGAATACTGCATGTACGTTCCCGCCAAAGAGGACTTGTTGGGCCAGGAAATTATCTGTGTTCTCATAACTGATTGTCAAGGGTTTATAAATAATCAAATGAAGAGGGACGGATTCCAGGCCTGTGGTCATCAGGTTGGGCCTCACATGCTCCAATGTCCAGCCGCTGGCTGACATCTCGCACAGCTTGACTGTGTCACACAGCAGAATCCCAGGGCTCCCTGACCTTGAACTAGTTCTAGCAAGTGTTTCATCAGGGCTGCTTGGCAGCTTAGATAATTTACAGCTAGTTGTAATGGAATGAAGAGTCAAAATAGAGTTTTCGTACTCCTTGTAAATTGGGACAATCTCCCCTTAAGAGCTTTCTCTCTCTCCAGCAAATGTACCAAATCCATTTTTCTATTATGTACTATGAGTCGTTCATGAATGTACAAACAGATGCTTTCTGAATCTCACCTGGGGAGCAGGTGCTTAGGCAAGCTGAGAAGATGCCATCCAGAACAAACACACCCTACACCACAGGGCAGAGCTTCCGAAATTAACTCTGGCTCCTGACTTCAGTTTCCTGCTGACACACACTCTGGGAAGCAGCAGGTGATGGCCTAAGTCCTTGGATCCCTATCACCCACGTGGGAACCCCAGCTTGAGTTTGCTAACTTCCGGCTTCAGTCCCATGTCACAGGCATATGAGGTGTGAATCAACAGATGCAAGACTTCTCTCTTTCTGTCTGCCTCTAAGATAAGAATAAATACATAGGGCCCGTCGCAGTGGCGCAGTGGTTAAGGTCCTCGCCTTGCACGCCCGGCATCCCATATGGGCGCCGGTTCTATCCCAGCAGCCCCGCTTCCCTTCCAGCTCCCTGCCTGTGGCCCGGGAGGGCAGTTGAGGACGGCCCAAGGCTTTGGGACCCTGCACCCGCGTGGGAGACCCAGAAGAGGCTCTTGGCTTTGGATCGGCATAGCATTGGCCATTGCACTCACTTGGGGAGTGAATCATCAGACAGAAGATCTTCCTCTCTGTCTTTCCTCTCTGTATATCCGCCTTTCCAATAAAAAAATAATAAAACTAAATCTTTAAAAAAAAATAAATACATAATAAAATTAATGATAACACAATCTTGAATCATAGAAAATGCATTTTAAACTAGTGTGAGCAGGGGTTTGTAATGGAGGGATGCAGCTTTGTCATTACCCGAGATATTCTGTCGCCACTAACTTACAGTTTTCCCTCACATATCCCTCTTAATAGAATATAATTGACAAGAGACAGAACACTGCAGTTGGCAGCATCCTTCTTGGTGGCACATAAAATGATAGGATAGTCCCCAACCAATGACAATAATATAATACTGTGTTAAACCAGAAAAGCATGTTTTAGCTGTCATGGTGTTTTCATGTAGACTATCCTACTTTTTCTTCACAAAAATCTCTGGGCTATATGACAAATCCCAAGAAGTTGCCATCCCCAGTTTACTGATAATGCTCAGCCTTGAACTTGGAGCTCAGGAATCCATACAGTTCTACTCATTGTATCAGAGTCTTAGCAGTGCCAGATCAGAAGCATAAACAGTGAGTGGTCTAGCCACCACCAAATATGGCTGTCTCTGCCATTTCCAAGAACTTTCAATAAAATTGGTGCAGGGCAAGGGAAAGAGATAATTGGTAGCATGTAGAAATTAGTCCCTACACTTTAGAAAGCCCACCTGTTTGGTAAGCAGCTTAGGCACGCATCCACTAGTGTGGCAAAACCTCACTTTTGTTAAACCGCAGCACAAGATGTGAGAATGGTGAGTCTTGGCCAGTGGCAGACATCGCTACTAGGTCATCTCCTTGATCTCCTTCCCATTGACTCTGAGTATCCATTTGACAGAACAGTCCAGAAGGTTGCTGCCAAGGCCACACAGCACATGAGATAGAACACTGTACTGAGACCTGAGCTTCAGCAAAGATGCAACCTCCCTTTCCTAGCCTGTTTCCCTCCACTTGACTCTCCCATGCCGAAGGGAGCCACTTACTCCCTCCAAATGTAAGCTCCAATATTCACTCATCTTCAAGAAAATGCTAAATTTCTCTCCCGTGTGTTCACTGGGCCTCTCACAACCCACTAAAACCACAATTTTTCTCCATCATCAGTGACCCAGGCAAGCACTAGATTGAAGTGACATTCTCTCGTGTGTCACTTTTGCACTTGATGTGAATATGCCCCCACATCACTAGTGTGCAAATAACATCAGGTTTAATTACTTTTCCACAATTACTATTATGCAAATATTCACTAAGGAACATGTCTCCGGATATGTGGGCATCAGAACAAGGCCACTAACATAGCAGTAGAGAGCAAGGGATCCTGCAACCAGAATGGCAAGGTTCAAATCCTCCTCTACTTCTTACCAACCATGTGCTCTCCAACAAGAGACTTTTTGCCATCAGTACTGTCATCATGGAAAATATCTCAGATGGACTTTAGGGGATTTATTTAAACAATGTACATAAAGAACATAGCACCAGGCCCAGCGCAGTAACTTAGTGGTTAAGTCCTTGCCTTGAATGTGCCAGGATCCCATGTGGATGTCAGTTCTAATACCGGCAGCCCCACTTCCCATCCAGCTCCCTGCTTGTGGCCTGGAAGGCAGTCTAGGACAGCTCAAAGCCTTGGGACCCTGCACCCACAAGAGAGAGCCAGAAGAAGCTCCAGGCTCCTGGCTTCAGATCAGCTCAGCTCTGGCCATCACAGCCACTTGGGATATGAATCATCAGATGGAAGATCTTTCTCTGTCTCTCCTTGTCTCTGTATATCTGACTTTCAAATGAAATAGGTAAATAAATAAATCTTTGAAAAAAAAAACATAGCACCTGACACTTTAAAAAGCTCAATAAATATCATTTATTCTTACTGTTATTATTTGGCTTCATTCCTCTTCTGTGTTGGATCCTGCAGGGATCTGAGGACTTCAACAGCAGCAAAAAATAAGAGGTGAGTCCAGATCAGCATCCTTGGCAATCATCACCATCACCATGGTCCTTCCTACTCCACAGTGCCATAGATGCTCCTCTACCACCAGGTGAGTCCTGGTGCTGGGGTGGTGGGGGAGGCTCAAGCAGCGCAGACCACAGGACTCTGCAACCATAGCTCCCTTTCCAGCCCACAGCAGGGAAGCATGGGAGCCTAATCACCCACCCAGACACTCCTGGGATTCCCTTTCATAAGTCATGCTCCTGACCCGGGAGGGAAAGCAATATGGGGGATGGGGCAGGAAGTGGGGCAACATTTCCTGCCCTCATACACCGGTCCTAGCCCATTGGTCCCTGCCATCTACCATAGTGTCTGCCCAAGCTCCAGCCATGATTTCCCTGCCCAAGCAAGTCTCATGTGTAAGTCCCCGATGAGCCTGAATGGTGATGACGCTGTGGTTAAATGTTTTAGAGGTTCATAGGAAAAAAATGACAGTTTGATAATGCTGGGCCTCCTACCACAGCAGAAATAAATATTTCATTTGGTTATCTTGACACTTCTGAGGCCCAGTTTGAATGAATGTGTTTCTCTCTATTACTAGACAGTAAGATCCCTATGGGTCATACCCATGGCAGAATCATCCCAACTTTGCTAGTTGGATGTACTAAAGAATCTTTACTCCAAGAATATTTGCAGCAAAGAATATCTGGGTGAGGAGAGGGGTGGATATCCTATTTCCCCTTACTCTATGGGCCATGTGCACTGTCCATGGTGGGGCCAGCCACATTCCCTCGTGTCCCTCTCACTAAACTGAAATCCCAGGAGCATCACTTGTCCTCAGTCACCCGCCCCTTCCACAGCTCAACTTAATGAGCAAATAAGGAAAGAAAATTAAAGCAAAAAAAATTAAACAGCTTTAGCTAAAATCAATACAATTCTATAAAGCTCTGGGCTGTGGTATTGAGTGAGTGTCGAGTAATCCCCTGCATACTGCATGTTAAGTTAACTTGTAAGAGAAATATGCTGCCGCTTCGGCTCACACCTTCTCCTTCATTGTGAATGGGGAAGCAGGGAACACAAATTAAAATAATGTTGATTTAGTTTTTCAAGGGAGTGCCCAGGAGCATTTTCTGCATGGCCATCTGAAAAGCCCAGCCTGGCTGCACAACGCCTCTCTCTGCACGATACAAAGAGAATATTTGATCCCCAGAGCTCAGCCACTGGTGGGTTTTTATTTTGTTTTTGGTTTTTATTTCTTTTATGCTTTCCTTTGGAGTTCAAAATTTTAAATGCTCACTTGAAAATTCCTTTTTTTCAGCCAAAGTTCTCTGCTGTACTGCAGCATGATTCCAAGGAATCATTGGGGCTATCTCCCAGGGGTATGGGATCCAGATCCACTACACGCAGGGAGCAAGTGGGGCAAGCCAGCTGCATTTACGATAGCACCAGGGAAATCGCTGTGCCTCCTCTTTGGTTTGGGGTCTCCTGGAGGATGGAGAACCCCAAAATATTCACCGTTAGTTTTGCTCCTGACACAGCAGCCATCCCTTCTTGAGGCCTGCAAACATTAAAGTTAAATTGCAACTGGGGACAGGCACCTAGCAGAGTCCTTGAAGCTCATAAGATGAGTTCTTATGAAAGAGAGTCAGTCAAGGTCCTGGTAAAGATAGCCAGGACTTGGCTTCAGGGTGAGCTGGGTGCAAGCTTGCACTTCAGTGATTCTGGCTACACAACCTTAACCAAGTTCATTAACCCCTCAAACTTCAGCTTCCCATCCTTAGAGTGCAATTGAGGATTCAGTGAAATGAAGCAGGCACGGCCTTACACACAGTGAATGCTCAGGAAATATTGGCTTGCTTCTAAAAAGATGACCCCTACAATCTGGAAACTGACAATGATACAAGGTTGGCAGACCGAGTTCTGAATTCATCATGAACCTCTGGCACACTATACATTGACCAGCAGTGTTCAGTGACTGAATTAAAGAATGGCCAGCACAACAGAGCCAATTCTTTACTATTACAACTTTTCATTTTGCAAAATTAATTCATGTTCAACTCATAATGCTTAAAATAGTAGTAAATCAAAAAGAAGGAAATAAAAATCATCCAGAATCTTGTCCTTTAGAAGCAGCTGTCATTATCATGGTGGTTTATAGTTTTCTGGCTATTTGTCAACACATGCACAGGGATACAAATATCTCTTAAAGCAAACTGAGACCATTCTGAAATATTTTCTGTGTGATCTATTTTGCTTTTGAACAATAGCCATGAAGATCTTCTCAAATCATCCATTGCTCCACTAAGTGAGTTTTGCATTGATTCAATATATACTAATTTCCTGTTTTATTTTTAAAAGGCCCCTTCATGGAAATTCAGGCTCTTTTCAATGTGCCCCCTTTGAAGAACGATTCAGACATCTACCCATAGAGGAATTTAGACATCTAGCTTTAGCTCTAGATCGGAATACTCCCTATAAAGAAATCTCTGCATACGGGACCACAGGATTCAAAACTCAAGACTAATCTTGGTAGAAAGAGAGATGTAAATAACAACATCATTCAAGCAATCCTTATACACACCAGGACCTGCCCGCCCTTCCAAAGCAAATAGGGCCCTGTTCCCAGGCTCGGCTGCAGGTTGAGAACTAGCGCTGACCCCAGGAGTGGCCAGGGCTGGCTGGCCCACTCTGGACAGCGGTGAAGAGAGGAACCGGGCCAGAATGCTGGCTAGTGTCATCACCTATGGCTGTTTGACCCCAGGCAAGGATTTTCCTGACAAGCAGGCTCTGAGAACTCTGTAAAATAATGATCCTTTTCTATCTTTTGTGGGGGCCAGGGGTGGAGGCTGTTGTGAGGATCAAATGGAAGGTTAGCTGAGAGAATGCTGTGCAAAACAGCAGTCCAAATGGGGAGGAGCTGCTCTGGGGGCAGCTCGGGGGAAATTGAACAGTTTCTCCAGACCTCCAGGGACTCTCTTCTCAGTGTGTGGCTTCAAGCTTTTGTTTGAAATGATGTGTATTCCCAGAACATCAGACACACCCGCAGTCAAATGTAAGTACAAAACACTTCCAAGCCCAGGGTGCTGGGAAGCGTGGTCCCTCTCTGTTCCGGGTGATTCACCCTGGGGCTGCTCTCCTGCCACCCAGGCAATCATCAGCCTGTTACACAGAAGGTAAATTACATTTAGTGCTCTGGCCGCCTCGCCCGCCAACCACCTGCAACCCTCACCCACCTCACACAGTGGTCCCTGGTGGAGTCAGAAAGAAGGCAAACAGATACAGGCACCATTACTGATGTACTCAAGTCTTTCAGGACACTCGGGGATATTTCCTAACACCAAGCATTGAGAGAGCATCAGAACAGGTGCTGAAGGCTGTGATGCCTCTTTGCTGCCAGAGCCCTTTCCCTCGATCAACATCAGCTACCATGAATTCTCCAGGACATAGATTTGTGGTGGGGGTGCTAGGAGGTGGCCGGAGAACCTAAGACCAGCACAGCAGAGCACAGTCGATACCTCCTGTGGTTGCCAGTAAGGTTTGGGTTTGGATTGCATCCCAACCTGGATCTGAAGAATTCTGC
The DNA here is from genome assembly GCF_017591425.1 of Ochotona curzoniae. Taxonomy (NCBI): domain Eukaryota; kingdom Metazoa; phylum Chordata; class Mammalia; order Lagomorpha; family Ochotonidae; genus Ochotona; species Ochotona curzoniae. The sequence continues at coordinate 45,223,222 of NW_024467106.1, read as the reverse complement.
TTTTCTAACCTATCTGGAATGCAGTGAGGGCACAGGGGACTGCTGACTGGGGAAAAAAATGCACTATGGGACAAGCACTGTGGCTTAGAACGCTAAGCTTCTACCTGCACACTGGTGCCAGTTTGTGTCCTAGCTGCTTTACTTCCAAGCCAGCTCTCTGCTTGTGGTCTAGAAAAGCAGCAAAGAATGACCAAAGTCCCATGGGCCCCTGGTTCCATGTGGGAAAGCTGAAAGAAGCTCCAGTCTCCTGGATCCAGCTCAGCTCAGCTCTGGCCATTGTGGCCATTTGAGGAATGAGCCAACAAATGAAAGATACTTCTTTCTGTTGCTTCTCTTTTTGTGACTCAAATAAAAATACATAAATCTTTTTTAAAAGCCACCAACGCACAGCAGGGAAAGACTTGTTGGATGTTGTGGACAGGGCCGGGTGTCAGGGAATCAAAGGCCAGAGAGGCAGTATTTGGCCTGCAAAGCATTTGAAAGCTCCTGCCTGGCAGTCAGAAAAGTCAGATCTGAACTTGAACTTGCCCATTTGCTCTGTGTGTATGTGTCTGTGTATGTGGCACCTTGTGCAAGTTAGTGACATGCTAAATCTCCAAAGGCTGGGGATGCAGAAATTTACCTGTCAGAGCTGTGGTGAGAACAGAATGAGATCATGTCAATATAACTGAATACACTGCAGCCACAGCCTTCTCCCCAACGGCAGCCTGTCGCACACTCCCCAACCACAGCCTGCTCCCAGGTTGGCATCTCACACTGAGTACAGAACAGTTACAGCCACACTGGGGCCTTAGCACAGCCTCATTCTCAAAATTTAAATCATTCTACAAGTAAGGATCAGTGTCTCATCCAGTTCAAGCACTCCCTCCCTTCAATGCCAGCCTCTGTGAGAAGCTGGCTATTGGTAAAGGGGGGGGGCTCCCATTTATCCTCAGAACCCCTCCTCAATTTCTTCTGGCTCCAGGGCTGTAGCAGGAAGAGGGAAGTGTGGTGAAAGGCAGTCCCAGCCTGCTCAGGTTACCCTGACAAAGTACCGCCAACCTGGAGCCTTGTAGCAATTCAATTTGCTTCTCCCAGTTCTGGAGGCTGGGAAGTCCAAGACTGATGTGCCAAGAGATTCATTGGGTGCTGAGGGCCCTGCCTATGGCTCCTTGCTATGCCATCACATGACAAAGAAAGGACAAGGCAGCTGCCTTGGGCCCTAATCCCATCCCCAGGCAAAGTGTTCAGCACTTAATTGCCTCCAGCTTGTCATACTGTCACAGTGCAGATTCACTTCCAACTTCAGAATGGATCAGGTGGTGGGGGCGTGGTGGGGAGGTTGCAGACTTTCAGAACGCAAAAGGAACTAAGCCTCTTCATGAGGGCGTGGTCCCCCTAACGCAGTCACCCAACCACGACTCTTCCTCCAAATGGCAAATGTTAGGCTGAGGTTTCAACATAGGAAACTGACAGAAAAGGCCCAAATATTCACTCAATAGCAAGAACACAAAAGTCTGTAGACTTAGCAGTTACGGTTGAGAGCTGCCTGTTGGACAATCTCCAAAACTGCCATAGGTCCTCCAGGGGCATCTTCAGTGCCTTCTTCCATCCCACCCTCAGCCCTATCTTCCTTGGAGACCCAACACCCTGGAAAGGTCACCCCCCCAGGCACAGTCCTATCCAGGAGGCAGCACTCCTAAGATGGCCCGAGGTCCAATTACCTTAGAAAACTCAGCATCTTCACTCTTCACACCATGCAAGTGTGCCCGAACCTGCCTTATCTTTTCTCCTTCTTCCTTCTTTGGATTTCTGCAGTCCAGGTCCCTCCAATGAACCAGTGTTCCATGTTAAATTTACCAAGAATACCCTCAGTATGTCCAGAACCATGTAGCCCAGGAAGAGTCTAGGGAGTTCTTTAGCTCAATCATCCATCTGAAGGATGGGGGGACTACTTCCCAATCTTGCTCCAGCAAATAATCTCAAACCTAAACTTCCCCTACTAGGAAATCTATGTTCCTCCTCCAGGCATCTGATTCTCTTTCAAGATGTTTGTGGCTCATTCTGATTATGTCAAGGACAGCTATATTTTTAGACCTATACATTAAGCTGGGGAAGAATGCTGTATATGAAGCTAACAGGTCCATAGGTAATGGCCATCGACTTTTCACAGATTCCCTATAAGGTGAATGATGTCATCACCCCATTTTACAAATGAGTAAATCTAAATACAGAGGTTGAGGAACTTGACCAAAATCACACATCTGGGAAGTAGTATGGTCAGGATTTGAACTCAGGCTGTCTGACTCTAGCTTTGTAACCTAATCACAAATCCCTAGTGCCTTTCATGCTTTTTTTTTTTAAGATTGATTTTATTGGACAGATAGACAGAGAGGAGGAGAAGCAGAGAGGAAGATCTTCCTGAAGCCAAGAACCAGGAGCCTCTTCCAGGTCTCCCACATGGGTGCAAGGTCCCAAAGACTTAGGCCATCTTCAACTGCTTTCCCAGGCCACAAGCAAGAAGCTGGATGGGAAGCAGGGCTGCCAGGATTAGAAACAGCGCCCATATGGGATCCTGGTGCATTCAAGGTGAAGACTTTAGCTGCTAGGCTATCATACTGTGCCACCTGTCACTGTTTTACTTAGGTTGGAGATGAAAGATAGATTATAGCTCAAGAAAAAAATCCAGTCATCTGTTAGATACATGTTGTAAATGTATCTAGCATCAGTTTTTAGAATATAGGAGTATTTATTGCTCATTACTTTCAGCTTTAGGGCAACCGTAACTCCATAGACAACAGGCAAAATCCTGTTAAATATACTGTAGCATATATGAACCCGTCAGTACTTTGCCAACCATTCCTTAACAGCAACTAGAAGTCTCAAGGCTAGGGAGATCATGGGTTGAAAGGATGAAAAACAGCAAGTAAACAGATCATTGAACAACATGGGGACTCTTATCAAGCCTCTGCTAGCTTCTTGCTTGCCGATACCTCACTGGCCAAGCACTTTCTGTGGCCAAGTCCACACCATGCCACAGGAAGCATGGACACCAGTGGGCAGTCTGTCACTAAAGTCTTCTCAGGCTGTCTCATCTGCCTAGGCAGCAGGATCATCTCTGTTCCTAGCACTTTTCTGGAAGCCTCAACTGAGCAAGTGACTCTGGAAGAGAAGTGCCCTAATCATGAGGCAAGGGGCAAGCACTTTCTTTGACCAAGTTAGGAATTCACTTTCATATCACCCACATGGTCTTAATTTTAAGAAGCACAAAGCGTATATTCCTATTTCAAAAATAATCCCACTCTCAGCCATCTTTCCTTTATAGCTCCATTCTCTGAAGGGAAATAAATGTGTATCTAATTGAAACAGAGAAATGTTCTGTTAATGTGAATTGGAGCCCTACTGTGCAGGATTTGATGTGTAATGGACGATTATAACAATGTGTCTGAATCTTTTACTAGCCTGGAAAACATTTGGGAGGTCAATTTTTGGAGTTAAGTCAAATGGGTTAGAGCAAAGTTTCAGAGCATAACGGAATTTTTTCCCTGTAGGAGTGTCCAGAGCCTTCTAGAAGCTATGAAGGGAAGTGTTCAGAAGAGAGCAGGAAGAGGAACCAGTAGAGTCCTCTGGGTGGGCTCCCAGGGACTAGGGGCTGGGCTGATTGCCTGGACATATTCCCAAGCAAAGTCCTCTGCCTTCAGCTCTCCTCCTCATTGACTCTGAAGACAGATTTTCCTCTTTCTCTTTTGTCAATTGGTTCTTTCTTTCTTTCTCTGGTGTTGCTCAGATTTTTGGAACTTAACAGCCAAGAAGAAATTCCTCTGTTCTCTGTTTTCTCCTATCACATTGTCTCCCCAAAGCAATAAATATTGAATGACTGAGCTAATTGAAAGTGGCAACAGGCCAGAAAAATTAGAGTGTGGGGAGGAAAGGATTCTGTCAACATTTCCAAAAATTCTTGTCTCATCATGTAAGTATGTATAACCAGACCTGTGAAAATTATATTGGTCTCATCCCATTAGGTGAGTTCAACTAGGCCTAACAAACCCCTGTATTGTCTTGGTACATTCAAGAACCTCTCCAGTTATTTTTATGGAGAGAGTAGGCTGAGCAAGAGCTACCTGATTTTGTAGTCAAGATTCTGGCATCCAGAATGGGAAAAATAAAGTAAATAATTCCTGTCCCAAACAGACTTTCTCTGTTGGCAATCGCACCTCTTATAGAAAGATAGGAAGTGACATGACCGGAATTGTATTTTTGGAAGATTAATCTGGCAGCAACATACAAGCCAGATTGAAGTTGGGGGATCTAATAATAATACTCATGAGTTAGAATCGTCTTGGCAGTGACCCTGTGCTAGACACTCAATGTGATCACTTCCATTTCATTCTCACATACCTGTGAGCTAAGGTATTGTTTTCCATATTGTGCAGATAAGAAAATTGAAATCCAAGTGATCCAGGCATTTGCCCAAGGGTTCAATGGCAAATAAGTGGTAGAGTTGAGATCAAATTCAGATCCATCTGACTCTGAATCCCCTGCTTCTGTCTGCTCAGAGGCTATTACAACTGCACAGATAAGATATAATCAAGGCCAGAACCAGTGCACAGAGGCAAATATAGCAAAGAAAACAGCAGACTGAAGGCTTGCTTTTGAGGAGGAAGCGGGAGGACCTAATGCTGACCTGAAATTGGGACAGACTGAGGCAAGGCATTTCTGAGTCCTTGCCTGAACCCACAGCAAATATTGAACTGAATGGGTCTTGAGCCTGAAGAGAAGCAATGACAGCAGAGACATCCAGTTTTAGTGTTGATAAATTATTGCATGGGTTTGCTTAGATAATTGATGATTTTTACACATTTACTAAGTTAAAAGAAAGAACCATTACTTCTTCATTTAAATCCAATCCATCACTTCTGTATGCCTTCATTCAACAGGCCTTATGGCACAGAGATAGACACGGTACAACACTAGCATCCTTCTCTAACCTGGTCAGGAAATGAGGCAGGACCAGTGTGTGCTTCACACTCAGCATGCACTTGGAGCTGATCATGGTGACAGTGTCACCAAAGCTGACTTCTCTCTTTCATCATGCCACAATAATGGTCCACTTAGCCCAAATCCTGTCCCTATGGCAGTTGAACAATTTCAAACCACTAGGTCCCAATTCTGAGAGTATACAACTGGAGGAATTGTCTTGCTTCAGCTGTCCTAGTATAATACCATTTCTATAATAGATACGCAGAAAATACTTTGAGAGTACCCACATAGATGATCTGGCCTTAGTTGGAGTCTAAGACATGTCCTTCCAGGGGTTGGTGCCTGACCAATGATGGCAACTAGTCTATCCCATTCAACTTACATTGACAGCAATGTTCCGCTTCTTCCTGCCAACTTAATTCACTCTGACCCCATTCAATAGCCTTTCTTTCATCCATAAGCTCTCAGTTTCTCTTAACATTCTCTTGCCATTCAATCCATATATCTTCTGATGTGAAGTGGAGTCTTCTAGTGAGATCTAGAGACTAAAAGCAAGGATTACATGCTTTTGCCAGCAATGAATGGAGAAGAGAGCGAGTTAAGACGTTCCTAGGGCCAGGAAGTTCAAATTTGTGCATTCACATGTACACTCCAAAGTCCTCAAAACAAAGGCCACATTTTCCCATTATACTGTTAAATAGAAAATTTAAGACTTTCATAAGAAAAAAGAAATAAAAGCTAGAAAGTCCTTAATTTTGCTACCATTAGCTAAGAAAAAGACCAGTCAAGGCAAACATGCCCAGAGTCCGCAGGAGGTGATTAAGCAGCCTTGCCCCTGTCCTCGGGGAGGTCATTACCTTGAAGAGTGCAGCAGCCTCTGCAGCTTCTGTTAATGGGATATATTGACCACATACATTTTCAAAATCCTTTTTTTAAGGACAAGCTATGTTCCCCACCCCCCAAGCCACCAAGCTCTATACCACACACCCAATATTGGTGGTCACGGTTATGACCTAGGTGTTTCACAGCACGTTTATTCCTAGACTCATCCTTAACTTCACGATGGTAGACAGTGAGAGTCACCTTGAATGGATCAACCATTCACAGATGGTGATCCCTTGAGTGTTAGGGACTTCAAAAAAGACCACAGACCAAGGACCTTATAAGGCATCATTAGCTTTGGATGACCCCAGAGACACTGTGTCTGGAGGACACTCCAGTTCTGGTTACAGGCTACTTGGCAGCTAAGGAAAATATTATTTGTCGGGAGTGTCTGTTTCCTCCTCCAAAATATATGTACTTAGTGAAATAATGCAGAACAGTAATCGGGATGCTTGTTTTGTGTCAGGCACAGTTGCAAGCATTTACATGCATTCATCATTTAATCCTTCCAATACATCTCTGTTGTGAATAGTATTGTTCTCATTTTCCATCGGAAGAAGCAGGCAAATTTTCCCAAGGTTCCCCAGCTCATATCCGGTAACTGAGCCAATCATTAATGTGTGAAACCATGAGCAGAGAGAGGCTACTGCTCTAAAAGGTTTGAAATTTAAGAGAATGTTAGGTTTGAGAGGATGACAGGGGAATGATATCTGTGACTTATCCCTGTCAATGAAGACTGGAAAAATCAGGGATCACCCCGTGAAAGGGCAAAATAAAATCTTACTCTTGTTTTTTATCTTTTCCTCTACATATTAGTATTGTGTCTTTAGGCGTTTGCCAGTGTGGTTTGTGTGTATATGTTTATATGTTTACATGACTGTGGATGCTTAGCTAACGCAGGAACAGGGGATTACTTTTCTATTAACTTGGGTCTCTCTGTCTTCACCACCTCTTTCCTCTCAGCCTTTGAACATACATACACGTGACTGGGGCCTTAGAGGGAAAACTGTCCTCTCCCCAAGGACCCAGTCTGGTAGCAGCCCATTTCTTTTGCACTGATGTAGCTCCATTCTATCTGAGTTGTACTTGTGGGGCTCACATTCCAACTTGTTTGAGTGGGAAGATTCTACCATTTCATAAAAGCCTTCATGCCAAATGTGGATGGAGATTATTCCAACTTTTACCAAATAGCATGTCTGAAGTACCAGACAACAGATAGTTGGAGGTAATAGCCTATGATAGAGACTTCGAGAAAATAGACACCTTCACCTTTCCAGCAGTCATCCAGGGGATGCTTATCATGTGCTAAGATTCATAGTCATCATGTGGAGCAGGATTGGGCCCAGCAGTAGACATGTGGTAGTGTCTTAATATACTGCTTGGGAAACAAGCTCTGGTTCCTGATTCCAGCTCACTGCTCATTTGCGTCTTAGGAGAGAGCCAGTGTTGGACTCTGGCACCTAGCTGGGAGATCCAGATTGGATTCCAGGCTCCTAGCTTCGACCTAGCTCAACTCTGCTTATTGCAGGCATCTGGGAAGTGAATCAATGGATGGAACAACTCTCTCTGCCTGACTCGATCTATTTCTGTCTAATCTCCTTACTTTTCAAATATATTTTTTAAAACAAAATATTTATTATGCTTTAAAATTGCCATGTCCCTGTCCTCCTCTCCAGAAATTTTCAACCTAGTGGGAGGACAAGCACATGAAGGACCACAGGTGAGGCAGAGAACAATAGGCACTGGAAAAACACACAGGAAGGGCACCAGAGCCTCCCATGCAGTAAAGCAGCCCTGAAACCACTGGAACTCCTGGTATAATCATTTCCTTTTTCAGCCACTTTGCTAGAATTAACTGCATAGCCAACTTCACTGAAAACTTCTAGAAGTTTCCACTCTAACTTTTGCAGGATTGGCCCAATTTTTTATCCTCTTTCCCTAATGCTAAAGCAAAGAGTAAAGGTCTGAAATCAGGTCTTTAATTTACATTTTCCTCCTCCATGTGCTGGATTCAACACTATGGGTATGCATGGCCTGCAATACAACACTCAATGGTCCCCAAGGGTCATTCTCCAGATCAGGCAATGAAAAGGGTGGGGCTCAGAACCATCCCTTCATCCTTGGCTCTAGCTTGAATACACTGACCTGATGGGCTATAGGCCTCCGCTCTGAAAGCACCCATAAGGATGAGGTAAGTCTCTCCTTTGCAGCTCCGCTCACAAGCATCAGAGGCTTCCTCTTTGCTGGTCCCAGAGAACTGAGTTCTTTCCAGGAAAAGTTTTCTTTGCAGACTTAGAAAGTAGAAAACTTTGGACCTTCTGAGAACACATTAAAATTCAACTCCCTCTGGTGATGGGGCTGAGCCCAGCTAGGGTGTATTTCTTTCAACCAAATGGCACAGAGAGTTGGTTGAATGAAGATAGAGGAAACTGCTTAGCTTGCTCGCCTGAAGGTATCCCCAAGCCCTCCCTCCCCGTAACCGAGAGCAGTTCATTTCCAACAAAATATGAACTGGGAAAGAGTGTTGGACACACATGGTAATGAAAATCCATGATTCAACTGTGTGTTCATAATTATTTCATAAATAAATGGCTTTTGGAGAGGCGCATCTGTCTCTGGCCACCGAGGGTACGTCTTTCATTAATGCATGCCGGCCTCCATGAAGCTGGCTGGAGAGCTCCACTCACGGCCCTCCGCTCCTCTCCATCACTGTCCACCAAGAGGTTTTTGTGGTCCAGAAAGAGCTGCAAGCCCCACACTTCTGCTCAAGACTGATGGCTCGTCAATAACATTAGCCAGCATTACGGGCCGCATCGGGGTAAGCAGAATCAATACAGTCGAGGAAAAAGTCTAATAAGTTGACGTGGCCATCCTCAGCTGGGCTCACATTACAAGAAATGAGTTTTCTTAAGGAATCAGCATCAGGGTTGCTTCGGTGCCCCACACCCAGAAGTCCTGACTAAGATTTATAGCTTTGTGTTTAGGTGGTGGAGCAAGGTCGCCCAGACAGAGCAAAATGGTAACTGGGGTTAACTGCAAAATGAATGGGGAGTTCAGGCCACCCTGCTGACAGCCAGCCAACCAGCCAGCTAGGTGCAGGGTTGGGGAGCTGTGTGGACTAGCCTTCGCATGAGCTGGTCACCCCTCATTGCTGGCGACACCCAGTCCTGCTCCCTGGTGAGGGTGCTGCCACACTCTGGGTGCCAGTCTCTTCTTCCAGGGGACTGCATGGCACCCATAGCCTGCCTCTGTCCCCTAGCAGTGGCTTTCCAGATGCCTTTTTCTCTCCTTTCAGCCAGTGTCACCACAGCCTGAGAAGGGCGCGAGATGCTGCAGAAAATTGACTTTCACAACCTGACTGCCCATCTGTCCCTTTTAGCCCGCTCATCCCAGGGCTGTCTTGCTTCACCACACGAGCAGGGACACATTGGCCTGAGCCTTGGTCAGTTCTGAGGGATGGAAGCAAGGCATGCCCCTCTGCAGATTGCGCTCTGCTTCTTAGAAGATGAGCACCACATCTCAAGCCTCCTCAAGAACCCAAGTCCTCCTGGAGAAGACTCACCTGCTTATCCTCATCTTTACTTCTCAAGAGCTCACACAAGTCTTTCCACAGCATTTCCACAGTAAAGATCAAGGGCATGGGTGAATAGTATAGGTGACCCAAAGGACTAAGACAGGCCTTTGTCTCCAAACTACTGCTGGAGGAAAAGGCAGGCTTAGGCAAATGCAAAAAAAAAAGTTATTAGGGCCCGGTGTAATGGCTCAGTTGGTTAATCCTCCTCTTACAAGTTCTGGGATCTCATATGGGTGCCGGTTCATGTCCTGGCTGTACTACTTTCCTTTCAGGTCCCTGCTTGTGACTTGGGAACACAGTTGAGGACAGCCCAAAGCCTTGGGACCCTGCAGCCACATGGGAGACCCAGAAAATGCTCCTGGCTCCTGGCCTCTGATTGGCTCAGCTCCAGTCATTGCAGCCATTTGGGGAGTGAAGTAGCAGATGGAAGATCTTCCTCTCTGTCTCTTCTCTCCATAAATCTGCCTTTCCAATAAAAATAAATACATCTTTGAAAAATGCTTTTGGCCAGTCAGTCAGGCTCACTGACTCAGCTACAAATGCAGCAAACAAACTGAGGACCTAACATGTGCCTGGCACTACTCACAGTACTGGGCTATAACAGTAACCAGAAATAGACCACACTACTGCCCTCAGGGAGCTAACACACTTGTAGTAGGGGTGGGGAGAGCAAGCACTGAACAGGTGAACGGATAATTTCAAGCAAACATTGTGACGAAAAATCATCCACACAGCTTAAGGTAAAGGATCTGCAAGTGTATTAAACAGAGTTGGTCAGCCAAGGCCTCAGTGAGGTGGCACAACAGGGCAAAAACATTAGTATAAGTAGAGGAAGCAAAGTACAGAGGTCTTCAGCAAGCCTACCATTAGTGTTTTCAAGGGCAAGCCAGAGACCAAGCTCACTGGGCTGTGCCAGGCAAGAGAATGGCAGGAGCCAGAGCCCAGCATCCATTGGGCCTCACAGGCAAGAAGGACTGTGAATTTTATTCTGTGTGAGGAGAAAGGCTCTAGAGGGTTTTGAGTAGGAGATTAATGTGCACATGTTGACATTTATCAACATCCCTCTAAGGGAAGGTGTTTGGCAGGGTAGTTGTGATACCATCTGGGACATTTCTCACTTTGACATGTTGAGTTCATTCCCTATCTCTATCTCCTGAGCTCAGCTTTCTGTTGATATAGACCCTTAGAGGCAGGAGAAAATGGCCCAAGTCATGTGCGAGACTGGAATTGAATTACCAGCTCCTGGTCTTAGTTCTGATCTGTCACAGACTGACTGGTTGTAGGTATTTCAGGGTGACCCAGCAGATGAGTTCTCTCTCTCTCTCTCTCTCTCTCTCTCTCTCTCTCTCTCTTTTAAGCCCTCCCACTTACCATCATCCTAAATAGATTTAAATATAACAATGATGAGTCTGGGATGCAGAAGAGAGGGGTCAAAGTTAAGAACAGTGATTCAGCCTGAGTAGCTGAGGCAAGGTGGCTGCCTTTCCTCAGATGGGGAGCAGGCTTGGGCAGGTGAAACCAAGAACTCGTGTGAGATGATACTGAGTTTGAGAAACCTGTTAGTATGCAAGCAAAGAGTAGAAGCACTTGTGTGATCATGCATAGAAATCATAGGAAGTTCTAGACTGAAGAAACTAAATTTGAAGTCAGTCTCATGTTGATGATGATGATGATGATGTTTAATATCATAAGCCTAGAAAATATCACTTTCAGAGAAATTGTATTGCTTTGAGGTCCGCCAATGTTTAGATGGCAGAAATACACAGAATTCAGCCTGGAAAAAAGGAGGAAGACCATTAATAAGGTAATGAGAGTTTGAAAAAAGTGCTGTGACATTTCTTAGGCTGGTGATTCATCTGACCTAGGGATGAAAGAAGCTGAATATAAACCTTGAAAAATGAGATAATTTTGACAGTTGGCTGAGCATGCAAGGAAGAGCAGTTGTTGGGGAAAATGAGAGTGGGGCATGAGTAACAGAGGGAACAGCAAAAAGAAACAGGATGAGGGAAATGGTTGGGTCTGTCTAAGAATGGCACGAGGTTCAGATGGGCTGGCAAGACAGGCAACAGAAGCACCCAGAAGAGCAGTTTAGAGGCAGAACTTGATGAACATGAGTGATTGGATGCAGCAGATAAGTGATGGCACATAGCATCTAAACCATGTCAACAGCCACGGAAACATGGAGAAGCAGGATATCCCCAGCCTACTCATCAAGCACCCAGGAGCTAGATTCAAGCTAGAGTGCTTTCCAGTCCACAGTGAATAACACCCACTGTCCCCATTACGATGGTTTGCATATTATCTGGCTTCTGAACTCATACAAGACAGCAAATCTCAAATTCACACTCCAGATGCTGCAGGAACAACCCAATTGTGATTAGAGATGGGACTTCATCTTGTGTTAGACAATCTAAGCAAGGGTTGTTGTAAAAGCCCAGTGTTGGGCCCAACCTCTCTGTCGGCTTCCTGGATCACCAGGAAGTCTCTCCCTCAACAGTGCTCTCCCAGTGCATTTTACCATCTCATCAGAAGCCCCCATGGGGCTTTCTTATAGTGAACTTGAAATCCCAAAACTGTGAGCTAACAAACCTCTTGGCTTCATATTTTTCTCATGTATTTCATTATAGTAATGAAAGTATATTAGTAATATACCCACTGTCACCATTTTTAAAAATCACAATGGAAGGTGCTTATGTGAGTTTCCTAAAGTTGTGGCTCCTCTCCATGGTGCAATTAGACTTTGGCTGTGGAGATAGTTGTAGAAGAGAAGCAACAGTTCAGGCTGGGACATAGCTCAATCCAGAGGTGCCATCAGGATGTCAGAAGATGAACAACCAGGAGCCCTGTTGTCTCTTGCAGAGGCATGGGTACAGGTGCATACACGCTCTCATTACCGAGCTCAAGATGTAGCCCTTCTCTACCTCTTCCCACTATTCCATTATTTTACCCTCATTGTGCACAGGAAATTGAGCTGGAGGGGAGGAGAATACACAATGCTACCACTTGATCCCTACTGAACACCTCTGCCCTACGACTGAAGGACAAATCTATAATCTTCCAGACAAACAATCAAAGGCCACACAGGTTGCAAAGCACATCCGCCTGACACAAACTTAAACACTGAGACCAAATGGTGGAGAGCCAAGGGGCAGAACTATAATGAATTTGTTTAAAGCTTCTGGTGGTTTAGCAAACTGACACCAACTTGGTATCAGTTTGGCTGGAGGTTTTAGGTCACCATTCATTTGAACACTGAGTCATCCAAGTGAGAAAAACAAGAAACGTTTGAGAATTGCTGTTGGAGGCGAGCATATTAAATGAATGAGAAGGGCTGGATTGGGAGCATAATTTGCTTGCCTTTCCACAAGGGGAAAAAGAGCAGCCATGCATGATTCCTGAGCAGGTTACCTTGCTGCTTCTGCTTCCAAATGATTGGATTAACCGAAGCCTCAAAGCCATTTAACACTGAGTCAGGTTCTAAGCCACCTTTGACATTCCTCCCAGTCAGGAAAAGGAGTAAAACCGTGCCCCCAGAGAAGCAGAACTCCAGCATCTGGAAGGATTTTTGGATTCCTCCTACCTAGAAGATAAAGGAAACAGCCCATTCATCTGTCTAGGATCTGTTAAAATTTTGAGAGGCAAAATAAAGAGGGAAAGAGAACACAATATTTTTAATGCAACCATTTTTTGCTTTCAGGTGGTGAGAAAAAAATTCTCCATGAATGAGGTTTTGGCTGAGAGGCCACAGTGAGGCATTGTCTGAGTCTATAATGTGTTTGTCGGGTTAAGCTTATATGAGGAGGGGCTACTGTGTGCTGCATAATAAAAAGAAGGTGGATAGATTGTTCAGCTCAGTGTATGAAAAGTCTAGGTCAGTGAGATGGGTTCATGCCAAGAATGGAAGGAAAGGGTATCTTAGTTTGCTATTGCTGCTATAACAAATTACCTCCCTCTCCCCGCCCAGTTCCTTATAACAACCTCATTTGTTATCTCAGAGGCTTGCAAGTCAGAAGTCCTACAAGATCCAACCAAGCTCAAAATGGCAGGACTGTGCTCCTCAATGGACGCTCTGGATGAAAACCACCTTCCAGGCTCAGTGAGGTGTCAGCAGAGTCCAGTGCCCACAGGCTGTAGGAATCAGTCCTCAGCTGCTTGATCAGTCTCCACTTTTAGAGGAACATGTGTTTCTTTGCTCTAGTTCCTCTTACCTCACCTTCAAAGTCGGCTGAGCCCTTCTCATGCATCCATCCAAACTCTCTGATCCCTTATTCCTTCTCTATTCAGCCTTGCTCTTCTATTACACTGCTCTGAACCCAACTGGAGAAATTCGTCTGCCTTTTTTGTCTCAGGCGAGTAGATAGGACCCATCTGAATAACTGAAGTCCTCTGGTGCTTGCTTTCTCTCTCTTTCTCTCTTTTTCTCTTTCTCTCTCTCTCCTCTCTCCAGTTCAGCTCATCAGTACATTTAATTACACCCATAGAGCCCCTTCACAGTGGCACCTACAGTAGTGCTTGATGAAACAACCAGGGATAGGCATGTTGTGGGAGGACTGAGCAGGTGAGCTGAGCAGCAGCCACATCGCAATCCTTTGGATCCTAACAACAGAGCAAGCCTTGGGTTCAACACTGTCCCTGCCTATAACCAACAGATTTCAGGGGCAATGATTTCATTTTTTTTCCTTCCATTTTTAATTTAGAAACAATGATTTCTTATGTCCAGTGTTCTCCTGTTTGCTGTCATTCTCCTCTGCTATCCCCTTTTGTATAACAACAGCTTTGACAAACTAAGGAGGGACTGTGCCCATACATTGATGGAGGGCAGGGGAGCAGACATCTAATTAGGAAAGTAAGCCCTATTGAGTGCTATCCCAAACAGATAATCCTAAAATCTAGCTCATTAGCATCATCAAAATAATTCCCATTTAAAAAATGAAATTATAGAGTTAATCGAATTGTCCAAATTCATTTGCTAGTACCAGAGAAGTTGAAACTGGGTCACATGGTTACCATAGCTGCAAAGGAAACTGGGAAGCTGAGGGTCTAGCAAAGGTGAAAGAGGGTCTCCAAGGATCTGTAAGGCTTTTCAGAGGGTCTCTGAGGTGCCGTCTTTTCTAACTCTACATGACTCTGAATGGATTGATCTGAAACCACCCCATCTCACTACCCTGAAGAAAGAGATATATATGAGACTTCATTTGTTTTCTATTAAATCAGACATTAGAAAGATTTGCAAAAGTGCAAACAATGGCATACTAATTGGCTTTGTTGTTGTTATTTGCTTTTTTTGTTTGCTTTGGAAGCCATTGTTGTTTTATAAAACATACATTATCTATGCTAATGTGTTATAGGTTCATTGTTATCATATTAGGTAAAACAATTTTTCTTTTAATTTTAACTTTTCATGATACAATTCCAGATATTCAGGGATATTTCCCTTTACCTTCCTCAGTTACCTTCCCTCCACTTCCCCTTCCCGCCCCCATAATATTACAAAAGGATAGTCCTTCAGTGATAGTCCAAAGTCCGTCATTCTGCTATTTAAGTGTATCACAACATTGTAGGGTATAGACATTGTTAGAGTCCAGAGTCCTATAAATACTTTATTTCCACATTTAATTGTGATATATAAAGTTTCACTGTATATAATCCACATAGTTAAAAACTATTTGATGTCCTCGGAAGTATTTAAGGGTGTGAAAAGGTTCTGAAACCAATATCTTTGACTTACAATCAAAGGCGAAAAGCTACAATCTTTGGGCAAAATTCAGCTTACAACACTTTGTAGGTAAAGTTATAGATTTCTTAGAACATCATCAGGAACAGCTATTAATTTATTTATTAAATAATATATTAATTTATTGTGTTGCCTGCAAACATGTCTGCATTGTAATGATAAAGTTAGTAATATTACCAAACACTTATTGGTCACAAAGCCTAAAATATTTACTGCCTGGCCCTTGAACAAAAAAATAATTGCCAATCTTAAGATAATCACAAGTCAACCCCTAGGGCTGATTGCATTGCCATCTTGGTTTAAAAAAAAAAAATCAGTGGGCCTGGTGTAATATCCTGATGCCTAAATTCTTGCATTACATGTACTGGGATGCCATATGGCTGCAGTTCATATCCCGGCTGCTCCACTTCCCATCCAGCTCCCTGCTTATGGCCTGGGAGAGCAGCAGAGGATGGCCCAAAGCCTTGGGACCCTGCACCCACATGGGAAACCCAGAAGGAGCTCCTGATCCCTATCTTAGGATTGGCTGAGCTCTAGCCCTTGCAGCCACTTGAGGAATGAACCAGCAGATAGAGGATCTTTCTGTCTCTCCTTGTCTCTGTGAATCTGCCTTTTCCAATAAAATGAATAAGTCTTTAAAATAAGCACTCATGTTAATTTAAAATAAGAAATCAGTGGTTCTGTTAGCTGTGAGAAAGACACTCAATAGTGGGACTCCTGCAGCTGGCTTTGCCCGTAGAGAATGTATGGTGGTGATATTGACCACAACAGTAAATACACCTGTGCTCTAGTCTCAGTACCCACTACAGCATCTCACACAGTGCTAATTGGCAGGCAAATCCAAAACTGAATCCAAGGCTGAATCAAAAACCAAATGAAAACAGAAAATGCATGGATGTGAGCCCTTGCTCAAATGCTTGCAGATCCTATTGTCTCCTTTTTTTCCCTCACTGTTTTGGTTCTTGTCATGAAAAATGGGTTTGGGCTCAAGCGTCTGTGAGTTCCCTTCCAGCTTAGCATGCAGTTTCCTGAAACGAAGTCCCACTTCTGCAACCAGGAGTCTCTGCAACTTTGATGAATTATGAAGAAAGTTTCCCAGCTCACCCCTCCCAGGGTCATGAGGTACCCTTCTAGAAAGATTTTTGCAGCACTGAACTGATGAAACACCTGTCACCACACCAGGGCCCAGCTGTTTCCCCACTTGCAAGTGGGAACGGACTGTGTCTTAGAGACTCTAAAATACTAATGTGCCCTCTGACTATCTAAGCTGTCAGAGTGTATTTTAAATGGCTACTCTGCTCAAACCACATGGGCCCAGGGGAGTCTAACCTCTGCCCAATGTTGATAGTCAAAATATTTAACAACCAATATGGCCTACCCACTGACCAAGCAGAATGGCAGCCAGCCCCTAACAAGCATATGGCCATACTGACACCTCCAAGCTGCACAAGAGCCTGCCTCCATCAGTCCCCTGGACCTTGAAAATGAGCTTCTGTTTGTGCTCCTTACTTTGGGGATTGCTTAGGGTTACTTGCATCATGAAACCACCACTGTTTTCCAGATTCTTTGCAGCTCACACTGTAAGGTAAAAGCCATCCTTCCACAGCTTTGTCTCCTTGGCAATGTCCCGTGGTCACATCCTGAAGAAGCCTTTGGAGAAGATACAGCTATTCTAATTCTGTGCCTCCAATAGCAGGAACGTGGGCCATAGCCAGCAGGTGCACCCACAAAGAGGCTGGTGTGTCACTTGGAACAGGAGACATGGGTTGTCAGTGTGCCTCGTGGTCTTATGACCCCACGTGCAATGGAAAGTTTTGAGTATTGCCCATCCTGGGCAGTAGTCCCCAGTTATGCAATCAAACATGATGCAATCATATTGTTGATGTGTTTAAGATTTGTAGCCAGTTTACGCTAAAAAGAATATCCCAGTGTCATATTAGTGGGCTTGACTCTAGCAGTTGAAGGGCTTTAAAACAAGAACTGAGGCCTGAGAAGAAGAAGGAGCTCATCGTGGGGGTCGCAGTCTCGGCACATGCCCAAGTGCCCCCTGCTGCCACTCCAAGAGCCGCTCCTGTGGGCTCCAAGCTTCTCTAGTAGCTGTCGCAGTGATGTAAGTCAACTCTTCACAATAAATCTCAATCTGTATTTTAATATCCTCATGTCTACATCTGAATCCATATCTACCAACTACAATCACATATGTGCAAAATCATGAACAAAACAGGAAAGCTTCTGAGACAAGGTTTGCCAGTGTTTGCCCATTCCAAGGAACCTTCTCTCCTTGCAGGACTTCTACATCTGGCTCTTGGTTCACAAGGAAGTGCAGCCACTATGAAAGTCAATATGGACAGTGCTAAGACAACTAACAATTCATCTACCATATGATCCAGCAATCCTACTCCTGGGAATATAGATGAAGGAAGTGAATTCTGCATATAAGAAAGCAACCTACAACCCTGCATTTATAGCACCACATTCCACAATAACAAAGATACGCAAACAACCCATTTCTGTCGAAAGAGAAATGGATAAAGAAACTGTGGTATGTCTGCATCAAGGACTGCTACTTAGCCGTTAAAAAGAATGAAATTCTACCCTTTGCAACAAAATGATCGCAAATGGAGACCATTATGCTCAGTTAAATAGGCCAATCCAAAAGGAAATACAGCATATGTTCCCTCCAAAATAAAGCAAACTTCATGCAAAATACAAGATGAGCAGATATGTAGGTAAGCATGTATATGCATACATTCTCACAGATGAACTGTATAATAGAGACTAGCACACTGGGAAGTAAAGATACATTGCAATATTGGCAATAAGATATTAGACTTCCTATCATTGTCTATTCGTACAATGTCATGATGCACTTCAAAAGCAGAATTTTGGATCTGTGACTTACTGAAGGACTACACTATTGTAATAATATGGATCAAAGCAGGGGATGGGGGTGAAGAGGGAGGAAGGGGATGTAGAGGGGGGATCCCTATACCTATAAAACCATATCATGGAAAATAATACAAATTTAGATATAAAGAAACTGCATCTCATCTAGTCCTTGAACTTCTTATATCATCACATCTGTTATGCTAGGAAATTGCAAGCATGGACAAGCAGGGAATTCTAGGAGCACTTGACCAAGGCATTCATTTATCTTTTTATTCCTGCAGCCACATTCATGTGCCTGCTCTGGATCAAGCTGTGTGCAATATCCCAGGTACAGCACAGAGTGAAGTAAGTGGAACTCCTCCCTTCTGCTACTCATAGACCTGTGGAGGTGGTAGATAAATAACTGGCTTATTCCAGCAGAATTTATACAGACTGGGACCAGGCCAGAGCAGGCTTCTAAGGCAGCATGCAAGAGGGGCACCAGACACAAGCCACAGAGCTCAGGGAGAGCCCTGGGATGTGTGCATGCTTAAGGCAGGCCCTGAAGTCAGCCAGGCGAGGCTCAACTTCCCAGGGGAAGCACAGAGAGAGCCCAAAGGCCCCGAAAGAGTGTTCAAAGCCTACAAGGCAGCACAAAAGAGCCTGAGACAATCAAGGATCCTGAAGAAGGTCGATAAGACAGAAATGCACCCGTGCATAGTGGAGAGACTACACAAGATTAAGTCTCGCCTTTTGTAAACACTGTTAAGGAGCCTTAGACTTTATCCTAAGTGGTACACACTGAAGTGTTGTTTAAAGTAGGCGAGTGACAAGGTAGGATCAGTATCTTTACAATGTCCACAACAACAAGGTTCAAGAAATCAAGTGAGGACTGAGAAGGAAAACCTCGTAGGATTTGCGTGCTCCCCCTAGGCAGCTAAGGGACAGCTGACAGTGTCTCAGCCTCTCTCACCTCCCATTCACACACAGCATTGACCTTGGGAAGGTCTGCTACTTGAAAACCTCTACACATTTTAAGACAAGTGAAAGATGCTTAGTGGAAAGGGGCCAGAAGGGCAACTACACATACTAATTGCAGGCCTTTATGTTCATGTTCCAGGTGCTGGGACTGAGTCCTGATGTCTTCTTTCCATTCAGCCCTTGGAGTAACTCAGTGAATGTCTATTACTCATTTCTCCACAGGTAGGTAACATGCTCATGGTGGCAAGCTAGTCACCTTGTTGACGTGTGTCCTTAAGTGTCCTACAAACAAGCCGAATAGCCCTGTAGCTTCTCCTCTGGTGGCATGATGGTGATCCAGGGGTCTGCCTGCAGTGTGAACAAGAGCGGAGCTGGGTTACTCTGTGGTTCCAACAACAACCACAAAAAACAGGCACCACTCACAGTGCTTGCTTGGTGTGCCCTAAACCCTCCTTGCCAAGCAGTGGGGCACAATCACCCACTGGTATCTGTACCCACACCTTCAGGGATACTCAAGTCCTTTCCATAAAATGGCCTAGTTTCTGTGTATCACTTAAGTACCTACCAATACCCAATCCAGTGTCAGTGCAAAAAAAATTGTTATGCCGTTTGGTTACAGAACAATGACAATAGCAAAAATTTATGCATGCCCAATACAGAGATTTTTTTTAAGTATTTGCAGAGAGCTAGTGGTGCATTTTGGTACATGAGACCCAGAGAGGTGCATGTTCTTAGTGAGTGGTGGACATAAGAGCCTCTAGCACAGGCTTCCTGTTCCTGGCCGCTGTGAAACCCAGGAGAGCCAGGGCCATACTGCCAGGTCCACGCCCCTTCTCTTGTGTTCCAGGTAAGAATTTGTCTTGAATGAAAGCTGCAGGCTCCTTAATCTCTTTTCAGATTTTCTAAACTTGAGGATGTCTCACTTGGTTTCACTGCTCTGCAAGCCTTGTGCTTGTGCATGTTGCCAGCTACCTCAGTTCTAATAAGTTCAGCAAGGCTTTGTTGTGGAACTTGTATTCACTCTAATATAAAATTTCTTGTTGGGTATTCGCATTACACTGGGTGGATCTCAAAGCACTGGGCAGGAGTGAGCAAAGAACGGAAGCATCCAAGCAGCTCTCCAACAGCTCATTTTTGGTGTTGGGTCATGTCATGACTGATGAGATGTGGCACGCAGGTAAGGAAGAACCTTTCACCCAGAAGGAACCCCTGTGGCTAAGGTCAGGCCGTGTCTGAGCAGCTGCAGCTATGTCTTGTCCAAATGTCTCCAAGGAAGAGCCAGTAACTCCAAGAAAGGTGAACGTTTAGAATCAGGGGTTTCCCTGCTCCCCTCTATCCCCTCCTCCTGCAGGCCTGCAGTTGAACCTCAGGCCAGTCCCTCCTGGGACGGCCTGTTGTTAATTATGATGCAATCCCCTGGCCATGCAGCCTCAGCAACAATTTCAGGAGTCAGGGTCCATGTGCAAGGCCATTAACACTAAACATGTTTTAATCCATAATTGTAAGAGATTTATTTAATTTAGAGGCTTTATTTATAGTTCGATTGGAATTGTAATGTATTTTCTGTGCTCCGCACTGGGATCTGTCAATTTTTACGGCATCTTTTAATTGTGTTCTTCCAGGCCAGGTGCAAGCAGTTTTCCAAAGCAGGCTGATCAGAGAAGGAATCTTGTTTTGTGCTGGGGGAGGGCAGGTGGCCTCACACAGACAAGATGCTGTGCCACCATGACTACAGGAACACTGTGAGATCCACAGCTGCCCATCACTGTTATGACCCCTCCCAACCCAACCATACCCCTCCTACTCTGTTGGAGCTTAGATATAAAAACAAGCTTTCAAGAATCTTATCTCTGTCCTTTGTTTTCCCTTTGTCCATTTAACCAACACCAAGCACTTTCTCTGTCCCAGGCAGGTTCTGAGTACAGACTAAGAACGCAAACATGGAGCTGACCAGTGTTGTAACACTGTGGGTAACCCATTGCTGCCCATGATGCTGGCATCCCATAGGACACCCATTTGGAGACCTGGTGGAGGAATAGAGAGCCAGCTCCCTGCTAACGCGTCTGGGAAACAATTGAAAATGTCCAATACGTGGACCCCTGCACCCATGTGGGAGGTTGGATTGGAGCTCTGGGCAGCTGCCTTTAGCTGGCCCAGTTGTGGCTATTGCAGCCATTTGAAGAGTGAACCACCTAATGAAAAGTCTCTCTGTCTCTAGGTCTGCCTTCCAAATAAATAAATAAATCTTTTAAAATGTAAATAAAAGGATGCAAAAGTGAGTAAGATTGTGTCCCAGCCTTCAAGTTGCTCACAACCATCAAGTTGCAATGACAAGTAAAAAATGGCATTTGCTGCAGTCATTGATCAGCTATCGTGTAACATGCACTTGAGGTTCACATTACAGAAAAGAGGTTTGTGGAAGGTGGAGTCAAAACTTAGTCATTGCAGAGGAATTGGAGTAACTGATTTGGTTGCAAGTAATGCCCAGGAAAGCTAGTCATGGCAGAAATGGGACCCAAACACACACACACACACACACACACACACACACACACACAGCTCTCTTGCTATAAACACTGAAGAATAAGGCTTTATTTAGTTCAACATGAATATTTCTTATCCTTGTTTGTTTTTGAGTTCTGATGATTTTCAAACAGCATGGGGGTGCTTTTGCAAGCTCTTATGCCTCTTTCTTCCAAATCATAGATTGCCACAAGCTATGACTCTTGGAATAAAGCACTGGAAATTGAAGTCAAAGAACATGGAAGAATTGAAACGAGCTTCTGCCAGCTGGGCACACACACTGAGGAAAGGCTAATTCAAACCTAGCTAGAAGAGAAAGTACACCCAGCTCTGTGCTGAAACCACAGCATGTGATGAAATCATGGGCTTCTTCCGGAAGATTCCCTACGGTATCCCTAACCCTACAGCATTGCCTGCACATTACTGATAAATCTACAATGAAAATAAAAACTGAATAAGTATAAAAAAGAAAGCGGTTAAGATAATGCTTTACCATTTAAAACAGCTTAAAATTATTGCATAGATTATAAACTAGACTAGCCATCACCAGAGATAAAAAAGAAGGAAAGGGGCAATGTGAGAGGAAGGGAGAGTGGATAACGCATGCCAAAATGGAGTTACACAGAGGAATACAGGATGAATATTTATTTGTTTGCTTGCTTGTAGAGGCAGAGATACAGAGAATTCCCATTTAACATAGTTATTCTTTATATATATATATGTAAATATATAAACATATCTTTATATATATTCTTTTAATATATATTATGTGTGTATATATATATATATACTTTTTTTTTTAAGAGAGACAGAGTGATCTTGCATGTGCTCGCTCACTCCCAATGCCAGCAACAACCATGGCTGGGCCAGGTCAAAGTTGGGAGCTGGAAACTTAATCTAGGTCTTCCATGTCGGTGGCAGGGGCCTGGGTATTTGAGGTCTCACCTGCTGCACATCAGCAGGAAGCTGGGATCTGGAGCTGGAACCAGGATTAGAACCCTGACACACTCATAGAGGATGCACTCATTCCAACTGGCCACTTCACTCCCGGGCCAAACACGTGGCCCCTCAGAGCCTTCTATCACATTGTTTTTCCATTTTTTGTTGGCAATGAAATGAACAAAAGAAGGAAATGGGTTGTGTGGGAAGGAGCATGCCTGCTGTGTGTGGCTCAGGGAATAGCTAAGTGCGTTGGAGCATGTACAGTTGTTGCAGAAGGGAACACTTCTCACTACTGTAACCAAAATGGCAGCTGCAGAGAGTCGATGGGTCATGATGCCCTTGGCAATTTGCAGGAGATTTCTGTGACTTCTGGTATGAGTCAATATCTGCCTGAACGTACCTCCCAGGTTCAGTGGGGAGTCTTTGGGAGCATACTTCCTCCAAGGATCTCTCAGCAGCTCTGGCTTCCACGGTTGCCATCATTTCTCCACATCAGGGTAGCTGGTCCTCCCCTACGTGGACTATTCACACAACAGACTCTGAGAATAGTGACTTGAGAAATAAACATTCTAGGGTAGCATTTCCTTTTTTTTTGGTCCAGCAGTGCAAGTTGTCATTTGGAACACCTACATCGTGTCCTGGCGTTCCTGGGGTCTGAGTCCCAGCCACCGCTGTCTTCAGCTTCCTATTATTGCGCACCCTGGGAGGCCACAGGTGATGCCCCAAGCAGACAGGTCTCTGCTTCCCACAGGGGAGACCCAGATGGAATCCTGGCTCCAGGCTTCGATCTGACCTAGCCCCAGCCGTGGCAGGCATCTTGGAAGCAAACCAGAGGATGCCTGGTCCCTCTCCCTTTCTCTTTTTCCTTTCTCTCTGCCTTTCCAAATGAAATAAAAAATAAGTTAATACACACAAATTTCAAAAACAGTAAATTCCTACTGATGCTCTCTTGATGCCAGGTTGGAGCCAGGCCCTTTTACCCATCATTGTAACTTGGATTTCTCACTCAGATCTCTCTCACTGGTGGCTTAGAGCTCCTCTTTCCCAAATCCCCCCTCTCCTGTCATCTTGTTATGTGAAATAATTCATCCAGTTCCTTGCTTCTGGGTATTCTGTTGAGAGGCTGCCCTCACCATTGAACAGGTATGAGGAATTATTTCCAATCATCTTTCTATCCTTCAGAGGAGCTCCAATGTCACTGATTGAAGAACTCTTTTCACCCCTAAGGTAACCAACTGCACTCTCCTGCAATGCCCAAGGTGGTCCAGATGCTGGTCCTGCCACAGCCCTCAAAATACACCCATAAGCTACTCAGCTAGTAGACCAATGGCAGCATCATTGAAAATGCTGAAACTCACAATTGTATCCACCCAAAAATGGAAATAATGTAAACACATCATTATAGATAACTTCTCACACTATAAATCGCTTCTCTTGGCCTAAGGTACCCGGAGGCTGGATACCAAAATTATATCCACACATTGGGTTCGCCAACACCTGGTACCACTGCCAATATCTGCCCAGCCTTTTCTGAGAACCTCCAAGGTAAACTCTAAGGAATTGGTTGGTTGACCTGCTTTTTAGCGTAAGGATCCTTGTCAGTCTGTGAACCACGTCCTAAAAA
Source organism: Ochotona curzoniae (assembly GCF_017591425.1). Classification (NCBI taxonomy): domain Eukaryota; kingdom Metazoa; phylum Chordata; class Mammalia; order Lagomorpha; family Ochotonidae; genus Ochotona; species Ochotona curzoniae. The sequence continues at coordinate 45,199,135 of NW_024467106.1, read as the reverse complement.
CTAAACAACATGAAACCGTGGAGCCTTAAATGTTTTGAAGACTCCATAAAATAGTGCTGAGCTAAAGTTCCTTAATACAGGTTAGAATACTTGTTCCTTAAGAACAAGTTCTACAGCAAATTCCCACAATTAGGACCTGGCGCAATAGCCTAGTGGCTAAAACATCTCCTTACGTGTACCAGGATCCCACATAAGCACCAGTTTGTATCCTGGCTACTCCACTTCCTCCAGCTCCCTGCTTGTGGCCTGAGAAAGCAGCTGACGACGGCTCAAAGCCTTAGAACTCGCACCCACATGGGAGACCTGGAAGAAACTCCTAGCTCCTGGTTTTGAATTGGCTCAGCTCCGGCTTTGTAGTCACTTGGGGATAAACCAGTGGATACAAGATCTTTCTCTCTGTATCTCCTTCTGTCTATAATAGTCTGCCTTTCCAATTAAAAATACATCTTTTTAAAATTGTAACAACTATTTTATTTCTATGAAATCACTAAAAAATAAGATACCTTATTTGTGTTAAATAAGTGAAAGCAAAATATAGTGTTAATTTTGAGAATCAAAACCACCTAAAACCCAAATTTTAGTAAACACATGCACACTTTTACTTCCCAACTTCTTATTGTCTAAAGCTGCCTTGAGTGTTTTTCAAAAACCGTTCTCTCCCAGTGGAAGACTTTCCTGATCAATTTTAACATTCAGTGATTTTTTTAAAAGTACAGATCAATATAAATAATCGCTCTAACAAACATGCAACAGAGATTGTGGAGAATTCGCTGATTTGGCCCCAAGGGTTCTTTCATCCGAGCAAACTTTGTAGCCTTGTAGCAGTGTGAGGAACTTGGGGTAGCCCGTGGGAGAGTTGCAGTGAATATTTTAAAGATAGGAGGCAATTCTACAAAAAGTGCATATTTAGATAAATTTTATACATGAAAATGAACTTTTCAATGATGATGTCTTTTTTTTTTTTTTTTTTTTTTGGCTAAGCATCTGAAACCCCTCTTTGTATGAATCTTGGCAAGGGCATGCTATCAATCAGACTAAGTTCTGTCCTGATAACAAATAAACCCCAAGCTGTAGTGGCTTTTCAGGGCTTGTTACCATGGCCATGATGGGGTGACTGTGGCCGCTCCCTACATCCCTGTTTCTAGCATGGAGGAGGATGCAGCAGTACAACCTCAACATCACTGTTCAGAGGTAGAATATAGGGCAAAGTGCATCCTGGAAAGTAGGGCTTGGTGCAGCGGGGAAAGCTGCCACATGCCCCCTTGCACCGGGCACTGGAGTGTCTGGGCTGGAGCTGGCTGTGTACGCTAACCCAACCAGTGTGCACCTGGGGAAGGAGGGCAAGGATCTAGTACTTAGGGGCCTGCCACCACTGAGAGATCCAAACTGAGTTCCTGGTTCCTGGCTTTGGTTTGGCCTGGCCCTGGTTCGTGATGCAAGCATTTGGGAGAATGAACCACCAGAGGGAAAACGTGTGTGTGTGTGTGTGTTTATGTGCCTTTCTCACCATCTTTCTAATAAAGAAAACAAGAAATTAAATGTGCTGTTTTTAATAGCACATACTGATTCTTAATGCTTCTACTTGGAAATGATTCACATCATTTCTGTTCATATTTCATTGACTAAAGCAAGCAGCATGGCCAAGTTTTGTTTCAAAGACACAGAGAAATACAATCCTTCCTCCAGAGAATGGCAGTTATGATGTAGGGACATAAATGCAGTTGCTGTAGATAAAATTTTTCTCCTTCCACAATGAGATAAAAAAAAAAACAGACTAGTAGGAGAGAGGTAGAATAGACCAATCAGATTCACCCCCTTGGACTTTTCCTACTGACAGCCAGCTCTGTAAGGAAAATGGGATTAGTGGTAAGTCATTCTATAGCTATGTTGCCCACCACAGTATCCAGTCAGTGCCCAGAACTGAAATGTCAGCAGGGTCCACACTGGATTCGTTTCATTTAGGCCTTTTGTCTATAATTTAGTTTCTCTTGTCCCCATCTGTTTGCTGATCTCACAAATAGACTCTCCTTTGCCGATCTGTGCCATACTTGACACTACCCCGTATTTTTCTTTGTATGAGTAGATCACAGTGGTTTTCTGTTGCTCTCAACTGAGAACCTGGCTGATCCAGTACAGCTTTCAGCCAATCCTATCATTTCCAGTTGTTGGGCTCTGACCACTGGGTGACCCAAAGCCTTGTTACATAACACAAACTAAGGGAAAGTACCTGTACAATTTACTTGGGAAGACAATGGATAGCAGAGCCTGAGAGATGCAGCATTCAGCCTTGGATTGTGTGCCCTTGTCAGAGGGAGAGACCCTAGATATCAAATAATAATAATAATAATATGGATAGGACTTGGTTAGAAAGTAGAGGACTGGATAACCTTGAGTTGAGAAATATGAAAGCTACAGTGAAGTTTCCATGGGGTAACTAGCCATTCTAGTTTACTCAGGATACGTCCAGGGAAGTATTGCTATGAATATGTGAATGGCCAGCTGTGATTTTTAGTGTCTTGGCTTAGATGAAAACTTCTATGACCATTCCTGCTATGATAGAAAAGATCCTGCATCACAAGTCAGAAGATCTTCACTTTACTTATTTTGAAAAAGAGGAGAGACAGCAAGACAGCGCTCTCTGCCTCCTCATCTAGAAACCAGGAGAGTTTGCTGTGTTCTGATGGAGGTATCTCAGCATTTTCTGTAATGGAAGAAAGAAGAGGCCAAATCAGGAGACCTCTGACTCTCTCAGAACCTCAGCTTCTATTTGTTTCGTGTGTTGAGGTTGTACCCTTCATGCTGTTGGGCAAAAATGTAATTGGAGGACTACCAATAAACAAACAGCCACTTGAAAAGCATGGGCTAGGATAATGTCTCAGGACTCAGAAAGTCAGGATTTAAAACGTGCCCTTCAGCTACAACTCCTGCATTCCAGACAGCAAGCAGGTCAGAAAAGGAAAGACTCCACTAGGAGGCAGGAGCTGCTTCCTAGCATCCCAGCTCCTGCCTCACTTTAAAGGGACAGATGCCAAATTTCTCATTGCAACAGTCAGTCAGTTTCATCATATGATGCTGATGTTTACTTATCTAATTCTTTCAGCTCACATTTATCCCTTAACTCACTTTCCCACATCCGTCCCCTGGCTCTACTATGTCCCAAAGCACACCTAAGCTTGCCTGCAGCTCTGCCTGTGCCTATTGGGGAAGGGGGGTCCCTCAACCCAGCCTTGGCAGCCTCCTGAGTCCAGTCCAAGCCCACTTCTCCTCTGAAGCCTCTTCATCCAGCACAGCCTTCAGGGATGTTTCTTAACCCCCTCCCCATCCTGAGCTTATTGCCTTGCCTGACAATTAGTCCACATGGCATTGTGCACTACTGTCTTTCAGCCCCCAACACACCCTCTTAGACTTTACCCTATGATGCTGAGCCTGGGATGTTGCCAGTCCCATCTCTACCTTGCCAGCTGGCTCCCTGGTTCATGTTACCAGTGTGGTAATTCCAGAGAGATTAGAAGGCAGGAGGGAGGGAGAACAGACTTGCTGTTGCTTGTATGTCTGCTATTCCTGGCAATGTTGCATTAGGCAAAATGTGGTTGTAACCTCTCATTTCTTTCCCTTTCCCAGAACCAGTTTCCTGACACCCCCTTAGAGGGACCAGCGGTAACTGGAAGTGTACCCTCTTTGGGAGCATGGATTCCAATTCCTTAGACCCCACCTTCAAGCCTCAGGGATATGAGGTCTTGCCAGGACACTACCTCCTCTGGATGAACCCTCAGCTCCATGAAGTTCTAGGCCATGTTGCCAAGGGACCAGGAGTGAGCAAGGGCTTCCCTTTCTTGGAAACTAACCCCACATCTACTGTGTCTCTTCCCTGAACTTCAAAGTTCCGGTGACCTGACCTCTTCCCTTTGTCCTTTAAGTAGCAGGGCTTTAGGTATTTGCTGTACTCCCCATGTATTTCTCCTCAATGCTTTCCTATATTCAAATTTCTAGCGTCTGCGTAATCAATATGCATCCCCATATTCAAATCTTTCTGTTTGAATCCAGTTTACCTATTAACTGTTCTATTTTTTATATTGGAACCTGACTGGTCTACTTTTGAACAGCTGTTTACTATATTACACTGATTTTTACTAATTTCTCAACTGTAGTGGAAATTTCTTTATTTCACTCAACCTAGAAATCAACAGGAATATTACTTGTTGATTGATGAAGATAAGAAGTGATGACTAGGGAAAAGGATGGAAGGGGGGAAAAAGAGCAAGATTTCTTTCAAATAAACAGATCTGTGTTCAATTTCCAGTTCCATTACCAAACAGTTTTGAGCCTCAATCTTCTCAGCTTTAAGGCAGGAAGTGATAATGACTCTCCTATAGGTGTTTTGTGGAGATTAAGTGAGGAAATGCAGGTTCAATGATTAGCATTGAGCCATGTGCCGGTTACAGACTGACACATTCTTCCCTTCTCCCACTTTGATCACTGAATATTCTGTAGCCCCTGAATCTACCAGGTGGGTGGTCGTCTCCAGGGGCTTCCTTGTCCTTCAGATATTTGTAGGGGAAACATAAGTTTCTCCTAACTGTTAAGGCTGGATTAAGAATCAGGATTTAAGTGAGTCACAGAGGAGCATTCCCTACATTTTTCTTCACGATTAAACCTTTTCTCTTCTCTCTCTCTCACACACACAAAACCCTCCCTCTACCTTGACCCTTCTTCTGAATCTAACAAGTTCTTTTTCCTTTGGACCTCAAACTTCTAATAAAGCCAGCATGTATGTATGCTCACCCCAAGTTCCTGTAACCCAGAGGAGCATCTTTCCAGCAACTTCTCTCAGTATACATAGTCTCCATCTCCATCTCTCTTTCCTTTTCTTGTTCCCCCTTCATGCCTGCTCAGTCTTCCTCTCAGATGGATTGGCCAATCCACTTGATAGCACCAGGCTAAATCCATCCAGAACAGAGGCATTTTTAAATAGCTAATGTTTATCTTTGCCTTCTACCAGACATCTCAATAGGTCATCATCAGCCTATGAAAGGACTGCTTTTGATTCAGGAACCCATGCCTGCTCAGACTTTGATCGCAGTTATACAAAATTCCACCCACTATGGCAGAGGAAAAGCCATTACAGCCAGCAATACAAACTAGATTTGATTCATACCCTGCTTACCTAACCTCGTTCAAATGTTTCATGTGGTTGACCACTCTCTCTTCAACACTGCCCTCTTCTTTATCTTCATTATGTGTGAGTGTGTGTGTGTGTAAATTCACAAATTTACAGCAAGATAGGCCTCTGCATATTGTTCTACGAAATTGTTTACTCTAAAGATTTGTGTTACCAACATCATAGAGAAGATGTAGTGTAGTTTCTTCATCTCAGAAACTCCCTTCTCTTATTTCTCTGCTGTTCTATCCTAATTCACCCCCAAGATCTGGCAACTGCTATCCATTCTCTGCCACCATGGTAGAGAAAGCCGTACAGTTAGAAGCATACAGAGAACATGTACCAAGTTCTTATTTATTACATCCATGTAAGTCATATTGCACTTGATTTAAAATCATAAAAAACTAACAGAAGAAGAATAGTGTGTTATATTTGCTCATATAGTTATCATTACTGTGGTTCTTATGTTTCCAACTTTCCTTCTGCTATCATTTTCTTTCTTTCCAAAGAATTTCCTTTCACAGTTCATTTGGAACATACACGCTAGGGGGAGAGGAGAATTCCCCCATCTGAAAATATCCCTAACTCATCCTCATTCCTGGAGAATATTTTTCCTGGATGTAGAATTCTGGGTTGACATCTCTTTTCTTTCAGCACTTGCAATATGTTGTTCCACTTCTTTCTGGTTTTCTTGGTTACTGGCAACAAATCTATAATCATTGCAGTGCTCCCTTGCAAGTAAGCCACTATTTTTCTTGGTTCCTTTTTCTTGAGATTTGCTTCACCTGTAAAAATTAAGAGCTTAGTTATGTTCTGTCTGTGTGTGCACCTCCTTGGCTTTCTTCTACTTGAATTTATGGAGTCTCTTGAATCTGTAGGTTTGTACCTTTTGCTAAATTTACGATGTGTGCAGCCATTATTTTTTAAAGTATTTTTAAAGTTTTACTTCATGGAATTCGTCTTTCTCTGTTTCTAAAACCCCAATCACACATGTTAGGTTTTTTTTATTATTGTTTCATGGTTCTTGGAGCTTTGTTCAATTTTTCCTCTCTTGTTTAGACTGAGTAATTTCAATTGGCCTGTCTTTCACTCACTTATTTTTCTCTGTCATCATCACTCTTTTACTGAACTGATCCAGTTAATTTTTAAATTTACTTACCTTATTTTGCAGGCCCAGTCAGCAAATTTCAATTTAGTTCTTTGTATGTTTCATTTCCCCACTGAGACTTTCTGGTTTTCCATTTGTTTCAAGGGTATCTACCCTTGTGGGGAAATTTAAACAATCTTTATGTTGAAATATTTTTTTAGATCATTCCAATGCCTTATGGAATTGGTATTGGACTGTTGATTTTTTTCCTTCTATATGAAAGGAGATATTCTTAGTTTTCCATGATTGTAAAATTTGAGTTACATATTGGACACATTGAATATTATCTTGCATTAGTTATCTTTCGCTTCATTTTAAATTACTCCAAAACCCAATGACTTGAAATAGTGTCCATTACTCTACAGTTTCTTTAGTGTGGGACTAGTTGAAACTTTTGCTTCATATTCATTCAGGATGTGATGGCCAAGTGTCTGTAATTTGTTGTTGTTGTTGTTATCCTATCTCACGGCTCAGATCAAAAAGGATATGAACGCAAACTCATTCTGTGGTCATCAGTATTCTTATCTTTGACAGTTGTTGAACTGAAGGGTCTGAGTTCCTCACTGGATGTTGACTTCAGACAACCCTCACTTCTTTGCAGTGTGAGCCTCTCTTACATGGCAGCTTTGCTTCATCAAAGTGTGCATGCCAATAAGGCAATGTGTCAGAGGACTGAACATAAAAGAGTATAGAGCTCGGTTATAGATGCTAATGTTGACAGATACAAAACACTGGTGAGACAGAACTCTAAGTTCTTTCTAGGGGTCAGCATTGTGGTATAGCAAATAAAGTAGTTTCCTACAATGTCAATACTCCATAAAGGCACCAGTTAGGCCCCCAGCTGCTCTCCTCCCAATACAGTCCCTTGGGACTAGAATTAGGAATAGCAGCAGGTGAATCAAGTGCTTGGGCACCTTCAGCCACTCAGGAGACCCAGATGAAGTTTCTGGTTTCTACCTGCCCCTGCCTGGGTATTGTGCCCACTTGGGGAGTGAATCAGGGATGTAAAATCTCAATCTCTCTCTCCTTCTTTTTCTGTAACTATGATTTGCAAATAATTAACTAAATAAATCTTTAAACATAATAATAGAGTGTTTTCTAATTCATTCATGTAAGTACTAGCTCATAGCTTTTCTCACGCTTTATTTGTAAAAATTGAACCACAAGATCCAGCCCCACTCTCAATGGGATCACATAGGTGTACAAAACGCTATGTGGGGGTCATTTAAATCTATTTTGAAAGTTTGCCCATTGGTGGAAGTGAAGAACATAGGCGTTTTCTGCCTTTTGTGATTCTGCCTTAATGGCTTGGCTGGGGGCTGTGTGAACCTCAGGCCTGATAGTCTACGTGACACCTGGCAGGTCACTTAGGCAGACCACTCCTCAGGAAGGAGGTACCTGGTGTTTGATAAGATTCACAGCCCAATAGCTCATCGATTTGTACTTTTTGAAAATTGCTTGTTTCAAACCCACCAATAGAAGCCTACTAAATCATGACTGTATAATTAATAGCCTGAAATGTATAAGAACTGGGGGGCTTGGGCTCCCTGGGCTCTTCTGGCTTGCGCTTCTTTTGTCCTCCTTGTGGATCCTTGCAGCCTCAGCTGCGGCTGCCCCTCCCCCGCCCAGCCATGCTGGGCTGGGGGAGGTCGCTGGGTTACCTAGGCTAACCTGAATAAACCACCTTTTTGCCTCAGCACCGACTTCAGACTTGATGATTATCTGGGGGTTTCAAAAAACCGGCACAACAGAAGCAACAATAAAATGACTTAGTGGTTAAATCCTGGCCTTGCATGCTATTTCATATGGGTACCATTTCATGTTCCAGCTGCTCCACTTCCCATCCAGCAACCCTGTTTGTGGCCTGGGAAAGTAATTGAGCACAGCCCAAAGCCTTGAGACCCTGCACCTACATGGGTGTCCTGGAGAAAGTCACTGGTTCATGACTTCGGATCAGCTAAGCTCCAGCCATTGTGGCTACTTGGGGAATGAACCAGAGGATGGAAATATCTTTCTGTTTATATCTCCTTCTTTCTATAGATCTGCCTTTGCAATAAAAATAATTTTTTAAAATGTGGACTAAAATCAGCATTCAGAAGAAAGGAAGAACGGTAACATTTGAATAAATGTTGAAGTCATACAAAGTAGCTTAAGTCAGAGAAGTACAAATGTTGCAGGGATCTATTTGTACAAAACACCCAGCAGTACTTAAATTCAAAGATAGAGAAAGTAGAATGATTGAGAAGAGAGGAAAGAAGAATTGGTGCTTCGTGGCTACAGAATCTCAGGTGGGAAAGAAAAAGTGTTTTAAAGGTGGATGATGGTGAAGTCAACACAATAATGTAAATGTCCTTAATGCCGTGAAGACATGCACGTAAACAACTATCACAATGGTAAGTTTTGTAACATGTATATCCAATCAACACCTTAACAAAGAGAATGGAGAAGGAGGAGGGGGAGAAGGAGATGAAGGAGAAAAATGGCAAGACGTCAACCTATTTCACTTGTCATGAGATCCTAAGTCTTGCTTAAATCCTAAGCGGAATGTTGTCCATACAGTTTCTCTTTTCATTTGAAAGACAGGGAAGAAAGGAGGATCTCACCTGCTGGTGCCCTCCCCACGGTTAGCCCCCAGCTGACAGCCAGGAAGTCGATGCTGGCCTCTACTCAACTACTTGAGCCTTGTTGCCACCCACAGTTTGCACTAGCAGGAATGCTGAAGTTGGAGCTGGAAATGGAACCCAAATATTTGGGTGTGAGACATGGGCACCTGAAATGTTATGCTATGTGCTCACTCTGATAGCATTCAGCAGATTTTTGAGCTAAGTGCGTTTAGTAGCAAGTTCCAACTGGCCTTCTGTGGGTCATAGTTCCAGCATCAGTGTTGTTTTAGAACTTCTATCAGGCTATTGTAATCAGTCACAGGCGTGGTTGGTGGGGCATCCAGAGAACACTTTAAAATCTGCCCTGTGTAGGGACAGCCTCGTGCAAGATTCTCTCAGGGATGCTCAGGAATCTTACAGAAGTTGATTCACACCTTGATCTCACAAGGCCCTCCTTCTGCTCCATATGGCAGCCTAGTTCCAAGCCAGTGTGCTGCCCTGCACTTCCGTGTGGGTCATCACTATCGGGGCAGGAGCAGTCCTTCCTGCAGAGTTTTGGCTTCTGCCAGTTCCAGTCCAAACTGCCTCTCCCCTGGTCTAGGTGTGATGCAGACAAGCGAGAAAGTCAGGATTTCCTGTCCAGCTAGACTGGTGCGCTTCTGGAGAATTCTTGCATCATGTCTGAGGCCCACTTCGGGGGTTTGGATTTCACTAGGGTCAGGTCCTGAGGGCAAAATGGCACAGTGTAGGCCTGCAAGTTGTCCTTGGGCTGCCAGTCTTTCCCTCAGCTCCTCCATGGCTGTTTCCGCTTCAGAGCCCTCAGGGGTGAGTGACCTGCACCTTCTGTGGGGGCCTCCGGGTTGTAAGCTGCAGCGAGAAAACCTGGCATAGATGGTACCTGCTGTGCCTCTGCTCAGGGCTGGCTCTGATGTGAGTACTTACCCAAGGTCTCTGCCCAGGGTCTTGGCCCACTCACCCATTTGTCTGCTGGTAAAGATTGAACATCCACTGGGCCCCCCAACTTCCCACCATGAGGTTGAGAGACAGACCCCAGCTTCAAGGTGTTGAGAACACAGCTTCTGCCTGAGACACACTTCCCAGGTGTCACCATGCCATGCTGCCTTTGAAAAGGCGGGTCTGTGGATGAACCCGAAAAAAACATCCTGCTTTCCCTGTGCTGTGGAGGAGGCTGGAATTGTAGAGAGAGATGTATTTTCAAACGCACAGGTCTGTGGTTTTTGAAAGAACAGAAGGCATAAAAGCCTAACATCTTGTGTGATTATTTTCTGTTGAAGCCAATTGACGTGCCATCTGAAAATAATCAAAGAAGTGTCTTGTTTTCAGCCTGCAAATGACTTTGTGAAACTTTGGGAGGAAATTCTCCACTTAAGGAAGAAAAATAAGAGAAATTGCAATTGAGATCCTTGGGGAAAATAATACAGGGATGCAAGGGAAATGCTTGAACTTGTTAATGGCCTTTCTACTTGTTGAAATGAGTACTGCTAAAAACCTGGAAGTGGCTTCATTATTTCAGATCACCTCACATAGCACGTGTTCCAGACCCTGGCAATCTCCAAATTCAATCGTTTACAACCCTTTTTGCCTTTGGAGCACTCCAAAAATTTGAAGTTGCTACAAAAGACACAGAACTGGATCAAATTACTGAAGCCTTTGATTTTTCGGTGTTTTTTTTTTTCCATTGCACTCAAAAGACAGAGAAACAGAGTGAGACAGGCTACATGAGATTTATATCTGCTGGTTCACTCCCCAAGTGCCTGCATCAGCCAGGGCTTGCCTGGCCAAGCCGGGGCCAGGAGCACAATCCTGTCTCCCACATAAGTGACAGAGACACAGAAGCCTGAGCTACCACCTGCCGTCTGCCAGGAAGCGCATCTGCAGGGAGCTGGACTGGAAATGGAGCTGTAACTCAGGGATGCTGATGTGGGATGCAGGCAACCCAGGCAGCGTCTTCACCACTGAGCCCTGCACATGTCCCTACAAGGTCTTTAGTCTGCTTCTTCCCTCTGAGTTCTCATACTTGGAAGGAAGTTGATGTACAGTGTCACCCTAGAGAATCACATGATATTGAACTTGAATTTTTTTTAATAACAAGAAGGTGTCGGCCAAGAAAACAAAAATGGACATGAACACTTTGATGAAGAGTGTGGAAGGGCAAAGACCAGGCTAATGATGACCTATGTTGACGGCTCAAAGAAGAAACTGCACCTGAGGACCAACAGGTCTGCTGGCCAGGTAAGACATTGGAAGGCAGGCTGGGGAGACCACTCTGAGGCCAATAAAATTAAGTGGCACTAAAAGCTAGGCTCAGAATAAAGACAAACTTCCTATTGCTTTGGTGGCTAGTGAGGGAACTGGAGTTGTTACAGCATTTCATTAATACACAAGTCAAATGTTGGTAACATCCAGTAGGGATGACAGGCAGTTTCACTGTGTGACTTTCTGGTTTCTAATGATGCATTTGAGCTTTATTTTTTCCAGCTGTCCATGTTTCATGTTTTGAATTCTTTTCTTCCTGAAGTTTGATGGTTTCTGGTCACATAACAGCATTTGAAACAGCATGTCACCTGTCAGGCAGCACATGGCTTCTGATGGTTGAAGCATTTGGGTCCCCACCAGTTCTCTGGAAGGACAGATACCGCTGTGAATGGTACAGCAAATTCCCTCAGATATTGGAATGTTGCAGCGCAGACTCAGGGTACAAGGGAGAAACCCAACCAAACAGCGTTTGCTAACAGCTCAAGGTGGATTCCTGCCATGAGGCAAGATGCTCCGGGAGTTACTGCATGCCAGCATTGCTGGATTTGGGGTCAATATGCTGAAATGGGGACTCATTATATTCCTACCACGACAATGCAGTGCAATTAGCCTAACAGTAATTTCCTGCAGCCATATGTTGATCTTTAGGGGAGGGAAGAATCTGTATGCCTAATAGCTCTGAGCTTTGACTGGCATGTTCTGTCATGTAGCACACTTCAGTCAGTCAAGACACTCAATGAGGCAGGACAGCCAGCAGCATGGCAGCAGAAAGCTTAGAGCAGGTGGTGTACTTACTGCAGAGTTAGGGATTTCTCTTTTTCTTTCTAAAGAGACATACAGGGGAAGGGTCAGGGTGAACCCTGTGTGCAAGGCCCTGCATCTCTTACACACACAGAGTGCAAGGGCTTAGGACACAATCAGTTATGTTTTGGAGCCAGAAGGCTTGTGTTCCCAAGGGAGACCTAGCAATGTGAACTTGCACTTCTGGGAAATCTCTTCTGCGACCCCTGTTAATCAATACCCCTGTTCATTATACACCTCTGATGAATACAGGTAATGATTAGGTCCTTGGGAGTCAGGTGCCAAAAAGATAACTGTGTCTCCCTGAGGCTCAATAGCTCTTCCCCCAGTACCACTCAGGCAGTTCAATAGCTCAACCTCGACTCTCTCTTTCCTCCCCCACTGCCACCAAGGCGACCCTCACTCGTCCTTGGGAATAAAGCAGCACTGTCCTCAAACTGCTTTACTGAATTAGTAGCACTAGCTCTGCTGTTGTGTTGTCACCGGACCTGGGACAAGCAGGCAGCTGGCAGGACTCTTGTGCCTAGGAGGGCTAGTGGCCCAACCACTGGAGCCCCAGGCAGTCTTGATGAGCTTTGTACCCAGATCAGTCCTCTTAGGTGCCTCTTCAGCAAACATGAGGCTCTGCGTCACTTAAGACAACTTTTTTTTTTCTTAGAAGAAGGGGCCGCTTGAGGGAGAATTCTTGCCAATTACAGGCGTGTTATGACAGATAAAAAGATCATAATTATCCTTGGATTCCCCGCAGGAGTGCGTTAACACAGCCGTGACATTGAATAACCACAGGCCTCAGCAGAGGCTGACTCCCCAATGTTGCTTCACTTCTCATTTCTTTGCTCTCACCTAAAACCAGCTATCTGTGCCCAGGAAACCGAGGAAGGAGACCCCACTAAACCCTGGTGGCTGAAATCCCTATGTGTTGGGAGGGACTCTCTCCCCCCGGCCAGTAATACTGGAAGCTGTATGGCTCCTCGCTGTGGGCCTGTGGGTTATGAGCAGGGCAGCCAGAAACCTGGGGCTGAGGGCTTGCTGTGGAGTCTGGGTAGCTTTCATGCCTGGGTTACGGGGCAGAGGCAACTGGAGAAGTGGCTGGTACAAGCTAGGGAAACACAGGGCAAGCAGGCTCTGAGTGTGGGGAACAGAAAACATTGGATCAGGATGGGGACTTCAGCCAAAGCTACAGTCTGGCTTCATCTTTTAGCTGGGATTGGGCTAAGAGATGGGCAAGGTGTTCAAGTCTGTTGTATTTTTATTTGCTTCTTGCCATTGTCCCTCGAACCATATGAGAGGAGGAAATATCAACAAGGATGACATCTTTCCATCTGGTTTTATTTCTGGGTTGTAACAAACACCATCAGCAGAAAAACACTGCCAAGAGAATATAAACTGAAAGGCAGGCATTTAGTCTGAAAAGATATAACCGTCATGCTAGTGGCTGCCGACCACCCTTTGAAAGGGTGAGCAGGGGAAAAAATCCAGGCAGGAAGCTAAGGTGCAAGGACACCTATGTTTTTCCTTTAGCCTTGCTGACTTTGGGAGAGCAGCGGCAAAGGAACTCGGGGAAGACACAGAAATGGCCTCCCCAAAGGGATAGCTGTGGTGTGGGCCAGAGCAGGGCAGCTCTGCTGGGACTGCCTGGACTCTGTGGCTCTTACGTGGCTTTGTTTGGTAATGTCGTCTTCCTAGCATATCTACCATGCAATACAGGGTGAGGCAGTTAAGTACTGTAAGTGAGGTGTAACTGGGTGCCTGGTGTCCAAATCCATTGGAGTTGATGTTTCACATATCAAAGAGATTCAGAAGAGATCAGTGACTGATAAATCTTTAATATAAAAATTGTACAAGAATTTTGATACAAATTACAAGAGGTATTTGGACAAAATATGAATAAAATTCCATTTACATCCCCAAACCCTTATGCATTTTATGCAAAAGACAAACTGTCAACAGTTATAGTACAGAAAATACAATAAAGGAAATGGAAAATAAGAAGTTGTAATTACCTTAGACTTCGAGGAAAACCCAAAAAAGCCAAACAAATGGAAACAAACAAAAAAAAACCCCTTATTTAAAGTCCATACAGTATTTATGAAGTCACTGACATCGTGGTGATTGGATTGAAGGTGATGCCAGCTGGCCCTGTCCCCTGGCACAGTGACTTACTTTGTAGCACACATTTTGGTTCTGTATCAGGCTTAGTGGACGAGATGGTCAGATACAAATGAGGACAACCTGAACCAGGAAACAGCTCCACCCCAAGGCTCTGGGGGAAGAAGAGGACCTGTCACTGGGAGAATTTATTTTCCTGAAGATCCTCATTTTGGCCATTTTTGGCTGTCAAGTATGCAGGTTGAATCAGATGTGTTTGTGGAGACACAGCATGGGGTGTAGGATGAGTGAGAAGCTCTCTGTTCCCCAGATGCATGTGAGATTCTGCTAATTCTAAAAGGATTATCTCAGGATCAGGAGAGAGCTGAGAACTTTCTTTCCTAGACTCCCAAACTGGCCCTGAACCGCCCTCTTGCAAGAAACAGAGAGAAAGCAAGAGCATCACAGAAAAAGGGTCCCAGGGGCCCACGGACAGGCACATCTGCCTCCCTTTAGGCTATCCCCTGGAGTGTGGGTTGAGTGGGGGGAAACACAGTGCAAAGCCGGGGTGGGAGGTCTCCCAACAAAGGCCTCCCCCTGCTGCTCAACCTTTCTCACCCCACTGAGCTCCACGTACCCTTTGGGAGCTTCCCTGCACCATGCCTATGCACATCCCTGCTCTCCTGGCAGAGAATATGGGAAGCTTCTTAGCAGGGCAGCTGAATCAAAGTTTGCACAGGAAAACATGTGTGCCACATGTTATCAATCCTAGATTGGCCTATCGGGTTAATACAGAATACTAGAACAACTCATTCACGTAATTCACGTTAGGTAAACCCTGCACAGGGAAGAATACATACATCATTCCATAGCTAGCAAAAACAGGGTGAAGGAGGATATGGTTCTCCCCTTTTCAGAAAATAATGATGATGATGATGGTCTTGAGAGGGGTGGGTAAGATAAGATCAGAGAGGGAAGCAAGAGAACAGCAAAGTCAGGAGGTCGAAAAGGGCAGTGAGAGGGATGGATTGCGCTGTACAAAGACATGCAAAAGCACTCCAAATCGAGTACTAGACGAAAACAAATAAACAGTCAGCCTTGGTTTATGCATCTCAAGTGAACCTATTAACTCAGCACATTGTCTGGGAGTTCAAGAGCATCGGGCCTCCTGAATCAATGCTGCTCTCGGCAGCACCGAGTCGGGGCTGGGTTGCCGGCCCTTGTCTCAGCCTGGAACAGGCACACAGCCTGTTCTTCTTGCAGGGGCACTCCTGAGAGCTGAAGTCTTCTCTCTCCTCTTTTGGAAAACATTTCCAGGGCAGATGAGTAGTGCTCTCAACGCCCAGGGTCTCCCCAGAGTCACTTCCCAGTCCTTGCATTCCACAACAGGAGTGGGCAGAGCCAGTTAATAATGGATGGGCTTGCCATCGAAGCTGTGCATTATCTCAGCATCACAGCTGGCAAAGGAAGCCTGAGAAAATCTCGGATTAGCTCTCTCTTGTTCTCTCTCGTCAAGAAATATACTTTTGTCTTATCTACATTTTCATCTTTGTTTAAATACTTTTTTTTCCTGTTCTTTCTTTTAGATTTTTTTTAAAAAGCAAAACAAAGAACTTTAAAAAAAGACCTTAGAAACATCTTTAGGCATTCCCACAATTTAGAATGAAGAGGAAAAAGCTACTATCAGTTGGCAAAATTTGTGCAATTTTGGCATTTGAGTTTTCAAAGGGAAGACCCTGTTGTTTTTCAAGTGATTGTAACATATAATCAAGGAAACTTAAAAAAACATCAAGCCAATTGACTGCCTTTTCTCCGACCCAAGAGTCTTTGATCAAAGTGCTTTTCTTGCCAGTCCTCAGATTGGTTCGTGGTATTACATGGATTTGTCTACACACACCTGTTACACTGCTTATATCTGCTGCTTTTCCTTTCTTGCAAAAGTTCACATCAACATGATACCTGCCTGGGTCATATTTGCTTGACTAATATCTCATTTGAAATGTGACTGCAATGGAGGCCAACTATCTTCTGTAAAACCTGATGCCCGTGTCCTAGTTTGTTTAGTCATGAATCACTTTCCAGTATATAAGAATAACGGTTACTAAGGACACATTGTTAGGGCTCAAGGTAGTTTGGAATCTCTTTTTCACACATTACTTCCTCTATGCCTTTGATTCCTGTCACTCGATTTTATAAAACACACTCTACTTGTGCTATACTTACCAAAATTCTCCCAAGTGAAGAATTTGCCTTTAATATGCAGGGTACTCATTGTTTTCAAGACTAAGTTGAAAAGCCCAGCATCTTCCCCAACCCCAAAGATTGTCAGTCAAGTTTGACACAATAAAGGTCAGTTTCTCAAGTTACTCTGTGGATCTAAAGGCTGTCACTAAAAGATACATGTAACAGTTCGAAAAAATGGTTGACACAAAAGATAAAAAATATCCTGACCACCACCCATGACCAATGCGTGAAGGACAACACGCACACTTTTTGAAGGAACTACACTATATCTTAATCCTTTCCTTATAGAACATGATGTCATCGAGTCTTACTTGTGCCACTGACTTGTAGGAAAATTTGCTCTAACTATAGGGCAGCCCCCCCCCGTGCTGACAAAACGGATGGGAATGGAACTGCAATAATTGAGTTTCCAAAGACATAAGGGATAGCATCATAGACAGCATCTCTCCACTGCCACTTTAACAGCCATCATGCTACTGTCTTCCTAATACTGGAGAGGGTACTCAGGGCAGCTGTGAACTTCTGGAAGACATGATGCGTGCGCATGCACTTACGTGTTGGTAGGAAAAACAGTGACGGAGAAAGGGAGGGGGTCGAGAGGGAGAAGTGGAGGGAGACTGATAGTCAATGTGTGTGTACATCAGGGAACTTGGTGGGAAAGCCTGGCCCTGGTACTCAATTTCCCCCTTCACAAGGGATAAACAGGCAATTACGCATCCTTTTATATTTGATGGCCAAGTGCTGAAGTGGAAAGCACACTATTAGCCAGTGTCCCTTCAGGGCCAGGGCAGTAAGTAACCGGGAGAGCTGGGGCTGCAGGAGAGGGTGTTGTCTGCTGTTAGTGTGACAGTCTTGTCAGCAGCGTTCACATTACTGCAAGGTAATAAAGTGACAAGGAAGTTATTAGAAAGATATGAGGTGAAATTGAACTGAAGCTTCTTGCTGCTCAGCCCTGATTTTTCCTTTCCTCTGTTGTAATGGCCCACGATTTGTTACAACCCAAGCCTTGTCTCGATACCCTATAGAAGAAAGATATTTTTTTCCCCTGCAGTAAAGGTCAAATGAATTTACAACAACCCTTTAGAGGAGAAGAATAAAGATAGTTTTATGACAACTATAGCATGTTGCTTCAAAGATATATATAGCATTATAATGAACAATAATGCTGATCCAATTCAGTGTACTTGTAAAAACGCTTATTTTTTTTTAACCCTCTGTTATTAGGTATCTGGATTTTTAAAAATAAATGCCAGAGGCAGCATTAGGCATCCAGTTATTGCCACATGACTTTAGAAGTCATTTTGTGTGAGACGTGGGAAGAATGAGAATGAGGAAAGAAACCAGGAAGGATGGGTATTTGGGCACAAGTGATGACACATAGTTCTCAGGCTGCTGGTGCAGCTGGACCGACACCTACCATTTGGAAATTACCACTTATGCTGAACAGCTGTCCTGCCACAGGAAAGATGAAATGAGACTGGGACAGATCAAATGTGGTCTTGACAGTAAAATGAGCAAGGTTCCTGCTCATGGTTTAGCTCTGAGGGAGAACGGGAAGGCAAAAGTGGCTGAGGTACCCTCTAGGATAAGGAGTAAGCTCCCATTCTGGCCAGGAGATCTTGGTGAGTTGTTTGGTTATATAGTGGCAAGTAACAGTAGTAAAGGACAGAGCAAAGGGTACAGGCAGGTGCCACCCACATCCACTCCACTTGCTGCCACCCTGAAAACTGGCTTCAGTAATTTGGAGACCCCCTGTAGTGCTTTGCTCCCCCAGGGACTCCAGCTTTGCATCCCACTTGAAGACCAAACTAAAGCAAATGGAACATCCCTAACCGCTCCTGGCCCCAGGGGAACTTCAGTAACTCCATGTGGCCCATGTGGCATGCTTTCTTCCTCCTCCTTTCCTCAGATGCCTTCAACAATTCACCTGCTCCCTGACCACTGTGCCGGTCACTGCCTGGGGGTGCTCTTGCCCACTGTCAAGCAGAGCCTTGCCTGACAGTCTCTGGGACAAGACACTTCCTGGATATTCACAGTATCCTTTATGGGCTGCCCTCAAGCCAGGACAGTTACCAACCCTCTCCCTAATTTCACCATTCTTATGGGGAAACCTCCTTGATGCCTCATGGGAAAAGCAAAAAGAATTAAATAATCTAAGTTTGGAAGAAGATTGAGTGACAACAAACGAACACTGCTTGTCATCACTGAAGAGGAAGTTTTAAGGGCATAACCATAGGATAAAGGCAAGCTTCTTTTGGATGATTTGGGTCTTTCTGATAGCAGGTGCAGTGTGTCTCACCACTACTGGATTTTGTTTACTCAATGAGTCAGTCTAGCTCAATGCTAACAGAGCCAACACAAGTTAAGACTGTTCACGTCTAGCTGATAGCAGCCAGGGCATCTCCATCTGGTTTTCCGCCTCCTTGTGTTTCAGTTGCCAAGGACCTCTATTCTCATCTGCCTGGCATGCATGTGAAGCATGTAGAGACGAAGGGGGAAAAGGTCACATTTTATCCGTGAGAAATGCAGAAGTCTTCGCAACAGCCCATTGCTTATTTTTCAAAGCTCTCCCTGCCACTCCCCATGGCAATGTCATATACTAATTGGACTGCTAACCAGCCTTTCTTCTCTTACTGGACAGGCCTGTAGATTCATGACCAAAGAATCACCGTTACACAGTGCCATCATGTTAAAAGTGTTGTTGTCTAGTGAAATGTTTGTCATGTGGAGAAGGAAAACATGAACTCATTTAAACCTTATAATAGGCACCGGGCTGAACCGGGGAGCAACACTAAGGCCTATAATCATTACATTTGGGTTGACTGATTTTAATCAAATTAATAGCAAAACGAGCAACGTCAAGCTTTTTATAACGTTTGTAAAACCCAGTGACCTATCTTTCTATGCTGTTTTCTTGCTCACTTTCTATCTCCCATCCCTACTCCACAGCATTCAGGTGTTCCTGGAAGTGGCCTGAGTATTTTGTTATTTACAATACCTAATTCAAAATGATCCAAACACTGCGTTTCAGCATCAGGTCAGAGCCCAGGACCAGTAACACTGCCTAATGGTGTACCTGTGAGAAAACTCTAACTAAAATCAATCGAATGGAAAAAAGCTTCTGGGATGAAAATCTGCATCACGATTAATTTTCTGCCAATGCAGAACATGGAGGCCGCTTACAGGGGAACTGTTGCAGGCAACTCCTGTGGGAATAAAAAGAATAAATGAGTAGCAATGGGCAAAGAGGAAGAGCTCAGTGGTAAACATGTTGATCTCTCTGTCCCTCCTGTTTGCACACATGGCTGGACCCCCGCACCTTAAGCAGACCTGGAGTCAGGTTAAAGCTAGCCAGCACACAGCTACACTCCCAAAATCTAGCACCACTCTGTGGTCAGATTTAATACTTTATGATTTTACATCTTGACTGCTACCTCCCTCCACTGTCACTGCTCCATTGAAGGAGACATACAGGCTTTCCACTGGCAAACGCTTTCTACTCAGTTAGAAGGCCACCACCACCATGGGGCACTTGAGGCACCAGAGTAGTACCAAGTAAAGGAGATACTCCAAGTCAATATCTGGCAACACAGGTGAAGCTGGCAAGCAAACAAGGGGAGTTCTGGGGTCTCATCTCCTGGTTATCTAAACCCTAGACACCTGCTTGAGGCAAGCTGCTTCTGCTGACATAACCTGACAGTGATGCCATTCATTCACCAGGGTCTCTGACCTCCAACGTGACATTATGTGACACAGACTACGCGCTGATTCTGTATACAATGAGTGCCAAAATCTCAAGTCAGTGTGACTTTTTAAAAAATTGTTGAAATGGAAATGTGTAAGTTCAGCCTACACACATTCCAAAAGCCAGAGATTTCCAAAACCTTTTTGTCAGGCTCCTAAAAACACGTTTCCACCCTTTTTTGACTCTCATCATTTGGTTCATGGAGCAACAGCGCAACAGAGAGAATGCTAAGAGGACCAAAAATGTTTGCAAACAAATTTTCATTATTTCTAGTTCAACCTTTCACAAACATACTGTACAGAGTCTCATATGGTATAAAACAAAGGAAAACATCTCTGTCTATTCAACTGAACACAACACCAAAATAAAGCAAGTATGACTTTGGGGAATTCAAAAGTTCAAAGAAACAAATATGGTTATTACTAATTCCTCAGCTTTTTACAGTAAACATTTGTCATTTGACAGCCATAGTGTTTGATGTAGTTTCTTTTGTACTGCAAATACTTTTGGTCTTTCCTCACCATAGAACAAATGAATTCAATGAACCCCATAGCATCCTCTGGAGGAGGTGAAAAGATAAAGCTTTCACACATAGAATCTAGCTTATCTTCAAAAATCTACTGTTTCTGAACATCTCACAAATAAAAATACTGAATTCCCAACTAATGATGCTTATTTTGGGACACAATAAATACTGTGAGGTACAACAAATCCAACAGGCAAAGTCATAACAGAAATGTAGCAACAGTTTCCTTTGGCAAATTTAACGGAAGTGAATGCTGATGTGTAAAACAGAGAAAACAATTACAAAACATACGAAAAATGGATACAACATGAAAACTTAAAGGGAGATTTCTAACTTTTAGTCTGGTGAGAGAAATGTTGAGGCCATTTAAATGCAGAAAAGAAATACATTCTCTTTAAATTAATGTGTACTGTTTTACAACATATTTGTTGTTGATCTTTCCTATCCTTCCCCACTCCCCGAAAGGAAAGAAAAAAAAAAGACAACAAAACATAGTGTGCAAAGCACACCCTAATGGTTTTGGCTGCAAACTGAACTTGAGTAAATATCATCATTTAGTCAGTATGTTGTGGTAGCCGAGGCTGCCGATGTGGTTAACCAGCTCAGGCAACATATGTAAACATCGGAAACAAAACACAACACAACAAGAAAGCTTTGCAGAAGTCTCCCCCTCGTTCTCACTCTCATTGCTTGGTTTCAGGCTTGCTTTCATTTCTCTCTGACAAATCGTGTGGGGAAACAAAACACCATCGACAGTGAGGGATCCTGCGCTAGACCCCCTCCCCCCCCACCCTCTCTCTGGGTTTCTCAGAAAGACTCAATTCAAGTTGAGCGTTCATTTTCACGCTGCCCAGCATGGCTGCTGCTGCTACACATGTCTTTTCACGTTGATGCAACAGGCCTGTGTCATAGCACTCCTGCAGACTGTGCTACACATTGGACAGCCACACCAGACACCTGCCTAGCTCACACTACTTCTTGCTTTGTGAGGAGTAAGGGCTGGGGCCTTGGAAACTGAGTGTTCAACTCTTTCACTGCATTCAGCTTTGTTCCATAGTGAATAATTTGGGCTTTTTATATCCTGAAATATGATCTTGCCTCTAAAGAACAAATGCCTTGCCTGTTTCACACCACATAATTTTGTTTTCCTTTTATGTAACTGAACATAGAAGCAAGAAGGATGCAATGTTGATTCTAATAACATTCAGCACTTGAAAGAATCACCAAGTGTTTTTTTGTCAAAGCGGTTTTCTGGTGGCCGGCAAATGGGCCTGTGGTTATGTTGAGTGACTAACTGTATTTTCTTTTCTGGAAACTTGTGCAAAGTTGGCAGTTTTGTGTTAACACTAATACTTCTGTTTGGCATTTGTGCCCTATACTGACCAGACCATTTTTATACAAGTGAATTTTCTTTAAAAAAGACACTTACTGAAGTATGGCAATAGTTTAAGGATAAAAAAAGAAGCATGGATATTACACATCCCCTTGTAGTGTATGAAAAAAGTGCATGACTGGGTTTATGTACTAGTACAGGACATTTTAAAAAATTAGATCTGTGCTGTAAAGCATGCCAGCACCTCTTTATCACTACAGCTAACAGGTAGTAAAAACAAGACCATCTTTTCTTTTAAAAAAAAATGTGCATTAATGCTAACATAAATGGATAGAACTAGCCAGCAAACTATGTTTCCTGCATATCTAACAGCTGGATGTAACTGTAAAAATTAAAAGAGTTAAACAACCATCAATACAATTGTTTTACATCATTGGCCTCTGAAGGCTAAATATTTACAGGTGAATCTGCCATGCTTTAGTTGAAGATTCTCTCAAAACCTTAAAAGTTCACAAAAGACAACTATAAGAAGTTCCTTTTTGTTTCTGGGTTTTTTTTTTTCCCTTTTATTTTTGCAGGCAACAGTCATGGGTACAACGAATTGTCTCTTTGGAGAAGACCAAGAATGAATCTGTCAAAAAGGGGGCTAGTTACACACTCGTGTGTGTGTTTGTTTGTGTTTAAAGGGGCATTCTATTTATTCTTCACCCCCAAATTCAAGTCCCTACCCTTCCCGAAAACTATAAAGGAAAAAGAAAAAAAAAATGAAAAGCACCTAGTGTTTCTTTTTCATCTAAACAAGTAGGGGTGTGTATGTATGTGTGTGTATGTGTGTGTATGCAAACACCAAGGTGTACACATGTGCACACAAACACACACACACACACACCACACCACACCACACATGCACCCAAGTATGGAAGCACACACTGACTCTGGCAGTTCCAACACAGAGGCCTTCAGGTGAGAGCTGGCATTGGTAGTGTCCGTCCTGGGACTAATCTACGGAAGCGAAGGGGATGTTTTTGTGGAGATTGGGGTTCTGACTGTGCCTGTTGCGGCTTCGCACGGAGGAGAACATCATATTGCAACCCGGGACTTTGCACCTGTGCATTTCTCGCAGATGCACAGTTTTGTAGTGCACCCGCAGGGTCCCCTTGTTGCTGTACATTTTGTGGCAGATGTTGCACATGATCCCACCGTTGCTCCCAGCCAAACTGCTGAACATGAGAGATCCGGAAACTTCAGCCCCTAGGCCGCCAGGGAGGGCAGGGGGCTCAGCCTTGTGGGCCGACTCCCCACTGTCGCTCGCCCCATCAATGTCGTCGAGAAGAATCCCCTCATCGCTGCCTGCGTCGGATTCCCGGGAGGAATGGATGCTGCTGCTGGACTGCAGGCTGGATGTGGTGCTCAGGTCCAGGACCATGTAGTCCTCCGCCACGCCTCTCCCGTACCCGTTCAGGTGGGAGTCTTCAGTCCCTGCGGGAGAGGAGGCGTCTTCCCTGATGTCAAGCCCCATGGGGTGCTGCGCCCCATAGATCTTCACCAAAAATTCATCCCGGAGGTCCTTGCTAAGAGAGGGCTGCGAGGAGTCCAGGCCCATGTCATCGAGTTCTTTGGTCAACAGTTTCCGATGCAGATTTATGTTGGCACTGTGTCTAGGAAAACAAGAGGGAAAGGGGGGGTGGGGAGGGGAGGCGGTGCACAGGGAGTGGGGAGGGGTGAGAAAAAAAGGAGAGCATTTTAAAATGGATTCGGTTTGCCTGCATGAGGCAGCAAATACGCACATTCACTGCTAATTACACCATTATAAAAGCAGGCATTTCCCCACATCCTCAGGATTTGGGCTAAGTGATTGGTGACGGGAGGTGTAATAAGCGGGGAGAGGGGCAGGGGAACTCTCCATTAATTAATTTTTTTTTTAAGAGCAAAATTCTTCAATGGCAGGAAGTATGCAAGCCCATGCACCCCTCCCTCAGTGACGGTTGCAGCGTGCTGCGCGGCAGCTTCAGCTGCAGGGGATCCTGTCACAGGGACTGCGAATGTGCATGAACAGGATCCACCAGGGCTGGGAACTGGTCTTGCTTTTCAACACAGAAGAGTCTTAATTTACTTAAAACACAAATCTCCTCCTCACCCCTCTTAAAATACAGCAAACACTGTATTTAGAAGAATAGAAAGGATCCAGTTATTAAATAATCCAGTTAATTACTTTAACTTTTAAAAATTTTCCCTTTCCATTCCCTCTATGTTAAATCTTTAGGCAGGAAAAACGTCAGCTTCACAGGTTAACAATTAGACATGG
This sequence comes from Ochotona curzoniae, assembly GCF_017591425.1. NCBI lineage: Eukaryota > Metazoa > Chordata > Mammalia > Lagomorpha > Ochotonidae > Ochotona > Ochotona curzoniae. Next base: position 45,174,908 of record NW_024467106.1, on the reverse strand, counting down.
ACTTAAAGATCGCCCTTAGCAACACAAGTGCCTCCTCTCAGGACTGGGGATCCCAGGTAAGTCAGATAGCATTATAGACTTATTTTTCAGGAGTTTTTGCTTTTTAGTGTTAAAAAAATGTTCTGAGTGATTTTACTTTAAATTATAATTCTTTACAACAAAACGTGAAAAAGAACCCGCCCAACCCTTTAAAAAGTTACACTAAACAATAAGAAAAATAGCAAATGGGACAAAAAATTAAGATACACTACAGTAGCAAACAAAAAAATCAGACACCGCATTAACACACGGTCTTTCTATTTTAATAAATGAAAACTGAACTTCTTAGACAAGCAAAACTTTTACTCTACTGTGTGCTTTGCTTGTGCTAAGGGAAAATTAAAAAAAAAAAAAAAAGGAAGTTTGTCCCAGAGCATCTGAGCATCCACAGGGCCATGTGATTTCCAAAGCTTGCTACATTACCATCTATCTGAAACATTGTATTTCCATCCCCAGCTTATTTTTAAAGTGCCCTTGGGCATATACCTCTCTCCACCTGCAGAGGTTTCCATGTTTGACAAGTGCCTAAATTGAACACTGCCCTCCAATCAACAAATATTCCAATAGGAAATGCTCCTTGATCCTGGTGGAAACCCCACACTTTGGAGAAGGAATTATTATCAGAGAAATGACCCATGTGGCCTGTAGAAGGTTCTACAGGCCTCTTGGTTATGATTCAAAAGTACGCAAGATCCAAATGAGCCGCTGCTCACATGGGTGGCCAGCAGGCTAGGATTCCCTGGTGATGGTTGAGAGGTATGTGCCTCGGAGACAAGCAAGGTGGGACCGGCTGCTCCACCTTGCCACACAAGACAATAGAAAGCACTCGGGTTCCCGGGCAGAGGGCAGCACCCCCTCCAGGCTGCTCTCGGGAAGGCTGCGCTTACCTTGTGATAATAAGATCAGCTTTCTAATCTTTTGCTAAATCGATCACAAAAGAAAGCAAGAATGAGAGACAGAGAGAGAGAGAGAGAGAGAGGGAGAAAGGAGAGAGAGAGAGAAAACAAATTCACATTCTAGACATCTGGATTTTCTTAAAAAAAAAAAACTTAAACAATAAAATAGGGATTTCAAATGTTCTGATCACAAAATCATTTTCTGTCATGAGCGATCATCCCATATGCTATCCTGATGATTTTCAGATCAGCCGTGTAATCCAAAAATCATAAATCAAATTAAGGTACATCAAATGCACAGCAGCAGCAGTGGCATCCATAAATGAGGTTCTAAACAGATGCATGCAGTATGTGGGAATGTGAGTGAGCAACACGAGTTGTTGTTTCCCGGCCCCTGCCCCGCCACAGTTACTCCCTGTTTCCGTGGCATCAGATGGCAGATGAGTCCTAGTGCAGGTTGCTAAGCAGAGTGCAGGAAACACCTACTGGGAAGCCTTCTGACATGTGGGTATGACACCAGGGTTATTACAAAAATTTGCAAATAGAGCTACACATGTATCCTTACTCTATGGATACAACAGTCTGCCAACTACAGGCAGTCCAGGAAATCCTATCCCCCTACGGATTATTTTTCATGCCCTCCCCTTTCTTAATTTCACAAACACCCATTGGGTGATGACTATAATCTAGAACTCCATGTTGTTTCTCACACATCTGCAGTTACCACTTCCTAGGCTCACTGCTGAGAAAACAGCAGTCAGACACACTGAATAAGCAATACATTCACGTTGATAAAAGGACACACTGCTCACCCACATGGACACATCTTGCCTGAGAGGACTTGTGTGAAATTACACATCTTCACCGATCTGTTACCAGGAACAGATTTTTTTCCCCCTTCATTTCTCACTTGCAGTAGGAGAAATCTGTAATCTAATTAGATGATGTACCAATCCTCAATATCTGTCAACCAAATGATGTGCAGAAATGTGTAGACTAGCTCTGGCACTCTGCTCAACAGTGTCCCTTTTCCGCTGTCAGCAGTACTGTTGGCCTCTGCTAATATAATTACATTGACTTTTATTCAATTAAGTGCCATCCCTCGCTTTGGAAAAAAAAAGCTACTTTATCAATTGATTCAGGTGTAATGCAATAATAAAGATGAACTCATGGCAGTACATTAGCTCTGCTGTTCATAACTTCAGTATGCGGGTTCATTCATGGTAGTCGATTTCCATAATGCAACCACAGTTCAAGAGAAATTGATTCTTTTATGTTCATTTCTTAATCTATTTCATTTCTGTTTAATAATCCTCCTAAATGCCATATGCAAATCATTCGAAGTAGGGACGGGAAGAAAAAGCTGTGGAAAATCCGTTGGTTCACTCTCATGACAAGTGGACATACTCAGAGATTTTCTATACTTGATCATAGCCAAAAGGCCGAGAAGCAATACACAGGGATTTCCTAACAAATTTTCACAGTTTAGGATGTGAAGAACAAACAAGACAGAGGGAAAGATGACCAACTGAAATTATTCCTGCCCCTCTGGAGGTTAGGGGGTCAGCCTCCACAGAACGGACAAAAGACGCACTTGATTTTAACAAAGACTTACCGTAGGAGTCTGAATTCAGTTAATCAAAACCATCAGCTGTATAAAAAAAAAAAACCCTGTCCTCAAGAGCTGTAAGGCTCTAAGGCTCCAAGGACCTAGAGCTATCCTTTGGAAATATGTACAAGTCTATTCAGATCAGCAAATCTAAAGAGGAGGAAAGAAACAGAGTAAGAACTCTGATCTACTCATGTTCTGAAAAGAGGATTCTAAAGCAGGAGGAAGCCAGTGAGTGCTAAGAAAAGGAGGGCTCCCCAGCACAGGAAGCTGGTTTCTATAACAAGTGGAAGAACAAATCCGTGAAGAAGACAGTTGAATTCTTCCAGGGTAGAGATGAGAGAAGTTAGAACAGCCATTAACAGACATCTAGGCCAGAGTCAGAACTTGTAATATTCTACAAGATCATAAACATCATGGAAGCTGTTTTTCCTTGCTCTTGACAGGTGGACCATGCAGATGTATGGAGGTCAATTTCTCTTAGGGAAACATCTTCAAATGACTGGAGCTGAGAGAGAAAATGAGTGTGCCAGCAAAAAAGACAATGATCTGGCCCTACTATATACTGCAGGAACCCAGCAAGACAATGGCCCCAAATCCACTCCAAGAGGTCACTTTTAAGAATATAAATGAAATCTCAGAGGTTTTGCACAAGTAGACACTGTGCATCCAGCAGACAATTTGAAGTCCCTTTACTTGGTTTTAAGGAATAATATGCGTGATTCTTGCAAAAGTTTTTTTTTTTTTTTCCCAAAATATACTGAAGGGAAGAAGGTGATAGTGCTCAGGTGCAGTATTTAAGAAAAGACTGTTGTGACAAAGCAAAGAGTCGCTCCGACAGGATTCCTCACACACCTGTTGGGGTGTAAGGAGGTGGGAGGAGCAGGGCAATGCTGCCAGTTAGTGCATGGAAAAGCCCTGTTTATTCAGGCTATCCTTGCAACCCTAAATGTTTTCTCTGAACTTCTAGGGTTTGCAGACCAGGAACTTGCCAAAATCACCCTCAAAAGCAGAGAGAGTCACAAAGCCTTGGGCTGGGGGGAGGAGAGCATCAAATCAGATTTCTTCTTTCTTTTTTGAGATACTGACAGTACTCCGACTACCAGTCCTCTCCTGTGCCTTTGATGAAAACTTCACCATGCAACCACATTAGGCAGGAAATTCATTGAATGCAGCCAAGTAAATGGAAATAGTCTTTTGGGCCAGAAAGCCCTGGGATTTTTCTTTTCTCAAGTCTCCTGTTCCCATTTGTCCAAACACCCAGTTCTGCTTCATGCCATGTTTAGCACATCAAAACTAAAATGAAAAGCATAAACATTATTTAAAAGGAAAGGTTTCAAGTTTGGCTTTGGAATTGTTTGTTTTTTAAAAGAGAATGTCTGTTTAAAACAGTTACTTTTTGGTTTAGAAGAAAAACTCTCATGACAAAATCAGAAAATGCAGACAGCGGCAGTCAGAAGCTGAGGACTGTGGCATAGCCATAGGTTCCACGAAATACCTGACTTCTGGCAATTGTGTGTGAATGATTTTAAACCTGAAGTCACAAAATGTGTGATAATGGATAACAATGGCCCAGGTGAAAGGAAACTGTGCCTCCACTTTGAATGGTTTTTCCCTTTTGTTTCCAGCACAGTTCTGTCACTCAACACATGCATTTGAAATTCCTCAAATTACACTGTCCAGATTGTTCCTGGTGATATATGCCTATTCTGTGTGTGTGTGTGTGTGTGTGTGTGTGTGTGTGTGTGTGTGTGTACAGGCATCCATCTGTGTCCTCAGGGGATGGGTTCCAGGCCCCTGCCTGACAAGGACAGCAAACCACAGCTGCTCAGGTCCTGGAGGCCACGCTGCCTAGTGTTTGCACACAACCTCCCAGAGTCCCTGTGATACCCGATGTCATGTCAATGCTGGGTCAATGCTTATTAAATTGCCACGGGGAGAAAAAGTTTGTCCCTGTCCAGTATAGATCCCATTTTTCTCTCCTGAATATGTGCAATCTGCTGTCCCTTGACTCTGTGGCTGAGGAACGTGGGGCGATGGACAGTTGTCTGTGTACAGGGATCTTCACAACAGCCATGAAGATGCGTGTGATGAAAACCCACCCAAGGACTTTAATATTTTGTCTTCACATACACTTATCTTTTAACTGCATTTCCGTACACATTTTTTGAAGTGCCTTACTTTACAGGAAGAGGGAGAGAAAAATAAATTTGTGTTCAGTCTGGTTCAGCCCAGTTTTCTTCTGGGTATAGTGTGAAATCCTGGGTGTCCTGGGGGATTACCAAGTCAACACTACCCTGTTTGACAGAAATGCACACTGGTTACCCAAATCCACAAGAGTAACAACCTGTAACCTCTGTCCCTTGCTAGTGTTCTTCCAATCTGGACTGTTATGATACTATCTCTGGTGCTCCTTCCTGCAATCCCAAACACTAATGGCAGGATGCTAATCGCTCTGAGTATTAAACAGCACCGTGACAATAGACACTTCTGCAAAGTGAGTCCTTATCCTGTGGGTTACTGTTCAAAGATTCCCTTCAGGAGATTTGAAAACCACATAAAATTCTAGTGGCTAAGGCTCAAAAAGCCTCCCCTCCCAAAAATAAAGAAATACACTTTCAAGGCACAAGATAAAGGCTAAGCAAATCCCTGCAAATTAAAAGTAGAAAATTCAGTCATTTCAATCCCTTTCAATATCAAATAAATCATCCATACTGGTCACGCAGACAGCTCCCTCTACATTCAAATTATTCACTTGAAGATAAGCTCCCACCAAATTCTTGAGGGGTTTAGTTAATTTACTGCACAGATACGGCATGTCTGTTGTAATAACAGGTAGGATGTATTGGGGTCGACTATTTATCAGAATTAGACTTCTTTTCTTGATTCACAGTGAATTATGCTGCCTACATGACTCCCCTCTCTCAGAGCCTGCCATCCCCTCATGGCCCCTAATGTGGCAGGCAAACAAAATTGACAGTCTCATCTTGTCAACAAGGGGCGATCCTCCTGAGAAGCCATTTAACTTTGCAGAGGAAGCAATGTATTAATGTGCTTGTCCCAGGAATGTTAATCATCTTCAAGCTTCTGATCTAACTTTGACGTGAGCGAAATCACCAAATTTGTTTACTAAACGAATCGTAATATGCTAATAAGAAAGCATGACATATATGGAAAAGCCAAACAGATGGTTTGTTTACTCCACTTTGCAACTTTATAAATGTTGTAACTCTGAAGATGTTAGTGAGAATTATTGGTTTGCTGGCAGAGGCAAATGTGTCTTTCGCATACTAAATCTGGCGCTACAGTTAGAAAACAATTTGTCATTGCAGTGGAATGCATAAAAAATGTTAATGTAGGGATGGCATTTAGGAAGGCAGATTGGTAGACGCTGAATGCTCCGGTTAAGTGTGGAATTGATATCCCTTAGCCCTGTTCCCTAACCATTTTACTTTTCAGTTGTATCTGCTGCATGGAGGCTTCTCAGGCATGCTGATTATTCCATAGGTACCTGTTGCACTGCAACGTGAGACGAGCGTTACACTGTGAATAGGATTATGTTTTCACAGCACTTGGAATTTTCTCAATCGGGCGGCTCACATGGTGCTCCACTTACTACTATTGTTGGGCAATGAAAAGCAAAGTCTGACATCTTTGAAGGATTTAAGAAAAATAAATCTGAGCTATGATTTTGAATGTTCCATTCATCACGGATGAGCCAACCCTCAAGGCTGCCACCCCTTGTTTTATAGTCTGAATTAAGCAAAGAGTTTGGAAAATGTATCTCCAAAATAATAGGAATGAATTTCTCTCTGCATATTCAGATTTATCTACCATTTCAAAATGTGTGTAACACGGAGCATCAGTCTTCCTGAGACTGCTTTCAAGGGCATTCCTGCAAGTACTTCCTAAGGAGAAAAAAAAATTCAAAAGGATTTTATGTCACTAAGACAATTTATGGCCTTCTTCAAAGATGACATTAGGGACGTCTACATTCCCCAAGCAAGGAGACAGTATTTGGTAAGAAAAAAAAAATCAGTAGTATTATTTTGCTCTGTTCTTGGGCAGAGTTATGGAAAATGAAACTACTGAAGGTACTTTAGAATGAGCAGAATTGAATTCACATCTTTACTTAATGTTGACAAAACTACTAGCTGAAACCTGAGAACTTCAGGTAGCCAACTGGCAATGCACCCACATTCCTAACAGTCTCAATTTTCAGAAATACTCCGATGAGTTCTGTGAAGTTCTATGTGCTCTTTGGTTCACACTGGTCTGGTTGGAAGCACTTTTGGTATGGACGAGGTACTCATTTCCCTTGGATGTGATCAGCCCCTCCTGACATCCTGGGTCCAATTATGTATGTTGAGACTAGTGCTAATGGTGTGGGCTTTCTGGGGTCTCACCATATAGTGCTGAAATTTCTACCCATCTGCAGCAGAGAAACGAGAGCAAAGTGAGCTCAAGAAACCACCGAGTTGCTGCTCGAGGACCACTTTGGAGCTAGAAACATTAGCAGCCATCCCGCCTGGCACTTATATCTCATTTGAAACATCTCCTCACTTCTGACCAACAAAGAAAATTTCAATAAAGTACTTTTACTGGTTTAACAACAGTGAGCTCCTGGGATTGTCAAAGTGCTAAGCCTTTTCCAAGGAGAGAAGAAATCAGCAGCTCAAATATAATTAACCTTCCATTCTCAATGCAAACTGCCACGCACAGGAGCCCTGCAGTCTATTAGCGAAGTTATAATGGCCAACAGGCAGAAGCAAAATTGGTCAAAAAGTTGGCTGCTGCTGTCATATTTTTGGAATTATGATTAATGGCACTAATAATGTGGATGATTACTGATATGTGTATCTCCAGCAGTTTATCATATTGCTCTGGCTGCCTACGTCCACAATAAACAGGATGCTATCATTTACCTCTTTATTGAAGGCAATCCTTCTCTTGAAGGAGCGTATTCTAATTACTTCGTAATGTTTTATGTCTTAAACATCTTGCAGCTCTGGACCTTGCCAACTGTTTCATGTCTACCATTGATTAATTACTGAATGTTTAATCAAAATTTAGAACCTAATGTAGTCATTTATGAGCACATCACAGTGCCAAAGCAGTTAGGCTTTGCTCCCAAGTTTGGAAAGTGTTGGGTTCAAAATCAAATCCCAGGCAAGGCACGAGGATCCAAGAATCTCACCTTAGGTGCTGCAAGGTTGCCAATTCCATCTCTTTTGATGGATGGAAAGGAATCTGACTACCGGGCAAGCAGTATCATCCTCCTCCCTCTCCTCTTTCCTCAATTCCCTCCACAGCCCTGCCCCCCCGCTGGCCCTTTCTGGGGACAACAATGTCCTCTGGTGAGCAACCCACAGGAACATATAGTCTTGTAGCAGTTAAACAAGTGAAAAATAATTTGCTGGGACAAATACATGAGTATTTTTTTAATGTGGATTTTTTATGGTACTGTCATACAACCATTCACCGTTGAAGTTAAGTGTTTTTTTAATACCATTACTGAACTGCTGAAATGGATGCTAATATAGCTTGGAGTGCTAATGTCAAGTCCTGGTAATAAAAAAGACAGACTGCTGAATGAAATAATTTCAAGGAAAAAATAGAACAAAAGTGCTCTCTCTCTTGCTCTCCACTTTTATTGAATTGGGACTGACTGAGCCAATTGCTTTAGAAGTCTGTAAAACACAATTACTAGTGAGTGGACTGACCCACCAGTGCCCCCTTAGTGACAGAGCAGACAACAGAGGCAGCAGAGTGAGAGCCGCTGCCCGCAGCCGGCCCTGGGCCCTCACAGGCTGCTGTCTGAAGACCTGCTGTTCTCCCTGCCCCAATCTGTCCCGTCCACTTACAAAACCTAGTTATTTCCCATTAACATGATAAAGTAACTTCACGCATCACTGTCCAAGTTGGAGATGTCAGTTCCAGCAATTAAGGATGATGTGTCTTTTGATGTTCTTATTTATGTGGGTGTTTATGTATAAACACACTTACACATTATATGGATGCATTTAGATGAGAATGCTAGCATAATTTTTTGAGTGACTGATAATTCAGATTGACATATGCAATGACAAAAATCTCAATATGTTCTGTTAGAAAGATTTGGCTTTCTATTTTCTTTCTTTACATCAAAATAAGAGTAAGCAAGAAGAAGAATTAAACTGGAAGTGGGTAACATATTTCCCCCTAGTTAATAAAAGAAGTAATAAACTCCATAAAGTGCCAGAGTTAAGATCACTAACACTTTAGGCGGAACAGCTTTTTACCAGGAATTTACAACTCCTGTTTTAATTCAAGCAGCTTGCATTAGGACATAAAATCTTGGTATTTTTTTTAAGAAGTGGAGTTTTATGAGAAATAACTGAAGAAAAAATGTCCTTTCCTGAAAAGTCTTTTTTCTGATTCACCTAGCCTGTCTCCCCCCTTCTCTCTTTCTCTCTCTCTGTCACACACACACACACACACACACACACACACACACACACACACACACACACACACACACCAGCAATCAAAATCACTAAATTCCTTTTTTATGATATTACAATTTTTGGCAAATGTAAACTCCTTTCATATTCTGCCATATTCATTTATCTGAAGCTCATTGCGGTCTTATGGCAGACACATTACATTATTTCTAAAAAGGCTTAAAAGAACAAATACTTAAATATTCAATTCAAGCTTATAAAGAAGAGTCCAGAGCCTGGTGCAATAGTGTAGTGGCTAAAGTCCTAGCTTTGAACATGCTGCGATCCCATATGGGTGCTGGTTCTAATCCTGGCTGCTCCATTTCCCATCCAGCTCCCTGCTTGTGGCCTGGGAAAGCAGTTGAGGACGGCCCAAAGCTTTGGGACCCTTCACCGGCATGGGAGACCCAGAAGAGGCTCCTGGCTTTGGATTGGCTCAGCTCCAGCCTTTGCAGCCACTTGCGGAGTAAACCATCAGATGGAAGATCTTCCTCTCTGTCTCTCCTCCTCTCTGTATATCAGCCTTTCCAATAATAATAAATAAATCTTAAAAAAAAAAGAAAAGTCCAATGATTCCTTTTAGCAAGAGAGCTGCAGAAGCCTTTTCCAGAAAGTGGATCTTACCACTTTGTCACAGGGACCCCAGCACATGTGGGTGGTCTATACCACCTTCTCTTTGGTGCAGAATGGTCTCTGTTTACCCGAGGAGAAGATTATCCACCAAAATAACTTCCTCAAATGAGCACATTTGGGACAGGCTCTTACCTGTGAAGTCTGTCGGAGGGTAGACAGATGATAATATGCAGGATGGAGGTGAAAATGAGGGTGACAACTCTTGCACAGTCTGAGTTCTGCTCCTATTTCCTGAATCTTCAAGACAATGATGGCATAGGAAGACCATGTTTCTATGGGTTGTCAAACAAAGGCCTGTAGTGGGCATTGTGGTGCAGCACCTTAAAGCTGCCACTCGGGACACCAGCGTCTTACAAAGGAGTGTCAGTTCAAGTCCTAGCACTTCTGGTGCCCAGCCAGCTCTCTGCTTATGCATCCTGGGAAGCCGTAGATGACAGCCCAAATATCTGGGCTGCCACCATTCATACAGGAGACCAGGTGGAGTTTCTGGCTCCCGACTTTAGCTAGCCCAGTCCTGGCTGTTGTGGGCATTTAGGGAGTGAACCAGCACATGGAAGATTTCTCTGTGTATGTGTTGTTCTGCTTTTCAAGCAGAAGAAAATAAATAAGCATTTAAAAAGTAACAAATGTGGAGCATCATGTTTGTGCGAAGGGAGTTAAACAGCTATAGGGGACTGCATCAGTAAACACTCTTAAAAAACTGTTTGCCTCATGGAAGGGAAGTTATTTGGGAGTCATCATGCTTTATTGTCTATGTGGTGCACAGTTTTGTGGCTCTTGTCGTGGAGGAGTGAGGGTCAGAGGGGGCTTAAATGAGCTTGTCTTGCATCCAGCTGGGCCAGCAGGAGGTCATTAGCAAGATCCGAGGCTCACTTCAGGCCTGACAGAGCCTCTCCCCACGACACAAGGAGACCATTTTGCTCATTGCTCTTCTCTCAGTGTATAAAAAGAACCCCAGGGACAGGAATGACACTGAAGTTTATCTTACTACCAAAGTTTTGCTTGGGGAGGACACAACCAGCAATTACTCAGGAGGGGGATTTATTTTGTTTGCTTGCTTTTGATGGAAAGTAATGGAGATAAGTACAAAAGGCCTATTGATTTGCCAGCTCTATTGTGAAACCAAGTAAAGCAGTAGAGAGAAAATCTCCTCCTTGACTTAAAAAATCAGAAGACCTGCACAACTTCACTTTATACAAGAATATTGGAAATGGAGAGATGTGCTTTGATTGGCAAAAATACAAGAAATGAAACAGCTGATGCCTCTCCTCTCAAAGTTGGGAAAGGATTATCGCACTGTGTTTGACAGCTAATTATATTAGGGCAAATATACTAATAGTTATCTCAAATTGGTGCTAAGTGGCTCATTTCTTGGAGATATTGCCTGGTAAAATCAGGTGTATTTATTGAAAAGCTTTCTCTAGAAAAGTTCTTTTATTAGTTTCCAAATACAGAGAATGATGGAAAAAATGGATGTTGCTCTGCTTGAAGAGGTGATAACAGGAGGCAGGTAACATGTTTTCACACCCTCACCTCTCTTGATAATGTATGCAGTGCCTCATCAGAGGTAGCTCATGTTAATTTATTCCTGCACACCTGTACAGGGCTGGAAGTCAGGTAATAAGACAAGCAAAAACTAGACATCTCTGCTTTTTAGTTACAGCTACCCAGAGGCCAATGTAGGAACAAAATTAGTTCTGGAGACATCAGCAGGTTTTAATAAACCAAATACAGATGTCTTACTCCATACAAATCAAGAAGTTTACATGTTTCAATCTGGACTGACTTAACTGGCAATCAAAGAGAAGCTTCACACTTGGCACCAATGGTTGCTTTATATTTATTTATAAATCACCCTAAGCAAATATTAGTTTGTGCTAAAATTTACTGAAGTGGCTGAATCATGTTGAAGAGCCAGCATTTACGCTTACTTTTCTGATAAAATTCAAGACAAATCTTGACAACTAACAGCCACTAGTTGGAGAAGAAAGGAATAGGGCTTGTGAAACTCACACAGAATAAAAAAGTAGAAAAATACATCTTTCTAAATGGATCAGTGAGTTAAACATGGAGACTTCATTTTACATGAATTTTGGAACTGCCAATCACTAACATTGATCTGAGTGTAACCTGACATAGTAGGAAGTGATACAGAAAGCTACAAAAGGCTACTTTGGTTCTATTTCCCCTGAATAAAATCCAAAGAGTCTTCCTTTAAATACAAGTGACTTATAGCTCGTCAACCTTCCTCTGGATCCAACTTTCAAAAGACAAGAAATAACCAAGGCCCTGCTAAGCCCGGCTAATTCTGATCAGAAATGTTGATTTTGTGAAGACAGCAGGTGCCAGGCCAAGCATCACCCTTCTTCCTCAGGAGTACTTCATGCATATACTCCAGAACAGGGGCCAGCAGCTATTCACCAACAGAACAGCTTCTGCATGGGAGTTAGCCTAATGCTGGACCTAATGTAACAGCACGCGAGGTTGCCAGGGCACTCTTGCCATCCCCAGTGCCATCCCCTTACTTGCAGGATTCCCTACAGAGAAAGTTGTTTGCATTTCCCCTCTATCACTCTGAATAACGATGGCGCTAACAGCTACCTTGTGAGTGAGACGACCCTAACTTGGCACTTGGTGTTCCTTACCTTGCTCTTTGTCATCACAGAGAACTGTCCTCTGGGCTGTTTACTTATTAAAGCACCCGTTTACAGCCACAGAGCAAGGACAGCTTTGATCCTACTGCTTAGTATCCTCAGTGGTAACAAACCTTGCTCGTGCCTTTCTCTCTCTTCCCTGTCACTTTAGACAATGAACATATTGCTTGTAATGTTTCAAATAAAAAATCTTCAACTTGATGTAAAAACTGTAGAAAGGATATAAGCAATTGCCTGGGAATCTTTGTTCATGAGCAACGGAACTTACCATGCAGTATTTAACATCTTTTTACTTCTACATTACTAATATGCTTCTCTGGAGACCAAAGCTGTAACTCTCTCAGGGATAGCCCTCTTGGAAGGAGCCCAGGGAAGCCTGTGTGTGGAACTCCCTTAAGGTGCTGCAATGTTGAAGATATGATGGCTGCTTTGAAAAGCAGGAAGAAGACAGGGGAGTTCTGACAGCCTTAGCTCACACAGCCTAGCAACCTCTGTAGTCCTACACATTTCTGTCCCTACTCAGAACCCCCTCTATTAGTGCACATGGAAGACACCGTGAAGAGTGAGTAAGATGAGGACCCTGGGGAGCAGAAATTACGGGCCTGAAGGTGTGAGATGAGACACAGGAGGGTCTCCGATTGGGAAGGTCTGTTACATAAAGGTGATAAAACTTAGCTTTGCTTCATAGTGGCTTGTAAGGGAGAAATAAACCAGGCATAAGCTTCCTGGCTTGTGACTGACACAGAGGCGGTGAAGAGGACAGAAGAGACGTCTAAGAGGTGGATCGGACTGGGATCCAAGAGCCCTGTGAAGAAGGTAGCACCGTCACAGGCTGACATCTGTGAAGGAGATGATGACAAAAGGGAAGACACGAGAATCAAGCTGTGCTTCCGCAGCCCGCCTGCTGAGATGCAGAGCCTGCACACACACAGCACTGTCTGTAGGCACTGGCGGCAGCGCAGCTTGCATCATGATAGGAGTTCAAGTCAGAGACTCAACAAGAGCAAACACCCCGCTGCCGGGGAAAGAAAGATGTCAAAAATTAAAGGATGAAGATTTTCTCTAAAAACTTCTAACCTAAGGGTTTAAAGAACTGAGTTTTTTTTTTCAAAGTACAATTTCAGGTGTGAACCAAAAATTATTCATTCTGTAATACTTTATTTTTCAATTAGATTTTCTTCATGTATCAAGGCAAATTTCCAAAATTAAAAAATGATCGGGAAGTGTGATATTTTGCACAATGTCTTCTGAAGTTTTGCTATCATGTGTGTGACTGGACACACCTGGGGCCCATCTGTGCTCCATGGACACTGGTCTAAATTTCTCCACGATTGGCCAGTTGCCAACCTTAGAATATATAGACTGATACATTCCTCTACCATCAATAAATATTGTTCCTCAGACAAAGCCTCGGTCCTTCACCACCTTCTGTACGGGAACGTAAACACACACTCACTTGTGCTTTCCAGGAGTTTGACATAAACGAAAGCACAGAGTTCCAGGGCTGAAGCTCTTTGGTCCCACAGCTATTTATTCCAGTGTTACAACCTGCAGTACTTGCAGCAAACCAACTAAAACTGTTATAGGAATTCATGCAAATAAGCTTATGTTTTGGCTTGTCTTCAAACACTCCATTTCCATAAATATTATATGCAAGTTTTCATGAGTCTTCATTTTTTTTTTTGCTTAGAAAAAAATCTGATGCATTAACCTCATTATCACTAGTACACTATTTCAAATGTAAAAGAATGGATATTACAAATATGAGGAAGATTAAGTATAATATGACATTTTACTGTTGAAAGTAAAGCTATCTTATCTGATGTATTTAGGCACCGTGTGTGACAGGCTGGGACAGCAAACAAATTGTGACTGCAAACCATCTCTACAGAACAAGGTAAATCCGCTGGGGACATTATTAATAAGATCATGCTCTTCTCAAAGCATTTGGTAAGTTCTAAAAGAAAGCTATTTAGTTTTCCTAGTTTATTTTTATAGGTTGATTGAGTCCCTTTTCATTCAGTGGAAGGGAAAAAAAATATATATATATATATTTTTTATTTTAAAAGGGATTGATTTTTCAAATATGAAGACAAACCAGAGCAGTCAACAGACTGGTCTCTTCTTCTCAGGAGAATCTGGATTATATATTACTTTGTCAGAGTGCTCTACCCAGCTGGTAATCACCAGCTTATTTTTAATATTCTTTTCCCTACAAAGGTTTAATGGAATTTTCCCTACAAATATCTTTAAGAGTCACCGTAGAACCAGAGACCACATCTGAGAATATGGAAAAAATTACCTGGTGTGTGAGTTGAGATGGGCTGGTGTATACAGGGAGCGATGTGCTCACAAGCTCATCCCTGTGAGTACAGAGTAACTGGTACCCAGCACTGCACCCCCTAGCACAGACCACTTACACTCTGTTTTCTTTAGGATTCATAAAGAACACAGAAGGGTTTGAGCCAGATGCTTCTGTTTAAGCCCAAGTGTTGCAGAGCCATAGCTGCATAGCGAGGCTGTGAAGTCATCTGTATGTTGCCCAAATCGAGTCTAATGGATCCTGAATGTAGATGCACACGTGCCTGCCCGTGTGTGATTCCCATGATAGCCTGTCTTTCAGAGATATGCTCAAAGGTTCTGTGAAGCGAAACAAGAAGCCCTCACCACCAAACCCTCTCCCCAGAGCAGCAAGGACTTTGGTCTCATTTTCTTCAGATATTGTCATGACTCTTAAAGAATGCAAGGACACAGTGTATACTTATGTAAGGAATGATAACATTTCTGGTTATACCTACGGAGATGCAGGCTGTATCGATGTCCTGGACCTATGGGTCTTTCCATCCGTAAATTTCTGTTTCTATATTGGATAAATATGTGTGTATGAAGATAATATTCTGATTTAATTAAAAAGCCACAAGGCAAAGCAGAATTCTACTTCAAATATATATATATATATAAACAGAAGCTGTGGCTTCTAAGTGGAGGTTTGTGGGGAAGCAGGGAACTGTATATATGGTTAATGGATTCACGCTCAATACATGGAAACACACACTTACACACACATGTACACAGCAAACAGAGAAGAATGGCGTGCATGACTGGGTCGGGTGGCATATGACTCTGCATGCTTAATCATGGCAAGCACCAACCGCAACAACCCTTCATAAGCAAGGCAGCTTAGTCATCTCATGATCATTGTGCATCAGAAACATCTCAGTTGGATTTGTTTTTTAAATGTTAAATCCAACATGACTGAAACCAGCACCCTCCACCCCCAGCAGGAGCAGCCCTTGGAGATTTACTGACCTGTCTCTGCTTCGGCGAGAGGGGAAGGCAGCATTGCAGCCAGCCACCGTGCAGACATGCATCTCTTTTAAGTGAACATTCCTGTAGTGAAGCTTCACGCTGTAGGAGCTTTTGAAACTCTTCTTGCACACGTAACAGATTTTGGGGTCAGGGCTAGAACACAGGTCCCCTTCTGGGGAGAACTTCTGAGGGCTGCCATAATTCAGGGATGATGTAAAACTGTCGTGCAGGGCAGCCATGCTGGCCCCACCGCCATTGTACAGTCCATACTGGCTCATGTAAAACATGTCATACGTGGGGTCTGTGAACTCTTCCTTGACTTTGATAACGTCCTCGTGAGAGGGTTCTGTGTGGTTCTCCTCTGGCCTCTCACTGGTCATCAGGACCTTTTCGCTCACCTCACTATGGATGTGTTCATCCCCTTCCATGGACTCCTCGCCCAGTTTGGGTTCGGAAGACTCAGACTCATTCTCATAGTCTCGCTCGGGCTCTTGGTCCTCCGAAGTCATGCTGTCGGCCCTTCTTATTTCAGTCCTTGAAATGCACCGGGGCCTGTTGTGCTTAGAAAAGTCCTTCACAGACATGCCTGGGCTCATCTCCTCTTGGGAGTGGCAATGATTGTCATGGCTCATGTCGTTGACCACAGCTCCGCCATCATGGGGGTCGTCATCTTCATCGTCAAACTCATCAGCGGTGTCAATGATTTCCTTCTCGATCTTCACAGGCATGCTTGACTTCCTGGGCTTTTTCTTGGGTGCCAGGTCGGCACTGGGCTCATGGGTGGCCATCATCACGGCTGGCACTACTGGCTCAGAGGGTGGTGGGGGGTGCTGCTCTATGGTACCGCTGGTTGGAATGATGGGGCTGGTTGGAAGGGAAGTGGGAGGACTCACCATCTCCCCAGGGGTGAGTAAACTTCTATAAAATGGAGGAACTGGCTGTACAGTCTTTAGCCCAGAAAACACCAGCTGGCTAGGGAGAGGATTCTGTAAGACAGGGTCTAGTGGGGGAGTGGTAAAACCCATTGGGGGCCGGCCGGGACTTGTGAGAGTAAGATTTGATTTTGTACTTGCTATGACAGGAGTGGCAGCTCCTGATGTGGCACGAATCAAATCTTTGTCTCGGTTATTCCTTAGCATGGGCATGTGAAGGCGAGGGTTGGGGTTTGCACTGTGGCGATTACGGCTTCGGAGGGAGCTGAAGACCATGTTACAGCCTTCAATGGTGCAGCGATGTTTGATCTTCAGGTGAACAGCGTTGTAATGGATTTTCAGAGTACCTTTGTCATAGAACGTTTTCCCACATGCATTACAGAACACCCTGCCTTTCCTAGAGGCTGACCCCATCCTTCTCATTCGGTGAATCCGGAATGAGCTCTTTGGGTGCTCCGTTTTGGACAGATCACTGACGGGGGCAGAATTTTGAATAGGGGAGACACAGGCTGGCTCGGTTTTGGGTTCCACATTAGTGATGCTGGTCAGGGCATTTCTGTTGGGTGTCTGATCATTCTTATAGGGTGTCGGAGACACTTCAGATTCGCTGCTCTCATTATATTCATTCTGGGTGGACAGGCTGGGCTCCCGCAGCCTCAGTCCTGGTTGCTCTAACAGAAGCCCATTCGGAGGCAACCCCAGCAGAGGGGCTGACACAGGGTTTATGTACTGGAATGGAAGCAGAAATGCAAGGCTGTTTGGGATGTTTTCGAAGTGATGAATGCTGGAAGGATTGCTGTTCTCTAAGTGAGCAAGGAGGCTGGGACTCCTGGTGCGATTATTGCTCTCAATGAAAGTCCTTATATCTGAGTCTGTCTTTGAAGATGGCACAGCCACGGCCTGCCCTTCTTTCTCCTGAATTGCCATCAGCTCCACGATGGATTTGGTTTCTCCAAACCGCAGGAACTGCTGAAGGGTGATGATTTCCTCTTCTCGAGACATGATGGCCCAACGGTCCAGTACCTTGCCGGCAGCATCCTACAGGCCACATCAAAGAAACAACAAAGACAAACACAAAAGCTTATTGATTGTGCATAATTATTCAGTGCAGTTGAAGGTGCCCTGGCTGCTCATGAAACACTGAGAACAGGAGCAGAAAACAACATGCAAGCGTTGTTAATAAAAGTCAACCCACAAAGCAAACTTTTCTGCCATGCAAATGTAGTCATTAGAGTCACAGTTAGAGAAACAGATTGAGTTTAATAATGTCAAAGCAAACACAATGAAGACCACTGGGGCTCTGTGATCTAAAACACCTTCAGTAGTGCTGTTTTAACAACGATCTATATACTAGGCAACTATTTAGCATATATTAGTATAAGACGTGAACTCTGGCTGTGTAACCCAGTATAAATGAAAAAAAATGGTACCTTAATCCTTATTATACAGTGACACCATAAGAAGGAATTAAGTGCATTTTGCAAAATTTACTTCTTTAACACAAGCAGACATGATACTGAATTCAATGTTGAAAAGTCCTTTAAACAGGACTTATGTGAATTTCTGAATCAAAAAGATGAATAAAGTAGCATTACTCCACTTAGTTTCAACACTAAGCTGCATCTTTTTTTTCTTTTAAATGACTATATTCTTGTCCCATCTGAGAGAAGGCATTTCACAAGGTGCAGAAAGGAAAATCTTGCTTGTAAAAAGTAATCTTACTTTTCCTCACACTTCAAAGCCAGAGTTAGGCTTGAAGTCGCTGACTTTTTATGATCCTTTTATCAATGGTAGTCATAGATATTTGAAAAGTAAACATGTGATGGGTTTAGATAGAATAAATGTGTGGAAAGTTGTCTCAGCATCCTCGTCTGATAGCCCGTGGAGTCCACAGAGACTACACATCAGTAATCAGCAGACTATGTGTTGTTAAATATACATTAAAAAGCATTTCACACTTTCATTTTTGCTAGTAACTATGAGATTCGCCTGGAGGTAGGACTTAAAAATCCTGCACTGTAACATTGGGCAATCCATTTCAGCACGGATTGAGGGAAATCTATTCACTGAAATAATGACCCCATCATTTTCTAGGGTGGCAGGACACGACACTTAGGTACTCTGTGTGAGTGACACTTGCTCCATGAATCAGTTTAAGCAAGCATAAAACCAAAATGACATAGCATTTTTCAATCAAAAAGGACAAAAAAGCAGAACTGGACAACAGAGATTCTAAAAGATGCCAGCTGCAATGAATGATCAGTCAAGGTGACTGGTGGAAGTCACAACACCGTGGGTCTTGTGATAAGCTGCCCAGGGAGGGGTACAGTGCCACTTTGGTGGTAGACTACTCAAGAATTTATATCCTCCACCCAATCAGGAGAAAATGTGAAACAGAAAACAAAACTGAAGGACATACCACGTGGGATCTTACCCTGTAAAGTGTAAAGGTCAGCAAGAATAGATTTTAAAACAATCAGTAGTCATAGCTCCTTGCTAATGCTCATGCTGAGAGAGGACAGATTACAATCGGAGCACCTGTATCCCCAACACCCCTGCGGGAGACCCAGGTTAACTCCTGGGCTCCTGGCTTCACTGTGGTTGTTGCATGCATGTTCCGTGTGAACCAGTGGATGGAAGGTCTCTCTTGGTTTACTGCATGCGCTCTCTCTCCCTCTGCCCTTTAAATTAAAAATGTAAATAACTACTTATTTAAAAAATTCAAGGAAATGTGCAAGGTAAAAATTTCTAAAAGAAAAAACCTTCCTAGTTCTAACAATTCTAGGTATGTAAGATATTATACTAAGTGGAGCAGGATGAGGCTAGAAAGAGCAGCACTATTTTGACTGTGCAAAGATTTTCCTCTCTCTTTGGTAAAATGTTCCCTCTGGGTCAAAATCATTACTACTGGTTTTATTAAGTAGAAATGTGTCATCTACTTGAATGACTTTTCTTTGTTTTGAGAAAGAGAAGCTCTGACAAGGTTGTGTTGTTCTTTATAGGGTTCATGCATGTGAATGTCCACAGTGATGAAAACTGCGCCCCTCCCCACTCAGATACAGTTGGCTTTGGGACAGATGTTTTCACACAACTGCATGCTTAGAACAATCACATCATGATGTTGGCACACAGCAATTCCAGAGGATTCCGGAATTTTGCAATTGTCATTTTCAAATAGGGGGATTCTGGTGTTACAGGTAAATCAGAAACTATGCGGTGATTTCACAGACATTATGTCACCAGAACACTATTATCACAGTTCTCTGGACTTTGTAGGACATTGTGAGATGAGAAATTAAAAGTGAAGAGTGGAGAGATGGATTGCTGATGTGTTTCTCAAGCTGAACCCCAATCTGAGCAGTGCACAGTCACACATTCATTCCTGATGCTCTTCCCTGGTAGCCTGCACCTAAATCTGCACATCAATGATGTACTGACACAGACGGCAACCTCTGGTGTTAGAGTAAGCCTAGAAACCAGAGCGACCATTCAAACCTATCTGAGGCATCTTACTTCCATCACTGTCCCAACAATGCAACACTGTCCTGTCTGGTTCCTCCTTTCTCCTGGCCCATTACAATGCCCATTTCTATTTCTGAAACCATACCTTAATGATCGTCTATTCGTCCCAAGTAGCTGTCAATGCTACAATACTATTTTGTTAAACCACTTACTATTGGTGGAAGAGACTCAGATGGGCAAGAGTTAGAACTCGATCATAAAACGGAGGCTTCATTTATGGTTGTGACTGAGACAGCAATTTGTCCCCACTCAGCAGGACAGTTCAACATCTTTGCAGAGAATTTGTGTTTCACAAGCGGACAAATATCTAAAGCCACACTCAAACAGGAATCTCCCTGGCAAGACAACTCAGGCAATATGAGTTGCCACAGTTCTTTCTAAAGAAATGAGCATTCAGATTCGATCAAGATCTTGTAGTGCGCTCATGTTCACAAATGGAGAATGTGCAGCAAGAATCCAAATAGATGTCTTATATAACATAAGTTGCTGACAAGCTTGTTGTTAAGAACAGCTACCTGTGTTGGTATAGCCAGGGATAAACTGGTTGAAGGGAGTTAGGAACCATCAAAGGGAAAAAGGCCTGGGATTTTTCTAAAGATCATTGTGACAGAAGTAAGTGCAGTCTGGTGCAGTGATTCTCAAACAGTGGCTTAAGCTTAGGGATGCGTTTGTGTGTTATTCACAATGGACCATTGTCAGGGGGCGTGCCCTTTTTTTTTTTTAAAGAAAAAACCAAAGGCAGTTTGCAACTGAGAGGCACCACTTAGAAACCTTTCAGACAATTTGATATTTTGAAACAACTACAGACATGGTAATTTTTTAATAATTTATTTATAAAATTTATTTTCAATGATATGGTTTGCTAAGGGATCCCCCTCCCCTCTCCTTCCTCCCTTGCCATCCTCCCTCTTATCATCCCCCCCATATTATTAAAATAGTATAGCCCTTCAGCAATAGTCAAAGGGTCAAAATTCTACTATTTAAGTGTATCATGGAGTTATAGGTACAGACAACTGTAGAAAGTCCAGTATCCTATTGTCAAGGTATATTTAACAGTTTCATTGCATCATCACTTCCTGATAGTCTCCATTATACAGGTTTTCTAGATGTTTAAGTCTTAAGGATAAATGAATTTTAGGATATCTATACAATGGAAGACTAAGGGGGTAATTAACGGGCATCAATTCCTAATACACACTATAGCAGGGATGACTCAAAGTATCATGCTAAGAATGAAAGACACACACAAAATACAATGTACCCTACCATTGCAGTCATGTGGAAATCTACAACGAGAGAGGAGAAACCAAAGTTTATACAACAGAAAGTAGATAACTGAGGGTAGTGGAATGGACTGACTGCAAAAGAACACTGGGGAACTTTGGCGATGGAAATGCTCTATATCATGACTATAATGTTTTGGGGCTATATTATGTTCCACATCATGACTATATCATGACTATGCTGGTATTGATCTGACTTTATGGACTATGCACTTAAAGTTAGTAGATTTTACTGCATGGAAGGTGTATCTCAATGAAGCTTATTTCTAAAATTAAATCATGTAAAATGTATAAAATTTTGTACCCACAACTCAATAGTCACACTTTCTACTACTTACAGGCCATCTAATTTCTGGAATCCTGCCTGATATTGTGATCAGAGTACAAACACACTTTTCCATTTTCTCCTATTAATACAGGATGCAAGACAATCCCTCTCTGACACAGGAAGGAGGCACAAGTGCATATATATATGTATATGTATATATATATATACATATATATATATATTGCTAATAGCATATGTAATCATAAAAGTTTGGAGACCACTTTTCTACAGAGCTAACACCACCAGTATGTGGTAGCCATGGGCCACACACTCATCTTCATTAATACATTGTGAGAAAGTTGATAAACTAACTTTACTTGTCTCCACTTGCCTCCTGGCTAGGACATGATCCAGAAATTAGGAGACATACTATGTAACTTCTGGGTCACCTGAAGAGCAAGTGGCAGGCTCCAACCATTATCTCAGTGGATAAAAACAATAGCACCGCAAAGGGGGTCACCAAACAAGGGAACTCTTGGACGGAACCTGCGGGTTGCACAGAACTAGTTTTGAGTGCTAACCATAATGGGAATAGTTTGAAGGAGAAGTCTTTGCATGTTCCAAATCGATTTTAAGAAAAGAAAAAAAATCAACTTCCCTCTACCACCTCTATCCTATAGTTGGTAGAAGGACAAGTTGCCTATTCTGTTTACTTTGGAAATTGTACTTCAGCTAGTACTGGACCAGGTAGAATCCAAGAGCCTGGGACTCAGTCCAGGTCTCTCACTTGGGGGGCAGGCCCAACTTCTAGAGTCATCACCTGTTGTCTCCCAGGGTGTACATGAGCAAAAAAGCAGGAAGCTGGGATTGAGAGCAGAGCCAACACTCAAACCCAAACACCTTGGTATTGGATGTGGGTGTCCAAAGTGGCAAATTCTTCACCCATATGGCAAATTCTTGTCCCTAGTTACTAGTTTTACAGCTAAGACAGCATACGTAACAAATAAATATTTCAACTTTAAATTGTCCTTCTGAAAGAAGGACAATTTTTTTACATGTTTAGTCAAAACATCGAGCAGATCTTGGTGCTCTGTACTACTTTCAGAGCCAACTTTGTTGTACATTATGTTCTGCTCTTTGATTGAATTTGGCAGTCAAGTGTTGTGCACGGGTCATTGTCTGTGTTCTGCATGGTGTATGAGAGCATATTCAAACAGGCAAGAAAGGGAGATGAATACAAATGGTAACATAAAAAATTCCTATTGAAAATGATAGATTCTGGGAAGTACTTAGGGAAATTTTTCAAGCAATGTTGTGATAATTTCTGAGAAACACTTGAACTTATGTGGGAAAAGAGCTTGGTATGCTTATTTATTTCAGCAGATTTACATTTAAACATATTTCTTGCTGGGCACTGTCTGAGAAAGATGCACTTGCAGCACACACCACTTACAGCAGGGAAGCTTGTTTGTGCAAATAAGAAAAGTTGACCATTTTCTGTTCACACAAAGTTCTTTTATGGGACTGCGCTTTTCCAGGATTTTCAATGAACACTTCTAGGAGGCCAGCTGAAACAACTGTAATATCTGTAATACACTCATTCATATTATGATTGCAACAAATGGTTCAAATTAGATTTAATTTATTTTTTAAATCAACATTTGTTTTGGGCAATGAAAACCCTTCTCAATTTCCATGATTTGTAAATGTCTATTTTATAGAATTTCTCAAGAGCGTCGCTTTTCCTTTAACACGTGATGTTGGCCCAAAGCCTCTGGACTCTGTCTGGTCTTCTCTAGGATAGAGATCTCCCAGAACAGAGACTCATCAGGGTGTGGCATAGACAGAAAAACTTCTAGGCAAAAAAAAAAAAAATCAAGGCTGATTTTTTTCTTGGTAACATTTATCCATGGGAACATCTCCTTTAGAAAACAAGCAGGAGTTCACTTCCTTCATCTACTCATGGCAGTCTTTATCAGGGCATGAACAAACGTTTGAGCTCAGTATCTAGCAGCTTGCTGTGATTACAGAAGCTGATGCTAAACGCAGCACGTAAGATTTTTAAAAATGTGTTAAAATTTCTTTTTCTACTCCTCCTCTGTCCTCTGACACCCAGGAGAAATGAACACAAACACTACAGGAATATGCAGGACTGGTTAGAACCCTGGAGATCTCACAAAATCTTTTCCTGTAGTTTTCTATCAAGAGGAACATGGTCCTTGTTAGCTTGCTTGCTGCCATTGAACTCTTTTCCCTATAAACACTGCTTGCACAAACTGGTTAACTTTCTAACAGTTACTTTTCACGTGCACACAATAACAAATGTGTACATACATTATTCTCATTATAAGTCAGACTCACAACATTAACCACTCATGACTTTAGAGAATGGGAGAAGGAGGAGGTAAAGTACCTCAAATTACTTGCAAAAAAGTACAAAGTCCTTGTGTGAAACGAAGCTGGAGGGCACAGCCCTGGACAGCAGAGGGAACACGCAACACAACTCATTTAAGTGTAGGTGCCAGTTCTATTTTTCAAAATAAAATAAAATAAAATTCATGTAATGTATTTTTCTGATACACATTTGGAAATGTTTTCTCAGTGGAGATATAAAGCATTTTTTTTAAAGAAAAACCGTCAATGATAAGTCAACCACAACACCCTCTCAAAATGATCACCTCTCTAAAAATAACACTATGAAAATAGCAAGGCACTCTTTTACAATGGTCCCTGTGATTTTAGAAATACATTGTTTAAACTGTATTGTGGAAAATAATAACAATTTTAAAAACATAAAGGAAACATTGTTCAATTTTAAACTAGAAAAAAATTCTTTGTTACATAATGTTCTTGATTATGGATCAGATAACAAAGTTATAGTTCATCGACTACTATCCCCCTCTTTCCCTAAATAACAGCGCAGCAGTTTTATTTAAGAACTGCAATTTTGATACATCACCTATGGGGTTACAACATATTTAATCACAGAAGCTTCAACTGAGAGCTATTAAAGCCTGTCAGGATTTCTCTCTAGCACCCAGGAATTTGGGCTTATCTGGCCATATGCATCTCCTCCGTAGGCATTTCTTTGTAAATAAATAAAGCAGGTGTCTTGCTTTACTATATTAAAACAAAAGTCAGAGGAATAACTTTCTGCAATGTTAGAACTGCATTTCAAAGAATCACAAGGATTTTTCAAGTTACCTAGCTCTGTTTTAAATCAAGCTTGAAAATCTTAAAAGACAAATGCATTTTGATATTTAGTAACAGTATATTCCAAATCATTTCAATTTTAAAACAGAAAATCTAAAATCTAGTGGATATATACCTAGCATAGCAACCTTTAATATTTAATTATCCCTGAGTCCTGAACTTCAGCATAGAATATCAAACTCAATGCCTGAAGACTAAAACAGAGTTTGTTTCTTAAAGTGTCAATTTTGAATTACGCAGAATATAATTAACACATATTCAACCTCAGGAATGTGTGTGAGTAAATCTAAGTTCTAGTCCTCTTGCTCCTTGCCAAAGTCCAGTGTGGCCATGAAATAAGCAGCACCAAGCTTCAGTTGCTCAAGGGTAAACAAAAGTCTTACCGACATTGCTAAACTTTAGCAAAACCAGCTTTAAAATTCCAGCATTCTATGCCTAGCATCTGGACACACAAATCATTTCAACTAAAACATTTGGAACCCCAGGGTAGATACTTTTACTTTTAAACATCTTGTCTAACCATGCCTGCTTTTACAGCATGCCTGCTGATGACTGAGACTGCCTTTACATGACAGTCCCCGTTTTATCCTGTGTGTGGGATGTTTCCCTTGATGCTTTTATCTGGTGCTGCTTATCTCTAACATGATTAGAAACACTAATTCTTCTGGATTATTTTTGACTCTTGGTTCAATTCCATGATCAGTTCAAACAAAAACTTCACTCGAAAACCAGTGAAACTCTCAAAGAAGTCCCTAAGAGTCCGCGGAAATCCCCTTGATCACAAGGGCAGGGTCTGTGAAAATTCTGCTGCTCAAACACTGAACCACTCCCAGCTGCATGTGCTATACAGCGACACAGCAATGTCCATCTCTGTCATCTTCGAGACACCTTGGTAGTTCCAAAACACAGCAGCATGTGTACAGGGGCTCTTCCCCCTTCGCCCCAAAAAACATTTAAATAGATATGCATTCAGCACTCAGACACAATCACTGAGATCCTAGAGGGAGAACAGTCTAATGGTTTAGCATGACAAAGCAACAGTGGGAAATCCTCAGAGAAAGTAAGGGAAATGCGAGAGAAGTGAGGCATGATCTGTGTTTTCTTTTCCCTAAGATTTCTAGAGAAAGCCCAGATTCAGAAACCTGAGTCTACTTGCTGTGCAGTCAACAAAACTCCCCAGGGCTCCTGCTGCTATGGCTGTCTTGAGGTCTACACTCCTTAGCTTTACAGACTCACGTTCTGCCTCTGTGCTGGTTGGAAGTCTGTGCATTTATGAGGCTGTGCTGCCAAGTCCATTTCTAAACACTGAAGCCAGAAATGCTAGCACTTCCTGATGTGTTGCCCTATCATGTCTGAAACAGCCAAAATGGGTGTAAAACACTGTTTCTGATCGTGATTTTATGCATCAGGTACAAGTCCAAGTCTTGGAGCAATTCAAGGCCACAACCTCTAATCTCCGTAGTTTTATTTGTGCAACCAAAATCCTCAAACTAGTATAAAAGCATCAACGCTTGAGTGGATGATTCTACTCCATATATTAAACTCTGTATTACTTCACAGCTGAAGCTGAAGGGCCAACCCTAAGGAACTTCAACATTCGCAGTAGGATGTGAGGGAGCCAGGGAAAGAGGCATGGGACACTCACCAAGCAGTCATCCATGCAGGAACGAGGATTGGGTTATTCCCTAAAACACACTGAGCACTGAAGATGTATTGGGAGGTTTGACTTTGTTCTTCTCTGGGTGTAAGAATAGCAGGAGAACACAAAGATTAATATCCTGCCTTAGCATTCATTAGGGAAGAACACATTATTACTTGTGACACACACACAAGACTGTTGATATGGATACACTTTCCTTTGATTGTTTGGATTAAGTGTGTGTCTGTAAAAGGCATCTACACATACACATGTGTATAATTATAAATCTGCATATGCATTAACAGTTTGTGTTTCTGTGTATTTATGAGCAGCTATCAAAGTACTTATTACATATTTTATTTGGGCACAAAAGAGAGGTGATTTGGGATCAGTGGCTGAGTGAATAAATACAGATCAAAAACAGCATAATCGGAGTAAGTAATCAATATATGTTACTGTAACAAAAAAACTCGGAGATTCCAAACAAGGAAGGATGAAAGGCGGAAGCAGCATTAAGGAGCACCAGGCAATAACAGCGTCTGCACGCCTTAATACCCCCTTCTCCCAGCAGTCCTGACTTTCCAAGCAGCCCACTTCTCCACATTAACGGTAGTCATTTGGAGAGCAGCAAACGTGCCATTAGAAGCACTTTTACAAGTGTATATTCATCCACCAATTAGCTTAATGTGGCTGCTTTCTGCATATTTTCTATCCAGGCTTGCACAAATCTTATTAATATTTCCCCCTAGCGCTTTGACAGATTACCTTGTCATTACGCATCCTGGAGCCTTTTAAACAATATGGGTAAACTACTGTTTGTGAGGTTAATGACAATTATCCCCTAATTACTGCATAAGTCACTCAGTCCACTTTATCTCATAGGCAGGGTTCTGCTCTGTGTCTCTGCCATTGTGTCACTGTAAATGAATCTTGTATTGCTGTGTTTATCTGCCATTGCCTTGTAAATCATGCTGACAGAAGAATGAACAAATTACTGCATGTCATCACTTAAATACTACTTCTGAAATCAAACTAAAAAAAAAACTTTCGGCATGGAGCTTGAATTTTAGCAATTTTACAATTAGTACCAACATCTTTGGTGTTTTAGGTTGCATTTCAGTGTTGATAGCTTGGCATGTGGTAGGGGGAGTCACGATTGAGGAGGACCTGGGGGTGAGTGGAAGGTGAAAAGCAGTGGGGATAAAAGAAAAAAAAAAGACCCCGAAATAGTAATGCCAGTCTGACCTCCTGAACGCATTTCCTACTATTTAATAGCTGATAGGGCATTCTGGAAGTATTTTCCAAGGTTTATCAATTCTAAATCAAATTAAATGGGTTAGGGATAAGCTACACTCTCCAGCTGGGATCATTTTTTTCGGTTACTTATAACTAGTCCAGACATAAAACATAGAATCTATGTAATTGAGAACAGATAATGTAATAAAGGCCACAGGCTAAGCCAATTTCATTGATGCATTTTTAAACATTATTAAACAGGTTCAGAAACACTGTTTCCAAAGTTGCATTTGAAATTGTTTAACAATGTTTACGTCAATGAAATTAGTTTAGTCCATTGCTGCACTAGGGTGACTACATCTGCTCTGATACAATTTACAGGGAAAATTAGGACAATATGAACATCTTAAAACAAAAAATAAAAAAAAGATTGAGTCAGCTGCATATAATCTGGGAGAACTTGTTTTTAATCTGAAATCTATGATTCTGCAGATTATCGGATACATAAATGTTTGTTAGAGAATGGGCAGAAACATCTGGCTTCCTGAGATGGCTATTTAATGAGCATCTTAAAATATTTTGAAATGGGAATCATTCATAATGCCTCTGTTTGATGACATGAAGGTGGCTGATAACTGGCAAGTGTAAATAGCACATCCACCCCAAACCAAAGGATGGCTTTCAACTCTCAATTAGTGAGGCGGGTACAGAGTGTGCATCCAATGGCTTTCTGACAGTTCTGGGCTGGTAAGTAAGGGCTCACAACACTGATGATAAAGCTGTTTGGTATAGGCATGCATGCACACACATCCAGCACCTTCCTGTGTACTTGTGGGACAGCCTGGAAGAAAAAGCTGCAGCAAAAGGAATGGAAAACATGAAAGGCAGAGCTGACACACTTAGCCCAGGGGCCTGATGGATTCTAAGCTCAACCCCTAGGGCTCCGATCTCCAAGGACACATCTTACTGTCCGCCTGGTGTTCAGGCAAAGCAGCTTCCACCAAGCAGGTGCTGCAGGCAAAAATGGAAACAACAGAGCATGTTCTTTTCTTTCAGCCTCTTCAGTTAAAGAAATGAAGGCCCAGTTAAGATGCGATAACTGTATCAGCCACTAAAGAATTCAAATCTATTCTGATTGTTCTAACTACCTAGGCTAGCTATGGGTATCAATCTGAGGAAACTGAATTTCTATCTGCATTTGTTCATTGACAAATAACATCTGTATTCATTTACAGGTACAGTATCAATACAAGAGGTAATGATCAAACCATGGTAGTTGACACTTTTATCTCTTTAAATCTTACCATGCTTTGTATGAGGAAACATCACACCCTCCTCTTTTAGTTGTTTCAGAGCACAGCAACTATAATGACTCTGCCTTTTTCCTTTCCTCATGTCATTCCCCTTTCTGCCTTCCTTGGAAAAGTCAATGTGTGACTAGGGAATAATCAAAGGAGTTAAACTCTCAGTGTCACTTGAAGATGACAAGCACAGATAGTATTAAATGGAATATGTGAAATCAGTGCAAGTTATAAAAAGGAAGATATATCAATACAATTATCAAGAGGCATGTGGGTATTAACAGATATACAAGTAACAGAGTTCCTCTATTAATTTAAAAAAAAATCTTATTTCTTTCAAGAGAGAAACAGACCAAGAGAGATCTCCCTTCTGCTGGTTCACACGTAAAATGCTTGCCGTAGCTGAACATGGGCTAGGAACTCAATTCCTGCCTCTCATGTGGGTGGTGGACCCAACTACTTTGGCTCTCACCTGCTACCTCCCAGGGTTAGCGTCAGCAGGATGCTGGATAAGGTACAGAGCCTGGAAACAAACCACAGCACTCCACTATGAGAACAGGTGACTCAAGCAGCATGTCAATCTCTGGGCCAACACCCACCACTTTAATAGACTTTATACACTTGGAACAAATTTTTAAACAATGAGGGCTGGGACTACTTCGTTCTCCTTCCTAGCAAGCCTTTTGTGGCTCCTCTTGGTAAATGACACTTGAAGTCCACTTGATGTCAATCTTAGCTACCTCTCCGGTGTCACCTTCTGCCTAGGACCCTGAAGCCTCAGTGTCAAGAGCTACTTGGCATAAATGATTCCAATCCATCCCTGCTTCTGGTGCCCCTCAGCTTTTCTGGCACAATCATTGCAGCCTTTAAGCCAAAACTGAGCTGAACCTATGAAGTGTTTCCCATTCTACTCTTTTTCCTTCTTTCTCCACACTCCCAGCAAAATCAATCTGCCCTTTCAGTTGTCTGCTGATATTTCTGCGTCATGTGTATCTGTTTATCACAGGTTTATTATCAGTACAACTGGTAAGATGCATCAATGCTGACTGTGTTTATGCATACCATGAATGGAGGAGCTGAGAGGCAGCTCAGAAACCATCTGGTGCCAACTTTGCTTCATAAATGAGGAAAGGGTTTGACGTCTTTCCCAAGACCATGAGGCCCAAGTGCCAGTAATATGCATGGGGCAAGGGTCCAGCTCTATTGACCTAGTCCAATACTTTCACACAATGCTTTCCTTTTCTTCTAGATAGCTTCCCATCCTACTGCCACACCCTGGGTTTCAGTAGGTTCTAATCAGTTGGAACTATCTCAGGATTTACTAAGATGACACTTTTCTATGAATAGAACACTTCCCTCTGTCCATCCAGATTTCCAACAGGAATATAAAATCACTCTTCAGGAGCCCTACTGCAAGCAGGCATCCCAATTACTAACATGCAAGACATGGGGGAGGGGGGAAGAAGAGAATGGCACCTTTAGCAACACATACGTACTTTCAAGATATAGTCCTCACCATTTTTTTTTTCTCTACTAGTACCTTAAATTAGGTACTATTCATAGAAAATGCTTTGAGGAATAAATATTGCATCTATATTGAACTCTTTCCTGAGCAAAGGTAAATCCCAGTGTACAAAGAATTACAAAGCAAAGTGCAACACTGTCTCTTGCATGGTGGGCATCCTTAAAGGCCTATGGAGTGGATAAAAGAACTAAATCAGACTGTTGAATATCAGATGCAGAAATAACAACCCAGCACAACTACAAATGTTTGCATGTGTGCACTGACTTCCTTCCATCATTTCACTTCGGCAAATAACTCTTTGTATTTATTCATTCATGAATTCTCTTCCGGTCTTCTCATCAGGTCTGAAATTTCTCATTTCTCTCCTTCATTTGCTCTATTTATGAGAAAATTGTACATCTGAGCATTTCTTTAGGGATTCAGCCTATATAGGTCAGTGTAACCAGCTGCTCAAAAAGGACTTCTATCTGAATTCTGGAAGGAAAAAATATACAAAGAAAAACAACACCCAAACTAAAATATATAAAGGCATGATTTTCTGCTGAAACACTATTTTCAGGCAGAAGCAGTGCTTTGGATAATGCATACTATCTGCCTTCGTTTCTTTCTTTATAAAAAGGGATAAGAAATTAGCTAACTGTTAGAGCTCTGAGACTAAGGAAACAGAACAGTTCCTGTACTTTGCTGGGCTGTGATAATGAGCCAGCAAAGATTCTAGGCACCATATGCAGGGACTTCAAAAGGTACCTGCAAATTGGAATTAAATCAGTTTATTTCAGTACAATTTTTAAAAAATTGTGTATACTCATACATGTCCTATGTTCATCTATATCCAAACCAAACTTGAGCTACTATTATGAAATCTAGTTAGCAGATGGAAACTGAGATATGTAAAGTTTAAATAAACTTGCCTAAGGTGATAGAGTAATTCTGCACTCAGATTCAAGTAAGCAGCCTGCATCTACAGCTCTCTTACTATGTTTGCTCAGAGGCATGGTAGCCCAAACCAGGGCCACTTGACTCCCCTTCTTCTATCTCCTGCTATTCTCTTGGAAACCCTCGAGCTAAGTTTCCTTTGATTAATTCCTAGGTTAAGTCAATTGTGTGATTACACATCTGCCTGTCTCTTACACCTATCTCTGTACACCTATTCTTACCAGTTAAGTATTTGTTCCCATTATTTTCTATCTGAATTATTTTAACTGTTCCTCCGTTTTCTTATTTACTCTTCCACCTCCTTCACATCTGGACCACCGTGGGCTGTGCAGAGATCATCTTTTCCTATAAAAGACTACTTTACAGTTCCTCCCTTAAATAAACATAGATGGCTCCTCTTGGCTAAGTGATGTTACATTGAGATTTTTTTAAATGCTGGCCATCAGGAACTGCCCCAATCTGCTTTTTCAGTTCCACTTCTTACATATGCACTCTGACATTGTACCAGAACTGGAAAACGTTCATCACTGAATACACCACACATTCTCACCTCCCATTTCTGCTTAGACTGTTCCTTCCACCTAGAACAGTGCAGTCAGTCTGGCAGGGAGTCGTACGTGTACGAGGCCAACTTCCCAGAAATGATTTTAGCTTTTAATCTTGTGATCTCCTCAGAATGCCCATTCTTGCTTATGCATCACATGTAATCGTGGGTAATATTATAACTGGTCCCTTGCATATAGGGGCTCCAGAACACTTATCTTTCTATCCTTACACCACCTCCAATGCTGCCTCACATATATTTTTAATGCATATGAATTATTCTATGCTCATACCTAATTCATTTCTGTTGAATACTACCCATTTGTCACTTCTGTAAACTCAGCTATCTTTTGAGAGATGATTACCATAAAACCAAAAACAACAAAACAACAAGAAGCCATCTTGTGTAAGCTCAAAACCTACGTTTCCTGATAGGTAAGTAGGTGTCTACACTTGCAGAAGCATACATCCAAAGTTTCTATATGTTCCAAATAAAAGTAGGAATATTTCCTGATGTAAGTAATCTCAGTTGAGCCTATGCTCTGTTATAGGCTTGGGGGCAAAACAGAGGTTTCCTATATAATATATAATAAATAACAAATGATAACACAGAAGAGGAGTTCTGGAGAAAAACTAGTTTGGAGGGAAAAGAAATTGAGAGAAAACAATGGCATTAGAAGGAGCACTCAAATGAGAATGTGGGAATCAAGGTTCATTTAAGTTGAAAGGCTGAACAATTTCTATTGTGAACACTGACTTAGTAGTGAAATTTCAGAATGGCAGAACATTCAAAATACTTTTACTAAAAACCAAGTAGTTGAGTCCTTGCTAGAGACTGAGACAGAGTGTTTCCACAGATTGAGCAAGGGGGGGTGGTGGGCACATTAAGGAACTATCTTTTATGGAAGATTTGGTAAAACAAAACACAAAGCGAAAATAAGCACATACAAATATGTCAATTTTGAATACTTTCACTTAACTGTTAATATCGAGCTCTGGTTGTATATCACACATAAAATGCGCAGAATGGAAAAAAGGAAAAAAAAACAAATAAAATGACAGAGGGCTGTTGAATGCATATGAAATGCACTGAAAAAGAAATATTACACACGGCCTTTCAGACAGTTTCAGCCGTAAAATATAAAAGGTTTTCACTTTTTTTGCTTTTCATACTTATAGCTATTTGCTACTTTTGAGGCAGTAGCTGCAAAGGTTTCACTGAATATAAAGTGAAGGATATATTTGTCTTAGAAATGTACTAACTTTTGTAATTACTGAAGTGCTTGTCTCAATGAGCCACAGTGCAATAAAAGAGTTCAAGCCACCTTCAATCACCAGAAGGCCTCTTCTTTATCCACCAGGCTTGGCTGAAGAAAAAAGGTACTACTGATGAGAAGCTTATGCTATTTCAACACGAAATGAAAGTAAAAACTTCATTAATGGAGAGAATACAGACATTTCATGCTTCTACTTCACGTGTAATTACGGATCAAGGCAAAAGGCAAGATTTTTGTCAATCAACCTTTTTTCTGTGTCTGTTTTTGTGGAGTCTAAAATAGGCATAGTCTTTAAATTCATAGTGTCTATTCGCTGTCAGTTTCGTTTTCTTGGAAGTTAAGGGAGGGAGATTACCCTAATGGGACAAAAAGTGCAAGAATAGATGAGGTAAACCCTCTGGACAGGTTAGGGCCCCATCACACCATAAGCAGCAGAAACAGCCAGCGGTGTCCAGGAGTAGCCACCACTGAATCTGGTTTCTGTCTTATCCTTTTCCTCAAAATGCCCTCTTGGATGTTATTTTTCCACTAGCACTTTTGCTTCTCTTTCTTTTCCCAATAAGGAAGCAAATAAAGAGCCCTTTCAAATAGAGATAAATACTGAAAACCCCAGCCAATTCCCTGTTGGTATAGTAAGGACGAGGCATAATCCAAATAAACACCAAAGGAGTGGAATAATACAAACAAATAAAGAAAAACAACCAAAATCAAACAAAAAAACAAAACTCTGATTTCACATAATTTTCATTTACATTTGATCGCTCAAGAAGGATTTCCAAATGACGGTCATTTGCCAATGCACAACCAATGAGGAGTCAGCCTTCCATAATGGTGGCTTCAATCAGGTGCACACATATTCAGAAAAAAAAACCCTACCTGTTCTGAATACATACAACTTTTCTTCTTGCTATTATCCCCCAAGAAATGCTATTTACATAGCATTTCCACTGTGTTAGGTATTACAAATAATCTAGGGATAATTTAAAGTCTATGGGTGGATATTTGTGGATAAAATGCAAAGTGTCATATCAGACAAGGGACTTAAGCCTCTGCATATTTTGTATATGGGGAGGAGCGGTCCTAGAAACAATTCCCCACAGATAGCGAGGGGAGTTACTGTGTTGACCACCGTGACAGAGGAGTAGGCAGCAGAGAAGAAACACTTGTCTATTGATGTGCAAAGAGGGCAAGAACAAAAGGGTGAGTCTTCCTTTACGTCTTTAATCCAGAGAATGGCACACCTACCTTACTGTTTTCTAACGCTCTAAACATATTTATTGACTCAACAATTCCAAAGTAAAGTGTTGCATAGGGAGAAAATGATACAATATGAAAATTACCCCTAAAGGAGAGACTTCAGGCACACCTCAGACTTTGTTTTCTGCCTATGTGGATTCCTAGAGAAGTCAAGCCTTATTTACTAGGCTAGAGGTCCCCAATTCCAGGACCAGAATCAGTGAGCTCCAGAGCACCCAGTATCTGATCCTACTCATAGGTCAGACCTTTGACTTTTCAACAAGGGACAATGCGGATGGGGGAAAACCCACAAGAAACACAGTAATATTCCCAGAATGAGTCTCTCGAAGATGGCACAAAGGATGCATTTAATTCCTCTGATGTTGGACTGTGATAATGTATTCTGGGTGTTGTCTACCAGATAGCTTCCTAGAAACCTGAACTTGGTCCCAGTGTTTTCTCCCCAGACGTGGATCCTGCAGGCACCAGTCCCGAGAAAAGACTGAGTCTAGATT
Source organism: Ochotona curzoniae (assembly GCF_017591425.1). Lineage (NCBI taxonomy): Eukaryota > Metazoa > Chordata > Mammalia > Lagomorpha > Ochotonidae > Ochotona > Ochotona curzoniae. The sequence goes on along the minus strand of NW_024467106.1, from coordinate 45,139,860 downwards.
GCCAAAAGAAGACAGGTGCTCAGCAAAAATCATGTAATTGGCACAGTTTAGGAATAAACAGCTGTTTATTTTATTGGATAAGCAATGGTGGGAATGCTCTAAAAATCCTTGTTCCCAGAAGCTAGCCAAAGTAATGAACCTCGCTAAGCAAGGCTGCTTGAAGATAGCAGACTTGGGCCTACAATACTAAGACTTTTCCATTGGTGTTTCAGACTAACCAGGTTTTTCAGACCTGAATCCCCTATGTCATGCAACAACAAAATGGGGTTTTCTATGGTGGTTTCAGTATGACCTCAAGGCCAGCTGATGCTCAGTCAAGACTAGGAGGTAGAAGGGGAGATATCTGTCTTTATGTGAGCAAAGGGAGGTATGATTTATTAGTGTACACACCAATGTCAAGTAGGTTTAGTTTTTTAAAAAAATACTGAAAACTTTGCCTGTACCTATGGGGGAAAAATACTCCTTCTGTTATCCACCACACAACAAGAGGTACATGAGATTCAGGTTCATGAACACCAAGGGACTATGTTAGTTTCATTTCCTTCAGAGAGCAACCATTCATATGGGTATTTAATATATTAAATGGTGTTTATTAGAAGCTACAGCTAATGATTCCTCAAAAGAGGGTTTGCCTCTGGTCTGGCAGGGGCTGGGGATGCACCTATGGTGCTCCTTTCAACATGCACTTTCTGTAACAAAAATCACCTTGGGGTTCACAAACCTCTTGGTTTAGATTCGATATTTAAATGTGCAGAACATCTTCACTACTGTTTGAAACCTTCTTGTGTCAATGCCTGGTCTATAAGTAAGACATAGTTAACTTATTTATCACAATCTGCCAGAATCGTGAGATGATTTAGTAGAGGTAAGAGAAACTAGCATTTTGTTGAAAAACCAATCCACCCATTACATGCAAAATTATATATAATAAAATCCTAAAGCCCTATGGCAAGGTGGAAACATCTCAGACCTCACTAAAGGGCTCTCGTAAATCCATATCAGAGAGAGAGGTGAGCAACACACTGAGAATTTAGCTTCAATGAAAAGTAATAATTACTGTTTAATGAGCACCCACTATGTGCCAGACACCCAAGGAAAATCACTGCACAGACATCACCTTGTTTAATTATGCCATCACTCAGGACATACAGGAGGGCTGGAGATTATACTTTAGTTCTGGGCCAGAGTGTGAGAGAACAGTAAGAAAATATGACTTGTGGGCCCGGCGCGGTGGCGCAAGTGGTTAAAGGTCCTCGCCTTGCACGCCCGGGATCCCATATGGGCGCCGGTTCTAATCCCGGCAGCCCCGCTTCCCTTCCAGCTCCCTGCCTGTGGCCTGGGAAAGCAGTCGAGGACGGCCCAAAGCTTTGGGAACCTGCACCCGCACGGGAGACCTGGAAGAGGCTCCTGGCTTCGGATCGGCATAGTATCGGCCGTTGCGCTCACTTGGGGAGTGAATCATCGGACGGAAGATCTTCCTCTCTGTCTCTCCTCTCTGTATATCCGCCTTTCCAATGAAAAAATAATAAAAATAAATCTTTAAAAAAAAACATGACTTGTATGTGCTAGCGCTATCCTGTTTGATTTCTGCTCATGGCTGAAACGTTCCTGTTGAGGGAAGACATGGCAAAAAAAAGAAAAAGAAATAAAAAGCAAATTCCTTCTACTTTGCATGGGAAGGGCAGTGCAGAAATTCTGTAGTCTCTTATGAATAATACTGCCAGTCAAGACAAAAAATTATTTATGTTAAACAAATTAAAGGAGTTAAAGGAAGGCCAAAATAAACCCATAGCCATGCCTTCCCCTTCTGCTGTCGGATGTGGGTCAGGACTCAGCATCCTGAGGAGCAGGTGTGCTAATGTGTGATCACCTGCTTCTGTGTGTGACCCTCCCCATCTCTCTACAAGTCTCCTCCTCATGTGGAGGAGAAGCAGGACATGGCGCCACCTCCTCAGTCTTGACTTGAGGATATACTTTGTAACGAACATCCTGGGAGTTTCCGGGCTTTGTAAGTCACACTCTCAGGCTCTTGGCTCACAGGTGCTGCATTCCCTTTCTGTGGCTTTAGGGTAAGAGTTCTCTGCCATGCATGGAGCACTCTGAGAGGAGGGAGGTCAGAATTGGAAGGCTCTGGGAAAAATGAAACATGGTGGTCTTTGATCACTCAAAGTCAATCAGGAAGAACACATCTATCTGTAAAAGTCCCCGATCCAAGAACATTTCAGCTCTCTGCAGAAACCCAGGCGATGCATGGCAGGAGAATAGGGACTTAAGACTTGGGCCTGAAGCAACCGCACACATAGGAACAAAGAAAACTTTGTTTTCTTGCATGCCATGCAAACAGCAACGCCATGCAAACAGCAGCTGCAACCGAATACACTGAAGACGGAGGCTGATTTTTTAGATCTTAACACTAAAAAGAACAAAGACGCCCTAATTAATCAGAAGGCAGCCCGGTGGAAAGGTGGAGCTTTGCCATCTTATCAATAAATTAAAGTTCATGGCCAGTGCATGCTTTTTGGCACCTAGCTTTCATATATACCAGCCACAGATATAGTAGACTTGTGATATGATCCCAGCCACTAGCTCCATCTTTCCTTTCTGAAGGGCTTGGAAAAGAAAAGAAAAGGAAATACATGTATGACTGTGGAAGGAAAATATAATTCCTCAGGAAAATATTTTCCCACAAATGTTTGGCAAATTCTGAATCATCTAATCAGAAGTTGATCAAGAAGCCAATTCCATGTTATTCCATAGAAAAGTCACAGTGAACAGGCACTAGTGGAACATGAGCAACAGCACACAATTGAAGGGATGATACTCAGATCCTCTAAGAGCGATATTCCTACTAAGCACTGGCCTTGCAAAAGAAAAGGCAAACTCTGGTCCTAAGAGCCCTGGAACTCTCTGTGGATGTACAGGGAGACAGAGGAGAATAGAAAACAGCAGAAATCAAAATGCAATACAACATGGTATAGTTTAAGCGTGGAATTAGAGACCTGTGTTGAACACGAGTCTTCCCCTTACTGGCTATGTGACTATTCTGAGCCTCAGATTCCCAGCTGTGAAGCAAGGACTGACAACCCTAATAGTCAGGATTACAAGGATTGAATTAAATAGCACAACGTTACTCAGTGAAAGGCCACACACAACTCAAGGCACAGGACAGGCTCTCAGTACATGACTATAGAAACAGCTAAGGCCTTAACACAAACCCAAGGATTAATCAAAATCTTGACTCTGCAATGAGAAGCCTGATAGTTCAGTTGGATATAACCAAACAGCATGTAAGAGCAACCAAGTAACACAATAGATATTGAGGGGCAAAGGTTAAAAAGCTTTTTAAAAAGGGCCAGGCATCGTAGCCTAGTAGATGAAGTACTTGACTTACACACAGCGGGATCCCATATGGGCTCCAGTTCTAATGCCAGCCACCCCGTTTCCCATCCAGATCCCTGCTTGTAGCCTAGGAAAGCAGTCAAGGATGGCCCCAAAGCCTTGGGACCCTGCATCCATGTGGGAGACCCTGAAGAAGCTCCTGGCTCCTGGATTTGGACCAGCTCTACTCCAGCCACTGTAGCCACTTGGAGAGTGAATCATTGGATGGAAGATCTTCCTCTCTGTCTCTCCTTGTCTCTGTATATCTGATTTTCCAATAAAAATAAGTAAATCTTTTAAAAAGTTTTAAAAATTATACTGATATTCTTCTTCACTGGACAAAGTACATGAGATTCAACTTAAAATTCTCTTGATTATGGGGGATATGGAGAAAGCAGGCAGAGATAAAATCTGTTTATAATAAACACTAGGATACAGGTTTCTCTGCATTTTATATGTAAATGTTATTTGAATCAATGATAAAATTTTTCAAATATGATCATTTTATCCCTCTGTTGCTGTGTGGGTCAGGAGTAGCAGTATGTGAGAACAAGAAACACACATATGCAGAATCTCTAGGCCTTGTATGTTTTCAATACATGTACAGCAGGCATTTGTTTCTGTCTCTGCAGAATTGCAAGTAGGGAACTTTCTTCAGAGAACAGAGAAACCACTTGAATGAGGATTTACGATGCGATTAGAGCCAAATATCTCAAAAATGAAGCAATCATATAGGTTATTTTGTAAATATTTTATTAATCCTCTAAGAGCCTCCTAAGTGAGGCCTCACAGACACTTAGATTCCTAATCTGCTATGAATAAACGCTTCCAATCAGGGCCTGCATTCCAACGACTCAGTGCTCCTTGGCCTGAGAAGGAGGCTTCTGGTAGCACAGGTGCAGCTCCCTGTTAAGACACAAAATCCCATGATACACTCCCTCACCAGGGATAGCTCCCTCCAGTAACTCAAGGAGGTTACAAAAGTGCAACAGGCCTGGATGTCAACTACATGGTTTACATAGGTTTACATACCAACAATGTCAGGGGGCCTCTCCATCTTCCTAGGAATGTATTCCAACTGAAGAGTTACTTTGTTCCTAACAACATCTTCCACCTGCTACTGAGTTGGGCACCTGCTCATTTCTGCTATTCACAAATTCTGATAGTGTCCTCTTCAAGGCATGAAAGTAAACATAAACTCCCTTCTGAATAAATAATGTCTTTAAAGCTCCCCTGATATTATTTGCATACCTCTAATTGTAGATATACAATTAACAACATAAACATATGCAGTTCTATTTACATTTAATGACTGTCCATCAGAAGTTGATGGGTTGCTGCTCCCAAACCTACACTTGGACAAGTCCTCCTACTGTCTCTGAATCTAGGATTTCTTCACTCACATTTTTTTAAAATAACTCAAAACTATCTTCATTTGCCAGCCAAAGAAGTTATTCTTCTCAGCTGGAACACAAGCGCATGCCATTCAATGTGGCTTTATCAAAGAATTAATGAAGTGAAGCATCTAAAACCAGCTTGACAACAACCTGCTGACAAGTTTGCTCCCAACTTACACTGGGCTAGTAGTGGTTCCTGCAGCCTTTTTAGAGTCTGAACTACTTGTCACTTTGTATAAATTGGTGAAAGTGGGAATTATGTACAGATCTGGTGCCTTGTGTCAGCAAAAGACTAAGTTTGGAGGAAAGAGTGGAAACTTCACCTAACGGCAAGTAGTACACTCAACAAAGGTGCTTGGCTGTCAGAATACTGGAGAGTCAAGATGTACTCCAGCCATGTTCTCTCTCTTTCACAATGGAAGCAGGAGAAGGAGAGAGCAGAGAGAGGGAACACAGTACCAATTGGTCCCACTCCCACTTGTTTCTGGTCTTCACAACCTCCTCCTTTGCAAAAGTAACAATCCCCACCACCCACTCCCAACCCACACATACCGCTTGTTCTTGGCTATCTTCCATGATATTCTCATTATTTAATACTATCTCGCTCTTGCGCTTCCAATTCTGAAGTTTTTCCCATGCTTATTTGACTTCTTAGTTTTACCCTTGAGTTGACAGACCCGCCTTCCGCCTTGGAAAATGCCCACTTCTTCATTTCAGACCCACTGTTTTGCTTCCTTCCTTCCTCATACACCCTCACTGTTCACACTCTCTCAATTCTCATTCCTGAAGGCAACATCCCTTTCCTTAACCACCTGTTCCATTTAGGATTAGAGAAGGAAGTGCGCTGGAAGGCTTGCAGTCAGTCTGTTGGAACAAGGCTGTACCAAGTGTGTTTAACGGAATCACTGATAATTTTATGGTAAAAAAGATAAAACTCACTTTTAGGAGACTGAATAAGAAGAGGTTCTGACATCAGTTTGGAAAGTAAAATATATATATATAATTGCCCTATGACAACACTAAGGACTTACTGCCAAGAACATTTACTTAACTACTTAATACCTTGACTTACTTTTCCAAATGGAAAGTGTTCTCAACACTATGCTGCACTGATAAAATGAGAATTTAGCCATTTATTACAAAGGGAGGATATATATCAACAATGATGACAAATTATTTCCCAATTTCTCTTCAGAGCATGGAATTCATAACTCAAACTACAAAGACAAATACTTTGTAAGTGGGGGGAGGGGCATACAGTAGACCCTCAAACAAATAAATACATTGTGAGCCTAGCTATACATCTTCTCTGTCTAGAGAAGATATCATCTCAGGCCACCACTGAGATGATATTAATTGACTGGTGTGGCATGCAGGCCAGTGTGTGGGTATCTGCTCCAAATGTGCAGTACTTGCTCCAGTCAAAGGCTGAAAAATATTTCAAGACTATTTTTTTTCTTCTGATCATGTCTGTTTTGCCATTCTTCTAAGGACATTCTGGAAAAAGACTTTTAACTTTTGGTCTCTGCATTGTCTTTGGTAACTATTACTACTGGGCAAGATGTCTTCCCCCCTCCCCTAAACCCAATATTTTTCCTAGTCACTGATCCTTAAAAAAGTGAAACCAATCATATTTCTCTTTATCCTACGAGTCTTCCATTGAAATGGGTGCTTGCTTGTGCCTTAGACCTAAACAAAGCAGAAACCATATCTATTCCTTAAAACCTTCTTAACTTAGCTTTCAGGATGACTTTTCACTATTTCCTGCCACATGATCTTAAACATTTAATGCTTTTGCCCAAATAGTTCACAATCTCTCTGAAAAGCGGTTGAGAGAATCATGACCAGTGACAAACCATGTGTACAGGGTGCCGCATGGATTTATTTTCAGGAGAGCTTTTAAAAACTTTGAGTAACTTACTGAAATTTTTACTTGATTTCTGGCTGGCCACCAAGCTGAATGGATGCCAATTAGACAAACACCAGCCATAGAGTTATTAGGGTCACGCTTGGGAACTGTTTAGATATCATGTTCAAATCAGATATGGGTTATTGCACTTACATACCATGTCTTACATTATGACCATATGACAAAATTAAAACAAGGAGAAATGAGAGAAGTTTAACATTTTCTTCCCGCATCTCAATGGAATGTACAAGCCACACACACGCATAGAAGATGGAAATCACACAGTAGAAACTAAAATCTCTGTTTTCATGACTGGGTACCTGGCCATCTGTCCAGCCTTCTCTCTGAAACGTCCATCATCTTACGCTCCAGTAACACTGTTTGATAAATTTCTGGGACATGTTATCATTTCTCACAATGCTATGCTAGTAGATGCTGCTTTGTTATCCTGAAGGGGATACTATATTGCAACTCCTACTCTCATCTTCCTACAATCAGCTCAAATGGAAGCTCTTCCGCTACCCCCAACACAGTAGGGACTCCTTTCCTTAGAAAGCTCCTGCTAACAATGTCTGCCATTTTTGAACATCTGCCTTCCGTTACATATTCTGGTAGATAATTCACGTGTAGTTTCTTGAACAGTTTCCCTAATTACCACCAGAAAAAAAAGAGTTGTTATTATCTCCAAGATGAAGCTTGAGAAGTTCAAAAATTCCATTCAATGCGAAACAACTAGGGGAAGGCAGAAGAGTTATTTGGGCCCAAGTCAGGCACCCAAAAAGTGTACAGTATTACACTTCTGGTCCATCTCAATAACAACATATAAGATAGCATTGTAACTTTTGGCTTGCATAGCAAAGGAACAGTAACTTTTCACCTTTATATTCAAAGCACACAGCACATAGTCACCTCATAAAAAATGCTGCTATTTACCTAGCTAAAAATATTCCATTTGTAAATTACTAGGCATTAGGAAAATGCACAGGAACATTACGTTTGATATCTGTGAGTGCTTTTTCTAATATTTTAAACACTTAAAAAATTTTTATTTTATCTATCTGAAAAAGAGCCAAAGATCCTCATCCACTGATTCACTCCCCAAATGGCTGCAATAGTTAAGATTGTGTTGGTTAACACCCAGAGTCCCCTAAACTCCATCTGAATCTCGCACGTGGCTGACAGGTACCCAAGCATTTGAGCCAACACCTGCGGACTCCCGCAGTGTGCATTAGCAGGAAGCTTGAATTGGGAGCAGAGCCAGCTTTTGAACCCAGGCATTCCGAGATGGAAGATGCTAGGCCAAACACCCACTCCTATATCATCAATATTGTGACAAACTACAGAGTCTGTATAATTCAGTTTCAGTTTATTTATAGTAAATGTTGCTTTCACCTTACAGCAATGAGGAGCTGTGAAACAGGGAATGTTCACCTTGCATTGAGGTTTATAAAGAGCCAATCCCAAGGCCTCATAAATAGTTTATTTTCCTATAGTGTAAAGGACTCTAGAATGCAGTGTTTCACTCACCCTTTTCCTTTATTTCTTGATCTTCCACTTCATGGGGGATAGATAGAGGAGAAAAGGAGGAAGGGAGGGAGGAGGGAGGGATGAAGACAGAGAGAGAAATAGAGAGATAGAGATTAGCTAGGGAAGAAATGGAAAGGAAATTGATAACAGGCTTATTTGAGAATATGGTTATGAGAAATTAGGAAAATCAGAGATAAGCTTACTGAACTTTTTTGATGCTTGATTTTTGCCTAGGCTCTTGCACAGCTCTACTCTTCCCTACCAGAATGCACTTGGAGGACAAAAATTCATAGGAGGCCAATTCACTCAGCCTCTCTCTACCTCCTTCCAGAACTAAATCACTCTGTAGCCTCCAAACAGTGAAATTTCTAAAAAGGTGAGTACCATCCACACCTTCTAGTCCTTCTTCCCTTTTAAGTCTCTAACAGGAAATTACCGTTTTATTCAACATTTGAACAGCCAGGCAACACTAATGAATGTTAAATTTGGGAACATATGAAAAACAAGGACTTAGGAACACAGATGCCCAATGAAAATGTTCACTCTGGCTATATGGAGAAATCTTTGCCACCAGGCATTCAAAGTCAGTGGACATTCGACCACATGAACTTGAGGTGCAGAAGGAAGGCAGAAACATGGGGACTGGATACATCACCTGAGACAGGGCTGCTGAAGCTATGCCAAGATTTCAAGGTAGATTTAGACAGAATTCAGCAACGCTGGCAGTCACACATTTAGAACTCCACTGTGGAACTAGTCAAGTTCCAGATGGATAGGTCAGGTGGCCTTTTCTGCTCTTCCTCTAAGTTATTCCCAGTACACAGGCAGAGAGAGCAGCACATGTCGTGGGGGTTGGGAGAGACATTACACCTCTGCAGAACAGAGAAGCCACTCTGGGAGCATCCCTTGCCAAAAGGCCACGGTCAAGGAGGCAGAGGAACCCAGCTACTGCTGCAACACAGCATGTCCCAGACTTCTCATGTTCGGAGTGAGGGTAGTTCCTGTGTTTGCCTGTCTGTGTCCCAATGAGAAGCAGGCCTGAAAGTGCTGTGAAGAACTGTTACACCTGCATGTAGGCTAAGACATTTTTGAATTTCTTCAAGTGAATAAAACCAACTCGTGAACAAAAGGTCAAGTGGAAGTATGCTTTAAAATATGAAAATGAAAGAGATATTTCTAGGGTTTATCCCAGTTCAAGCAGTTTTGAATTGGGCAGCCACTTCACCCCCTCAGCACTTCGATATGGAGCCATTTACCTTTCATTCTTGACTATGTCCTTAAGAATATGATGGCTAGGAGTGGGAGCGACCTGTATCTCACTCGGGAGTGCTTGGCTTCAGTTCCAGCTACTTAGTACTTGTGATCTAGCCTCCTGCCGATCATGCAACAGATGCTATCCAGAGTTGGGACACCGAGACAGAGTTCTTAGTTTTTTACTACAGCCTTGCCCAGTCCTAGCTGCTGTATGTATTCAGTCTCTGTTTCTCTCTCTCTGTCCGTGTCATTTTGACTTTAAAGTAAACAGATCTTCCAAAAAAAATGATATTATGGTGGTTAAGTATGGCTTAAGATCCACCAGGCAAAAAATTTCCATTTGGTGGTGGGGGGTTGGTCATGTGGCGTTATAGTGTGTCTGAATAGTTTAAAAACTGTATGATTTTTTCCTCCAAATTCTTTGGATCTTTGACACCAAATATTAACAGACAAGATAGTCATCTTTGACTGAAGGAACATCTGCTTTCAAGTTGTAACACAACTTCAATTTGACACTGCACTAGCCAAATGCATGGTGGTCAGCTTTAAGAGTTAAATGGGTCACTTACCCTGACATGTTGAATACAAGTTAAGGCAAGAAAACCTACAAGAAAAACTGATTAGAGATGTAAATAACTCTACATGCACATAATAATGTAGCGTGTTCGCTAGAATCCTTCACATTATAGCACAAGTGGAAAGATTAGGAATATTAACCGTGAAAACAAGGACAAGATCATGAGGGCCTGCTCAGAGTCCAGTGTGATGGGAATGGGAGAATCCTAGGGCATTTCAGAAGGCAAAGGAATGGTATTTACTAATGAAATTAAGTGACATCTTTTTTCTTTTGTAGTCAGATACAGGAGGTGATGAGGAAGAAGCCAGCGAAGAACCTGGGTGAAGGTTTAGGTAGAAGAGGACAGGTCAAACCATACATATATTTAGAATAAGGTATGTTTGTAACACTGCTGTTTTTGAAAAGTGTCTTGCTGATGCCTAGCATATCTTCATATATCGTAAAATGAGAAAAACACACAAAGTAGTTCAGCTATATTTAAAGCTTGCTTTGAACACTAAAATTGGAAGCGATTTTAAAATGTGGAGTATTTCTCCCAAGATGAATTTTTCGAAAGAAGCAATATTTGTACACTATACTATGCTGATTCTTGTCTTGCACTCACTAAGAAGATGCATGATGAATGCCATGTGATCGGTTCACCCAGGGAGCACTCTACTACAATGGATCTGAAATTCCAAGATTGAAAACAACTGGAGCCAGATTTCTCTGTTCCAGCTTCAGTAGAAGCAGAATCACATAGACAGAACACTCCACGCCATTTGCAAACTTAACAATAAGAAAATATTAAAAGGCCTTCTATTCCCCTAGGTATAGTACTATACATACTATTTTGACTTTATAACACCATGAATTCCAGGAAAGCTTTAGGCTAATGAAAATAGCAGGGTAGCTATTATTCAATTTACAAAGATAAAGGAATTGGGTTGTATTTCTCCAAGTCAAAATGTTAGGTAGGTTTAATTTGCCAACACTAGTAAAAAACCATCACTGGGCATATAACAGTGCTGTGAATACATCTGTGTTCATACATGTACATGCTACGCATTTACGTCTTGGCCTAAACATGGCAATTTTTTAATGTCAAAAGTTATTTCAAAACTCACAGTATGTTGCTATGGGGCATGCTGTTGCAAAGAAAAAGCTAATGGGCTCTCTACTTAATGTGATTAGAGCCATTATTGACATAATGCCAGGAAGACGCAAAACCATTAGCATTACACTACAGCTCACTTTAGCATCCACTCAGATGTAGTATTTGATCCACGATTTTAATTTTGTTCTGCTCTATTCAGAGCTGCATTACACAAAATGCATAATTAAAAGCTGCTGTGATTCTCTCTACTTCTCAAATTAAAAACATAGCAAACATTTGTAGTTCTAATCCACTAGAAATTAATAAATCAAATAGTGTCTTTTATCCTCTTTCCTCCATGTAATTCTGAGTGCAGGTTGGGAATACTTTCCCCTGCAACACAGTGTGTTGCAGAAGGAGACGCTGCTCAGAGAAAGAAAAGTCCCCAACTGCCTACTGTAAAGGCAAGTGAGAACCCGGAGGCTCCCAGGACCCATGGCCTTCTAATTCCAAGCGTTTAGCCGGAAGGCTGTTCTGTAAAGAAAAAATTTTAATCAATTCACCATAAATCCTTTTGATGCATTTTCCTTCATTAGCTTACTTTGTCAAGCATACACATGCTCCTAATTTAATTTAATCAAATGCACCATATCTTTCTGTCAACAGTGAAGCAATTCCCATGTCCAAAATTCTCCTATGGGCTCCCTACCCTGGGCAGCCGGGAGGGGAGGCTGAAGAGCAATGGGAATTGTGCTGTACCCACTATTAAAACTGCAGGCCTTCTTCTCAAGATCTACATCAAGAATTGAGTCACTGACACTATTCCTGGATTCACTGCTGCCAAAACATCAGAGGCTTGTGATGGATGACAAGAAATAGCATATCCTCCCTTGTAGGTGATGATCCTGGGAAGGTTCTGGAACAACAGCAGCAGGGCAAAGAAGGTAAGTACACATCCAAACACAGGCCCCTCTCTTCCACACACAGAGATATTCTAACTAACCCTGGGGTTAGTTCTCCCAGAAAGTCTTGCGTCCTCTGTTAGCCCCCGACACCACCATGTCCCTGATTAATAACATAACTCATGCCACAGATTGCATTCAAGGCTCACTTTATCAAGGAGGGAATTCCAGCAAACACACTTGTTTGACCTCTGCGTGTGCTGTTATTCAAGAAGTTATGGCATGTTCTTGAGAAGACACTGTGTCCGCCTACTAATGTGCAAGCCCTGAGTAGGTATCTGTCTTACTCATCATCTTAACTTCTAGAATCATACAGCTATGTCTGGCACATAGAAGGTACTCAATAAATCTGTGGTAAAAATGACTGAATTAACCTACCACTGCCCAACATTCTTCCTAAACACGTCCCATCATTATCTAGAGCCACTTTGTGCTTGCTTCAAGTTGGTTATTCTTGAAATCACTTTTTAAAAATTATCATGTAACAATGTTTTTGAAATGCACAAAAACTTTCCCATTTGTGTGTTTGTCATGTGGATGAAAGGAAAAAAAAAGGACAGTGGGAAGTTGTTGCACGTGACACAGGAGAGATCTAAGTAGCAGAACTCATAAGAGGAGCCCTAAGACTCAGTTAGGAATTAAATATCAAACTGTCCCCAGCGCCCATGCTGCTCCACTGAGGTAGGAAAGGAGAAGACAGCAGACAAGCTAGTAAGACAGAACAAGACCAAGACTACTCCCTGGGGAATGGTCAAATGCAGAGGGCCTTTCCATTACACTTAGTACCCAAGATTTGTTTTGAAAGACAAATACTCCTAAAGGTGACAAGGAAGTTAAAACAGCAACATCAAAACTCTCCCTAATTTGGTTAACACAACAAGACAATGTTCAAAATATATAAGGAACTTCACAAAAGTGGCAATTATTAATGCCAAGCAAACATTTTTTTAAAGAGGTTATCTCTACAAGCTCCTCTTGACCTGTTTCACAAGCTTCTTGTCTTTAAATTTTTAGCTGTTCATGCTGATCTTCCCCAAACAAAAATAAAAATTCTGCATGGTTCCTCTGTAGTTTCAAACATCTCAAAAAAAATTAAGCCTGTCATTAAGAGACACTTGCTACATCTAAAAAAATCAAGCCTCTCATTAGGAGACACTTGCTCTATTTAGACTGCTTCCATGTAATTCCAAAAACAATTTTTAAACAAACTTGTGTGGAGGAAAGCAAAGAATGTTTAGAAAGTTACATGAAAAAAACATGGTGCATTTTCCCTGGACTCTCTGAAGATCCCTATAACACAAATGAAATCATATTTGCATTTCAGCTTCTTATAGAGTCAAGTTTTTATTTTTTTCAGATTTCTTTAGGAAAAATTAAATACACCTGTTTCTTCGAATCATAATCCTAAATTAAGAGGATCTTTCCTTGGATGGCTTCCTGAGAGACAACCATCCAGAATGGCCCTGGAGGATGCTCGCTCTTGGGGGAGTACCTGCCTCTACTCCCCCATTGTACTTCTCAGCATGACTCTTTGAGGATGCTTAGGAAATATCCTTTTTCCTGAGACAAAAGGCTTGGGTGGGCCTTGCAGCTCCCACACCCTGCAAACACATGACAGGAGTAGTCAGGCAGAAAAGCAGCCCGGTCGCGTCTGGCTCATTAATTGATGAGGTAGTTCATGTTCATGGCTTCACGGTTCGAACAGCTTCTCCTCAACTGAGTTGGGATCTGCCTTCCTAAACATTTTGGTCCTCTGAGGCATGACGCAACCAGTCAGTCACCCAATCCGCATGGGAGCCTTCAATGTTTTCAGTGCCAGTGTTTTCACAGAATCCCCTGTGGTCTGTCCACAGGCACCAGTCATTCCAGGTGTTCACACATTGCAGTGTCGCACAACTGAATCTCAGTGTTCTTCCCCCGCCACCCAAAACATGCACGATTCTGGGTGTAATCTGAGAAGGGCGTATTTATTAAAGTCATAGTAAACCTGCAATTAGTTAGCAAGGGATCCCTTCTCTTTAGAAAGGCACGTGGCATAAACAACATGAAACACAGATAGTTTTCAACTTCTTTTACACACCCAGTCATAAAAAAGCGGCCTTTTCCTTAAATGTCATCTATAATCTAATATCTGGTCTTATTCTCCAATGAACAGTGTTACCCTAAGAAGAATCTCCACCTTAAAATATCTTTTAACCCAATTGTAACATGAAGACACCATTAGATATTATAGACATGAACCATGTAATGCACAGTTATTAGTGAGAAACTCACCCAAAGTGCACAGGAAAGTCATCGTGTGGCACAAGAGTGCCAATGAGGGGGGACAGCCAGGTGGCAGCTTCCGGCACTCTCGGCTGCCTCTTAAGGCTCCTCTTAAAGCTTGGTCTGACAGAAAGAAGAATGAAAACGAGGGCAAACAGGGAGCAGCACACAAATTGGGCATGTGCGCCCAGAAGATTTCAAACAGAAGAAAGTTGGTGGAAACAACCCTTCCAAGTTAGACCGAAACGGAATCTCAGAGGGTGTGCTCATGTGCATCTTCTACACAGTTTCTGCTGGCATCTTTTCTGCAAAGAACAAACGGCCCTGCAAGGGTTTCCCGGGTTTGAGGAGGTTTATTTTCTCTTTGGTGATAGAGAGCTACAGGAGCCTTTCCCTCCCAGTATTTTATTACTAAAATTTTCAAATGTATAGGAAAGTTCAAAGAACTGTATAGTGAGCACTCATGTATCTGCCATCTAAATTCTACAACTGACGTTTTATTATATTCGCTTGGAAGGTGCTTTTATGTATCATTGATCAGTGTGAGACAACAGTCATATAATTTACAATTTCAAGGGGAAAATTCCTGATACTACTGGGTCAGCACTCATTTTTAAAGCACAGATATAAACATTTCAAGTGCTTAATTTAGACTAATATAATCTTGCATTTGAGGTCTAAATTCTTTACGCACTCTGGGAAGAAAGCTGCTAGGTTAATTTATCTGTTTTAACAGCTCAGCACAAAGAGTAAAATGTTATCTGCAACAGCTTACTTAACCTTTGCAAGAGTATTTACAATCTCCAAATGTTCTAAAAACTTAAAAACTATTTGCAAGCTGCTTGTGATCCCTCCTATATCAGCTTAAGTCACTATCATACAATAATTACAGGAGCTAATATCCGTAAGTGTTTACTAGGTCGTAGGTTCCATGCTAAGTGTTTTGCATGTTTCAATACATTAGGTATTTTCATTACATAGACACTGCTAATATTACTGCTTCCATTATAAAGGATAAGAGGCAAGGGACACAGAGCCTTCAGGTTCCAAGGCTGATGTGAGGTTCAGACTCAGTAAGGAAGCCTTACAGGTTTCATGGCTTGCTAGGACACTGAACAGGCTCTCTGGCAAACAAAAATAACCCTTTCCTGAACAAAAACCTAATAGGTAAGTCATGACCATCCCTGATGTTAACTGCTAATTCATCAATTGGCCATTTTCCCTTCAGAAATTAAATCAATGTTCAGTTTCAATGCATCCTTTTTGAAGTCAATATTTTATTACAGCTAGTTTCTGGGTAAAAGGGACATACCCAGTGTACATTAGGCTTATAATATATGTAGGATTAAAAGTTAAGTTTACCAAAACAAAATGGATGCCTATCTAAACAAAAACATGTCAGTTCAATATGCAAAGAAGCTTTGGGACAAATTACTTAACTCCTCTGAAGCTATATCTTCCTTGATAAAAATGAAGCTAATTTTATAACAGTATCAACTTTTTTGGCATCATTGTAAGAGTTATATAGGACAATGTAAGTTTCACACAGCTGTAATACAAGAAATACTCAATAAATGCTACAAACACATGTAAAATCTTTTGCTCTGCATACAGCATGTGATAAGACACTGAAAATTGTTGTAATAATAATAATATTAACAACAATAACATAAGATCAAGATATGTCGATGTCAATAATAATTAATGTTTACGGACACCATGGGGGAAATTATAGATCTGTAATTTTGTTTTGATGTTTCCCAAAGAGCAATTTTAATCTTGTCTAAACACAGCCTGCCAGGAGATTGCATCATAAAGACTATTTCTGATTAAATCAAGATGGCTAAATAGTGCTATGGCAGATTTAGCAGAATCATTTAATTTATAAATAAATCAAACTGGTATCAGCACAAGTTCTCTGCTGGTTATTATATCCCACTGTGTCAACCCAGCAGTGTGGGCAAACATTTAAAAAGGACTCTAAATATTTAGCTATAGAACTCAAACTCAGAGGCAAAAAATATCTCTCCTATTGAACAACATAAGAAGGAATTATAGCCTCTGTATTACTAGTTTAAATTCTAAGTTGGCACTGATGAAAGGAACTACAAAAACTGATCCTAATGCTCTCAGCTCTCCATATTTATCGCTTAAAGTCAGAAAGGATGAAGAGATAGAAGATCCTTCTGGTTGCTGAACTCCAGTCTGCAGATAACTTACGGAACCTGTTACTTTTTTCTCCAACTATGCTATCGGGCAAAACTGGACAATTAGGAAAATGTGCTCTGTGTGCTTCCTATTTAAACAAACAAACTTAGAATCATCAACCCTTGCAACATAACAGACTTCAGGTCTCAGCTCTCTCTGGGCCAGACTGGATTCTCAGAGAACTGTCAGAGTTGCTGAACCCTCAGATGGCTTAAGTGAAAAGACAGGCAAAGGTCCCAGGACTTCCCTCAGTCAGCCCATCAGTTCACTCAGCTGTTACTAATACCCTGGTGATCCATCTGACTGCACCACTTCATCTTTGCAGGTACAAATGGCAATTTGCTGTACATTTTCGATTACATGTATATTTTCTCCACCATGCCTAACAGCATGTAAAACAGAAAAGTGGCACTTTGTACACACAAAGGCACTTACCAGGGTTCAGTGTATCTCAACACCATGCACTCCGAAAGGATTGATGATGGTGTGGTGGGAATGGCACAGGAAATGGACAACTCTGTTTTCCCCTGTTAATGGCATAATGCAACTTTATTGCTTCAAAGAAAAAAAGAAAACAGGTACTTCTGAACTACCTTGAGCCACTGAAAAAAGACGCTGCTGAATCCCAGAGAGATTCTTACACAAACACAAGCAAAAATGTACTGTTCCCTTTCCTTTGTTTTCATTATTTTCTTGCTCTTAGGCTATATATATATCTGCATTGCTTCCTCTGACACAAGATTCCTATACTATAAAGCTGTGCAGCTTGGGCTGCAAGTGGGCAATCCAGTTCTGAAACAGATGGTAAACAAGACTACCTCGAGCCATTCTAAAATGTTAGTTAAGCAAATCTCACAATAATTAGCAATAGCCACATGGCATGCTCAATGTACGTAATGAAATAGGGAGTCAAAAATGTCCAGGGACAAAAAAACATGAATTCCACACCTTCATATCAGGTACAGTGTGCTCTATTTCTATTGTAGGATTAGGAACTTGGGAAAATCTGTTTGGACCCAAATCGTAGAAAACACACACACATACACACACGAGTGCATATTATTTTAAGGATTTTTAGTTCCACAATTAAAGGGGGGAAAAGAGTGAGTAAAGGCAAGCTGTCCTTGGATAAAAATTCATAAAGGAGGGACAGAATGATGGCTCAACTGGCTAATCCTCTACCCGTAAGCACTAGCATCCCATCTGTTGGCTGGTTCATGTCCTGGCTATTCTACTTCCCATCCAGCTCCTTGTTGATGGACTAGGAAAGCAGTGAAGGACGGCCCAAAGCCTTGGGACACTGGTCACATGAGAGACCCAGAAGAAGCTACTGACTCCTGGCTTTGGATCAGCTCAGCTGCTGCCATTGCAGCCATTTGGGGAGTGTCTCAATGGTGGAAGATCTTTCTCTTTGTCTCTCCTTCTCTCATAACTCCCTTTTCCAAAGAAAATAAATAAATACTAGAGCAAACAATGAAAACTTTCCTAATGGATAGTCCCTGAGCAAAAGGACTTGAAAGTCACCCATGGGAGATGTCACAAAACTCCTAAGTAGTCCTCAAGCTTCTCTCTGCCCTACCCAATCTACGGTAGAGGCTTCTCTGTAAACAAAGGGTGCCTAATAAATGTCTGAACAGGGTCAATCTACCCTGAACTCCCAGTCACTTTCTGACAACCAGCACATTGCTCCTTGCTGTCCCAGGACAACATGGGCCAGATTAGTTCTCAAAGAACACAGCATCCTCTGCTTCAGGGTTTCCTCTTCTTCTCACTCAGGCACTGCAGCCCTGACTCTGCCTCCTGTTACATTTTGAACAATCTATGCCGTTTTACACCTCAGAGCTCAGAAAATGCCTCACGGTAGCTGGTGCACGGATGTGACAGAATGTTTTTATTCCACCCCTGGAAAAAGAGCTCCCTGGTTTTGACACACTGGAAAATGTAGAGCCAGAGAACGCTCGAGGCGAAGATGCCACCCCAGCCTTACATCTGTCTGCTTTCATTTGTCTACAACTGTGCTTATAGATAAAACAAGCTTTCCAGATGTCATCCCAAGCAGGGCTCATATGCTGACTTCACTGAGACACCATTGTTGGCTGCCAGCAGAACAGAGTTGTAAAACTAAAATATTTAAACTCTGAGCTACTCAACACAACTTTGAATGTCACACAGGATCTTATTTCAGGATTAATTAATATACACCCCAATAAAATAATCATGTGTTCAAAACAGAGCTGGTGGGTACGCAAGTGGATCTAATTTTTCCGTTCTCCAATTGTTCCAGTAGCATACAATAGTGCTGTGAAGAAATGTCTGACACAGAACACGGCTGGGTGTGCAGACCCTAACAAGTCCTTACTATCAGGTCCTTCTCGGTCGTGTGCACAGCCCTAAGGGTTGCCATTGTTTAAAACACTCATGGTGAACCGAGATGGACAAATGCAACCTACCAGACACAGACTATAAAGACATTTTCTTAGTCTGATGGGAAGGCCAATGACAAGTGATGGAGGAGGATGAGTAAGAGGCATTGCTTTCTGTACCCTTATATGACATTACACTTAGCTTAGGGCAACCTGGTATCCCCAGGGCTTGAATGTTTGAGAACACAACTTCCCTGTGGTTACACAGACAAGTACTGGATGGACTGACAAGGACTTCCATGGCTTAATGAAGTCCTTTAACAAGAAGAACTTGGCATTCCTGAGCTTCATGAAAAATTCCACTCTCGTGTGCATACATACACACAATTTCTGGTTTTATTTTTCTCTGAACCTGCACAATAGTTTTTATGGACAGAACTACAGGGAGCTCTGCTTTCAGTGGACTTTGTGAAGTCCGTTGCTAATGACATGCAGGACAACTCTCTGGACAGGGAAAACAAGCCGACTCACTGATGGATCCATGAGCCCTCTGTATATCTCCCACCAACCTCTGCCTTCCTCCTGCTCTGGTAAATCTTTTCTATCTTTATAGTCCAGTTTGCATTTTTGGTCAACTTGGGTTGGGAATGTTCATTAAGCATCTGTTATTCAAAAACCTGCTTTGTGGGTCATTTTTACTTCAGAGGTAAAATGCATCTCATGGCCACAAGCTGTCTGTACTTTCTGCTTAGTTGATCAAGAGGCCAGCCTGGCATTAACCCATTCAAGATGTCATATGGGGTCGGTCAGGATTGGATTCTACATCCCACTGGGCTTATCACAAAACTGCTGCAATTTACCAAAGAGGGGGGGTCTATATTTCAGGCAATCCAACATTTTCTTCCCTCCATGATAATCGCTAAGGCACAGAAGAATAAAGTATTCACTTGTGGGAGCGCCCCAGAGAAGACCACGTACTGGGTAGTAGCGAGGAGTTTGCTGCTTTGCTCTTCCACCATCCTTTGTGTTCCCATCTTCTCTTCAGCTGAACTAGTTCAAAATCTCTGAAAATAAATCACTCCTAAAGCACTCAAGATTTCCCTCAAGGCCATGGCCAGCTTCCTGCTCCGTGTGTTCCTACTCGGGCGCCAGGAAGCTCATGTCTTTTAGGGATGTTTGGTGTCAGGCAGAAAGAACTTAACTAGAGTTAGAACAACCCTCCACTGTGAAGCCCCATCTACCTCAGATATCTCAGGGGCACTTTTCCTCCTGTGTCAGCCTGGAAGGATGAGGCCACTGGAGGAAAAAAAAAAAGAAGATAAAAGAAAAAAAAGGATCCAGGTGCTAAGCTTTGCGCCTTTCTGAGAGCTGGGACAGCAGTCATGCATCTCGACGGAAGGATAATATTGACATTCCTGGCAATGTAGGACTCAATGTTCCTTTTCCATTTGAGGCTGGCCTAAAAAATTTAGTTTGGCACAGGAAGAATTACTGCTGTAGCACAATTGGCATTTAATCTCAATCCCCCTGCAGCAAAAAGCGATATGGATTCATTTTATTGCTTTCCCAGTACAGTATGCCCTGGAAATAGTCATCTGCAAATCTTTGTCAGGTTACTTCGAAGGATGCTTACTTGAGCTAGCCCTAATTATCAGCTTTCTGGCAAACGTACATTCCCACAAATGCTGAATGACACATCAGATCTTGGAGATCTGAGCCAAAGTTTACTTTGTGTTTTTTAATGCTCTCCTGGGTTTTGTAGGGGAAGCACAAATGATTAAACAGTAGCAATGTGGGGATTCTCATGACATCCTTCATTCTGCCGCTGTCTGTTAAGTCCACAGGGAATACACAAGTGACAACTCCTATACTCCCCTTTTACAGACGAGAGAAGAGATGGGTGTCTCTGTCACCTGTTCACCTACAGGCAAGAATGTCAGCCTGGGGCTAAGCCAGTGTACTTGAAGGGCACTGGCAAGCAGCCCTGGTGTCAAATGTCCTCCTTGGCTCCAGCCCCCAGGGTCTGGAAAGAGCAGGTAAGTCTGTTAGCCATCTCTGAACTCAGAACCCTAACAGCACCAGGAGTGTATTCTCAGGTCCACATTTGAATACAATTGCATTACCAAAATAACCTAATTTAACAATTCAGAAGTTCTGAGATATGTTTTATAAAAATGTATGAGAGACCTGAAGGCCATGGAGAGCCATAACTTTGAGCTGCCTCATTTGTTTCTCTTTTATTACAGTCCTGCACGCTGGGCACCAGCTCTGCACTGAGAAGAGAACATTAAATCTTTATTCTAAACTGTTTTAGCTGAATGACATTAATAGTTGAACATTATTTCGTCTGACTGATAAAATACCATTCAAACAAGACCAGAGAGAGCACTGAACCCCAGCCAAGGCCTGTGAGAACAAAGTGACAAGCTATCTTCAGAAACAAGAATTTCTTGTCACTCTGAAGATTCCAGAAACATTTCCTCTGGGGCTACATGTGCTCAAAAGCCATCACCTGGAGTCAAGGCAGCGACTCCAACACCTGTCACAGGCAGGCATCTCTCACGATGGAAGGGGCTGAAGGACAGGCCTGCTTCTTCTCCTCTTGGCATGTTTGGTCTTTCTGCAAGCAGGAGCAGTAAGCAAACCATGAGGAAACCACTTTGTTTCCATGGAAATTCAGCTGGAAAAACTGGACAAGACTTAAGTTCAAAAAAAAAAAAGAAAGGATGGGTTCAATACTGAAAAATATTAGGCCACTTTGACTCAATTCAGCGAAATCCCCAAAACTGGTATTTATGGTCCTATCCATGGAGCTCTTGATATCTGTACCATGAAGCTACATATCCCACACAGACCGGGAGGCAATGTTTCTGATTTATTTGTATTGCAGTTTGTGGCACTACAAACGATTTCAGGAAAGTTAGCTGAAAATCATAGCATTGGCCTAAGGTTCCTAATTTTCTATCCAGTTCACAAGGGATTTTTCTCCCTTGATGTTCCAAATAACATAAAAAAAAATAAAATATCAACAACCCATAAATTAGGAAGCCTGTTCTGTGTTCTACATATCCCTTTACATAATCAAACAAATGAAACCAGTGCTAATAACTAAGTAAGAGTTTACACAACATTAAGGAATACAGTCAAACGAACTGAAGAATTACACCGAGCCAAGTTTGAACTCACATAAATAAATTGAGCAACTTTGTAGGAATCATCTTTTTTCTACATAAAATTTACCAAGCCAAATATTTCAGTGACAAACAAAATATTTTCTAATTGGCACATGAATAGTTCAAGCTGGAGACCTCTGCATGCACTAAGTGTCTAATCCAGGATTTAGCTTGCAGATACTTCAGATTAATTACTGCTTTGCACACTCTATATTGACTGCAAGATCTTGTTTAAAAGAAAACGCTGAAGTGGGAAGCATTTATGAAATATCTCAACCCTCATCTTGATCATTCAGGCAGCCTTAGCCACTAGCCAATTAAGGAGAAGAGATTAAAGTCTAAAAGACATCAACAATCTCAAACAATCTTAAAAAGTACTGGATTGCACTGAGATAAAGCTTTATTGTAGCAATTGGTATATTTTGTTAAAATCACAAGCAGAAAATTTTAGGAATCATAAAGTCAATCTACATTATGTATTATTCATTCCTAATCACTGGTTTCTGAAAGGGTTGGCATAACCCTTTATGCTAAGACAGGGTGATTAAAAATTAACAGGAACTTTTTAGGCCCATGCTGTCAAACAGAAATCTATGGTTTGTTTAAGTAACAACAATTCTTAAAAGGGGCAAAACGAGATTTAATTCTTTGAATTTACTTATTTTCATTTCATTTGGGAGTACAGTGTGGGAGAAAAAAGAGGTTAGTTTCTTTTGAGGCCCAAGTGCTCACAATACCCATATTTGGGCAAGGCTGAAACCGAGAGCCAGAAACTAACTTTGGGTCTCCCATGAGGGTTGCAGGAGCCTAAATACCTGAACCATCATCTGCTGTTTCCTAGGCACATCCACAGGAAGCTTGGTTATAAGCAGAGCAGTCGAGACTGCGACCTGGCACCCTGGTATGGCATGTGAATAACCTAATCGGTACCCGACAGCTGCACCAAATGTTCACCCATAAGCTTAGATTTAATTTTAAAAATGTTCCAAAATGTTAACAAAAACAAAAATAGAAACATGTTGAAATTTTAAAAATCAGTTTTTATTCTAAATCTTTAGGATTTATCTTTACTGCATATCTTAATTCGGTGTGAAAGACTTGAAATGCAGCTATGTAACTGAGGAAATCAATTTCTAATTTTATTTAAGTTTAAACAGATACACATGGCTAGTGGCTAATGTACTAGGCAACATAGGTCTACAGTTTAAAAACACTAATTCATCTTGTGTTGAGATAATAGTTTTAACATGCAGCAAAATCCTAGGACTAGAGAAATCTTTAAAAAGGCAAAATATAAACCATCAATCATGGCAGGTCTCAGGGTAGGAGGGTTGAGCTGAAATGCTGTATATGCAAATATGATCCCTAGTTTACATAAATGTGTCTCTGACACTTTTCATGTTCCAGGCACACATGTGGTGATATATGATTTAGCATCCAAAGGATAACATCACATCACCTGCCTTCAAAGGCACTCCTCTGGTATTTTATGTTACCTGCCTTTCTCCTCCCCAGAGGCTAACTCCATGGCAAGTTTGAAGTACTTTCAAAAGGCAGCGTTGTTGAGTGATTTGAGGGTTACATTATCCTTTAACAACTCTTATCACTCCATATGTTCAGGTGACTGAAAGAATGAGAACAGAACTTGAGAACTTTCTGCTCACAGTTCCTGGTGGTGAAATCAAAGCCTTTTAAATGACTGTTGCCAATTCATTATGTGCACTTGATTGTGCCTATTTGAATAACAATACTAATTCTTTAAAAATATTTTACAAGGAAACAAGCATACCATTCGAATCGCCCAATAACACCTAAACTCAATTGTCAACTGATTTACCAATCAAATCACATCCCTTTTAACTTAAAAGTCCTCATTCCCATTGACAGAATGAAGGTTTATCTTCCCACAATCCATTCTACGGATAATACAGTACTTCACAAAGTCTATAGAAAACAGAATTAAAAGATGTTTGTTTTGGTGTGAAAAAAATTTGGAATTCATTACAAGGTCTTTCATAACACACATTTTTCATGAAGTCTGTATGCATGCATTTCAAACTTTTTTTACATGAAATAAATATATAGTTCATTTCCCTTCTCCTTGACTTTCTGAAGTGCCCTTTTAATATGTTTCAGTATAAGGTTTATGTATGTGGGGTGTGTGTGTCTGTGTGTGCAAGAACACAGCCCCTTTCCAAATAGCCTGTGAGGACTCAGAGGACGGGATGGGAACCATGACCTATTCCTTCTTAGTTTCCACCAATCAGATTACCAGACTAGCTGTGCTGGATTGAAAGTGCCTTATTCTCCCTGAAGAAGACACAAAGAGAGAAATAGCCAACAACAGGAGCTCAACCTTCAAGGAGTTTTCTCCAGTTGAGGAGTAAAATGCAATGCATTCGTATTGTGTCAGAATTGGCAGTCTTTGTTTAGCAGCCAGGTCCTAAACATTGAGTGCAGAAAAGATTCTTGCAATAAAGGGTTGAATGGAATCTTTCAGAATTCAAGTAAATAACTTACTTGATCATACTTGAAATAACAAAAAGATCTAAGATGCTACAGTCCACGTGTCTTAATCTGAGCAGAGGCTTGGAGGTAGACCAGAAGTTTGAAAGGATGGGGAGATCAGCAGTTAATGGTTGTGGTAGGCTTCCACTGGGTGTAAAAGAGAAGAAACTGACATGTGAAATGCAGATCAACTCGTGTCATATATATTATACATAAAGTATATGTCATACATATTTTCACATTTTACTTTACATATACACATAAACTTTACATATAAAGTATGTCATATATATTATACAAAGTATATGTTA
This sequence comes from Ochotona curzoniae, assembly GCF_017591425.1. NCBI lineage: Eukaryota > Metazoa > Chordata > Mammalia > Lagomorpha > Ochotonidae > Ochotona > Ochotona curzoniae. Next base: position 45,114,953 of record NW_024467106.1, on the reverse strand, counting down.
TATATATTTTTTACATTTTACTTTATATGTTTATATACTTTAAATATAAAATATATGCCATATATATTTTACATGAAGTGTGTGTGTGTATTGCACTTCATGACAAGTCATACAAAATTCTTAGAGTGGAATGATAAAATAGCATTTATGGGACAAGGATCTGGTCACAGATTTAAGGGTAGACATAGCCTGAAGGCAAAGTGCATACAAGTAATAAAAAGATTGTAAAATGTATATGGAAAATACACAATTTTAAAAACCATGCACAGATTTCAATTTTTTTTTGCACCAAAATAACCTTATCTTTTAATTCCATTTCCACAAGTTGTTTAAAGCATCTTCATATTGTCAACTCTGTCTTGTCAAGAAAGCAAGCCATCCAGATGGGAGAGGAATAGGCATTTCTCACAAATCATAAAATCTAGTGACGGACAGGACATGAGATGATTGTCAATAAGGAGTTTTCTAATAGTTAATACCTTGAAAACTGGGGGAAGTGCAGTAATAATGAAAAAGTTGGGAAAATAAGAAGGCATGGGAAAGAAAACAGTGATTTGTTGCTCGAGCGGCATGCAAATGAAATGTGGGTTAAAGTCTACTCAACTAAAATTCAAGTGAACAGTTATAAATACATGTTACATTATGTTCACCTGAAACAAGTTTATGTGTGCACGCCCACATCACAGATATGGTGTTCTCTTTTACTGATATCTTCACCATAGTTTACAGATTATCTCTTTTTAACTTACAAAGAAAAAATAGCAGGTTTGGCATTGTGGCTTAGTCTGATCCCTGAGATGCCTGCCTGCATCTCACATGAGCACCTGTTCAGTCAATGGCTGCTCTACTTAGGATACAGCTCCTTGATAATGCACTTTAGAAACTGAGCTCCTGCCACCACGTGGAAGGCACGGATGGAGTTTCAGGATCCTGGCTACAGATGCCATTTAGGGAGTAAGCCAGTGATCTCATTCTTCATCTTTGTCTCCTTCTTACTCTGCCTTCCAGATAAATGAATGAATCTTAAAACAAAAACAAAGACAAAACATTCTTACTTCCTTCAAAGAAAAGAAGCAAAAAAAAATTTTTTTTGATATGTATCCTTCTGCTGCCTTATTAATAAACTTTTCATCCTTTCTTTAAAATGTGCTGGCCACAGCACACTAAATAAAATTATTCAGTGTCATTCCAATACACCCATGTACTTCTGCTTTTGCTGACTGATTTACCAACAGTCGGTTGCTTGTTTCCAGATTGGGTTGCAACAATTTTGTCTACAAACACATCTTAATAACTTAATGAATGCTATAAAAAGCAATGGAGTATGGTTAGGAAAGAGCAAGTTTATTCTAACAAAATTAATTTGAATGTGCTGGGATGTCTTGCAGGTCACTTAAACAAAAAAGAGAACATTCTCTCACATTGTGTGGGCAAAGGAACTGAAAATGAGTAGAAGACAATGAGTAGATGCACTCCTGCATCTTTAAGTTCTAGGTAAACTTTAAAACATCCCAAGGTGGAAATCTTAGTGGTTCATTGTTTACAGTTGTATTTTATGAAAGAAGTCAGAACTTCAAAGAGTATAACCATCCTTGCTTAAAGACCTTGGCTAGCTGCAGATGTCTCAAGAATGCATGCACACCTATAAGTTAAGGTTTTAAACTTAGAAATTTGATTTGAGAAGCAGAGTAACAGAGAGAGAGATCTACATTCTGGTTTATTGCCTACATGGTTGAAAGGATTTCTATTTGGCCAGGCCAAACCATGGAGCTAGGAGCTATATCCAGGTCACCCATGGGTGCAGGGGCCCAAGGACTCAGGCCATCTTCTGCTACTGTTTCAGGCACATTAACAGGGAGCACTTTGGAAGTGGAGCAACTAGGACTGTGACTGGTGCCCATATGGGATGTTGGCATTGTAGGCAGTGGCTAACCTACTGTGCCACAGATCTAAATTTAAGTTACTTCATCTAACTAACTGTTGATTCTGATAATGAAAGAGGCAGCTTTTTTTCAAATTTGATTTTTAAAGGTTTATTTATTATTTTTATTGGAAAGTCAGATATGCAGAGAGGAGGAGAGACAGAGAGGGACATCTTCTGTCCAATGCTCTACTCCCCAAGTGGCCGCAATGTTCAGAGCTGCACCAATCTGAAGCCAGGAGTCAGGTGCCTCTTCCAGGTCTCTCACTGGGTGTGTAGTGTCCCAATGCTTTGGGCCATCCACAACTGCTCTCCCAGGCCACAAGTAGGGAGCTGGATGGGAAGCAGTGCTTTCAGGATTAGAACTGGCACCCATATGGATTCCTGCTGCATGGAAAGGGGGAATTTCTAATGTGCATGATTTTCCCACTGATCGGGGTGGCAACAGTCTGAAAATTATCCATACTGTAGTGTTTACCTGGTGAGTTATAAAAGCATTCTTGCTGAAATGCATATATGCTCCATGAGTAAGCACACAATATACTGTCCTTAGGAATACAGGCTATGGACCCAATAAATAGCAAAAGTTTAATTCCTTCCTGCACATCTAATGCTGTCCAATTTTTTTTCTCTTAAAGATATCCACAAAGAATACTCAATTAATGACGGGTAGTAAGCTTCATTACAAATCAGTCATAGCAAATTGCTGCTAAAATTTTTAGATGTGCTCTGAAATGGCACACCTTAATTCAGCATGCAGGTAAGTCTTTCACAGGCATTATTAAGATGACTTTTTTTTACCATTAGTATAAATAGTACTCAGAATATTATGGGACTATTAGGAAAATGTTTCCTGGAGAATGCCTGTACTACAGAGTGTGAAAAGGATTTGGAACTCCCCTGCTTTTATTTTATTGCATTTTTTATTCAAAAGTTTCATAGAGGAAATTTTAATTGAGTGATTAAGCCACCTCGTTTTCATCTAAGTCCTATTTAGAAGGAACAAAGTATGTGGGCGAAAAAAGCACTCACTACCCACAGCACCGATACAGGTAAGCAAATCATGGACCTGTGCCCCAGAAAATACACACAGGCATCCTTCTGAGTCTTTCCCAATCACTTGCATATGGATAGATTTCAGAGCCTTAGGAGATTATATCCAGATCTATCAACAACCTGAAGTTACAAATCATACATTCAGAAGACCCTTTCAGAGCACAATGAGAAAATAAAAATATTTTGAATTTCTTGTGACACATGGGGACATGTAAGAGGAAGCAAGCCACTTGTTCATTCAGAGCTTTCCTGAGCATCTACAGAGAATATGGCAACATGCTAGACTGTGAGGATGAATGAGATGGTGAGATAAATCTCCAAAACTGAGATGTGGTGGCCACCTCTTCTTCTCTAATGAAGGACAGATGACTACACTGAGATTATGAATGTGAATAAGACTCAAGGAATATGTTTAATGGAAGGGGAGGACCATAGGACACACACAGGCACTGAGTTTGCCCATGCTGGGCAAGGTACTCTACCTGTACAAACAAGGGCTAAGGAACTTCCTGGAAGAAATGCCTCTTTAGTCGAGCCTGAAGAGAGAAGCAAGCATGGATGAACCATCCAAGAGGCAGCAGCATGAAAAAAGTACTGAGGATGTGGAGAGCACAGTATATTTAGATAGAATGAAAAAACAGGAACAGGTAAGACACAAAGATGATGATGAGAGCTAGGGGTGGAGAGGCAGGCAGAGGTCAAACGCACTCAGTCTCCCACTTCATTAGCACTTTTGGAACATATGTTGCGTGCCCATTCCTCTTCTAGGCACTGAGCATACTGAGTGTATGCATTAGATGCATTCCCACCCTGGTGTAGCTTACATCATGGTGCAAGAAATAAATAACAGACCAACTAACATATGAACTATGTCAAATAATGCTTTTTAAGGAAGGGGAAATAAATGAGGAAAAGAGGGATCTGAAACGCTGGGGATGGAGAGATGCCAAAATGTCAAACAGAAGCCAGGAGAGTCAAGAGGGGAAAGCATTTCAGGGGGTGGGATAGGGCAGGAAGCTCAGAGTGGCTATCATTTGAGTAAGAGCAGAAGCAAAAACAGAGAATCTGAGCAGAGAGAAAGGCAAGGCAGACGGATCACACAAACGTGGGTTACTTGGAAGAATCAGGGTTCTGAGTAAGATCAGTAATGCCATGTGCAGGATTTGTATTTTCCTTGATCCAAGACAAAGTCATTAAAGTATGCTTAGCAAGTGTGGCTTGGGCAAACAGGAATTAGACGACAGAGCAGAGCGGCACCTGGAAGATTACTGAAGACTCTGCTGTATAGAACCAAAGGGGAAAAGACCATTAAGGCCTAAAAACAGTGACTTCAGACCATTGAGATTTATCCAAACTATCAACAGATTTAAACAGAATCATGGTAGTTCCAACATGACAGAAGGCAACAAGAGGAGAAGCGTTTGCAGCAAATGTTTCCAAATATTATTTATAACAGGAATAAACAGAGGCCTCTTTGTGATCTATATAGTGGGCCCTATCCTTACACTAGAGGTCATGCCATCAACTGCAAGGATTTGGGGATCAAAGGCCAAGAGGCAACCGTGGACTTGATCATCTCACATGCTCAGCAGCACTCGCAAAGTTGGACGACTGTGAGTCTGAACAATAATTTGGTTTCCAAGTGCTTTTCACCAGGTATGCACCCTAACTCAGAGGGCTGGATCCAGTAAAGCCAATGACAGGGTGCTCAACGTGAGAGGCCTACACAAAGCACCCAGCCAACCTGGCAGCCAGGGCTGGTTCACATTAGTGCCAACCCTTGTATTCTGGATCTGCCAACATCTGCCCAGAAGGTACACTCTTTGTCATTTCCATAAAGGTTCATTAGATGGTGACTGGAGCCCACTGGGTCCATGGTGCCATGGACATGTGTCTATTAATCATGGCTCTAGAAGACTGAAGGAAGTCAGACCTCACCTGGAGAAAAGTTCAGCAAGACTGAATCCATCCTACGAGACATCTAAGAGCTGAAGAATTATGCTGCCCTGGACTACATGAGTTTCTTTTAGAGAAGATTTTGTTTCTTTTCTTTTTAAACACAATGATGCCAGGACCCAGGATAGTCTGTCTTTTTTATGCTAAGATAAAGTATTCAGTCTTCACTCCCACCCTGACTGTTTAGGACACATGCACAAAGAATGTAAGTTTATTTCCTTAGAACTAGCATTGGACTCTTAAAAATAGCATCATTAGTGTGTCTACAACAAACACTCAAAAGAGCCCTAAATTGTGCTTAAGCACAATTACCTTAATGTCAGTTGAGATTTTACGATACAACTGTGAGGCACTTTATTTTTAAGGCAGTTTAACCTGCCTGCTTCATTGCAAAGAAGACATTTAAGTTTTAAATCTAGAGCTCTCAATAAGATGATTAAGCCATGCTCAGCAGTTTCTTTAAATATTTAAGAGAATTTTCATATCTAAGTATTTTATGGTAACAGCACAGCCAGGGACTTTTTATTTTTTGTTTATCAATGGAGGTCAAGAGTAGCACCTTTTCTGAAGGTAGTGAGAGAGTTACCAGGAAAATCACAAAATCCTTCCAGGCTGTTCAGAGCCCTGGAAGAAAATGAGACAATCTCATTTGCAGAGCTGCAGCCACCAAGGGTGGTTTACAGGGCACACTTCTGGAAGGTGCTTTCTGTTGAAGTGAGGATCTTCCTACGTCCCCAATGTTTGTTCCAACATCACATCAGCAGCCCTGAGGCAGCACTACCACTGCCATCACAGAGGCATTCATCACACACTACACTCTTTGCTGGAAATGGGTAAGCAGAATAATTGCAGCAATCAATGATGTCCCATATCCTTCTGAAAGCTTCATCCTGAGTGCAGTAGGTTGGAGTGGTCAGGGGTCTGCGCAGTCCTATTGGACATCAGGGTGCCCTTTTGGCATGGCCATTCCAGGCTGTCACTCAAAGCTGCTCTGTGCAGTCTTTATGGAGTCATGCTGTCAACAAGGGGCTTCCTAATCAACTTGAAATGTGAAGGTGGCAATGATGTGTTCCCCACAGTGGACCACCATAGAAGAAGGACCAGGTCGGAGGTAGGAGCCACATGCTTCTGGGCTCAGACTTGGTGAGATCTTTGCATAGTCACACAGATACTATACTGCTCTCACTGTACTCCTTCTCTCCCCAGACTCCCTTCAGGGATTCTCTTCTCATCATTCAGCATCTTACTCATGTACTCCAACTTAGGTCAGATTAACCTAATTAAGCTTGTGCTGCTCCTAGTATCCTTGCTTGCTTGAAATCCAGGGCATTTAATCAGTATCCAATTCAGTTGACATTTGGCCAATTCTGGCATTCTTTGGAATCCTGACACTTTTAACTTTCTAGGTGTATATAATTTATAACCATATGGAAGCTCTCACACCACAAAAACACACTTTTTATCTTTGTATTTTTTCAAGTTTCAAACCCGTAACAAACAATTCAAACTTTGGGCCAAAGGATTTAGTGTTTCAGAGTGAATGAGGCAGGGGGCACAGAAATCATCATCATCGTTTACTCATTTTGAGTAAAGAGCACTGTGGATGCTACAAAGCACCCAGCTCTCAGTTCTGGTCTAAGATCATGTATTATCTCTTGGTCTGGATGTTTTACAACTTTGAGATAGGCAGTTATTGGGTTGTCTAAAAACTAATCATCAGTATTTGAACTTCCTTCTACAAAGGTAGTATCTTCCATTACCCTGGCCCAAATCACTGAGGTCATAGAAGTTAGCTGTTAGCAGCATGGACTCCAGAGGCTCACTGCTTGGGTTCAAATCCCAGCCCTGCTGTCCATCAGCTATGCAACATTGGCAGTTACCCAAAAGGCCTGTGCCTCAATGTTCTTATTTGATAAAGTTAGCAATTACATTTACTACATAATGTTGAGGGGACACAACAAGCAAATATAACAGAACACTTAGAAAAGTATCTATAAGTGCTTTCTAATGTTTGCTATTAGGATTCCCTACTGCATAGAAGAGAGTGGATGTGTACCACTGGGTGTACATTATAACAGAGATTTACTATGTCTTCCAAACACCCTGTTAAAGGGGGTCTTTACCATTCAAATAAATGGGTAAGACTTCTTTTCATCAAAAAGTTTGAGGAATGAGGGAAATAACTTACCTCATGAGATAGTGATGAAAATCATTCCTCAACACCTGACTGGTGATAGTGATGATCTCATGCTTTCTACACAACCTGCTTAAAGTTTCCAACTTGTCAACACAGTTCCAACATTTTAAACTCGCAACCACTCAGTGGCATGGAGCAATTGGTGGCTGGGTGTACAGATGGTGGACGAAAGGTGACCGAGATCTTGAGTGAGGGATGTTAAATGATGACATGGGTCAAGGAGAACTGGCTCTTACAGAGTCTGACACTGCTCTTAGAAACACTCTACTTAACATATCACAGCCTGACCAGTCTGACAGGATCTCTCTTGAGTCCACCAATCCTAGGGCATCTAAGAGGCATGCAGAAGGGCCCCATAGCCCATCTTTCCACACTGGTTTGATGGCAACATGATTCATTAGGTGTGGCTAAGTGGATTCCCTGTCTTCCTCTGTCCTAAGAGTAATCAACACACAAGCAATGGTCAAGAGGATGAGGTCTTTGTTTCTCTGACCACTGATAGGGTTGTGGTTTGTAACGGATAGCCACAGAAAACTATAACCTTAGTTATACTAGTTGAATTTTTTCTCAAGAAGAGAGAAAAAGTAATTAGCTTGAAGAATACCACAACATGTTACCAATTTTCTACATATTTAAAGTACACTTTCTATTTGCAAGGGTATTGTTAAAATACATTTCCTGAAAACATTTTTAAACTAATGCCCAGTCTCAGGAAAAAAAGGTCTCCTTTTACAAGTGATTTTAGAATGGGTAACGTAGCTTATGCTCTTTAAAAAAAAATGAAAGAAACCAGTACATTAAATGTTCTGAAGTCTAAGTTAGGTTGACTTTTTTTAACATAGGCACTCCCAAACTTATCTGACCTTCATATCTTTTAAAGCATAAAATATTCCACAGAATGCATACTTTAGGAACCTGGGCTTTAAGAATTCACATTCTGTCATGCTTTGCATCTTTTCTTCCTTTTTGATTCTTATTTGAAGTGACATGTTCATTTGAATAATATCATTCTGACAAATAAGTAGTTACAATTTTTTATTTATGTTTATTTTATTTGAAAGGCAGAGAGACAGAAATCCTCCATCTGTGGTCTTGCTCCCTAGACATCTGCAATACTCATGGCTGAGCCTGGCTGATGTGAGGATGTCAACACAGGGACTGGGAACCCAAGCCATCACTGCAGCCTCTCAGGGCACACACCAGCATGGAAGCAAAACTGGAAGCAGAGGAACTGGGACTCAACCCAGTCTCAGACATGCAGCGCAACACGCACAGTGGTGACCTAACTTCCCTAAAGCGTTCAAGTCGTTCAGTGAGCCATGTTACGCTCTGGCTTCCTGTCCTGGCATGTGATCTCTCCCTCTTGCAGCACTCTTACCATGAAGCCACAGAGTACTCACCAGAACTTAACCCATGTTGGCACCACACCCTTGCACTCCTGGTACCGTGAGCTAATTAAATCCCCCTTCTTTTTTAGTAGTGAGCCTTGGATGTTTCAATATAGTAACAGAAAACAACAGTATATTCAACTATGAGCCATTCCTATTATTGATATGTACAGATATGATGATATTATTTATTCAAGTTTTATTTGTAACCAGGATGTTATATGAGGGTACTTCACAAGTTAATTAAAAGTAAACAATTTAAAATAAGTTTATGTGGTTAAAAATACAAAAATACATGCAGTTTCTGGAATGCACATCTGCCATTAATTTTTGATAAGCCTCTGTAAATATGTATGGATATTTATAAATATACCATAAGTTAGTCACACCTTTATAAATAGCCTAAGTATCATTGTTTGGCAATTGTATGGACCTCTTCATGTGCCAGTGCTAGTTAAGTTTTAACATGTCAATAATTCCATTAAACATATTAATGGCGATAATTACTAATTTTAAGAGGTTTCATCCAGGAAATGCAGTCCAATTAAAAAAAGCAAAAACAAACCAAAAAACCATCTTGCAGTGAACCTGATATTTGCTCTAATTAGGAAGTGAGTATATCTGATCTTAAAACATACTTAGCACTGATGAGCAAATCAGAATCCATGAACATGGGTGTAAGTAACAACACGCTGCCAGCACCTGTTAGATGGCCTCCAATCAACACTGCTCATTTCCTTAACTTGTTTCCTCATCTGTAAGACAAAGATTCTTTGGGGCCTGTGGCAAGGCCTAGCGGGTAGACTCCTCACCTTGAACGCCCCGGGATCCCATATGGGTGCAGGTTCTAATCCCGGCAGCTCCACTTCCCATCCAGCTCTCTGCTTGTGGCCTGGGAAAGCAGTCAAGGACGGCCCAAAGTTTTGGGACCCTGTACCCGTGTGGGATACCTGGAAGAAGTTCTCAGATCCTGGCTTTAGATTGGCATAGCATCGGCTATTGCGCTCACTTGGGAAGTGAATGATTAGACGGAAGATCTTCCTTTCTGTCTCTCCTCCTTTCTGTACATCTGACTTTCCAATAAATAAATAAATCTTAAAAAAAAAAAAGACAAAGATTCTTTGACACACTGCAGGCAGGGAAGCCAGAAATGATAACTAAACATGTTCCCAAAGAAAATCAATTATGCTACTTCCCAAGACTCAACCTTCTTACACCTTTGGAAACAAAACTGCATGCCATGGTTGTACGTAGCTACTCTGTCAGCCCCAAGAAGACTGTCTCTCTCTTTTAGGATCACATCTATTTCAAACCATGCAAGATACTAGAGAAACTTCTGTGATGGAATTTGCTCCAGAGACAATTTGAACAAAGATAATTTTGCTTCTTTCCTGAATTCAGACTAACATGTGAATTCTTACATGCAAGAAACTCCACAAGCTGTCAAAAGGCCCTGATTCTCAAACTACAAGCCAAGAACTGATAAAAATTTATTGATTTCCCAGATTCAAAAATAAGAGTCTCAAAAGCAGTACATTTTCCCTATCCTGATCAACCAATGCCTAGTTAAAACTAGGGAACCATCTAGCCAGGATAAGCACTTGAGAGTCCCACTAACACTGATTGTTCAAAGTACTACTAAGGGGGAACTTCCCTATCATATTTTAGGTAAAAAACAAGACTCAGAAGTTGTGAAATACCATTCACTTTTCTTTGACTCTTGGTTTTTTTGTCTGTAAAATGGGAAGAGCAGAACTTGTCCTCTGGGACAATTGGTAAGATCAAATGAGATCATGTGGGCAAAATCCCTAGCCAGGCATCAGTGCTAGGCCGCCTCGGAGTAGAAAATGATATCCCACGACATGCTATTGAGATTTTCTAGTAACAGTCAGTACTTCTTTGGGCCCCAGTGCTGACATTTTTTGCTCTAATCTTTGTTTATAGAAGAAGTAAATAATCCAAACAAAGAACATTCCAGTATGCAGGGCTGATGGCTGCACGATAAGGCAGGGCCTGGCACCACCGCCAGGACTAGCTATCTATTAAGGTGAAACACATAACTTTGATAATGAAGCTGTCTCCTGATTTATAGAAGCGAGGCTATCTTAACTCTCAGGATTCAGAGCCAACCAACATCTAGAGAAAACCATCCCTACAAGGGAGGGAAAGGAATATGTAGCCAGATTTAAAGAGAAAAGGCTTTAAGTTTGAAACACTGAGGCTGTCCTGAAAGAAAACGGTGCTTCTAACCCACAGAGAAAACTAAGAGAATAAGAAAGTTCCTGGATTCCTATCAGTAAAAGTTACCTTATAGACCAAAAATCACATAACAAGGAAACTTTTCCTTCCCTAAACTCATCGCTTTAATCTCTGTGCCAGGAACTTCAATCAGCTCATTTGAATTTCATTTTAGCATTCATAATGGTATTAACACCCCAAGCTGAACAACTCAGTTTCCTTAAGCTGTGAGGACACATTCTCATTTTAGCACATTTATAGGATGGTCACAGGTACACATAGTCTCATTAAGCACATTTACAATCCCTTTTAACAATGCTGGAGTAACACGACCAGAAGCACTTCCCCAAATAAACATCGTTAATTGTAGGTTTCTGGTAGCTCTTTTCACTTTTATTCTAAAGACTTAGTAAAAAGGAAGCTCTCAAAAGGAGTTGAAAAAAACTGGCATAGAGAGTGGTCCATGAAAGCTTTTGAAACTATCACAAACTTTTTCCATTAAAACTTGGAAGAAAACTGTATAAATTACGTGCAAACTTACAAAAGATCACAATGAATTTTACAACTTACAGAGTTAACATTTTTTTTTTTTAGAAAAGTTGCCATCCTCTGGACTCTGGTTAGGGCTTCAAAGATCTTCAGAAAGAGAAGCACTCTCCATTAAGGAACATTCTAGATAAAACTAGCTTCTTTCCCATGGCTTTCCTTAGACCCACACTTAAACCAGACTATTTGTTCTTCCTCTTTCCTATGCATATCTTACGATTTTCTGCACTTGTTGAGATGCTACCTAGCTTTGCTGGCCCATATTTTCTAAAGTTAAATTGTTCAATAGAGCTTTCATGACCTTCAGGGGTAGAAACAAGCATTTCCCCTAACAGCGACTTTCACAGCACTTTTTATACACACATCTTACATTGCATCTATTGTCTATCTAGCAATAGTACTTACTTGTTCTTCTCCGTTCCTAGCCTAAAAGCCTTGTAAGTGCTGGCAGTCTTTTTCCTTCCTGCATGCTTCCTCTTCAAAAACTTATTCATATTATGTCTACAACAAACATTCAGTGAATGCACAGAATGGGTCTTAACCATATCTCACAACAGTAGAAACTCAAAGGCTCTTAAGGATGTTTATCTCTTACTTGCTCCAAAAGGCTGACCTCTAAGAGAGTTTTTCGAAGCAAGGTGACACTGCCAAGGTAATGCACAACAACTGTTATTATTAAAGGCTGAGTGACCTTAATCTGAAAGTCGGAAATCTGAAATGCTTCAGACATCAGAAACTTCATGAGCAGCATGTTGGCACTCAGAGTTTCAGAACTGAGATCAATTCAGATTTCAGATGTTAAAATTTAGGATTCTCGCCTTGTTAAGACGATACAAAGAATCAAAATCCAAAACAATTAAGGGATATTCAACCTACATAAAAAGTCATCCCTGATGACAATGCACATACTGGAGACACCGTCACTGAGCTTTCATTACAAACCAGGCATCTTACCAGGCAGAGACCAACCACATCAAGCTGAGTCGAAGATACTTTCTCAGCCCCTGAGGACAGTGAACCCCAGGAAAAGAGAAAAATTAATGCATAATATCAATGTCAAATGTTCAATTATGATCACAAAGGTTGATGCAGACTCACTATCCCCAAATCAGCTTACTAACACGTTAAAAAATTCAACTATAAAACTTAAAAGGGAGGTTACTCACCATTCTGTGCAATAGGTCTTCAAAAATTCTGGTAAAAGACATTTTGGCCTTGAGCATTAAGGACAATTTTTGGCAGGCTAATCAACTATTATATGGGTTTAGAATTTGCCATGTGGCCTGGCAGGCTGAAACATCAGCATCTTACATTTAATAGTAAAAGGCAAAGGAGAGAGACAGAAAGACATTACTCTGGTATCTTTTATCATCGAGACAAAAACCAAACAGCATAATTCTTGTTGAATCTCTCGCTCCAACATTTTAAACTGCTGTCCATTCTATTTTATTTCTGTCATGGATGCGCAGGTCTGTGTTTCATAAAGAAATTTGTCTGATTTCATCACACCTAAGTTAATTTAGTATAATATCAGAATACTTCTCCTACCACAGAATTTTCATCCTATCTTTCCATACATCTGGAAGCTCTCACCTGGTCGTCTATACCCGGCAACTCAAATCCAAATTCTTCACCCACTGCACTAGTCCTTCTCCATCAACACTTCCATCACCTGGCCAAAAGTAATTCTTTAACTATTTTCCATCCAAAATACTTGGCTTTCAGCCCACAAAAGAGCCTATTTTTCATGTTCTTTATAAATTTTAAATAACTTAAGCTCTACTTTGAATATCCACTTTTGGTCAGGTAATACTGCCTACCTACATCTCTTGCCACTACCTGCTCTTGGAAGGAAAAGGAAGGAAGGAAAGAAAACCACTGGCTTACTCATCTTCTGTTATTGGTCATATCCTCACATTCTACCATGTAAATGTCTAATAACTGTAAATGTTGGTGAATGCTGTCTAACAATTTAACCTAGGGCAGCTACGACATAGTCCTTGAGGGCACAAAACTCATCAACATCTTTAATTGTCAGTAACAGGAGACTTGTTAATTGATGTTACTCAATGAACACTAGCATTTGTATCAGACATATTTAGAATCCTTAACATCTCCTAACATTGCTAAAACGGTATTTAATTTTTCCCTATAGATATCCATTCCAGTTACCAAAAAAAAAGAAATAATAAGAAAAGAAAGAAAAGAAAAAGAAGAACAACAACTTGATGACAGCAAAAGAAGGAAGAGTTTGTTTGAAATTTATGTAAAAGGAGAGGAGGCAACCATTCGGTAGGATTTGTGGAACTTTTGGGGTGAAGACTAAAACCCAAGGTTCTAAATCCTGTCAAGTTTATATAAGAAAGCAGAAAAACTGTTATCTGGCTAAAGAAAGTAGCATTACTAACTACTTTAAAAACATCCTCTAAAGGGCCAAGCATGATAGCCTAACAGCTAAAGTCCTTGCCTTGAACAAACCAAGATCCCATATGGGTGCAGGTTCTAATCCCGGCAGCTCCACTTCCCATCCAGCTCCCTGCTTGTGGCCTGGGAAAGCAGTTGAGGACGGACCAAAGCCTTGGGACTCTGCACCTGTGTGGGAGACCTGGAAAAAGTCCCTTGCTCCTGGTTTTGGATAGGCTCAGCACTGGCCATTGCGCTCACTTGGGGAGTGAATTATTGATGGAAGATCTTCCTCTCTCTGTCTCTCTTCCTCTCTGTATATCTGACTTTGCAAAAAAAAAAAAAAAGAAAGAAAAAAAATCTAAAAAAAAAAAAGAAAACTCCAAAGCTCAAACTTGTGAAAATCACTAGACTACCAAAGAACAAATGTACAGCAGCCTCTGAATTATTTCTGAGAAGCAGTGTGATCCAGCTGTTTTCAGCCTCTAATGATTAGCCGATTCTCCTAATGTCCACATTTCTGAGTTTTGAAATCAAAGTGAGTTTGAGTGTATTTTTGAATATTCTAGATTGTTTTCGGATCTCAGGCGGTGAGACCATTTTTTCCACTAGCATTTAACAAATGGCTAAAAAGACCTGTTTGTACCTCAGATGTTGGAGGAACTGTTCAGGAACAATTCATCCCTGCAAGACTATGAGTCACAACACACTGCCAAGGTCAGGGAGACCTCCGTTCATCAAGGAAGCGTTAGCTACACGTTCACTCGAGCTGTTGTAGAGAGCTGGCTGCAGTGCCCGCTTGCCTCTCTGTTTCCACAGATCATCCGTCATCTTTACAGGGGAGAAAACGTCCAACTTCCTCACTGGGTGGAGGGCCTCCCGCTAGCTCTCCATCCTGGTTTCCTTTTCGCCTAGCTGGAGACTTGCCTAAGGTGCACAAGCATAACCAAAAGGAAAGTCTCCTGGTTATGAAAAGAAAGGAAGCAGATCCACTTAGCACCGCCGTATGAGAAAATTAAGAAATGAGAAAACAGGAAACACAGAGGTATCCGGCTTCCTAGCCTGTGCTCACTACTCTTCTTTGTAAAGATTTGCTACATCACTGGCCATTTCAGGAAAAATTTGCTATGTCCCAACAGAATTATGTATTGGGTATGTGTGCTCCAGCTCTCCAAACACAAGGACTAAACTTTGTTTCCTTTCTTTTTCGTGGATCAGAAATCAATAGATGTCAAGACTTAGTGGATTTCTGAGTCATTTCTGCCTCTTCAAAGTATGGCACATTACAAGTTAGGCAAGAGGGGAAGGTAAGTCCAGGAGAATGAATTGATTTACAGATGTTATCAAGTTTTCCCCACGAGTGTCAGATGAAATCCTGAGGTGCCACTGGGTGCTGAATTAAGGGGAACTGTAAACTTCACTGAATTATTTAACCTTATTTTGTTTTGTCTTTAATCTCGGTAACAGTCAGATATTTTACATGGACAAAATATAACACATTTCCATCCAGATAGCCACACTGTGACATTCTCACTAAAACAAGTTTTCAGGGCCCAGTGCAGGAGCCTAGAGGCTGAAGTTGTCACCTTGCAAGCACCAGAACCCCATATAGGCATCCACTTCTCTTCCAGTTGCCTGCTTGTGGCCTGAGAAAGCAGTTGAGAAGAGCCCAAACCTGTGGGAAGCTGCACTCACGTGGGAGAACCAGAAGAAACTCCTGGCTCTTGGCTTTGGATCAGCTCAGCTCCGGCTATTGTGGCCACCTGGGGAGTTAACCAGCAAGTGGAAGATCTTTGTCTCTCCTTTTCTCTGTAAATCTGACTTTCCAATCAAAATCAATCTTTTAAAAGAAGTTTTCTGACCTAAACCTGGTGGTTGTCATCCTTTTGTTCCAACAGAAGGAGTGCAAAAACTATGACATAATAGCCTCTCATCTTTTTTGTATTACAAAAGCTTTCCCAGAAATGACAATGGAAATGACTAAATTTATTCTTAACCAAACTGCAGCAAAGGAAAAATCAAGTCCCTTTGCTGTTAAGGTAAGCAAAGGTATTTCTTCCTGTATTACACAAGTTCAAGTTACCATGCTAAAGCATTTTTGTACTTGCTTTTACCAGGCACTAGCATGCTACAATATACATTTAAAATCCATCAGATGTATTTTCCATAGAAATCTCATTGTGATGTTTACAATATTTTTGTTTAGCTTACTATTATTACTACAGATTCATTTGTCTAATTTTTAAATGTTTTTAAAGACTTGTTTTATATGTACTTGAAAAACAAGTAACAGAGAGAAGGAAGCAGAGAAAGAAGACATCTTCTGCCTGATGTCCATGCCCCAAATGGCCACAGGGGCAGATGCTAGGCCAGTCTGAAGCCAGGAGCTTCTTCTGAGTCTCTGCTGTGGGTGCAGCTACTCAAGCATTTGGGTCAGCCTCTCACTGCTTCCCGGTCCATCAGCATGGAACTGGATGAAAGTGGAGTAGCTGGGACTTGAACTACTGTCCATTTGGGATGCAGGCACAACAGGCAGGCGCTTTATCTACCAAGCCACAGTACTGGCCTCTACTTAATTTTTTCTTTATTGGAAACTCGCAATGTATAAAGAACAGGAGAGACAGAGAGGAAGATCTTCCATCTGTTGATTCATTCCCTAAGTGGTCACAACAGCCAGAGTTGAGCCAATCCAAAGTCAGAAACCCAGAGCCTATTCTGGGTCTCACACATGGGTACAGGTTCTCAAGGCTTTGGGCCATCCTTGACTGCTTTCCCAGGCCACAAGCAGGGAGCTAGATAGGAAGCGTGGTCATTGGGATTAGAACCGGTGTCCATGTGGGATCCTGGCACATGCAAGGTGAGACCTTTTGCTGTTAGGTAATTGCACCAGGCTCATCTACTTCATTTTTTTAGCCATCATTTTCTTCGAGTTCTTTCTCAATTTTGTTTTATTCTTGTATTTTTATTAATAGAAAGAATACAGATTTTATGCATTTCATAAGTATAGTTCCAAAAGGACACAATTTCTCTTGCTAATATTAATGCAACTATTACAAAAATTTAAGATTAAAGTAGGATCTATTCTAAGTCCATCAATCTGTTGACCTGCCAGTGCATAAACACACAAACACAGACCTTTTATTGTTAAAGGAAAGCTGATAAACATTATTACCTTCTCGATATGTAAGACATTTCCTTTTTTTTTAAGTGGTGGGAAAATGGAAATTTTAAAAGGGTGCTTGGTCATCAAGTTTTTGATATTACCTTAACTTTGTCAGATGGAAGAACTGAACAGTTTCCAAACTCTGCTGCTTCAATGTGAAGCAAATAAAATTTTGAGCAATTAGAAAGTTGTTATTAAGGACACTGAAACATGAGCAGCAATAATCCTCACGCCAACAACTCACCAACTCATGAGATCCTTTGCTTACCTCAGTTGTATAAGCTACAAAAGAGGATACTGCTGACACAGAGAAGTCCTGGAGACTAATAAAGGTAAAAATAATAAAATAGAACCAGGGCAATGATGTAATTAAATAAACAACTGATTGAACTGTCTTGCTGCATGATGACAAAGCCATGTCCAATAAAACTACTTTGTTGTTCTGCTTTATATGTTTATTTGAAATGTCAGTACATAGACAAGTAGATAGTTTAAATACATTATAAGACTTTGATGTTTTAAGGATTCCCATAAAAACTATTAAGAATAGCTTTATATGAAACCATAATATTATTTTTTAATCAAAGAAAACAATCATCCTAAGCATCAATTAGGGTGTGTATTTGCCTGGAGAAGTATAGCATTGGTATAAAGTATAATTAGCTTTCTTCATATAAAACTTTTACAAAATCAACTGAATTATGAGATAAGGTGCTTATGCAAACAGATGGTATGGAATAGTATTGTTAGGGTTGGTTATGATTTTCCCCTTAAAATCTCAGAAACCAATGGAAATACGTTTTATGAGGAGAGAGGTATAAGCCTTGAGAAAAGTTTCCCAATAATTACATTCCTCAGTGCAATATAAAAGAGGGGCCAAGAAGACAGACTAATATCTTCCATCTTCCTTTTAAAGATACTAGTTTTTATTCAGTTTTACAGGAGTCACTAACTGGGAAAGACAACTGAGTAAATACTGCTGGGCAACTCAGAACAAAGAAGGTCAGTGATTAGAGCCACAGGTAAAATACTAAGAATAAAACACTAAGCTTCTTAAGAAAAATCTAAGAATCATGGAGCTCAGTTCCAAAAGCTAATACTATGTATAACTCAACTGAATCCTGGTACGTGTACTATTTGAAAGTTCAACCTCAGTGAAGCTCAACCTCATGTTACTCCCCAGATGAGGAAGAATGACCAATATGTGTAGAAGTAGCCTGTAGCTTTCTTCCCTAAGATCTCACGGTATCAAAGTCTTGTAGTGAAAATCTGCAACGCACCTGACCTGAAGTAGAAGCAGCCACACAGGCACATTCACCGGATGCCTCTAGAAAGGTGTGTTGTTCAGGTAGAAAGCTACTCTCCTGCTCCCAGACCACACAAGTTTCTCACTAAATCTCTTCCTCCTTCTGTGCGAAGAACAAACGTACACTCTACCAGTCAAGGAAGACACCTGCCAAAACATTTCTGCGGAATGGCCTGTGCGGCTACAGTCAGCTGGGAGGAAAACAAAAGCTAAGCGTGAAAGGGAATGCAGGGCAGGACAAAACACTGAGAAGCAGCCAGAATCTCACATGCTGTCATCACCTGGTGTTCACCCAACCCTGACATCGAACTGTTTAGATAATTCTTTTAAATATAAACTAAACCACTGGTAATGAAGGAGGCGTTCTTACAAGCAGTTCAGGACAAGCAGTCTGTTACAACAATCCTCCTTTGAAATTGAATTCACACACTTCATTCTCTCCATATCTTCTAGACGTTTGAGTTAATATGCCAATCTCACTTGTGCAGGTCGACATTCAGTCTAGTGGTGAAAAACCTCTGTCCCAAGGGAGAGTGCCTGGGTTTGACCCCTTGCTCTGGCTCCTGAATCCAGCTTCTTGCGAAGGCACACCATGGGAGGCAGTGGTGATGGTGTACCTGGGTCCCTGCCAGCCAGCTGGGAGACCAGGACTGAGTTGAGTGCTTCAAACTTCAGCCAGACCCAGCTTCTATCACTCACGAGTATTTGGGGAGTGAAGCAGAGTATGGGAGCCCCCTCCTTTCGGGCTTTCAAATGAAAAACAAAACATAAACAAAATAAAATCCCAAAATGCTCCTGTGACCACGCACAAATGCTCAAGGTTTAAACTGTTGTAATATTTTTTTTTCCTTCTAAATGGTCTTACTTTCTATTGTCTTTAGGAATTGTCGTCCAGTGCTACGTCTCAGAGGGTTTTAGGAACAAAACCATTTTTTTTTTAAATACTGAAAGAGAATCATGCAGCTGAATATCAAGCTACTACTTTCTTAATGGCAGCTACTGGAATAAGGCTAACATTGATTTTACTAATTTGCAAATATTTAACTTGAGAATGGTTGCACTGATTCCTGCTTACAGAAGTATACGCTAGTCTCGGGAACTGGCAAAACAGTCTGGCAGCTACACTGACCCAGAAGAGGACAGAAGGCAGGAAGAGAACTCCCTTTTATGCACTGCTCCTGGGACTGCTGGCTATTTGCACAATTCTTATGTCAACAGCACCAGTAAACAAGTGTTAATATCGCAAGTGCAAGCAACAACCAGAGGGAATTCAATGTCATTCGTTAGCTGCGCGAAGACGGCAGAGAAAATCGTGGCAGCTCCTGGAAGCCAGCGCTCTGTGGCTGTCAGTGGTGTGAAATGGAGCTGCTTCAAAGCGGACTGGGCTGTGACCTGAACGCTGCGCATCCCTGCACCTGGTGAGCAAGGATCAATGACTGTGTTTGCTGGGCTACAGTCCTCCCCTTGGCTAATGAAAGCTGTGTTGAAAGGCAAGCTATGGGGCCTCTGGGCAGCCCGCAGCCTGGCATTAGCAGAGTTTGTTACAGAGCTTGGCTGGTGTGTGTACCAGGCACCAAACCTCCTGCACCCTCCCACCCCCATCTTCCCCGTTCTATCCACCAACTCCCCTCTGGCTGTCTGTTTAGTGTCACTCAGCTGGGATGGATCCCGTTAAAGATCTGACGCTTAGTGAGGACTCGGAGGTGTCTGGAACGCCTGCCTCTAATCATAAACACCACAGCTGGCAATGATGTGGTCGAGAAAAAAAAAAATCACCTTGATCTAGTACACATTCTCTTTGATGTGTCTGCAGTGAGTTCACTGCCCAGAGAAAAAGGTATGGTTTAAGGAAAAAAAAAAAAAGAACTGAAAAAAAATCAAGTTTGACATTCTGAAATCATAACCATATGACTTTCAATCCCATGCTTTAAAAAGTTTCATATATATATATATGTATGTATGTATCATCGCATTTTGTTCTAAGAAACTCCAAGAAGAGGCATCTGTCAATGATAACATGAAACAGGTTTAGAAGATAATGGCAGTTTGAGAGGAAAATACTTCCAAGGGTGGGGGGGAGGGCGGGAGTCAGACTGCCACTACCAAAAAAGGAAGAAGCCTTCTGCCAAAGATTGCAAACTGCAGTGACCTTAAGTACGAGACTGTAGCTGATTCAAGGGAAAATGAAAACTTTTCAAAGACAACACTGCTCGCGCTGCGCCACTGTTGATAAGTGCCTCCTGCCCTCTCGCCTTTTGGGTGGCCGGTAAACACACAGCCTACTGTGCTTCCAGCCCCAGACCACAGGACTCTGATGAATATTCAGCTGTATTAACATGCATTTCTTTGTGTTGTTCTTGGTTTGTGTTTCTTCTTCTAATCCCTACCCGGGGCTCATGCAGGCCCCGTCCGTGTGATGTCAAGTAGCATCTGTACTGTGAGATGTTGCCACGAGTAAAATGCTAAGACATTCTGACACTTAATGCAGATCTTAAAAAGATAGAGTTTGTCCTCTAGAGAAGTGACTTTACAATGGGTAGGTGGACTCAAGCCATATCAGGAGATCTTCTCATACAAACCAAGACGAGCACTGCTCATTCTTATGAACTTTGAAGTACCCCAAATATAGTAGGTCCAGGGTGAAGGCTCAAGCATTCTGGAAAGCCAGCTCTTTCTAGCATATGCTGTCAGGATACACAAAATAGCACACAACATCTCAAGTTACATAGCTGTGTTTTTAAATCCTACAATCCAAAGGAACCTGAAAAACATCTTTGAAGACTATTAAGGGATTGGTATTAATTTATAATTTGATCTTAATTTAAAAATGAAGAAATAAATAGATGGGTTAACCCATATGCTGTTAAAGTACTAACTTTGTGGAAAAAAACCTTTTACACTATTCAGAATGTAATAAGACAGGCAGGTGATTAAATTCTAAATGAGGTAAATGATAATTTAATGTTTCTGGTTTCTGTGATTCTGAGGGAAGAGAGCAGGAGTGCTTCAAACTGCTCACTGATTCTACGACACAACCATGTTTAAGAAACCCCTCTATAAATGGCACCCAGGAATGCGGCAGAGACATATGCGCTTACAATATCCAGACAGGGCCAAAAGGTTGGGACATGGCTGTGTTGTCTTAGACTGGCTGAGCTACTGCAGACCAACAACATTGCCCCCAGATGAGGGCAGTATCTTTAGATGGTGATAAGATTCACGTTTATCAAGGGTTATTTACTGTTGGTGTATAATGTTCTGTGTGTTAAGGAGTGGACTTGCTGGCTGGAGGAGGGCAGTGTGACTGGGCTCACGGCTGAGAACCCTCAGGAATTTGCACACCCCTATAAGGTAATTTCTTTCTTTACCATAAACAAAGCAATGAAGTGTTAGTCAATCTTTGCAAAACGAAGCCAAGCATACGTTAATGTATACCGAAATGCTGGCATTCACTGCAATATTTACCTTATTCCATTGAGGCTTTTGTCACATCTCAAGTAAAGCCCTGAAAAGGATCATAGCTTAGCCCTAATCACAAGTACGTGTTTAAACTATTGCTCGTCATAAAGGGGGTGGGGTACAAGGGTAGATAATTCCTACACAGTTGACATTCACAAATTAATTTCTATGCGCACTTCCTACCCCTCAATAATGTGACTTACACGTGCACACCTCATCTGACACCCTAGGATGGAAAGTATTGCACTTACAGAAATATGAAGTTCATATCAGGTATGGATGTTTGGTGCAGTGGTGGAGAGCCCACCTGCAGTCCCTGCATCCTATATCAAGTCCCTGGGTTCAAGCTTTGTCTCTACTTCTGACCCACCTTCCTGCTAATGCACACCATGGGAGGCAGTGGATGCTATTCGTACATTCTTTGGGGAGGGAGCCTTTACCACTCTTACTGGAGATCTAGAATGACATCCAGGTTCCAAGATCAAGGTTCCTGCCTTCAGCCTGGCTCAAACCAACATGATCATTTGGGAAGTAAGCCAGCAGATGAAAGATGAATCAGTCTCAACCTGTTCCTCTCTTTTTCTTTTTGCCCTTCAAATATATGAATTTACCAAGAAAAGACATGGTTAGTAGTTTACACCCTATCTCCAAAGCTTGAAGAAGACCAAAAATCATGTCATTTATTTCATTTTCAAAACAAAGTAGGTTGAGGGTGTTCATATAGGCACAGTGAAATGCAGGCTTGCTTTAACCATATAACCATATAAATGTTTCACTTCAATGGGGATGGGCGGAGAAGCCACAGACTACTGGATAACTGCGTGGTTCTCAACCACACCTGGCTTTGAAGAGTGATCCAAAATGACCCATGGCACACATCTCTCTCTCATGTCAGGGTTTCCTCCACTTGGTTGAACAAAAAGCATAGTGGTCTGGAAGGGAACATTCGCACACTGGTCAACAGGGCCCACTGCTGCCTTTGGGGACCACAGTGTTCAGAGGAGGAGCAGGAGAAGAGTGTGGCTGTTTTCAACTATGTCCACTTCTGTGTGGCTTGAATGGTCTATCATGAAAATTGAGTTTAAAAATAGAAAGCATGCTTTTTATGTACAAAGGCTAAGACCCTGCTTTAATTCAGCTAATGCTCTTTATCATCTCTGTTAAGTGAGTTTTTTTTTTAAGGTGCACATGCTATATTTCAATAAAACAAAAAAGCAGATGTCTTTTTTCATATAGTTTGCTGGGTCAAAGAAGCAAACCCACAAATATATTATTAGCATGACCTTTATTAGAAGATAAGATCAGATTAATTCTAAGAAGGGGACCTAGAGAAAAACTTTCTCCAATTTCTTCTAAATAGAGATGAGTGCCACCTTTGCTAGCCTTCCTTCCCAGTTGTCATTAACATATAACAGCCGATATTAACCAGGGCCTCTGTCTCTCAGGGCTGTTACCTGCCTTCCCACCAAAAAAAAAAAAAAAGCCATAGCACTGGGCCACAGAGGAGGGAGGTATCCCGGAGGGTCATTCTCTGAGAAGAAATTTCATCTAGAACTAAAAGAGGTAAAGAGGGAAGAAAACTGGCCTTTGCTGGAGGCTCGCAGCTTTTGTTGCTAATCAGTATTAACAGGCGTAGGAGGTACCTTCTCCTAAGGATGAAGAGATTCAAAGAGAAAGACGTGTCCCTTCGGACAGGAATATGAATAACATTACCACTGGGCGAGTTTCTTGTTCTGTAGGTGCTAATGAGCTCTGATGGACATGGTCAGGTTCAAGAAACAACTAGTGTGACTTACCATGGTAGACTAGAAGGCCAGCCAAAGATACCTGCAGCAGATGCTGCATAGAAAGTTCTTACCGTATCACAAATTTAACTATCATCCACCCCACCTATTTTTTTTCTTTACAGTGATATAAGGTAAATATTATCTATTTTGCAGAAAAGAAAGCTGAGGTTTTCCTAAATGCCATATAGCTGGCAGGAGACAAAATCACACTTTGATAAATAAGTACTACGCCCAGGAGAGTGTCACTCTGTTAGAGGCCAACTGACTGACAGTCAGCAGATCCAATAGAAAGGCATGAATACACAAGTTCCTGGATCTGAATGGGACAAGACCCAGGCCCTAAGGAGCAAGTCAAATTGCCTTTAAGAATCTTCCTTGGGGCTACAACAGCCAGGCAGGCACAGATTTAGGCTGCCGTAATGGACTTCTGCAGATCATGTCTACCCTGCTTTGCCTCTGGGGGATTCAGAAGGCCCATGAGAAAGCACAGATGCTTCCAGCTAGCATTTTCATCCAGGTGTAAAACCACCATCACCCGCTATTCAGTTCTATCCCCAAAATACCACCTTAGGAAGATACTTGGGGACTTCCAGTCCGAAACCTTGACGTGTGGTCACAGGAAGCATGGAAGGACTGAGCTTCATTATGTGAATGAATTTGGAGAAAGAGAGGTAAGGACGAAAATCTTGAACAAGAGTGAACCAAAAGTCTAAAAGAAAAGCATAAAGGATTAAGTATAAACCGGAGCAAGAAAAGAACTGGTGTAAAATGAACTTGAATTAACAGCCCTAGAATCCCATGCTCCTGGATTATCACAGGCAGTTGAGTAGAGCCGTGTCTCACTCTCCAAAGCATCCTCAGGCCTGTGTGTGGACAATGACATTTCAGATATGCGACAGGATCTGAATAGACCATCAGAGGGTGTAGATAGAAGGAAACTCCTCTCATCTAAATAGCACAGTCTAAATAATTTATCTGAATTTATTTTGGCCCTCATCAGAGAGAACTCAAGTTTGCATCCTGAGCAATAACTGCACTTTGTGAGTTCAGATTCCACTGTGCATGCATAAGCTATAGGCACACACGCTACGTTACGGGCATGGGCTTCTGACATCAGCTACTTAAGTGACTTCACAGATAAGAAATAAGATTCCTGGGATAGTGTGGCACAAGCATGGGTGAGGAAAAAGCAAAAGCTAAAGCATAAGACAATTTTGAAGAATTTTCTCCAAGACTAATTTTGGATTTTCTTCAACGTAAGAGTCTTTTTCTGTTCGGGCCTTGAACTGATTTACATGGATTTATTTCAATACCATGTGCCCGAGGAATCCCACCACGCAACAGGGAACGAGACATGGGAGGAACTCCCTATTCAGGAGCGTTGCCAAACCAAAGTGTTACAGAAAGACTTCAGGTTTCTTGAAGATAAAGTAATGATCAGGCCATTAGAGGAGTTTTCTAGAAGATTCAAGATGTAATATAAAAGAGAGTCTTCAGAAAGTTCACTGAAAATGTATACAAAACTATGCATGGATTTCTAAATTCTACCTTTACCCAAATAAATTCATCTTTTGATTTCAGTGTCCATCAACTTTTTTTTGAACTCCCAACATATTTCTTAGAGGCCATCAGCCAGAATTCTTTTTCAAAGAGAGAGAGAGAGAGAGAGAGAGAGAGAGAGTGACGAGAGAGAGAGAGAGAGAGACAGAGGCAGAGACATGGAGGAGGTTGCATCTCTCCATCTCTTTCGAATTCACTTGTTTGGTGCCCAACTCTGAATTTCTCTGCAACTCACCTCTACTAAAAAGAAGAGATTCGACTAAGTGGAAATAGGGGCATATTTGCTGACTACGGTTTAAGCAGCAGTTTCATGAACACTTCAGTATTTTATGAAAATACTGTTATTAACACGATAGCATTTTCTTATTTACTTACCATAAGAAGGCAAAAGGTAAATGGTCTACATTGTTAGAGTAGAAACTATAATTTGTGCCTGTATACATATTTCTTAGAGGAGAGAAAGGGGAGAGATTAGAATTAGAAAGTCATAAACAATTCTTTTATGAGTGCACTCTTAATATGTATTTTGTGTTTTTTCTACACTCTTTGTAACAAGAGATTCTTTAAAAGTGCTGTTTCCTACGACATTAAAACTTATCATGTTAAATTAGGTTTTTGAGTTTTCTCATTTTACCTTAAATGGAGAGGAAGGGGGTATGACATTTATTAAACCATAGCAAGCAATCCATGTGATGGCTGCAACTGCTTTTTAAATACTCGCATTATTGTATATTCAGCCTGCCTGTGACAATGTTCTTGGAAAAAATTTAAAAGTTCTCTTCCTCCAATAACATGCTCAACGTCGTCTTTTGCCAGAGGCATTCATTCATTATATAAATCAAACGAGCACACAGCACTAGACAACATGTGACTGGTAATGCCCAGCGCATTCCTCTGCTTGGAGCTGAGATGATTTTGCTGCATTGCATGCAGATGTCAGGTATTTTAATAAAGAGCTCCATTGTGCAAGCCCCACCACTCCTCCATAGCTCCCAGCACACCCCCCACAGGGGGGCAGGGGAAAGGGGAAGAGCGACAGCCATTCCAGCTGGAGTTGGAACCTTGTCTGAGTCAGGAAAACCACAGCTCATAAGCAAAGAGGAAGCATAATGTTCTACAAGGACAAAACATTAGCAGAAATGTCACTCAGCCCCAGTTCCACATGTTGGCTGCCACGGCCTCTTCCTCCTAGCATGCCCGAGTGATATAAATTCCATCTGCTCAGCAGCCAAATGACAGAGAAGAAATACCGGCATCTGGTCTCCATTGCTGTCGGGTTTTTGTTCCATGTTAGACCTTAGCTAGAAACATATGAAGAGATGAAGGTGCTGGCAAGCAACTAAAAAGGCTGAACTGGCATAAAGAAGACTTTCTGATGCTTTTCACACTTCACTCTGGGTTTTTTACAGGCGTGGGGGAAGGTGTGACAGAGACTTGATAAACTAAACAGTGGGAGCCAATAGGCCTGAAGGTCGTTTCATGTTTTTTAAGGTTTGGGATTTGTTTAAAGAGTTTTAATGTTAAAATCTATAAAGCACAACATGTATTCCCCCTTTCCATCCAGTTAATGTAACTGAAGGCACCCAAATCACATAGCAATGTTCTTCAGCTTGGTTCCACCCCCAACCCTTTCAACATGCACTGGCTTGGACCCACTCCACAGGCACTTTAGCTTCTCCCAAGCAGCAGCTGAGAAATGCCAAAACTCAAAACCACCAATTTTTTTTAACCCTCCGCAACCCGGAAAAAAGATGAAGTCACTTATCAAGCCTAAAACCAGAGAAGGAAGGAAAGCGACTCTCAGCTCCACAAAGGAAGTGGGGTGTCCCAAGAGCTCACTCCCACCTCACTTTCAGGTTCTCGTACACGACTCACCTGACCAGAATGCGAAACAAAGGAGGAAGGAAGCGAGGATGCAGATGTCATGAGAGAGAACACGGACATCGATTTTTTCTTTTCTTCAGCATGTATTTGTATGTTTCCAAAGCAATAGCCAGAAAAGCTCCATTCACAACTAAAACATTTTTCATTTTTTTTTAAAAGAAAGGATTAATATCAGGTCAGAAAGTTGCCTTGAAAAGCAATGGTGAAAGTGAATCTTATTAAGCTCACTCCAAAATATGACCAAAGAGAGAACAATGTATAAACTTGCAAAAAAGATGCAAAAAAGATTCAAAAGCAATCTTTATAAGTGCGCTATTTTATTTATAACACTAGTAGTAAAAAGCAGAGATTCTAATGTTACAATGAAATCTAAAAAATAAAATCGATTTGTTTCATCTAAAAATACACAACATGAACCTTACACGGGATTGAGCAGTGACATAAATGGCTTCAGCCTCCAGTTTCGCTCTTCAGCACTTGGTGAGTGAGCACTTGAGGGGAGAGTGCCAGGCAGGTTAGGAAAAGTGAATTAAGATGGTGAAACTGAAGAAAACAACAACAAAAAAGCCAGCAGAAGAGAACTGAGAGTGACCGCTTCAGTCCAGGACTGATCATTGTGGGTGTGAAGGACCAAGCGAGGCTAAAAGACCTTCAAGTCAGGTGCTCTGTTGCCTAGGACCTTGGCAGCTTCAGCATCTTCCAGGTGGAGAACAGAATCCTGCTTGTAAACAACCAGTATTTCTATTCAAGTGTTTCTGGTAAATTTCCCCCAAAAAATTTCAGAAGAAAACAAGCGTGACTCTCCACAAATCTAACAATTTTCTAAATATTTGGGTGATTTATAATTCTAAACTGGCATTAACTATTAAACATAAAATTTATTTGTTGTTTAAAGAATATATTTACCAATAATTAAGACTCTGCTGTTTCTATATGCAATAACTTGCAGAAGACAGTATAATCAAGCATCATTAATATTCACACATTAGAGAACACAGATTGAAAAACTTAATAATGATAAGCCCTACAGCATGCTTTCTCTAAATCTCTAAGTCCTAGCTGAAAAATTTTATTTACTAGGATTGAAATTCACTAAATACCATTTTAACATCAAAAACATGTAGATAATGTAGATTGTACAGATTGTCCAACAAGACTTGAAGATTCTTTTCAGATTCAGGAGACAATCAAAACTTACAAACAGTAACAAACTCACCAAAAACTGGGGCAAGAGTTTATTCTAGGGCCCGGCGCAGTGGCACAGTGGTTAAGGTCCTCGCCTTGCACACCTGGGATCCCATGTGGGCGACGGTTCTAATCCTGGCAGGCCCACTTCCCATCCAGCTCCCTGCCTGTAGCCCGGGAAAGCAGTCAAGGATGGCCCAAGGCTTTGGGAGCCTGCACCTGGGAGTCTCCTGGCTTCGGACCAGCATAGCATTGGCCGTTGCGCTCACTTGGGGAGTGAATCATCGGATGGAAGATCTTCCTCTCTGTCTCTGCTCTCTGTATATCCGCCTTTCCAATAAAAATAAAATAAATCTTTAAAAAAAAGAGTTTATTCTACTGCTTAATGAGACACTGTTTCTAACATTGGATTTCCTTGCCTCTGGTTCCTGACTGTGCCGGGGCAGACCAGGAGAACTGGCTGCAGTTCTGCCATCTACACACGTGGCCTGGATTGAGTTGCTACTCCCAGCTTTGGCTTTGCTCAGCCCTGCCTATTAAAAACTTGTGAAGAGTGAATCAATGGGTAGTCTCTCTGCTTCACAGATAAATATACATATTTTTTCAGAAGGCTAAGGAAGATGGAATTAACATTAAAAAAAGAAAGAAAGAACAGCAAGGTTGGAAAAAATTTAAAGAGCTGAAAATCAATTGAGAATAAGTACCTCTAGCAATGATACACTATGTATTAAAATCTGTAAGACATAAAACATGATCAAGTATGGGGCCAAAGGCTGTAGTCTAGCAGCTGAAGTCCTCACTTACCTGTGCCAGGATCCCATATGGACATTGGTCTGTGTCCTGGCAGTCCCTCTTCCCATCCAGTTCCCTGCTTGTGGCCTGGGAAAGCAGTCAAGGATGAACCAAAGCTTTGGGACCCTGCACCCATGTGGGAGACCTGGAAGAGGTTCCTGGCTCCTGGCTTTGGATCTGCTCAGCCTCGACCATTTTGGCCATTTGGCAAGTGAATCAACAGATGGAAGATCTTCCTCTCTGTCTCTCCTCCTCTCTGAATATCTGACTTTGCAATAAAAATAAATAAATCTTTTTTTTTAATGACCAAGTATGAATTTATAAAGGATTTTTGGTGCAATTAGAAATGTATAAAGAGGGTGGGCCCAGTGTAAGCTGCTGCCTACAATGCCAGCATCTGATATAGGCACTGGCTTGAGTTTCAATTGCTGTGCTTCTAATCCAGCTCCCTACAAATGTTCTTGGGAAAGTAGCAGAAGACAGCAGGAGTGCTTGCGCCCATGCCACCTAGGTGGGAGATTCGAATGGAGCCCCAGGCTCTGGTGTTGTCGCTGCAGCCATTTGAGGAATGAGCCAGCAAAAGTGAGATCTGTCTTTCCCTCTCTCTTGCTACCTTTCAAATAAATATTTGTTTTAAGAAAAGAAAAGAAATATACAAGAATCTGGAAAGACATTTAAAAATTGAAACAAAAGTGACTAAAAAGAAGCTGAACCTTAGTCATTAAGAGAAATGTAAATGAAAGCAACATGTTTTATCCCATCACTGAACAGAATATCAAAGTTGCAAAAAATCTGTTTCAACACATAGTCTATCAGAGTATTAGGGAATAGGCTCATAAATTATGATACCTACATACAACACAGCTGTTAAAAAAGAATGGGGTAGCTCTTCATGTGCAGAAAGGAAATTGTTTACAAGATATATTATTAAATAAAAAATGAAAAGTACAGAATAATGTACTATCAGTATATTTCCTTTCCTCTTTATCAAACTTTCTTATTTTTATAGAAAGATATACTGTGTTTCATATGCATAGCCTATTTTCAGAACTATACCCCAGTATCATAGACCTACTTTCAGCTACATTATTCTTACACAATTATTTTTTTTCACTAAAGACTTGTCTTCATTTTTTAAATTGTATTACTTTACAACTGTATTTTCTATATAGTACTATCAATCTATTCTTGAACTTACATTTAAATTTCTTCTACCTCAACATCTTCCTAGTTCCTACAAGTACAGCTACCATTGAAAACGAAATTAGAATACTGCTTTACGGGTTTCTGTTTTTGAACCTCCCTGAAATGTTAAGTTTCTCACCATTTTCAGAATTTCCTGTTCATTATTATGTTGTTATAAACAGTGAACACACACATACTTATACACAAACATAAATA
Organism: Ochotona curzoniae; assembly: GCF_017591425.1. NCBI lineage: Eukaryota > Metazoa > Chordata > Mammalia > Lagomorpha > Ochotonidae > Ochotona > Ochotona curzoniae. The sequence goes on along the minus strand of NW_024467106.1, from coordinate 45,084,711 downwards.
TACAGCACATCTGTACTCATGTACAACAAGTCATTATAGCACTGTTGTCTGCCTATTATAAATTTGGCCATTTTCTAATTCATTACCAATGATATGAGAAGAGTAAACAAAGATCACACGGAGCATTATTTCACTTCCAAACGAAGACCTAACCAGTATAATGCCTAATTGATTTGCCTCCTTGGAGGCTTTATTTTTAAAAGTTTGTGTTCACAAACATTGGTGTTACTTTCTGGATACATATTAATGCTTCCACTGCCTTTTGACAGCCTCCTCTAGTCCTTTCTCAGCAAAGTCTGCAGAAATTCTGTACTATTAAGACTCACAGAGCAATGCATATTAGTCGCAAGCATGCATTCAGCAATTGAAATGTTTCTACCTGAACCCACTGTGCGAGCACAGTATACAGTAGACAGTGCATGTCTATAAATTATTGCTTGAACTCTCCATTGATACGATCATATTATGTCAACGGAAGGTGAGTTCATAAAAAATAAATTCTTGTTTGTTAAACATAAATTTAGTGAGGCTCTATGGTATGGCTGGAATGTAGATACAGCAAAAAAAAAACAAAGAACAATCTATCAAAGATGTTATAATCCAGGAGAAAAGAAAAAAAGCATAAATTGGCAATTACTGTGAAGTGTAATGAGGGAAGTGTAAAAACTGGCACACTGCACCTCAGGTGATACAGCCAAGGCCGAACAGAGAGAGCAGGAGCAGGAGCAGTCTGCTGGGAAAAGGCTGGCAAGGATCAGACCTGTAGACATGCAGGAATTAGCCTGGAGAAATGATGGCAGAAGTGCCCTTCAGATAGAGGCAGAAGCAAGGGACCCCCAACAACTGCCAAAGCACTTGGGGACACTTATCCTTAGAACTACTGGCATCTCTTTCTAAAGTTTTACAGAAAGGCAGAGTGCCACACCTGATGAATTCACTAAGCAGATCAAATATACCAAGTCTGAGTTTGCCAACATCAGGTGACACATGATGAAGCCATGATAATTAGATGCAGGGATAGCATCAAAGACACAGGCTAGCTGTGTTTGCTGTTGCGCAGATTCACAACCTACTTCCCACTCCTGTATCTACTGCCGTGGGGTTTCAATGACAGGTCTTACTCTCCATTACCCAAAACATAATGCAATCTTTCTCAAACTGTATGTTGCTTACTTGTGAAGCTTATCGATGTTACTTCCTGCAAGGATGTTGCTGCTGGGGTGACTGAACAGCTAAAGGAACCTGATAAGCCTCAATAGCAGGCCAGACCACTATTCCTCTGTGAATGACAAGTGATGGGTCAAATCACCAGGGAACAATTGGAGAGTTATTAATAGTGACAGGTACACTACTTGGGAGACAGGCTGAGAGGAAAAAAAGATTATTTATAAGTGAATAGTTAACAGCTGTACCTACTGCTAAGCATTACATGGATGCCACAAACTGTAGAATTCAAATCCCGAGTTATTCAAGCACGAACAACTGCCTGTCATCCCAATGCAATGCATCGCTACAAATTAGGGTGGGAGAGATGAGGTGCTGCTGCACCGCCTCACCAAGGAAGGCTATGTCATGCCAGGGCTCAGATAAGAGGTGGAGAAAGGCAGAGATAACCATGAGGTGAATTATGGTTCTTAGTACTAATGATGAATTTACAGGAACAGCTTTATAACGTTTCCTGGGGGCTTTAGCAAGAGAACAGATGCCAAAGGAATCTTGTATTATCATCAGGAGTAAACTGGACTTGGGAATCAGGTGAGACTGAAGTCTCATGTTAGAATGGTAAAATGAGAAACAAGGAAGAAAATTGCAAAAGTTTGGTTCTAAAGATAACAGTATGATTAATTATTAAGATAAGTTTTACTCTATTTTAAAATACAGGTTACATAAGTCGACCTGTTGGTTTGATCTGAACTAATATTTATGCTATATTACTACAACTATGGTCCACAAATTCTGTTGATCCTATATAAATAATTTCATGTATTAACATTAAGAGAATCAACAGCATAAGACTGGAAACTCATTATCTATTGTGCTTGAAAAATCTATGAGAATAAAGATTCTTAACAAATTCTTCAATTTCTCAAGGACATAAACATTTCCATAACCATATAACATAAATGCATACGGCTCATAACCACTATTGAACAGAATAGGTTAAAGACAAGAAAAAGGAAAAAAATGAGAAAAAATGATATTAAAGAGTATTCCTTTCTTTAGAAAACAAAAGAAGTCTTTTTATTTTTAATGGCCTTTAACTCTGCAAATTTCTTGGTAAACTCATAGGACACATTCAATAAATAATGGCAAATAAAACTATTCTTACTCTTCTCTGAGAAATACTCTGAGAAAAAAAAAACAAGGATACAATGCCCCAAATTGTGCTAATATTCACTTACTGTTGCAAAAAAAATGAAATAAAAGTAATATTTAAATTTCAAATTATATCCTTTCACCTTGGAAGAATATTTAGGAACAAGTGATAGAGTGGTAAATGAGGTAAGTACCTAAGCAGCCCAGTGGTGGGGGGATAATGTGTATGTATTAACTACTGCAAGTATAATTTATATATATATATATATATGTGTGTGTGTGTGTGTGTATATATATACTTACAAACAATATAAATATAACATAAACAATATAAATATAAACAATTTTACACAACCCTACTTGTTGACCTAAAAATTCCAGTTACTCAACAAAAACATCCGAACAGAGTATATGCACATAAAGATATTTCTTAAAAAAGATTTACAAAGCCAAAGCACTTATGCAATTCTAGTTTTTTAAAAGTAAATATAGTATCACTTAAATAAACTGAAGTATATCCACAAAATGGAAAATAATCAGATGGAAGTTATAAAGAATGAATGAGATGTCTACGGAACAACACAAAAGAGATCTAAGGTAGCTTCCAAGAGCTGTCCTAACCTACTTCTAAAATCTTAATTTCTTAAACTAATTTGTTTTCCCACAATGCTGGAGAACAAAAGTCCAAAACGATGGTCTCAGCAGGTCTGTGCCCTATTTGGCAGCTCTGAGAAGGGATGTGTCCCATGCTCTCAGTGGCTGTTGGAAATCCTTGGAGACACCTGCTCCAGTTTCTGCCTTCATCTTCACACTCCCTTCTCCTTGGAATTACTTATTGTTTATGTCACTCTGTCTAACCTCCACTTGTCTCTTTCTCAGGAAAGAGGGCCCACTTTAGGGTCTTTAGGGCCCACTCACTCCAATATTACCTCTTCACCTCAATAGCCTAAACTTACATCAGCAAGATCCCTTTTCTCCAAATCAGGGAACATCAACAGATTTCAAGGATTTGACATGTAAATATCTGGAAGCCAGGGAGTACATTTACCTACTATTAAGATCTAAAATATATCATTAAAATTTCAACGAGGTTAAGTGTGATAGCTCATTTAGCTAATCCTATGCTCGTAAGCGCTGGCATCCCATAAGGGCACTGGGGTTTGTGTCCTGTCTGATCCAGTTCCCTGCTTACGGCCTGTGAAAGCAGCAGATGATGGCCCAATGCCTTGGAATCCTGCATTTGGATTGGGTCAGCTCCAACCATTGCAGCCATTTGGGGAATGAACCAGTAGGTAAAAGATCATTTTGTCTGTCTCTTCTCTCTGTATATCTGCTTTTCCAATAAAAAAAATATATATATATTTAAAAAAAATCAAACACTAGGAAAGGACATTGAAGCATCTTAGATGAAGTTCCCACTTAGGATGCCAGCATGCCAAATCAGAGTGCCTGGGATGGAGTCCTGCCTCTGTCTCCCAAGTCAGATTCCTGCTAAAGGGTCTGGGAGGCAAGAGAGCATTCCCCTGTTCACCACATGGGAGACCCAGATAGGGTTCCTGGCTTCTGGCTTCTGGCTTTAGCCTGAAATAGACCTGGCAGAACTGCACGGATCTGGGGAATGAACTAGAACTTGAAAGACCTTTCCCTTTCTCTCTCTGTCATTATGCTTTTCATATACATAAATTAATAATTAAATAATACAGCTTAAGAAAATATTACAAAATAAATCCATTTATTTAGGTTAATCAGAATTCATTAGTGCCATATATATATAAACACATGGAAGACTGTATATCAAACAATTAAACAGCATTCATCTCTAGTAAAAGAAGCTGATACAGCATTTTTTTTGCATTAAATACCACAGCAATATTTGACTTTCAAATCAATCATTAGTTTCACAAACAAAATATGCTTAAAAAGAAGTTTTAATATATTTTGACATTTTCCCCAATTTTCTCACCTAGCTGCAATTTTTTTTGGTCTCTGTTGAGCAAAATGGGTTTAGTCCAAACTCTATAAACAAAAGATAATTACCAACTGTTGTGGGGGAATAAAGTTTCGTAAATAAATTAATTAACGTTTGTTAAGTCATAAATTCCAACCACTATTTCATAAAACAGACTGCCACAGTTGCTAAGAAATAAAAGGTTTATTCTTCATTCAATCTTCTAGAAATCTAGATAGTTTTTCCATTAAAATAAATGCTTGATTCTAAATTCTATGGCTTCTTTCTCAAAACTGAGGTTTTTAGGACATATTTATAAGGCTGACTATGCACAGGAAAGAATGATTGAAGCACCTTTAGCTGTTCAACATCTTGTCCTTTACAAACAAAATTCCTGTTTGCAACTATGGTTTTTTTCACTGTTGTTATTGACCATACCTTCATCTTCAAGTTTGAATCTACCTAAAAAAATTCAGTACAAAACACAACATCTTTACCCTGCGGACACAGTCAGGCAGAGCTTTCCAGCCACTGTGGTATATACCTCTCTGTTCCACTTTGCCTTCCTTTCATTGAGTGTTGTAAGGCACAACAAGAGTCAGCTGGGCTTCCCCAGAATCTGTTTTCAGAAACCTATAAACAATGAAGCAACATTTTTTTCAAGTCCAACAGGGAAAGCGGTCAAGCTGGAACTTTTATGGAAAAAGCTTCTATTGTGCTAGGTAAATCTGTAAGAGACCCCACCCCACCCCCCAAAAAAAGCCCTTTTTATTGCAAGAATGAAAACTATAATCCTGAGGCAAATATAGGCATCAACTTATTCTCTCGGTTCACAATGAAATGCCTACTGTGTGAAGGGTTGTGCCACACACTGTGGTAAAGTGTGTGGGCAGGACTTGGTGTGTGGGAATCTGATGAGAAGAGAAATGAGTTCACTAATGACAGATGTGTGGCAAGCCTGCAAGCCGAGGCATGAGAAGGTGGCAGGGAAGAGCATGCATTGGACGAGGTGTCACACACAAGAGCTCAGCAGTCGGGGCTCATGGCGTTGATAATTAAGGATATTGTCAGGTCTGCCAAGAGACATATTTAGCAAGGAGCAGGGAGCAGGCAACAGGAGGCAGGCAACTTATGAAACTTGCCACCCACCTCCCCCTGGCACTATCAGTCCCATGTGTGCTATTAAAGATAATCAAGAGTGCCCAGCCTCCCCTGAGATCAAGAGGAGGTTGTGATGATGATGAAAATAATCATAGTTTTCAAAATTAACTAAATGCTGCTAGGGAGGTTTTATTTCTGACAGTGTTAAACACTGCCAGGCAGGTAGGTAAAACAAAACAAAACCAAACTAGGAGACCACAGCAGCCTCAATCTGAAAGGCCACTCCAGGGACACTTAAGCCGGACACCCTCTGCGAGGGCAGTGGTTGGGTGCTCCCCTCCTCTGCTGGCATTCCAAGGGCACTTCCTTCACAAGGGCACAACTGAGGAGCCAGCGCCAGCACAGGATGGCAGACCCCCATCTGAGGCTGCCTCGGTGAAGGGAATGGCAACCAAAAAGGCAAGGGGGAAAGACAAGCTTTTCTTCCATCTGATTTTCTCAAACAAAACCAGCCTAGAGACATCGGTTTGTGAAGCCAACTTTGTTAAAGTACAAGTGTGATTTACTTTTATGTAAACTAAACTTCACAGAGCTATCAGTGGGTTCCATTTCAGTAAAAACAAACAAACAAAAATAGAAGCTGCAAAATAATTACAAAACATATGGTGCAAACCCTGGCTGTGTTTATTTTATGACAGTTAACATTATTTACAAGTGTGATCTGGTCAGAATTAATACTGAAAGTGTTATGAACGAAATATGTCCAATTTTTCTTCTGATCCATGTACAGCAGCAGTTTCCTGGATTCACTGGAATGAACTCGTCTGGAAATCTCTTACATTCCCCCAAAGAATCACTTTTCTTTTTAATATAACAATTTATTCAAAATGCTTGTGTAATACCACCAAACTGAAGGCCACCCTCACTTTCTCTTCTTAAATAACAAGAAAAAAATTTTAATGCATTTAAAACGCTGCCTTTTAGCTGTTTGGGATTTTGAATTGTCTCCACCACTCTTAATTATCCCAGATGCTAATGGCGAAAATTTTGAAAATTCCATCCATTTTCCTTTATAGCAGTTCAGTCAGGTCTATCCTATAACAAAATCATTTGAGTGGCTCGCCCTTGCTATTGGAGTGGCATGGTAGGTACTGAATTCAGAATCTGAAAAATGGGAAAACCAAGAGCGAAATTTCCCATTTAATGGTCAGTTGAGAGGTATAAACCAGACAAGTGACGAAAAAACATAAAAAATACAGTTAAGTATAATGCTTGTAATGCCCGTAAGTGTTGTTTCAAGTACAGTTTCACCAAACTTTGTTTCATATCTTTGTAAAAAAAATTAGTAAAGTAACAATTAAAAAATAATTCTTGTAATGAAAGTTTTGAATGTTTCATTATACTTTTATTAAAAACTTTAGGATTTTGTTCCTATCCAGCACCTTATATTAATATAAATACCAAACTTTACAGGGCCAGGTGGTGGCTAGTAATTTGAGCTGCAAGAGGAAATGGCTGTCTTTCTTTCAGGGGCACACGTAAGATACACCCTTCTCTGAAGTGGACACGAAACATAGCCTCCCTTCACGGCCCTACCTGTCCCGACAATGGAGTCCTGCAGGGGTGTGCTACAGCCCCTGTGGATGTAGTGTCCTACAGCACCTACCAGAGGAAATGATTTCTTAATGTTCAGAATTTTGTTGTTCAAACAGAATTATGCACACTTAATTTACAGAAACTTATAATTAAAGACATATTAAATATAACAGTAACAGATAACTCAAAACTGAACTCCTTAACTATTCCTGTTTTAAAAATTACGGACTTCTGTTTACATCTAGTATGCTGGAAATATTATTTATGAATTTGCTACTTAGACTTTTTCTTCCCATCTCTATGTTTAGCAACTTCTATTACAGGTTGAAATTAGCCATGGTGAGCTACTGCTAGCACAGAGATCAACTAACACGGCAAATCAGCTCTTCCTTCAATGAGAGAACTGCTCTAAAGCATCTACTAGTGCAACACCAGCTACTTCTGAATCAGGGATGGATGGCTAGTTCTAAAACTTTGACTTCATTTGAAACTGTGCACTCATTTAAGCTTTATAATTCTATCTGTACCCATTTTGGAAGTAGCAAAAGAAGTAAAAGATAATTTTTCTATGACAGATTTTTAAAAACTAATTGTAAATTTTATTTGGATCACTTATTTTTATGAAGTCTTGTAAAACATAACTTGCAGCATGATTTCCGGAAATGAAAACCATTAGATATGACAAATGAAATATATGGTGTCTTGGACAGGAAATACCCTCTGCACAGCCTGTGGAAACAAACAAGAGGACTGAGTGGCAGGCACACAGATTTTCTGTTTTTGTTGATTTTTTCAATGCCTGAATTATTGTGCTTTATAATAAACTAGCAAATGAGACTCTAGCCATTACAGCTCTTTGTTTTAAAAACCTGTAAATTGATGTACGATAGAAACATACACCTAAGGAATAAAGCACAAAAGAGCAAAATAATTCTGAATAAAAGCTAATGGGGAAGAAATAGCTTATAGACATCCAAATGTGAGAAAATAGTAGTGATAAATAACTTTTGGTTAAATATGAAGCAATATATTTAAAATGGAAATCAGGATGAATCAAATACTCATATTCTGAAGAGTAAATCTGAGTAGGAAGAAAAATCTGCATATTTGCATTACATGGCACATTCATAATCTCATTCTTTCAATTTCTGGTTTATAAGCATAACAAACAGTACATTTTTCAACATTATGGCTATTTATAAATCATGTATTTCAAGGAAATACCTTGAAACCGAACAGATTACTATTCAGAAACCTTACTAATACCAACAAGGGGGAAAAGGGCAGGATAAATCTTACTGAAGCTAAAATGCCCATTTTGGGGCATTTTGGTACAGTGAGTAAAGTCACTGCCAGAAACAGTGGCATCCCTTCTAGATGCAAAATTGAGTTTTGAATGCTCCACTTCCAACACTGCTCCCTGCTGATGCACCCAGGAAAACAGTAGATGTCCCAAGTTCTTAGACTCCCTACACTCACACAGAAAACCTGGAAGAAAATTTGTGGCTCCTAGCTTTGTAATGGCCCATCTTGGACTAGTGTCCATCTGAAGAGGTCAGTCAACCAGTGGACAAAAATCAGCTTGTAGACAAGACCATGAGTGAGAGAACTGCCCATCAGTACTGTAGGGATAGATTATGTAATATGCAATCAATTTTGTCTGCTTCGTACCTAAGGTTTGGAAATTTTACTTTCATCATAAAGAGTAAGATCACTGCTAAAAATCTACCCATTTATTTCAGCCTTGTAAAGCCTCCTTTCCTTTATCTCCCTTATTAACTCGCTATAACAAAACTTTAAAAATTGCCATTTATTACATATGAGCTTACATAGTGTCCTCTTAATTGAAAAACTGAATGTCTTTCTTTTAGAAACAATTAATGCTCTAAATTGCTTTCCCTGGAAAAACATCTCTGTATTTTCTCATATAGGTAGGTCACGCATCCCTTAAAAATAGCTTTCCTTCTATGAGAAATGGCAATCAACCTAATTTTCTAATGATTGAACAGTAAGATGGCTATTTGTATATTTTTGTAAATAAGCCAGATATTATTTCTTCAAAAATCATTAGTCTTATTAATTTCTTGGTTAAAGAGTACTAAAAAATAAATAAATAAAAAGAAGAAGCCAGACTTTTATACTCTGGCTCTGAAGAGTATAAAAATGGCTTCTGAAATGTTTCTTTTCATCAAAGTTGACAAAACTCTGAATATAAGAATACATTCAGGTAAATATCTATATGAACTCTAAGTTCTCATACATCACAGACAGTTGTGCAATTCTGAGAAACAAGATGATGACAACAGAACATTTGAGGTTTTTATATTTTATCACAAAGATGCCCATGTAGTTTTATTTAAAACAAATTAGAAAATAGCACCAACTTTTAATTCCATAAATTTAAAAATTGTTTTCAAATTCACTGTATTTATTTGAGAGAGAGAGTCAAGAAGATATAAAGATGCATGAGACATGCTTTGACCTACTGGTTGGCTCACCAAATGCTTGTAACAGCTAGGGTTGTGCCAGCCAAAGATGGAAGAAGGCAACTCAATCTGGGTTTCTCATGTGGATGGTCAGGCACCCAAGCAGATACCAGCTGCTTCCTACAGGGTGTATATTAGCAGAAATTTAGAATTGAAAATGGAGCTGAGACATAAAAAATTCAAATTCAGGCACTCCCAAACAGTACAGGGCATGCCAAGCTGGCATATCAAATGCCTAACTGACCATTTAAAAAAGACAATTTTTAAATTAAAGACCTATTGTCACTTCTTCATCATCTTTGCATGGCTAACTGTAAAGCAAGCACTTGGAGGGGATCATGAATTTAACTATTCAGCTAAAAAAAAAAAAACCTATAAATTTCCATTCAGTCTCACTTCATACTGACATTGCTGAGGAAACTCCACAAATGTCTTATGTTTACTGCAAACAAGGTCTCCTATCTTACTGACTTTCTTGATTCTCATGCATCCAAGTTTGAAGCCTGGGTTCAGTCTCTGAGCATTTTAATTTATCCTTAAATACTGTATCCGGTGGTTTTATCTAACCCTGCTGTTTATTCTCCATGCTGGTATCCTGAATGCCAACCTAATTTCCATTTGAACTATAGCTTCCAAATCAGATAGCGTGGTTCTGGATTCCTCAGTTCTGCATAGAAACCACTAGCTATGAAAGCCTCCAAGGGCACTAATGGGGTGGGTAATTAGGACAAGACTGGCTTCCAAATTGCTCATGTCTCCCTATATACACATCCTGGAGTAATCACCACTTACTCTGAGTCTAGACTAAGGGAGTTGCTTTGCCCAATGGGATGCCAGCAAACATGAAGCCAACAGACCCTTAAACAGTGCTTGCATATTTGGACTTGCTCTCTCTTGCTGTTTTTCGGAAACCTACAACTATCTACACATGAACAAGCCCAGGTTAGTTTTCTGAATGAAGAAGCATCAGTTAGCCCCACTGCCCCATATGGCAGTCAGTACCCAAACAGTCAGATGTGTAAGAAAATGCTATGGCAGACCAGTCAGCTCTTGGTCAACGTGCCAGCTCACTGAAGACCTACTCACCTGACCCACAGATGCATCAACAATGATTAAATGGTGGTGTTTTAAGTCATGAAGTTTCAAGTGGTTTGTCAGGTAGCTGTAGATAATGAACGTACTACTGCCCTCAACTGAAAAACATCAGCTTTCTGTCAAAATCCGACTCTAATCTGGCCATCATAGACCATGGTGGTCTACTTCCAGGCCACATTTCTGAATCCTTCCCATTACTCTGCTAGAGAGCATTCTCTCTCAGTACTGACTTTCCTCAAGACATGTAACACTACACAAAAAGGAAAAGCAAGAATGAAACGCAATGGAAAATATCATGCACCAAATATGAAGTTTAGCCACATTCTTTTCTCAGTCTTCAATGAAAATCAACAAGCTTCACACATATGAATTGTTATTATGTCTAAATATGAGTCTGTAGGCTCATAATGTAAAAACCAGAAAAGCAGAGCCTTTTAGGATTTTTTTCCTTCACTGGTTTCTTTTCTTTCCATAAACATGAATTACAGCCCCTATTTGACATGGAGAAAGAACTAGTATCCTTTGGCTCAAAGCCTTGGAACCCTGCACCCACATGGGAGACTTGGAAGAAGCTCCTGGCTCCTGGCTTCATCTCAGCTCAGATCTGGCCATTGTAAAAATGTGGGGAGTGAACCAGCAAATGGAAGATCTTTCTGTCTCTCCTTCTTTCTATGTATGACTTTCCTTTACAAATAAGTAAATCTTTGAAAAAAGAGAAATATTGCCCTCCCCTCTCAGAATGTCTTATTTGAGCCGTGTCCACAGTAACTATGACATTAAGCAAAGCTCTGTATACATCCCATAATACTTAATTTTAAGCCAGGCACTATATGCCCAGTCCAAATGAAAAGAAAAAAATGTAATCATTTTCAGATGAATCCTCAATCCTCATAATTTTATTCTTTCAATGCAAGACATATTTGACAAAGAAGAAATTGTGAACATTTTCTAAGGTAAATTTTAGTCTCTGCTAGAAATAATCATTAACAAAAGTAATTTCTATTAACTGTTATTTTAACTGAGTTGTACACTCCTCAAAGTTAGTTCCATGATATGAGAAATTTTATTTAGCATATGATTTTTCCTCAAAACTAAATATGTAAATCATGTTACATTAATATCAAGCTAACATTTATGAGGCTTACATTCCCACAAAAGGAAAATTATATGGCATCTTATAAAGGTTATTCTAAGTAGAAAAATAATCCTGAAACATATAAAAGTTATTACTTATTTCAATTACAACAAATAGAAGATGCCTATAAATTCATACATTTACTCTGCAAGGAAAAAACCACTTTGTCTTAGTAATGGTCATTTCAAAAAAATTACATGTGTACTGACTACAAGGATCATCTTTTCAATGTACACATACATAAGTCCATATAAAACACTACAGTACCATTTAAAAAGAATCTTCTGAACAACTGTTCATACATTCAACAGTGTGTATGAACAGTCTTATACAAGTATTAGTGTTATAAATTAGTGGCTAACAATAAACGAGCCATGATTTTTCCACTAAACCCTGTTCACTACTTACACACATACTAGATAAAACTAATCATAGCCTATCTACCCTGAATAATAAACACACACATAGTGAAAGAAAGAACAATGTATAAAAATAACGTATTTGCTACACCTAACACTATGAATTCTATCATCTTGACCATCTATTAATATGAAATAATAGATGTAGAAGACACACCTACCTTTCATAAAGAACTCCAATCTAACAACGCTAACAAAAGCCAAAGCTTGAGTGAAATAAATGACAACCAGCCACGCAGCAAGCTGTATCTGACTTGTGGCAGAGGCAAATCTGAGAGGTTTGTGAAATGCAAACTATCAGATGCTCAGATGCTCCTTTGGCCTGGGAAACCACAACTTTGACCAGGATGCGGTTTGGGCCTTCAAAGCAATATGCTGAATGAGTAAATCACACATGAAATCCTTTGCAAATTTCCTTTCTAAGACATACTCCTCTTCTGAGGGTGTGCCCCTTTTTGGTCCCAGATACTTTTCCATATGGTAAATATAATGCAGTAAAGCTTCCTTCCATCTGGTGTGTTGAAAAACATTTATGAAAAAGCTTTTACTATATATCTTTGATAATTTTGCCATTCCAGACATCTCTTTGTCAGAGTTCTCCTAGAATGTGAACCTTGAGAAATGATCATTTATATTAATTGCCTGGATCTAGGTAGAAGGTAGAACACAGAGAAAAGCCAGAACAAAGCAGATAGTGCCTTGGGAGGCCCCTCTGACTGTTCTTCAAAAGAGAGACCACGTTCCAGAAGAAAAACCTGCTGGTGTTAGATTACTGCCTGCTTAATTATATACATGTATTACTTACTTCTCATGTAAGCTGATAAACTAAAATGTTATGTACTGAGTGAAAGAAAGTAACCAGAAACAGAGAAATTTCAAATTTGATGATCTTTCCTGGGCACCACAATTTAACATAAGACATGTACATTTTAATTGGCCCAAGTGGCTCAGCCAACAGCAATTCTGTGGGGATTATCTTGTTCTAAATGAGTGGCTTCACAGGCAACATTTGCGAAATGATCCTGATGGGGATAAAAACGACTTTCACTAAAAGAGAATTATAAAATAAGTTTTCATTAACTTGTCAAAATATTTAAGAGTTAAGGAATAGGAAGAAAACACATCTTTGCTGCTTATTTCTCTTACTTTAATAAACTGGTGTGCTTTTTATAATAGAAAAAAAGAAAACTCCTTAACACAAGCAAAAGAAATATTTTTTAGTTCAAAAAGTGGGTGCTAGGTTGAAAATTACTTTCAGTTACTCAGTTACTTAATTGCAGAGTTTGAATTAATGGTACAACCAAGATAGCCAGGGAAAGTTTAAAATTATTTACAGTATTAACTTTTCAAGTAAGCTGGAAATGAAGGGTCCAAAGAGTCTGCTCACATAGAACTCATTATTGCACTAATTAATGGTTATATATTCATTAGAAAATGAACCCCATGAACTCTGCTTTCCTTTGGCTTAGTTGGAGTCACCAAATGCCACTAAATTCAAAGCCATAAGAAGGCTTGTAAAAAGTATGCTGTGTACCACTTGTATGTCAATCAATGATCTGTTGAATGGAATTCTATTTTCCTGAATCCTCACATTTAGGAGAAAATTAGGAAATATGAGAAAAAAGTAAGAAATCTATCCCCCAATGGGAATTTTACAAAGGAATGGAGGATTCAATCTAAAACAAAGACTGTGGAGTAGGCATTACAGCAAAGCAAGCTAAGCCACCACTGGGGATGCCTGCTGGCTTCTCTTGTTCCTCCTGGGAGGAAAAAAAAATGATGGTATGGGTACTGGAGACCCTGCTATCCACGTGGGAGACCCAGGCTGGGGTCTCAGTTCCTCACTTCAGCTTGGCACAGCACTTGCTCTGAGGACACTTGGCAAATGAATCAGTGAATGAAAGATCTCTCTCAGTCTCTGCTTTTCAAATAAATCTTAAAACTATACACCAACCATATGGAATATATTGAAAAGACATCTTAAATTAGCAATAATAGCTACCACACAGTTGCTTTCCATTCATCTCCTCTAATTTGCTTATATCTGTCTTGCATGTACTTCCCAAAGTTTAATCAGTTTTCTTCACTAAAAATTGATGTGCACAGTAAGACATTTGTATTACGTAACTGTTGCACTATGTAATTGCTTACTGAGCTTTATCTGTTAATTCAAAGATTCAATCTAGTGTAACTAGAAGTTACTCTGAGGCTCTCAATGTCTGAAGTTCTCAATGTCAGAGGAGAGCTTTACAAAACTCAGAATTTGCATGTAAATTTTTTGCTTCAGCAGAGTACTAGAAATTTTACATTAAAGGAATCTATATCTGGAGGAATATTTCTATTTATGCTCTGAGAATATTAAAACCATTTGTTTAAATATCAACTACTTCAAATGTCACATTAATCCAGACTGACCAACACATTCATGTGAAATACCAGTACTATGCCTTACTTAAACAATGCATGTCACAGCGTCTGTGTGCTTGAGAACACTGTTCCCTACATTTCTAAAGTTAAAACAGAGAAGTACAAGCATCTATTCCCTATGACCAGCGAAAGTTATCTACACTTAGATCTAGAGTAAGCCAGGTATTTTTCAAATCCTTAAGATAATTTTTATGAGTAGGCTTTTTTTTTTCAATAACCTTATTTTAGAGGATACTCAGAAAACATAATGCCTATCTGGACAGAAAGATGTGTAAGTCAGAGGAGCGCGCCGCCTTGCTTAATTAAAATGTAAAACTTCAGCATCTTCAACTCCATTTATATGATTTTCAAAGAGGCTTCAGCAAGTCACTCTCTTGACAAGAGCATTCAGATCTTAGAGAAGCCTACAAAGGCGTTAATGACATTTACCCCCCTAATAAGAGCTGTTCACACTTCACGGCTTTTCCTTGTTACTCCTCAGGACAGACACTAGCACCTCATTGAAAGATCAGTGCTGCAAGGGAAAAAGGCCCCTGGAGACATCTCAGACTTGAGGAAAAGCACTAAATCAGGTGATGCTACAAAGATGACATGCTTGATTCTCGGGGGTTCTTACTCACCCTATGGCCATGGATTTGAGGCAGTTAACACACAGCCAATCCAAACCCTCCCCCACTCCCAGAAGACAGGGCAGTCCTCTTCTTCAGCAGACATAGTGAAGGGTAGAGAGAAAAGAAATAAGCTTCCTTCAGGTGCCCCAGGTCTGGCAGGATCCAAATGCCTCGTACTGTTCTCCGTTAATCTCCATCGATGTGTGGCTGGATGAATAACACACTGACCTTTTCACCTAAGAGACCACAATTTGAATCCAACAGAAAGTCACCAGAGGATCAATGGACACAGACACTCATATTTTAAAGCAATAAAGCACTGCAAGAAGGAAAAGGGGGTGAGGGAGGAGCAGTGTTCTGCCGTGGTTTTGGCCACAGATTCCACCCAGCTACCCTGGCTCAGCCCTTATGAATTGGAACCCTGATTCAGAATTGAAAAGCTCCCAGTGCTGCCCCTATGGATCTCAAAATCTGGCACAAGCCCATGGCTACTGCAAGACAGAATTCCCTCTCATGTCAATATGTGGAAAAGCAATCCCTGCTGGTGATGGAATGATGGCTGACTCAATGGAACGTACTCAGCGTGAACTCTAATTCTGGCAGGGATGACAGCACACAGAGACAAGTAGCTTCTAATTACTCCTTCAAGGGGAATTTAAGTGTGTTTTTGTTATTGCTCATTTAAAAATTTCTAGACACATGTACATGCTTAAAATGCAGCAAATGAATGAAACATTTCAGGTGCCTTTCTGGCTAACTAATTCGGTGTTTCATCAACACCGTACAATATGTTTAATATTAACAAGTACTCTAGAGACAAAACTTAAGGGACAGTCTATTGTTTAAAGGTCAGATTTTCTGAAGCCTATAAAAATGACCAGAAGCCATTACTGTAGGTGGTCTGTGTTCCAAGTATTTTCCTATTTCCCTATCGAGGAACATAAAGAAATGCCCACTAAACACAGAGACTGCCTCCTGAATTGTATCTATGATACAGAATGCATCAGTCTTCAGATTACAACATCCACTCAACACTACTTTAAAGACCAAAAATAAATCAGAGAGTGAAAAAAATAGGAAATGCATATTAAAATAAAAATAGAAAATACAGTAACCACATTACTCATACTAAGTATAAAGCTGCCACCAACACTGTTATTATGGCTTTTGTTAAAAAGAGAAATCATATGAGAACAAGGAAACCTAGAAAGAACCTCCAATTCTCAACGTTTCTGAAAAATGGTTTTCTGGGAGCTATAAGGTAAGAAACACACAGAAAACTGAAGATGGATTCTGGGCAGAAAATGCATCCCAAGAGATGTCTATTTGCCTTATTTGGAGGTCTTATGTATGAGTATTGCAATCTACTGTCATCATGCATGGTACTACACTGCTGAAATGCAAGCTTAACATCTAAAATTCACTTTGACTAGAAGGAAAAGTGAAAAAAGAGAAAAGGGAGAAGGGGAAGAAGAAAGGATAGGAGGGAGTTAAAAGACAGAAAACTGATTACTAAGCTGATAGTAACACTCTTGGTTATCTGCCCTTCTAACGGCTCCTGGGCGTAAGCGCCAGTTCTGTGAACCACCAGAACCACTCACTAGTCACATCCCTTAGGAAGGAACAGTGATGCACAAACACTGGAGGAATAAGGAGGTGCTTCTTAATGTCCAGGTATGCCTTGACACACTCCTCCACACTACTGCACCAAGCTGCTTACCTAAGGGACACTCAATCCCCTTCCCTCCTTGTTCACGGCCCTCTTTCCTGCATAACATTCTTCCATGGTGGGAAAATGCATCTTGCATCCTCACTACTAACAATATTGTTCTTCTTTCTTATAAATCGCCTCTTTCAACAGGTGTCCCAAGGTAATTCAATTTGGCAGTGGTCATTTTGATTTGACTAGAAAATCTATTGGCTCACATTCTATTTTCCAAATGCTATCAACATTATATATACGGCTAAAATAGCTAGCTTTTTATTTATGCTTGTCCCATCTTTATAGAATTACCACATGCTTCCAGAAACCCACACAATTTCCACTTTTCACAGAGCTTCACAATTTTACCTGACAGTACGTGGGCTGTGGGATCTCAGAAAAACTAGGCAGTAGATAAGGACAGGACATTGAGATGCTTCCCATGATTATCAGATACAATCAGAATACACATTTCAGTTCCTGTGCAAGCCCCACTCATTTTCCAGGTTGTGCCCCTTTTGCCAAACTGGGGTGGGAGGGGAGAATTCAACAAGGACCAAGTAGTTTAATTAAAATGGATAGGTGAGCAGGTAGAGCTGTTGGCTGCAATGCTGGCATCCCATATGGGTGTCCGTTCATATCCCAGCTGCTCCACTTCTAACCCAGGTCACTCCCAATGATCTGGAAAAAGCAGCAGCAGTTGGTGTGGGTGTTTGCCCCTGTTAGTCATGTGCGAGACCTAAAGGAAGCTCCTGACTCCCTGACTTCAGCCTACCCCATCTCAGCCATTCTGGCCATTTAAGGAGAAAACCAGCGAATCAAAGTGCTTCTTTCTTTTATTTCTTTTCTTTCTCTTTTCCTTCCTTCCTTCCTTCCTTCTTTCCTTTCTTTCTTCTTTCTTTCTTTTCTTTCTTTCTTTTTCTTTCTTTCTTTCTTTTCTTTCTTTCTTTCTTTCTTTCTTTCTTTCTTTCTTTCTTTCTTTCTTTCTTTCTTTCTTTCTTTCTTTCTTTCTTTTCTTTCTTTCCTTCCTTCCTTCCTTCCTTCCTTCCTTCCTTCCTTCCTTCTCTCTCTCTCTCTCTCTCTCTCTCTCTCCTACCCAGCCTCCCTGTCTCTCTATTTTTCCCTCTCTTTGTAACAATGATTTTTCTCTAAGAAAATTTATGGGAAAGTAGAAAAGCCACAAAGCTTTTGTTGCTCTGGAAACTTCAGAAGTGGAAGATGGAGTTTGGGAGAGTACTCTAGTTAAGGGATTAGATTTACTAAGTCCCACTGTGAATTTAAAATATTACATCCCTTTTTCCTGAAAATGCCATTAAGAAGGTATGACCAGGAAAATGAGACTTCTAGAACTTGTTCCTGAGTTTGCATGACTAAAGAGCTAGCTGGTGGAAGACTTGAGGTTTAAAAACCTGGCCCAGTACCTCTCTATGTAAAACTCCACCAGCATCATTCAGGAAGGAGCGTGGCTCTAGAGATAGTATGATATAATCAATACCATCAGAGAAGATATCTGTCTCAAGCAAAGCTCAACTGGCTCTTATCAAATGGTGGCTGCCCATGGAGATACAGACTCATTTTTGCTTCTTCTGGGGAATACAAAATCCCATTCCTTCTCCTTGTCCCACAAGCACAAACTCTATTCTAGCATTTACTGCATTCCATCTTGGAATCTGGTTAGCTATCTTTATTTCTGTTTCACAATGGTAAGGGGAGGAATATTTTTATTTGAACTCTGAACATAAAACATCAAGCTACATCCTTAGATCCAAGGTGTTTATTTTCATTGATGTGCAAATAGCTAGAGCTTTGGCAAGGGATTCAAATTCCCTGTATTCCATTTCCAGCTCTGAGTCTGCCTAAGGCCTTGCAATCATGATAACTTTAAAAAACAGGAATAACAGTCTCTGAAACGGGGGTTAGGAGGATTGCCAGGATGTTTGTAGAGGGGTACAAATACTCTGGAAAACAGACACCATAAATACCATACTCTGCCCTGAACCACCTATCTTGACCATTCACATAGGCGATCTTTCTCTCCCAATAGATTTACAGGTGGGTATATGATGCATGAACAGCCTCCTTACACCATGGTGGTGTAAGCCAGTCTTTAATGAAGGACAAAGATTCTGCCTCTAGGTCAGTGCTCTGTGTCATCAGCACATTCCCAGACGTTGGACCTGACAATTTCCTGTCATTGGTTGTAGCTGTCTCAACCACTAGTGTGGGATTCCTGAGAGATCAGCTCTTGAGGACTCAGCACATAGTAGTTAATAAAATGTGTTACTTGACTCATATTTAGATGACTTCAAACCTAGGTTCATTATTCTTTCCAGAATTTGTTTTAATTGGTGACATGAGATAATACTCTTAAAAGAGCCTACTAATTTTAGCTAAGATTTTCTTTATTTAGTACAGTAAAAGTCTAGATGTTTTCATTATTTTAACAAATTCACTGAGTACTCAATCATTCTCTGCCAGAGCTTGGAAGAGTTGATGGAACAGGGAAATGCAATGGTGATTGAAAAAAATGAGAGTTATCCAAAATACAGAGGTATAGATGCACATACATGCAAAGTGCAGAAACAGTTAATAATAACAAAAGAATACAGGATAGTTACTGACTGAATATAATTTTATTTATCTTTTATAAGGATGAAGAAACTGCTGCTCCTGTGTGTTATTTGTCTTGGGTAACAGAGCCATGAAAAGGCAGAGCCAAGATTCACATCCAATGTTGTGTAACTCTCTAGACTTCTCGGTCATGGTGCTCTCCTTTGCCTGTACTCATGTATGTCCGTAAGTACCCACACACATGTTTGCGTTCATGCATGTTCATGCATCATGTATTTATCATTCAACAGAAGCTACCCTTCTGTCTGCCTGCCTACAAAGGCACTCTGCTCTAAGAGGCACAGTAAAATACAGAATTTCAGTATTGCAGACTCTTAGAAAAACAATGTTCTAGAATGACCAGGTAGTTAGTCATTTTCAATAGTCCAAACCATCATTTTCTTCCTTATATTGCCAATTAACGCTGTCACAGCACTTAGAAAATGGTAATGAAAGATACTTTGCAAGTATCATGTTATCTTTAAAACAAAGCTATGAAGTACTATTATCACCCTTGCTTTATAGGGGAGAGAATGGAAGTAAATACACAGATCTTTTTTTTCACACATCCAGAGCCAGGATTCAAACCCAAGAATCTACCTTCCCACAATAATGCTGTATCAAATTTTCCTCATTCAACTGTCCATAAAGAAGGTTTTACTCTGGCTACTTTATGACACCTGTGTCCATCTTAACAATACAGCAATGTCCCAAACAGTGGTTTGCTCAGCCTACGTGTTCCAGCTTCCCTTTAGTCCTGTAGTCCCATTATTTCAGTATTTTGAAAGATTTTTTTCTTGTTTTATTTGAAAGGCAGAGTGCAGAGAGAAAGAAGGAAAACAAAAGGGAAAGAGGAAAATCAGAGATTGACCATGTGAGTTCCACTTGCCTATTGGCTACAACAGCCAGGAATGAGCCAGGCCAAAGCCAGGAGCCAGGCCATCAGTATCTCAGGGATTACTTCCTGAGAGAGCACACATTTGTCTTACTGCTATTGACCAAAGCCTATATATGCATTTGACACCTGCAGAGAAGCATGTGTACCTTCTGCTGGTTTGAAGATTATGAGCACAGTTAATTTATCTATGGATATATGTGAAAAAGTACTGATTTATGCAGTACATGCTCACAACATATTGTTATGTAAGTTATTTCATCTCTTAGTCACGCAGTTCCAAGAGAAGTAAAAAAGGTTGTCTAAGATGTAAAGATGAGGAAATTAAGGCAGAGATTGACCAAGTTTTCTGCACTCACAGACTCAGCAGAAGAGCTGGGACCTTCACCCAGCCCTCTGGTTTAACATACAGGGCCCTTTTGCCAAGTAACATACCAGGCTATTACAGCGTAAAAACAACACGTCATCTCTCTTCCACCTTACACGCATGTTACAGTGTGAAGCTTATCGGCTACAAACAAAATTGATTTCTATACTCACTGACAAAAGAAATGTGTCTTCAGAAAGGTAAGTCCAGGACCACGTTTTAGAAATTTATAAATGTTGATTATAAATACCACTTTAGTCATGAAAATGGGAAAACCTCAAGAGTGAAACAAACTGAAACAAAGCGAAATATTAGAACTTAGCCAAGAATGCAATCACTTAATTTTGGCCAAAGTGAGACAGAGAGGATTGTCCTTTCTGTTCTCCAAATATGCCATTTGAAAATAAAAGGCTCATATACATAACATTCAAGAATGGCAATTTGATAGTTTTAAAAAGAAAAACCAAGCCCAGCGCTGTAGCATAGTGGCTCAAGTCCTTGCCTTGCAAGTGTCAGAATACCTTGTGGCTGCCGGTTCTAATCCCAGCAGTCCCGCTTCCCTTCCAGCTCCCTGCTGGTGGCCTGGGAAGGCAGTCGAGGACAGCCCAAAGCCTTGGGACCCTGCATCCATGTGGGAGACCCAGAGGAGGCTCCTGCTTCTAGTTTCAGATTGGCTCATTTCCAGCCATTGCAGCCACTTGGGGAGTGAATGATCGGACAGCAGATCTTATTCTCTGTCTCTTCTCCTATCTGTGTATTTGACTTTCCAATAAAAATAAAATAAATCTTTTTTAAAAAGGGAAGAAAAACCTAGAGCCCAGTGCAATGACCCAGTGGCTAAAGTTCTTGTCTTGAACACGCTGGTGTCCCATATGGGCACCAATTCCTGTCGTACTGCTCCACTTCCCATCCAGCTCCCTGCTTGTGGCCTGGGAAAGCGGCAGAGGACTCCCCAAAGCCTTGGGACCCTGGACCCACACAGGAGACCCTGAAGGAGCTCCAAGCTCCTGGCTTCAGATTGGCTCAGTTTCAGCCACAGTGATGACTTGGCAGAGTGAATCAGTGGACAGAAGTTCTTTCTCTCTATCTCTCCTTCTCTCTGTAAATCTGCCTTTCCAATAAAAACAAATAAATCTTAAAAGTTGAAAAAAAAAGAAGAAAAAAAGAGAAAAGCCCCAATGCTGCTCCTAAACTTGGGAATGTGACTTCAAGACAGATTTGAAAATTTCTTCCTTTCAACATTTGCTCTACCTATTACGTCCCAGGCTGGATGCTGGGAACTACCCATAGTGGTAAACTGGGGACACATGATTCTTACCATTGGGAAGTCGACAGTGCATCAATTGTGCCATCTAACAGGTTCTTAAAGTCACTTAACCTCTCTGAGCCTCAACTATACCGAATGTTAATGCATGGCACTATTGACAAGAGGGTGGAATAAGAAGATTCAAAGAGCTAACTTACGTGGGCTTGCCCTGGAAAGGGCTGTTTAAACACAAGTGTTTAATATTGACATTTTCTACCACAGGGATACCACAAAACACTTACTCTTCATGGAGCACTAGCTATGAGGAATGGCAGCCTTTGCTTTTCAATTCTGTACACCCTCTACACAGACTTGCTGCTGCAGCAAACCTTTGATGTCCTGAAGACAGAATAAAGGGTCCTTTTAATCAACTGATGTTACTGGATGTTCTAAGTTTTATAGTGAAATATCAGCTATTCCAATGTAAGCAGATTTTTTATCCATTCATTTTAGCCATATTCATTGAATACCATGTGTTTGCAGTACAACCTAATGAAGAACCCAGTGAGGGATTAATATTTTAGCAATTGAATTAATACTAAATTGTGATATGAACTTAAAGCAGAGTCCAGAGACAGCCATCCCACGAAAAGACTTAACGTCTACCGTAACACAAACAGGACTTCAGTTGATATGTAAAGAACAAAAAATTACACATGCAAAGAGAAGAGCAGGGTATTCCTGGCAAAAAGGGCTTGACATTCCCTGGTTGAGAAAGATCAATGTGCTTTCAGGAAATGAAACATCTGATCAGTTTTAGAGGAAAGAGTTTTAAAGTGGGGAAGGTTGATTAAAGCCATGAACCTACTCTCGCAAGCCAGACCCTCCACAATTTCCCAGTGCCTCTACTATGCTAATGTGTAGCACAAAGGCAGGAGGGAAAGGTTCCCTGGATACTTACTCCCATATCTGAAGTTGGGTCCCAAAGACTAATGCCAACATCAGCAACTGAGAAATGCTGAGCTATGCTCTTCCATAGTATTGACTGTTCTAGTAATGCAAGTTAAGTTGACATGTGTGCATCTCCATGCCTCTTTGCCACAAGGCTGCTGACACCTGAGCTAATTACTCAGCGTGTCTAGCTGCTTCTCTATATTCTGGCAGGACCCACTTGCAAAACAGGCTAGCATTTGGGCCTTGGCAACTCAGTAACATAACAGAAGAGACTGATGGAAATTTTGCTTTTAAAATGACTGCATTTGACAATGAAAATCAACTATATTCTTATTGCCCAAAACAAAGACAGGGGGGAAAACAAAAAGGTAGGAGACTGCTTCTATTCATTTCCAATGACTGTACATTGAGACAGTGACCTAAAGGAAGAATTATTCTTTAGTATTAGAACAAACATCATATGCTCACTTACATGCAGATTTTATCATTTAATTGTATATTTCCCTATTTGTCAGTGTTTTTTTGAAGATGTTTAAAATGTAACATCTTATTTTTTTCCCTGAATACTATAATAAGCACATGTAATATTGTACATTTACCCTTAAGATATTATGTGGATTGTTAAACAACTGTTGTAAAAGTTATGCAATACATTTTACACCAAACTGGGGAGCTCAAGAATTATACTGATAATCCTGTAACTAAAAAGCAATTTTTGCCAAAAAAAAAACAGAGGATCCGAACAGTTTTTTTTTTTTAAGTCTTTTACATGGATCTTTGGTATTACTGTCTCCATTTCCACTTAAGAACTTTTTCATTCACACTTTGAAGTGATAGGCTTAGTTATTCTGTTTTCCTTTCCACCTCCAGGCTAAAAATTCAGAATAAGATCACACCTACTATTGTTCAAAACAAATTCAGAAGACAAGAGTAGCTGTATATGTATACATAAGGGATGTAGTTTGAGGCCCAGAGAGAGCTAAATTAATATCCTGGCTTGACCAGTTCAACTTACCGTACATCTTCATTTGCCCAGTAACACAATCTATAGCCAACTGCTAACCAAGTCAATATGTGGTAAGACTAACAGCCACCCTAACTTGCCTTGATAATTATTCTCCTTTAACTGACATAATATTCAATATACTGTTGTTGAGAGCAATAATGTTAAAATTGATGCCTTGAGGGCTACAAGACAATTGAGTTTTAGACAGATAAAATGACTTGTACACTAATAGTGCATCAGAAGGTTCCACAGCCTTCGGATGCACATTTCATAGTTTGCTTGTGCAAAAATACTATATGTAATTATATTCAAAGCTATCTGTGTATAGCTTGCCATTGCTACAAAGAATTTTAAATATTGGAGAATAAAATAAAATTGCTATAGAAGAAAATGGTTTACTGTTATAGTGTGACTCTTGTTTTTTTTTTTTACTATAAAATGCACATTTTTTCACTACATAAATAATAACAGTTTTGTGTTCTGCAGCTTGTCTATTTTTGAAGCCAAGAACTATTTTCAAATAAGAAAAAGGTTGATTATAACAGCTAAATGACAAAGGTATCAGCTAAATAAAATCTATTTTACATCAATTTTATCAATAAACAAGATGGAACCTAACCCAGAGTTTCTCTACTGTAAAAATCATTCACAATTGTCTGAAAATGTCAATTCTGGATTCTGGATTCTGAATGGAGAAATACTATATTAAACGTGAGACTACTGAAACCGACATCATTGTAGGAAATCAATTATAATTTAAGTATTACAATAAATGATAATGTTCTTTATATGTAATAGCTCATGCCCAAATCAAAAGACTATAAATTTTAATTTACCATTTTTGTCCAATTTTCCTCTCACTCTTACTTTCTGTTATGATTCTGTCAAATTTTGGACTTCTCATACAGCAAAGAAATACGAAGTGCATTTTTAAAGGAGCATATTTTCTAGCCTTGTCATAGATATGCTGAAATATGGAGGGAAACAGGTACTGCTCTAGGCAGAGCCATGCCACCAATCTAGAACAACCAGGAGATTCCATATATATTGCCATGAAAATGCTGCAGTGAGTCCCATTGTTAAGATGGCAAGTAAGTTTGGCCATGTTGATCTACTTGTTTGAGCAGAAATACACACTGCATAGCCTCCAGATCTCTCTGGAAAGAAATACACATGAAATGTAGCAGTGATGACAGGAACAGGCAGCCCTAGGCACCAGATAGGGCCACACTACACATGGATTTGGCATGAAGAAAAGACTGTCTGCTAGCCATGATGATAATTTCATTTAAACATCTGCAAAAGGGTAGAATTTATAACATAACATTTAAAGTAGACATCATTAATTATGTTGCAGTAACCACTGCGAAAGGATGTGGCACTGGATGCATCTCCAGGTTACAGTATCTGCAGCCTTGTGAAACTGGTCCTGTGCTTCACTTTGCATGTAGCTTCCAGCTGGAGCTTGCACCCCTCACATCCCATGATCACCCAGGACTTCTCTTTCCACTTAGTCTGAAATGTCCCCATTCTGAGGCAAGTGAGATGAAGTTTGTGAATGTGCTCTGAAGACTAAAAATGTCACATATAACAATTACTATCATTATCACCATTATCTCTTTTTCTGAGGGTCAAGTTTTCTTCCACATTTAGATTTCCACTTAACAAAGAATTCTACTCTGGGAGCAGGCTGTTTAACTCCCTTATTTTTTTTCCCCCTACTTCTACATAACCTTCCTTTCATTGCTCTACTGTCCTAGCCAATAGTCAGATGTGTCACTAGTCAAAGTGAAAGCATGGGACCAACTTGAGATTCCCTATTCTTCACATACCATACTGTGCACCCAAGTCCTTGCACAGGGTAGCTCCAGGAATAATCACTGGGAATGATCTGTAGCACCATGCAAGATTGGGACAACCCAAAACAGTGTGTGTGTGTGTGTGACTTAATTCTCATAGTATCACCCCTATAGGAAATTTCAAAAAACAAATGCAGAGGCTCTCTTTTCAAATTAAGTTCTTCTTCAACTGGAGGTGGTTCTCTTCATTATCAAGTATAGTCCTTTTGGGTCTCGATGTCTCCAAAAATGTTGTTCTCAATAAATACCCACTTCAGTGAACACAGATGGTCAGAAAAACATTTCAGGGGCAAAGTGACTTGTGACCTACTACAAAACAATAATAATGAAATAATGACTGTGAGAAGTCAAGGGGCCTAAGGGTATTCCAGAAAAATCTTCAGACCTTTCCATGACTGGAAGTGCTGTGGACACAAACAAGGGAGTTCAAGGCTGGAAGACTTGGTGCCGTGAATATCAAATATATCATCCTGTCTGTATCTTTCAGGCAATAACTGAAAGCTTCAGCATGGTTATAAAAGCATGGGATTTATAAAGATCACAATTCTTTCACTGATTTGGATGAAGAAAACAATAATGTGAGGAAACACAGCCAACCAAGGAGAGCACTATGCCTACAAAATGAACATGAGCTAAAGCCCTGTAGACCTAGATGAAGTGTCATCTCAGCTATTCACACACACAGCACTCACTTCAGAACCCGATCCCCTCCACTTTTCTTTTGGAGAAGCCACACAGCTCACACTGCAAAGAGATCTGAATTTAAAAACAATATATGAAGGAACACTATAGGAAGGTCCTACTAACACAAACTACCACAGCCCAGTGGCGGCTTGCATGGAGCTCTTGCCTTCTTCCTGGTTGTCTGGCAAGCTGCTCAAATGGTTGCTGCAACCAGAGGAGGCTGAGCAGACCTTGGTCTGCAAGATGCAACATGGGACCAGAGGTACCGAAGGTTCTCCTCCAATCCTTCTGGCTTCTCACCTACCCCAAACACCGACGTTCAAGTGCTCCCCCTACCTGAAGGATGTATCCCCTGACGTAGTCCCGCAGAGTCCAGCCTAGGCCGTGCAGAATGTGTAGCACCTCCTCCTGCTTCAGCACGCTGAAGAGCCGGTCCAGAAGGATCTTTAGTCGCACAGGCACTGCTTGTGTCCCATAGAGCATCAAGCTGCTGATATCAAACACCACGTTCGACTGTACAATCTCCACTTGGGTGGGGTGGTACAGGTGCTGCGTGCTGAGCTTATCCAAGGCTGTAGTGGTCCCACCGAGAGGTCCAGGATTGGGAGAAGCGGATAAGGCGATAAAGGGAGAGACAGAGACAGAGAGATTAGAAACACCCCTGGAAGCTATCCAGCTTGCCTTCTACCCATGGATCATAATCACAGCTGTTTAAGCCCGATCTTGGCAGTGTCAGTAGTTCTCTTCCACTGTCCTGCCAGTTTCACCTACTTGCTTGCTTTCGTTCTTTTGATTTGGTCTGTATAAATTGCACCAGACAGCAAATAGAAAACACATTCAGTCTTCAGAAAGAGAGACTCAGAGGATGTTTCCAAATGACTGTGGCTTTCAAAACCTGACTAAATCAACTGCTAACTGAACTATGACTACAGTTACCACACTATCCCCCACCTACTCCCATAAAAACAAAACAAGGCAAAATAAATGAAAACCACGCTGCAATTTCTAATTCATATGATGCTGAACCAACACAACTTGTCTTCCCCCCACACATTTAGATTTAACCCTTATAACACCCGAATGGTTTAAAGAGGAAGAAGGCTGTATTCTTCAGGCTGTCAGAGGCCTAATTTAGAGAAGGAAAGCTGACAGTTGTATGGAGAGCTAGTAATTTAATCTGCAATCAACTAAGGGAGATTAACTGCAAATTTGGTTCTCCAATTACATTCTTGCTATTCACCTGTTAAAATAGTTTTTGAATTCATTTGTCTGTCTTCTGAAAGTTGGTTGGGGAAAATTAGTCACATTGAATCACTTTGTTAACAGGTCTGAGAAAGATATCAGGTAAAAGAGCAACAAATAACTAAGATAAAAATTTGAGAATTTCTGTATATTTGTAAGCAACTATGTGAGAGACAGATAAGCAGGAGTAAATACTTTAAATGGTATTAGTATTTCAAAAATGGGACTCTCTTTCTCCACAAATCTAAGTATTACCATTTCTTTCCTGCAACTAGAAGTCAAGACAAGGTCACAGATTCTAGTGTACATTTATACACAACTTTCTACTACATAATTGCATTTTGTCTCAGTTTCTTTAAAGAGAACAACTAAGATAACACTGCGTTACCTGAGTTCAAAGAAATGCTGCAAGGAAAAATGAGCTAATGGATAAGCAGCACTCCAAACTCCCTAAAAGAACACAAAAGGCATTACGGCAAACTGCCAAAATTATACAGGTTTGCCTTTTCAGAGACTAAAAAAGATAAACAAGCAAACCTGAAAGTCATGCGACCTCATCATGAGGCAGGTAAGTGGGTATCAGACCACAGTCAGACTCAAATCATATCTACATCTGAGGTGTCTACAGAATTCCAAATGGCCCTTTCCAATAGCTTTCCCTAACACCTCATCCCATAGCAGAGCGCTGTGGCACATGTGCACTCAGGGCAGCTGCTATTTTAATATTTCCAGCTTTCCCTGCATAATAATGGAGCTACTTAAAAGTGCATGCACACAGATTTTTTTCATATTTCAAATGCATTTTTCAGGATTCCCCCTCCACGCTCGTTTCCTCCTGACTTGTGGTCACTGGAGAGTTCATGTACTCTTGATAAATTGCTTTCTCACATCCACAGTGTAAAGGCCCTTATCATTTACCCGCTGGCTTCATTCAACACATTTACTCCCAGGAATACTTTGTCAAAGAGTTCGGGTTTCCTCATACTTCATTTCTTGCAGCTGATTTGTCTGATCTTTCCTATTCTAGTGCTTAAGTCAACTTTGAATAAATAGCCTTAAAAATTAATTTAACGTTTGGGAAAGATAAGGGATTCAAAGCCTAGGGACTGAAGTCTTCCCTCACTCCACAGGGCATTTAGACCTGCAAAAAGGCAGGGAAGCAGTACTAGCCTTGTTCTTCTTCAAGCACAGCTTAACCACTCAGCCTTCTGACGGGCAGCTCACCTGTGTGCAGAAACAAGTGACTGGGGTGGGACCAGCTCTTCCTCCTCACCAGCCCACCTGGAATATCTCAAACACTTCTGCACAGAACACGCTGCTATGATCACAGTGAGGATGAAACTGAGAAAACACAATAGCAAGGGCAGAACACCAGCTCCTGATCAGGCACGCATTCATTACTCTACATGCCTGTGGTAGGTATCCGTAGTGTGTGTACAAATGTGTTCAAGTGAAGGATGGAAAATTGTAACTCTACCAACTCCAACTCATGAAAAAAAGGAAAAAAAGGGAAGTGGTATAAATGATAATACTATATTATACTATACTATACTATATTATACTATACTATACTACTGAGGTAATAGTGAGGAAAGAATGTTTTCAGAGGAATCCAAGAACAGAGATGGAACAGGTAAGACAGTATCTCCCTATACGTACTTTTAGAACGCTGGATTGTGAGAACATTTAAAGGACATCATCTCCAGATCTGTCATCATAAATATGATACATGTCAATAAGTAGCACTAGTGTGATAAATCACACATATGTATACCAAGGATCCATGACTTATTTATTCCATAGAGCCAGAAAGAAAATATTCAGGGTTTTGGGCCACTTTCACAATCACTCACCTTTGCTACCAGAGCAGCAAGGCAGCCACAGACAGATAAGATGTAAAGTAGCTGGCATGTCTGTGCTCCAATAAAACTTTACTTACAGACACACATATCTGCCTAGCTTTGGTCCTGCTATGAAGGATAAAAAAGGAAGACAGATAGTTAAAGAAACTCAAGAGCAGGCAATGAAGAAAGCCCTAGGAGCTTGGTTTAGGCAGTGGTTACTAAGGAGATAAAGACTTGACAAATAAAAAGGCTGCACAATTTGTAGATGTCAACTGCAAATTTCAGCATGAATATATCATCAGAGATTATGATCAAACAAATTTCCTCACGCTTGAAATCAAACTGATCATAAATCATTTTTGCCAGATCATACTGAGTCACTAAGTTGTGATGAGTTGGGAGTAAGTATTCTTGGTAGAACAAAAGCCAGGTAATGATTATTTTAAGAGTCATGATTATCTATAAACTAAAGATGGAACTTTGGTCTATCTGCATGATCTTCTTACATTTGTGGAGGATTCAGGTCGAGATGCTGTAGGAGTAGAGATATATATCAAGCCAACGGACATGAGGGAAACACAGGGCAAGGTCTTGTTCATCAGGATGGAGGGGAAACGATGTTACGTACTGAGAAATCTAATGAACAATTTACATATTTTAACTTGAAAGAGAGCCAGAGAGAATACTCCACCACAGATTGACTCTCCAAATGCCTGCAAGAGCAGCCAGGGCTGGAGCAGACCAAGGCCAGAAGCTGGGAATTCCATCTGAGTCTCACATGTGGGTAACAAGGACCCAACCATGTAGGCCATCACCATTGTCTTTCACGATGTGCATTAGCAAGAGGCTGGGATCCTAAGCCAAGTTGGGACCTGAACCTAGGTACTCCGATATAAGACCCAGGTGTCCTTCCTTAGCGGCATTTTAATCTCTGCAGCAAATGCCTACTCCAAGGTGTTATCTGCTTTAATCCTGCACGTGCCTGTCTGCTTACTAGTGTATCAACTGTATGTACTAACAAGACCCCACTTTGAAATGAAATTTTAACCAGAAATTGGAAACATAATAAAAGTGAAGCAGTTCCTAATGAAGCTGGAATGAGCATGGCTTACAGAATTTGTAATCATTTGTTACTTATCTTTTTATCTTCAGCGTGTTTGAATTTCATTCAGTGGACTGGACTCCAAAAATCAACTATCTTGTCTGCTCTGTGCCCCCAACCCTGGGAACAGAAACTCAATTCCCCTTGGAGAAACTGCTCCTCTCTTATGCTCAATTCCAATATTTCATGGAACTGCAGATCCATTGCCATCCCTGAAAAACCAGCAAATATCTCAGCCCCCAACCATACCAACTAATTTGACAACAGGCAAATGACCTAGGTCAGGCAGTGAAATTGAATTTAGGATTTTAGTTAAAACTACTTTTCTCTTCCTTCTAAATTTATGATGTGAAAGTATGCTTGAGAATGCATGCTGAGTGAGGAGGCAAGACAATCTGAAAAAGACCAACTACTGATAATACTGCTTGATTCATAAGATCTGGCAATGCTGACGTTGGCATTATTTCTGGAATTTTCAGTCACTTGAGCCAAAAAAAAATCAACCAACTTCCCCTGCTATGTCTCCCTGCCTTCATCTCTGTCTCTGTTGCCTTGGTGTAGCATTCAGTAACTTAAAACTCAAAGAGCCCTGACTAATATGACTACTTTTTTGGGGGGGTGTTTCTCCATCTGGATTGCACATAATTCCAAAATAATGGTCAATGGCTCAACTCAAGGTAAGTATATTCCCAGCCAAATGCAATTCACAATTTCTGCAGGCTACAATAACGGGTCTCCTAGACAACTACATGCCTGACATAAATTTACAAAGTTGATGGATGCCTAGAAAATTTATGGTGGGGGGATATGATCATTTAAGTACCAACCAAATGTCAGAAAACATCCTAGTGGCTCACAATGATCTTACTTAATATTTTCATTAAAACGAATGCAGACACACACACACACACACACACACACACACACACACACACACACACACGTTACTTTTGCTTATTCCAAAATCACAGGTTCAATGAAGGTAGGTAACTGGCTGGAGCTCACTCAGGAAATTCAACCAAGAAAATTCTGTTTTATCACATGTTCAGAGAAGCAGTCAACAGGCACTTGCAAGTCCTAATCACATCACAAGTCCCGACCCCCTAGCAGTCTGGGCTTCTTGCCCATCACTTTGCTGCTGCAAGCACTTCAAAGGTCATCAACACCTGTCTTACTGTGAAATCCCATAGATTTTTTTCTTTTGTTATTCTCCATGATCTAGCCACAGATATGATCTTATTGATCGTCAGTCTTCCTAAAATACTCTTCTCTTTGTCCATGCATACATTTATTTATTCACCAATCTGCATTATCACTGAGATAGGAGGTATTATATGCAGATGCATAAATAATTTTTGTTGAGTCCTCCACCTTCAACAGCTGACAGATGCAGGTGATATAAATGTTACAAAAAAGATTCTCTGAAGTCCTCTGGGATTCAGCAGAGGGAACAACTTCCAACTCTGCCAGGAAGGCATAGTTTTGCATGAAAACTAGCAAGTCAGTAACAAGAAAGGACAGTGAGGTAAGCCCATGAATCAAAGAAGTGGGTCTCTGCCATGTGTATAAGAATCACCTGGTTGGCTCATGACATCACAGAAGTTGGGCCACTTTTCCCAGAGTTTCTGCTTCAGCAAATCAGGGATGGAGTCCAGGAATGTGTTTCTCTAACTAAAGTTTCCAGAAGCTGCTGATGCTGATGACCAAGCAGCATACTCTGTGTGTGTAACGGAATGGAATATCCAAAGGACATGTTTACCCTAGAGGCAAAATAGCTGGAAGTGAGTCCAGAAATATCAGATGGACAAACTGTCACAGCTTTTAACCAAAAGACTCCTGTAAATATTAGCAATTTATTTATTGCTATCAGGATATAGAAAATAAAAAAGGATTCTGTGGCGTTTAAACGATTTTTAACTTTAGAAATTCTGACAGGTATGCAAACATTTAATTGAAATAATAATCACCAATCTGGGAGAATAACATAAGTCCAACAATAACAGTGGCTAATGAGAGTGTTCCAAGAATCTCAGTCACAGAGCCACAAAAAGTGTCCCTAAAGTGGGATATCCATAAAGAGAAGGGTCATGTCAACCTCGATTTTGTCCCAAAAGCCATCACTCCCTAACACATTGAAAATTAGACAGAACAAGTTAGGACGCTGGGATGGTCTTTAGTCAGGGGCACAGAGTAAGAAACAATTACACCTTCCCCCTGGGAAATGCTTTACTGCAGCAGACTTCTGTCAGGTGCCTAACCTTGGGCTCTGATAGAAGCCCTCCAAAAGGTATGCGTCAGGAATCCAATTGCTAGATCCTGCAATCCAATATGCAGGTATCCATTACGATCTCTTTTCTGAAAACTGGGCCCTTTCTTGCTTATAAAATACCTGGCTTACTATACATTGTGCACTGGCCTAGATTGTTAGTAACTCCTGAATGCCAGAGTCATTTGCAATTTTTAGCTGTTTGGAAAAGCCTCCCTTCTCCTTGAGCACACAGAGATGATGAAGATGCACCGACAACCTGATATTTAGGACTATGCTGGAATGTTCAAAATTTACAGGCAATGTAAAGTGGGCCATTCGTGATGAATACGCATCTTGCCCTCAAACCCATTTTAATAATGTACAACTCTCTGGAAGACATCCTGTGGGATCAAAGCAAAAGTGTCCACTAACGAAAATGGCCTCCCCTGCACCTCCTGACGTATCAAAAGTAGGCACTTCTTTTTCTTTCCTTGCAAAGCTCCCTCATCTCTAGGAAGTATCACCTCAGTGGAAAAGGATTCCCTGGATTCATTTTGAGCTATCTTCCATGATGGACAAAACTTAGCAAATACACTGAGAAGGGTTGCTTTATCATTTAATGAGGGAGTTATGAACTGCTCAACAATACTGATGCTAATTTTAGTTATAATTAATTATTTTCAGATTCTAAATTTTGGAAATTGTAAAAAAAAAAAAACTAGTTTTAAAAATGAACACAGAAGAGATAGAATCCAAATGCCAAAGCACTTATTTTTTGGTGATATGTAACTACTTCTTTGATAAGTACACAGAAGCAATTTGACATGAGCTTTCGCAAAATTGATATATTTTTACATAAGACACTATCTGATTAATTTGTAAAGATCAATACTATATTGTGACGAACACATAGAACTGCATTTTTAAAACAATATTGTCTCATAACATACTCCTCATTTCATATATAAGTTACATAAAATAGTATGTTGGTATTAATTAATGAGAAGTACTATTTCTATCAGATAAATTGGATAAATTGTCTTTCCTTGCTCATCTTATCCTGAACTGTTTTAGTAATAAAGCACACAAGATACATCCGATGGCTCCATTTTCATCATTTTTCTCAAAATGAATATGAATACATTTCCTCGAGTTGAAATATGTTAGATTTGACACAGGCATTGGCTTTTCAAATTAGGCTACATAGTGGATCCTTTCATCAATTAGTGTAAGTAAATCTGTGGCAGTAAGATAAAAACAAAAACAAAACACACACAAAAAAATTTCATTTAGAAACTTGGCCAAAGTTATCTGTAACAACCACTAGAGTACTTCATTTCTTAGTCATTCTTTTGTTCTCGAAAGACTAAAATTAAAATTTAGAAATATTTCATCTGATAATCCTGTTAAAGCCTTGTTCCAGAAAATGAGAAAGTGAATGGCTATAATGATATTTAATAAAAGAAACTTCTATTTCTTTTCTTATAGCAAAACCAGTTAACTGCTGTGTAGTATTTGGCGTATAAACTGTAACTTCCAAGTACTGAATCATGGTGTAGTCAGAGCTCCTAGCTCCTCCTACTGCTCATGTGAACAGGTATTTCAGCAGTCCCATCTGTAAAACAGGGAAAATGAGAATGAGACTAGTCTGATAGTACTATTCATCTAGGATGGGAAAAATTTACAATTGTGGCATTTCCCTGGGATGTATTTCTGAGAAAATTCGACACCATGCTTAAATAATTGGGGAAAACTGTAATATTTATTTTACTTGCATATTATTCATTAAATGATAACACATTTTTAGTGAGCATTTACAGTAATGTTGGTTGGGGGAAGAAGATTGGAAACAAGAGTTGAGATTAAGAAATATCAGTGACAAGTCAGGATTTATGTTTGCACTGTTTAGAAGGAGTCTGCTGGGCCCCACACTGTAGCCTAGAGGCTAAAGTCCTCGCCATGCCAAGATCCCATATAGGCGGAGGTTCATATTCTGTCTACTCCACTTCCCTTCCAACTTCCTGTCTGTGGCCAGGGAAAGCAGGTAGAGGATGGCCCAAACCTTGGGACCCTGCACCTGCATGGGAGACCCAGTAGAAGCCTCAGACTCCTGGCTTCAAATCAGCTCAGCTCTGGATGCTGCGGCCTCTTGGGGAACCAGCAGACAGAGGATTATTCTCTCTGTATCTCCTTCTCTCTGTGTATCTGTCTGGCCAATAACATAAAAAGGAGCCTGCTGTCTTCTGCTTAAGGACAGTGGCTCTAGGCCTAGGATGAAATCCTAGATCTTCCAGCTACTTCCCGCAATGACACTAGCAAACTATCAATACAGTTATACGAAAATATCAATACAGTTATTGTTGTTCAAAGTTCTTACATTCAAGCAAGATATTTGCTGGAAGACCACCATGTTGGTTCAAGAAGGAAGGCAAACAGCACAGAATCAAGCCCAAGTTGCAAAGCAGGTAGGAAATTAGATGCTTGAAATAAAGACAAAGAAGGATTACAAAATGACTGGGATTTTTCCAATTGGGATTTCTGGAGGGAAAATGAACTTTAGGTTTGTAGACAAGTGCTTCTCCAGCTGTCTTCCTGAGATAACACTCCTAGAATGCACCAACTCCTGTATCTTGCAGGTCATCCCTATCCTATACATTTGGCCCTCAACCAAAGATGTATTTGATTTATTAGTATAAGAGGCAGAACTCAAAAAATACACTAAAATTTGTAAAGTCTATTATTTTTCTGCGCATTTTCTCAAAGGGGGTCGCTGAAAAAAGTTGTAAGTTTTGCACCTCTGTTTTCACTATGTAATTTTATACAGTTCCAGCTATACTGGAGATGAAAGTCTCCATCTTGTTGCATCACTTAACAGCATCATACAGTAACATTCCAAATGATTCAACAACCCTTCCTAGTTCTCCTATGAAATCAGCCATCCACCATTGCATGTTTTCCTGAATATTGTATTTAGATTTCCACAGTTCCATTAATGGCACTATCCCCTCTGTTCTCACTGGCCCAGGAGACTTTTAATTATCACCAAGTCAATGTTTTCAAGACCCTGTTTAAAATACATCTCAGATCTATTCAAGTTTGCGGAAGTGCCACGGCCCCTTCACAAAATGTGCCCATCCCTACTCCATCATCCGTGACCCCCAACAGCATTACTAATCTGGGTCAGTGGACTTGGACAGATAGATTTGCTTTCCAAGTTGATAACTCTCTGAAACAAGCTGGCCATTCCAAGCAAAGTGAAGTACTTTTAAATATTCCTAGCACTAAATGGGAACTAAATGGACATCTTCAGGCTCTATGTTAAATTTTAGAGAAATCATAAAGAACTAAAGACCTTAACTGAACAGATCTGTAAAAAAGGAAAACTTTTAAGAAAAAAACGGAACATCGTGGGTCACAAAGTGTGCATGCAATATGAGAATACCTTCTGAAGAGGAGTCGGGGCAGTGTTCCAGGACAAAGCACTTATGACTAGAACTACAACAAGAAAATGTGGCAGAAGACAAACTTGTAGACACCAGCAGGGAGCTGTCTTGTGTCTGTATTTCTCAGAATTTAAATTTTCAGTGTTGTTTCTTATGTGCCTTTATTCGTTTCACTAACCATTTTGCCTCTTTCCATCCAGCCTCATTCCAAGTTCTAAACTGAAGCTCCTTGAATCCCGCAGCTGTCATCTAGGAGCAAACAGTCTCAATCAAGACGGCACTTAGACACGCCAATCACATATATATCACCATGTGTCACTCATCTTGCTGAGGTCACTTACAGTACCTATTCCATCACAGGAGCTTGATTTTAAGCAACAACCACATCTATGACACAAGCATTCAACGGTGTCTCCTCTTCATGCCTCTCCAGAGAACAGCAGGCTTGGGGAACTACAACAATTTAAGGACACGATGGGCCCCTAGCTGGGTAGGAAGCCTGACTAAACTCTATGACATTTGTCTCCTTTCCTATCACTTTATTATTTAGGCTATCCTAAGAGATTTTTAAGTAAGAACAGGATGGACATCTGTTGTTAAACAAAAAAATATTAATGTCAGGATGCACAAAGCAGCTCATAATGTATGGAGAGGATGAACATCACTTTGAGCAGTAACACAGATCACTGGATTTGTGATCAAGGTACTGCATGGGATGGTCTCATAGCTGCAAAGCTACAGCAGTGACCTTACGAGGGATTCAGAGAACAATCCCATAATAGGACTGGTAAGAATAACATCTACGAGAAAACGATAATATTTCTTCCATAAAAGGCCTGCAGGAAACACAAAGAGAAAAATCAACCTTTTGATATTTGCAATTTCATCTGAAAAAAAAAATCAAGTCATTAACAGCACAATAGGAATGCTAGGTAGAAAAAGACAAAAAGCATGTAATACAAGCTTCTTAAAGTGTGACTTAGGTTACTGAAGTCTTCTTTAAAATGTCAGAAAAGAATCTCAATCCGACACATAACATTGCGACCAATAGGAGAGGTGGCTAAGTCACAAACCTGAAAATGGCACTTAAATGAGAATGAAGACAACTCATTTTATGAGAATAGAATGACCATAAGTACAACAGCTGGCACTGATGTGGCTCATTAATGTATGTAATGCAAATGTGCTCATACAAACAAAATGCCAAACATGTGATAGCTGTAAAGCAGTGCATAGCTTTAATTGTACTGTTATCATAAATAACAAGGTAATCTATAAAATCCAGTTTTCAAATGTAATGTGTAACACATACAGGGGACTAGCGAGAGGTGATTATAAAATAACTTGCAGAAGCTGACACAGCAGCACATTAGGCTAATCCTCCAACTGCAGCGCCAGCCATCCCATATGGGCACTACCTATAGTTCTGGCTGCTCCATGTCCTGATCCATTTTCCTGCAAAATGGCCTGAGAAAGCAGTGGAGGATGGCCCAATCTTGAGCCCTTCCACCCACATGGGAGACCCAGAAGAAGCTCTAGGTCACTGGTTTTGCACTGGCACAGCTCTGCACATGGCAGTCATTTGAGGAGTGAGCCAGCAGATAGAAGTTCTCTCTCTCTCTCTGCCTCTCCTTATCTCCCTGTGACTTTCACTATCCAATAAAAGAAATAATAATCATAATAATAATAATAAACTTGCAGCTTTCAAATGAAATCTAACTTCTTAATTTCTATTTCAAACAACAAGAATTACTCTCTAATCCTTCAAATGAGTTAAAATAAATGCAAACCTCTGTTCTACAGACTTCACTTGGAGTATTTTCCATGAAGGTCACAGAAATAAGAACATATTCAAATACTTTTTCCTCTTAATGTGAGAGTATAAATGTGCTTTTCACTGATCCTAGAAAATTGGCTCTCAGTGACAGTTTATACTTCTTAGCTTTCCACAACACCCCCCCCCCTTTTTTTTTGAAAACATAACTTTCTTTAAAAGTCAAATTCATGTGATTTAGGTAGATTCCACAGGAATATGCTCATTACAAGCCTGCATGGCCAGTGGATTCTCAGATCTCTCCAGACACCACAGTATCAAGGTAACAGCCACGCAAGAGCCTAAGTTTGAAAAGAGGAACGATTTTAAAAACCTGTTACTTCACTAATTTCCAGTCCTGCCCTGGATATTTTAAAAATTTTAAGTGCTAATTTGAAGCAATTTTACAACTTAAAAAAAAAAAATTAAGGAAGCCATATTCTTTCCTTTTGAGAGAAAGCCAAGCAGACCTTAAATCACAAGGTGAATTGTTCCGAAAATTTCATGTCCCTTAGCTTAATTTCCTCACGGATTCCAAATTATATTTGTATCAAATGGTCACTTCTTAGGGAGTTCTGGATCTTAGCATACTATTTTAATTTCCAACTGATTCATACTGAACATACATCTTTAGGGACTGTCTTTATGGAATTATTTTCATGATCACCTTAACAGGTATAAAATGAAGTTATTAGTGACAGGTTTTTATTAGAGCAATTTCTGGGGTCAGATTTCTCAGCTTTGATTACTTATAAACAGATGTAGGCTGTTACAGTTCCTACCTCAAATGTCCAGGCCATAACCTCTGAATTTATGAGGATAGGTGGCTCTTCATTTTGGCTAATATGACCAATAACTTCCAATTATACCACACTTTATAATAAGCACACTATACCCAATATAATGATATGTCATTTCAATGTAGCTAGCCCATGAACTTCTACAGGTTTAATGGGATTTTGCGTATTTAGAATTTCATCATAAAGGGGCCCTTTGGAGTCATTATATCATCAATCGTTTCCCATTACAAGATTCAGCTCTCTTACCACACAAGACCACCAGGGCTCTAGGCAAAGGCTTAACCTACCCGTCAACTGCAAGCCAGATCCTAATAAAAGCCTTCACATCTAGGGAGAACATTAATAAATGGCAGCGATGGCATAATAGAAACTTTTTAGTGAATCAGAGATCATGAAAGCGGGCAATGATTGTGATTAAGAGAAAAATTCCTTATGACTTGAAGTAATATTTAGATCTGCACATTTTATTCACCACTTTTGGGGAAAAGGACTGTGTAATTGGAAGCAAATTAAGTGCAAAATAACTCACGTTCCATTTAAGTCACAACTTTCTAGCTATAACTGTCAAGGTTGAATTAATTAGGATATTTAATACCAAGGAAAGAGGAGGCATAATTCCAGAATTTTTCTAAAGAAAGGAGAAAAGAAATGCTTTGTAGCTGAAAGAGCTGATCCCAAAACACAGTGACAGAAAACATCAGCCCTTACATACCTAAGATTTATTTTTTAAGTTGCACAAATAGTATGTCAGTGACTTAAATTGAAACAAAAAAAGAAAAGAAAAGGAAAGGAAAGGAAAGGAAAGGAAAGGAAAGGAAAGGAAAGGAAAGGAAAGGAAAGGAAAGGAAAGGAAAGGAAAGGAAAGGAAAGGAAAGGAAAGGAAAGGAAAGAAAAGGAAAGAAAAGAAAAGAAAAAGAAACCTCCACTGAGCCTCCAGGATGTTGCTAGACCTTACAAGGCTCATATGAACAGTCTTTGATTTTCTGAACCCTTAGTGCTCAAGAATAAGGGGTAAGATACAAATACTCTCTGTAATTCTAAACTGCAGGGAAGGAAGTTGTGGACTTAGGTAGTTCCTGGAAGCCCCATATCCACCAGGTTTTAATCACCCTCAGTTGACACACAGCTTTCAGGATACATGGATGTCCACATGCAACACCAGTAGCAGAGGGGAGAATCCAAGCTATGCTGGAGACTCTCTGGCTCATATTTCAAACTGATTGGCACTTCTCCCCTGGGCCCTTGTGTATAAGATAGTCCTCAAAAACAGATTGGGAAATCGTTGAGGTCTGACTGAGGCACAGATGAAAGTCAAGTGTCAGCGTGGGGTTGGCAGAGCCTAGCTTTCTTGGCTGGCAGGTTCCAGAGGGCCTCCTCCTCCTTTCCTATGTGGCCTACAGCTGTGGGACACAACTGCACTCATTTGTAGGAACTCCACCCAAAGGTGCAAAAGGAACAAAGTTTAATCTGCACAATTGACAGGAGAGCCAGGATGCGATTTGGAAACTGAATGTGCTTGCTGAAATCAGGTTTCAGAATGATTATTATTACTGCTGCTATTCTAGCCAATCTCCAGCCGCCCAGCCCAGTTCCACGCAGGCTGCATAAACCCTGCTTTATTCAATTTCTACATCAATCAATAGAATGTATGTGCCTGCAAAACACATCCCACGTTAAAAGTAACCAGGAAAATGTGGTAGCAGCCTGTCCCTTGTTTAAACAATTCTGTAAGAGGACAAGCACCCTTTAAAGGCTTAATTTTTTAGGTAAGAGTTTCACTACAAAAACACTGTGCAGAGCCCAGTGCAGTAGCCTAGTGGCTAAAGTCCTTACCTTGCACAAGCCAGCATCCCACACAGGTGCCGGTTCATGTCCTGGCAGTGCCACTTCCCACCCAGCTTCCTGCTTCTGGCCTGGGAGAGCAGGTAATGGACAGCCTCAATCCTTGGGACTCTGCACTTGCATGGAGACCTGGAAGAAGCTTCAGGTTCCTGGCATTGGATCAGCTCAGCTCCAGCTGCTGCAGCCACTTGGGGAGTGAATCAGTGGATGGAAGATTTTCCTCTCTGTCTCTCCTCCTCTCTGTAAATTTTCCTTTCCAGTAAAAACAAATAAAACACTGTACATACAGTGCATATTTGTTATTTGATGGACTATGCCATAAATACTATCAGATACAGTGAGAAAGTATTTCAAAACTTGAGAGAAAAGTGATATAAGAAAGCAAGAAAGAGGGCCCGGTGTGGTGGCCAAGTGGCTAAAGTCCTCGCCTTGAACGCACTGGGATCCCATATGGACGCCGGTTCTAATCCCGGCAGCTAGCTCCACTTCCCATCCAGCTCCCTGCTTGTGGCCTGGGAAAGCAGGTAATGGACAGCCTAAATCCTTGGGACCCTGCACCCATGTGGGAGACCTGGAGAAAGTTCCTGGATCCTGGCTTCAGATCGGCATAGCATTGGCCATTGCACTCATTTGGGGAGTGAATCACCAAACAGAAGATCTTCCTCTCTGTCTCTCCTCCTCTCTGTATGTCTGACTTTGTAGAAAATAAGTAAATCTTTAAAAAATATACAAACACACACACATATATACACACATATGAGAAAACAAAAAAGAAATGGTTATACATTTTTTGGAATAAACATTACTCACTTGGCAAGTAATTCAGACTGAAACCTGATTCTAAATCTATAATCAATCTTCCCCTCCCTCCATACTTAAGCTGCTTAACAAACACACTTCTGACACCAATGTGTGCTTTTTTTCAGGATTGTTGGGTTTGTTTAATGCTTATATCAAGTATCAAACTGCTCTGGATTGGCAACTGGTAAGATAAAAGACTCTACACAAAAATTTGCTCGTCACAACAGGTTAAGAGGGCAAGGTTTGGACTCTGGAACAGTCTAAACTAACCTGATTTTAAATGCTTGGCCAGGAAATGGTAAACACTGGAACCATACCCTGCTTTTCCAGTATAATGTGGTCCACATCTGCCTTAACAGACAGGCAAATGTAAAAGTCGCTGGCCTAGTCTTTTACCTGGCTGTTAACATGCACCAGTTATCAGCAGGGCCAACAACTTCAGGGCTTAAGCCACTGGCACAAGGAATTTTCATTTGCCATCACACTTGTTCAATGAAGCCTAAGTGTTTTTATTCTTATTTCCGTTTTACTGACTTGTAGATACAGGGCTTTCTCCCTTTCTTTCCCTTTCCTCTCTCCCCCTTAATTAGCCCTAAATTTTCAAAATGAAGCCTTCTGCAATAACGTGAAAAAAAGAAGAGATATTGGCTTAAGCTTTGAATTCTGGCTAATCATTTGATCAACGTAACCAGATAAAGTTGTACTAATCAATACCAATAGGCAAAATTAAAAAAAAAAGTACAAACCATAAAGTGCAGCATTGCTTCCTTTAGATATGTTACTGTATTTAAAAACCAGTAATAGAAAACACTTGCCAAATTCATTTAGTCTCTGACGGAGGCACACATATGTGATCTTCTAATTTACAGCTTGCATGTACAGATGTTCACACTTAGTAAAAGGGCTTCTTAATAGCTTTTTTTAATTAAAAGTGTGTTGATAATAGGTGTTTCAAACATATCCAAACAACACAGCTAAACTGACAAATGCCTGTCTTCATGCCTCACCATGTCTCACATTGTGGCAAGATTTTATAAGAGAGAGAGATATGTGATTCAGTCCCAGGCCTATATGGTAAATGTCACCCCTAAAACCTCCAAATGCAATCTTTCATTAATTTTTCTCTCTATGATCTGTTTCCAAGTAGAAAATGTTAGATCGCTACTGGGTTTATGTAGCCAAAAGCAGAACCACACAGTCATTGCGGGCTGCCTTTTTTTTTTTCTCCCTTTGCAAAACTTTGAACCCCATCCAGCTTTGACACACTGCCTCTTCTGTTAATAACTATCAAGTTTCCCCTTGTCTCCTGTCTACTTTTCTTTGAGGCAATTGCGCACTCAGCACCGCAAGATAATAACACACATCTATAAGATAAAAGCAATGGCATTAATGTAATTGTCTGCCTCTCTTTCTTTAGCCTGGCCTTTTTTTTTTTTTCCTTCAGTTTTGACTGCCTGCGTGACACCTGTTTTTGTCTCCTCTGATCCTACGACAGGTTTTCCGCTGACAAGGTTTTTGCCTGACAGAGATTCTGTAGACAAGAACATAATAAAATATGAAGAACTGCTTGTCAGAGTTTTCTGCCAATGCTCACATGAAATAAAGGGGAAAAAAAAATGACTTTTCTTTAAGGAGTCCTGTGATGGTCGCTTTTGGCATGTCAGGGAAAAGACCTCCCCAGCAGAGCTCTCCAAGCAAAACAGGCATTTTCTTTTATGTTAGAGGTTGATTTGTTTTTTAATTTTTACTGATACTGGAAATCATGATCGGCCAAGGAGCACGGGGAGTTTCTTGTCCTCAGGTTTTTGCAGGCAAAGGAGCATGGAAGAACTACCAAACCAGATGGAAAAGGTATTTCACTCACAACCGTATCTTCCAAATAAAATAACAACAATTGCCACCATCTGTTAATGATCAAACAAATTTAACTTCTTCAAAATTTGCTTCCTGGTGAGTTATGCTGTAAAACCTCCCACCTTCCTTTCACTGACTCTGTCGTCCACAGATACAAAGCGGCAAACAGCAAAGATGAACAGGGAAGGAGGACTGGACAACAGAAATGCAGAAACAGGACTACACACACGGGGTG
Organism: Ochotona curzoniae; assembly: GCF_017591425.1. Classification (NCBI taxonomy): domain Eukaryota; kingdom Metazoa; phylum Chordata; class Mammalia; order Lagomorpha; family Ochotonidae; genus Ochotona; species Ochotona curzoniae. The sequence goes on along the minus strand of NW_024467106.1, from coordinate 45,041,030 downwards.
TTCGCAGACTGCGCTTACACCTTAAAATGAGTAGAGACTTCCAGAAACACACACACACACACACACACACACACAATTAGGAATCAGAGACTTTTAGATAAACCTAAGCGTTTTTGCAGACCACAGTTCCCTGCGCAGTATCGGGATGCTGCATGAAGCAGCAGCTCACAAAGATGTGGACCTCCCAAGTGTCTGCAGAGTGGGAAGACGAGTGTCACCCTTCTGGATTCAGCAAAGTTGCTGATGTTACACAGAAAGAAGTCCTTAACTGCTGCAGGGGTGGGATGGGGAAAGAGGGCAAGGTGGGGAACTCTTCCTTGAGGAAGTGAGCCCAGGAAAGACTGGACAGCTCGGCAGTGCAGCCAGTATGCAAAGTAGGAAACCTGGGTAGCAATTCACTGTGATGAACAAAGGGCCTGGTTTGGGATCTCAGGATATTCACTTCAGTTCTAACTAAACCTACCACTACACATTTTAAAGATAAGCTTTAGTTCCCCAAATATACTGTCTGACAAAGTCTATAATAATCAAGTCTAAGAAAACAGTCTCATCTTGAAATAGTTAAAAAAAAAAAGCAGTGCTACTACTAACTTCTAAAATACTGTGGTAAGCACAACACAGTCCACCAAAAATGACATCAATGTGTAGACAATATGGGAACGTGTCTTGGCATGGGTGTTTGGCTTGGTGGCTAAGATACTGCTTGGGACTGATGTAGCCCTAACCAAAGTGTCCAGGTTCCAGTCTAGGCTCTGCTCCTGATTTCAGCTTGCCAATTATGTGTACCCTGGGAGGCAGCAGGTGATGGCTCAAATACTCGGGTCCCTGCTACCAACATGAGAGATCTGTATTGAGCTCCCAGTCCTAGCTCTGGTCCCGGGCCAGCCTTTGCTCTTACCAGACATGAAGTAGGGCATATCCTATTACCCTACTACATCTGCAGTGGGAGAAGTTTCTTTCTCAAAATAATTTTTGAAACATGTTCAAAGAATCTATCAATGATAATTTCACATTTGTTTTTAAAGTTATAACAACTCCAAGGGCAATGCATATTTTTTCCCTCAGCATATCTCAGTCTGAACAAGCTACATTTCAAATTACACAATAGTGGCTTCTATATTACACAGCCAGGCCTAAAATTTCACTTCCATTCAATGGCCAATTACATCTAAAGCTGAAAATTACAATCCTTTGCATTGAGTGGAATGCTGCCTACATTTAAGGAGAAAATTATTTATTTGTTTGAAAAGCAGAGTTAGAGAAAGAGATCATTCTTCCACCTGCTAATTCACTTCTCAAATAGCCTCAATGGCCACAACTGGGCCAGTTTAAAGCCAGGAGCCAGGACCTCCCTCTGGATCTCCCCTCTGGGGACAGGGCCCTGAGCACTTCGGCCTGTCTCTGCTGCTTTCCCAGGTGTATTAGCAGGGAGCTTGATGCGAAATGGAGCAGCTGGGACTCAAATCGGAAACTGGAACCATAGAACTGGTTCATTTTTCCACATTTGCAGCATTATTTGACCTTACACTCAACTAGGACTTAAAAGTAGGACTTTTTCTGGGAACACAGAATAGCTCAGAAGAGAAAGGCCCTGACTACTGGCTCATACCTATTACAAGGCTACCCAGTTGTAGACATACCTCTTTTAAAGTTTTTCTATGCAATGCCTTTACTCATCCACTAACAGTAGATTAATTTAAGAAGCTTTAGAAGAATTAGAAATATCTATTAAGGCAAATGCAAAACTTGATGATGATTAAAAAACATAGAGACAGTATTACAGGGCTTTTAGAAAATAAGTCAAATTCTCTCTGTCCTATTGCACAAAGTCACAATTTGTAACACAACAGAAATGAAGATAGTTTCAAACATCAGGTTCTTATGACCCAGTCCAATTTCTCAGTGGATCTCAACAGTGTATCCTGAGTAAAATGAGAGGAGTTAAATGTGCTTCATTTATAATTCCTTCAATTTGTGTTCTATTTAACCTGGTGAACTCCTGTTAATTAAGGGGTTCCTATAAACAATTAAGCTTCCTGTAGGATCGTTAGTGAGATATAAAAATTTATGATGTAATAAAATACAATAAAATGATAAAGTGGTGAGCCCATCAAAGCTCTTCACAGGCAGAAAGATAGGTGGGAAATACGTAAATGTGGCCTTTACCCCTCCTTAAAATCCATCAGGTGCTGGGTTTTTGATCAACAGGAAAATATTCTTACCATCAATCTGAAGTGGTCTGTTCTTCTCAGTTATGACACCCAGTCCCTTACATCTGTTCAAATAAGGGCTCACATGATATTTGGGAGGGGGTACATGAAAGAAATGTGCCAATACTGGAACTGCTGGGGAGAGTTAAATGAGAGAACAGGGGGTGCCACAGCCAGAAGGGCTGGTGACAGAGGAACTCTGCTGCTGGGCAAGGAGGAAATCCTTCCCTGGAAGCAGAAGTTCTTATCATCACTTTTACATCCATACCTGATTGAGGCTCTAGATATTATCATTATCATTTATTATTATTTCATTAACTTAATAACATCAGCAACTAAAACTGTTGTGTTAAAACACTGGACTAACTCCACTCCTTCATTTAATCCTCCCTTAAACCACTCTGTGATATATAGGGGCATTCCTATTATCATCTGAATTTTCAGATAAGAGAACCAGAGCTTGGAGAGGGCATTAGTCTGGCCACACCCTAACTTTCAACCACTAACCTGTGCTAAAACATGTCTGTGATGTCCTCAAGGTTGAGGTTTTGCTTCTGTGTCAGTGCAGTAATAACAACTAACACTTTGTGAGTGTTTACTATGTGCAAGGCATCTGAATTATCTCATTTAATCTTAGAACTCTGTGAGCTAGGAGCTATCATTACTCACATTTCCCAGGGGAGAAAACAAAGAGATTACGTAACTTGGCCAAGGTTTTCCTGATAAAAGGTGGGAGAAATAGCACCTGAGCCTCCACAGGCTCACTCTGGAGCCACACTCCTCAAGTTGTTTACTACAGTGCCTCCTGTGTACTTATCTGAAGCTTTCTCATAGCCTAGGGACAGACCCTGTGTGTGTCAACCTCAAGAATCTTCTTGCAGGAGGACCCGCTGTGAGGACACTTCACAGACAAGGCCTTGCCAGGCTCCCTGGTGTATCCAACAGAGCTGGACAATGAATCTTGAGAGCTAACAGGCAGAGAGCCCAGGACTTGGAAGAGGAGGCACTGTTTATGCCATATTGAAAGGAAACTGACAGAGTTCAAAGCCTCCTCCCAAAGGTGGGCAGGCTGAGAAACACATCACAATAAGCAGTTCATGGCCACAATCAGAAAATAGTTAAAAGTCATTAATCAAGCACCAAATCCTTGCATTTGAGAGGATATCCTCCCCTGAGAGCTCACCAATTGCAATCTGGGAGTAGAAGAAGAGGGAGGGCATCATGCCCTCAGGTCAAACAAAAACGGCTCCTGTGCCAGGCAGGAAATGGTGTTGTTTTTGTCTCGAAAATGAAACTTAAGTGGAGAAATGTTCAAGGATGTCGTGCATGGACAGATCAGGTCCCAGCCACTTCAGGAGAGCTGGGAGGCAGCTAGAGCCTGGGAATTTCGGCCCTTGGCACAGGTAGGGTACAGTATTATAATCTAGAACAACAACTTGGGCTAAAAAAAGAGAGAGAGAGGAAGAGAGAGAAAACAGATTCATGTAAAGAGACTGTATTAAGTCCCACTTCATCCACACCTTAGGACTGAGGCCTTTCTTTCTGTGTTTGCCACCAAAGCTCTGGATGCATCTTCTCAAAGGATCAACCTTGTGTCTTGCCTCCCTGAGCTGAGAAGGCCTCAGCCCACTACTGGACTGCACCATTCACCAAACCCTAAATACTTATTCAGAAAACTTTCCTGCTAAAGCTAAATTCATTCTTGTGGGGACAATCTCCATGTTCAGAGACCCCGACAGCATTGCTACAGATTATGTCCTTCTGTCTAGACAGGCTGAGGACTTTTGTTTTCCACCCTCCTCTCTGTCTTGAGAAGTTTACCAACGATCACACACACACTGTTGGGAGTGACTCAGGATATGCACAGCACCATCACTTCATCGTGTTAACACATAGAACCTGCTAGTTTGGCTGGGGGTATGTAGAAAGGGAGAAGGGAAGAGGAGTGAAGCTTATTATTATTATTATTACACTAAAAGTAGCTTTTACACTAAAAGTCTTGGAGAATATTTCAGCCACCAGTTGAGGACAAACTCTTCAGAGATTCAGACAATCCATCAGCAGAACATACATGGGACAAAGAAGTAAACTTTTACAAGATAATATGAAAAATAACTAATGTTGACCTGTCAAGCCTGAGTTCTTAAAATGTGGCGTGTCTCCAACAAATCTGAGGAGTTTGTAAACAGAATGCTGAAAGCTTCTGATTCTAAATGTGAGACTGATAATAATCAAAGGCTTTCTGTTTATATGACACTCAGAACCAATGGTCCTGATTTAGGGCTTAATTATGCATATTAACCAGGATTGTATTTGTATATAGACTTGCCACATTTACCAAATAAAAGAAATTCAGTTTAATTGACATGACAAATACTTACAATAAGCATCACTGAGTATTTGAAATTCATCATTATTAACTTATTCTATATTTTTATTTGAGGGAGGGTCTCCAAAAACACACTGGGTCTAATAAGACTCATCAAGTAAAAGCTGAGAATTCAAATTAAATGATGCTGAAAAAAGGGGTGGGAGGGAATTACCTCCAATATCTTATAAAAAAAGAAAGGTTTGAAATTAATGGATTATATGAATATTAAGTCTTACAGTACATTAAACCATAAAGCTGGTTGTTATATGACACTATATTAATTTTATGCTTCTCATCATTTCCAGTGGCAAAGAGCAGAAAGAAGCCAGGTACTATCCTTCCTATATGATATATGTTCAATAAATATCTATTGATCGACCATCCAGATGATGCCAGCCAAGCCAGCCCATTTTACACGGAAATTTCTGAAGAATTTGTATAAAATATGTGCAGTAAAGCAGCTGGCTTGATCAGCAAACAATTAAAGTATTAATATAGGACTATCTTTTCCATGAATGAACTGCAAGTAGGAAAAGGAATTCATAATTATGGAAAATAACAAAGAAAAGGCCTCAAGAATCCTTGTGCTTCATACATGCTTGCACAGAAACGAGCCAAATGAAGTAACATCAGTGTTACATTCAGAGAGCTTGAAAGTGAATGAAAATCCTATATATTCACAGGGTTTGTTGGAACAGCAAATCCGTTTCATTTCAAGTCAAAGTACACATTAGGAAATTCATTGTCATCAAAAAAGCTCCTGAGGGTTCATTAAGTCATATAGCTTTTGTTTATTAATTTTCAAATTCCTACCTGAGATGCCTAGCAACAGTGGAATACCGCTTATGATTAACAAAAATGTGTACTTCCAGCACATGGTGTTTCACTTCGTAGAAAGAGATGGTGATTTAGCAAAGGAAAATAAATTCCAGAGGTGAGCATCTGAAATGGTGGTTGGGACACTTGCCTACAATATCCGAATGCTTGGGTTCGGATCTAGTCTCTGGAAAGCAGTTGGTGACAGACTCAAGAAGTTGGGCTCCTGCAGCTCCTATGGGAGACCCAGGTTGAGTTCCTGGTTTCTGGCTTCAACTTGGCCCAGCCAAGTCCCCTCCATTAAAGACATGTGGAGAATGAACTAGCACATAAGAAATCAATCTCTGTCTCGCCTTCAAAAAATTCAACTGTAAATAAATTACCTCTCTAATATTTACCCATCAGTATACAAATATACAAATGAATACTCCAATGGGATTCATCACCATGGGTCTAGGGAGAAAGTTACCTAATTTTCTTCGATTACCACTATAAATATTTTCTTAAAAAACTAGAAATCTTTTTATTTATATTTATTCATCTTCTTTTATTAAAAAGGGGGGGGGGGAAGATGTATTTGGAGCTGCTGTAACTGCGAGCACCTTTTGTCATCCCAACTCCTCAATTTATGATCCGGTTTGCTGCTAAATATGCTTGGGAAAGCAGCAGAAGATGGCCAGAGTGCTCAAACCCCTGGCACCCATGTAGGAGACCAATACTAGCATGGAGTTCCAGGGGGCAGGTTGCAGCCATTGAAGACATTTGGGGAGTGAACCAGTGGCTCACTATGCTTTCCAAGTAAATTGAAAAAATAAATAAATAAACAAACAAACGAATGAATGAATGAATGAAGTTTGCAGCTGGCAATGGAATACCTGGTAAAGCTGCTGCCTGCAATCCTGGCAACCTATATGGAATCCCAGGTATTCCACTTCCAATGCAGCTTCCTGCTAATGACCTGGAGAAGCAGCAGCAGATGGCCAAGATGTGTGGCCCCCTGCCACCACCTGGAAGACCCAGACGAACCTCTGGACTTATGTCTGGCTCAGCCCTAGCTGTGGGGGCCAGCTGGGGAGTGAATCAGCAAATGGAAGATCTCTTTCTCCCTCTTTCTCTCTTTGTCTTTCAAATGAACAAATTTCTTTTTTTAATGAATCTCTAACAATTTTTTAAAAATTATATTTGACAGGCAGCGTGACAGAGAGAAGCAGAAAGAAACATAGAAATCAGCTGTCTGTTGTTCACTCCCCAAATTCCCACAAGAGCTACAGTCAGGTCAGGCTGAATCCAGGAGCCAGGAACTCCACTGGAGTCTCCAACATGTGTGATAGGAACCTACACCAGGTCATCATGTGCTGCCTCCAACGCGTGTTGTGAGGAAGCCAGATTGGAAGCACAGTTTCACTGGTAAGTCCAAAAGGGATATGAGTGTCCCAAGGGTGCCACAACTCTCATCATTTACTGTCAAGTTGATGGTTTATAAATACTTTATCTAAACAACAGACATTAATTTTCAAAACTAAAAAATCAAATTGGTTTAGCAGGGTAATTCTCAACTTGGACATCATGGCTCATGTTTTTCACAAAGGCAATAACTGGCTCCTACTGGCAAAACTTCCTGTTATCTACAGAGATTCTCCAAGGCATTAGTACCAGTAGGGAGCCTTCCTCCTCCACACCCACCATTGGGATGCATTAGTAATGGCAGCTAATCTCAAACACTAAGTGAAACCTTTGGCTGAAGCCCCAATTCTATGAGTGGTAGAATTATTACTCTAGACTGGAAAAAAGGGGTCAAAACAAACAAAGTGAATTTCTCTATGAAAAAAGCACTGATTTCATCAGAAAAGCTGCACATTACTTGATGTGTTATTTTGGAAATTTTGAACTAAAAAGAGCTGAATAGGTAGCAAGTATACCCTTCCTCTCCCTCTCCCAAGATTCAGATCACTTTAGGTTAAATGAAATGACATCACAGAGGACAGAATGTCAACTCAGGGAAAAAAATACAGTGGCTAGTTAATTACCAGGCAGTATGCTGGAATCCCATTTCCAAGGAATGTGAACAGAAACAAGAAAAAATTAGAAAATCTGAGCTATTCCTAGGCTATCAACTAAGTTATTATAATTTAGGTAATGGAATTCCTATACCCCCAGAAAGTTTGCTTAAAGTAAACCTAAATTAAATAAGCTTAGTCTTCCATTATCAAAGTAAAAAACATAAAATTCACTCCAAGATGGAAAAGGTAGGAAAGCCATTATTAATTCAGTGGGAAATACTTGCTGACATTCAAGGACCTGTTTTGAGTTGTTTCTTCCCTTCATTCAATAATGCTGAAGACTTCAAGTTAGAAATTTGCTAATAGTAGCACATCCCTATTTTAAAGCCCAGGTGTTACACAAGAAGGAATTAATAACTACAATTTTTTAAAACAAAACTTTCTCACGACTTTTGCAAAGCAGCCAAAGCCAATGATTCCAGCAGGCTTCATCAGAACCCATAAAGCCATGAAATGAGTGTGAGCTTGTATACATCTACAGGCATACCGTGTGTATGTGTGAAGAATATATAGTATATTTTGACACATGAAACCCAAGATCTTAGGACTAAATGAAAGATGCTGTTAAAGGAAGTAGAAGAAGGCATTCATTAAAAGACCGACAAGTTTCTAACCTCTTAAAAAACACTTGATTTTGGCATTCAGCAGATATTAAAATGTATGTTAGTGGCACAGTAACAGGTAGAGTGTGTTCAGCACTACCATGAAACAACTCTATGAAAGGCATCTTATTACTGTTTCACTTACTTTCAGAGAGAAACCCACATTAGAAAACCCAAGTCCTTTCCTCTGTACCCCACACATAGGACCCTGTACTGTGAAGGTAGCCAGAAAGACGGCTGTGTCTTAACTCTGAGAAGAAATAATTGGAGACATGATTTCAGGGCTTTTGTGCAGGGGGAGGAAATGATGCAATTAGGTGAAATGCTAGGGGCAAAAAGAATGAGTGCTCTCATCCCACTGCCAACTCCAAGGCTAGGAAATCAACCCCTCACTGTCATTTTTGCCCTAATGAATGGAGGAAGAGAAGGTTTTGCATACCTGCCCAAACGCATTCTGTGTTACACAGATACATCCCTGTTGTGGGGGAGAAACTAGGTCAAGGTAAAAACTCCAAGGGAAGAATCAGAACTCATTTTTCCCAGATCTAAGTAACCACAAAATTAATATCCCAGAAATCAAATTTTAACTGGCACAACAGGAATATCACAAATATCATATGTAAGTGGGTGATGAATAACACAGAAAAAGTCTTCAAAACAATTACTAGCCAGGAATAATTTATGCTGTTGAAGAAGGAAGAAATACTGCATTTTCCCCATTATGCAATCATGCAATATGCACATGGAAGTTGGAGAGATAAACTTGAGTGACACAATCAACTTTCATACTCACAAGACTACACAGGATTTGGAAAAAATGAAAGAATGTATAAACAAATAGCCACACTATTTTCCATTTATTGTCACGTTTATTTCACACACACACATACACACACACACACACACACACGAGATTCACGTACTGTTATGGGAAAGGCAGATCATATTTATGGAGATAAGGAGAAACAGAACGATTTACTATCTACTGGTTTACTCCCCAAATCGCCTCAGCAGCAGGAATTGAACCAATCCAAAGCCTGGAGCCCTTTCCAAGTCATCCACATGGGTACAGGGTTCCAAGGTTTTGGGCCATCTTCCACTGTTTTCCCAGCCAGCAGGAAGCTGGATTGGAAGTGGAGCAGCTGGGATATGAACCAGCACCAATTTAGGGTCCCAGGACTTGCAAGGTGAGGATTTAGCCACAGAGCCATTGCACTGGGTCTGTATTAGAACATATATCTCACTTTCAGTGTTTACAGTAAGACTTTAATGTAGGGGTGGGTGTTTAACGAAGTAGTTATTGGTTAAGATGGAGCTTGGGATGCCTGTATCAACCTATCAGAGTGCCTTGTCCACATCCTAGCTCTGCTTCCTAGGCTACATTCCTAAAAATGAACATGGGAGACCATAGTGGTGGCTCAAGTATGTGGGTCCTTGCCACTCACGTGGGAGATGTGAATTAAGTTCCAAGATCCTATCTTGCTTTTATGATTTTTTTATTTAAAAGCCAGAGTTACACAAAATGAAGGGAAAATGCACAAAACACTTCCATCTGCCTGCTTACTCCCCAGATGGCTTCAGGAGTCAGGGCTGAGCCACATGCTCATTTGGTTTCCCCATGTGGGCGATAGGGGCCCAAGTACCGGGGCCAGCTTCTGCTGCATCCTTAATCACTATCAGGGAGCTGGAGCAGAAGTAACCAGGACTTGAACCAGCATCCCTATGGGATGTCTGTCTTACAGGACAGGGATTTAACTACTGTGCCACAATGCAGGCTCTCCAAGGGTCTTAGCTTTCACCTGGTCCAGCCCCAGCTGTAGGGTAACTGGGATTAAACCAGTATGCAGAAGATATTTTTTATGCCTTTCTTTGTGGCCCACATAGAAAAATATCAAAATTATATTTAAAAGACCCAAAGGTAGACATCATTAGTCCTATTTTATAGGTAAGAAAAACTGAGGCTCAAGCTGAGCAACATGGCACTGAAATGACAGAGAACCAGGATGTGACCTGAGAACTGTCAGACCCCAGACTGCTTCCAAGCACTACATGACTCCTGATGGTTTGGGTTGCAAAGTTCTGTAACCATCACAAGTGTAAAGCCCAGTGTCTCAGAGTGTGGCTGTGTTTAAAGACAGGGCCTTTAGAGGACCCTTATTCAAAGTGATGTCCTTTTAAAGTGGGTAAATTGACACTGTACAAGATGATCCTAACGCTGTGCACTCAGAGCAAAGAACACGAAGGCGGCAGTCTGCAAACACAATGACACCAACGCCGGCTGATGCCCTGCTCTGCAAAGGCCAGGTGTGAGAAGTGTGAGAAGTGTGTTGCTGAAGCTCCTTTTACCCCCTGACTTCGGGATTTTATTTTTGAAAGCCCTATAAAACACAGCCACAGAGAAGAAACAGACATCATCGCACATTGTGACATACAGACTACAAAGGTGGCCGCCGTTCTGTTAGTCAAGGCCGATCACACAGCAGTTACAGATTCTGACCTTGTGAATGATGACAAGAAAGTGTTCCATGTCTGAGGGAGCAACAGAATTACAGGGAGGTAGGCATGTCACCCCAGCTCACTCGCTCTCTTTTTGTCTCTCACAGAAACACCACTGAACTGTCCCCCAAACTCCCACACATGCATTAACAAGTGAAGGGCATGATAAATTCAGACTACTTCAAGGAACAGTCTGGTGTTGTTACCTCAGATCTTACTAGAACAACATGACATTTCTGAAACAATAATAATAATAATTATTATACAACCCGCTGGATGTTTAGCGCTGGTTGGAACGAAGAATATGTGCACTTAAGAGCCAATACCCAACGCTGTCAGAAAATCTCAAGCCAGGATTTCTTGTATAAACATCACCTATCTTTTTTAAAGTGTACAGTCTGGGAGGTGAAGAAACTGCTGACTTCCAAGTCTCCTTTTCTGCCTAAGCACAATAAACAGAAACCATACATGAGCATACGTTGCATTCTCGGTCCAGGCACGCTGACAGAAGGGCTCTGCGCACCTGGCTGGAAGCGCCTCCCACGTCCCCCACCTTCCATCCTGACTCCAGACAGCCCCCACCCAGAGCTCACTCCCCACCAGCAGAGGCCACCCCTGATCCCAGCACATGCTGAAAGCGGGGTATTTACGGATTGTGTTTTCAGATATCAGCCAAATAATGATCTTGTTCACTCACTCACCCACCTTCCACCACACCCAGTTTGACATCTGGAAGGATAAACTGTGCCCTGAACGTGTATGACAAGGAGGATCAGTCATTGAGGAGTTCTCAATCAATGGGCATTGGCTAGCTTCCCTCAGAGGTGCAGGACCTGAAAGGCCATCTGTGGTATGTTTGAGTTTCCATCAGGCCTGGCGCTTGCTGGCTGCCGCTCAGCTCAGTAAGAACCTCATGGCCCAACCGTCCTATAAACATCGCGCCCTTCTGCTGGGAGCTGCGTGCCCAGCCTCACTTCTTGGAGCAGAGACTGTGCTGCCCGAGAGCCACAGGCTGAATGTTAGCTAACACTTGGAGCTCAGCTGACCTCCCTCTTCTCCAGGCCAGTGACTGCTCTACAAAACACACACATTCACACAAACCTAACAAGCAGGACAAGAAAAGGCCAGATTTTCCTCACCATGTGCCACCCAGCCATGTTTACACTGATCGCAAGTCCTCAGGTTAATCTTTCCCGGCTGAAAACATTCACATGTGCAGTTGACCAGTGTGCAGCGAATGGCCTGAAAGAGAAAGAAGGAAAAAAGGAGATCAGCATCTGGTCCAGGTACGCTCTGGTTTTTCTGGATTTTTGTTTTGTTTTGTTTTTACAATTTTAACAAATGAGGTCTACTTTCACTTTCTAAAGGCTTCAGGTGGATAGGGACCTGGAGAATTTTGCAAATAAACTTTGCTCTCAAAAACACTCAGCCATCCATAAAAGAAGAAAAAGCAAGATAATAAATCTTAGTCACTAACAAAGTCTTTTTATGTCATTCACAGTAGCTTTACATTAGAAATATAGACCGAATAGAATAAGAATAAAGAATAATATGTACTACAAGATACCGGGCATTTTACCACAATAACAAAAAGGGGGAAAAAAGTTATGAATGTGGATACACATTTCTGTTTAAGTTTGTTCAGCTGGCAATAATGCAAACAATACATTTTTATAAAATAATGTTTGTGAAAGTCAAACACGGTAAATGAACATGATTAGACTGTTACTTTTCTTCTGCTGAATTTAATTTAAATGCCTTGCTAATCTTTCAGATATTTTTGAAAGATACTCCTATAAGCCCAATAATAAGATCCCTAAGATTCAGTATATTTCTTAGTGTTTATCACTTCCAATTACTTGGAGGGTTTTTTTTTGCCTCTGACTTATAAATTATAATTATTAATTATATTTTGATTTTGAAAACAACAAAGCAATTTTTTTATTTTAATGGCATCTTAAGCACATTAATGCAAATTTTCCTTCATCAGATATAGAACGAAAAAGACATTTATGTGACTTTTTTTTCTGTGAGACAATACAATTCTATTTTTAAAAACTGAAAAAAAATATTCAAAATCATTTATTTCCCTATGAGGAGATTTAAAAGTCATTTCACCAGTTTGTATCTTAAAGTGAATCCATAGAAAATTATCATAAATAAGGTGTAGCTTTTTATGAATAAAAGCCTATGTTTAAGAATTGTGCTAAAGCTGACCTAAGTTCCCAGACCACAGTTAATATGTTTTATCTCATTCATTTAGTCCTATTTGAGTGGGATTTCTGAGGACAGAAGGGGTTTAGTTTGATCAATCAGAGATTAATAATCAACTATAACTCCCAAAAAATGTCAGGGAAAGGTCTCTGCAGATTGAGTTGCAATCAGCAACTCTTGCATGAGGAGAGAGTGAATGCAAGAATAGCTTCAACTGCACTTCTGAGCAGAGAGCTACACTCACTCAGCTCCAGGTTTGCCATTCCTGGGACCCATTTGGATTTCTAAATAAGCTATAATCGACTGTAACAGGCAATCCTTCAGTATTATTAGGAAGGTTGGGGTAATTTCTATTTACCGAGACCCAGACTGAACCAGTTCTTGTTGTTTCCAATACTTTCTATATCAGATGGGTTTAAACTATTTCTCTTCCATTAACTAACATTAAATCTATGAATCTGTTTTGGGTTTCAGATGCTGGTGTCTTCATTGTGGAATCCACTTGTACTCCACTTTCCATCCTTAATTTGCTCTGATATTCCCCTTCAGGGAAATACTCAACTGTGCCATTTGCATGGTATCTTGGGGACTCTCTTCCAGTGTCACCTGTCAGCTGAGTTGGGAAACTGCTGCATGGCTCAGTGATGCAAGCAAGGTTAAGGTAATGGGCAAACACTTCTTCCAAATGTTCTTATTTCAATTTCAATAGTTTATTGATTGAACATGATATCAGAATTGCCAGGTTATAGGTAGCTTCTTTACATAATGTTTTCATCAGTTAATACACTCAACTTGATTATACTATGACCAAAAAAAAAAAATTAAAAATATTTACACTAAAATCAAGGTGCTCAGAGAATTTTCCAATTATAAACTTAGACAAAGCAATAATATTATCATTAAAACATGCATTTAATTTGAAGTGAAATAATAGATGTCAAAAAGGCCTCCACTTTACACATGATCAGGAGTGGACACAGGTAAAAAAAAGAGATAAATTCCTGAAATTAATTTGATACTACCCCATTTTACAAAAATATCTTAGTTTCCTATCATGTTGAAAACACTCTGTAAGCTCTAATTACAGCTATCTTTGCAAACAAGATATACCAATAGACTCAAGATAGGATTTATTTTTATATATATTTTTCACTTGGTCCCTTATTCAGCTTACACTCAGCAAGTTTATGATCCAAATACTTTCTCTTCCTAAACAATTTCATCCATCTGGTACATTTGGGAATTCAACTTTTCAGATCATCATCCCTCTTTATGAATTCTCCTCTTCTTGTACCTAAACATATAAACACTGGAACACCTCAACTCCTTTTGTATATAAACACTTAAGCACTGGAATATCCATTTTCTATTTCTATGAATTCCAGAGGGTCTATTTGTCTCAAAATCAGATTTTATATAGACTACAATTGTTCCTTCAGGGAATTATTTCTATTTAAACAATATAGTCTAAATAAATATTTTGAGTAAGAGAGTATTATAGCTTCAAAGAAAGTTTTGTTCTAAATAACATTTTTGAAGCAGCATTAAACTCTGACATACTATTTATTCACAACAAAATAGAACCGATGTGATCACTTGCCAACTCCCCCACAGTTAAAACACATAAATTATCATAAAACTATCAGACAGTTATGCCTCAAAAATGTTCATGCCTCGCAGTGAGACAGTTGGGAAGCTTTCATTCTCACAAGCACATTTGCTTCTTCGTTCTTTCGGCGCACACTCGAGTGCCTGCAGTTCTCCGCGGGGCACCCAGACAGGACCAAACTGGAGGTATTAGATGAATTCATCTGAACTACGAGCTTTGCAAAGACAGAGTGAGGAGCTGAGCAGTCAGTCCAGACCCACGACTCCCACAGCCCCGCTGTGCTGAGGTCAGTGCTCTGGGCTGGCCAAGGCTGACTCCTTCAGGACTTGCCCTCTTTCATGGTGTCCTGAGACTCTCAACTCTCAATTCCCATCACCATTCCTCTAGCTTCTGAAGCACAGCAGCAATACATTTTCTTTAGCCTGAAACTTGTTACAAGGAAACATTCCTAATGCTTACCTTTACCACGGATTTCCTGAAAGAGAAATCCATGCACCCGACAACCAGTACTTCCAACTTCCTCACCACCACCTACATGGTAAGCTCTTGTAGCGTCCGGTTCTGCCCCACACTTCCCTGCGGCTTCCCTCTCAATGTTCTCATCACATCTGGTGCCTCTGCCCTGTCTCCTTGTCCTTCTAGACGTTTTTGCGGCTTTGCGGCACTAACTCTCCTTCAGCGCTGGGCTGGAGAGACTGCCTATCCCAGCTTTTCTGGCAGCAACTTCTTACTCTCTTTCCATTGTAAATAAATACAGGTGTTTCCCACGGCGCGGCTCTTCATTCTTTTACTTGGCAATTTCACTCTCCCCTCCAACTTCAAATATCATCACTATGTAAAAACCCATCACTGCAGAGCCTGGCACTGCTGAGTGACAGGAAATGGATGGCAGTGTCCCCATACTCAAGAATGTGACAGTTTGGTGTTTCTGTGCAGTGAATTCAGAGAAATCTACAAATGAAAAGAAGGCCCTTCCACAGCATGAGAGGCACCACGGCTCCCACTGCATTCCTGTGTTCTTTCCTCTGCCAAACTCGACTTATTTTTTTAAGGTTTTTTACAATAGATTATACCTGTTAACATGAGCAGCTACATTAATGGGATTTTTCCTTTTTCTGGATAGTGCATTATGTAGTTTGCAATCATTAGTGCTCCCATTCCTTGCTAACGTTAATGTTACATAATTTCACCAAGAAGGGAAGTGAGGTAGAAATAATCAGGGCCCTTGCCTAACAACAATCAACTATAACATTCCACTTTCAGGAATTAGGGCCAGGTCTGCATATGTTCTCTACCCAAGACTAGAAATGCTGGGTGACACTCACAGAAAGGCAGGCATTTTTACATGTTTTTCACTACCTCCAATTTATCCATGTCTTTCTTCAATTCTAAACTCTGAGTTACCACCCTAATTTTCTTCTTCTGGAATATTCAAGCTATTTTCCTAACTAATCAGCCAATTGTTCTTTTCATTCTATCTCAAGGAACACACTTTTTTTAAGTCCCATAACACTTTATCTTTTTGTCTGAAACTGTCTCTACTGAGTTCCTCTTTTCCCTCCTGTCAAATTCTACCCATGTGAGTAAAAGTAAATGTCAATCATCATTGGTCACATAACAGCGGCTCCCCTAGCACTTGGTTTTCTCACTGCCTGCTTCTCCTAGGCAATCTTTTTCACCTGCCCATCTTCCAATTCCAAATTCTTCACATTTCAAGTCAACTATCATTCCTTTCCCAGCTCAGCCACCCTGGTCTCCTATTGCGGGCAGATTACTAACTATCTGTGTCATAAGGAGTGTCCAACGGGTCTTGCACAGCACTTACCACAGATTGTGACTATCATGTTTATTGATGTGATTATTTGTGGAACTCTGTCTTCCACTGTAGCACTTCAGCTCCGTGAAGACAGAATCCCAAGTTTATTGAACTTAATGTACCCTGGCAAACACCACAGATTGTGACTATCATGTTTATTGATGTGATTATTTGTGGAACTCTGTCTTCCACTGTAGCACTTCAGCTCCGTGAAGATAGGATCCCAAGTTTATTGAACTTAATATACCCTGGCAAACAACAGGTCCTTAAAAGGCACTCTGAGAAACACATGATTCTCTAGTCCCTTCCCCAACTGTTAAAGAATGGTAACAAGGACATGCAAACTCTGTCAAAAGACTTAGAGAAGATATTAAATATAAAGCCCAAGACAACCTTTGGCAGGTTAAAGTGTGCTAAATTATATCCATCGATGTATGGCCTCAAAAATGTCTCCATACCTTCCATCTGAATGGGCCTTTGTCCCTTGTGATTTTTCCTGCTGTACTAAGTTTTATTTCAATATTTTGTTAAGTGTTCAAACCGCATTTGATTTTAATCAGCAAAAGCTTGAATGAATATTACATTTATACTGTAAGTGGGTTTGAGGATTATTATTAGCTTTGAGAGTTCAGAAATGTGTGCTATGTGACTCTAAACAATATAGTAGAAAGGATGACAATCTCTTAATTACTAGTCAGTTTCATTACACAACATACGGAAACATGAACACACAAAAAAATTATAAATATTCAAATTCAAAATAGATTGTGAACACACAAAGTAGTGTAACAGCTTTAACATGTTTATCAAGCACTGGTCAGTAGCACCGGCATAGTACTCTGGCAGGCAAGAGTATCTGAGAATATTCTGGATGAGTTCCTGAGCTCTATTCAAAAGACTGATGTGATTAGTACTAGAACTGAAGTCTGTTAGTTTTACTCTTGACTGTCCTGAACTGTGTAAGTGTATGTGAACTGAACATCAGTCTTATAAAATGGCATTTTTCATGAAAGTAGAAAATGTTGCTTCAATTAGTACGTAGTATACCTACAAATAACTGTATACAAGACTAATTAATCTCCTTAGTTATAACCAGCTTGAGAACACTTTCCCAAGAACACAGAATAATAACAAAGTAAAAGTCGAGGTGAGCAGAAATACAAGGCATCTATTTTAAAGTAACAGTTGTAGGAAGAGAAAAAAAATCTAAAATTAAAAATCATTTTAGTTCTGACTTTCAGCTTTCCACAGGGGAAAAACAACAAAAATGATTAGTAGGATATTCTCTTCAAGTGTTCACTCTGGTCACCTACTCATATAAAACTGAAAAACTGTCTTATATCTACTTTCCTCTCGCTCATTTCTGGGAATGTTGGCAAGAATTACACTTTGGGTTACATCATTTTTCTTGAAATGTAAATTTCAGGAAAAGCTAATCATTAGTACAATATCCATTCTCTCCCAGCAGCTTCTACTAACAACTTAGCTGGTAATCCTAGGTGCATAATATGATTAGCCATAATGACTACCAATGAAAAGATTTAACTTTGTAAATGCTTTGCAATTTTTACCTTAAATAGAATCCTCTACACAGAAGATTTCACACTAATTTCAGTAATTATACAGACATGATAAATACATAAACTTGGCTACTTTTTATGAGAATACAAAATATCTATGCTATAATTAATTCATCCCCTCTGGTATTATTCACCTCTGCATATATACATATGTTTTAAAAGGAAAGATCTGCATGATATCAAAGGTAAAATAAGCCTTTTTGCTTTGAAGGAAAACTAGTCTTTAAAGGTCACCAATCTTGCACAAAATCTAGAATAGAAAATTACCTGTAATGTAATTTCTCTATGACTGCCACAGAATACACTGTGTACATACAGCAAAGTGACAATAGCAAAGCACTGTAGGACACAAGAGTAAGCTTGCATGTCCAAAACTCTGTAACCAGCACATTTCTACATCTTGGAGATAAGATCCCAAAAATGCACTTTGAACACTGCTCCAGAGACTCTAACACTTATGTGACAGTAAGAGAAAGGGAAATAGCAAGAATATGTCTTACATGGCTTTCAGATACTTTTATCCCTTCTGTTTCCATTTGGCTGACACATATAACTATTCTAAAAGAAATCTCAAAAACAAGTACTTGAGTATTAACTCAAGCTGTGATAGTACCTTTACAGTTTTTTTTTTTAATTTTGCACTTTAAATTTTACTTGGGAGGTAGCAAAAAAGAGGCAGGGAGAGGGCAGGCAAGAGAAAAAGACAGAGAGAGAGAGAGAAATCCCACTGGTTCATTTCCCAAACATGTCCAGCAGACAGGTTGGGCTGGGGCCACATCAGAAGCCAGAAATCAGGAAAGCAAATGAGGTCTCCTATGTGGGTGGTAGCAGTCCAATTACTTCAACCATCATTCAGACCCCCCAGAGTTTACAATAATGGAAAACTGGAGTCAGAAGCCTGAACCAGGAATTGAACTCAGGTATTCTGATGTGGGAGAAAGCTGTATTAACCACTATGTTCTGATACTGCCTTCGAGGAAGACATTAGTGTGCTAAATTCAGTCAACCCATGATGCCATTTGAGGAAAGGAATTTTGGTTTTTGCAAGGCAGAAAACTTCTAAGCCTACCTAGGTATAACAAATGTGATGTGGACAACTGCCCAAGAAGTTTACTTTTACTTGGTTCCAAAACATACATGATTAAATATGACTAAAGGAATACCAACCCGTTTTACTATGGGGGTTTTGCAATCAGCTGTCAAAGCAAGACATAAAGATGTGATTGGACAGACACTGAATACAGACAAATGGCCTCATCATTTTAAGGGTGTTAGTATTTCTTTATTCTGAGAAAGAAGAGTGAGAACACACAGAGGCTCCCATCCACTGGCTTGATTCGATCTCTCAAATGCCCTCAGTGGTCCCTACTAGAGCAGTAGCCAAGCAGGAAAGTCAATCCAAGTTTCCCATGTAGGAGGCAGGGACACAACTACCTAAGTTAGCACCTTCTTCCCATCAGGTTACACATTAACAGATAGTTATAATTAGGAACATAGGCAGAACTAAATCTCAGGTGGTCATATACAATGTGGGTGTTTTAGTTGCTGGTTCAAATGTGCACCCTAGGAGACATGGTTTTTTAAAAGGAGCTTTATGACCAACTTAAAGTACCTACCTAAATCTATATAATCGGTAATGTAACTACATAGCTTAGCAAGTCAAAATGTCTCCCACATTAGTAGGAAGAAATATGTAAAGAGTTTAAATGGGGAGTGGACACAAACTTTAGAGGTAACTGTCAGTGCTTATAAAGCTCACTGTACCCAGGAAGCCAACACCACATGCCTTCCTGAGCAAGGCTGCTGCACATATGAGAGCCACAATAGGTGTCAGGCTGAGCCAAGGAGCCCAGAGACCTAGTGCCAGAGGCCTGCTAGGGCCAGGTTACTATCTGCAGGCACCCACAAAAGCCTAATAAAGTAACAGTATGGATCTTCCCAGGCTATGCCGCTGCACCTGCAGGTATATAAGAATTAGTACTATCTTGGAGGACAAAAGAATGAGCCCTCTGGGTCTCTCTGAACCAGGAAGCTGCACCCACTAACGATTTATAACGGCCAGGGTCATGGGGGACACACTGGAGGCATAAAAAGCTAATGTTCAGGGGTTTTCTAGATCAGGCCACAGCATCTGCTCTGCGGGGTGGGATGGAGGGCACTATTGCCTTTTGGCAATGGCAAGCAGCCCATTCCATCATTTTATCAGCCTCAGATTTGTCAAGATTTCCCATTTTAGGGAACAGAACCCATGGAAGTGTGACTTGAAATCCTTCCCACCACCCCAAACATGTTGCAAGATTAGGTCACCTATATTGTTGTCTCCTTTGCAAAGAAGCCAACAAACTTTCAGAGTGAAGAAGAAGATGCAGAGGACATAAACTTTGGCACTGAATGGAAATTCTTTAGCACATAAGAGGGATACCTTAGATAGGAAAGAAAGCCTTGCCTGTCACCAGCTACTAACTTAAAAATGGTAGCTTCTTCCCAGACAACTAAAGATATGAAAAACCTGAAGATACAGATTCTAAGTAGTCTCCAATTACAATGAATCTCAGCTGTAGGCCCAAACGCTGAGATTTCACTAGACAACCAAGATGGGAAAACTGCTAGGGAAAACCCATAACAAAGTTCCACATGAAGACAGAATGATCATTACTAGGTGCTGGGAATGGTGGGCAAGATGAAAGAGACCTGGATGTAAAAAAATGGGTGGTGGGGAAGCTGGGTATGATTCACTAAGTACAGCAGAAAGAATAATATAAAATATTAACAAAAGGGAAGATGGGTGAGGGCTATACAGGAACTCTGTACTACACAGTTTGTTTTGTGCATTTAAAATGATTCTGAAATTTAAAAAAAATTAATAATACTACAAAGCTCACTGTAGAAGTTCTAACATAGTAGTTAAGCTGCTACTTGGGCTGCCTGTATTGCATATCACAGTTTTGTCTCTGCTTTGGGATCCAGCTTCCTGCTAATGAAGGAAGGCAGCAGGCAACGGCTCCAGTACTTGGGTCTCTGCTTCCCATTGGTAAGACTGCAAGTTAGTTCTGGGCCCATGCCTTCAGACCGTTCCAGCTATGTTCTGTTGTAGGCATTTATGGAGAGAACCAGCAGATGCAAAAACAATCTCTCTGTCCAATCTTTATAAACAAATGAAGATAATAATAATAAATAAACTTGAAAATCTTTAAGAGTGTTGAGATTTAATGAAATGTCACTATTTGTTATATAATAATAATAGCCAATGAGACACAACAAAATTAACCTGTCTGCTTAAAAAAAAAAAAACAATTTGAAATTCACATCATGAAAGCTTAGCACAAAAACAAATGTCTTATTTGGTGCTAGCATAACCAGAATAAACTTTCTGAAAAGGTTTTCCTTGCATATATCTAACAATTTTAATGGCATATGAAGAGCTAGCAAGCTAAATACAAGGCTAATATTGTTGTACCTAAGTGCTCTGAAATGTCCTAGTGTCTTCTCAACAGAAAGGAAAATATTAGATCTTGTAAATGAGTCAGATTGGAAAACACATGAATCTGCCCAGATAACGTGGCACAGGCTAGGAGATGCCACTAGTTTAAACAGCAAGCAACATGGCCAGCTTAAAAAGTGAACTGGTTCATAGATGGTTAAATGTCAAGAAAGCACAATGAGAAAAAAATTACGAACCAAGGAAATATATCATCTTTACAATAAACACATCCAGAATAATTTTAAGAGATTCATAGTAAAAAAAAAAAGACAAAAAACAAAAAAAAAAACTGGTCTTTGAACACAATTTACTGTCAAAATCAGATTTAAACTGCCTTCTAAGTTTCTCTTATAAGGCACTTCACCTGCATCTGCTGACAGGTCAACAAAATGTGGTGGTTTATTAGAATAGCATTTGCCATTTTAAAAAGGAATAAATTATTGATATGTGTTGCAAAATGAATTAAAGTGGAAAACATCATGCTAAGTTGAAGAAGCCATTCACTAAAAATCACATACTAGATGATACCATTCAGGTGATAAGTCCAGAACATGAAAATCTATGAAGACAGAAAACAGACTTGTAGCTCCTTAGGAAATGGCTGGAGGTGAGGTTGAGGATGATAGCTAAAGAATATACAGTTCATTTGACATTAGGTTCAAAAAACATTTGTGGTGATGATAGCACATATCTGTGAGTATGCTAACATTAATTAAAGTGTACATTTTTAAGTGTATTTCTTTAACAGGCAGTTACAGAGAATGAATGAGTGAGTGAGAACACTTTCATCTACTGGTTCACTCCTCAACTGGTTGCAACAGGCCAGGGCAGGACCAGGTCAAAGCCAGGAGCCACAGGACCTGCATCCAGGTCCCAGGTCTCCCATGGAAAGACAGGGGCCCGAGCATTTGGGCCATCCTCTGTTACCCTCCCAGGCACATTGGCAGGGAGCAGTACTGGAAGTGGAGCAGCTGTGAGTCAAACTGAAGATCATTTGGGATGCTGGGTTGGATAAACAATATACAGAATGTATCTCAATACAGTTATTTCAAAATGGGAAGAGTAGACAGAAAAATCCCACTGCAGTACCCACTTTCTTTCAGTGGTACTAAACCAGTTACTTCCATGAGCAGAGTGAACCATAATCAGTCTTTCAGATCTTCAATACACAAACACAACCTGAGTGAATAAATGAAAGTTTAAAAAGGCATTTTACTGCTGTTTTCATGTGAAAAACTTTTCTCCTCTGAAACAACAAAAATCTAATATATCCTTTGTAAAACTGATCACCATAACATCTACTCTTTATTTTTTTTTTCTATAAGGAAAATTTCAGATATTCTTCAAGTTCTGGGAGTTTAACCCCCTAAATTCCAGACTATACAGCTCAGTGATGTTAATATCAAAATACTAACAGAACCTTAAAAACTGATCATAATGAATTGTCATGCGGATGAGCAAAAATGTCTCTATACTAATTGCGATAACAAAAGTTACTTGAGGAAAAGTCAAGGAACAACAAACATCACGCATGTTTGGGTTCACACACATAGATGCCTGTGAATGTCTGCATGGCATGCAAGCATCGACACAAACTGGGAGAAGCGGACACAGAGGCAGACGCATAAATTCTCAGTCGCAGATCTAGTGAGCAGCTGCCGTCATTACCTTGCAATCGCCGCCAACTATCAATCGACATGAGGAAGACTCCGTTTAAATAATTTAGGAGTTCAGAGGAAAAATCAACAGCGGGATATAGCCAATTATATCAGGAAAATACCCAGGCTTTGGTGCCATCAAAGCATAGCCAAGCTTTGGAGTGTGTGTGTTTTTTTTCCCTCAATTAAATTAGGCCTATGGTAATACAAGCTATTTTGTTAGGCAATTAGTAATATAAGAGAAACAAAAAATAAAAGCCATTTCATTTTGGCTAAAAATATTTTGTTTGCTTACTAACAATTCACAATTAATATGGCCCATTCATTTGCAGCACACTTACAGATTTTACAGAGTACTTACGCAGCTGTGACAACCTTAACTAGAAAGAAAATGCTTTCCTTGAACACACTGATTTTCTCTAACTTAAAATAAGGGGTTCGCTCTAAAAGTGACCTAATTTTAACCAAAATGGATCTCCACTTACCACAATATGTAACCTTATGTAAGGAGTCAAATCATCTTTGATATCATACAAGTATTAGTAATAATCATCTCATTTTGTGTTAATGTTGAATCAGCAATTTCATATTCCATTGATATACATTTTATTCATTTTCACTAATGCAATTTGAAAGGAGGTAATGTGATTACATTTCTCTATGGCATTCATGAAAACAATTACTAATATAATATGATAGGGAAGACATTAATAAGAACAGGGTTTATAATGAGATGCAAGAAGACTTGCAAATCTTTAAACACTACTCCTCATTAAGTAAGAAGCAAGACAAGCAAGATAAAGTGTAAGTTCTGGTATTTCATAAGCACCTCCAATCCTGGCATGCATGATTGATTTGCGTGATGATCCCATTCTTAGGGGACCAAACATAGAGGTACAAGATAAACCGAGAATTTGTTGCACATTACGCCAGATGTAAGACATCATCCTGAGTCAATGCTACCTTTCTTCTCTGATGGCACATGAAGGACTCCATTACAAAGGGAGATCCTCTAAATCTTTATCTTTGACATAAAAGGAGCTGGCCAAATTACTTCAAATGCCAAGGCAGTGTAATCAATCCATTTACCAAGCAAGAGCATCAGGTAGATGACCTTTTTACTAAATTCACTCCTCCAGATTCATGGAGAAATTTACCTCAGTGAAGCAACAAGAGACAAAAATGGTTAACTTTTGGAATTCATCATTTCAAATGACAACTGACTACTCAGGCCCATAGAGGCAGCCTTTGTGAGAAGATAAACATGCCACTTTGAAACAGCGCTACAGAGTTCGTATGATCCTTCAGCTAGACTCTTACGTTAATTAACAAAGTCTCCGAAATTGCAGATTCTTCAAGCAACAGAAAATGAGGCCCAGACATGGCCCTAAATGACCACTGCTATTAATCCAGGGATTTTTCCACCTCTCCTTGATATGAGAGGAAGAAGCCAAATAATCCCCTCAGCTCACCCCCAGCTCTCAATGAACTACTCAGGTATTTTATCAGTCCCAAAAGGAGTTTATGACCCCAACGGGGATATGAGTAAAATTACACAGAACAAGAGAATGGGTAAAGATTTCACTCAATTGAAAAATGGACGCTGTGGAGTCAACAGTGACGAGTTTACAGCAGGATTTTCTACAACATGGTATGCTTTAGATAGAGAAAGTGACTCAGAACACCGTTTTATGGTATCTTTAAATGGTTATATAAAGAAATGCCAAAATGCTGAAAAAATGAGACAAGGGTCTCCCATGAATACCTGGCTTGTTAGAGCACTGGATAGGGATCTTGGGATTACTGTTCAGCAACATTATCTCAGTAAACATTTTAGTACCTTTCATTGTTTGCATTAACTGTGCATGATAATGTCTAATGATAAAAGAATGTGTCTTTGGCCTGGAGCAGGTTATCACTGCAGGAATCATGTCTATTACAAATAATAATAATGATAGGGCGAACAGGCTACATGCTCCCTTATACGTTATTTATGTTAGGTCACAGACTCCCGGGGGGTGGTGAGGGGGTCTGTGTGGAGACCTGAACTGGCTTCATTAGAGCTTCTTTATAAATCAATGCAGGCACATCTTGATTTTACCAGTGACCAAGTCACCGGAATTTTTTAAGTGAAACCTCTCGGTTAATACATTTTTTAAAAAACACAAATACAATGTTATTTCTTCTTAGAGGCAGTTTTCTTAAATTCAAAGGGCTAAATTCAGATGCTCAGAGAAATCTATGGAATCTGCAAGCATCTGAGGGAAAGCATGCCCTAGGGTGTTGAAAAAACATTATTCTCTTTTTTCTTTTACAAATTAGTTGGTTTAAAAGACAGCGAGTCATATGCTTATAGAGACAGACAGCAAGGACAGGACCATCTGCTAACAAATGCTTCAACATCACCCAGCAGATTGAGAGTCTGCTGAAATCATTGTCAGGAACTCCAAGCTAACTCTTGAAAAATCAAGAAATAAATAGAAAGCCTTGTGGGAGTAGGGGCGGGGGATGGTGGTGGCTGGGGGGCAGGGAGTCTTCCAGAACAATGTTAATGTCATCTTGGGCATGTGGACTGGGTTCACATATGTGTCAGCTGAATCAACATAATGGGCTATAACAGCTTCGAAGCAGCTAATATGGTCCATTGGGTCAATAATCCGTGAACTAAGAAGGATTTACTTGATAGACTATAAATGGTTCATAAGAACTCAGGAATCACTCCATCAGATCAAAAATCCAATTTTCATATGGCGCCTTTCTACAAATTAGCCAAAAGAAAGTAATGGCTCTGAAGGACTTCAAGGTCTATCAGTTAAAAATTCATATTTGAAAGAACAGTGTAGAGCAAGAAGTAAAAATTAAATGTCTTCTGGGGCACGGGAGGTGAACGAAACTATTTAAGGGGAAAATACATTTTCTTAAGGAAAGTTAATATACAACAGAAAATAGGTAGGGGGCTGTCACATTTTCCTCCAGGCGTGTGACTGTAGGGATACAACAACAGAAACATCTACACCTAAGCATGCTCCTTCTCTCTCTCTCCTCCATTCTCTCTATGTATCCATACCCTGGTATACACTGAATAAATTACAGATCTTCACTTCTAGGATAGCCACATCTCAACATGAAGAATGTCATTTTCTTTGGGCTTCCTAACCCTGCGAATATTGTGGTTCTGCTGTACAAGGTCTGCACAGGCACTGGGGACAGTATCCACATGCGAGGGTGGCAGAAACCACAAAAGCTAAATGGCAAAGATGTAATGTGGTCTTCAACAGTTAAGAGGGAGAGGAGGGTTGATTGCCTGGGATAGTCAAAGCCTATTACTGTCAGTGTTTACTGATAACTGTGACTTCTGCCCTCTTTGGATGACATAGAAGTAGGAGCCATTATTCTGCATCTATAAATTTCATTACATATTCACATGAGGCGATAGTCGTCCTAGGTTACTTTTTTTTAAAAGCTAAGCCTATCTTTGTGAATAACTGTATTTACTAAGTTCATGGCAAAGCAGAAAAGCAGAGAAAAATGCTCCAAAAATATAACAGGCTCTAATTAAAATTCTTAACAAGAAAGAATTCCTTTACTAAGAAGGAAAACGTGATCTAACACCTTACTCTCAAAATGTTATTAGCTGCTCTTCATCATAAGGAGAACAAGGAGGAATCTTCTCTTTTTCTTTTTTGCAGGAGTAACACTGAATAAAAGAATAGATGTTTTTACATCAAAGTGTATTAGCTATTGACATAAGCTTGGTCCTCTTAACGTTTACACAAGGGAAAGAAAAATTCCAATAATTCTGAAATAGACAGATAAAACTTTTCTCTGTGGCTGCAGCCTTGTACTATTATATGTAACTGCTTATTTTTAAAAAGAGCCTTATTGGTGCTCTCTGAAGGATTTTCTTTTATACATAGCTTTATCCTATAATTTTGTCCCTGTTGGGCACGCTGCCTAAATTTAAACACAAACAGTCAAGCAATGAAGAAACATTAACACATTTACTGTGAACAAAAACTCCCAGTTGTACAGTGAAATTTTAATACATTTCAACTTATCTCTTTTACTAATGGGGAGAGTACAAACCCTGCAGGAATTCGCTCTGCAAACTGGTAATTACAGTAGACTCACTTTTTTATAATGCATATGTATAGTCAGACACAAAAAAACCCTGGCTGCCCTTTTGATGTAGGTTACAATAGAAATGTTTTAAAAAAATTATGAAAATCTATAGCAATTCTAAGGGAATGCATTATTTTATGGAAAGGTGTCCTTTTACTTTGCATCTAGGCACAAATAGACACATATTTAGATATTTTCTTCATACAGCAGAAGGCACAGGCTTTATCTGCAGGAGCTTTTATGTCATTCCCCCTATAATCTTAGTGCACAGAATAAATCTGCTCCTATTTGCACAAAGCCAGTTGTGATTTTTAAATCACACAATGTATCTATCACATAGAGGTGATAGTCTTTCATTTTGTGCCTGCTTTTCTTATTTGGGCTCCACTAGTTTTGAGGCTTTAAATCTGAGGGGTTTTTTGGGGGAATCTCTTCATTAAATAACCACTGCACGCTAGTATTTTTTTTCCTCTCAGTATAGGCAGCAGAGACCCTACGTGCCTATCGAGGGAGAACGAGGACCACGTGTTGCAATAATAACAGAAGCACATTTCACAGCAACGAGGTAAAATCTTTACTAGCACTCACATCACTAGCTAGACACATCCCATGCATGTGTCAAACTGCTGGTTTCCTAACTGCTTTTTCAAAACTTGAAATCTGTTAGATTACTAAGATGACATCAGCATATAATTTACGCTATGTGCACGCTTATAAATATTATCACACCGGAAGAAAAATGGAAGGAGATCATGTTTTGAAGTGAAAGTAATTTCTATAAAATGTGGAGAACTTCAAAAATCAGGTTGAGCTGTTGAAACATCTGTTTCTTCTCCAGGGATTGCTATGTGAAAATGGAAACTGTACAATGCAAAGGAAACATGTATTTATTACCAAACTGTGCATGGTGCCATCTGGAAATCTTGCCTGGTCATCCAGATTCAGAGAACAGTGACAAGAGTCACACATTCCTGGAAGACTTGGTTGTAGGAGAGTATACTTACCATCAGAGGGAAGAGATTTTAGAGATGGCAGAAATAAGGCCTTCTTCCTTCCAAGTCCTTAACCATACTTGTTCCTCTCAACAATGTTTGTAACTTTCTAACCTAGTCTTCTTGTTCTCATCCTTTCCACCAAGACAATTCTGTTACCCACAAAGTCTACTTGACCATACTGTGCCTAAAACCATAAAGACAAGAGAGACTCATCGCAACCCAAGATGCAGCATCCACTCTGTCCCAGGCCACATAAATATCCTTTGGCAACACCGGCTCTTTCTACCTGGAAACTCAATGACGAACTTGCTGTTCTCTGGAAGAGTCAAACAAGATATTTCTATGTGTGATTCCTCATACTTAGTTCCTGCAGTTTTCTTCCTTATCCCAATTACTGTATTTAAAGTAGTAAATAACTTGTGCCTCACAATGAACAAACTAATAGCAGAGTGACACCTCAAGGACCACTAAACATCAAATTTCTGTTGCTACAACATCTATTCACATTAGGGATATCCAACTGAACCATAAAGAAGGGTAGCACCTTCAAACTCTGTGTGGTAGATCACAAAGCATTCTTGCCTTCATTTCCTATTCAGCTTTAACTCTAAAGGCAGCATCAGAAGTTGAAATGCAACAAACGCACCTCATCTCTGCTTCCTCCTAAATGCAGGTAAAGTGGTCAAGGAGGCAAGCTTCCCATCCACCACAGTCAAGTAACTGCAAGGGTTAAGTCATAACTTGTGTGCTGTAGAGATTTATGACTTCCTTGGGATCAAAAGGAGAGAAGCAGAAATTCAATATTCTCTCTCTCTTGCTGCACGGAACAGAGATGGCTGTGAATGAAGGCCTCCATAGAGCGAGCAGCCTGCCTGACGTGAGGAAACGCACACCCTTCTAATACCTTCTCCAAATGAATGGTCCCCTGGATTTGTCTTTCAGCAAAGGTAAAAAAGAAGATTGAGGAAGCCCATTTGAATTCTCTGCATAAGCTGATGAATCTCCCAACCTGCTTGCCTGCTCTGGAGAATAATAAAACGGTTGTACTGTTAAACACTCTTGCTAATAGTCAGGTAATACATAAAAAGTAAATACATAAACATCAGTGCAATACTTCACACTGTGATGTTTCAAGGATTCAGAGGACGTTTCCATATGTTGTGGGGCTTCAACCTGTTTAATACAAGTATGGCAGTATAAGCCAAAATATTTTTGGATGAATGAATACATGCAAGCTACTTCTGCTGTTTTCTGGAAGACCGATAAAGATGGTGGCAATGAGTAGACTAAGTATTAGAGTCTTAATGTACAAGAAGCTTGTAGTGGGCCTGGTGCAGTGGCCTAAAGAGGCTTAAGTCCTCACCTTGAAGGTGCCAGAATCTCATTTGAGTGCCAGTTCTAATCCCAGCAGCTCCACTTCCCATCCAGATCCCTGCTTGTGGCCTGGGAAAGTAGTTGAGGATGGCCCACAGCCTTCGGGCCCTGCATCCGCGGGGGAGACCTGGAGGAAGTTCCTGGCTCCTGGCTTTGGATAGGCACAGCATGGACCATTGTGGTCACTTGGGGAGTGAATGATTGGATGGAAGATCTTCCTCTCTGTATATCTGACTTTGCCATTAAAAAAAAATAAATCTTAAAAAAAAAAAAAGGAAGCCTGTAGTGAGTCTATATGTGTTTGATCAATCCTACCTACATGGTCACAAATATACTGCTCATCATGAACCTAGATGTGGGTTGAGTCCCCGTGAAGCACCTCCCAGATTGTTAAGATGCCTGCTTCCTACTCTATTTGCACAATCTGTGTGTTTTGTTTGAATGAATCATAAATAATCAGGGAAGCACAATTCAACATGATTTTCATTGAGACATTATCTGACTATCCAGCAAGCTGGCAGTAAACATGCTTTAATATTTTATGTTTGATCATATCCTGCTAATGTGGGGCTGATATTTTAATTATAAAATATATTACCCATGTTCCAGTTGTTTAACACCAGGACACAGCTGCCAGTTGGCACACACCAGAAAGACGCAAAGGAGAAGTGGCAGGAGTTTAAGTGGGCATGTGTTTCTGCAGTGTTGCTTTCCTTTATCTAGTCATCATCCATCTTATCTAGTCATCATCCATCTGCGAAACAGTTTTCAATATTTACCTGCATGAAAACCATTTTCTCTTTAATAAATTAATTTTGTTAATTTCAGAGGCAGAGTTACAAGAGAGGTAGAGAGGAGGTTGTGGGGCAGGCAGGAGTGAGGGGGAAATCTCTTCCATCTGTTCATTGTCTCAACAAATGGCCACAATGGCTGGTGTTGGACATGGCCAAAACCAGGAGCCAAAACTCCATCTGGGTCTTCTGCATAAGTGTCAATGACCCAAGCACTGAGACTATTTTCTGCTGCTGGTTTGGGTGCTTTGGTTGGGAGCTGGATCAGAAACAGAGCAGCCAGGTTTGAATCTGTTATGGGCTACAGGTATTGTATGTGGTGGTTTTAACATGCTGTGCTATAATACTTGTTCAATAAAATCTGTTTTCAATTCTGTGCATCAGTTAGTTAAGGCAATGATTCCTATTTCTTTTGCCCCACCACAAATTAACCTGATTTGTTAAAGTTACTAATCAGGGGGAAATTCCTGGAATTGAATTGAAGTAATATTAAATGAGAGTGTTATTTATTAAAGGGAGTTTCTGTGGACTATTACACTTGAATTAATAACATGATGTTCTATATATACAAGTGTCAGGCATGTTACATGTTTGTCTAAGAAGACAAAAAAGGTATTAAAAAAACAAGAATGTGAGTATAAAGTGTGATAATAAAGCCTCCTACATGAAACTGCCTTTTGCTCTCATTAGGGATCACAGGAATCATGGTACATCTTGTGACACATCATAGGTGGGGCAAAGAATGTCTTCCCACTAAGGTGAGACTTATAAAGATGCTGAGA
Source organism: Ochotona curzoniae (assembly GCF_017591425.1). Lineage (NCBI taxonomy): Eukaryota > Metazoa > Chordata > Mammalia > Lagomorpha > Ochotonidae > Ochotona > Ochotona curzoniae. Next base: position 45,010,053 of record NW_024467106.1, on the reverse strand, counting down.
AAATGGTGCCACAGCACAATCAAATCTTCCTTGGCTGGGAGCCAAATATTTCTACTTCTTTAAATAAAACACAAATCTTGCCTATGAAATACAAAAGAGAATGGGTATGAACAAACATCATAACTAACTGTGGTGCTTTGCAGAAGTCAGAAAGCCCAGGATCCGACACCAGAATTAATGCATCAGAATGTCATGAGTTTGTGCCCAATCCCATAAAGGAGCACCTTTCTACTGTACACTGTGGATAGTTCACTTGCCCCGGCCTCCTGCCAACCCTGGAAGTGCTAACCCTATTGTGGAGCCTGGAAGAAGCACGAGATTCCACTGAGACTGAAACAAATGGACATCAATGCAAGAAGGATGATGCTCCATTTAAAGGACTTGAGGGGTGAAGGAAATCCCAAACTTGTTCACATCCCTTTGGAAACCATGAGGGAAGTCTGCAGTTTCCTGAGGAAGGCCTCATGAGCTTTTCCATAATTAGAAAGCAGAGCCTTTCCCAGGGAGCTGCAGTCACAGCCAAGTGTTCAAGCAGGATCCCTACTGAACACTGAGAAGCCTGAGACTGATGGAGAGGGGAAGAAGAAGCTAGCAAGGACAGGGCTGGGTACCAAGATGGCTATCCACTTTCATTTTAAATGGATTCACTGAAAAGTCATAAATGATTAACATGACTAATCCATTCCCTTAGTGGCCCCCTTCCTCCTTGCTGCCACCACTCCCCAATTTTTCAATAGGCATTTAAGAAAACATATAGTTTGCTTACTTTTAATTGCAGCCACACTTCTCTGTGCCCTGAAGTTGGGTAATAAACACTCATTTCAAAAGAATAACACAATCCTAGAAATCTAAGACACATTCAAGATGGGTTCTCTTCCCTGTCTTTCGTGTAGTTATACAAATCTGGAGGCTATTCATGGCCATCAAGTTTTGACATAGTTAAACATTTCCAAGGGTGCTAATGAGTTTTCATGTTTTTGGTCATTCTAAACCCCTGACAGCAACAAAATCCTTTGCTCCTGAAGTTCCCCAAAGAAGCAGGTTCTTTGTGTGATTCGCAGTAATCTAACTGAACTGGGCCACATGGCTCCCAAACTGATTTTTGAAAGACGAACATGCCCTCTTCTGGCTTCTCAATTCAGGAAAAAAAAAATGTTAGTTTAGTCAGATGCATCAAATAAGAGATTAAAAGGATATAGATATTTATTATGTCTACTATTAATAGTTTTAATAACGTAGAGATTTTTGCAGGTAAATGTTAATATTTGGATACCTTCCTATGACAAGGGTCTCAGCTAAAGAGTGTCTAACAAATTTCTCCTAAATTAAATAAGGGTGAAGAGAATAAAAGCTGCATGAACAGGGTCCACAAAGAAAAATAAAACATGTATACTCACCAGCAAAACTCAAGTCAGTCTTCCTCTTGGTTCTACACGCCACACCATGTGCCCTGCCCCATGCCCACTCAGGCCTGCTTTCACAGCCCAGAACCCACAGCAATGCCAATTAGTGTCAGCAGTGATGGAGTTTTAAAGACATGAACCTTTATCTTGGAGGAAGTGGGCTGCAACCACCAACTTACTGTACAGAAGCAACCTCACAATCCATTAGGTGGAAATGACTTTGCTGCCACTTTCCCCAGAGATTATGCCAGACACTGATGCTTAGACAGATGGGGGTAGCTTTCCATTTCTGTATTAACTGCATCCAGGAAGGTGGATTTTGATCATTTAATGCTGTCAAGTTCTCATTTTATACACCTTTCCCCTCTTTGTTATTCCTTGGCTCCTGGTAATGTTACAATATATAATCTTGTCTAATAAAGTACTGAAATAAATATTTTAGATCCAGGGAGAGTCTTCTTGCTGTATATGTTAACAATATTCTATGGGACATCCTCTGACTGAACCTTTTAGGGATCCCCAGTGGAGTGGTATCCCATGATCTGACAAGATAGGGATGGTTTCCATGTAAATCTCTAATTGTCAAGTCAGTTATTAGATTAGAATTATAAGGAAACAAAGGCAATCATATTCTTTAGCTCACAGAGGGATAAAATCAGATTCTGCCAATAGGAATGTCCACTCTCATTGCAAAGTTAAAGTCAGAAGTCTGAATTCAGAAACGTGCATTGTAACACAGTGTTAGCAGTATTTACTTCCAGTCACTGCACCAGATAGAAACCTAGTGCTATACAAGAAAGGCATCCAGCTAAAATTAATTTTCTGTTTCAACTAAAGTGATTTTTAAAAACATAAATTTATTCAATGCTAACAATGTAAATATTTGCTAAACATTTAATAATCAGCTTTACCCTGACACCAAGAAAGTTGCATGTTTTGGAATGTGTACAAAATTACTTGGCTGAAGAATATCATTGTGAAACATTAACTATGCATGTACACATGTATTATTTATCAGAAATAAGCAGATCTCAAATGTCATAATAAAGCTAAAAAGAAAGAAAATCTTCCTTGATCCAAGACGCTTCAATTTGGACTAAACAAAAGGTTAAAGGAGGTTGAAAGCATCAGGAAATTTGACTTCAACATGATTTTTCTGGAGCTTTTTAATTTTAGGTGAGTTTCATAGCCAACATCCTCAACCTGCTATTAGTATTCCAGCTCATAACCTTAACGAACTTTACTCATGAACACAGAGACTAAAATTATTCTGAGTATATTTAAAATCCTTTCTAAAGTAATCTCTTACAAATTACTTTATAAATTTGTATTCTGTCACAGTCATGATTATTAACATGTTTAGAAATTCCATAGTTTCTTTCCCTCCTCAAATCAAATATAAACAGATATAAAAGGATATAAACTCTAGTAAATAACACTTTTCATGAGTTTGTATACAAAATAAAATCTTAGATAAATATTAAAAGTCTGAGGTTTTCATTTGATTTGGATGTTGGCAAGATGTTCAGTTCTTTTTATCTTGCTCTAATTAGTTCATAATTTAAACACACTAACAATTTCTTGCTTAGTCAACAGAAATATTACTTATTATAAAGCAGACACAAAGCAGATGTCTACACACTATCTTAATTAGAACTTCTCTATGTCAGTATATCATAGAGATAAAAAATACTTTATCAAAACTAAACAATGCCCATTAATATTCCATGCTAATACCATTTAGTTATGTGAAGGAAACGCTGAACTGCTATGCTTATCGTAGAAAAGCTATGTATTGCAAGCAAAATTCATAAACCTTTTACAAAGCATATATCCTTTTCAATTCAAATTATTTTGATTTGCACATTGAAATAATAATAAAATGTGAGAAGGTTCATGTAAATAATTGTAATTACTGGACATTAGTGCAAGTGTATTAAAAGTCACTGAAATTCGCACTTGAATATGGTTAAAATGGTAAGTTTTATGCTATGTAAATTCTACAAATAAAACAGAATTTATAAAAGACAACAAGTACTGAAAGGTGTCAATATGTTTTTACATGTTTGGTAAAATTAAAAAGAATTTTTTTTTAGTATATCTTTCCCTCCCCCACTATTGCCCTGGAATGTCATTCTGGGGAATGATACAGCATGAGCTTTCTTAGAACCGACTTCATGTAATACCCCTAAATATGCTATTGAACAAGTCATTATTTTAAAAAACAGCAATGGTAACTAGAATTGGAAAAACCAGAATTCAGAGTATAGCCTGACTACCTAATGTCATTTAGTGAAGAATCCAGCCTTTCAGGAACTTTGAATAAATCGTTTAGAATGTCCACAACTAGCATGGAAAAAAGGGCTTAATGATGAGCAATTCTGAGTCCTAGGTAAGGGAGGAAACTACGTACAAACTAGTTTATATATATAGACATATTTATATACATATTTATACACATTTAGTTTATATATGTGTGTACATATGTATACATATACAGAGATTTCAGTGGTTAAAAATTCAAGAGGACAGAGAAAAGCTGTATTTTAAAATGGCTGACTTTCAAAGTTAATTAAAAAAAGAAATTCCTCTATTAACAATAATAAAGAATAAGAGCAGAAAATTAACAGGTAATTATTTTTAAATAATAGACTTGGAAAAAGAAAGTGAAAACTCAGAGAACTGAGAAAATGAAGAAGACAATGAAAGGTGGGGAAAGCAATGAAAGAAATGCAGGGCCTCCTCACCCCTTCTAACCCGGCTGTAATCATTTCCACTTGGGGGTCTATTTGGAGGGTGCTTCATGTTTAAGCAAGGTATTTTGATGAAAGATAAATAAGTAAAGAATAAAGGTAAACAAGTAATGATATGGGGGAAATCAGTGGTGGGGATGATGATTTGGGGAGTGCGGGAGGAAAGTCCCAGAGCATAAGGAACTGCATAATGGAATAATAAAATAAAACAAAATGTTTTTAAAGTAATATATGTATATATACATACATGTACAAATAATATGAACCAAATTTTCAAGGTCACATGCTTTTTTGGTATCGTACCCTATTAAGCCTGTTTAACATGATGCGCTGAGAATGTAGCAAATCTGTTGAGCATAGCATGGTATGCTACTGTGCTCATGCATGTTATACAGATGTTGTCATTATCAGATGAAGCTCCTTTAAAGTTTTTGTGCAATCTTAGGCAATGTTTTTCTAGCCTGTCAAGGCAGCTGAAACAGCCAGGTTCAAAGTCCCTTCATATAGTCTAGTCACAAGCTCTAAACAATCTAATTATTAAATGAACAAAAATGACCTCATTTAAAAAAACAAAGGACAAGTAAAATAAATTTTGCTCCCATGAAATGCTCATGTGTGTACATAGTTTTAAATCAGCCAGACATGGATCCTGGGCCTTCCCTGACTGATTCTTTAACTTCTTATGGCTGTTCCTCCTTCCTGGTACCCAAAGCTCACAGTACCAACAGCAGCCACACAGCCATCAGAAGCCACACTGAGCAAAACGTGACCAATCACAAGGCAACCAATTCACATGACAGCGCCCAACCAGGAAGGAACAGCAACCCTGTAACAACAACCTTCTCTCCCATTCTCCAGAAGCACAGGAAGATTCTTAAAGGGGTCTTGACACCGACTACGTCACCTTAAGCTCAACATCACCAAGCTCTCAGGTTCCATACTTGGAATGAAAGAATGGTAGGACCATCCCATAGGTTCGTGGGTCGTTTTGTCTTGATCTGTTTAAGATTTATTTTATTCCTTTGAAAGGTAAACTGACAGTGCAAGAGAGAGACAGAAAGAGAGACCTTCATCCCTTCTGGTTTACTTCTCAAATAGCAGTGGCAGGCTGTGATGACAATGTCAAAGACAGGGCCTCCATCAGGGTCTAGTAAATGGTTGGCAGGAGCCAAAGCACATGGACCATCTTTTACTGGTTTCCCAGGCATTTCATCAACAGCTGCATCAGGAGTGGAGGAGTCAGATACCAGTGACCATATGAGATGTCGGCATTGCAAACAGTGTCTTAATGTGCAACTTCACAACACCTGATGTCTCATAAGGTTTTATGCATGAAAGATATACTTTGTTTTAAGAGTCAAGCACAGCATCAAACAAATGATGCATGGTAAAAAAAATATTATAATGATTATGAATCCTCAAAATAAGCATAGAAACAAATTAGTTTAATGCAAGCAGTATATGGCATCAACATACTCATACTGTTCCCTTAGAAAGAGTGTGGAAAATGAAGTTAAGAGGAACAAATGTCAAAAGGTGCAAAGGAATCAAAAGGTGCAAACTATTTTGGCATCTATGCATACGTATCTTTTTCATAAAGTATATTTTTCATAACATTTTTGAACTACCCTCACATGCATGGATTTCAAGCTTTTTTTACACCAATATAGACATACTTCCAGAAACTTTCTGGAGAACCCTAGTAAATTGGTGTTTCAAAGGAAAAATGTGAGGTCACGGGAAACTTTAGAAACATAAGCACTAATTCCAGGTCACTGGCTCACTGGTACATGGACTTCCAAGAAGAGAAAGTAAAATTCTCCTTCCACTTCCTCTTCTGTTACATGCATGAGTTCCAATGTGCTCCAAATTTCCACAACAATCTAAGTTTACATAATTTATAATAATGTACTTGCTTCTATATGTTCTTCGGAAATATCCCATGTTGCCTACCTAAACTCACTCTTCTATACAGAAAAGGACCTTGGGATATTTGTTTCTTCAATGCTTGTGAAAGAAGTTCAACACAGGCTGTTTGCAAGAAGCAGGACAGGCCTGGCCTAACTAACTCTTATCACTGAGTGAGTGGAAAAAGAACAGCCCCACGGAGCCTTTCAGAACCAGGATTCATGGCGTTCACAGAATTTTAACAGAAGTCTAGGTTAGCGATCACTAATTCAACAAGTATTTTCTGAATATCTTGTGCTAGGGATTATAAAAAAAAATAGTGTAAAATAGACATTATCCTCCAGATAGCCTCAAGAAACTTAGTCCATAAGGCAAGTAAAGAAGCAATTTCTATGGGAGCGATGGTAAACAGAGTGCTATCCTGAGAAGCTACCTGTAACCCTTTGTGGCTTCATGAGGAAGTGAATGGAGACAGAAATCAGCATGAACTGCCCCCCTGACAAAAACACTGGGACTCTACAGAGAAACAGTGAGCCCACAGACGAAAGGGTCCCAACTGTATCCATCTCACTGGAGAGAAAACTGAACTTATTTGTGTTATTTTCAGAGAAATGGGAAGAGGACTCCTAACTTCTCCTTTCTGTGACTACCAGTATATGGCTGCAGACTCCTCAGACATCTGGACCTGCAGAGCCCTGGCCAGAAATCTAGCTCATGGAATTAAACCATAAAGCACATACCTATTGCAGTTCCTAATTCAAACTCATCTTGAGAATGCTTCCCCTAGACTCCAAGCAAGATCAGTTTTCAGTTGGCCAAAGTATCTTCTCCTCCCCCCACATCTCTACTTAATCCTTTTAATCCCTTTTCTGCCTTTCTTCTGGTCTGCTCATTTCCAGGAATTATCTCTTATTGTCTTCAACTTTCACTGAATCAAGAGCTGAAAAGATAGGCTTGGCTTTGCCTTGGTCTCATTGATCTCAGTCATCTCTTGCCTGTGGATCCCATGCTCTTTGGACAAATCATTTCTTTTACTCCTGAATATTGAATCATTTCTATCTCCTATGTTTGATGGGTACATATAACATATGTCTCTAACAATTCTAAGGGAAAAACCTAACAACATACTACATATAACACACAGCACAGTGCAAATGGAGAGGATAACGATGACGATGACACTGTCAAGCAAGATACCCGATCACGTGACCCAAGAATATGTTGTATTTGAAGCACTTTAAACTATACACATGGAGGGATATTCGGGAGTCCTCTTTGCTGATGTAATGGCTTTTCTGCCTGCCAGATGTACCCCTGTAATTACATTCACTAAAACTTGAAAAGAACGGACGATGAATAACATAACATCTTTCCTAAATACCCCCAGAAGGGATCTGATATTCCCAACAACTCACACATGAGCGGAGAGCAGATTATAAATATGAAATTAAAAGAGCAAAAACTACTGTGAGAAATTGACAACACCATTAAAAGATTACAATGCATCAGGGTGAGAAGGTCCTATGAAATCACGTAGGGATGGGTATCTCCACTGAGGACACCCAGCACAATTTAAAAGGACTCCACGAAGAGTACAATGTAGACCTACACAATTCTTTTCCATCTTGTTAAGTCTCATATACCGGGCAGTTAGCTCAGCTCTCACTCTAACACCAACTATTTCACTTTCCCTTGCTTTTGAGTTGAAGAATGGCAGCATTCATGTAGTGAGTGTGTGGGGTCCTTCCAGGCCACAGAGACACACACACACCACATTTAACATAATTAGTTACGAGTATATACCCATTTTCAAGATGATGCATACAGAACTGACTCTTATTCACAGGCACTTAAAAGAGCTTTTATAATTTGTTGTGATAGAGCAAAGAGAAAGTAGCTGTCAGTTAGCCTGCCATTCCTGTCATATTTTTTAATAATACAACTCCTGTAATTACACTGTGGTTCTGTATATTAACTCACTGAAAGCTTGCTTGGTTTTAGCATGAAAACAATTTATGAAATTATAGAAACAGACTGAACACAGCAGTTCATTTGTTGGAGCAATTATCCACATCCTTGTCAAAAGAAAAAAAAGTACAAGCAAGAGGAGACTGTGATGTGCAAAAAATGGTTCTAATTCTATGCTCTAATATGTACAATATGTCTGTGGTTGTGCTGAATTATGTTAATAAACTGCAGTTGAAATATATTTGTCACAACACAAAGGAAAGGCGCTATCAACTGTGCTGCCAGATATTTTAAATTAGTCACCAAAGCATCCCACCCGAGTTCCTTTCATAACCTGCAGATGAAGGGAACATTTCATGGGACAGTTCTCTAAAGCGGCCAGAGGGTTTCTTTAGCACTTTGAATTATCTGGAAAATAGCTGTAAAGTGAACTGTGGCACAACTGCCATTTTTATATGACATGTAAAAATCCAGCCTTGTACATCAATCTGCCATTAGTTTGACTATGCATCAGTCAAAACCCAGGTTGTTCCCAAGCAACCTGCTGGAACAAGGTTTGGGATATGCATTCTTGGAGGTGAGGCTAATTAAAACAAAAATTCATGCATTAAAAATGAGTCAGTGTACATTTTTAAAGACAATATGTCTGAATTAAAGACAATGTTTGAATTTGATCATTGAATAGGGACGTATAAGTGCAGCACTGGAAAGCCATGCCATTCAACAAGCATGTTTCACAAAGCTTGTTTACCGAGTTCTCTGAAGTATCAAGTAAGTTCAGTTTTAAAATACTCTCCCTGTTTATCTGCAAAGAGATAATTATTGATTTACCTACATTTTCAAGGTTCATATACATGTGCACCCAGCATATAAATGTCTCTCCACTAACCAGCTCAAGAAGCAAAAATTATTTCTCTACACTTAAAATATTAGCCTCTCTTTTCTAACTAGACCACAAAACTTCAATAAAAGTGCATTACCACTAATAAAAGCACATTCCTTCTAATTATGTTAATAGTGAAATTGCAGGAGGTAGAAGAGAGAACAGAGATCTAACCCCAAACTAAAACAAAGTGTGAAAAAAACAGAAGCAAAAAAAAAAAAAAAATCAAACTCAAATTGTGAATTGTGCAACAAAGTGCTGTACGCAATAAAATGTGAATGTCTTTCTCCCCACATCTGGAGATAGTTTACTATACCGATTTCCAGAAACCAAGCAATCGTCCAGCTTGACTAGCCCCTTTCATTCACAAATAAACAATTAATGGAATGGGCAACTAATTTTCCGAGTGTTCATATTCATTAGGCTGTTTCCTGAAATTAAGTATCTGCCTCTTGACACAATACTGTACACACTGAACAGTCTCCCACTACCCCCATCCACCGTCCACCCCCTCCACAGGCACCTTGCTCATATCAAACTTAGAGAACTAGGCGTTTGTCTTTTTATTTCCCTTTCTTAGACTACAATTGGAGAATCAAATGCCTTCAATTTCACTGAAGACAAAGTAAAAAAATATATATTAAAATATGATGAGAGTCCCCTCACCAAATCTTCACAAGAATTTTAATGCTTGTGGCCTGTTCATTCAGTAAATGTTTATCAAACACCTACTATGTGGAAAGGAAAATCCTAAGCCTTGATGTGTAAACATAAATATGCCCTCCAGGAATTTACAACTGTGTAAGGAGATAAACCTGACCACAAATAACGATAGTATAAAGTGGAAAGTGATCAATGCGACAAGAGAGGCATAAACAAAATGCTTTAGGGTTCAGGGAAGAGAGACTAACTCTGAGGTAAGAAGAAAAGGCTGAGTGAAGGAAGTGGTTGGGAAGACAGATGGACTTTCTAGAGGTACTGGACTTGAAGGCCTCCGAGGTCAGCAGGTCCATGTCTTGCTTTACTTAATGCTTTCCTCTGCCTCTCCCCAACTCTCTCTCTCTCTCTCTCCCTCTGACACACAAACACACACACACACACATCCCTAACACAAGGCTAGGCCAACAGCATTTATCAGAAAGTTTAATTCCACAACTGAAGAGGCTCCAAGATCATCCAAGAAGGTATATGAACACTGCCAAGTGTATGTGGTGGAATGGCAGGGAGCTTAGTCCAGGAACCTGTGAGATTCAGAAGAGAGAGCTCCTAGAACTTCCACAGGGCCGGAAAAGAACTATGAAAATGAACTGGGCCAGAATGAAACATAGTCACTGAGTTGTGTTTTTAGTTTGGGAGCCATGGAGTACACTGAGAATTTCCAACCACATGACTGATTAATAGAGCCATGTACCTGGTGTGCCTGTTTATGTATGAATATACCCCATGTACTCATCCTTAGAAACTTGATGCTTAAGTTGACGTTGTACCTGAAAGACTTCTGAAAAGTTCCATTATATGCATATAACCCAGAAAAAAGTTGCTTTAACAAATTATTTAAATAAGATTCATTTTTCAAATCCTTTTTTTAAGATTTATTTATTTTTATTGGAAAGTCAGATATAAAGAGGAGGAGAGATAGAGAGGAAGATCTTCCATCTGATGATTCACTCAAGCAGCCGCAATGGCCGGAACTGAGCCAATCCAAAGCCAGGAGCCCAGAGCCTCTTCCAGGTCTCCCATGCAGGTGCAGGGTCCCAAAGCCTTGTGCCATCCTCAAATGCTTTCCCAGGCCACAAGCAGGGAGCTGGATAGGAAGCGGGCCACTAGGTTTAGAACAGGCATCCGTATGGGATCTTGGAATATATAAGGCTACTGGTTCACTCTCCCAAATAGCCACAAAGGCCAGAATCAAGTCATTCTGAAGCCAGGAGCCAGGTGCTTTATCTAAGTTCTCCCCTGTGGTTGCAAGAGCCCAAAGACTTGGGCCTCCTCTGCTGCTTTCCCAGGCCGTAGGGAGCTGGGTGGGAAGCACAGCAGTTGGGTCTGGAATTGGTACAGCATTGCAAGTAAGGATTAGTCTGTTACACCACCACACTAGCCCCTGTTTTTACAAGTCTCAAAGGATGAAGAAACTCAAAGAGAAAAATGGTTCCCTAGTATCTCCTGTTACTCAAAACCAGTGGCAATGGCTCATAGTGGTGCACCTCTCCACTTTCACTCAGGTTGCTCAAAGCAGGCTGTAATAACATGTTGCAGCACCTTCAGGGCTCCTGAAAGTGGAGATGAGCTCTCAGCTTCATTTCTTAGTTACTCTGCCTTTGTTCAAGAAGTGCCTCCTTGCTGCTGTTCACGAAAGTGCAAACAGATCAAGAATGGTGAGGGAGAGGCCTCTTCGATCACTTATCATAGTTTGGACTCCTCTACAGCCCTAAGTATCCAATCACTGACTGAACCCTGAGAAAATCTGGGTCCCCAGGAGAGCAGACTATGACGACCTCTGGGATTTCCCAGAAGGACGGTGACAAGCACATTCCTCATCAGGGCACACTGTACAGGATTGCAACATTTTCTGAGTTGTCTCAGATTCCAGACAGAAAGTGAATTTTATAATTAATTGTTTAGATTACAACATGTGAGATTCAGCTTAACAAAACAAAGATAACTGTCACAAAAAGAAGCATAGTTAGTGTGGTATGGGAAACAATACTCAAATAAATGAAACTTCAGTGGTTTTTTTTTTTTTTTTGGTTTTTGCTTTTGTTTTGGTGTATGTGTCACCAGAACAAAATAAACCTCATAACCAATTGCACTGTGTTCCTCAAATTGCCAGAAACTAATGCTTGAGACTGAAACTCAAATGCTGAATTTGACTGCTACAAATTTCCAGGCAATGTACAAACATGCTGAGAGAGGCATAGGCATGCCTAAGGATGAGTGGATGGACCCCTAGCAGAAACATGCATCACTGGCCCAAACCTGAAAACCTCTACAGGCCACAAATGTTCTGAATGACTTTGTTTCTAGCCCAACCTCCCAAACAGTGCTCAGTGCAGACTAGGGTATCAATGCACATATTCACACTTGGCATACTGCAGAAATATTCGTTCGCTGTGAACATATTTACTTGAAATACCAATAAAACTGCTTGAAAATAAACAGTTTATTTTTGTTTTCTTGACGAAAAAATCCAATCAACGTGAAAGGCTTTATCATCTTTTTAAAATGTACCTTTTCTCTAAATACAAAGAAAGTCAAGTTGCATTTTCTCAGTACCTTTTAAAGATAACGGTACTGAAGAAAGCATTGCGGCTTAGCTGCAAAGTTTCCGCATGTGCCTCCAACATCCTGTATGAGTTGTGGTTCATGTTCTGCCTGCTCTACTTCCAATCCAGCTCCCTGCCAATGTAGCTGGGAAAAGCAGCAAAATATGGTCCAAGTATTTGGGCTGCTGCCTGCCTAGATTAAGCTCCTGACCAACCCAATACAATCTCCATCATTAATGATTTCTGGAATAGTTCATGAAGAAATTTGCATATAAATGAACACTTCTGTTTCACATCACTTCAAATTCATAATCCTAGAGAATTATTTTTCAAACGCTTGCCATGTGCCTGGCACTAGCCTTAAAATGTTACATTTAATATCACATGCTTTCTCCATCACTGCCCTCTCTATGACTAATCAATAGAGCCATGCACCTGGTGTGCCTGTGTATGTATGAATATACCCCATGTTCTCATCCTTAGAAACTTGCAATCTCCTGATGCTTAAGTTGACGTTGTACCTGAAAGACTTCTGAAAAGTTCTGTTATATGCGTGTAACCCAGAAAAATGTAGCTTTCACTAATCATTTAAATAAGATTCATTTATTTTTAACTTAAAGGCATATTTTACAGAAAGAGTGAGAAAGGTCTTCCATCTACTGGTTCACTCCCTCAAACGACCATAATAAAGCCCTTTGGCATAGCAATTGCTTTAAGCTGAGGGAGTTTAAAAGTGGTACAAAGATTCTGATTTGCCCTTAACCTTCTTTCTAGAGGCAGGTGCAAGGACACAAAACATGTGGATCCTTCCAACACACAGCAGAAAGCAACACCCTTATTCTGAAGTCAAAGACATCCAGAGGCAGCTAAATGAGCAGGCACTATAAAATTTCCCCCAATTTGCTACTCTTATCCATGCACTCTTTCATTTTATCTTTTTTTTTTTTTTTTTTTTTTTTTTTTAAATTTTGAGGGGTAAAGAGTTACCCATCTGCACAATAGGTGAAGTTAGGCTGGGCCAAAGCTAAGAGTCTGGAACTCTACTTTTTTTTTTGAGGCTCCAGAGTGACTCTGATGGTCATTAAAGAGAGTAGGGATTGAAAGTCAGAACTAAGTAAGGATCAGAGAAAGCTCCTCTCCCGAGTCCTGAAGGAAGTTTACTGTTCTTCTGCTTCTGAGGACTGCTCAGAATTAGATCAGATAGACAGAGACCAATAAGGAAAGCTCGGAACAGACAGGAAACAGTCAGCATGGTGGGGTGGCATTTGGCCTAGAAGTTAAGATGCCACTTCAGATGCTTACATCCCGTATCAGAGTGCCTTGGTTTGAGTCCCAGTTCCACTTCTGATTGCAGCATATTGCTAGTGTGCATCAGGGAAGACATCCATGATCATTTCCATAACCACAATGAAAACTAAGTCACCTTAGCATTAAGAATTGACTTAAGTGGCTTTCTCTAGCATTTTACAATAAACTCCTTTTCCCTCTAGATTTGAAACATTCTGTCCAAGTGGCTGTGTGTGTGTGTGTGTTATTACCTCTTTGAGGAATGGAGAAATAGCTGCAGTAGATAATATAAAAGCCAGTTCTGTGAATTATAACAGGTAATTCGTTAAAGGCTTACATCGCAGTAGTGGTGAGTCCGTAGTATCTGTCCAGATAACCATTTGGTACATTTGTAAATATGTAAATTGACACAAGGTCATGTTGACCATTGGTAAACATAAATGTCAGACTACCCTTAAGTCCACTTTATTTTTGGCTTTGAGAACTAAGGGTTGACTGCTTTCAAACTAATTCTGATGTTCAGATATATCTTTTTAGCAAGATGCAAAATGAAAGTGAATCATCTAGGTTTAAAAAAGCACAACTGAAACATCATCCTAGAAAAAATTACGCTACACTTGAGAAAGACTAAAGCACCCAAGGAAACAAAGTGGAACAACATCAAAGGATTATAATCAAAGTAGCACCCACTGAACCCATACTCTGACCCAAGGGGATTCGCCCAGAACCCCTCAGAGCCACTCTTTAGGATATCTCTTTGAATGGAGAAGAAAACTGAAGATTCTCTCTGGTGGCTACAGAGAACAAGATACCTGCGTAGGTCTTGAAGGCAACCGCACAGAGCAAGCAAGTCTTTCAGCCTTGTGAGGGGTGGGTCAGGCACTGTGATGTGACACTCATGGCTTTCTGGAGCAGTCACAGATGTCAGCATTCAAGTTTTTTTAAACCTTTATTATTATCACTTAAACATACATATATTACTTATATTTTAGGCACTGTGCTCAATGCTGTAATTTCATTCACAATCCTCACAATGAAGGTAAACTATTAGGCCCATTTACTATCCAGATTTGAAGGAGGAGAACTTGGACATGGAGACACTGCAGTAACATGGCCAATATCACATGGCTAGGACAAATGGAAGTGGGACTCCAGCCTAAGCATCCTGGCTCCCTGGTGTATGTTTTTTGTCACTGTGTCATGTTGCCCTTTGCCAGTGATACTGAACTAATCCCTAAAGCAAAGAGTCTTTTTATAGGGAACAAACCTAACTCTCAAGGCTACCTACCTCAGGGATGTTGCACTTCCCCCACCCCTGCATGGGACTTCGGAGATGGTCAGGACCAGCCTCTGCTGGTTGGCCACTCTGTCGTTGTGATCAAAACCAGACAATGCTGACTGCCTTATTCTCTCAGTGGCGGCACACCTGAGAATGTCAGGCTGCATCTAACAACATTCCTCTTTGGTCAAATTTCAGAGCTAGAGTTAGTTCTCTACACAGATTTCAGTTCATTTTATAGCAGCACTGAGGGAGTGGGCATTTGGCATAGCAGGTAAGATGTCCACATCCCATACTGAAATGCCAGGTTTCAAATCCTGGTTCCATTCTAAGTTCCAGCTTTCTACTTACACTTCTTCAGTGGCAACAGATGATGACTCTAGTAGCTGGCTCTCTGTCATGTATATTATATCTGCACTGAGTTCACAACTGTTGTCTCACACTGGGCAATTGTGGGTATTTGGTCAGTTCATTAGTGGATGAGAGTGTACTTGTAAAAGTGCCCCCCTTCCCTCTACCTCTGTCAAATTAGTAAGTAAAAATACATTTCAATAGTTTTTTTTCTTACTGGGTGAGCATCAATGGCCCAATGAGCTAAGCTGCATCTTAGGATGCTGTACACCACACGGAGTAGTTGGTCTGGGTCCCTGGAGTCCCAGTTACTTGGCTTCTGATACAGCTTCCTGATGATGAACCTGGGAAGATGGCTAATGATAGCTGGACTACTTGAGGTTCTGTCACATAGGTGGCCAGGCTCCCAATTTCAGTCTGGTCCAAATCTAGTTGTCTCTGGCATTAGCAGAATAAATAAGAACATGAGGGATCTCATATACTCTCTCCTTCATTCATTATTTTCCTATGCCACTTTTCCTTAAAAATAAATTAACTAATTAACTTGAAAAAAACACCTTACTATATCACAAAGAAAGCTATTCAGTGGTACTTTAAGGTCTACCTTTTCATTCCTAAAACCTGTTCATGGGAGAACCCCCAAGAGAAAAGCCATACAGACCATGGCAGTGACCTGACATCACACCTTACAGACTATTCAGGGTTCTCTTTAAATAATGCAATCAGAAGAGATATGTACAAAAACCAATCTGAAAAAGAAACAAATTTGTCAGGTTACATTTCTTTAAAAATTATAGGGTTAGAGTATCTACAAATTCTTCCAAAATGCCAATCAAAGATGAGACTGAAAGAAGGAGTCATACATTGAGGCAGAGAAAGGACAGATATGAGTATTCATCCTTTCCACAGGAGCTGTGATTGTCCAATTACTTAAGTGAACTTAGGCATTCTCACAAAATCAATAATTGAGCTGGTGCTTTCTGAAGCTCTAACATGAGGCTTTATCAATAGGCAGGTAATAGCTGAGTGGACTCATAAGGTGGAGAACAATAGTTTAAAGCTCACATGATCTTGAAGCTCTAAAGCAAGTGATCTATACGTAAAAATATTTGTCTACTGACACAGGAGAAGGTTAACTACTAAATTTCCTAACTTTATAATAGATTGAAGAAATTAAAAATATTTTAATGAATTTCTACCATTTGTCCCACCAGAGTAGAGAAACAAGAATGCAAAATGTCGCTAAGTGCAAAGACCATTAAAGCAAAGATTCTGATCTTAAGAGGACTGCAATCAACCTGGGACTCAGAATAAGAAGAGAATAATTCAACAGAATTACAGTGTTTCCAAGGAAGAAGTTTTTCTGATTAGGATGGAAGAGGGGAAATAATGAGTATATCTTCAATATTTAGTCCAAGCATATGAAAGAGGAGAACAATGAGAAAAGTCAAAGCCAATGTAACACTTTAGAAAAAACAAGAATAGTTTTCCTTTTAAAAAATATTACCTCTCTGAAATATCAGGTTCCCTGTGATTACAGAATAAAAACTGTACCATAAAAACTCAGTCCCTAAAAGTGCCAGAGGAAAAGAAACTTTCCCCAAATAAGAAAATAAAAATAAACCTTCAGTTAAAATAATCTATTACACACTGATGTAAACTGAAATGCTCTAGTCCATGGGTTAAGCTTATGAAACCCTTAAACACGAGCTTGTAACACTAACAAACTATTTGACATTATTATTTGGGTTCAAAGACTCCCTTTCTCTAAATGTTTATAGCACCATACCAGTTATTTCAACTGAGCTGACACAATGAATTTCAAATGATCTAATACTTTTGACTTACCAGCGGATTAGCACATGATTACCCTGAGTAAAAGGATTATTATTACTGCTGCTCTAAGATATTAACACTTTCTGTAACACACTCTAAGGACACTGATTAGATCACTGAAAAATATTGTGACAAAGCACACAGGGGGAATGGGGATTTTCCAAAAGGAGGACGGTAAGTGTTCTCCTTTGCGTTTCCTTGTTTAGAACAAGGTGGGCCTCCCAACGGTAGAATCAACATTTGCCTGATACTTGCAGTAGCATACAAGGCACAAACAAGTGAAGTGTTCACTGCACTGGGGCAATTAAGCCACGTGTGGTCTCCTTCCCATGAAGATCGGGCTCCAAACAAAACCACCACTTTGTAATAGACAACTAATTCTCATGTAATGAATGACAGAACACAGCATTAATGTACTTAACAAGACAGAGCTAAATTCAATGAAGCTTGACGCCATTTATATGAAAAAGTGATACATTTCCAGAGAGAGCCAAAAGGAGAGGGGATAATTCTGAATTAAAGAGTGCAGCCTCAGCTTTGCTTTAGCCCTCTAACTGGAAATAAAAATCATTGCTAAATGATGACCCTTAAATCTGGTAGTGGCCAATACAGTTAACCTTCTCACACCAACACCTCTTAAACATTCATGCTTACTGATAAAGAAGTAACAGCAAAAGGACTTTGCTCAGAGCTGCTGGTAGAAAACCTGCCATTTTTTTTTTTAGTTGCTGAATTCATGATCCAGTAATAATGTACCTCTTTCCTTTCCAGAACCCAGAATATGCAATCCTGCCATCATATAGCAGCATCATAGAAATTTCAGATAGCTCCACTGATGTCTTATATCCATTAAGTCAAGGGAATTCAGCATCAACACAAAAAAATATACAGACATTAGGCTTGTGACACAACAGGAGTACACTGAACAAATAAACTCAGGTGAATTTTTTTGAGGATGTCAACCTTAACATTTATCTGATTCTAACAAATATGTACAGCTAAGTCCTAGAGACACAAGAGGTGTTATATGTCTAGATGAGTAAGGCTACCAGCACAAAAGATTTTTAGCAGCTTGTGAATATTCTTTTTCCAATGAAAATTCCAAAAAAAATTTTTTGAAAGCACATTTAAAAACAAAGTATATGGAGTATGCAGATCAAGCACCCATATTCTGAAAACAATTTATGAATTACAAGTAGATGAGAGCATATTTTATCTCCTCTAGTAGGTTTACAATATGAACGTTGATCTAAATTGCACCTTTTATGCATCTGGTGATGTGACTTATTTCTGCAGGATCTTTTTAGACACAGAGGTAACGCCACCTGGAACGGCTGGCTATACCTTGAGGCAAAGAAGCCTCTGCTTTCCTCTTCTCTCTCCTATCCACAATGTTATCTGGTTCCGCTGTTGTCACAGAGCCAACGAGTAAAGCTCTTCCAGAAAATTCACCCAAGATCAAACTGTGCCTGGTGACAGCAATGTCCAGGCCATAAGTAATGTTCAAAGGATTCAACATCGCCTGTGACTGATCATTCTCTCTCCCTTGCCATCACCTGCTGATTTTGTCCAGGTGTTTTATGGCTATCTTGAGGATCTGGAGAGCAGACAGAGGGAAGACTTTGCCAATTTCTTTTGTCTGGGGTTGCGAATTCCTTACACAGATGGTGGACAGCCTCAGCTCAGAGGAGCACCAGGGTATACTGCCTTTAAGCTCCAAAAGGAGAGAAGAGGGGAGGCATTCTCTTCTCCCACAGCACTGCCTGTGATGTATCTGTGGTTAGCAAAACTGAGACAGCAACAGCTTCCCACAGGGCCAAGCGAGGAAGGAAGAAAGTCAACAATAACTTGAAAATATTTACTTGCTTGAGTATACCTATAGCATTTAACAATGAATTAAAAATCTTTGTGCAGAGATGACTGCACAAAGAAGCTTCAAAGACTTGTTACTCCAAAGTTTTCAGTTACTTCTTCACTGGTAATTATTCAAGTCACCAGGCCTTCTAAATTAAGCAAAATAGGACTTTAAAAATCCAATTCATCCCTTTTAAAGCTCCTGCACTGCTGGGGTGCAGAGAAAACCGGACTGGTGTCTAGACAGACGCTGTCCAGCCACATGTGGATACTGATTACTTGAAATGTGGCCAGTCCAAATTGAGATATGCTACGAGCATAAAACAACCATTGGATTTTGAAGAGGAGACTGTAAAATGTCTCCATAAACATTCTTGTCGATTACATCATTTTTATATGTATTATACATGTAGATGACACTTTTTGATATACTGGATTAAATAAAATATTGTTAAGATCGATTTCACCTGTTTCTTTTTTCTTCTGTAATGTGGCTACTAGAAAATATTAAACTGTCTATGTGGTCTGTGTTATTATTTCAATTGAGCAGTACTGGCCTAAATATTAAGAATCTTGTCCACATCCATTTGTTGCTGGTAGCATGGGCACAGTCATCATTCATAGAGCTTTATCGCTTTCAAACATCAGTGAAAGAAATGAAGAACACAGATCTCTAATTCTGCAGCCCTACTAATTGTAACATTTTATCTAATTAGTTCTCAGGTTTTCCTTCCTAAAACCCATGTCATTTTTAATTTGAGCCTACTCTAACTAAGCAGTGAATAATAAAGAATAGGAAAATAGGACTTATCACAAATTAATATAAGAATTAAGCTCCCTTAAATTACTTTTTAAAATTAAAGCATTTTAGAAGATGTGCCATCTTCTTCATGTAACTAAGTGAATAATCATGTGGGACCCATCAGTGAGGGATAATTCATGATGAAGAACTAGTAGGCCCTGGATGAGTGTGGGTTAACAGAGCACTGGACTGAATTGCTGGGTGCATGAATTCCAGCTTGCCATTTCAGGTACCCTGGATAGCAATTTTCTTGGTAAGAAAGCTACCAACACAAACAAGCCCTACCAAAACCTCAGAAAAGGTTTAGTGGTTTCTTCACTAAATCCATGGGCGCATTTCTTAAATGACAAGATAGATAATGTGGTTTGATCCCTTTCAGAGGGACAAGTTTTGACAGCAAGAGCTGCACAAACTGCAGACTGCAACAGATACTCCTAACCTTGTGATAACTTCCAAAGCACCTCTTTCCATAATTCCTCAGGACCAGGTCCAGAGAAGGTATTTTCGGGAGCCTGGTGCTGCCTCAACCTCTACCAACCAGGAGAGAAGTGTCTTATGATTTTAAAAGGGCTAAGAGCGAAGCCTGTAAAGACTAACAAGTTCAAGTCACAATTGAAACACTTAATTACACGTTATTATCGCTCTCCTATTCGGTAACCAAGAACAATTTTATTCTTTACATTCCCTGCTAAGAATGAACATTTCACAGGTTATGATGCACATGTGAAGCAGTCTGTTGTCAGAATCCTAGAACGGAAATAGAAAACAGGAGATTAAATGCAGCACAGATATTTAGTATTTGCTTAATATATGTATTCTTACCAGAGTGACAGTGAAAGTAAACCATGTACCCTGACTCACAAGAGAGCTTTATTAGAGTTGTCACTGTGTGTAACAATGCACCTTGTTTATTGATATATTTCAATAAATGAGACAGGAAAAAAAATTCAGTCAGCCAAAGGGAAAGAAAGTGAGGCACTTTAGACTCAGGAGGCCAATGCTTGGGATACAGAGCACAGTGTGCCAGTCTGAACTATTTCTTAGCATGGTAAGTTTAAAATGCAAACACACAGTGAGCAAGAAGGAGCAGTCAATGAATTCTGAGTTAGAGTGTATTTATTCACATGGAGGAACTTTTTTAAAAAAAATCAGAAGCCCCCCCCCCCAAAAAAAAGCCATAACCAACAGGTGTCAGGGAAGGGGTACAGCAGGAATGTCGAAGCTAAAGACTACAGAATAAAACACCACAAAGGTTTTCACAGTCACACTCTGTAAGGCACTAATAGACTAGTTGAAATTTCCAACTTTTCAACCTGAATCTGTACCTGACTTTAGGGATTAACTTATATGCAAGGAGGACATTAGCTTAAATGATTTGCCTTTATAAATAATCATAATGTACAGAGAAATACTAAAGTGAGACAGAATGAATTCATAGTAGCTCTTAGATTATACCAGATGCATGTGGGTCATAATGTGAATGGGCATCATCAACAGCCAGACAACCAAGCGAGGCCTGTTTTCTAACAGCAAAGGGGAAAGTTAAAAAGAAACTTAGTAAAAGGGAAGGCAGGAAAAGAAGCATTACATTAACAAATAGCTTATTAGGTATTTTTGTCCCCTTTTTCAATACTTCTTAAAATAAGAAATGTGATCCGCTTAAATGTTGAACTTTGGAAATCACACAGATTTCAAAACATCATTTATTCAATATTAAGCTTCGACTAGTCAAGACATGTATTAAAAACATATCAAATTTTCTCCCTAAAACACTTTGGAGTGTGACTTCAAGACTCCTTACTACCATTTCTGTTTGTTTGCTTCAGTCTTATTTCTCAGTAGGGATCTTCCCTAACCAATAACATCATGTCCCCAGTTGTTTCAGTTGCATCACAAAGCCACAAAGAGCAAAACCTACCTTCACTTATTCTTGTCTAACTTTTGGATTACATCAAATTTTTGTGGCCTGCAAAAATTATTTAAATATCCACTATGTCTGTGTTGCTAGAAAAATATACACAAAAAAAATCAGAATTTTCAAAGAAGGGAAGTAGCACCAAAAGTGCTCACACAACACAAAAGTTAACTTTACTTTAATATTATTAATGTTACACTCACAACCAGACACACCTTGTGCTTTGAAAACAGAGCAAGCCATTCAAGCAGTCTACAGCAACTGCTAAGAAAGCAAAACCTATCATGCATGGCAAGTGTTGATTTTTTTTCTCTCCATGATTTTATTGTCTTTGGGTAACTTTTTAATTTTAACTTACAGAAACAGGAATGATTCTTTTAAACTTTTTCTCATTTATCCAAAACTTTTGAAATAACACATATTCATTTTACATTATTCTGATCAGTGTTTTCAATCTTCTTTTTTCCATGAGTCATAATATCTCACTTGCAGGAGGTTATATCAGTGGCATTAAAAAAAACATAGAAACTTTATGGATAGTTCCAAATAGAATTCAAAATTTAGGTTCAGGTTATTTCCCTACTTCATCTGGACACTAAAGTCTTTAAAAAAATTCTATCAAACGCTTCTTTTAGAAAAAATCATCTTTATGTGGCTGAAATGAGAACGCATACAAGATAGTTTTTGCAAGGCCAGCAAGCACTTCCTTAGCAAATCCTCCACTTCCTTTACTAACTAAACATAACTACTCAAATGTGTACATCCTTTAAGGAGTTAGAAGGGAGCACCTCACACGTAATAGCAGGCAGCTGGGAAGCCAACTGGTGCAGCCGGCGTGCACGTTTTAGAAAGCAGCTCTTTAACATTCAATAACTAAGTGGGAATTGGGCACAGAAACATAAACTGTCAAACTGAATCAAAACCCCTTTGCTTTTCAGAGATTATTTGTAAGATTATACAAGAATTAAATTTGAACATGCATCTACTCATTGCATTCAGTCAAATTATAAAATTAAAAAAAGAATTGCGCTGTGCTTTCTTTGGATAAAATTAATGTCAGCTTTGTGTCCTTAAACCAGACCCGATCGGGAAATGAAATATGTTTAGTCCTGAAATAGTTGTGGTAATTCAATCCCTGCACTCGCCTTATTTTCTTGATGACAAAGAAAAACTCCCAACTGGCAGGGCCACCTGCACTGATTACTCCTCCATCCACACCCACAGAATATGAAAATGAGCCAATGATCATTAACCTTAATTTCTTCTAACATAAACCTCAGCTCTTTTTCAGTCGTGCTACTCAAGGAACTCCCCTGAGATAAAGGAAACAGACAAAGTGGGGGTTGGGGGTGAATAAGAAGCAGGGAGTGAACTCTGAGAGGGAAAGGAAAAAGGGAAGGATGAAAAATATGGTCCGCTGGCCTTTTAAAACCCCGCACAGCTGGTGTATTCAACCTTCTGCAGTAAAGATGTTACTAAGACAAAGAGACTCAGAGGCATCACTAGCTCTCCAGATGGGAGAGACCTTTCCATCTCTGAGCTTTCCCAGAGCACACTTGGAGAAGGAATGCTTGCTTTCTACACTCACAGCCCTGCCTTGCAGCCCACTCCTTCATCCAGGCATCAGCATGGCAATAAAAGATGGATCTGGACACAGGAATGCTGGTGTGGCTGTTAAGTGCTCTGGCATGGGGACCAAAGGACTCAACAAACAGAAGAAAGATTTCCAAGGTGAGCCCTCCAAATACAGCGCACACTGGATAGCACCACCTGGCCTTGCAGAGTCTAGTCAACGCAAGAGGAATCGTTTCTGGCCCAAGCAGTGTGGGGCTAGATACCATTAATACTACATCTTCTTCTAACAGATAAGGAGCTAGTTGAAGCCCTGAAAAGAAAGGCTACCTGGAAGGAAGCAGGAAACTTTCAGATAGATGTCTATAGCATACATGTGTGTACTGTACTGAAGTTTATCTTATTACATTTGACTACAGGCCTTGGCATATCTTAAGATATTGCCCAGTGGAAGAACTCGACATGCCAATCTATGTGACCACAGCTGAGTCTCTGTATAGTATTCTCACAACTGGAGGGAAAACACACTTTCAAAAACCATTACATTGTCACAGGAACACAAAAAAGTCTGTAAAACGTTAATTTTTTCCCTTGGAATTACTGAATGCAAAGATAAATGTATACATAAAGATTATAACCAAAGTTTAGCTCTATTATGCTTCCATGCATATTGCAAGACTCTTGTTTGCCAGTCCAAAGCAGATAGGAAGTGAGAAACTTTAAATGCCCTTGTTATGTCAGACCTCCAATGCAATAGTGGGACAGAAAAGCAGAAAAATAAAACATAAAATCAAAAATCTAGCTGCAGGGGGTTCCATTACAGGAGTAGAGTTCACAATAAAGCTTGACTCTGTGGTGGTCACTCCTCCACCTTCTTGCTTAGCCTACCAACTGGAGAGGCAAACACACACATCCTTTTTCTATTCCTTTCTCCCCACTTTCCCTTCCTCATCAGGTTCTCAAAGGTCAAGGGACCCCTCTTGAAGTGAGGACAGAGTGTTGAAGTATTCAGTGCCATGAGTCATCTTAATAGATACCCCAGCGACTGCTTGTGACCCAGCGGTGAGCTGAGATAGCAGGGCTTTTAATAAAGCAGCACTTTCGCATGCTCAAGCCCCGTTAATTTAATACCTGCCGCTTGTTTACCAAACAGCACAGGCATGTCTCCGTGTCGATAACTTCCCAGTGACAGCGAGGCGACTGAATCTGGGCAGAGAACAGATGCACCTTTTTACGCTCTGTTAAACCGTGTCACAGACTACAGCCCCTGAGCGCATTCCTTTATTTATGCTGCAGCCAGTTGAGCTAATTGTCAGAGACAGACCTGGTTCCAATTCTGCAGTCCAGCAACTGCAGTGGGATACATGGGTAAGGCATGCACACTGCAGAACCCTGAAAGGGAAAAGTTGAAAAACAGAGAGCAAAGGTGTCATCTGCCAATATTTTACCTAGGAAGACTTGGAAAACGTCACCTGTCTCAAGAGCCGCTGTGGTAGTGGGGACAGAGGGGACAGACTAGGAGCATCTGAATGAGGCAGAGGAAAGCAAATGTTAAGGCAAATACCTGTGGTAAAGAGAAATGCAACAGAGCAGCGGTGGCATTCCTTATCCAGAGTAGAGCTAGGCCTGTACACCTGTAAAACCTAAACAGACTTCAAAACCTCCTGGCAGCACAGTGGTGCTTCCGGATGCACACACTGGCAGTACTGCACAGGCCCAGGGCCAACCGTTTCCAACGCCCGAAAGACATTGACATAGCTCCAAAGACTCGGCCGGACCTCGTGCAGACAGAGGAACCCCATTTCTTGTGATTCTCACACCCTGCAGTGGCAGAAGCACTTTTCACAAGCTGTAATAACATGGTCATATTTTATCAGTAACAGGAGTCCCCCCCTTGTCCGAGTTCCTCACCCGTCATGGGCATCTTTCAGCAAATTAATGTCCTTTACTTGCATGACTTCTCTTCATATTATAATTTGGGGTTTAAGCGGATTGTAATACTTTACAGAAAAGAGAGAGACAAAAAGAGCTCAGTGTTGATAATTTTTACTACTTATGACTAAATGACCTCAACCGAGGAATAAAGAATTAAGTCATTTGTCTTATGAGGTACAGAGCACATTTTATGGTGTACAATTGAGCTAATAGTGGGCTGGGGCCAATCCTTAACAAGTCACATGCCTGCATTGTCCCTGCACCCCCTGCTTATGTTTTTACCACATCCTAACAAAAACATGACCAGAACTGGTGAAAAACATACGGTTCCAACTAATGAACCACATACTTTCCCGCAAGTACAGTAAGTACTACCAGCTGTGTGACAGTCTTGCTTTGGCAGTGGAGCCGGCGGAGAACAAGCCAGCCCATCTGAGAGCAGCTGTATTGAAAAACCACAAGCAACATTAAGTGTGTCTGCGTTCTCAGGGCGGCTTTGTCTCTGTTCTGTGTCTTCACTCTGTCCCCACAGCATGCCAGCCATCTTGAGAGCAGGTCTCAGAAACTACACAGGTAGGGAGGAATGTCCACATATGTGAACGCCTTAAGTTGTCAGGCTGGTTGTCAGTCCACCCGACGGAGCTTCACAAGAGGATAATCAAAGACACACCTCTTTCCAATAACCATCCTTCCATGTGTATCTTTTGGAGGCTGTCCTGAGAATAAAGACTGTGCATATTCATGTATCTCAATTAGCAAATTTGGATGCCCCCACTGGGTCGAGTTACTCACACACAGGCACACAGTAACAGAACAATTCACAGATTATCAACTCACACCATGAGACCATGAACTTCTGCAAAACTTTGTATGAGTTAAGCCTGTCATTGCTACAACAATAAGCATCATTTGTAACCACAGAGCATTCTAAAAAAAAAAAATTTCTCTGGCACATCCCAGATATTTTTACACAAATACACTTTTCTTTTCTGTGAAACAACATTCAAATGGATAAACATTACTCTTAAAGGGAGAGTTCAGCAGTGTAACGTCTGGAAATGCAAGTGGAAATGGTAGGATTTTTCTAACCTTTGTAGTGTGGGAAGGCAATAACTAATAAAATGTTACCAATGTCATTAAGTGATCAAGTTTTATGTAGCGCCTAAGTACCGTCTCAGACTTGCTCTGAGAAAAACACATACTTAAGCGGTCGGCCTTGAATCTTCCCAAGTCTTAACCAGAGAAAGAAAAAAATAACAGTGAAATTATTATTAGCTTTGTGCAGGGAAATCAAATTGAGGACTTAGAGATTTGTCTTTGGTGTTTACCTTTCTGGCCTAACTTAGCAAAACACATTATTCAAAACTCGCGTCATAGAGATGCTTATTCAGTTATAATCTAATCAGCATATCATGTTAACACATCTTTTCTTATTTGTACCACACAGTTGTCAAATATTTTTCTGTTCTGTTTTAAACAATACTATCATCAATGTGACACCCAGGACATGTTCAAAGGATTCAATATACGCCTTAGAGAAAACCTTGGTCCCTTAGGTTTAATTTTTTTTTCCTAAATAAATTTGAGTGCTTGTGTGTCTGGGGGGTTCAGGATAAGAGGATAAGTGCATAAATCACATCCATCTTTATTGCTGCCTCAAGCAGGGAGACCAGCAGGACTGGGCATCAATGGCACTAGGCGAAGGGAAGACGATGGGCTTTGAATCAAGCCTCAGCCTGAATTTGAAAAACAGAACCTTCATAAAGAAATAGATGTAAAATATCCCAAGAGAATACTGACCAGCTTATAGCACTCTTAGTTCACATTCATTCTAACTAAAAAATACTCATCTAAGGAGGTGAAGGCCAGAGGAACATTATGAAATTACACAGCAAAATCTATCAAGAAGAGCTAATACAGTTGAGCCAAAATTATGATCAGATTACCGTGGAATCATTACAGTAATGAGTGACAGGGAGTGATGGTTACAATATATTGGTAATCATAATGTAGCTTACAGAATAACATAGTTTCACATGTTTCTCAGATAAATATAAGAGAAAACAAAAGAAAAAATTATCAACTACTATTGTAAATGATTTTATTGGCATTAAACCCCAGTTTCTTGGTTTTAAAGGGCAAAGAATTTACTTATTTCAAAGGCAGAGCGATTCACAGGGAGGAAGAAACAAAGAGAAAGAATCTCCCATTTGCTAGACTATTCCCCCAAAAGATTGCAAAAACTAGGCCAGGCCAGGTTAAAGCCTGGAGCCAGGAACTTCATCTAGGTCTCCCAAGTGGGAGCAGGGACCATGCACTGGGGCTATTTCCCAGGAATATTAGCATGGAACTGAATTAGAGGGAGAGCATCTTGGATTCAAACAGGCTTAATCCATTGCTCCGCAATGTCAGTCCCAAACCCCTTTTATTAAACCTTATTTATTAAGGCTGTATAAGTTACATCTAAAAATGTCTTTTATGTTTTTTAAAATGTTGCAAATTTCATTACTAAAATATCTACTACTCTTATGGTCTTCACCAAAACTTACACATGAAAACCTACCTATGTATCAAAAAAACAATGTGGAACTTTTTCAAAATGAAAAATGGGATCACTGTGAACAATTTTTCAGAACTATATTTATGGTTTTCCTGTGTGTATTTTCTTTTTAAAATCTGAGTAAAATACTGAATTTACTCATCTTTTCTCTTCGGTTCCCCAAGGGTATAGTTTCATAATTTGAGATACAAACTAGCCCTTGTTAATGCAGTTTACATAATTAATGAGCCACAGACCTAAATCTCCATCTTTCTAACAAAAATACATTTAAATTATATTTGCATTGCCAAAGCACAATCATACAGTAAAAACCCATACCTACCACTATGTCACCACCTATTCACCTGAAACGCAGATGCTGCCAGCAGATCACAACTCGGGGGCCTTGAAGTCGACTAGGACGCTATAATAGGATGAATACAACAGGGCACATCTGTATTCCTGTAAGAAGGGACTTAGAGAATCACATCCAGCAATAGAGACTTATTGTTGAAGAAGCATTCAAAGCCTTGCGTTATGACTTCCAAGAGGCTAGTATGAACTACTTGGTATTGACCAAATATCACGTCCTAGCATTGCGTCCAATGTCTTGAGTGTGAACAAAAAGGCCGTTGTGCATTTTGACATAAAAAACTATCATAAGCTGGGTAGGTAACTGACTTAGCAATTAAGCCATCAGGTAGGACGCGTGTATTCTATATCCTACTGGGGCAGCCTTTTGGTCTAGCAATTAATTCAGACACCAGGTAGGATGCTAGTATCCCACCCCAGACTATGTAAGTCCAATACACAACTTCAACTCTGTGCTCCAAGCTTCTTATTAATGCTGACCACTTAAGGCAGTGGTGGTATCTTAAGCAATTGGGTTTGTTCTACCCAAATGGAAAACTTCGATTAACCTCCTGTTTTTTTTCCCACTGTGGGTACCCAGGGAGTGAACAAGCAGATGGAAGCCTCCCCCAGATCCTCACCCCAACCCCCTACCCCACACCCCTCTGGCCACTTTTCTGCCTTTGAATTAAATAAACAAAGCATTTACTACAGGAGAAAAATACAAACAACTATAACATACTGCATGTTTGCATAGAAATGCAGAGAGCATTCCAGGGAAACAGAGGAGGGGCATTAAGTCATTTGGGGTTTTGGAACCACTTCAGGAAAAAGGTGGAATTAAATGACGCTTGCATAAATGTTTAGCAGCCAACCAGGCAAGACTGGGATTAGAGGGAAAGGGGTGCACTTCAGGAGAGCGCTCTACCAGGAGTAAGAGGACAGAATTGGCAGAGAACTACAAAGCTGGTGAGGGCTACCAGTGTAAGGCAGGAGGGCAGCATCTAGTCATCAGAAGGGCTTATCAGTCCTCTGGATGAGCTCTTCAGGTCCCCTCTGTCTACTGAAAAAAAATACAGAGCTGCTGGAGCTCCTGGCTCCACTCTCCATGGAGAGTGCAAACTCCCCATCCCACCTTCCATGAGACAAGCAAAGGCTATGTCCACCTCTCCCTTGTCCTGATTTCAGATACTGTTTACATTAAAACAAAATGTTTCTAAAGGACTAAGCACTATTTTAGGCACTGAGAGCTCAGGAGCGGAACAGTCCTTCTCCATTGCCTATGGAGAGGCTGCTTTGAGTAGATCCTGCACATTAGGTAGCAATTTCTTTAAAAGCACAAACATTTGGCATGGCCTTGTGTGTCTTTTGGAGACCTCTAACAAAGAAAGACTCAGTTGAAAAAAGAATGTGTTTGCACAAGCATAACATTTCTAAATCATTTTATTGGGCCCCTGTCTGCCTAACAGATGAAATCATACTTTAACAGGACAATTTGTCAAAGCGCTAATTAGCATATCAGACCAACAAAACTTGGAAAAAATTACTTTGCTGATAAGGTCACAATATGGACAGTGTACACTTATGTCTAGACTAACACTTTGGCACACCCCTTCACAGGGCATGTACAGTCATCATTGGCTAAAGCATCAACCCAAATCCTAATGTTTTGCATCAGATAAGATTCCAGACAACAGTGTCAGGCAAATTTTAAAGAGTCAAATTTTAATACCAAACTTTTATGTAAAAGTCTATACACCACAGAAGTCATTGTCTCAATAATTCCTAAAGCAATACCCTTGGGGAAAACAAGATAATCGAGTTTTATAGGAAGATAGTTTTCTTAATACCAGCTGGTAATATTCAGGCCCCAAAGCATGAGAACTGATCATATTAAAATCCAGATACCAGCTATTATACCAAAAATTGTTGCTTCATTCATATTTAGCATGAAGAGGAGCCTATCTAAAAGCAAGCTCTATTTAATGCAATGTGGTTTTAATTGGAGTCTGTTTTCGATGAGCCACCTGTATTTCATCTTTTTAAAATTATCCATAATTTTCTGCACAATTTGTCTCTGCAACATAACGAATAGCAGCTATAGATCATTCCTATTGTTTAGAGGTCTAAGAAAAGAAAGCAAAACTCTGTTTACTGAAATACAACAATATTGTACCAAGAAACAAACTGGGAGCCTAGTGCTCTGGTTCTGTCATTGTGCACAAGTGAATAACGCTTTATACATGCAAGTATTACTGCGCCATAACTGGGAATGCAATAAAGTTGTATTAATGCCATTCCAGTAAAAGTTCAATATGATTACTTTATATATCACTAGGGTAATTAAAATTGGATAGTTTCTTACACTCAAGACAAAGCTTTTTCAAAATGATACCTATTCCTAACTATGGAAATTTACCTGGCAACAACGATCTCAAACATTTCCAGCAGTGCTATTCCTTGGAACTACATTGCAATACTTCCACAACAAATATATTCACAATTCATTCACAAGAAAAATTACTCAAAAGATTGCCATGATGTCATCATTTCATGATGTTTTCCATTTTCACTGCTTTTATCTGCCTTGTAATTTTGAGAATATTCTGGAATTAATAATAACAATGTTTCAGAGGTCAAAGAGAAAGTTACAAAGTAAGGTAGAGTTATCCGTGTGATGCTGATCAGAACCATGGTCCAACAAGCAAAACATTTAAAATCTGACTTTTCATGAAGATTTTGTGTTTGTTCTAGAATGGTAAAAAAAAAAATCCTATGGCAATAATTGAAGTTTGAAATTTAGGGAGTTTCAAAATCATTAAAATGATTTTGATTACATGTTAAAACAATGTCTGCTGTAGGTTATTCAACAAAGACAATTTGTCACAATCTAGTTTAAAATACATGACCAATGTTTTACGTTTACGCTTACAGGAGTTATTTTTAACTAGTATTTCCTTTCTAAACAAACTTTGTTGAATAGGTCTCACTTTGCAGTTTGATATGATCATTTATAAGTATGATATTCTCCAATTCCAATTTATGCAACACTCGAGCTCAATCAACTTAAGCACGCAAATAGCAACTATTTTTTGGAATTTTTACTGATTTGAAAGGCAGAATTACAAGAAGAGAAAGGAAAAGACAGAATGGCAATCCTTCACCTGCTGGTTCATACCCCACAACGGCTGCAGGAACCAAGGCTGGGTAGGCCAGAACCAAGAGCGAGGAACTCTATCTTAGTCTCCCCTGTCTGTGGTAGGGCCTAAGGTAATTCCACTCTGCTCAATTTCAAGTGGAGCAGCCAGAACTTGAACAAGTACTCAAATGGGATACTGGTGTACCAGGAAGCAACTTAAGTCACTGTGCATATATGCTGGATCCACAAATAGTATCTTCAATAAGTAATTCTCTTTAAAAAGTGCAACAGGCCAATGCCCTGGTATAGTACATTAAGCCTCCATCTGTGGTACCATCATCCCAAAAAAATGCTAGTTTGTGTTACAACTGCTTCATTTCCTGTCCATCTTCTTCCTACTATGCCTGGAAAAGTGGTGAATCACAGCCCATGTGAGCGACCCAGAAGAAGCTCCAGGCTTCTGGCTTCAGACCTGCCCAGTTTCAGCTGTGAATCCTTTGCAGAGTGAACCAGCAAGTGGATAGACAATCTTGCTCTTTTCCCTCTCTCTCTGCAGCTCTCCCTTTCCAACAAAAATAAATAAATCCTTGAACAAAAATGAGGGCAGGTGCTGTCCACAGAGGCTAAGACTTTCTTGGGACTACCAAACTCCATAAAGGAGTGCCTGGGTCCAAGTTTTGGGTCTATTTCTTATTCCAGCTTCCTGTTGATGCATACCCTGAGTGTTAGTTGATGGCTCAGGACCTGGTCCCCATTTATGTGGGAGGCTTGGACTGAGCTCTAAGCTACAGATTCTGTCCTAGCCCAGCTTCAGCAATGGTGGGGATTAGCAGAGTAGACAAGAAAATGGAAGATCCCTCTGTGTCTCAATGTGTCTGTCTCTGCCTTTCGATAAACACACATTAATTCAAAAAATAAAGAGCATCTTTCTGTTTTGTAAGTATCAATGCATTCTTTTCCAGCATACTTTATCCTCAAATGTCTGAATAAGCTTTATCCATCCTTTGCTTAAAACATTTAGATTTCACACTATTATCAGCAGCTTATGTCACTTTCCTAATTTCTCCAAATAAAACTGTCACATTTAGTAACAAAAAACCTAGACACCTGTCCAGTGATGAACAGCTAAACCTAATTACTCCATAAAAAATATATAAATTCAAAATTCTAATGTCTGAGAATTATTGTCACTTAGTTACCAAAATTATTCTTTGATTTGACATTCAAACACTTAATATTTAAATGTTCAACCCTGAGCCCAAAGAGTGGTATACACTGTGAGTAAGGCAGAGAAGAGAGTACACAGTCATCAAAGACTTCTTTTAATTCAAGGCAATAATATCAGCAAGATCTGTACATACTCCATTATGTAAGCTAGAGCTGGAATTTAGTGGCACTTAGTAGAATCTATCACTAATGTGGTTACATAAATTACATGTAACATACCCCATATGGAAGCCATATTTTCACAGTAACCAATGTTTAATAACAAACATTAGAAATTGGGGTATATCCAGCTGTTTCACTGATGCTATTTGCTGTGCTTTCAATAATATGTCTGTTCTGATATTTAGTCTATGAGGCTTAAGTTTTTGTGTTTTGTTGCCATAGTTAAGAAGGGATTGATTTTACCTCAGACTGCATCAGTTACAAGGTAACTGTGCTCTTTGAAAGGCACCAGCAGGAGTTATCTTGATCCAGAGTTACTCTGAACCATAGTAGGTGACAATGCTCCTGAATAAACACACTTCTGTGTGAGAGTTACTAATTTTATCCACATTATAATTGCGTCCTTTTTTCTCTTGGATGCTAGCATATAAAACCTATTGGTCAACGTGCCCCAAGCACTAACAACTTGAACATTATATAATAACTTTCAGTAATTTAATAAGCCTTTTTTCTGTTTTAATAAGCATGTGATCATTATGTCAAAAAATTAAGAACATGTAATTTTAGTGTAATGTAAGTAAAAACAGTTATTAGGATACTGTCTGAATTAATATTGTATATTTTTGAATGTAAGCACAAGATATAACTTGAAGTCATATTTTGAAAGGAGGAGAACTATTTCAGTAGCCAGATTTCTTGTGCAACTCCTGCTGGAGACTGAGTTAGATCTCTGTACACAAACTTGTAAAAACTTAACAGATAAATCACAAGACTTTTCAGATTCAGTGCCTAAATCCTGTAAAGTTTTGAAAATGAATTCCTTCATGAGAGAGAACAAAGTTTGCCTTTTTAAGAGACACAGTACTTCATGCACTCCATGTGAAAAGGGGTGTGGAATAAAAGGGTAAGAGGAATAATGTGACTCCCCACAAGTGAGAAAGGAAAAAAAAAAAACCCCTAACAGAGAGGAGATATCATTAGGATTGGGTTTTTGCTTATGTCACTTGTTTTCAGGTTTTGGGAATGACCTAAAACTTTAGATAGAAGGATACTCACACTGTGCAAAAAGCACATGGTAAAGTATCATTAACAATGACCAGTGGATTACACTAAAATGTTAAGAAACAGAAAACGTGTTAAGATGAGTGAACCAACACATTCAAATACTAAATTGAATTTGAAATTATATTGGCAGGAAGGTCATAAAATCGTAGTGCTGTGGAAATATCTATAGGAAAGTAAACATCTACTAACACAAAAATAAGAACATCAACCATCTTTCGTTAGTGTTCAGGAAGGTCTTGCACACAAAGGAAGCCCTCAGTTTCACACCTATGGGTCTATATGCCACGAAGCCTGACTGAGTGAACAACGCAGTAAGACTTCAAATCCAAAGAATACCAAGAAGGTGCCCAAGCAAAAATGATGAATTTCTGGGTCCCTTTACTTTTGTTCTTTTTCTTTCTGTTGCCCAGCTACTGAATTCAGTAGCTCTCTCTCTACAACTGTAAGTCAAGCAGACGGGATATAATTTCCACTATCATTTTTTTAAAATTAATAAACTAGAAGAATGTCGATGCAAAATCTAGATACAAGTTTAAATCATTTGCTGTGTAATTACCCCCTAATTTACAACAACAGCCACAGCAGCAGCAACACACCAAGCACTGCTTCTCTACTTACTTACTGGGGAAAACAATCCTTACACGGATTCTTCAGAAAATTCTGCTGCAGTTCATAGATAACTGCTGGGACAATTTTGTCCCTTCTTACTGCCTGTATCATTTTTTTTTCTTACCAAATCCTTCTGGCTTTCATTAGCCACATCAAAGGACATAGAATTAATTTTGTGATTAACATTACTTAGTATCAAGCTCAGTGTATGTACGCTTTCAGAAAATCATGCAAAGGAAGAAGCATCTTAGGGTGCTTAACTGACAAGCAATGTTTTAAAGCAAAAAAGTCCCTTTAGTCCCCATGAATTCTGACTTAAAGAGAAGTAGGAATTATCTGGGAGATGCAGTGAGATTCAGCAAATATTTTCACAGTGTTAAACACAGCAGTTCAAGTTGTGATGTTCACCCAACATCAAAGCCAAGGATCCAGAACCAGAACGAGCAGGAACAGGCCTCTGCCAGCATCAAACGCATTTTCCTAACTGTCCAAAACAACCCAGTATGTGATTTCAATCAAATAGCACAAAATATGCTATAGCTTCACCATGCTAATTTCAAGTGAGTGGCCCTCAAAAATATTTTTAACAAACGTATTTTTTTTTTTTTTGAGAAGGAAAACGGCAGAGAACTCTCATTCTCTGGGTTACTCCAAAAGAGCCCAAAACCAGCAGAAGCCAAGCAAGCAGGGAACAAGTGAGGTCTAGAACTCACTTCAGATCTTGCATGTGTGGGCAGCTTGGCCCAGCACTACAGATGGCTGCCAGGGTCCAGGCTAGCAGGAAGCTGGACTCCGCAGTGAGGGCTCAAACCCAGACACTCTGATTAGGGGTGTAAGCATTCTCCTACCTGGACTCTTGACTGCTAAGCCCCCAGATGTCCATCGCAAAAAAAA
Organism: Ochotona curzoniae; assembly: GCF_017591425.1. NCBI lineage: Eukaryota > Metazoa > Chordata > Mammalia > Lagomorpha > Ochotonidae > Ochotona > Ochotona curzoniae. Next base: position 44,975,058 of record NW_024467106.1, on the reverse strand, counting down.
AATAATAATGCCATTTTATTTTTACAGCAGCAGCTCTATGTATCAAAAGCATATATACACACAATTAAACATCTAACACATCTTGCAGACTGGAAGAGGCCTTATCTATGTGGTAAGAAAATTCCCAACTACCAGAAATTTTAAGGCAAAACGAAATCAGATTAAAAGAAAAAAAAAATCCATCTGTTGCATCAAAGAGTATAGCAGGCAAGTAAAACAGAAATGCGTGGATTCAGACTGTTGAGGATATGTGGTATAGTTTACATACAATGAAATGCAATGATGTGAAGGTGTTCAGCAAGTATATATTTTGGAGAAAACTGGGAAAAATAAAAAGAGCCACTTGGGCTTGACTGATAACGAGATGACAGGGACATTACAGGCAGCTGTAATTAGCAATGGGTGACTCTGGAAGGATCAGATCCACTCCTAACTTTTAAGTAAGCGCTTCAAGCTAAATTTCTGGGAACATCTTTGGTCGGGTAATCAGTCTGGGAGTCTTGTAGGAACAAGCTTGCTCGTGATATTTCCACTGCCTCGTGGTTTCTGGCAAGGGTGAGTGTCTACAGAAACAAGATTTTCTAAGAGTGTTTTGTTATTTCCATTTCCTATCTCAGCTGAAACCAACTGCACAGGAATAAAACTGCTAAAAAAAAACACATATACTTTTCATCATCAAGGAAGTTGCCAAATCATGTCCAATAAAATCTGTCAATAGCACTTCACAGAGGCAAGGCAGTTCATCCTAAATTTGGATAAAACAGAAAACTTGGAAGAAAAAGAAACCAAAATGATTTCTTCCTGTTGTTAAAAAAGGATATTCTCGTAAGCATACCATAATTAACAATTGCTAAGACTTCAGATGCATAAACAAAATGAAGCACCAGTCATAAAACTTATACAGAACTTTCAAAAATCTGATTCTTCCCACATTAATTCTTACCTGCACCCATTCAAACGTCATGTTTCTAAAAGTCAACTCTCATACCTTAAAATACACTAAACCAATCATGGTAAACTTCAAAGAGAACAGAACAACATGGCCTTCAATGTTTCCTTTCTCTCTAGTTTAAATATATAAAATTACCTCTTTTAAATGCATATAAATTGCCTCACTTAAGCCCACTGTATTGTGTTTATGATTTTCAGTAGGAAATCTACCATCTAAATATAATAATAATATAAGTTTCAAAAGCAAAAGAGAATGATTTGAAATTAATTAAATCAAGGACAGCAATCAGAACAATGATTAAATTATTATTGATTTGAAAGTGTAAAATATTTACAATGGCCAAGGTTTAAGTTGCTCTTGTAAAAAGAGAAAAAGATGTCATGTGGACATGGCTAGCTGCCCATAGAAATTTTTCTCACTTTTAATTTCAAAAATTTCGAGGTTATAAAAATATTCATTTTTGTAACACAACTTACTGTTGGGTTTTATTTCAGAAAATAATTTATGAAAAACAAATTGTAATTCAAATAATACACAAGAATTTATATTTATAGCAATGCTATTATCAACTTGTTAAGTATCAGAACTAATCCTGGTAATTTACTTTAGTATTAAAGTTTACTAACTGCCAGTATCCAGAAAGAGCAAGTACTCATGGTCTGGCCAGTTTAGTTCTGTAGGCATGGGTCTAACATACATTTCAGTCACGATGTCAGACAGTAAGAAGTAACTCTACTCTCAGCAAACCACTTTAAAGGAATGTTAGTACTATAGTCTCTATATTATTTTTATATGTCAGTGCTTCTTCTATCACCCCTGAATCAATTTTTAAAAGATTTCCACATTTGTAGTAGTAACAACAAAAATAAATGTATTTTATAATATCACACGTTAAATCACAGGGAAAAAAACCTCCAAAATGAAACATTCCCCCACTACTAACAAGAGTATAAACGATTTAAAATAAAATGACTTTAACTTTTAATAGACTTCTAGTACACTCCTGCTTTTGGTTTTAGTTAAAAAGTAGCGATATCCATTTATTCTTCAAGCTGAATACATATCTTCTTTCGTCTGTGCCACCTCACTCTGCAGTAGATAGGCTACAACACACAGAAGTCATGGCTGCACACCAGGGAAGGGCACTGGTGGATTCTAAGTCAGTAAGCCAAATCCTCAGAAAGATTCACACACTCAGCTACAGCGATCACACTCGCCACCCATCATATCCAGAGCACAGAATTCATTTTGATTAAGAAGATACAAAAGATACAGTGTTTAACAGAATACATCACAGAAAGATTTTTTTTCATGTTAGAGAATGGTAATTATTAACTACTAGTTTTCAACTAAAATTTTCTTTTACTGATTAATCGTTTCCTCAGAAAATTATCCTGTTCTTACCATGTGTTTTAGCATTGAAAGCTATAAAAACTCCCTGCAAGATTACATAACAGCAGGTTAGCAACCTCCTGAAATAAAGTATACACGTTTATGTATAAAACTGTGAGGGTTACCTGCTAGCCATGAACTAAGCATGACAATTAGATATGTCTAGTATTTGTGAGGGAAGAACAGTCTTACACACCTCTCAGAAAGATTACAATAACAGCCATCATATACGTCAACATTAGCCCATGGCAAAAAAATGCTGCCAGGTAGAGAGCCAGGCTGGGTATCTCCCTCCTGGTCCCTGGACAGCAAACTTCCATATTTCTGTTGTTACCATAAAAACAACCCTACAATCTCGTTGCTTGCACAAGAGAGGTGATCTAAGCACTCGATGGGACAGTATGTTCGCAGCTCTAGAAAAACAGTAAACCACCATCGTCCTGGAGCACTTACAGATGTGTCTGGATGGAAACGCTGTAAATGGCACCATGACAATAAGACCTGGAAAAAGCTCCTGAGGACCACTGCATAACTTAACTAAGAGGCAAGTAGAAAGAATGCAAGCTTTGTTCCATGTTGTAAAAATTAGCTGCCAGACGTTCATTTTCAAAGAATTACCATTGATTATATTTAAAGTATTCGTGACAACACCCGCACAGAGAGACATTCAAATACTAAGTATTTTCAAAATATTTTATATTACAAATCACTCAAAAAATTTGTGATAAAATTAGTTTCTCAAAGAAGATCTTAAACTGTGAGGGAAAGAAACAATCAGGTAGGTGAAAAATTTCTTCCCCCATTTAAGAACTTTCCCTTTCCCAAGCCTGGCAAACAAAAATATGTATTACATTTTTCTCAGGCAAGCTTCTCCAAGATTTTAAAGTGACTGCTCAATTACTTATTGTGAAAACATTTACTATCTCAATTAGTTACACTGGGTTAGTTTCCTGAGTTCAGTCCAATTTGCTAACCGGTTTCATTATTTATAAGGTGGCAATTTCATCACTAAAAGTTTTTTAGAATAAAATGTTGATATAAAGTTGCCAAAGATTAGTGCCTAGAGACAGCAAGTCTCTGAGATTTGCAAAACTTCTATCATGCCAATTCCAATTTAAATTAAGGTAACATTTCAATAAGAGTATAAGGGTTAAATGAAATAACATATATACGCAGGTATAACCACAGTAGATTTTTTTTATGTAACATGCCAAGAAATAATAAGGAATATTACAAAAGGTGGTCCTATAATGGAAAAAGCCAATTTTCTGTTTGCTCTCAAAGTCAAACAACTAGTATCCACCAACTTACTGATTAGAGTTTTTTGTGCATGAGCAAGCACACGTTACAGTAAGTTTCTAGCAACATTTATCATCTTGTTTCCACCCACTCACGGTGAAGACTCACCATCGTGTTGCCTTAGCCAATACAAACAGTGACTACTTCGAATATATTCCTCTCTTGTTACTAGAATATTACCTTGCCAACATGCTCTTTCCACTTCACTCCCATGAACTTGAGATTTCAACCAAAATAATATTCATTTTACCTTTTTTTCCTTGACACTTAAAAATGAGCATACAAAAATAAATTTTTGTGAATGAACAGGAGGAAGAAATAACACAAATATACTATAAGAAGCTCATAGAAAATCTGTATTATCATAGATATAATATGCTTTGGCTGTCTGTACAACTCCAGCAGATGTTCAGTGAGGCTCAGTGTACCACAAGTAATCTTTAACATCGAATCAGTAAGGTTTCATCTTTACATTCCAAAACAAACTTATTTTTAATTGTATTTTTCTATAAACTTTTTAAAGTACTTTCACATTTATAAACATTACCATGTCTGAATAGAGATGTTTTTTGCAAGTGCTGTTTTGTCAATACTAAAATGGCTTTTGATTCAAAACCAAAAAACAGCTTTGTAGTTCTTTTAGATGGCATTACTATGGCTTGCCACCCACAACTAAACCCTTCTTTGAAAAGTTAGGTACATTTTAGACATATTCTTTTCTAATACCAGCTTTCCTGGTTTTTCCACACATGCATAAAATCACACCAAACATGCTAAAAAGCCAGCAACCAGGTCACTCCTCCTACACCATCCACATCATGGGAATTTTTATTTTGCTTCTGAAGACACAAAAGCTGTAAGGCGCAACCACTGCTGCTGCCACATGTGGTGGCAGAAAAGTTCGTCACCATTAATATTCCACGTTATGTCAAGATTTTAAAAAACCATGGGAAAAAGCCAGGGGACACATTTTTGTTTTCTTAATCCTGGCTTTAAAAATGTGATCCAGAGCTCCCATGTCTTAAAGAGTCTCTTTAAAACTTTGGTTTTAGAACGAGACAAATAATAGGAAAAGACAAAACAGATATACAAGGTGGTTTGATTCTGGAATCAAAGGACCAGGCTCCAATTCAAAATCCTCATTTATCTTACTCTCAAACTATAGATAAATTACTTAATTTCTTTGGGTCTGTTTCTCCCTATGTGGTGTGAGAGTATTAGTATCCACTGTTAACGAGGCAATCATATAAAACTCCTAGCACAGTGCCCAGCCCACAATAAATGCTCATTAAATTCATTCATTACTGTAATAATAGAAAGAGGACTCACTGGAGATCAGAGCCTTTTCTGAATAGGATCAAGTTAATTGGAATTATCATACATGATATGGTAACAGCACAGGAGATCCAAATTCTGGTACCGAGCCTCAAATAACTAGGAACCTAGTCTCATAAAATCGTTTTACCTGTATGAAGTTTCAGTGATCTTGCAGGCAAATTAGAAGGCTGGAGCAGCATCTACATAGTGGTGCTCAATTTTGGCCCTAAAGTTGAAACATTTCTGGAAACCAAAGGAAATAATCGTGTATAGTCCCTGCAGCAAAGATCCAACTTGAGTTACACAAATTAGTGTACAGTAGTATGTGGAAGGATCTTGGGATCCTCCAATCTTGAAATCCTAGAGTTCTTAAGCTTTATCTACCTTTGCATGAAAAAAAATAGGAATAACATTCTAAGCATGTCAATAACAGTAATCACATCATTTCTTAAGTGTTCACGTGGGCAGTAAGTACTCAAATGCTTCTGCCCTCTTTAGGAGTAAGCATTACAAACACCTGGCTTATTTTCTATCCTCAAATGTATTTCACTCAGCATGGATCACAACTGAAAATCTTCTATTTAGGAAATATTCTACTGGTCTTCTTAAGTAAATTTTCCAAGAATACAACAACAAATAGCCAGTTCTAAAACTCATGAATTCTCTTGCCACCATAAAACATCAGAGATGCCTGCGGAGGTGTGGCGTGCGTGAGAGAGGGACAGCAGTGAGTGGAACTGGGTAGAACACATATATAGGTCTCTGTAGAGGACTCCAAGAGAAAACTGTATGAGCTTCCTGATAACAAAGTATCACACATTTACAAATGTAAACACATACAAAGTCTTTCATTTCTGCCCGGCCTTTCTTTAATGTTATCACAGTTTCTACACAGGTCAAATGGTATTTCAGGGTGGTAGATGGTTATCTCCATTCTCAAGTCACTAAGGGACAAGTGAGCAAAATAGGAAATAAATCTTCGTGTCTGGAATAACCTGAGGTGGCTCATCAAGTACAATCTCACAATCACAGAAATTACAGAGTTGAATTAAGTGATCACTAAGGCACCATGTACCTTGAATATGTTTTGATTAAAAGATTATTTTTAAGCAAGATTCTCTTTTTCATGGTATCGGGAGTTAAATAAAGACAAAAGAACTTAAAATTAAAGCTGAAAGTAATTCAAACTATAATTATTATGATTATTAACAGAAAAAAAGGAAGAGATTCCAACTGCAGCCTAGATATGCTAAGTCATTTGTAGTAACTAGGATTATAAATAATACCAAACTTTGTGAAACACCCTTTTTTTCTTCTTTCAGTCTCTGCATTGCATTTCTAGGAAATCGCAATTTATCCTTTGATAATAACACACATGAAAGGAAAGATATCATTAGTGACATAAGACAGTTAACATACAGTGTCAGCATGCATTGGAAGAGATACTGAAAATGAGACAGTGAATACGCTGCATGTTAACTGTCTAATGGCAAACTTGGCAACTGTCAAGAATACTCTCCCCAGTGGAGAACAACGGCAGTAGATTTGATTTTGCTCATTTCTTTTCTTTTGGCTAGTGTCAATTTATGAACAGCAGCACATCACAAACTTTATAGAAGTTAGGATAGAAAGTTTTAGTATTCTATAACAAAAATTTAAAAGCCGCAAAATTTTCAAAAGATGCAATTTATCATGAACTTCCACATGATTTTGTATTTTCCAAATGAAATTAGACTTTATGCTGCAGGTAGAGGTTGTGAAGTAGTACCTAACTCCAATAAGGTTTTCAACACTGAAATCTAAGTTATAACAAAGATGTTAAATTCATCTAATTAAAAAATGTTAGTATGACTGGTGTCATAATATTCATAAAGTACAGTGACAGAGAACTTCCATCCACTGATTCACTCCCCAGTGTTGTGCTGCTTCAGGCTAAGCCAACAGCCTGGAGCCTCACCTGCTTCTGTGTGTCCATGTGTCAGGGCCATCACCACTGCTTTTCCCAGGCACAACAGCAGGAAGCTAGATCTGAAGTGAACCAGCTGGGACTCACACTGGCACCTGACATGGGCACTCCATGCACCATGTGAAAACATCATTCCCTGAGCCCCATATCGCAAGGGGGAAACAAAAGAACCTCAATTTAAATTCCTTAATGTCAAAATAACAATTCTGTATAATTCTGCCCATCACATTTTATTATCTTTCACATGATTATCTTCTCTAGGTAGTGACTCCAGCATTGATCACATTTTCAAGCTTCCCATAATTTTCAACAGCTCAACAAGTATACTAAAATATCTAATTCTAAACAGGAAGGCATTGCCATATTGTCTATTTTATACTTAAATGAAGATGTCCAAACAGCAGTGACAGGACACTGGGGCACAGTGTCCGAAGAAGCGGATGCCAGATCTGGAATCCTATCACACTCCCAGGACTTACCAGCTATACAATCATGGATAAATTATCTAAGGGTTAGTTTTCTTCCTCTACCAGGTGGGAATAATAATAATACTTATATAGTTATGGTGCTAGAAAGATTATATGTGAGAAAATATAAAGTCGTAGCCCATTGCCTATAATGGTTAAGTAGCTTAACAAACAGTAACTGCTATCAACCTCGTCACCCAGTGCTTCTGTCCTCAGGTATCTAAACCTGTGACATTCTGTGACAAATTCACACCTAGAACCTTGAACTCTAGCACTTCTGAGTCCCTGAGAACCTAAAATGAACAAAGCAGGACAGAACATTCTATCTGAAATACACTTCAGAATAGTGCTGAAGATGAAGCTCCTTTCAAGTGCAGTAGCCTAGTGGCTAAATCCTTACCTCGTAGTGCTGGAATCCCATACGGGCTCTGGTTTATGTCTGGCTGTTGCGGCCACTTGGGCAGTGAATCAACAGACAGGAGATTGTTCTCCCTGTATCTATTCTCTCTGTAACTCTGATTTTCTAGTAAAAGTAAAACTTAAAAAAAAAAAAGAGTTCTGAAGGGGATCTCTTCTTAAAGAAGGTGCATCTGCATATAGAAATACCTTCACCTCCAGGAACGTAGCATTACAAGACACACGAAGACACCTGGGGTTGTAAGATGCTATAAACGTCTCTGGAAGGAGGGTCACTATTCCTTCTGAGGTTCAGGATGTGAACCAAGAACACTGAGTGACTTGTGACTTTGGGCTGGACAGGCAGTTAGGTGGGGAGCAGGAAACAAGGAGAAAAGTCCTACATACCAGGAGTTATCTGTGGTTTTAGAACGTTTGCACCAGACAGAAGCAATGCATCAACCATGTCCAAATGGTTTTCTGTTGTTGTTTAAATGGGTGTTGTTATAATGAAATGCTATCCAGCAATACAAAGAACAAACTACTGCTACCCACAACAATATTGATCAGCTCTCGTGACACTGAACAACAACAACAACAAAAATAGCCAGGCACAGCATGATACCTATTGAATAATGCGATTCATGGAAAACTCTAACACCGGCAAAATTAATATTTATAAGATAAATCAAGATAATGAATATTAAGGCCAACAAAGGGGATGAGTATTAACTGGCGTAGTGCATGAGGGAATATTATAAGGAAAAACTATGCACACTGATTATGAAGGATAGTTTAATGTAAGTGCACACATTTTTTTCTTCACTCATGAAACTATATACTTGGAACCTATTCACTTAATTGTATTTATACTGCATCTGCCTTTTAAAATGAGGGAGTAACCAAAAAGATACCGATACATCCAAGAGGAGTTATAAAAATACAATATTGGGAGTGGACAGAGGGTTCACTGCAACGTCATTCATAACTGAGGCCCAGACAGAAATATCACAGACAGTTCTACATCACTTGTTGGTTTCAGCAGGTCATGACCACCCATGTGCAGGCATGAGAGAGCAAGTTACAAGTAATACTCGAAGAGGGAGGGTGTCGGAAGAAATGGAGAATGGTGGTTGCTTTTGTTTAAATGCAGCCCAGTTGTGGAAGACATTTCCCATGTAATTCATATTACTCATGCAACCATCTACATATATTTTGTGTTTTCCTGATGTCTATCAACTCTTCTTTGTTGCAGATTTGAGCAAAGCATATGTTCCAATTAAATCCACTCTTCGTTGCAACTTGCTAAATCTGGTGTCCCTTGCCAAAAAGGGGTAGGTGGTGGGTTACATAACAAGGATTGGGGTGCAGTCTGCTGCCAAGTCTGCACAGAGTTTGTGGAATGTGTGTGGCATGAGTGGGGGCTGGCAGAAGGTAGACAGAAAACAGGAGACCACAGAAAGGATAATAGCTTTACACATCGACTTTATCAGAGGCAAGCCTGGCTGGTTATGTGGCTAAGGTCAAAGGAAAAAGGACTTGGAGACAATGTAGAGCCACACACAGGACATCAACCTGACTGTTCTTTTGCACAAGAATTCTTCTCACCAGGTTAAGCTTTGAGAAAAGTCTAGGATGACGACGACTAGAGAGATATTGGGCCAAAGGCAATCATGAGGATATGTTTTAATCAAAGAAAAAAATGTCATCAACGTAATAGATAAGATGGTCTTTCACAAAAATTTCAACCCCATATGCAAAAGGCATTACGATTACTGGAATGGGCCTACTGCTACAAAACAGAATGCAATTAAAGTTGATCTTCTCAGGCAAGGTGAAAGGTACATCATCCTTCTTGACCAAGATGCTAGTCACACTGTCTGAGGATCAGGCAGTCTACTTACTGCACTGCCAAGGACTTCATTTCTAAAACTTTTTAATCATCTCCCCATCTATGAAAGAGTATACAGGTTATTAACAGGAATTTATTCCCAGACAGTATAGTGAGTGTGGTGTGTGCATGTGTATTTAAGATGTATTTTACTGCAAGGCAGACTTACAGAGTGGGAGAGGAGGTACAAGGAGACAGTGATTTTCCATCAACTGGTTCAATTCCCAAATGGCCTCCACTGGAAGTGGTTATTTCTGTTGGTCTGAGGCTGACAACAAGAGGTTTCTTTTGTATTTCAGACATGGGTGCAGGGGCTCGAGGATCTGGTTTTTCTTTACTGCTTTCACAGGCTATTATCGGGGAGCTAGTTTAGAAGTGGAGCAGCTGGGACTAGAACTGCCTTGGTATGGGATACTGGCACTAGAGGCAGAGGCTTAGTCTGTTGTACCACCACACAAGCCACTGGAGTGTACTTTTGAGGACAGAATTATAAGCAGTTGCAATGTAACCTCCAAAACGTTATTTTTGAAAAGACACACAGCTCAAACATCTTCAAATTTCTCAGCAAGAGAGCCTGCACGATAACCTGCCAGGATCCCAAGTGGACGCTAATTCTAATCCTGGGAGCACCACTTCCCATCCAGTTCTCTGTTTGTGGCCTGGGTAAGCAGTCAAGGATGGCCCAAAGCCTTAGGACCCAGCAACCACATGGGAGATCCGGAAGAGCTCCTGGCTCCTGGCTTTGGATTGGCGCAGTTCCAACTATTGTGGCTCCTTGGGGAGTGAACCATCGGATGGAAGGTCTTCCTCTCTGTCTCTCCTCCTCTCTATGTATCTGACTGTGCAATAAAAATAAATAAATATTTTTTAAAATTCTCAGCAAGAAACCACAGACGACAAGGAACAAAATTATGTCTTTTTTTTTTAATACCAACAATGTCAATGTTCTGCTTCCAATGCAAAGAATTTCTAGAAGAGGCCAATATAACAAAGGCAGAAAATTACTTTGTAATAGTAATTACAATTATTGCCATAGTTATTACTAATTCACACTTGGGTTTTTAAACTGAAACTTGGGTTCAGCAATTTTTTGGGTTTTGATTTATAGCGGCAAGACAGCAGAACATCAAGCTATGAGGAAAGAGATGGCAAATCTGGCAGAAGCAGCTCAAGAAGCCTGACACAGTGACAGTGGCAGTAAGCACTCCAAGGATCAGTTCATGTTTGTGATGCTATAAAGCACATTAAAAGCACTGTTCTTGGAGTCAACACTGTGTTACAGCAGGCGAAGCTGCTGCCTGTGCCATCAGCATAGCCACCAGATCAGAGTGCTGGCTCTGGCCGTGTCTCCACTGCTTTCAGATGCACCTGGGCAGACAGTGGAAAGTGGTCAAAATACCTCAAACACTACCACCTACAAGGAAACTCAGAAAAAGTCCCTGGTTCCTGGTTTCAGCCTGGCCCATGATGGCTGTTGTGGCCATCTGGGGGAGTGAACCAATGGATAGCATATCTCTATCTCTCAGTTTCTTTGTTGCCCTGCCTTTCAAATATATACATCTTCAAAGGCAGAATATTATTCTGAACATGGACCTTTGCTTGGCTCCCTCAAAGACCAAGGAATGGGGAGAGCTGTCACAAGACAAACATTGGGCTGAATGCAAAGTAATGAGGACAGAACCTATCAAGGCACGCTTAATAACATAATTTTGCTAAGGCAAACTAAGGGGTGGTTAATGAGGTTCCATCAAATAAGTTATGTGAATTGTGTCATTTGCAAACCACAAAATATCACATTAGTTAAGGGAAACATTTGACAAGCAGTTTCTCATCTCTTGACCAATTCCACATTAGGCAATCTTGCAAATGACATAATTAACACAACCTACTTAACTGATCCCCATTTGCAATTCATTAGGAATAGCTTTCCTGAAGAATTATGCCCTCTAAAGGTGACCAGGCATAGAAGGGCAGTTAATAAAAATGAGACACTGAATCTATGATTTAAAAATGTAGCTTAAATCAATCACTTTGCGTTAAAACTAGAGATGTCCTTATGTGCCAAAAAGAGCAAGTCTCTAATGGGACAGAAACACAGCAGCACATGCAAGGGTGTGCGTGTGTGTACATTTGTACTTCGGATACTTGAGAAAGGCCAAAGAAGAATTCCACAACAGAAATCTGTACGCATTTCCAAGGAAGAACAAAATAAACCTGACCAGCAAAAACCGTCCAAAGAGGGCTCAGGACTGCCAACTTGAAACAAGCTCACTGTTACCCAGTCTTGGAGCTGAACTTCCCTAGAACTGACCACATTTGAGAAAGACTATCCCTGAGTCCCCAGGAACTGACAAAAAAAAAAAAAACTGGAAGACTGCTTTTTCAGGTTCTCATAAATCCAAAGGAGAAATCAAGTTTATTGGCTACTTAGCTTTCTTTCCATAAGCTTAACATTTTTCTTATTAAAAAAAATTCTTTTCTGAACTCAAGAGGAAAATTTGGAGCAATGACACACATGGGCTTACAATAAGACAGAAGAAAAGGAGGGGGACAGGGAGGGCAGGAAGAGGGAAAAAAAGCATAATATGCCCTTGGATTCCTTTCTTACAGATTCTTAGCAAGAAATCAATGACTGAATACTTAAAAATCCACCTGGGGCACAGCACAGTAGCCTAGTAGCTAACATCCTCACCTACATGCACTGGGATTTCATGTGGGTACTGGTTCTAATCCCGGCAGCCCTACTTCTCATCCAGCCTCCTGTTTGTGGCTCCTGGCTTCAGATTGGCTCAGATTCTATGGCCATACCACCCTGTACGCACCCAATCTCATCTGATCTCGGAAGCTAAGCAGGATTGGGCCTGGTTAGTACTTGGATGGGAGACTAGCCTACATCTTGCCTTGGGGCCACTGAGGCGAGGGAATCAGTGGCCACATCTTCCTCTCTGTCTCTCCTCCTCTCTGTGTACCTGATTTTCCAATTTTAAAAAATCCACTTGTATGATCTCCTGTTTCTAACTGTTCAGTTTACAATCCTTATGATTTTATGTGAAAGTGGTAATGTCTGTCAAATAATTGATATCTGATATCTAATGACAAATGGGCCAAAATCTTTCCTTTTATATAATCCATCCTCATAAACTATACCAATCTGAGAAACTTAACATGACAAAATCATAAATGATGCAGCCACAAGCCTTGATTCAGCACTAAAACGCCAAGATCGCTCACTCACTATCTACATGGACTACTACAAAGAGAAAGACATTTGTAAGCCCACTGTGTAATATTCCTTCAAAGATTCACGAGAAGAAGGTTAAGATCTAGCCAACAATTTTAAAATGCAGACAGTCAGGAATAGAATGGTTCATCCAACCCAGTAAGTACAGACTTGCGGTCTGCACTCAACCCCACAGGTACAGAAGGGAAAGACGAGGCACAAACACAACAAAATGCAGATGAATGCAGTTTCAAAAGTCCTTCACTCTGAAAACAAAATACTAAAGGCATAATGTCATTCCTAAGAACTAAGAACTCCTTAAAACTCAAAACAACATTGACTGACTGCCAATAAACTTTTAAATGGATTTATCAAGCATTCCTTAATAAAGAACAGAGGGCAAAAATAGGACCATTTCATATAAATTACCTTCAAAAATTGGAAATTCCAAGTATACACAGGAGCAGGCTCAACAGGTTAGGCCCTCAGTGGTCTGCTTATGTCTCAGTGGTCAAATATTCCATCTGTACCTATCCTGTAAGGACTAATTAAAGCCACTTCAGTTTCATTTTCCCCTTGTAGGCACAAGGAACTTCATGTCTGGACTGTAAATAATACAGTCTATCAACCGCCTGCCTACTTTCACGGTAGAAAAGTGAATCTGAATGAAAAAAAAAAAAGAGGTTTCAGTCTTGTTTTTGTTTTGGAGGCAGCTTACCAACTCATATTTGCAAATAATACCACTTCACACCAAATATTTGATTTCCATAAAGTATAATATTTTGATTGGGGATACATAGGCAAGTGTGGTATTGTGGCATTTTATAACACAGTGTAATCAACTGCTTTCAGAATGAGAAATATCCTCTTGAACTTTCCAGCTCAAAAGCGATGACAGCTTTCAGATGGTAAAAACTACCATTTACAAAACTATACCAGTTCACAGTGTCATTCATCTTCCAATCTATTTGGAAATTAAAAGTCCACAAAGGCTGGGTGAATTCTCTAACATGTTGATATCGATTGTATATAGTAACTTCCCCTCCACACACACACACACTTTCTCAAAATGCATCTAATATTGTTTTTCTTTGTATGTAGGTAACTTTAAAAACAACCATGGCTACATGCCTTGGTCTCTTCACCAGAAAGAGGGAGATAATAACTGTTTATCCTCCGATGCCACCCACTCATTTTGTGCTACAAACGATTATGAGGATTAATTAGACACCAAAGGTGAAGCACTACACACTGTGCAGAAGAGAAGGCTTCAAGACAGCACCAACTATGATCCGAAGCTGTGCTTCTCAGCTGATAACCTCATGCTGCTGTAGCCCTAGCTACCTGCTCCTCTGCCGAGCTGTCAAGACTTTAGATCATGTATATTTCAAAATGCTAATGTGCCACTCCAATTGTGTTGATGACTTCATCCAGTGAAAAAAGAAATCTGAATAACTTAAAATGCCAACTGCCTTAGATTTTCAGTTATAAGCAAAAATCATACCCACTTTATATTCTTCTTTATGACTCTTTATTACTCTGACTGATCTGAAATGCTACCGGACTTCACTGTTGCAGCAAAGCGAAGATGTTGTCACTGAACTGGGAGAAGCAGAACTCACAGCTCTCCGGCTGATCGTGACTGGGAGCTCATTAGGTTGTTCCTCACGTTAGATTACTGAAAAGGGTGATGTATTTATAATACAGCTTGCGATGCTATAAAATGGCTCATCAATCTGTTTTATTCATGGAAAGTCCACAGAAGGCCACTGGTCTGTTACTGGCAATAAACCTTGGGTGCGTCTTCAAAAGACCTGCATATTAGATAGTGATTTATGCCTCTGTCCAAGGAATCAAACATGATACTAACAAGACAAGGGATAGCTCAACTGACACTTTCAAAAGCGATCTAATTTCAGTGGTAAATCAAGTGGATATGGCATATATGGAGAAGAAAGACAGACGATTAACATGTATATGTTAAAAGAAAAGCTATGTGTTCTGAAAAAAAAATCCTGAATGTTCAGATCTTAAACCATCCCTAATTTGTTCCCTGCATTATTTTTCCTACGTAATACTTCACACATCACTCGCCTCTCATTTAATAACTAGATTTTCCTTTTGTGAAGACATTTATAATATCCTAAACAGTCTGCCTTTTTCTTTTTTAAGCCCACAGGCAGAGTTGTTTAACTGTTCTTACCTTGGAAAAACAAGGATGCAACAAAGAATCAGAAGTATTTAGAATCGAACATGAAAGAAAAAAAATACAATAGTAGTTTTATTGAAAACTTTTCCTTTCTTAGGAATATGGAAACCCCAATACTGCACAGAAATCTCACACCTAAAAATCCAGAAAAAAGTGACTATAAAGAAGTTGAAATTCTAAAAACTGGAATGTCACTTCCGGAAATTTCTAAATAGCTATTTAAGCAGTGGAAACATAAACATGTAGATATGGTAAACAGAAAAAAAAACACCTTATACAGGTGAGTAAACTCTTCAAAATGCCTTATAATAACGTGCTACTTTTGTGTTTAATAATGCTCTAGGCAACATTTTCAAAATTCATGTTAATGAAAGATTATACTTGAGTTATGCAAATCTGACATATTGTCACTTCCACTGAACCTGTTTGTGTCATTTTCTTTGGAATGCAGAAATCCCATTTTTAAAGGAAAGATTCCTGTGCCC
Organism: Ochotona curzoniae; assembly: GCF_017591425.1. Taxonomy (NCBI): domain Eukaryota; kingdom Metazoa; phylum Chordata; class Mammalia; order Lagomorpha; family Ochotonidae; genus Ochotona; species Ochotona curzoniae. The sequence continues at coordinate 44,959,464 of NW_024467106.1, read as the reverse complement.
TAAGTAGCCATGACATCACCACTTGGTGCTTCATTTTCTCCTGCAGCAATACCAGGAGGCTCCTGGGGTTTTTCTCACGGAATGCTATGGACAGCAGTCATGCAGGCAACATTCCTAAAACAGAAAGAAAGCAAGCCATCCTTCCTGTTACTGTCAGTCAAAATAAAACCCTCCGCCCCAGGGAAGAGTAGCAGAGACCCCAGCACTTCACTCCAGGCAAACTGCAGGAATCTGCTCAGTGCCTTGCTGTGGATCCTGGAGGACATCTTGGGGTGTCCGCTTCCCCTACTCAGAAGCTCTTCCCCTCCATGGATGTGCCGGAGTGTGGAATGCCCGACTTCAGAATGTCGGGAGCCATGTGTCTGAGCTTATATCCGGCCAAAGCAAATATCAATTCTAAGCTACAGACCAGTTTATTCAAGTTTGTCTCTCTGTTCCTACTTGATTTTCACAGTCCATGGTATTTTTTAAATACTGTAAAATGGTTTAGGAAAGCTACAAAGGATAAGACTAGAAAGAGAACTCTGGATTCATACGGGTAAGTGAATCTTTGTAGTTTTACTATTAAACCATCTTTACAACAATCACAGATCAATAAAGCATAAGACTTGGTTACCTTTCCCGTATCCAGCATGTCACAGATGTATTTCAAATAGAAAGGGGAGAGACGGGCTCTGTCCCCACCCAAAACTGTACTTAAGTGCCCCCACACTCAAGAAGATGCCTCCTTTGAAACAAACAGAAAATAAACTCTCCTCTTTCCTTTTCAAACACAAGAGGCACACACAGACACCATCCACCGAACCTCCTGTAGGTTAACTCACAGATAAATACAAGTGCTTCCTTTTGTTCATTTTGAGACACACACATATACTCATTGCAAGAATTCTGCCTTCAATTTTCTGTCACAGGGAGCACTCCGGGGGCCCAGACAGGGAAAGGTTTGGGAATCGGGAGGAGCGGAACGCTTCAGCCAGCGTGGGTTTCTCTCGGCACCTGTGAAGTGGACATTAGCATCTCCCGCGCAGGCTTTTCCTTGTGGGGTTCATCCGGTGGGCTGGGTAGGGAATAGTTGCCTGCGCCATACCAAGGTCAGCCTGCTAGGGCTGACAGTCTCTGTCTCCGTACAAAGGGAAGAATCAATACTTTAGGACTACGGCTGTGCCCTCGGTGTAAAACAACAAACACGCAGCGTCTGACATGTTTCGAGGTGATTTGTGGCAGAACCTCTTGTCTGATCTGTATCCAGGAGCTGCTGTGTTACTGCTCTTTGCTTTTCGCCTCCACGGCCCCCTCCCGGGTCCCCCTCCTGCTTGCCTCAGCTCTGTGATGTCTAATACTTTACTCAGGTACAGAGGCGGGTGTTCCACCCTACAGCTACTTGTCACTCAATAAATCACACCTACGAGCGCAGTCTGCATGGAGTGATCTGGGCTTTCACAAAGGATCAGAGGGACAATGCACAGGCAAGACACTGTAATTATAACAAAAATAAAACACTCAGAGAGAAGGACCAAAGCACAGGCTCTGAGGCATGGGAAAAATGTCACTGGGAATTGCAGTTTTTCTCCTCTTTTGGCCCAGCTCTTTTAAGTGCTCCACTCCCATCCTTTCCCTGCCATTCTCCACCCACGTTGATTTTTGTTGATCTTGTTCATTTTTTATACTAATTAGACTTAAAGGTAGAGCGCAAGAACTATTAAAGAGTTTGCTAAAACAGTATGCATATCAGATGTTAATGTTGACGGCTTATACTAAATGCAAGAGATGCGCTTTCACAAAGTTTCCTTAGTACTGCCACCTAAGTTATTTGTGCTTAAAATCCTCCAGCTCTATTGAGGAGGCTCCCACTGCAAAATCAAGGACCAAAAGGCAGCTATCAATTATGACTTGAACTTACATTATTTAAACAGTCATTAAACAGCTTAACTTGCACACACATTCAACAAAGTGCATTTATTTCTGAAGAAACAGCTCTTTGCTAAAATGTTAACGTTTATGTATATTGCCGCTCAATTTGATTCAGAATAAATTTCTGCTGGATCTCTTCTTTCTTGCCCAACCCCCAACTTCCAAATTCATTTTCCTGAGTCTGAATCATTAGCCATGCCAGGGAAGATGCTTTTGGACAGTTTCTTCTGTTCTAAATATTTTAAATGCTGCAGTTTGAGTTACTTGAGCAATTTCAATCACATCAGACACCTCTTAAGGCAGGAAAAATGATGTTCCATCCTGGAGGTCTTGCACATGTCTCTACTGTAACTGTTGCTGATGAAAATAAAAGTGAGTTAGAATAGCTCCACACTTCCTTCCTAGTCAATCAATGCCTGACAGCACCAGTTCCTTCAGCCATGTACTTCAGCGATGATGGATCAATAACTGTGGTTTAACAACAGGGAGCCACCAATCATTATATGAATGATTAAAAGGGGTCTCACTCACACACCTCTGCAGACAGGCTAGGCCATGGGATCAGAACATTTGCCACGTTACACTTCACACTACAGTGGCTCAGGTAAGGGAGGGGAGCGGAAGGAGAGCAAACCATTAAAATACAGCATGGAGGACATATTAAATGTTTCGGGATCCTGCTGAGTTTCCGCCACTGCTGTCTTTGACATTAATGCTCCAGATGCACCGCAAGAAAGATGAATAAAAAGTAAAAATGAGGGAAGAAGGCTGCTCGCCAAACGTTGTGAAGAATAAACATAGTACTAGGAATTTCACCTACACTCTCATGCACACACATACAAGTCTCATCTGTCCAGAGTTCTCCCTCAGTTCACAGTCTGGAAGCCTCTGCTGAAGTGACTCATTTTTATCTCACTGTATTAACATTTTGCCTTCAAATCAGAAAATTATACATGAGTCTGAAAGGGCAGTTCTGCTTCATTCAGGAATAAGCAAAATCATAGCCTAGAATAGGTGTCCAACTATTATTAGCAAATTCACTAAATGAATGAATCAACATTTTTTAAACATTTAAATAAAAAAATTTGGTACACTATTGTGTCATTTCCTCATCTAGCTATTGCACAATATTATCTTGCATATACTTCTTACATAGCAAACTATTACACATTACAAAATTCAACCACTGAACTCTAAATTTTTCAGAATGACAAAACTCTCTATACAAGTCTTTTCACACTTGCCAACAACAGTCTCAGACCACACATGAACACCCAATGACTGGGGGCCACTCTAGTGAGCTTTGAGAGCAAAGAAGTAAACAAAGAAGTAAAGCACCAGACATTATGATAAGTCCTTCAGAAAAGGCCCTCAGAGAGTGCGGTTCTGAACAGAGGAGGTTTCATCACAGAGGAAACACTTCAGTTGTGACAATGGGAGTTGGGGCAGAGCAGTGATTCTTAGCTATGGCCACAGAAGCTAAGAACTTCTAAGACACTCTCCATGCACTACAACTCAGCTCACAACAAACCATTATGGGTGAGAATGCCTTCTCCCTGCTGTGTTCATTTCTCCTACTAGTCTTCTTCGGGTTCTAAGCAATGTTACCTCTATACTCAGTGAACAGCAGGGACAGTCTAAATAATGTTGAAATTGAGAAATCATAGGAGTCTTTCTTCACCAAAAAAGAGTTATTAGGTATGATCACACAAGCTTATATATAATTAGTATCTAGAATTTAGTGAGCTTGGAGGCAGGAAATAATGCTACCATCATCACAATCAAGGTCATAAACATATCCATCACCTCTACAAGTTGCCCTGCATACCGTTAGGCATTTTATTTTACTTCTTTTGTTTTGCTTGCTGTGTTTTATGGTGATAACATAACAACATAAAATCTAGCCTCTTAAATATTTCAGAGAATGCCTCATCGTTAAAGCAACTACTAGGCTGCATAGATCTCTGAGATCTCTGGAAGTTACTCAGCTTATCCAACTGTGAATTTAACCCACCAACCAACTAGTCACAGTAATAGGGATGTTTGTAAGAATAGAGTCAGTGTGGTTGGATGCCGTGAGCATGGAAATAATAGCATTTAGTTGCCATTTCCAATTAGGGAAGAATGCATGAAATAGGAAAAGGGAGAAGTCTAGGACAAATTTCTGGTTTCTGAGCAGGATACCAGACAGACAGCGACAGACATTGAGAAATTTACCTTCCAACTCAATGAGTAAAGAAATAGATCAGTTTGAATTAACTGACATCCCAAATATGAAGTCCTACAAAAAAGTATGGGCTACAAGAAAGTTTGGGTAGTTGTCAGCAAGCCATCATCAGCCACTCAGCAAGAATTTAAAATAATGGCAAATGAACATAGCTGCCAAAGTGTGGCAGAGAAAATCCAGTATAGACAACCTGGGAAAGGAAAAGGACACAAAAATGAACTAGAACCAAGGAGAAGCGTTACAGACACAACCAACAAAAAATGAAGGTTTAGAAAGACCAAAGACTTAGAGGAGGAGCAAAATTGGCCCACAGCATCTAAATGTCACAGAAAAACAAGTGAAAAGAACCAGAAGTGCGTGGAGACGTGACCAATGGGAGTGCGCTCCAAAGCCACTGCTGTGGAGGGGAGCTGAAACAGAAGCTGAACACAGGAGGCTAAGAGAGAAACAGGACAAGGGCAAGTGGGAACTGGATGTGTTCCTCCTTCGAAGGCTCGGTTCTGAACAAAAGGTGAAAGAAAGGGGCTGCCAGAAAAGAGGAAAAGCATAATTTGGCAATCAGTGGGCTAAAGAGGAGGCGTCGAACCAGCAAGAGCTTATCTTACATTTGTAATAGGAAAGAATTAGAAATGCATAATGGGAGAGTTGTTTTATCCACATGATGAAGTAATGTACTAACTCTAAAGATGACAGAAAACTATTCCTAATATTACACATATACACATGAATCTATCACGATACTATGCCTCACACTGTGAACAAAATCACACCCATTGTCATTCTGGGAGCTAAACAGGATATGTCACCAGTGTGCTCTCAAGGTAAGTTACAGTTAAGATAATGTTCTTCGCTGTATCTAAACTCTGGTTTTCCGAAACTGGTATATTTCACATAGGCAATGATATCAATGATATTTTTTAAAGAAATAAATATGCTACATTAAAAAAAATAGACCTTCCATTCAATGAGAAAGGGGATAACAACCCAAGGTACCTATAGCTGGAGTGAGGCACTAATTTGGAAATAAAATGAACATCTCCCCATTTGATATATTAAAAAATTTGTTGAATAAGTTAATACATGTAGAATAAGTGGAAATCCATTGTTAAACTACTTAGATTTCAAAAACTTTTAAACATTTCTTATGTTCAGTGTGTTTGCAACAGCTTCAAGAAAGCCGGAAAAAAAAATAAGGGAAATCAGCTAAGGTGTGGTTGGGAGCGCAGTCTGATTAGGCTATTTTAATGAATTTTCCTAAATGCCACTGTGAAACAAGGCCATCTCAGTTTAAACTGTCTGAAGCTAAATCACACATCACCTTGGCTAAATTCTTGTTTTGATTTTGAATAGCTTCCACATTATTCAGCATATCACCTTCTAGATTCCCTCTTCTTTTTCTTTTTCTTCAAAATGATCTAAGCCACAATTAGGGGAACAGTTCCAATGTCAAATTCTTAACAATTCCCTTATCCTTCCAAATTCTGGGAAAGATCATAGGTCTTGCAAGTATGTGCCCAACCCTTTTCCTCTACAGCGTCAACAAACACCTTGGACTTGCATATCCCAGAACAGAGGATCTAACTCCTACAAAGCCACTTGTCAGTGCTTTCTCTACCCAGATGTGGAGTCCATTGTTTTGTTTTTACCTAACCCTGTCTTCCTTTTCCTTAACCTCCTTTCTCTATAAGAAGTTGGCAGAAGTTGAAGGACACATGACCTGAATTTATCTGGCAAAAGACGTGAAGGTGACAGTTCACATTGTTTTGGAATCATGGGGACAGGCACAGCAGTTAAGTTAATCATTTGGCACAGCAGTTAAGACACTGCTTGGGATCTTCACATCCCATATCAACATTCCTCATATCAGCACCAGCTTCACTTCCACTTCCAGTTTCCTGCTAAAGAGCACCTTGAAGTGCTCAAGAAGTGCACAAAGTGCACAAGAAGTGATGGGGAAAGTTCTTGAGTCCCTACCATCCACATGAGAGACCCGTCTTTGCAGATCCTGGATTAAACTTGAACCAATGCTGACAGCTGCAGATACCTGAAGAAATGAACCAGTGATTGGTAGACCCCTGTTGGTCTCTCTCAGCTTTTCAATGAATAAAGCAGTACTTAAAAAAAAAGCTATGTTCAGAAAAACACATTAGGTCATGAAATAAGCCACTGATTATTAGTCTCTTAGTAAGTGACTAAATCTAAACATGGCCTCATTTGAGAGCTAAGACCTACAACGGTGGCTGAGTTTCAGATGGTATTCAATAAATAACAGTTGGATAGTTGCATGGGTAAAAGGATGGGTGGATAGATGGTAAATGGCAAAAAGATCCTAGGAAGAAAAGGCCATGAGAATATTTACCTGTTCAGAAGGCCCTAATAATAGAACTTGTTGAAGGAATGCCCCCCAAACAAGCCAGACCACCAAATGTTCAAGGACCCGGAATCTCATACGTTCTCGGCAGACTGAGAATGTAGCAGAAGGCAGACTTTCTGCTGAAATTGTAGGTCACCTTGTTGACAAAGCGTGCCTAGGGAAGTGTGAGGCATCTTCACTATCATTTCTTTCTTTAGCAGTTGTGGCATGAACATATCTGAGTACAAAGTTCTGTTAGATTCTTTTTCTAGTTAGATCTGTTTGTTTACCGGTATTGGTTCCTGCAACTCATGCTTACTTGTCTTGTTGCCTGAGACCTGGCAATTGTTTTCCAAATCCCTTTTGATTTATTACTAAAGTAGCCTGTATGCTATTGTTTAGTTAACTTGTAACTTTTGCCAGCCTGCTTGCTTTGTAAAACACTGGTATAAGTTGCCCCAGAAAAACTCAATAAAGTGTGTATTGGTTCATCTCGCCTTTGCATCCTCTGTGTCCCAAATTTCTTCTCTGTAAGCACATCACACATCAAGTCCTGGTCCCCACTAAAGGGACCTCTGAGAGGAACTGTCAAACAGCATTGTGCTTTTGCATTAAAAAAGACTATCCTCCAGCCCAGCGGTGTGGCCTAGTGGCAAGTCCTTGCCTTGAACTCGCCAAGATCCCATATGGGAGACGGTTCTAATCCCGGCAGCTCCACTTCCCATCCAGCTCCCTGCTTGTGGCCTGGGAAGGCAGTCGAGGATGGCCCAAAGCTTTGGGACCCTGCACCTCTATGGGATACCTGGAAGAAGTTCCTGGATCCTGGCTTTGGATTGGCATAGCATCGGCCGTTGCGCTCACTTGGGGAGTGAATCATCGGATGGAAGATATTCCTCTCCGTCTCTCCTCCTCTCTGTATATCTGACTTTCCAATAAATAAATAAATCTTAAAAACAAAAAAGACTATACTCTTCATCATGCCCTTTTGAAATCCTTCCTTTGCGACCACCATGCTATTTCTCGCTCTCACCAAGCTTGCCCTTACACTGGGATCTTTGTCTTTGCTGTTCCACTTATAGGAATGTCTTCCCCCAGCCTATGCAGCCTCACACATTCCAGTTAGATCTCTGTTCTAATGTCATCTTTTCCAATGTGCCTTTCCTGACCTGTCCACCTAAAGCAGCAGGTTCCTTCCTACTCTTATTTCCCCTCTCCTTCAACTATGCTTGAGATTTCTTTACAGCCCTTATGAGGAACCCTATCTATCTCATCTATTGTTTACTAGTTTGTCTTCTCCACGAGAATATAACTCCATGCTATTCACCACAGTAACAACAGTAAGCAAGGAGTGCCTGAGATAGAATTATGTGGTCAAGTAATACTTGACAAATGAATATAGGAAAGGGACTGGCACATAAGCCTAGTGGCTAAAGTCCTCATTTTGCATGCACCAGGATCCCATATAGGCACCGGTTCATGTCCCAGCTACTCCACTTCCCATCCAGATCCCTGTGGCCTGGAAAAGCAGCTGAGGATGGGTGAAAGCCTTGGAACTCTACACCTGCATGGGAGATTGGGAAGAAATTCCTGGCTCCTGGCTTCAGATTGGCTCAGCGCTGGCCATTCCAGCCACTTGAGGAGTGAACTAGTGGACGGAAGATATTTCTGTCTTTCCTTTTCTATACATCTGACTTACCAAGACATAGATAAATCTTTTAAATAAGAAAAAATAGTATAGTCTATTAATTTCCTGAAAAGAATTAAAGCCATCATCTCTTCTCCCAATAAGTTTCATCCACACCAAGGCACCCTTGGCTCTCGGTTCTTGATGACGCCAAGCATTTACCATCCCAATCAGGCTGAGTCTCTTGCCTGCCACACCTTCATGACTGCCAAGAATCAGCACTTCCCCTGTAACCTTTCTCAATAGTGAAACACCATTACTTCTTTCTCTCTATTCTCCACTATTCTCAATGTATAGCAATACTGCAATATTTAGTGCTTTTAGTTCTTCTTACCTCTTAGCAGAACAAAAACTGCTTGAGGCATAGTATGGACTACAGTCAGCCTCTAGAAACTTTTTTTTTTCACAGAAAGAGAAAAGGGGTGGGGAGAGTGCCCATAGAATGTATCAGGCAATATCACTGTTACATGTGATCTCAAAAAACTCCAAAGTATAAATGTCATTACTTCTTTTTGAAGGGTAAGGAAACTGAAGCTCAAGGACATAATGAACCAAGCATGCATTGTCAAACTGAGGGTATAACCTAGGGCTTTCCTTCCCTCCGCCAGTCCCAGGTGGGAGGAAAGGAGGTGGGTCCTTCCTTCACTTACTATCATCAGAGGAGCATGAAGAGGCATCAACACACTGCACTTAAAAAAAAAAAGATTTATTTTTTTTACTGGAAGTCAAATATACAGAGGGGAGGAGAAACAGAGAAGAAGATCTTTCGTCCCATGATTCACTCCCCAGGCAGTCACAACAGCTGGGGCTGAGCCAATCTGAAGCCAGAAGCCCAGAACCTCTTCTGGGTCTCCCATGCAGGTGCAGGTTTCCAAGGCTTTGGGCCGTCCTCGACTGCTTTCCCAGGCTACAAGCAGAGAGCTGAATGGGAAGCAGGCCACTGGGATTAGAACCGGAGTCACATGGGATCCCAGCACATAGGAGGTGAGGACCTTAGCAGCTAGGCTACAGCACATGGCCCAACACACTCCACTTTTAACAACATTCCTTGGGTTTCAGTCAAACTAAAGATAATTCTTGCCAGCTTCTTTAGTTTACTTGGGTAATCTGCATAACCACACCTGAAACCAGCCTCCTTCTCTGTGAAACAGTAGGTAACATATCTCTTGCTAAACCACAAGTTTACTTAGAGAGTGACTGGTGATAGATAGCAGAATGATCAGTAAATGATCCAGCTCTGTGTTAGCTGTCTAGCTTCAATTTCTAGTACTAAAGATTCTTGAGGACCCAGCGCAGTAGCCTAGTGGCTAAAGTCCTGGCCTTGAATGCGCCAGGATCCCATATGGATGCCGGTTCTAATCCCAGTTGTTCTGATTCCCATCCAGCTCCCTGCTTGTGGCCTGGGAAAGCAGTCGAGGACAACCCAAAGCCTTGGGACCCTGCACCTGCGTGGGAGACCCAGAAGAGGCTCTGGGATCCTGGCTTTGGAATGGCTCAGCCCCAACCATTGTGGCCACTTGGGAAGTAAATCATTGAATGGAAGATATTCCTCTCTGTCTTGCCTCCTCTCTATATATCTGACTTCACAATGAAAATAGAGTAAATCTTTAAAATTTTTGAAAAAAGATTCTAGAGTCATTGGCCTCATAATTTCAAAGGCCAGTTAGGTTCAATGTTACCAACTTCTGCCCACACTTACAAATTCTGAGTCACAGTTCTAATTCACTGCTATACCCTGTTTGTACTTCAAGAATCCTACTGAAGCAGCACTGAGTCTCATTTTCTTGTGTGATCATAAAGAACATACATGATTGGTTGTAACAGAATCCCTGGGATTTAAAATTAAAATAATTTCCAAAAAAATTTCAAATGCCTAAGGAAATACACAGGACAACAAAAAGCGTTAAATCCCTACCACAGGATTAAGTAGTCACGAAAGTTTAAGAAAATTCAAAATGTCTAACGCATAAAAGTAATCTGAAATTATTGAACTCAACCACTTAGCCAGCTCCTTAACTTCAAAGGCAAGTAACAGAAAAGGGTCTGAGTCTTGAGTGTGGGAAACCACACCGACAATCATCCTCAAACCGCCAGTTATTTGAAACAGCTGCAAGCACGCTTCCCTAACAAAACACATTGGGATCTGGGGCCTTCCAAGGTGATAGCAATTTAGCTAACCATTCAGAAGGAAATTTCTCTTCAACTCATTAAACTCTTAGCATTTCTCTTTCAGGAGAAAATAGGCACAAACACATCGTGAGTATATTCCATGTAATTCAAATGGATAGTCTGCTATTCCACATGGTGGCTATTGTCATTATACAAATTTAACACATTTTACAACACATGGCTTGAAAACATAAACAGAACCAACCTACAAAGCCTACAACGGGCAAGATCTCCTTCCATTCTAAGCTAATCAGACTATATCACCAATAGTTTTCATTGTAGGAATCACAGAGGTGGCATTTAATCTAGCACGTCAGATGCCCATGTCCCATATCACAGCTCTCAGGTTAATAGTCAGCTCTTGGCTCCACCTTCCTGCTAACATAAACCCAGAAAAACAGAGGGGACACCTCCAGCAGTTGGGTTCCTCCCATCTGGTTTCTGACGCCCAGCTAAGACCCAACCCACTCCCAGCCACAGTGAGTATTTGGGAAATAAGTAAATAGACGCTTTGCCTCTCAAACCAACAACTGTTCTATATATATATAATACACACACACACACACACATATATATACACACTAGGAATCTTACCTTAAAAGAAATACTGGAGCCAGACATTTAGTCTTGCAGTTAAACGGCCTTTATCCCCCATCAGAGGAACCCAAGTCGGGTGCCTGGTTTTGGCCCGACTCCCAACTGCAGCTTCCTGCCCATGCATTCCTAGAGAGGACGCAAGTGATGGCTAGTGCACTTGTGTTATGTCACCCAGGTGAGAGACCTTGGATGAGTTCTCAGTTCTCTGCCCAGGCCTTGACTAAGTTCTAGCAATCCAGGGAGCCAGTGTATTAGAATACCATTTCCTTGTCTCTCCTCTCTCTCTCTCTGCCAGTTAGTGCCCTAACAATAAGTAAATAAAAAAGGAAAACACAAGATCTAGTTTCAAGTAGGTCATAATTCATTCCAATGACTATCTTTCTGTTTCATTATAAAAGGAGACTCCATCACATGTCTGAATACCTCTGTCTGCTTGCCACATCCACAGTGGTTCCCAGGCAGACTGCTATGTTGTAACTATGACACCTCTGGGTTCTAACTTATCTACAGGGTTGGGATTCTTTCCAACTATGTGATTTTGAAACACACTATAATAAGAAAGGACTGACTGTGACAATCCCTAACGTCCTGATATTTTAGTGTTAATATTCTAAGTTTTAGAATGTTTGCTCTAAGCTTACATATTTTGGGACCAGAGTTGTGGCATAGTGAATGAAGCTGCCACCTGCAATGCCAGCATCCTAAAAGGGCACCAATTAAAGTCCTATTTGATCCAATTCTAATCCAATTCCTTGCTAATAAGACTAGAAAAGCAGTGAGGGTAGCTCTAGTGCTTGAGCCCCTGCCACTCACATGGGAGACCCAGAAGCTCATGGCTTCAGCTTTGCCCACTACTGGCCATGGAGGATCCATTCTTCTCTCTAACACTAACATTAAAATAAATGAATGTTAATTTTTTTAAAAAGTATCTCTTTGCACTCAGATGACTTCTTATAGGTTTAAAACACAAATAACAATATCATCTCAAGTAATCTCAGAAGGAGAAATCATTTTTCAGATTTCTTCAACTCAAATATGCCAACTAGAACATCTAAACCACCAACTTCAATTTTAAATCAGAGTACGTGTGAATATTATTTTGTTTCTTAGTAAAAGAAAAAAGTAAAAAGAAAATCATCTGAAAATGAACCCTTAGGAAAATATTTTCCAAATAAATTTTTGCCTTCAGAAGCAACTTCCTACTTTAGTAGCCATAGGAACTTACCTAAGATGAGGCTACGGAGTCCAGCTACATTAGTCATAAGGTTCAAAACAGGACAGGAGACCATCTCTTCTCAGGAAAACGTCTACTTCAACCAGCTAGCTCTTGTTATTACTGATCTAGTATGGCAACTGGAGCCTCGAGTCATCCTCAATTCTACTCCTGAGCATGCTTCTCTAATTAGCAGACCTGTACTTTCTGCTTCCCAATGAGAGAAATAGCATGAAAAGGGCAAACAAGCCACCTGAGTATCCCAGGTCGCTGAGAGTTTTGAGAATGCCCTCCGCCCATGCTAATACTACTGCGCAGGCTGTTACTCATTAGTATGCTAATTCTTCCCCAGGCCTGCACGTTCCCCAGGTTTACTAGGATTCTCACCAGTCTTCTGTTCCACCTACAACTTAATGGACACAAAACCTTTTAGCCCATTACAATTCCAGGATCAACAGACCAAAGGGGCAGGCATTGTGGCATACTGAGTTAAGTCACTGCCTGAAACATCCCATCCCAGACTGGAGTGCCTAGATCAAGCCCCAGCTACTCTGCATTCCAGTCCAGCTTCTGATTCAGGTCCTTGTTAACATTCACAGGAGGCAGCAGGTAATGGCCCAAGTACTGATACCCCCATGGAAGAACTGATTGAGTCTCCACATCCTGATGTCAGTCTTGCCCAGCCCTAAATTTTGTTGGCCAGTTGTGAAGTGAAACAGGGGATGGAAATATTCTGCCCTTCATCACTCTTCCAAATATATAAATAAATATTTTGAAATATCGCAAATCTGAACACAATGTGAACATATATTTCCTATCAGTTGAACTCTCTCAAGGAAATCTCCACTAACTGAAAAAAATATCTATACTACTGTTATTAGTTGTCAGTTACACTCACAGTAAGGGCATCCCTGATTGAAAAGACTAAAGGAATTATATTTAACATTAACTTGAAAATGTGCCATTTTTTTCACATGTGCCATTTCATATTTTGGTAAGTATATTTATTTGTAAACAAAGTAAGTAATTTTGATGGCTACTGCATTGGCAATTGCTTTGAATGGCTTATTTCTCAGACAAAATCCATGTTTTTGGTTTTTCTCGTAAAAAATATTTTTCTATGAAGTGCCATCTTCTAACACACTTTCCTCTAGAGCTATGTTTTGCCAGAGGCCATCTCTATCTGTCTGGTTTTGGCTTCATCTTCAATTCTCTGTTTTCTTCACTCTGGTTATTTTGACACTTCCTTGATCTATCTCATCTCTATGGCAAATTTTCTCTCCTATAACTCTATAGAGATGTTTCATTTTTTTTGAACATAATCACTCCTTCAATCAAACAGGCAGGTGGTGCTAAGGTTATTTAATATGCCTCATTGAAAGAAACAACTTAAATACACATGCACAAAAGATGACTGACCAATACTTTCACTTATCTGAATGGCACAGTGCAACTGACACTGCAGTAAACAACATCTAAGATACACCAGCAATTAAGAAGAAACATCTTTCAAGAAACCTTAGGTCAGCTTTCTTCATGGAGATCTGCTGTGTGATTATGCAGATCCACACATCCAGCTGATCAGATATTGCTGCCATGATCCACATGTGGTTAACCAAACAGCAATTGTACCTGATTGGTTACTAGTGTAAAATGTAAGCTACACTAATCTGTTCAAAAAGATTCATACATATCTTTGATGATATATATCCCTTTCAAAACATTCCCCTGTTCTGAGGGGGTGGTACTTATTTATATACAATCAGTACAAACCAATCTAATCTGGACACTTTATTTGCTTGATATTTTTCCTTTTGATGTTTTCTGTTCAAGTTTGCAGCCATAAAATATACATACACACATTTATAAATTAGTAATAGGGTGTGCTATTTTACTGTGAAAGAAACTTAAAGTCAACAAGGAACAAGATCAGTTTCTTATTTACAATACAGTGTTAGAAACTCATTTGTGAGAGCACATCACACACAAAGAGCTAAGGCCATGAAACTATTACCATGCTTTGGTTGTTTATAAAGGAATGGAAATGAGATGTGGTGATCAACCTGTTTCAACCAAGTCCTCCTTTGTAATAACAGCCTCCCTTTCTTTAACAGCTAACCAACAACATTTGGAGTGCTGTCTCTGTTTATTCAAGGGTTTTGTTTTTTTTTTTTTCTCTTTGCAAATCTAACTAGCCCATACAAGAATGACGTCCACAATCAGGCTCTTGTTATTTCTACACTCCACTCAATGGAGATAGGCAGTATAAACAACCCTGGTATTGTTACTGGACAAGATAATCAATAACACGTTTAATTGGAAATTAACAGCAGGACTCTTCTCAGTGCCAAAAGCAGTCATTTGAAGTAGTCACCTTCAACAGCCAAAGGAAAGTGGATTCCCAATTAATGGAAAGTGAGTTTTATCAGACCAAACAGTACTTTCCATTTCCTGAAAAACAGAACAAAATACTTTGTCTTCCTATGCTAGTCTATTTTTTCTTAGCTTATGTGTGTATCATTTAGATACAAACAACAAAATGCAAAATGCATTGCTACCAAAACTTTTATCAGCTTCTCAACATGGAAACTAAAAAGAAAGGTGTGCCTCAAGTATACACAGAAGAAAAAAAAATTAGGGTGAATTGTTTGAGAACCTATTGTATATAAAGAACTATTCTGGACACCATGACAGCCAAACATGAATACAACTGAATTTTTACCCTCAAAGAGAGCTTTGAGTTAAATTCTCTTCAGCTACTTCTCTTAAACTGTCCCTGTGGGAACTGATCATTGCTTTGCCTGTCCTCTCTGACCCCAGTGTATGAAGATCAGCATTTATCACATTTGTCCACTCACCATGGAATTATGAGGCACCCTCCTTCTCCATAATATACACAGTCATGAGTGCAGACACTGGAAGTGAACAGGACTCGGCAATCCTTTGGGAACATCGCAGTACACTTCCAACACATTACTTAGCACACAGCACAGCTTACACAGAACTATCAGCTTATTCCTATTCATTTCTATATATCAAGGTGACACACCGTAGGATCTCAGTATGTTAATACAGTACCCTATGAAAAGATCCTTAGATGAGAAACCAGAAGACCAGGTCATGGCCGCAGTTTGTCATTATGACACCTGGAGCCACTCCACACCCTCCCCCCCAACAAACAAGGAGGTGGTTGTCCTTGCTCCAGGTGATCTCAGGGTCTACTACAAAATGAGTGAATATTCTGATTTCAATGTGAGCGGGGTAAACATATTTTAAAAACTCAGGATCTGCTTTAAACTAGTTTAAATCTACCTAGGCTATGATTAGTTCAATGACTCGGCCCATGCTGAAAACACATCTTGAAACATTATTGTAACCATTACTGTGGAATTTACTTTCTGATTTTGATATATGGAGTTCTTTTGTCTCCCCCTAACCATCGATGTATAATTTGGGTCTACTGTATTCATTCAAGAAGAATTGGTGGGGTGGTGGCTGTTATTTTGGAGAAGTGTGTAATCTCTGACTTTCTCTAGTTGGGCAAACTGCCCGGTGAGTATCAATTTTTTTTAAAGCTACCAATATGGTTTTCATAGATTCACTGATTAAATGATTAGAATTCAAAGCACGTTTCTCCCAGGGTGAGCAAATAATTCACAACAATTCATGTACATGCAGAAGAGATGACAATGGATCAATCCGTATGTGAGTAAGTAGACATGGTGGATTACTGCTTCTCCTACTTCTACAGACCCTCCCCCAACACTCACACAGACAAAGAGAGCTTTCAGATGAAGAAAAATTCCTCTTGTCAAGGGGAGTTAAAATTAGTCATAATACCCACTTTGGGGACTTGGGGAGACTTACTGTAAATCAGCCACTCAGGAACCACATTTGACCTATTTTGGTTATAATGTCACAATATGTTGCCTAATCCTGTACATATTGATTAAGCCTTGGTATTATAATGGAAAGCAATTGCCATACATTCAAAGTGACCAACCACAAAATAGAAAAGTATTCCTGAAGAGCCCGCAAAGGGAATAATGGTCCTTATAACTTAAAATCCCTTACCTTCTAGATGGCATAGTTTACAGCATCATTAAGGTTGCATTTGTCCCCAAAGGTGCTAGCATATCTTTTTTTAAAAAAAGATTCATTTATCTTTATTGGAAGATAAGACACACAGAGAGGAGACAGAGAGGAGACACAAAGAGGGCAATCTTCCTTTCTCTGATTCACTCTTTAAGTGGCCACAACAGCTGGAGCTGCGCTGATTTGAAGCCAGAAGCCCAGAGCCTCCTCCAGGTCAAGGGTACAGGGTCCCAAGGTTTGGACTGTCCTTGACTGATCCCCCAGGCCACAAGCAGGGAGCTGGATGGAAACCATGCCAGGATTAGAACCAGCACCCATATGGGATCCCAGCATGTGTAAGGTAAGGACTTTAGCCACCAGGCTACCCCAGGTGCTAAACTATCTTTTCTTCAGGTCATTCAACTGTCCAGCAAAAAGTTTTGAAAAGAAAACTGAATTCTTTATAAAAAGCAGGATTGGGGCCTGGTACCGTGGCCTAGTGGCTAAAGTCCTCACCTTGAATGCACCAGGATCCCATATGAGCGCCGGTTCTAATCCCGGCAGCTCCACTTCCCATCCAGCTCCCTGCTTGTGGGAAAGCAGTCGAGGACAGCCCAAAGCCTTGGGACCCTGCACCCCTGTGGGATACCAGGAAGAAGTTCCTGGATCCTGGCTTTGGATTGGCATAGCATCGGCCATTGCGCTCACTTGGGGAGTGAATCATCAGACAGAAGATCTGTCTCTCCTCCTCTCTGTATAGCTGACATTCCAATAAGTTAATTAATTAATTAATTTAAAAAATTAAAAGCAGGATTGCCTATTCTGAACTAGAGCAAAATAAGTTAGAACTGTGCACTGGCTAATAACATAATGAAAATAAAATCATATTAAAACCTGCCTCATTGTTGCTTCTTTCTCCTGGTCTTTCACCTTTACAATGCTATAACAATTTATTGAAGGAATTATGGTGTTGTACATCTCATATGCAAGGGATTCCTTCCATATCTCTATTATACAGAACTGTTTTCTACCTTCTCAAAATATCATTCCTACAAGGAGTATGTGTTTATTTAAAAACAGGAACGGCCAGAAGAAGCTGTCACCAAGAAGTAATTAAGATCAGTTCACAGACTTCACAGATTTCTAAGATGCAAAAGATGCAAGATTCTTTAACAGCAGCTTAGGACAGATGGCGGGAAACTGATGTTGCCTCATCTCTTCTGCACAATCCATGAGACCAGTTTCCCTTGCAGTGCCTGTCCCCGGCTCTAAAAAAAATATGTAACTATAATAACATGCGTAGTAATTGTATTACCTCAATTGAAATCAAATATTCAGTCAAGTAAATACTGAAAGCAAGCATAAGTTTTAATGTCACTGAGGAACAGGTTTCAGTTTTTCCTTATACTCTTCTCTAAGTCCTCACTAATCTATCACATGTCATGATTTAATAGGAACAGCAACTACACTTACTGGAGATCATAGGACCAAGTAGAAAACAGTGATGATACAGCTTCATTTCAGAAGGCCTGAAAGAGACCAAGCACTCTGTGGCAAAATCCTACTAAACAGTTCTTACTTTAAGAGCAAGATTAAGAAGGGGTGATAAGTCAATAACTCTCTCCTAATTGAAAAATAAAGGACATGGGGAATAAATGAGATGACACTTATAAATGTCTTATATGGCTGTATGGAAAAGCAGTGCACTCAGTGTCAATGAAAGACAATGCCTTCACCTATTCACTCTGGTGATAGTAGTGAATACCTAAAATCATCGAAGAGTTAATGCTCTCACAGCCCACTGACAGATGGGAAATGAGAACCAGTGGGCAAGCAGCTTGCTCATGAATGCCTGGGGAAACATACTCTCAGAGTGCCTGGAAAGCCCTCAGTGAAAGAATGGGTAACCATCAGCCCCAGTCCTGACCATCTTGCTAAGTCTTTTTGTAAGAGTTTGCCCTAGCCATCCATCATTCTTACTCCAGGATCTTTCCCTAAAGCAAGGTCCTTCCTGGAAATCACCATCTGAATCTTTCTGCAGGTTAGGTCTGCCCCTAAAATGACATTCTACATAAACAGACTAAGCGCTGACTGACTATCAGAATTGAAATAAATGATGTAGTGACATGATTTGCAGCAAGAAGGAAAGAATAAAGGACATAAAGTGGGGAGTAGGACAGAGCAGCAAGGCTGTTGGTCCTCCCAGAAGTACAGATGGCCTAAGGAGAATTGAGGCTCGACAGGAAGACCTGGACAAGTGTCACTAGTTCCCTTTCCCCAGTCAGTCTTTGCCTTTACCACCAGGGCTCACTTAGACACCGCAGACAGCACACAGCATCCCAGAGCTTCTCATCAGTTCAGATCTGGTCGTGTGCATCATTCCCAGATAAAAACAGACACATGCACTCACACTGTCTCCTCAGTTCTCTGAAACCTCTTTCCCATCAGATCTGAGAAGCAGGCTTCACATAGAGCAGTCTGACCCAGGGCTGGTCACCTGTGGAACTAGAAGGTGTCCTGTTCTACCATATGCCTGAACTCCAGTAGATCCCCTATTTTACAAAACCCATTTGACAAGCACTGTCCTGAACAACTTTCACAAAACAGACCAAACTCCATCAAATCTATCTGCACAGTTCAACAAGCACTGAAAACCCACGTTGTTTAATCCAGAACAGAGCCAAGTGTAACAGGGAAAAGGCATCCGTACACGTATTATAAGGTTGTCTTACGCCACATTTTCTCTCATTAAGCAAACTCTGAACAAATCACTCATGGGTGATTGGTCTGAAATCTTTTAGTGGTTACTGATTCACAAAACCACAGAACTAACACACACTCTGCTAACAGTCGGGGATGTTACTATGGCATCATGGATCATCACCATGCAAACAATGAGATCTGTGATTGTTCCAACGGGGAAGATACAAAAATAATTTTTAAAACCACCCAGCCAAATACCTGATTTATCAAATTGAAAGTGCTTAGCATCAATAAAGACCAAAAAGGAAGTAACCAATCTTAAATATTCAGGATGAAGCTGAGATTTTATCATATTGTATTCATGACTGTCCTTTTCATATGTTGAGGCATAAGCATTGCTCTAAATCTGTTTTATGAAATTATCTAGGAACAAAAGACTTGAGTCATCAAATATGATAAGAGGGACTTACCTATGACAATTTTTTCCTGTCAACAATTACATTATTACACACCATTGCCAAATTCTATTGAAGAACAACAGATCACCACAGAACAGATAAGCAACTGGAGAATATGCTCTAGAAAATGTCAATCTTTGATTTTCCAAAAGCAAAGTTTTCATTTTGGGACACCATGAAACCAGTTTTATGAAATCAGATAGGAGGAGACAGGGAAATCAGCTAGAATAAAATAATCTTCAGCAAAAGTTGTACAATCAAATCCTAAGACACTGAAAAAAAGTTTCCTTTACATGAGAATTCCTATGTAATGTTGAGATTGTTTTAGCATGTTTTTGCTTTCTGTTCCCTAGCTAACATAAGTGCATTCAATTCCATATACAAGAAACAGTCTTCACAGATGCTAGACATAGATTTAAATGACTAATAACTATAAACAAATTTCTTTTGCACATCAAAAAAGAGACTTTGTTTAGGAAATTCTTAATGGCTTAATTTGTAAGCAAAATTTTCTCTTTATTTAAGACCCACTAGCACAATACAGTTCAGTTGGAAGGCAGCAGGCAGTTCTTATAGAATGAACTTTGCACAGTTCTGTGAAAATACTATTTGAAGGTAGTTCTTTTTTTCTAGGGTCAGAAAACGAGTGATTCAAAAATAATGGGAGTATAAAAGAAAATGTACAGACACAAAGAAAAAAACAGCCACCCCACAAACTGAAGGGGGTAAGCAGTAACATTCTTGCTAATTAAAATTTCCAGTTCCTATGGGCTCCTATATACACAAATCCCAGTCAAGAAAGACATGCAGGATCAGACCTGTACCCAGAAAAAGTATACCATCATCACATTAATTGTATTATTACTTCATAATGCTAGCCAGCCAGGTTTACACAGAAGAGATTAAATAACAAGATAACCTTATAAACAATGCTCATTTCATCAGTGTACCAAATAAGTTTGATTTATATCATTGACTGCTCCTCTAATTAATTTATGCATCCACATGCTTTATTTTACACAGACAGACACCTACACTGGGATAGGGAGAGCTATGTTTTTAATGTCTTGAACTTTGAGATGGGTTCATGTTTAGTCTTCCAATGTTGCTGTTTTAGTTCCCCCACACTTCAAAAATGAAGTGACGGTTAAAATATCTTGCATTAAAAGCTGGAGCATGCAGAGAGAAAATATTTTATCAAATTCAATACCTATATCTCCTGCCAACAGCTATATATTTAATTTTAGCTGGTATAGATTTAACCCATTTCAATGTTCTAACCCTACTTCCTCTTACCAATATCCCACTTTGAGATTTCTGGATGTGAAAATTTTAGCTGGTAGGAAGGAGGGTCAACTAACTATAGAAATGAATTATTTTTGAATAATGTTGGGTTTGGATAATATTTTAAAACTGCACTTCAAGATGCTGGTTTACAATATCAAGTTCTAGCGGTAAGCAGTTAGAATGGGAAATTCCAGAGAGGAAGGAAAGTCCAACTATCCCAGTGTCTCAACAAGGAAGACAAAAACAACTTCTCTGAATCCAGACCAACATATAATACATAATCAGTGACATCATGGGAATGTGAGCACTCTCTTAAAACCCTAAAAAAGTCACACTGAAACAGGACTATCCTGGTGTCAGGATTATTTCGTGTAGTTATTTTACAACTTCCATGGATAGTTTCCATGTGGGGATATGGGTATCTGTTTAATTTTTTAATAGGGCAAAGAGAAAGGTTTTTACTTGTCTTTTATGTAAAACTTAATTCTAAGTATTTGATTAATGTTTATTTATAGGAACTAAATACAATAACGCATGTCAGCAATATGATCTGTTTCTGATTATCAACTCTTGGACAGCAGAGATCTCATCTGCTTAGCTCTTTTTTAAAGGATGTGAACACAGTACCACACTCCAAAAGGCACTTAAGGGTGGTTTTTATGACAACAACGACTTCAAGGGCACTTGGTCTGCTAATACAGTCACAATCTCCACTACGCATTCACCAAACACAAGACAGTCACACTTTTCTATTCCAGGCAATTTCATCTTCAATGATGGAATTTTTGCTTATGACACATTATTTTAAAATGAGGCATTGTGTAATTCCTCATGGTCAGCGGATTGTTTTTAAACAAGACCTAAATTCTATACTAGTAAGTGACACAAAAAGATGGAAAGAAAAAGAACCATACCCAAACATTACATTTCTTCACATCAAGTTAGCACATTTCACACGTTACACAGGAGGATGTGTACCTTTCATAAAAGAACCTGGTACGACCTCACAATAGCACCTAGAAATACAGCGGCTTGCATGCTCCATACACACACATACACACACACATGCCTTACTGCCATATGACTAGTACCTATGTTCTTATTTTACATTCTTTCAGATCATATTGAACAAGGGGCAAAGTTAACTAAATTTTCTGTGGCAAGAGAGTCTTGAAAATCTCTGTACAACACATATTAAACTCTAAAGGGATGGACAGGAGTAAATCTTATTTTAATGCCATGGACACAACAATATGTTACTAACTATATCACCTTAGATATTTTAAAATCTCAGGGGATCAGTTTCAAAAAATCTGCCAAAGGAATATACTGGGTTACATAATTTTAGACAACTGTCACATTTACATTTTGGAAGCATATGGAAAGCACTGAGTCTTACAGAATCAACACACAAAACAAGATTCCATTATCTTCACAAATAAAAGCTTTTCCTTTGCAGGGCTGGGCAAAGGGGTTCTAAGTGTTCCTAACATAATTTACTGTTTGTGACTAGCTCCAGCAAGACAATGCAACAGAACATCACTAATTATTTTTACAGACATACAAATATATATCCATATGAGCTATATGTGTTTGTATATACAATTTCCTGCACATGTACAGACTCCCCAAACAAACACCGAATTCTCTAGATCCCAGCTAAGGATCAAAATACTTCCTGTCTCGTTCTACTCTCGTCCCTCCTCTATGGTTTTACTATTGCTCAGGAACTTACACAAAGCAAGCACAAGCATCTTATATCAGATTTGATACACTAACACTGGCATGAACAGCTAACCTACAGTTGGTCATCTGAAATCTACATAAAATTTACTCTTAGAAACATTCGTATTGAGGGTGAATGCCGAATGTAGTTGGGTCCTTAGGCAATTCAACCTAAGTTTATTTGGCCTATAAAGGACCTGAACACAGAAACCAAGGTACAAGAATCCATGAGTTTAATGCTTAAGCAGCATTATGTGCAACAACAGTGTAATAAATAAGAAAGGTATTGAAAATACATAAGACCATCTACTTCACACCAGACCAACACCTTTAAAAGTAGAAAAAAAAATTAGTTTATAAGATTGTTTTACTAATGCCCCATCCAGTATGTATTTACAAATATACTTCAAAAAGAAAACCTCAAGCAACTGGTAAACATACTCTCATTTTCTTATTTGTTTTGTGAAACAAATGCAAAATACAAAGTAAGACAGAAAGAAAAACATATCTCTCTCTACAGTCACCATGAGCTCTTTGTTTTAGGGCACAGTACAAAACTGTTTTAAACTGAACATTTCAATAGTCAAAATATGAGAATTTTCAGGAAAAAAATTACTAATTTTTTTCTGACTGCCCACAATAAGTAACTAAAAATCTACTTGATAACAATGGCCTTCAGTGTTAGCTATATGTGTTAGGCCAAGTGCCTTTATGCTTATAAACACTATATTCTTCAATCTGTTCCACAGAGCCAGGAGGCACTGAAAAACTCAAGGCTTCCAATTCAATCAATGAAAAAGCAACCCAATGATAAAAACATACAGAAGAATTATGCTAAGCACTGGTTACTCTATTAGACTTCAAAGTGAGACTGAAGTTAGAAAACCCACGTGTTTCAATCTGAATGTTCTTCCCCCGTTAGGAGTACAGAATAGAAGGGAACCTGGAGCCCCAGACACCTGGCTGGCTTTCACCAATAATTTCATTCAGCATCCAGAGAAGGCAGGAGTTGTAAGTATTCTACATTCCTTTTTAAACTACTAATCAAGGTCCATTCACTTTTTTTAAAAGCAATCCACCAATCCCCACACAGCTTTAAGTTTAAAAATGCAACCTGATTTTTCTGATTTTACCAATTAAGAAATCCTGGATATCTCTTCCCTAGTAACAGGGACTCTAAGATAAGTGAAAGCATGATCGTAGTTCGCCTCTGCGGAGGATGGAGAAGGAGAGCTGGCTGGAAAGGGAAACAAATGTAAAACTAAAAATTTAAAGTGAGAATAAAGAAAAGAAAAACACAAAGAGGAGATGAAGGAATAGAGCAGCTACGCGATGAGGAAAAGAGAAAGCCAAAGAGACAGTAAGGAACGAGGAAGCAGAGAGATGAAGCACCAGCGGTGAACAGGCTGGCGTCCAAAGCTTGCCAGAGCGCCCAACCACGGCCTGTGTCTCTTTTCTGACACGGGGATTACCTCTGATGATTTTTCTCAAATGCTTTCAGTACCTAAGCAGTCTCATTTTTCCAATTCATGTTTACTGTTAAAGTTCAAGTTTGAAAACGATGCTCTGTGTAGAGGACTCACTTTTACTTTAGAAATATTCTTTGGAACCTATACACCATGGCTTAGTGTAGTGCACAAAACCTCAGAGTTGCCTCGACATTCCAAACCCACAAGTGTGTCCTTCAAAAAGAAATGAAGGCTGTCTCTTCCCATAGCATATGAGGCTCATGTGAAATCAGTGTTCCCTGATGGTGAAATGTTTTAAAATGACATTCCTTTTTGTGTGAGATTAATCCATCACCCAATGCAGTTGTCTTTACTCACATATAAAGAACATGATGCTTCCCAAGTATCTAGGGAACATCCACGGTCAGTTATCAGAAAAAAAAAAAAATGCTCTCCCACCTGCAGCTTCTATGTATAGCAAGTGCAATAAATGCTGTACTCACAGCCAAGCTTCTCAGAGTAGTGAGATGTGTTACTACAGCCTGGCATAGCATCTCCTGCCCCTTGACCTGATTCCTTCAGCCCATCCAACCACCCATCCACTCTGTGTACCAGTAAATGCTGATGCTTTCTATATTCCTAATAGTAAGAATGCTTTTATATAAAACCTCACTATCACAGCACTTTGATACATTGATCCTACAAACTGTGGAACTCTGTGAAGCGGTTCAACACGATGTCATCACTAGACAGCAACTTGTTTCATTTACAGTATCTGTTTCACTTCTACTCATGAGCTAATATAATTCAATTTTTTTAACTGCACACAGGCTGCTAGACACATGTGCCTGGCAAATGGAATCTGAACTTAGCTTAACAGCCTCATTTATTCCTGATGGTTTAAATTATTTCATCACAATTAATGACACCCCCTCAGCTTCCTGTGCAGCACTGCCAGATGTTCAGAGACCACAGAGCCACTCTCTTCTTTGACGGCTGGTGACAAGTCGTCCTCTGAAGGACGTTCCCTAGGTGCGCCGGCCGGATGACACCTCCGCGGCTCAGCACCTCTCTGCTTCCCCGAGTAACCATGGAGAGGAACATGCAGCAAGGCTTGAGCAACCAGCCAACGCATTTGCGAGGGCAAATTATGTGAAGTGATCTAAACTCGCAGGAACTTGGCTCCTGCCACAGGAGTTCCTAACCTTGTTGTTTTATGAAAGAGCTCTTTGCCTCCAACTTCCCAATCACTGGCATCCACTGAGGACCTAGGGTGGCGTCAGTCCTCGGGGAATGTCAAAGAACAGGAATAATGCAGAGCTTTCCACAGAGACCTTGCTTGTTGTTGAGCAGTTTGCAGTAGGATGTTGTTTAAACTTAGCCTCCTTGATTGTGACCATTGCCTTGTATTGTGAGAGCGAACAGTGTGAAAAGACTGTCTTCTGCCTCCACTGTGATTACCCTGATCCTAGTCCATAACAACATGCAACAGAAACGTACAACATTTTGACAACTTGCGCTAAACCCATGGGCTCCCTTTTCTTGGGCATTGTAGGATTCATCTTTTCCTGGCTTTTGTTTTTTATGTGTGTGTTTTTGTTGATTGCTGTTGCTTGAAAGCCAGACATCACACTTTCCTTATTTTGTTTCTGAATGGGCACAGCTACTTACCTTCTTTAATAGCAACAACAACAACAACAACAAAACACACATAAGTTTTTCCTCAGGGCAGACACTGAGAAACTAAACTTTCACATTTGAATTTCACATAAAAATATGCATACATATTCACATATTCACAAGTAGTAGCTTCGGAAGGTAGCAGAAACAGTAAACACAAGAGCACTTTTCCAATAAGAATCGAACACTACAGATCTAATTTGGAAAGCATTTCCATAAACTAGAGAACATGTGGCAGACATTTTATGGATTATTTTTTAAACGCTTTTAAAAAATGCTGATCTTATTCAGGGAATAAGGGGCCTTTCCGTTTGCCAAAAAGCGTAATAGGAAAACAGAGAGGCCACCTGTGTCAGCCCACCCTATAGTATGAACAAGAGCTATAACGGGTATTTTGGAAAATATTTTCAAACTGAGATGAGAGGAGGAAAAAAAAAAATCAGTATCAATCCAGGGCCCAGGGAGATGCAAAAGGCTTCTGTGTGTGTTAGTGATTATGTGTGTGGCCTGCACGGGCTAATTTCACACGCCCCCGAAGCTCAGTGTACTTTCTCTTTTATGTGCTACTTGTGATTAAAACTAGGGCCTCATCCACATCACTTTAGACAATGGACACAAACATGAGGTCAATAAATCAAGCCAAACAAGCTGAATTTTGCCCTGCATAGAAGACTTTTTAAATTCTACATGCCCTCTGAATTCTGCTGGATTGTCCATGCTGAACAGTTGCTTATGAACGTGAGTCTCCTGGGAAGCCCTATGAGGCTGGCAGCCTAGTTTTGACCAGAACTGAGGCGCTCAGCGGGGAGCTGCAAAGGTGGCATTCTTGCAGCTAGCAGACAATAGCAAAATCTTCGCACTCCCAGTTACATCAAATTTTCCATGAACCAAAACTAAAATACAGAGTTCAATTACTGAGAGGTAGATAAGTAAAATAAACAACCAATTTCATACAGTGAAGAGAGGAGAGCGTCATATGGTCCTCATTCTGTTGTCTCCAAACACTTTATCAGAGAAGGAAAAGGAGCTGCGTAAACTTTAAACTCTCATGTAGGGATGTATTGCTTGTGTGTCCCTGGCAGATGTGGAGAGGAGATGAAATGGGCAAGGGAGAATCAAATATCCCATCGCTGCAGGTTTGCTGAGGGGAAAAGCACTGCACAGATCTCACATCTGGCAATCATTTGTCAATAGCTGGAAAAGAACGGCAGGAAACTTTCTGGCTCTTGGAGAAGATGAAAAGACAAAAACCATGTGTCACACACACACACATACTCACACACTCACTCTGAAATGGTACAATGACTACTATACTTATACCCTCCCCCTTCTCCCTAGCTTTAATGATCTTCAGATATACTCCACTCCACGGTCAAAAACATGCAGTCACTTGACTTGTTAAAGCTGCAGTGTATGTACATTTTTCAAATAAACCCCAGGGCTGATATTAGAAAATCAAAATCAGTCAAGCCTAGACTGCCTGGTACTTTGGGCAGGAATCCTTGCGGTTTAGTCAATAAACAGCATCTGAATGAAAGACACCACAGTAACTAGACAGTAACGTTTTGAACCGTTCTTAACCTAAAAGAAGGGATTGGGCACTGGTGCCCTGGTGACCAAGGATGGAAGGCTACCAACCCACTTAGATCATTCGACTTGTGACATGGCTCTGTTCAGCATAAGGTCATCTGTCATTTCTCTCACACACACGGAGGTGAAGTTATAACTTAGGAGAATACTGTAGATGGATTTGGGGGAAAAAAACTGATTTTTTCTTTTTAGGCCCTAATGATACCCATTTTAATAAGTTGTTCAGAGAAACGTCAGGGTCTGTTTAGGAAATAATGGTGTTAACAATACAGAGAATTTGCTGGTTTCGTTCTGAGTTCATAAAGATGACCGACTTTGTCCCAGGAGGTTTATCATGCAATAAAAAGTTTTCAAAACACCCCACACAACATTAATACCACACTAATTAACTTCTCCAAAATCACAGGTATTTGAGCATGTGCACAGTGATCGATAGACTTCAACGGGCAGCTTCTGGTTCACCCGTCCGCTGCATTTAACCAGGAACGGCAGCCAAGCTCGTCCCTGTGAGTCCATAAGTGAATGCTGCAGGTTGTTTAATAACCTGGCAAATTCACAGTAGCTTGTCAAATTATTACAGGAACAGTGTCATCACTAAACAAGCCTGATCACGGTTAATTACAATGCAGACCAGAGAGCAGCCACAATTGTTCATTAATTACAGGAAGCACCTCATTTAAATTTTATGGAAATTTACACTTGCACCCCGGTATGTCTGGAAAAAGAAGTGAACCTTCATGCATTCACAGAAGAAAGGAGTCTGTGGTTTATGAAACATCACAGTAAATTGTGTCTAATATGGTACTGAAATATTGGTTCATTATTTACTCTAATTTCCTAAGCACTACAATGGTGAAAAATATCAAGTCAAACCTCACATCTTAAATTCCCAACCAAGGAAAAAAGTGTGCTAAGTGGGATGTAACAATAGAGGAGGTACAGACTAAGGCACCAAGGCATTTCTCTGATTAAAAATAAAATATTTACCACCAATTAAAAGAGGTCTAAACTAGAACAATCATTTCCTAGAAGGTATTTGTATAAAAACTTCCTGCCATTCTTTGCTGCTGTGCATCAGTTAACCTCCCCAGCTAGAGTACCCACTTCCACACTACTTCAAA
This sequence comes from Ochotona curzoniae, assembly GCF_017591425.1. Lineage (NCBI taxonomy): Eukaryota > Metazoa > Chordata > Mammalia > Lagomorpha > Ochotonidae > Ochotona > Ochotona curzoniae. Next base: position 44,931,224 of record NW_024467106.1, on the reverse strand, counting down.
TGCTGCTCAAAAAAGTTAGCTTGAATCAAAGTCTTGCTTTCCAATGATTATTCTCAATCAAGTGTATTAGTACAAAAATATGACAGAAGACCTAGGGAAAAATCAAGTACTGTACACACCTGAAAGATGACAGTCACTTAAAATCAAAGATACACCTATGGAAGAGTGTGAGAATCTTGTCATTACTAAATCGTGAACCTGCTAAGAAACCTGAAATGTTAGGGTTAAAAGACAAATGGCTCAAAATGAAGGCAGGAATAGGAAGGGGCTGCACCAGTTGTGAGAACACAATGAAGGTAACTCAGGCAGGAGTGTGTGTGTCTGAAAGAAAATCCTTCATAAAAAACAAATGAGCAAACAAACAAAAACCTAACGGATACAAGTAAATGACAGATCCTAAGCTGAACTGTAGAGGAGGCTCCTCTCAGAACCAAGGGAACCACACAACAAATCCTCTGGTGGTCAGCATGCCTGGCCCTGGAAGAAAGCCTGAGGTGCAGGCAGTGTGCATGCATGGCTCTCGAAAGCCAGCAGTGAGCTTCTATAACAGAGTTAGACAAAAAAGCAAAAAATATGGCTCAATCCCTACTGCACACACACACACACACACTCTGGGTTGCGGAAGAAAGAGTATGCAAGTGCAGGATAAATATTGTAGAAAGAACGAAGACTCTAAGTTAAAAAATACTCCTGGAATTATTAGCTGGTGAAAAATATATTAGGTGTCAAGTTTATTATGACTGGCACAATATGAGTATATACCAGTATTTCTAAAGAAGAAAGGGGAAGAAACAATTTTAGTGGTTCTACTTAATTATCAATTCACCACGGCTGACAATTTTTTAAAAAAACTTATGTGTTTAATTTATTTGAAAGGCAGAGAGAGAGAGACAGAGAGACAGACAGACAGAAATATTTTCCATCCATTGGCACTCGCCAAATAGCAACAATTGCTGGGACCAGGCCAAGCAGAAACCAGGAGCCAATAACTCAATCTGGGTCTCCGACTTGGGTGGCAGGGACTCAACTACTTGGGCCATTGTCTGCTACCTCCCAGAATGTGTATTGATAAGAAGCTGGAATCAGAAACAAAGCCCACACTTGAACAAGACTCTGATATAAGACGCCGGAATCCTAAGCAGCATCTTCACTGTCAAGCTGAACGCCTGTCCCAACTGACCATTTTCTAATAGATTCACCTTCTCTCCTCAGTACACCACAACAATCTCACAAGATGAGTTACAGAGTAGACAGCCTCATTAATGTCCAGGATCTTGGTCCTCCTTGCAAGGTCCATGCTAAACTGTAACCCTTAACTATCAGTTTCACTGAAACTTCAAAATACACATTTTTGGTAAGTCAAACTCATGTGCTTCACCAATCTTTTTCTGCTTTATTTCACATTCTCATATCTGTAGAACTATTTCTTTGTGCATCATAACACAAATTATCTAACAATAACCCATAACATAACCACCATTGCAGGCAATGGGTTTGAAAAACATCACTCACCCTATACAAAGAGGCCAAGGATTAGATTCTTCTCTTCCTCTGGTATGAAACCTCCTCCAGCACTGCCTTTATAAAGTGTCACCCACAAGCTGTTAGCTTTCTATAACAAGGAAATCCATGATCATGGCTCACATGTGTCACACCTGCTTTTTTGTTGTATCACAGCCATCCACCAACTAGACAGTATCAGCTTGGGGCACAGCGGTATGCAGGTGGTCTTCCCTAGGCCAAGAGCAGGTGTGCAAGTGATAGTATACCCTTCAGCACAGTAAAAATGGAAACCTCCCCCGATGGCCATTTCCCACTGTGAAGAAGTCAATTTTTAAAACTGTTCTTTCTTTGCTCACATGGGTGGCTAAATCAGTAAAAATGATTTAAAGCAGAGCCCTCTGCTCATCCAATAAGCCTGAGAACTCTTAAAAGTAATTCCAAACACAAGTCCCTAAAAACACAAAAGCATGCATTTACTCATGCTAAGGGATGTCATACATGTTGAAACCTTAGCCTGTGTCTACACATCCCTTAAATATCAGCAGGTAAATGGGCAACCAGCCTTGTGGCACAGAGGCTTAGGCTACTGTTGGTGATGCTAATATACCATGCTGAAGCATTGGTTAAGGTCCTAGCTACTCTACTTTTGATTCAGCTCTCTGTGAACGTACTTGGGAAAGCAGCAGATGATGGTCCAAGTACGTGGACTCCTATTTCCTATGGGAGAGACCAGGAAGGAGCTCCAGGCTTCTGTCTTCTGCTCTCTGTCTAGCGTGGACCTGGCTGTTTCCCTCACTCCTCTTACTCTCTGCCTTTCAAATAAATAAGTGGATCCCTTAAATATAAAAAAGAGGTAAATGTAAGTGATGGCATACTTTCATCTAAGAAGCCATATTTATATTTTTAATTTGTAATATCTGGAACTGCTACTAATGCCTCAAGTCCAAAGTGAAATGGACCCCAAGCCAATACTTCTGCAAAAACTGCACTTTGCACAAATCTCCCGTAACCATCATTTAATTCTGCTTTTCTTAAACCATCCTGTTGAGTGGTTTCTGTTCTTCTGAGTCAAGAAACCCAACACAGCAAGCACAACTCACTCTTATGGATAACCATGTTAGCACAGGGTCAGTGACGTAAAAGCTGATATTATCTGCATGCCTGTTATGTGTCACGCACAGTGCTAACTCCTAGATAGGATGAGCGTTTTTGATAAATCTCCATTTCAGAGATGAAAACACAAGAATCATGCAGTCACATAGAAAGGTCTCACATTTTATCAGTCTAGGTAATCAACCTTTGGAGGCTCCACCCTAGGCCATCACAGTACATATCATTTGAATGAGCAAAACAATCTCCAGTTATGGAAAATTCATCCTGAAAAAATGTTTTTGCTAAACATATGTGACACTGATGCTTCTTTGCACCTGCCAGAATGATTACCTGTTCCTGAAGGCATTTAAACACCAGCATGACCCTCAGGCACCACTGTCTGCCACACCACCCACAGCTGATAAAACAGTAAGACTCCAACCTGGACTTCCAGCCTCTGGTCTGGCTCCTCCAGGTTTGGGCAAAAGTCTGCACCCAGCACTCTGCCAGCACATGCCAGTGGAACCTGAGGGAATACGGCCAGGTTAGAAGCTGGATATGAAGGCTGCTGGGAAACTGCACACATTTGACCTAGGCAGAAAAATGGACTTCCCAATTGTAGGTCTAAAACAGGCCCTCACGGCTTAACATGGGTGACAAACCCATTGTAAATATCATACACATAAAATTCATTGACTATCAAGAGGTTAAGTTCTGAGAATAAAAGGTGCACATATATTCAACTCCCTTCTGCACCCAAAGAATGCAGCATAGAGCAGCCACATAGACAGTGGATCTGGGGGTGGGAGGGCGGGGAGAAGCAATGGAAAGGCAAAACTAAAAGGGAAAAATCCTAAAAGTTTCTACTGGACACCAATCTTCTCTTTTTTTCCCTTTAATTACCATATACAAGAAGTAAGAAAATTGCATTCAATATGCAGAAATCTAAGTCGAGGTTTTTCAAAAAGCATTCTACCTTCACTACCTTCATGTATCTGTCCGTACGTACTGACTCTTGGCACTTGTACCTCCACTGAGCACTACCACATCGGTTCCTCTTCTTTTTCTATCAGAGAATTGCTTGGGTATTTCAGTTTGATTTTTAAAATTCAAATTAAAATCATCTGTGCCAATTCATGTTTTCTTTGTTCAGAGGTCAGCTTTTAGTCAAGGACATAACCTAAGAAGGTGTTTTCTTTCTTTTAACAAGTTTGAATAAGTTTAACTTCCAGGTTCATAAGTGAGTATCACTAACTTCAGAGAACACTCTTCAAACATTTTTGGGCCCAACTCTCTCATTTTTTGCTGGTTTCCTATTTTCCTTCTGCTCTTGTCTGTAAGGCGAAATGGGCAGTACATCATCTGCCTTAAAAGTAAATAAGCAATCTTCACACATGAGTGTCACCAACTGGTCTATATACCAATCAGCACATGGCACACACATTTACATTAACCCTTTCTTTTCCCTTTTACTGGTCATGAGCATTTGTATTTTACGATTAAAAATACTTGAGGCTGAGAGTAAATAAACAACTAGCTCAGAGTCACATGGTATAAGTTGCAAAGTCAAGATTCAAATTGTGAAATGAGAAGGAAAGAAAATAGAACAAATGTTTAAATTCACTGAGAAGGGGAAACATAGTGGCACACCAGCATCCACTATCGCTGCACAGTTCAAGTCCCAGCCATACCGCTTCAGATCCAGCTTCCTGCTACTGTGCCTCTCAGTGGCTAATGACCCAAGTACTCAGGCTCTGGTCACCCATGTTAGAGAACCCAAACAAGTTCTAGGTTCCTGGGAGTTCATTCTGGCCAAGCCTGAAAAGCAGCAACTATTTGGAGAGTAAACCAGCAGATAAAAGGTCTCTTTTACTGTCTCTCTCCATCTGTCTCTAACCCTTTGTCTTTCACATTTACAAAAAAAAAAAATTAATAACTACATTTAGTTGACATTCATTTCAAAGGTATCTGATGATATATGAAAGAAATTACAAAGAATTCAACACATCAAACAAGGCAGGTGCCAATGGAAAAACAGAGATTAAGTTCTACTGCTTGCTCTTTGGTCTAGGACACGACGGGCAGTGCAAAGGGCATTTACCCTCTAAACTGAAGAGCGAGAAGAGCAGAGACACGGCGCATTCGTGTTGTGTCACACACAGGAATAATGCTGGTTCCAGCTCTCAGCTGACAGATGGAGGGGCACTAATGAGTTCTGCTCCAGTAATTCTCCCCAGGGAGCGATACAAGCAAAGGGGATAAAAATCAATCTTAGAATATTCCATATCAAAAGGAAGGCCCCCCCCAAAAGCTTCCTATAAGACCTCAATCAACATGACTACCTGGCCGATGGAAACAGATTCCTTACACTAGTAGGCTGCATTGCACATTTAGTGTAAACAATACACCAGTTTACGTACACAAAATAAATTCCTACTTACCTTAATAGTATTTGGCTAGGTCACAAATGCTAAGTTTTTCATTCCTTTTAATCCTCACAGTCACAGAATGTACTTTATAAACACTCTCAAGAGGAACGGAGAAAGTTAAACAACTACAATTACATTCAATTACAACTCCAAACCCTTAGAAACACAGGGCTTCCGCGAGAAAACAAAAAGGTCTGTGTCAGTGGGGAGGAAGCGGTGGCAAGCCACCGGTATGTTCCAACAATCCTAATTGCGACAGGAAGCAGCCAGGAAGTGGGTGACACTCTCCAATCCACAGTCTGAGATTTTCTGAACAGAGAAACGCCCTGAAAGTGGGCTTTCACACTTGAAGGAACAGAAAATTGAGATTCAAACCAAAAGTGCCATGTATACTGTATCCCAGATTCCATCCACCTCAACCTGTGTCATCAATGATGAGATAGGAATGCTGCCTAAAAGGAAATGGCACGTCACATCAATTCCCTAATTTGTACGCCAAGGAAAATGCAAAAGGGTTTTTAAAAGAGGCTGATAGTTGAAATTTGGCACGCCTCAGTCCAGCTATTAACTGAAAAGCCTCCAGTAAGCCAGCTTCCTCTATGTGATCAAACATTGAGAGAAGCAGATCTGTCTACCTCCCTATTGACACTCCATTGTAAAATTTGGATTGTACCTAACTACTGTTTGTCATATAAATTCTGCACTGACTGGAGGAATCCCGTTTTATCCACTTTGCTTCATCCCAGCGTTTAGTATCTGATTCCATGCCATACTGTAAAGACATAGTTCCACAAGGCATTTCACAAAACGCTCACGGCAATTAAGACTAGGGAAACTTCATTCTGACTGTTTCTACATCTTCAGATATTTTGCTTTCAAAGTTATATTCACAAAAAGAGATTAAAGACAAAGACAAATACTGAACTGCTCAGCTAATATTTCAGTGTGCCAGAGGTTTAATTACAGGCTGATAATGGTCGGCAACTGAGCTAACTTTCACTCCACCGGAGCTGCTACAGGAAGCTGAAGCCTTGAAAGGGACACGCTAGAGTCCCCAGAGTGCGATCTGCTCTCCGGTACTGACCTCAAAGGAATCGTGGTGTGTGAGAAAGCGATTTACAACTTACTTTGTGTATAATCAGCAGAAACAAAAGATATGACAACAAGCATAAAGACCTCTCTCTCTCTCTCCTCCCAGGAGAATTCAGCCAGGGAGGGCCAGTGGGCATTCACTTCAGTGTCAAAAGGGCTTCCAGAAAACACACTTTCTGTGGGGGTAGAGAGGAAGTATGGCAGGTTTCCTACACACACACACACACACACACACACACACACACACACACACACACACCTGCCTTGTTTATGAACACTGCATATAAAAATTGTTAGGGACCAGATTTCTGAAAAGACAGCAAAAATGCTAAAGAAAAACAGAACTACTGCTCAAAGCTACATGACGGTGAATGGGAATGAAGGGTGAGTGAAAGAAAACAATACCAAAGAAGGGAGAAAGAGTGTGCAAAAATGAGAATTTAGGAAGAAATACAAGTTCACTCAGAAAAGGGAATTCTCAAGTCAGGGCAGGGATGCTTCCCACAGAGCCAGGGTCTGAGTGAAAGTCAATTTCACTTTGAGACACTAAACACTGGGGTACACACTTGCCCGACAGGCACCATGACAGTCACAGCCAAATAAAAAAAAAATAAGCAGACTGCCACCTCAGTTCCAGGGTCTCCAGTTGAGCTGGCGACAGGCACAGATCACCACTGAAGCAGTGTGTATGGGGTGGTGGCTCCAGTCAAGCTATGTGGAAAGTGGCAGGCAAGTGATGAGTACAACACCGGCAAGAATGGGTACACAGAATTGTTTTTATAGAGATAACTAGAAAAAAAAAATCTTGACCCATTTGAGGCCACAGGGACATGGCTGTATAAAAGCAATCACCTCTCAAGCCCGAGGAAACCAGGACAGAACCTCAGCCTCACTTCAGTCATGACACAATGCCAAACAGCAAGAGGAAAAATCATTCAGAGAATACCAAGAATTCAGGAAGATGCCTAAGTGAAATGGATTTGACAATGAGCCAGCCAGAAGACCCTGTGTGAAAGAACAGAAACAGAAATAAACAAATTACCCAACACTGTGAAGGTGAAAATACATGGGAAACACACTGCTACAAAATAAATGAATATAAAAACTGAAAAGAAAAAAAGCACATGAGCTTCGTGGTGGATGCACACTTCATTTCTACTCAATTGCTCAGTCTGTACTTTGACTGGAGGGTGGTATTACAGGCCTAAACTTTTCTCTACCATGGGACTCCCGGTGAAGACCTCAAAGGGCCACATTTATACTCACAGAACCTAAATAAGAAACCAAGAAGCAACTGGTGAGTTAAAGCAGTGCTTATCCATTTTCTAATTAAAAGTAGTCAGAAATACGCTCATTCTTGTTGAGGCCTTAAATGAGGGAGGAATGCAGCAACAGGTACATGTTCAGGATGGGAGATGCCTTAGAGCAAAAAGAACAAGTGAGGGAAACCCAGAAGCCCCCTAGAGTCAACCCAGAATAACAAAGGGGAAGATCAGGATGAGAAAAGAGAAAGGAGCAGAGAGCAGCCAGAATGTGGTGGTGTTAGTCAACAGCTGGGCAGCCAGAGGAAGACAGTTGAGAATGGAGGGGAGTGTGTGTCTGTACCACATCCCAAGCCAGGAGCTATGTAAACAAGGTGCACACTCATCTCCAGAGCGAATCCTCATGGGTAAGCTGCTGTAGAACAGGGTCCTGGCTCTGCGATGTGAGCCTTCTCTGCAGCTACAATCATAGGAGACTTTCACGGGAGCAAACAACAACAAAAATACCTTGCTTTTATACTGTAAGATATGGGATAAAAGGTACAAATTTATCTTCCCGTGGCAACACCCTAAAGAGCCTAATGAACAATAAATAATAGTAAAATTACATAGAATCATCTTCCACAGTGCTCAATGGGTTTTTACACATAATATTTATTAATTCCCACACTAGACAAGTAGGAGGGGGAAGGGTGTTCCACTGTACTCTTTTTAAGCAAGAAGCAGGAGCCAATCCCCTACACTTGATAAAATGGGTTGGCAAAAAGATTAAGAAAAAGTTCTCTTGACTACTAAGCCAACATTTCACTAGAAAAATGTTCTACCCTTTGACAGAATGCCCTGTTTTATTTGGATTTTCCCTTTGAAGAGGTGAGAACAGCATCATTTTTACTTGTGCCATGCGTGAAGAAGAAAGCATAGGACTAGATGCTTACCAATTGATTCACAATCAATTTTGGTGCTTTGGAAAACAACCTCTGTGTGTTGTTTCTTACTGTCAGGTACATTGTCAAGTCTGACAACTACATTTCCATGAAAACTGAAATACAGGTAGATGTGTTTAGTTACCTTTTGGTCCTCAAGCTTAACTATCCTAAAGACAGATAACATTAAAGTGTTCTCACTTGGGAGTCAGATCACTGTTTAAATCCCAGCTATAGTTCCTTGTGAAATCACTAACATCTCAAAACTTTGTTGTCACATCTGTAAAATGGGAATAATTTTATTTTCTGTGCTGGGCTGGCAAGGTTGAAGAAAATGACATCTGTGAAGCAACTAATTAAGCATCCAATAAATATACAGCAGATTAGAAGATGCTACTTCCCCCAACCTCCACAAACCTGCCGAAAGTGGCACCGTGGCATACATCTCTCACAAGAGCTGACAAGTATAACACACCAAGGGAAGTAATTTAGAGGAGATGGAAGCAAGCAATCAAATTAAAGGAAAAATAGATGCAAGGGGATAAATTATAAATACATACATATTCGATTAGACTTGCTTAGGATCCCATTCAATCAACTTGCTTCCTCACACGCTGTGTTGGAAAAGACTAAAAGGTATGCCTGGGCTCAAATGGGGCTGAGTGTTTTAAAATCTTGATTAGAGAAATAGCAAGAAGTGGCACCCATATGATCCTCCTGCATCACTGTCCTTTACAATTAAGATTCAAGGCAATTATGAAAAATAAAGGCAGAAAGAGAGAACGGGAAATGGCCCAAAAGCCAGGATTTCAATCTAGGTCTCTGACATGAGCAGGTACCAAACTACCTGAGTTACCCCCTGGTGCCCCTCAGCATACATATTACAAGCAAACTAGAGTCAGGGCAATGATGAAGACCTGAACCCAGGCATTCCACTGCATTAAAGGCCTACCCACTCACGACTCAGAGTTCTCTTTCATGCCAATGTCAGTTTGACTCAGGAACTTAAAAAGTAATATGTTTCCAGGGTGCATGAGTGAACAAAACCAGAAGAAACTCATTCTTTCAAGAGAGGAGCAGCAGAATGACTGACAAGGCTGTGAGTATAAGGCAGTGATACAAGGTGTGCTCCAGACCTCCAAATGATGCTACTGACGATGCATATTCAAGTTTCAGCATCACTAAGAAACCAATAATCAGTAAGGCAATGCCATTCTAGTTGATAATTTAACTTTAGCAGAGATGTAATATAAAAAGTGATGAAGGAAAGGATTAATGGAGGGAGGGAGAAAGCATACACCAGGACACAATTCAAATCCCCCTGAATCCTGCTCTGTAGAAGAGGGGAAACCAGCAAAGCAGAAGCTCCGAAGAAAGATCAAATGGCACAAGCAACTTAAGTAGCAGTAGAATGGCCAACACCATAGAGGCTGCAAATCTAAGAAGGAAATGACTCGGGGATAGACATTAATGTTAGCATTTACCCAGAAAACACTAAGATGATCTGAGTCCCCACGGACTCAGTACCTGGGCTTGCTGCCCACAGCTGCCTTCCCACAGTGGTCAAGAATGAACCTTAATTTAAGGAATCACATACAATAGAAAAATGTGTCATATATCTGAAAATCAAAGTACAAATCTTACTACCTTAGTACAATATTACAGTCTACTCACTGAGCCATTTTAAATGATTATGATTTTTTAAGTTTAAGAAGTCACATTAAATTTGACAAAATAGCATGAGCACATAGTAGCACACACTTAACACATCTCTGTCTGCAGTAGCCCCTTAGCCTGCTGTACGTGAGTGAAGCTGACCAAGAAGATAATTCTGAAGCGAGGCCAGAGACTGGAGGAATCCCATTACTCTAAAGTGGAACAGCTCTAAAAGCTCCAGGGTAGCCTTGACTAGTCAAAGCTCGTAATATGGCCTGCTGAAATCAATGAATCAACATGGTCTGTTTGTATGCAAAGTTTGAATATGGGAAATGTTAAGAAAGGAAAGAAAAATGGGAAAGGAGATTCAAGTCTACCGTCTGGTACAGGAAAACATTTACCAACTCAATTCACACTGAATACTACACAACTGCCCCTCTAAGTCTTCTGAGGATCCTAAAGAGACAACGTACAAAGGCATATCAAGACAATTTTTTAAAAGTATTCATTTATGTAGAAAGGCAGAACTACCAAGAGAGGGAGCGAGGCAGGTCTTCCATCTGATGGTTCAGACCAAAGCCAGGAGTAAGTACTCCACCCAGGTTTCTTACGTAGTGGCAGGAGTCTCCTTGCTCAGGCCAGTGTTTGCAGCTCTCTCAGGCACATTAACAGCGAGCTCGAATGAAAGTGGAGCAGCCAGGATTCAAACAGTAACTGATATGAGATGCTGGATATTGACAATTTAATCTGCAGTGCTACAATACCAGCCTCAAAAAGGGGATTTTCATGGGATACTGCACACTCCCATTCCATACGAAGGAAACACTCACCTGGTGTTATCTAAAGCTGCCACACTGCCAGGCAGGTCAAAAAGGAACATAATTCATTCCCACCAATGATATCGGTGAGATTCTTATAAAGTAATAAAAAGATATGTAAATTTCTCATATTCTTATTGTAGATTTTATAAAATATTTTCCCCAAACTAAACATTTTATTCCCCCAAGTTTGGTATCTTTAGAAACTAAAGCAGCAGTTTAGTTTGTCTTTTCTGTGCATTTTAGTTCTGTAGCTTGATGCCCCTCTAAAGGTTCTCAAACTGGTCAATAAACAACTCGCTGATGTTCGAGCTAGGCATCCGCTGCCCTTCTCTGCTGATCACAGCTCTCACTGAGCACGTTCTCTTTTGCAGTTAGCAACATGATTCCACTTAGCAAAGACTCAGACCTTGCCTCATCATTTCGCATATAATTCAAACCCAGTAAATTTGGAAATCCAGTCTATTCTACCCTTCTCCTCCTCCTTTAGCTCTATCCCAGACCTGTCTCACAGACTGTTTCTTACAAGATCACTGTACTAACCCTAAAGGAACAATCCCAACTTTATTATCCCACACTCACCAAGCACCACTGTACATCACCACTCCCATCTTCAGAAGCTGTCTCCCAGACAACAGACAGCCCTCTGCACATGTTTCCAAATTACATTCTCTCCAGGCCCTCTACAATCTCGCTCTTATGTACCTTCATGAAGCATTCATCACAGTCCACACCAGACTACTGGGTGTCTCTTGCACTCCGCCTTGGGTCTTCCTAATTTCACAGGGTTCTACTGCATTCTACTTTGGAAGATTTATGTGTTTTCCAACTTTACTTCTTCCACGAAATTCCAGATATCCATGCATAGAAGAGATTTCCTCCTGCCAAGTGCTCTACAGTGGTTAAGGAAATTGGCACCATAAAATCTTGGAGCTTAAATATATGTTTTGGACTAGATGTTTTTACACAGAGATTGAAATGCTAATTGCAATGGAGGCATCCTATATCAAGTGTTTGTGTTCTGGGTATAGCCATTTCCAGTCCAACTTTGAACTAATAGGCATTCTGAGAGTTACACTTGATGGATTCTGAGGACTTGGGTCCCCAGCACCCCCATGTGAGACCTGGGTCTGGTTTTGGCCTAGCCCAGAACTGGATACTGTAGGCATCTGGGGAGTGGATCAGCTTATGGGAGAGCTTTGTGACTGCCTGTCAGCTTTTCAAAATTTAAAATAAGACTTATTTTCCCTTCCCTAGGGGAAAGAATTAACTTGCTTCTCATTGTATGCCACTGTGACTAATATAGAGCACACAGTCAATACAAATATATGCTAATAAATAAATCTATTAAAATTCATAGTGGCACAAATGGCACAATGTTATACATATAGTGATTTCTAATTCTTTCACTATTCCACCTGATCCTCAACAAACATGCTTTAAGCAGATGGGGACCAATAATTTCTGTTTTACAGAAACTCCAGATGCCAAGCGAGAAGTAACTGGGCATGCACAGAGCTGTCAGGTATGTTCCGTTTAACCTAAAATGGTTCAGTGACCAGTACAGTATTACCCTGTTGATCTACGGCAAGAATTCTTTACCTCTTCTTGGACATCAGCTCAGATGACTTCCAGAACCTGACTCAATCAAAGTAGCTTTCCACAAGTAGGAACAATACACATCTCACTACAATGTGAATTAAAAGTTCTTATCTTGCTACAAGCTGCTGGCAGACATTGAGGCAAAAGTACAGAATGATCAAATATATGCTATCACATATTACCTTGCAAAGCTGAAATATGAACACCTTCCTTAGTAAGCTCTTTTCAATAAGTATTGATTGTCATGTACCTGGGGAAAATGTCATAAACCCTTTACACAGCACTGAGAAAGGAACACCTCCCTAAGATTCTATGAAAGAAGCTTACCACTGGGTATAAACATTCATCCCTAATCTGCTTTGGCTTCATTTCAATAAGGAACAGGTAAGCTACTACATACGGTTCAAGTGCAACCCTAGTGCCTGCTTTGGTAAATAGTTTTATTTGAATGTTGCTATACTTATTCCTATTTAAATATAGTTATATGGGCTTATAAAAATAAAATTGATTAGTTGCTACAGAAATCATACCTCAGGCCAGCACAACAGCTCAATGGCTGAAGCCTCACCTTGCAAATACTGGGATCCCATATAAGCACCAGATGGTGTCTTGGCTATTCCACTTCCCATCTGGCTCTCTGCTTATAGCCATGGTAAGCAGTAGAGGATGGCTAAAAATCTTGGGACCTTGCATGAATGTGGGAGACCCAGAAAAAGCTCCTGGCTCCCGATTAGATCAGCTACAGCCATTGTGGCCATTTGGGGAATGGACCAGCAGATAAAAAATATCTTTCTCTATTTTTCCTTCTCTCTGTAAATCTGATATGCTTTTCCAATAAACACAAATAAATATTACAAAAAAACAGATTACACCTCTACCTAGCACAATTACTATTTGACTCTTCATAGAATAAGCTTGTCAATCCTTATTTTAATCCATATGAAATCTGACTACTTACCCCAGCAATATCACTTCCAAGAACTCACCTTTAGGAAGTAAGCATAGAAGTGCAAGCATCATATTTAATATATATATATATATATATATATTTATTTATTTATTTACTTATTTATTAAAACTGTGTATGAGGGGACAGTCAAGAAGACCAGACCCTGATCAACATGTTCGCAAGCGCAGATGCAAGTGCCTGGAACTTACTATCAGTTGCAGTTCCTGATTTCAACCTCTTGCTAAGGCAGAAACTGATCCCAGGAGACAGAGAGATCTGTCAAGTAGTAGGGTTCCTCCTACCAAATGGGATAGCTGTTTTGAGCTCCAACCCAAGGCTTCCACTCCCCTCTAGTGCCAACCATTTTAGATATCTGAAAAATAAAACAGGGGAGGGAACTTTCCTCTGCCTCTCTATTTCTCAAATAAATAAGCATCTTCTTATAAGATAAAACATGGAAAACTGGGTATTATGAAACATATGCATGAATTTCAAACAACTTTTGATACAATGGCATAAGAATTCATTTAAAATTTTGATGAACATCCATATCCAAAACGTTATTCAATTTAAAATGCCATGATGCAGGTGGTTGGCATGGAGACAAAGAAGCCAGTTATGACACTCATCAGAGTACCATACCTGAGTTGAATGCCAGCTGGACATAGTGGGTTCCTGCCAGTCCGGGAGAAGACCTAAACTCAGTGATTAACTCCTAGCTTCAGCCTTGAGAAAAGAACCAACAGATGGAAGCGCTCTCTAAGTATTTGTCTGTCTCTGTGTCTTCCATTTCCCATTTTTTCCAGCTTAAAACTATTGAAAATTAAAAATCAACGCGAAGACTCAGATCCTGCCTTCTATCTACACAGCTCTCTATTTTTCAGAAAGTGGGTCTTGTTTTTTATTAGAGCGGGAGTTCTTTGTTTTGTTTTTTGTTATTGCTTAAGTCTCTGTATAAAAGCAGAAAGGCTTCAAGGCTTACTAACACGCTCACCTGAGAGCTGCCATGGCCACAATATGCAGCATCAAAAATATACAGAAAATGTCCCTTACAAGAGCATGCCTGGATGAGGAGGAGGAGAGGTTAACAGAATACTCCCTTGATGGAAATGCATTAATTCAATCAGTTTCTTGCTTCTGGGTTATCATAAAAAGGTTCATAAAGTACCCAAAAGCCACAGAAGAATTTAGAATTATGCTGCTCAGTGACTGAGTCTCAGTGAAGAGTAAGAAAGGAGAGATTTCTCTCCACCCTCATTTTCTTGAGCAAAAGTAATCTTCTGCAACATGGGCACAAGTATGTTTTAAACTAATCACTGAAAAGGCCAAGTACATACAGGATGTGAGTACTTGGCATTCTGTGCAGCCACTGACAAACAGAAGTGCCGAGAATGCATGCAAACCACAATGGCAACCACACAAATTCAGAAAGGAGAGGAGCAGTGCACGGACACCTCTGCTGACTGCACAGGTGTCATCTCTAAGTTCCAGATGAGAAAGAGAATCACAGAACAAAGTTCAGATGCAGACACATCCACCCACTATGTTCATGAGAGAGAAACTGCATTTCTAATGAAGTCTCACATAAAATCTCCTGTAAGTTCCGTAGGTGAAAAATCTGAAATGCATGGGTTACAAAGCTATTTCAAAATTGCCACATCTACTTACTTGCTTTAGAAGCCATTTTAGAAGATTAATTTATTTATTTGAAAAGCAAGCACAGAGACAGTGAGTGCACGCTTCCATCCTCTGATTCACTCCCAAAACAGCCTCAATAAGTATGGCTGGCCCAAGCCAAAGCCAGGATCCTATGTAGGTTCCCCATATCACTGGCAGGATGTAAGTGCTTGGGCATCTTTTGCTGTTTTCCCAGGCACATTAGTAGGGAGTTGTAATGGAAACAGAGCAGCTGGAACTCCAACTAGTGCCCGTGACAGGCAGTGATTTAATCCACTGTGTCACAAAGTAGGCCCCAGGAATTATTATAATAGAAGTGTTAATATTTATTCCCCAGTTAATCCATATTCTCTATCCGTATACATGTATATATATATGAGCTACAGACTTTTTTAAATAAAAGATTTATGTGTGTCTTTATATACTTAAAAGTTAAAGTCAGAGATAGAAAGGGAGTATTTTCTAGCTGCTGGCTTATTCCACAGAGGGCCACAATGATCGGGACTGAACCAGGCTGCAGACAAGAGCCAGGGGCCTCATGCAAATATCCCACCTAGGTAGCAGGAATCCAAACACTTGGGCCATCTTCCACTGCTGTTCCCAGACCACCACTAGTGGTGAGTTGGATAAGAAGTGGAAGAGCCAGCACATAAAGTGGCACCCATATAGGATACCATCATCACATTTAGCAGTTTTGCCCCCATGCCACAAAACCATTTCCCAGCAATTTGCTTATAATAGTATTCTTAACATTATTTTCCAGTTAAATCAATCCATATTTTCCATCCTTACATGTGTGAGTCTATACATGTATGAGATAAAGATACCTTTTTAGGTGTGCTATGATACTATACAAAGCACCAAAATATCGAATATTGTCACGCTAAAGTAGAGTTTGTGTATACTGAGACTCCAGTTACACACAAAATTATAGTATGGGCTATTCATACACTTCTCATGTTAAAATTACTTCATTGCCATGAATTAAACAAAATCTGAACCTTGAAAATTAGCAATGTACAAAGCTTTTACAAAAATGAATAAAACTAACTTCTTTTACAATGGTATTTACCCTTCACTGTTTCTCTCAGTTATGTTCTCTTTTGTTATTAAACAGATTAGGTACTCCAGTGAATTCCACATAAAAACACTTCCAAGCACAAGATTTAGAAAACAAACAAACCAATTGGGCCTTGGATGTTAGCCTAGTGGCTAAAGTCTTTGCCTTGCACACATTGAGATCTCATTTGGGTGTCAATTCTAATCCTTGATGCCCACTTCCTATCCAGCTCCCTGCTTGTGGCCTGGGAAAGCAGTAGAGGATTGCCTAAAATCTTGGGATCCTGCACCCACATGAGAGACCCGGAAGAGGCTTCTGGCTCCTGACTCCTGGCTTCTGGCTCCTCACTCAGGATCAGCGAAGCTCTAGCCGTTGCAGCCACTTGGGGAGTGAATCAATAGATGGAAGATCTTCCTCTCTCTCTCTCTCTCTTCTCCTCTCTGTGTATCTGACTTAGTAATAAAAATAAATAAATCTTTAAAAAAAAACCAAACAAATAAAAAACAACTTTGAATTCTCAGGGAGGAAAAATGATGGTTGTTCAGCCTCTTTTTCTGGGAGGGCGCTAAGCTATATGGTTTCCCAGCTCCCTTAATCAAACGCCCAAAACACAACCCTGTGTTTCCATCTAGGGTAGTCATGATTTTTTGCCAGTTACCCATATCTGCTTTCTTGTACAATGTAGTTGAAAGAAAAAAGTGAGTTGTGCGATCTTAAGAATTAGTATGTTATAGCTGGATAAATAACGTTGCTGTCCACACTAGCATTGTGGTACAGTTGGTTATGTATCCCATATGGGTGCCAGTGGCAGGCCAGGAGGCTCAGCCTCAGATTCAGCTGCTAATGTGCTTGGGAAAGCAGCAGAAGATGACACAAATACCCAGGCCCCAATCATCCACATGGGAGACCCAAATATAGTTTCTGGCAACTAGCTTCAGCCTGCTTCAGTCCTGGCCATTGTGGTTACTTGAAGAGTAAAATTTGGGGAGTAAGCCAGTGAATAGAAAAGCTCTGCTTCTTTCTTTCTCTCTCTCTCTCTCTCTCTCTCTTTCTCTCTCTCTGAAAGGCTGTCTTTTAAATAAATAAATACTTCTTAAAAAGAAAGAATTCAACAGCAGAAAAAACAAGATTGCTGGGCCCAACTTTGCTGAATTCAGATTTTAGATCCTGCTTTCCTCATCTGTAAAATGAACAGAGTATCCTACCTGAATGCTTCTAAAATTTAAAAAAGCTTCTAAATTAAAAAAAAAAAAAAGAAACCAACATGGTTACCACATTATATATGCTAAAAGGTAGCCATGAAATAATTAGTTACCAATCCTCATTCTGTTATTCTTACTAGCATGCTTTTAAAGTAAATGCTACACCAAATATTTATTTTAGATCTTAAGATGTAGTATTTCAAATGGGCTGGCAAAAAGAAAATAGATGTTAGGCAAAAATAAACAAAGTTAATCTAGGACTATCTATGACAATGTAAATGTATACATGAGAACACCTTTATTTTTGATAAAAGCATCCTCAGGGTGCAATGAAAAAAGAACATATTATTTTGGTGAAAAACCAGTCCCTAAGTTTTACCTACACTGAGGCAATTGTTGGTGGTTATGAATTATAATTATTATTGTTCCTATATATGAGGGTGCTTCACAAAGTTCACAGAAGTTGAATTAAAATGTCTTGGCTGCAATATATTTAAAATTTTGTGCGTAGTTTTCTGATAATATTTTTCATGAAGTTTTTGCAGGTTCCACATATCTACCTTACTTGACACTTTTATGTTTAATTCTATGCAGGTATACACACTAGTAGCTTTAGTATTATCTTAACATCATGACTACAGATGAATTTTTACAAAGCCATGGTACTATCAGGAGCCTTCTTTACAATATCAAGTTTCAAGCTTTTAGCATTGAATGCCAATTAAGTCAGGAGGTTTAACCTAAAGCCAATGATCACAATCCATGTAACAGTGGTAGGCAGGATTTGACTTCCTCTCTGCTGTGACCATGTGATACCACGTGGGCAAAAATAAAGGCCAATCTGCTATGATTTTGCAGAGCGCCAAAGTCACAGACCAACTAATTAGTTTTCAAACACACAAAGGTATCTGTTGATGACTTCATTACCTTCTTAAATCAATTAGGAAATGAAGACATTTCAACTTACAACCCCCTACTCTCTACCCTCGTTGTTGCCAAAAATCCAAGCTTCCCAAGAGGAAAGAACTATACAGTAAGCCACAGCACAGTGCAAAGAGCCACGGTTTTCAAAACACTTGCTCCCTCTGTGCCTTCTCATTCCCATCTTCCTGACTAACTCCCAGGCTAAGGTCCTTTAAAGTAAAGGATAAAAGAACTTACTCAAGGCACTCACAGTGCAGCTACAGAAACGGAACTCAGGGCTAGCTGCTTATACCGTGCCCCTTTCTCCAGTGCCAGACACTGGTACTGGCAAAATGGGAACAGAAAGATGTTGAAAGGACAAATGCAGATTTTTTTTTTTTTAAAGAAAATGTGAGATTAAGGGGAAAAGAACAACTGGAGTCAGCCAGAATTTTCTAATTAAGGAGACATGATACTGAAATAATTCCACCCCTTCCTTCTTGCATTATAAAAAGGAAACTTCAGATATATCAACTAGAAATGACTGAACACAATTACAACTACTTCCAGGTTGAGGGTGATGATTTTAAATTTTTATATATTTGTTTGAGAGACACAGAAACAAAGAGAGAGCTCCAATCAGCTGGGTCCATCCTCAGATGTCCATGAAGGCTGAGGCTGGGGATACAGTTGCCTTATCACCTGAGCACCTAAATGTGTTTAGTTCATCTAAATATACATGATAGACTTACCTTGCTTAGTTTTACACTTAACTAGTTTATCTGTGATTTAAAAGAAAGAATTAACATTAAAATCTGCTATTACCAAGGAACAGAAACAAAATTCAAGCTGGAAATAACATTCTCCTGATATTTTTAAACATATAAAAATTACAAAACTAAATAGTTCAAAACCTACACAAATAAACAGCATCCAAAGAACATTTCCATTATTATATTAGCAGACCTATAAGAGTAAAAAAGAAATAATTTCTAAGGTAAACATATTCTAGAATGTAAAAGCAGCAATGTAATGAATTTTAAATTGAAATCATACATAAATCTTGATTTTGTTGTAGAGTTGACTACCTGTTGGTTTGATTTCCCACGAACAAAGTCAATAGATATGCCTAAAAAGAATAAACCATCATACAAACACTACTGAGCTGTTTACTTCAGAAGGCATCACCTGACAAAATCATCATTTTATAAAAGTGCACAAATCATGCACCTAGCACTATATACACAGGGCACACCAACCCACTGAGTCTTTAATTTTCTGTACTCAATATTTCTGAATTAAATTTCTGTTATATACTATGGAAAATCATCTTAGCTTAGCATCTATGGCTTTCCTCTTAACTATGTGTCTATTCCCAAAGTACGTACCTACCTAGCCACACAGGTACACTTGTGCAACTACACATATGTAGTTGAGTGTTATTAGGCAACGGGAAGTGACATCTTACAAGAACATGAAGACAAGTACTAAGGTTCTCAAAGTGTGCAGAGTTAGAACGATAGTTCAAAACTAAAACAAAAAAAAAACCTGTGTTGGCCCTGTTAGGTAATCAGACTTTTTTTTTTTTACTTCTACAGATTGGGAAGAAGCAGATACATGAATATTTTATAAAGCACAAAGCAAAAATAAGACATTTTCCCCCCATAACCCACACTTTGATGTGTCATAAATTGACCTGAGTTCCAGCAAATCATGAAACAATCTGGACTGGTATATGTGGCATGCACAAAGTCAGCAATGTAAGCCTACTACAACTGACATAGTGAATGAGAAGGCCAGGGTTTCCCGTGAAGAGGGCCTGCAGGGGAGAGGGGACAGACTCCACCAAGGGCACAGCTCAGGCATTCACACTAAGAACCTGGGGGTGCCTGTGTACACTCACAAAGTCCTTCCACAAGACCCACAATCCAGAAGACGTGCATCTTTAAACTGCCCCATTTCCAGAACTCCTGATTTCAAATCACAGTAGAAAGTTGGGCTGCAAGAGAATTAGAATGATTTAGCTCAGCCCCTCTTGAGTGCCAAAAAAAAAAAAACAGCACCCATACTTCAGTTTGTTTTGTTTTAAACTCGGACCTTTTGCATTCCAAAATTGTATCCCTCTGCTAATATAAACCGTTATTATAGAGAAATGATTTAAAAAAAAAAAAAAGGAAGCAGCCACGGGAAAGGAATGAGGGAGTAGCAACGGTAACAGACGGTACCATGAACTGCCGCAGCCTCCTGTTAGTAGTGCAAGGTTAACGGATCAGTCCCCGCCTTCAGAGACAGCAAAACACTGCCTGGGGAAGGGGGGACAGGGACGGAGGCTGGGGGAGGAGGTCCTGGCCCTGCCCTCTACACAAGCAGGCAGCCCAGCTTAGAGCTGGCAAATTCCTCCTATCTCTCCCAACCTCTTATGCGCGTGTCTTGCGTGTCTTGTCATATTTTCTTCAGCTGTTAATTGTCCAGACTTCAAGACTTTAAACAGTCAGAGTTTAGGAAAAAGCGAAACCCTTCTAAGTGACCATCACAGCAAATCAACTTCATGCTGGTAGGTAAAATTTTCCAAGGGAAGTGTTCTTCTGATAGTTCCTGAGTCTCTAAGTCACCCCCACCCCCTCCGCCGCTGCCACACGCACTCCCCTGGAGGGCTAAATGCACTGTGGCAATAAAACATTCATGCGACTTGGAATTTTAACACAATGCCATTTCCCTAGTTTAACCTGAAAGGAATGCACTAGTCACAACAGACTACATCATCCTGCCATTAAACCCTGCCAAGGAACCGCTTTTTTGGCTGCGCTGGGCCAGCTTTGACGGGAAAGGAGTACACAGACCCACACACAGAGCATGAGAGGCCACCTCTGCTTCCTT
This sequence comes from Ochotona curzoniae, assembly GCF_017591425.1. NCBI lineage: Eukaryota > Metazoa > Chordata > Mammalia > Lagomorpha > Ochotonidae > Ochotona > Ochotona curzoniae. The sequence goes on along the minus strand of NW_024467106.1, from coordinate 44,910,179 downwards.
AGCCTCATGCAGCAACACCCTGCGCTTGAACATGACCTCTGACCCATCTCATTGTGACAGGCCGGTGAAGCATGTGTCACCCTGGAACCTGTGCACAGCCACAAGCCAGGTCGGTCATTTGCTGCTTCCTCTCACCAGCACTAGGGCAGGGGGGAAAGGGTGCTTTCTTGTTACTGCCTTTACTATGCAGTGTCTTACGTTTAAAAGGAGTGATGCTTTCTCTTTGAAGTATGTGATTGTTTTTCACACTTTATTTCTGGTTTTCTGAAAAACAAACAGCCCCTTTGTATTCATAATGAGGCTATGATCATGGACAAAATTTTTGGTTTGCTTTGGGGACAAATTTTCATAGGTGCTAGTGCTTTTATAATTGAGTGACATTTGATGCAGACTTACTAAATAGAGAAACAAATCATTGATTTCTCCTGAGAACTTGAGAAAAATTCAAAGGTGACAAATTTTAAGATACCCACACATATTATGTGACTAACAGATTATCACAAAACACACAGCAATTTCAGATAAAAAAAAAAACACCTATATTGTCGTAAGTATTTGTACAGAGTTCTATCTTCAAAGTTAATGTAACTGACAAATCAAGGAACAAGGGAAAATATATGCACTTAAAATCACATGAAAGATTTACAAGTGTTTCTAGGAATTTTTAGATCTGTTCTTGAGCTAGTGTCATACCCATTATAACAGCACTAATCTTTCTAGATAAGAAAATTATCAGAGAATATAATTTTGGACCTTCCAACATCCCTTTCTTCTTTATTCTCAATTTCTCCCCCACTACCAAAGCACGCTTTTCAGATTCCCTTTTTTCCCCCCTTCCCTAATCGCTCTCATTAGCAACTCTGCTCTTCTGGGACACTTTCAATTTCAACCTTGTCCCATCAGTTTCTGTTAGTATTCCTCCACTGTATGGTAACCTCAAAAGCGCAAATCCCTGCTCTGGCTCTGACCCCCAGCTACAGCCAGCCAGGTGAGCTGTAATTATCCCTGCTGGAAAAGGCAGGCATTCCAGTCTTAATCTCCTGGAGTGAGGCCATGTCCACTTTTAAATGAGGAACATCTTACTTCAACTGAGAATACCCTAAAATACAAAATGATGATCTCAAAGTAAGTTAACATGCACATATAAAATAAACCCAAATCATCTACTTTAACGTAATTTTTATCTCCTTAGTAACTGGAATTAGTTTTAAGCCCTAGTTGAAACACTTTTTCCTTTCTTTTGAACAGACATTATCATGCCTTGAAAAGTCACTCTAACCCCTCACTTTAGCCAAGTCCTGCTAATTCTACAGAGGACAGCAATTTTTAAAATAGTAAGTTATATCTGATGAAGAAGGGAAATCAGTCCAACATGCAAGGATTACAAAAACTTTTGTAAAATATTTTCAATGTAAGATGCTAATGTTGAAATCCAGCTGTTGGTTTCATATTATCAAAACACAGCAATACACACATATGAATTTTTCAAGTAATCGGATTTAGCATCAATGTGGGTATACAAATTCCAATTTTGATGTTATTAGTGGTAAATGCTCCCCACCTGAAGAAAACATAAATGTAATATGTCATGGGATAAAATTACAGAAGACAGTTTCTGTTTAAATTCAAATGGATACACTTTTCTGTTGATCCCAACTGAACATAGTGAGTCCAGTGTTTGGAATCATTAGTATCTAAAAAGAGATATCCACGAACTTGTACAAGCAACCAGTATTGCTCCTTCAACAGCATTTCCTGTCCTCTGAAACCTCTGGAAGTTTGAAAGACATCTCTACAGAAGAGGACAGCTATCTTGCATTATTTCCAAACTGTCAATCAATTTTACAATCTATCCACTGTTGGGGTACAACGGTGTATCACCTAGTCATGAGAAATTTTAAGGTGTCTAAAACAGAACAATGCGAAGATATTTTATCTGAAGCTGTACCAATTTAAGTGAGTAGAATTAGAAGAGTACAAAAGCCACCAAAGAAGTAAGACACAGCACTAACTTCAATGAAATATGAAAAGCTGCAATAATCCACAAGTTTTGCAGAACCGCTCATTTATTTCCCTGCATACTTTTGAGGTGGTTTGTGATAACCATTAATTTCCATTTTCCATGAGCCAGAAGAAAACTTTGCTAGGTTAAACGACATTCAGAAATAGCTTGAACTTTCTATAAACTACTTTTTCATTTCTAGAAAGCAAAACAACTTCTAATATAAAGAACATCTGATGGGGGGGGCAGGCATTTATTCATTCCTCTTGACAGCCTTCATCTGGAACCACAGGATTGGCTCAATAGAAACAAGGGGCGGGGTGAAAGGAGGTAGAGGGGAAGAGAAGAGATGGAGTGGACCAGGCAGAGGGATGCACAGCTAACAGCCTACAACATGGCTAGAGGGGAAACCGAGAGCCAAAAAGGTAATCAGAAAGGGAGAAGGAAGTAAAAGCATTGAGACGTAGTGACAGGTAAACTGACTAGAAAGAAAGCCATAGGGAGGGTACCAGCGGGGAAACACAAGGAGACAGATGGGGAGAAAAAACAAGGAGCAAACAGCAAGGGAGGGACAGGGAAGCTTAAAGAAAAGAGGGGACTGCAGGGGCCGAGCAGAGCCCTGTGACATGGCTGCAGCGGAGCAGGCAGCTGGCCGAGATGCTAATTCAGCGCTTTAACAAATCAATGCCACTTGAAAAGTACAATGCAAGTGCTCACTGGGTAGATGTCAGGGGACTGAGAAAATGCATTCTCAAGTATTTCACATTAAGAGGGAATAATGTGTTAATTTATAACTCTTCACCCTATACACTTGGATTATCTATCTGTGTCAGCGATTTGACTTCTTAAATTTATCAAGAACGCATGCCAAGGGAGGCAGTTCAGCTTCACCACCGGGAAATAGAGGCTTAGCAAGAGAGCCCGTCCTAGGAAGTGCAGTGGTTCTTTCTGCTTTCCATCAGGTTGAAGTCTTGGGGGGGGGGGGGGGTGGCAGGAGGAAGGGCCTAAGGGATTTATCCTGGGCCCCTTGCTAAAGCAGCCAATAGAAAGGTCCTCTTGGCTTGGGGTTGATTGCACTAGGTGCCATCAGTCAAAAGTGACACAGAGAAGAAGGAATAACTTGAATCAGCAACCTGAATTGCCATTATCAGAATTTACTTTGCAGAAACTTACTGATGTCTCTGGGAGCACCCAGTGGAAGAGAAGCTGCTGACAACTGGGCTTGCAATTGACCTGTAAGCAATGCCACAGGCAGCGCTTATCAGAATAGGAAAGGAACCAAGAGCTTGGCTCATTTTGTTTGGTTTGCTTTGACACATGGCGGGGAAGGGTTAAAGAACTGATAGTCCAATACAGCATTCGAGAGACTAATAAGAACCGTTTCTCTTTTCTTAATAAAAACAATTTTTATTAAGCATCAAATTCTTGGAATTATTTCCTAATTATTCCTTAATGCAAATTCAGTTAAGTTTTAACATAATATCTTTAACCTGAAGAGACGAACTCTGCTAGTAATTTCTGCTCTGGACATAAAAGCATTGTCAGACTCAAGTTTTCAGTGGGTAAACATTGTCAACACACACAGGCAAATGTGTTTAAACTTTGCAATAAACAGGAGAGAGTATGTTTTAATAAAATGTTTAATTAGGATCATATCTTCAAAGATAGAACAGTGGTTCTATTTATGTAAGAAACTAAAAGAAAAAACGAAACAGCCCAGCCTCTAACTGTTCCAAGCTTGCCTGGACTGCGCACAGCAGCAGTATTGGAAACTGCAGGGATCACATGTACAACTGCAACAGAAACGGACATTCTCTTATTTTTCAAGACATTCATATGTAAATGAATGCTGATGAATGGAAATGAGATGCTATACATGATAGGCAACTTCAACATGTACTTGAAAAAAAGGCAAAGTTATCTCACTCACTGAGGCCTGATTCATTCTCTTTCTAGGGCCAGGAATAAAGGAAATGAACGACAATGATGGACCTTCGACCAGCTTCTATTGGCTCAACACCATCTCTCAGACACTCATGGCAGACAGCAAACATTCTTTCAACATGCTTAGCATCTTTCCTATGACGTGGCATTATGCAGGGTCCTTTTCTCCCTTCTTTACAATATTTGATTAGAAATTGGAATTATAAAGGCAATAAATTGTACAGCCACACGGAGCCAAAGGATCAAAGTATTCCAAACATTATAATTCTTTAATGAATGCTTGCTTTCTTTCAAAGGAGATTATTGATAAAGAATTTCCTGGGTCAAAAACATAAGAGTGTGCTCCTTTTTCACCCATCTTGGGGAAAGGGATATATAATCCAGGCAGTGTGCCTGCACTGGGAAAGAATGGTGCATCTCTGTGCTTTGCAAGGGGCCTCTGTTTATACCCTCAGAGGAGGGTCCATCCTATCCCCAGTTTTTGCATGAATTACCATTCCTGTCAGTCCCATCTAAACCCTCCCCACTCCCCAAAGGAACTACCTATTCTTATGATTATGGTACCAATAATCCCTGTCCTCCTGGTCTCTCCCCCACCACACTCACCTAAGGGGTTAAAAGGCTTCAGTACATTTGTGACTTGTCAGTGACATATAATACCCAGGTCCTTCATGCAATCAACTTTTACTTGACATGTATTTGCTCATCACAGGACCCGCATTACTACTGGGAGAATGAAGAAAAACCTAAATTAACACTTGACATTCAATATGGTCAAGTCCTTAATTGGCTGGGCTTCCTGAGAAAGCAATTTTCTATTCCCCAAACTGTTCGCGTGTCATGTGTGGAGTGCAGCTCTCGGCCATCACTGCTGTCCCTCGCTCCCTCTAATGAGAGCAGATGAATTAGTGCTACGTGACACGATTTGAACAGGGCTTCCTCTGCCTCCCCTTCCCCCATCTTTCTCCCAGACCAGTGACAGCTGTGTGGCCAGACGAAGAATGAAAGAGAAATGCAAAAGCAAAGGATCCTGTAAAGGATGATCATTTTTTAAAATGAACCTTAAATGTCTTGTTGAAACTCCAGAACAACAGGGCCATTTAATTGTAGAGGTGGGGAAGGGGGCTGCTCACAGATCAGGGGAATTGTCTGGCTATGGTTGATTTGGGTTGTACTTACTTGCAGCATGTTTTCTTCTATTCCTAGCTAGTTGCAGTATTAGATTGCACTGCCTTAATTAAAATGGAATTTACATCCACTTACAAGGTTTTTTTTTTTAAAGGCCTGGAGAATGGGTCACCTATAAAATAAAATGAACAGCATGAAGTGATTACTATTCTAAGATAAATATACATCTAGGTAAAAGAAAAAGAAAGTCCTTTCAACAAACATTTAAATCATAAAACGATCAGTGTCAGAACTTCATGTTAAAGATTTTAAATCATTTTGATTCATTTCATGGGGTTATTGAATTACTGCAATAAAACATTAAATCACTGACTTCATTTTATTGTGCATGTTTAGCTTAAAAAACCCAACTGAATGGATGCATGGGGAAAAAAGCAGGACAGAATCTCTCCTATGCATAGAGACCTATAAATACTAAATTAAACAGATTTCCCTAAGTCTTCACTCCCCCACTGTGAGAGGCAAAGAAGTACATTTAAACACTGAAATTCCTTATCCAGTCTGCTTAGGACAAAGCAGAAATAACGGAGAGAAGAATATATGGCAAAAGCAACATTTAAGAAAAGTACTTAGCTTGAAATAAATCCATAAGTGAAAACAATCAGTGAAGCTCACAGGAAGAACCCTAACACTCTGGATGTTTATTCTTTCTTATGCAGAGGAAAGCCTTTTCTAGCCTGTCCCCTGGATACAAGCAATCCTTTGAAAAGTGCACAGAGTGCCACAAAATGAACTTCCACGCGTAACGTACAAAATTATTTCAAGTACAGTTCTCTGGCTTCATTCAAGTAACAGGATCATATATTAATTATCCCTGTATAATCCTGAATATGATTTTTGTTCGAAGCAAACTGTGAAACAAACTTAAAGGTACCAAAGCAATCTTATGAAACCCATTTGGCACTACAAATAAAGCTACAACCTGAAGTCAAACTAATGATGTCCACACTTTACATCTCTCTGCAGGAAACTAGATACAATTTTACAAAGGTGTCATTTTTCCTTAAAAAATTCATTTTCATAATGATTTTAAATTGTAGTGGCTATAACAGAAGACAGCCTACAAATTAGGAGAATTTTAAAAAAGCCTGAATTCTCATGCTCGTTAGAACACTGCTATTTTTCGACAAGAGTAAAAATTCTTAAAGATGGATATCCGTTATAAGTGCTTCCACAAAAACAACAAAACACAACTGACACATACTCTCTGCAAAGATTATCACTCTTGTGGCCAAAACACTGCTATTTCAAGTATCATTAAGATCTTTTTGAAATTCCACTTGAGACAGCCTGTGAGTGGGCATTCTATCAGGTGTTTAAAGGAAGTAAACAGGTAATTTGGTATTCTGGAAAAGTAGCTCCATCTAATACATCTAGTTAACTGCTACAGTAGCATTATCATCACTGAGCAACAAAGGGCAGTGTATTCTGTCAATAGCTTTAGGGTGACCTTTGCAATGCTGACTGGTCCGTCAAGTCCCATCTCTGAGATGCAAGGCACAGACAGGGATGGTTTATTAACTGAGATAGGAACTGAAGATGAGGGGGTTCCAAAAGGCTAGTGTCTTCACATTCAAGAAATAGGGTCTTCCTGTTCCTTAACAAGTGAGGAAGCATACCAGAAGACAGTGCTGAGCAGTCCCTAAGTCTTCCTTAAATTGTCAGCCTTCTGTGGTGAGAAACACTCATGTTATTCGGATGGTATTAGCAACTTGACATGTCCTCCCCTGCCCCCCTCCACCCTCTCTCTGCTTACATGAAAATCCAACTGGGAGTGGGCAAAATGGAATCAGTAACTTGAGCTCTACGAATAAAGCTGAGCTGTGTTAACATCATCCAGGACCTTTAAACAAATTGTGACCCATGCTGCTTTTTAGGTGGCTGTGGTTTCTAGCTATTACCATAGTAGGCTTGCATCTGTAGGTGGGGGTGGTTTCCAGCTATTGCCATAGTAGGTTTGCATCTGTAGGTGGGGGTGGTTTCTAGCTATTGCCATAGTAGGTTTGCATCTGTACATTTCAAGAGGCCAGCAACAGTAGGTAAGAAAAATGACCCTGATCTGAGCTGTGCGATTTTTCCTAGGATCACCTGTCTAGAGAAAAGCAGGCTAGAATGAGTGCTGTATGATTTAAGAAAGTTAACTGGGACTGTGGCAAAGTGACATGCTTAAACTTGACATTCTCTTAGGGACCAGTGGCCTTTGAAGCTCATTATAAATGTGAAATGGTTCTGTGGAATGTTAAGGCTTAATGTGGACGGCTGGTGCCACTGTCCTGCCTGCATCAAAGTGTGTCAACCTGGAAATAACTGCATTAACAGCTCCAGGGTTTTTAGAATGGAGGACTCACCCCTTATTATTATTACTAATTATTAGTAAGAATTCTAGTTAAAATATAAGAAGAAGCTGTATGACTTTCCCAACTTGGTTAGTGCAGCTAACTTTAAAATACTTCTGGTTTAGAAAAGCATAATGCTTGCCACCCACTTAGTCCATGTTACCTTCACATTATACCATTCTCATAAAGTATAAACACAGCAGAAAGAGAGAGAGAGAAGTGGCTGTGTTGAAACAGCCTGGCACACAGAACAATAAAACTCTATCAAACACAAGACAGATATTTTTATATAAAAATTAATAGCATATCAAAGAACACATTCTTTCATCCTTCAGTCTTTACCACCACCTCACTTCAATGTTTCCCTCCCCTGTATTAAAGATATTTTATCTAATTCCCAGTTGAAATGTTTCTGAAAGTGTTAAGTCACAGCTGTGTTGATGCTAACTTCCAGAACATGGGATGCCAGCATCATGCTGACATGCTTACTGGTGCTTTCTTAGAACTACACCAGCATTTGATTTGGAATACCAGACTTACTCTAACTCAAAGTATTAATCTCTGAACTTTATTTTTAGTTCAGCTCTTCTCTGCATTTTTGGAAGCAAGTCAACAAGTTTGCTGTGCTTACAACAGAGATGGCTCGCTTCTGACTGGTTCATGACACTGTTCAATGTCTTTACTCCACCAGGTCCTCGACAGAACCTAGGCACACTGAAGAGCCATTTGCAGAAATCAGTTTAACAAGATGTTCTTTTTTCCTGTTCCCACGAAAATCAATAACAAGATGACCTTCAATGTGAAATTCAAACCAATTAATTACTTCTTCTGTTGAAAATGTTGATATCTGATTTGCCTGGACAATTTCAATTATGAATAGATTATTTCTCTTAAAGTACCCCTTCAAAAAATATAAACTGATGTTGAAAACGTCATCTTATACAATATAGATGATGTTTTCTTGAAGCAAGCATAAAATATTGGCTTTACACGAATTAGTATGGGAAAGTTTTCCCCTTGTGGTCCATCTCTTCCTCGTGACATCACAATCAATTGCCTGGTAAATTACAGCAATCCCACAAAGATCCAGGGCCAAGAATCTGCTGCTTAAAGGTGAGATGAAAAGACTTTGTAGTTGAATTCAGATTTTCATCTACATCAGTTACTCACACAAACCATGGAATGCTTTTCAGAATCTGGAAATTTCCTTTCCTTTCTTTGTAATTCTAAAATTGTTCCATTTCCATATTTATTTGTATCTGTTGTTTTAGATTTAGATTTTTCATTTTCTAGTGATGGGTTATCCACACAATGCCTATACAATAAAACTATCAACATCAGAAATATTTATAAAACTTTGTTTTTAATTGTGGGGGAAAAAAATGAAGAATTCAGTTCATCCTGGTGGGGAATTCCCAAGATGAATGATCACACACCATGAAACTATTATCTTCATCCATTAAAACATTATCTAAGACAGAGGTTTCTATCTGGCAGCCAATGGGTTGAATACAGCCTGCAAAGGAGTTTCATTTGGACCACACAGTTTTTAAAATATTTGAGTAGGTTGCCAAGATTTCAAAATCAGTATATTTCACATAAAAATCTGGGTTTATGGCTTCTTTTTAAAAAGAAGAAGAGCCTCTGGAAACACGAGGTCTGCATTTCCACCTGGCAACAAGTGTTTGGAAGTAAGGAGCAACTTCCTCATTGTGTGGCTGGGAAGTAGGCTTTCTGGTCCTCACTAGGCTCATTCAACCCACTTCCTTTTCCTTGCCTCTACATGGCCCTCTTAGGCAACCATGATCTTTAAATGCCATAATCGTCCAAGAAGAATTTGTGGAGTTCATGGAAGACAAGGACAAGGGTATCCTGGAAATGAACTGGAAAATTCATCTTTCTCGTGTTTATACAGCATCATATAATGAACTGGTTTGAAGTTGTTAATAAAACTTAAGTGCAGAGCTTTCATAATTTATAAAATGCCTCCATAGTGTACTCAGAACCCATGACCTAGCAGTATACAACAAACTTTTACATAGGTTTTCAATCAGCCACATTCTTTATTGCAGCCCAGAACAAATGACAAGCTATTATTCAGATCTACACATATTCTGTTCCTTCATGTGTTAACACTTCTGTACATCCTTTCTAGAGAGATCATGTACTTAAATGAAAATGGATCCTATCATGAAAATAGGATATGTCTTCAAGCTAAATTTTAAAAGTCAACATTACACTGCACGAATATTATCACAGCAAATATTGCTCTCTACCAGCTCCACATGTATACCATCATCTGACATTTATACTTACAATTAGACATTATTGCAGGTTCAAATGACCCAAAAAGTCAAGGCATATTTCTTTAAAAATGATTGTTACCTAAAAGCAGATGTCTACAACAAAGTACCCATCCAATTCTATTTCTGTACTCTGCACAGAAATCAAGTGGAAGCAGCAAATCACTCACATTTTACTATTTCCAATGAGCCACAACACAGCGTTTCTACTAGTGAATTTTACAAGAAAATTAAAAATTCCCTGTTTAGGGGAGCAAAACATCTTTTCATTTCCTCAACTACATTAAAATAGGCTACCCCTTATAAGAAACACTTACATATCAAACAAATTATATTAAGCAGGTTACAGCCAGTTACATGTCAGCTTCTCACACCAGAATTTAGATCTGTGTAGTATTTTAAAATTATATTTCATCATTGGTCTACTTGCTTGAAAGATTTTTTTTTAGTTGCTTCCTTCCTAAGAGAAACATATTTTCCATCCATATCTAAATCCTTGGACATATGCCAAATTTATTTTCTAGTCAGACTTTAATCCCCAAATTCTCTGATTCTCAACAACTTAAACAACTGTAAGCAAATAGTTCACAAAATCATGATGTTCATGCTGCATTCCCTACCTGCTAGGCGGACAGGCAAACAGAAAACGCCATGTGTATCAGCTCCATAAATGTGTATTTTGGCCGATATCTTATTGACACTGTGATATATTCCTTTCAAGAAGTTTTTTTCCTTAATTTTCATTATGTTTGAAATTGGAGCAATTAGAAACAGACACCTGGAATTCAGTTATTAATTTATGACTCTGCACCCCTTTTCCACTTCTTTCCAAGTCATTTCTTAAGGTGCTTAAGCTGATGATGATCTCACTGGACAACCCTGATTGCACAAGGTCATGAGCCGATGCTCACAATATTTCTTTAAAATATCTTGCTACCAGACTAAATGCGTTTTAGAGATATTTTAAAATAAAGACCTCGCAAAATTATTGGTTTACATGTATTCTAGGAAAAGTAAACCTCATTACATCTACCTTGACTAACTTTGGACAGCATCATACAGAGGGAATTTTATAAACAAAATAAAACTAAACAAAACAAAAAACACAATTATCTTTCACCCGTGATAACCAAAGCTTTCGTAGGACTTCTCATGTGAAAATATTACATATCGTCAAAGACACCTGATTTTATTTTTGTTTGCACTTCACTGTTTTTAGACGAAAAATAAAGCATGAGATAAGGAATGCTTATCTCATGAATGGTCCCAAGGGAGGCAGGTGCCACCCTCACTTAACTCCTTCCTATCTCAGGATAGGTTTACACTGGGGATCCTTTCGGCATTCTGCTTTTGTAAAAACAAGCAGATCAAAAGTACACTCAGCTTGCCACTTTGAGGACCAAGAGCTGATCAGAAAACTCAAGACAGCATGAAGTGGTGGGTTTATTAAGGAGTTGTTTAAAGCAACTATTTACACAAGCTAAAACAACCAACTTCGCACTTCAACCAAAAGGGTGTTTTCAATATAAGCATCCAAGCTTCTCTGAGAAAACCTGGAATATATTATACATAATATGCATGTGGCCCAGGATGCAGCACATGGGATGTGCTTCCTATCAACAGATTAACACTTCATTTTCATTACTCTAATCTCACCACAGGCTGTGAGCACTCTCCTTTTTCTTATTTGAACAATAGTGCATGAAAAAACAAGCTGACAGACAAGCTGGGTTCATTAAACGCACAAAGTCTCTCTTCCTGTAACACATCTCACCTGTATAAAACCAGGGTTCTGGCTCCCTGGCTACTGAAACAAGTGCTCCCAGATGCAGGACTGCTCACTCTTTCTATCTGTTTGTAGTTAATTTATAATAAATGTCAAGAAAAGAGTAAAAATGGAAAAACTATTTTCTACCACAAACTATTTAGTGGATAATAGGGCTGACAACATATTTTCAGATGCTGGCAGTGCCATGATCACTATTCAAAGCAAGAAAACAGAGTAAAGTGGCTGGGAATAGAAATGATAAAATGCTTAAAGTCTGAGTCATCCTCATGTCTCTATCTTAGCTCAATTCTCATTTGACCATTACAATCTACAACCTCTAACTGATTTGAGGGGCCGACATACAGCCTGCCATGAGGATGGCTGGAGCACCTGGGTGGATGCTTGGTTCTGGGTCCTGGCTTTGGCTTCCAGTGATGTGATCCTAGAAGGCGGCAGGTGATAAACCCTGCCATGCCGCTGCATCCCTGTGATCCCATTTGAATCCTGAATTGTTTCCAATTCCTTTCCTCAGTCTAGTCCTGGCCATTGTGAGCATCCAGGGTGTGAACTCTCTGTTTTGCTCTGCCTCTCAAATCAATTAATTAAAAAGAAAACTTAGACAAAGAAACTAGTTTCACACCTGTTGACAATGACAAATCATGAAATAATCCTAAACTTCACCATGAAAGTTACATTCAAAGGACAAAAAGGCAATGTCTTATAAAGCGTCATGAGATTTCCCACGATGGTGAGGGCCTCTTGTGGGTGGGAAATCTATTCACTCATTTCATGGGAGGTTAACACAACCTCAACACCCCAAGAAAGCAATCACTTCACTGTCATCAAGTAATCAATGAAAGTGGTATACACTATCTATGGCTCTATGTACCACATATTAAGGTGACATGTGGAAATAAGAGACTTATAACATTTTCCATAGCAAGAGAGCAAGTCCTTCCACAAAGTCTAGAGGAAGACTTCAGTTTGGACTCTCTTGTACTCCAACATTTACACCTTAAAAAGAATGAATAATAACGAAAACAGTATACAATATTTCAGTAACTAATCTGGCTGACTCCAAGTTAGGTTCTGCTAAGCGGTCAACAAAGAGAAAGTTTTCAGGCTTTCTCACTCATGTGAATATACTCATTGTGTACCTACTGTCCATGTCTTGCATTAGATGTGGCATCCCAGTCACACCTAATGCCCCAGGGGACTGGCACAGAGATGGCAACCTACTTTATCTGTGCCTGATTAGGTGCTGCAAATAGCCATGCTAATGACTTAAGCTGATGATATTTTTTTCTTAAAATTTAATGGAAGGGGGGAAAACATTATTAAAGCCTTGCTAATGGAGGTTCTCATTTTAATATTAGCTTTGCTAATACGTTAAACCAGCTGAAAGTCATTATTTCTTGTCATGTAAAACACTCATTATCCTAAAATGTTTCTTTTTATACACCTAGTTCAGGTATATGAGAAACTGCCTAGAGAACCTCTAAAAGACACGTCAATAAAGTTGAACAACTCATGGCAGTCACATAAAAGCACAGCAGGTATGATATCAGAAGTGATGGCTTTCCTATATAAAATCTATATTTTTTTCCATGTTGTCCATCTCAACAGAATCTATGCCTTACGAGATAGTTAAAATGTGTTAAAATATAAAACAGCCGTTAATCCTGCTCACACATTAGCATACTGCGTGCTCTAAATTTCAGTTTCACCACATCAGTCCCGAACCTCCACACCGCCAACTTCTCCATTCCTTTCACAAACATTGCAGTTAACTCCTATTCGCTGCAGTTTGCCTCATAGAGGTACCTTCTACCTACTGCTTTGCCCTTGATAACCTGGAAATGTTCTCATGTAAAGGCTCATTGTACAAAATGATAAACCAAAGAGTTACAGTAGGACAAAAAGGAAAGCATAATCTCTCCTCAGCTAAGTACTTTCTTACACAGGCTGAGGATCACACTGAGCTGCCTTTCAACGCCTCTGAATGATAAGCCCGGCCCTGGTTACACTTTATTTTTTTTTTTATCTTTTCCAGCAAGATTCAGGACAGTCTTCCTGTCACCACTCGGGGGAACCACATTTGAGGGGGGCACCTCTTCCCAAGACCCGTGCCAAGATCAAAAATTGGCAAAGGATTCTTTACTACATTACTACGCTGCCTCCATTACTACTGTGTTGCTATAAATGGGGGCAGAAAAGAATGAGTGAAGGAAGAATTCAGAGTAAGACAAATGAGGGGAAAGGAGAATAAAGCGGGAAAGAAATGATGTCTCTGCAAAGGGAACTAGGAAGAAAAAGCACAGATTCACCTTGTATTTGGGTCATTAAGTAAATATCTACCAAGAAACAGGAAGAAGATTGAAAAGTGGGCCCCTCCCCCAATGACAGGTATACCCTCCAGACACTAACAAGAACAACGGTACAGTTAAAAAGTACCGAATAAATAAGATGTCAGATATGCTCAGGAGAATTAGCTGCTTCATGAGTAACTTGCTACTGTTCAAGACCATTTCCATTTTCTTTACAGAGAGAAATGAAAAACTGATGGGCTTAATTAAAGAAAAAAACAAAAGGACATTATTTTGTTGTTAAAGGATCAATTCTTTTTTCTTTAATTGGAATGATGATTAATAAGCTGCGAACGTGATTGCTGCACTAGGCAGTTTGCGTAGCGCATTGTTTTTCCAGGAGCATTTCCATTAAGGAAAGCTCTGTGAATGAAGTCACGACACGGTGTTTCCTCTCTCTTCCTGATGTCTGCACTCGGCAGCAAATGCTACACGCGGTGTTTGAACAGAACGACACTGCACACTGTCCACACCCAAGTGAACTCCCGTCATAAATTTTTCACCTGAGGGTTTGAATGCACACTATGAAATTTGCTAGGCTTCCTACAGGGAATGCACAAATTAAAAAAAAAAAAGAATCAATACTTTTGTTTTTTTTTTCTATTCTCTAAACTTACTGTTATACCTGGAAAGGCAGTTGGCAGCACAGGTCAGCCACACTGAGGAAGCAGGCACACCCTGGATGTCACAGCCCCAGGCTTCATTCCCAAGACACCATCTGCACAAATTAAAACTTCCTAAAGCTTCAGCTTCTCAGAATTTCTTTTTCATTTAATTTTTCCTTGCACATTTACCAGTTTATCTTTTAGGGTAAAAAAAAAAAAATCCTTCTGTTAAATTTTTTCATATATACCTACAATATTCCAGGTTGTCATTCCTCATTTTTGCCTGTTTTTCTAAAGCTCAAAAATTGGCCTCAATGTACCTTGCAAGTGTCCTTGACTACCTTTCTTCATGTAGCCCCATGCGGGCAGCAGATGAGACGCAGCCTGATGAGCTTCACCCTGCAAAATGTGGATGCCAGCTGTTTTTCTAGAAACAAAAATGGCATCTGCCTAGGTGTGAGCCCAGGCATTCATTTTCTAGGGCCTCAAACAATTATTTACCACCCCCCAGGCCTAAGGAAATGGGGGGTCAGCGAGCAGCATAAACGTATGATACAAGGCAAAGAGGGCTTTAACATGGTCAGGAATCCCATGCCAGGCACACAACAAACCAGGTTCCAAATCTCACGTGAAAAGCAACCTTGGAACCATGGCACCCAGGTTTATTCAACAATCACAAGCAGAGAGTCCCAGAGAAAACTCCTCTCTCTGAAAAACTCCTCCACATTCACTCTGCTTACCCTGTTTCTACAAAGCATTCTGTACTCTGTGGAAAGAGAGGAGTTAATTTTCAGGATAATCCAAACCTAATGGCTCAAAATATGAACACAAGGTACAAGCAAATTCCAACTTCTTCTACTCACTTCTTTTAACATAAATACAGCTCTATTGTAATCAAGTGTTCCTAGTTCAGAAAGTCTCTCTCTGGCTGCACAGAATCACCAGCCACGCACGTTGATAAGGAAAATCGTCTCAGGTGCCCACAGAAGAGTATCGGGTGCATGCCCAACGTAGCTTGCTTCGAGTGAGAGGAAGAAGCACTGGCATTTTTGTTTTTCATTGAAGTGGATGACGCCAGCTCACTATCTGTAACAGACTGTTCCTTTGGAATCAGCTCCCTGTGTCACAACGACCTGGCAGTCTCGGATGCTTTCACGAGCACTGGAGTCCTCGCAATCCTGCCTTGGCTGTGACCCATTCACTTTTGCCCCAACTTTGCTGAAATGCCTTACTCAGCATCTCATTAGTTAGGGAGGATTTGCCGCGGCTCTTAACTCTGACACAGGAGTGGGAGGATGTGCTGCTGTGGTAGCCCAAATCTGTCATGTCACTGCATTAATCAATTTCCATACAACTACACATGGGATTTATCACTGCACGTGAAGATATGCTCATAAATGTAATTATAAAAATACCTACAATTATAGATAAGATATCTGCACCTTTAGGGACTTATTTTTCAACTGCACTTATCTGACTCACCTTAGCAAAAGAGACTTGACAAATTATGAAAACACAATGGGCCTGTTTGTAGATGATGTTTGAGAAAGTAAATCATTTCAAAATGATCACCTATTACATTCAAACTCACTTAAGTGTATCATACTGAAAATAAACTTGTAATTTGTGAATGGTGTTTTTAAATATACCACAGACACACCTGGGAATAAGTGTGTATATGTTTTATTTGCATCAACATGTGCGTGTACCATGGTACAAATTAGACACTCCCTGTTAAATGAAGTCTGTATGTTATCCACAGACTTACAAAGTATAGGCCAGAATACAAACACCTGGTTCTATGGTACAATTTGTGTTTTAACAGTTACAAAATGTTCCTATTTTAGTGTTGCTTTATCAAAGTGGATATTAAGACTTAAAACTTTAAAAAATTATCTATTATTAAAACTTTAAAAAATTATCATTCAAATTACTAGGGGACCTAAATTGAAAGCAGCAACCTTGCAATTCAACAGACACATAAACTTCCTAATACAATTACTTATCATCAACACCATAATCTTTAAATTTAATCATGTTTAGTAAAACATGTTTATCCTAACAGTTCAGCTGGAAGGAGGAGAGTTAAAAAATCGAAGAGAGAATAGTGCAGGAAGAAACCTAGGGATGGATGATGCTTGGCAGTGAAAGTCATTTTCAAAGACCATTAACTATCAATGCTTTACTCAAGACTCTGATTAAATAAGAACATACACCTTATGTTAAAAGGAATGTCTATTTGAGTGGGATAGAATTTAGGAAAAAAAAAAATATAAGCGCTACAAAGAACAGAACCACAACAGACAATTAGGCAACCGACTTGTAAGAAATCCTGTTTATGTACCTTCTAAATTATTAGGAGATAAATATTCAAATTATTTTTTGAAGTCAGACAAAACCATTATTTTCATTTTAAAACACAGATTCTACATACTGAGCCTGTGTTTGCCTGTATGAGGAGAGGAAACTCACAAGATGACTAGAAGACATACTCCTCTGAGTACGCACTCAAATAGATTACAGCAATATTATTACATATTTCTTACAAGATATTTTATTTATCTTTTTCCTGAAAAGTGCTAGATTTTATATTAGTAACAAACTTTGCTTTCCTCTGTCATATCTCTGGTGAGCAGACACCCTGTTATTCATGTAAATCGTTGGTTTAATTTTTAGCTTTCTTGGTTCGCCCCTCACCTATTCAGAAAATGATTTCTCTGGTGATAACTAAAACATCATGCTAATGAGAGAATCTAATGCACAATAGAAAAATGTCACTACTAATAATATTTGCATGAAGCTAAATAAAGCAACTATAAGAGAATGTCAGGCAGTTGTTCTTTAATAAGACACAATTTCACAATGAAATTATGTTGTTAATTTTGTTACATCATTGGGTGAATCCTAAATTACTATATAATGATGCAGAGTCATTTATAATTCCAACTCAGTTTTTCACTCAAGTATGAAAAACGACCTTATTAGGGATATATACTTCACCAGAAACAGGTTAAACATGCCTCATCAGTAATAGAAGGCAAATGCCCCTGCTGATGTGTAAAATATGAGTAGAGCCATTTAAGCTACATGGTTTTCTTTCTGAAGATTTTTAGCATACTAGACTACTCCAACAGCTGAGATAGTTACAAAAGTTGTATTTTACTATTCTCTTTGAGTCATAACACATTTACAAAAATTAAAAGATCAACTGGTCAACCCTGATTTTAAAAACACTTTACAAAAGCAAGCTTTAATTTTGTTACTAACAAGACCTCAAGAGGTTAACATGAGTAAAGTGAGGCTGCGAACTGCGAACTGTAGATTCATAAAGAAAAGCGAGAGCTTTCTGGCCGTTATCCACCTGTCACTGACCAAGATGATCCAAAACACTTCTTTTATGAAAGTCAAGAGGAATACCCATATAAGATTCTCAAGTATTCCTCCATCTATAAGGAAGTGAATCCTGAGGAAATCTTACTTTAAGGTAGGAGAAAAAGTGTAGAAGCAGGAAAATGCAGTCTGATAGTCTGTCTCCAACTTTTGGGGGCACATACTTAATCCCAACAAAGCTAACCTGGCTTCAGATTATGGTGTCTTTTTGTTAGTATTAGAAATGAAAGATCAATGTACAAACAGATCTCAACTTTGCCTATATGAAACAAAAGACCAGCAGTTTTACATTCGTCCTTCCTAGATATACCTCTAGAAGACACCAACTTTGATTATTAAATTTCAGTATCATGAGCCATTTTTCACTGTAAGTTTTTCTGTTATAAAATATTGGAAATGCATTTTCTATTTCAGCTTTAAAACCTTTTAGAATTTCTAACTAGCTTTTTCCAATGCTAAAAGAAATGATCAAAGAGATACATTTATTACTTCCTTAAAATTGTGAAATAAAAAATATATCCAATATATGACATAAACTTTTACTTACAAATTAATCATAATCTTAAAAATTGTATATGTTGGAAATTAAATTTATAAAATTCTGCAGGCTTGATTAAATCAAACTTTTACCAGTAACAAAAGCTGACTTGATGAGTATATTTTAACTAATCTCTTTCCTTCTCTCTCCCTCTCTCTTTCTTTCTCACACTCACTCACACATACACACTGAATCTGCATTAATGATAAAATACAGGTAAGAAAAATAAACACATTCAACATATATCACATATACTTTTACATTTAAAAAATCATTTGAAATTACAGATTATTAACACTCACCAAAATGTTATTTTTGCAAAAAAGGAAAAATATTTATAAACTCATACTGTCTTTTACACACACTAAAGGTTTTCACAAGGTAAGCATTCAGTGACTAGGACAGAAAAAAAAAGAAAGGAGAGGGATCATTAATGACATAAAAATCCAGAAATAACAAACACATTTTAAAAGTTCATTCATGTTTTTTAAAAATTGTGTTTTTCTCCCTTTGTTGTACTATACCATAACAAATACTATCATATTTGAGTATGATGTGCCACCACCGAACATAAATTGGTTCCCTGTGTTTCCATTCTTTTCATATATTTCCAAATGCCCACATACTCATATACATACATACACATCTATGCAAAATCCTTATATTCCCAGGCAACAGCTGAATCGAGAACATCACAACAGTTTAGTTGAACAGATTTGTGTCTGAAACGTTTCAAATTTTTCTTAATTCTAATATATTTTATGTAATTTACTTTTATTGTTATTTTTTAAGCTGAAATGTTATCCAGGACTTCCAGTCTACTTAGATTCAAATCTACTTGGAATGGGTTAGTGCCCAAAGAAGCAATCTCACAACATCTACGTGGTTCAATAACCATTCATCAACTGATCATTATCTCTATCTGGTTTTATTAACTCTTTTTTAGCTAGAGAGAGACCTAAACTATTTTTCCCTTCCAAAACACCACACACACACACACACACACACACACACACCCTCTCCTAACTGAAGGAAAACTCTAAAGGTGATGCCTAATCTTGAACATGTAGCACAAGTAATTTAGTCCTAAAATGAGTGAACACCCACCATGTTCCAACCACATGATGCACACCTAGGCAGGAACACACACACACGCACACGCACACACACTTTGATAAATACTCGGTAGCAACAAGAGCATCTCCGCAGGCAATGAACTTTGCAAGGATGGGAAACTGCACGCAGAGTTGCATTATTGGGTTTGTGTTGATCACATTTTAATCCCAGTTTACTGTATCAGCAGTAATCAGGGTCCCTCTACAGGATGTCAAAATACACCTTATTCAAATGCCCGTGTCCTCTCTAGAACTGTGGGGAAAAAATGCTAGCTAAATCCTGGCTGTTCGCACTGTCTTTTGTACATGCATTTCTTCACCTGGGGTAGTTTAGTCCGGCCAATTGTTCTTTTCCCTTCTCTAGCAACTATAATTAAAATATCTCAGTCAAAGCACTAAATTCTATGAACTCTGACGAGCAGGAGAGGCTTTTTAAAAACAGCTGTTTTTTTTTTTTTTTTTTTATTGTGTGGTACAGTATCTGTTTCTTAACAGTCCCCAACTACTTAAACTTCAAGTGCAAGAGTATGGTCAGTAGTACTTGCTTGCAATGTGGATGATAAACTAACTCCTGCTTTGTGTGAGTTTACTGTAGGCTTCTGAGAAGCAAGGCGTATCTAAGAGGGAGGCACCATGGAACTTCCCTCCCTCACTTGAGCACAGTCCAAGATGAAAGTTTCTGGGTTGTTTCCCCTTCCTTTCCTTTTACCCTGGCTCCCCCGTGGAGCTGCAGAGCCAGCAATTGTGCAAGAGGAGCCGGGCGCGCAGGGCACGTATCACGGAGCGCTTGGTACGAGCTGCGGCTCAGTGATTAATGATCAGCTCCCGCTGGCCTCCCGCTCCTACATCGGCTCTCCGGGCAGGGACAGCACGCCAAGCTGCCTCTCCGGCGTGGCCGGGATGGAGGAGCGGCTCTGGAGAGGACTCGGAGGCTGCGCCCAAGAGTGAGTGCGCTGCGGACGGGTGCGCAGTCCAGCCCGGTGGGTGAGCGCGCGGGAGCTGGAGCAGGAGCAGGGCGGGTGGGCAGCCTGGGAAGCTCAGGAGCGAACACGGAGCCAGAGTACCGAGCCAGCACTGCGGCCACACACGCCATCTCCTCCACCAACCCCTCGGCGCCGGCCACAAAGCCTGCCAAGCCTCCTGTACTCAGGTCTGAATCCCGGCTCCCAACTGCCTCCCCCACATGAAGACAGTGGAGCTGTTAAGAGGGGCCCCTACATTTTTTGACTGCTCGCGGGATTCATACTGGGGGTGTGTGGGCGGGGGGCTCTCTTTCTCTCTCTTTTTAACACAAAGAAAGAAATAAATTAAGTCTTCTATGACCCAGGTTGTACTGTAAAACTTTGCCTTCGCTTTCTCTGACTTCAGTATGCTTTCCCCTTTTTCTTTGAAGGAGCCCCGGGGAGCCCAAACAGGAACCCTGCACACTGTACTAGCACTTCGGACAAAACAGAGCCTGAATATAAAGTGATCGCCTTTAATAGCCAGACGTATCTATGTACACAAAAAACCAGCAGAAATAAAAGTGCAGGTCACAATTCGAGGGTTCTTAGACAAAAAACAAAACACAAAGCCAAGCAACAGAAATAAAGCAAAACAACAACAACAACAAAAAATAAAGTAACTTACCTGTTGGGACATTCTGAATAAGAGGTTAGTGTCAGCGTTTTGCCATGTCCCCATGAACCCTGGTTCAGCCGGAGTCGGTCTGGTTGCGAACTGCATGGAGTTGTCAGTACAGGAGTCTCTTAAAGTCAAGTCTCTCGTCCTCTTTGGCTCTCTGTCTCTGAGGGTGTCTCTTTCTCTCACATCCACTTCTGCCTCTTCTGACTGAAAAGTGAAGGTGGATTTTTTGAGCCTCTTGGCAGCCAGTAGCAGGAGGGTAGTGCAGTTGAGAAGCTGGCTGGAGTGTGCATTTCATTTGGGAAGGGGGAGATTTGGGGGAAGGAAAGGGGGGGGGGGTCAGAGCTTCTTTCGCACCTTCTGCACAGATATCCCTATCATTTATGCATAGAGTGTGACTCCCCAAGCTTGCCTTTGCCCGGTTTAACAGCTGTCTGTCAGGTGTGCAGGCAGCACTGGAGACCCAACCGTCAGCCTCAAACTCTGAGCCACTGCATGTCATTGGATAGCAGCGCGAGAGTCAACTGCTCCACTGTCAGGCACCAAATGACACCCTGCGCTCACCCCTCTCCAGATACCAGGGAGCTCCACACTGAGGCTCACTCCAGGCAGCGCCACATGCACAGAGCACGTGGGGCAAGCAGAAAAAGTAGGGCCCTTCCCAGGAATTTCTCCAACAATGCTTTCTCAAGGAACATACAGTATCTGACACCAGTCTGGGCTTCAACATAGGTAGAACTAGGGGAGCAATTTTTTTTTTCCTTAATTGCACTGGAAAAAAGTAAATAATTCAGTTGTAAGAGAATGTAAAGTTGGCTCCGTTCTCTAAAGGCTAGCTCCTTAAGGTCATAGAGGATGTGCTGGGCTATTTCTAACCACCTACAAACTCCTAGAGAAAATAACATATATATATATATACTTGACCTTACACTTCACAGAGCAAATAAGTAAACCTAGTGGCTTTTATAACATGCAAGGCGAATAATAAACATTTCCAAATAAATACATACTCTCCTATTTAGTATCTACTACCTCAGGCTGTTAATTACTAAACTGAGTGTTAACTAATGAGAAACATGATGGCAAAGCAAAGAAATACACCTTTTCTTAAAGCTCGACAGCAGGGGGAAAAGTCTTTTGTTAAAGTTCCTGGATGAAGCATTTACAGTATCCTTTTAAATCATAAAATAAGAAAGAGATGTGTGGGGGGAAGATTTTAAAAAAGCTTATACCATTTCAGGCAAAAAGTAATGAGTATAAAAACATTTTTCATTCATGATCTATCTGGAAAATTCTATTACATTTTCCTGCCTGATGAAATAGAGCTTGATAGCAGGTCATATTTTTAATTAAGCCAGTTTCAAAAACAAAGCATCTATTTATTAGATAGTATTTATCTACCTTATTTATGGAAAAGCAGAACTGAACAAAATGCACTGTACATAAACAGTAACTTCAAAATGGAAAGTTAAATTCATGCCACCTCATAAAAGTAGTCAGCAGGAAAAAGCCATCCTTCCTAAACTTAAGATGTAAGGAACATTAATCTTCAACCACCTACGAACACGGAGGACAAATGTACCACTCTGCTTGCTCCTTCTTAACTAAAGAATCACAATAAACCTTACTCTCTAAAACAACAAAAGAAACAGAAAAGAGCTTCAATGGCAGCTCGCAGTCATTAGCGGACAATGAGAAAAGATGAGAAAACGTACACTGTGTTGACACAAATGTGCCTTCCCCTCTAGAACTGACATCTCCTGAAAGCTTTTCTGTTAAACTTCCCTCCAGTTCACCGCCATTAAGTACAAAAAAAAGTCTCAAAAGAAGCAAATTCAATATCTGAGAGGAAACAAACAAGGACCCAAAGAATTGTTGCCTTAAAATATATTAAGTCCACCTGTGGTCAATAAAAATATTCTTGAGGTGGGGGCGGGGGGAAGCAAGAGAAACCCCTATGAGTCAATTGTCAACGGTGACTGTACCTTTACTGCTGGCTATTACCCACTTAAACTCCCTCTAAAATTTGCTAGCCTCTTGATTTCTGAAGTGGCACTCAGTGCCTCAGTCAAGCTGCCTGCTCAGCTCCTGACCTTCCCCCTAATGGCTGTTATTTGTGGGAGGCTTAAGGACACTGTCAATAGCCAGCTTCCTCCTCGCCCCACTCAAGCCCTGTCCTATCGCTCAGCCTCCGTGTTCTCTCTTGCCTCTGGCTCCCTCTCCCCTCTGTCTGTCTCTCCCCCTCCTTCCTGCTGCTCTCCTTCACTCCCTCTTCCTCTTTCTAGCCCCCCCATTTAATTTTTTTTTTTTTGCTTTCAGCACTCCTCTGCTTTCCCTATCCACGCCTGCCCCCCACTTTACACAGGCACACACAGACACATACACCCACAACACAAAAATCAACTGGCATGCAGCAGCAAGCACCTGCAGTAATAGACTCTTTTATTAAAACTGTTATTCTGCAAGACTCGAAATTCCCCGTGGACCGGGCCATGTCAAAGCCGATATAATTAACTAGAGGCTCAGCAACGGATCAATTACCAGACAAGCAAGTGATAGTGAAATCAATGAAAGATCATCAGCCACATTATCAGTGTTGCAACTCATTAGGGCAAAACTGAGAAATGTGCTCAAAGCGAGCCCAAGCAAGGTGGCATTACAAAACAAAGGGCTAATTTGGAGACCCTGCTGTGAACAATCTGTAACAGAATTAGCCTTTTTTCCCCCTAAACTGCACAGCTCCATAACTAAATGTGACAGACTGAGAGAAGCAGTTTATTAAGATACCAACCCCAAGTTTATTTAGTTCATAAACTCTCTCCTAGAAAATCAATACAGTCTGTACAGGGTTATTAGGCTGACCAGCTAATACATCCAAATCTGGTCCGCCCGGCCAGCCATCGTCTGACAAAGTGCTACCCAGGGCAGGCAAACTGAGCTCTGAGAGATCCAGGTCTGAGGTTGCACTAGCTGAAGCAGGTATGCAGTGCAACTTGAACTGCATTTTACAGCCACAACCCAAGCCTTAAAAAACACTGGAATACCATTCTACAGCTTCGAACACATTTTTCTACAACCAGTCTAGCAGAGAATAACTGTACCAGCTAAATGGATTTGACTAGCTGGTAAAGACTAGTTTATACATGGGACAAGCTTTGTTAAAACAGAGGCAACTAGTAACCCCAAAGCTTAATAATAAATCAGTAAAATCAGTAAAATGAAACCTCCATTATAAATACATGCTATGCTGTGTAGACTTTAACTTTCAAACACTCCTTTTCTCATTAAGTTTTTGGAAATAAAAAAAATGTGATCTTTCCAGATATCCCCAAAACACAGCATCTGAACTTGCCACTCACTTCCACTACAAGGTAGCATGTAAAATCCAGGCTCATAGGTTTATTTTCTTTGGCTAATTTTCTTTCTAGCAGGTGAGACACTTTACTTCACTGTGAGGAATGCAACTACAAAACAAATCCACCTCCAGAGCACCAACGTGCCTTCTGAATTTTTTCCTTGGTTATGTAAGTCAGCAGGAGATAGGATAATCCTCAAGAATCTTGTGGATGGAAGTTATTCAGAAGGGGGACAAGAAAGGACTCACTTCTACAACTGCCTTGCACTGCCATGATTCCATATATTTCACAGGAGAGATTCATACATGTGTTGGTGTTCTCACACTTACTGAGACTGAGCAATGGATCAAAGAATGGAAGAAGTATAGCAACCACATCCAAAGGCAAGTCAGTTATTAAAGATAAGGCAACAATGAGAGCCCCTCCATCTCACCACCCAACACACATCAAAAACATAGGCACACAAGCTTGGCAACTGTAAAAGTGGTAACCTCTCTTGGAAATGACTTCAGGTGTTTATGTTGTCTTAAATGTTCCAACAATAGGATTGCATTATTAACATAGTTTTAATAGATGAGCTGTTAGATACTATACCCTAAATCTAAAAAAAAAAAAAGTTTTCAGCCAACTAATTTAAAGGCTGCTGTAATTAAATATTTTCCCTCTAATCTATAAGATGGCACTTTATTGTGCTTTTCATAATTCATATTTTTCAGTAATCTATTAAAAAATCAGATGCATATATTCTGAACTTATATGGTAGATCTTCAACTAAAAGTTGTAATAACAGGAAAAATGTACTTTTTAAAACCTTTTTGCATGTAACTACACACTGTGCATGTACCCTCAATGAGATCCAATTAGCTACACAGAATTTGCATTTCAGTTAGTGTGGGATAACAAGACTACAGGGAGGCACAATGCAATTCTACCAGCAGAGTGAGAAAGTGTGTTCTTTCTTGTTAGCTCTGTAAGCAGTAATTCCCACAACTGACTGTTTTAAAACATTACTGATCTTTTCAATATTGGGGTATTGAAGTGAATTGGCAGTTTTTCTCCTCTATTTTCTGAAAAAAAAAAAAGTTACATTTTGAGTTAAAAAAAAAAAACAGCAACAGTTGATAACTGGAGAGGCAAGTGAAGCAAGGATTATGAATGCATACAGATTTGTAGAGTGGGTTTTTTTTTCTTTGTTGTTGTTGTTTCGCATTCTTGACAATTTTGGAAAGGGGGAAATATTTTATCCTATTTGTTTTCTACTAACTATGTATTTTCTTTAAAAGCACACTTCCACAAATTAAGTTCTATGGTTGGGTCAGGAATGCCTCTTTGGGACAGTTTTGTACAAATCCACATAGTTTTGTGATAAAGGCAGATATTCACAAAGAAAACATATAAGGACTTCTTCCTGGTTGTTTTCCAGAATTTCCGATGTAAATTCTAAGCAAACATAAAACGAATGCACAATTTATGTCCAGAGTTGCAGCAGAAGTGCTAGGACTTCTGCGGGTCCCCAGAACAATACCTGAACCTCCCTGGGTTCAGCGCGGCAGCTGTTAACAGATTCTGTAATCTGTAATGACAGTCAACTGGCCTTTGCTCTTCTTTTATTCACTATTCATTTTCAAGGCTTGGTTAAGTACAGAGCTGGGTTAAAGATCAGTGGTTTTTCATGTGACACACGCTGGTATTCATCTAATGGCTTGTCAAGACAAAACTGTCCCTGTTCTTGCCAAAATAATAAAAATGACGCTCCACATCGCATGACAATCAGCACTTCCTTATGGGCAAAACAACTCCAGCTTTTGTAACTCAATTATTTTACAGAAAAAAAAAATGTTCATAATGCAGGCAATCCTATCTTCAATGTGGAACCAGGCTGCCATTCTCAAAGGATATTTTTTAAAATGTCTGCCTCCTCTCAATTCTAGAACAACATGAAAGCAGTTTCTAATCAAATCAGACTAGGCCATAAGAAAAGTGATGCTACAGCTACACATTCATAAGGAATTAAGGTACATAACTTAATATATGCAAATTATGCAGAAGCACGAGGCTAGACTGAGTCACAGAGGTGGGGTAACCGATTGAGGAAATGTCATTTTTCTGGAGAACAAAGTATGGGACTTGCTTTGCAACATCTGTTGGATTGTGTGAAATGTTAACAGATGTCTTAAGTGAAAAAAAAGAAGAATTAATAAAGGAAACCTCCTCTGAACAGATAATCCACCCAAATTTCCATATTCCTGACTAAAAAAGTTGACAGCAAACTTTTTCCCTTGTGAGACCTGCCATCCCTATTTTATTGTGTAAAGTTTCATTTTCTATGTGAAGTTGAGGGGAGAAGTTTTTTTTTTACTCACCCATAAAGAATAGACAAAAAGTAAAACTAACAATAATTTTAGTCCAGCTTTTCCCTTTGTGAATAATTATATCATCATAGAACATGCCTGTTTTCCCTGGACTCACATATGTAATTTGATGGGAGGACAGTGGAAGGTTCAGAGCACTTCCCTCAAGAAAAAAAAACCCACACATGCACAAAAATATGAAATATTACTCTACTATGCCGGCATGTTGGGGGGGGAGGAACAGAGATTAAACTGGAGCTTTTAAGACAGACTTCGGATACGAATAGTCATCTCTGCTGGCGAAGGCACTCGACTGCACAATTAAGATTCACTTATCTTTTACATCTAAATCCTTGCACTCCCAAACTGGCTCCTACTTTCCTTTTCATTGCCACCCTTATAAGGGATGAAACACCCTTCCTTCGACAGCCAAGTGTTCCACAGCGGTCAAGTCTGATGATCAAAGAAACTTTTGTAGTATCTCTGAGGTGACATTTTAAGGAACTTGGACAACTACACTTTCTAATTTAATAAGTTTTCCTTTTCATTTCAGTTTGTTAGGGGATCCCCCCCCAACCTGAATGCAGCAGTAAAATGATGACGCATGAGAGCCAACTGCTTGATCTAACTCAGTGCCTTTCTATCTGTGAATGAACTGAGCTATGCACCTGTGCCATTACATGAGGCTGCGTCTTTTTAAATTCCATCTTATTCATGTGAAAAGCAGAGACCAACAACGAGAGAGAGAGAGATCTGCTGTCCACTGGAGTTTCTTCCTAAATACCCACAACAGCCTAGACTGTGCCAAATCAAAGCCAGGAACCAGGAACCCAAACCGAATCTCCCATTTGGGTGGCAGGGAGATTCTGCTCCCAACTACCTGAGCCATGATGTGCTCTCCCTTCCCATGCCCAGGAAGCGTGGCACTGCGAGCAGAATCAGACTCAAACCCAGACTCTTCAAGCTGGGACGCAGCCATCCCAAGTGGCACCTACAACTGCACCCAATACCCACCCCCCAGCCCTCTTCTTAGGAGATACTCAATTCTATTGTCCCTTCTCATAAAAACTTGAGAGGTTAATTTGGGCTAATAGTTCATCTACTAACTAATTCAAAATACACTTCACAAATTTTCACGAATTCAAATGACAGAACCTAAAACTAGTGCTGTTATCTGTGCCTGCCAGTCTCTCCTCTGTGAGATCTTCTTGTGTGCCTTTCCAATTTGCATAACTGCCCCCTCTCCAAGTGGCTCTGGCAGCCTGGGGTGGGCCTTTCACACGGAGACGTATCAGCTAGAACAGCCTGAATATTTCAGGGGAAAAGCCCACGATCTATGGTTGTAACTTTACAACGATCTATGTTGTAAATGTAAATGCCTTCTGGTTTTGCTCAGTTTTTCTGTTTGTTTTTTTGCCAAGTATTGTGGGGACTAAAAGCTATAGTGTTTACTCACAAGAACACCACATCAAGGCACTTGACAAAGCATGGTGACTGTTACACCCCTAAAAGAGCAGTCATCTACATTGAGGGAGAAAATGCAAATGCTGAAAACATCACATTATGTAACCTGGTACCAAGAGGGAAACACAGGATTCCTACAAAAGGTTTGCTGAGGCCCAGGTTTAAATGGCACTGGCCTTTTACCCAGGGTAAAGAGCACCCAAACGCTTCAGCCTTCTAGAGCAAAAGGGAGAAGCTGCTTCGGTTGACGCTTCTCTCCATACCAGTAAGAACAATCAACATGCTACAGCATCTGCTGACAGCCTAATCAGGGGCTCCGCTTCACAGAAACACATCAAGGAAAGAGCCAAATGCCATAATCCTTTGATATACTAAAAAAAAATTTTTTTTCAAGATTTGGATAGGGTGTGGTATTTGAGGTAGTTGACAAAATGCTAGGAAAATGATGAATACTTAGAAGCAAGACATTCGCAGACACAAAAGCTTCTGTGGTCAGCATGAATCCCTCGCCTACAAAAGATCAAACATTCTGCCTATCCTGGTGTAAAAACACAAAAGTGACTTTTAAATCTTCTCTCAGGTGTAAACAGTGGCAGTGAATTCCTTCTATCATACCCAGAGTCAATGTTTTACCAGAAAATTTTCTAGAAGGAAGAATCAGCACGTCTTTCCATAAAGGAATGGGAAGAAAACACACTGAGGGTGAGGCGGCTAAGTAAGCATTTACATATGAAGTATAGAAGTAAGACTATGGAAGCCGCAAGCATGGTAAAAATGACATTATTTTCTAAAGAGTGTAATCTTCTAATGTCTATCAACCAACAAGTTTGCAGCCCAGAAAATGTCTTAATAACAATTTCATTTCTTCTCAGGACAGTTAAGATTCACAGACATCCCCCCCAAAAATAGTGTTTCAGGCCATGACTTAAACATTGTACGAAATTATTTTAAAAAGCCAACACTCCCTTTAAAGTTATCAGGCAAATAAGCACACTATAGCAGAAACACCCTTAGAAATGTGGCACAAACCTAAAAAGATAAATTTTAAAAGTACCAGTACACTTAAAGTTTCAAAACCAGTTGTAGAACCAAGCCATAGTATATACCTATTTAAATGGGGAGGAAAATGTTGAAATAAAGCAAATGCCAGCAAACTTTAGAGATTATTTTCAAAATTAGGAAACCTCATAGGTGACCACACTCCTTTAATGGTAAGCTTAAAGTAAGAACAACTGACAGTGGCCTAGAAGGTCTGAATAGTGACTACGTCTCTTGGAGAACAGTGTCTAGCAGAGGCACAGGGGAACTCCGTAGGCACACACAATGTGTCCTTCTAATTGGTGGACCTGGACGTATTAGTTTTGTCAAAACTGACCCAGCTGTACCCAGCTAAGGCTTAGGCACTTTTCTGCATGTATCTCAGACTTCAGTTTTGAAAGTTTACCATTGCTATTATTAATAGTACTCTGGTACTACTAAAAATACTGATAACAAGCAGTGATTCCCAGAGCTATGTCAATGAAAGATAAAGGAAAAGAAAAATAAGGGGTGGGGAGAAGAGGAGTCAAAACAGGGCCGATGCCTTATCACAGTAAAAATCTTTGGGATAACCACCATTCAATCTACTGCTTGCAGACACTGTCTCAGAGGAAGCAGATATGCAGCCAGTTACATGAAATGAGAATGAGTGTGAAATACAGCAAGCAGAGTGGGGGGTTGGGGAAAATTAGGTAAGTGACACCTTCACCATGCAGTGAGAGCACATCAAGTGCCAAGGCAGTCTCATGCACAACAACATACCTCAGTTTGGGAAGTTTCAACTCCGAAACACGGAACCTTGAAAGGCGTTGGCCAGTCTTGTTCACTAAGCCTGTCCTCTGATTTGCAAGTAAGGCTGCGTGGAGGTGGCGTGGGCACAAAGCGTGCCTGTTGAGAGAATGAGAAAGGAAATTATATACACCCTGCAGACAGTGGGACTTATAAACACTGAGCACATCAAAATACATTTTTTCTTTTTTTTTTAACTGCAGATATACACTCCTCTGATCATCCAAACATGTTTTTCCCCATAGAAAACATTTTTTAAATGCGACAAAAACTAACACTTAAACAAATTAACCCTAGAAGAAACAAAAGCAACAAAGTAGGAATATCTGGATAATTCACTAGTGGATAAATGAAATACTTCTGTCCTGAATAGATCAATTTCTTATTCCCGTGTTCTCCCACTTTAGTTTTAGAATCACCTTAAATATTATCAGCCATCATTGGGAAATGCTAGCCAAGGCCCTGCTTGCCAAGATGCTATGCTATGTTTGCATCAGGAAGTTTTTAATTTTCTGCACAGAAGTTTTTAATCCAGAAGCTTATGCTGTGACATAGCAGCTTAAGCCACCACTCTGGATCCTGGCATCCTATATCTTAGTACAGGGGTCTGGCTGCTCTGCTTTTGGTGCAGCTTCCTGCTAATGGACCTGGGAAAGCGGTGGAAATCATCCCATGGCCCCTGCTAACCCACGGAGAAAAGCCAGATGCAACTGCAGCATCCTAGTTTAGGCCTGAGTCAGCCCCAGGTATCACAGCCATGGAGAAGTGAAATGATGGATCAAAGATCTCTTCTTGGTCACTCAAAATTTAACAATAATTTTTAAAAGACCTTAAAAAATACTTTACACTCTTGTCCTCAAGATAAGCCATGAACGAAAATCATCTTAATAAAAATAGAATGTGATAACATAGAATTCTATACAACTCAGGAAAAAAATTCCTTTCATCCAATCTAGTAAGAGAAAGCTTCTATGTTAAGACAGTCCTTGCTCTGGCGTAAGGCCTGGCCTTTACTCTTCCTCAATAAGTGATATTATTGGAGCAGAACAAATAATGAATATAGGGCAAGAATGAATGACAGGACAAATAGTCAACACACACCACCAGAATAGGAGGGTCTTAAAATCTACCATAGAGAATTGCAAACTATCCCAAGTGTCAAATTTCTAAAAACATCTCAATGACAAAATGATATGATCATTATTATACTCCTAGAAGCTTTACTAATGTGTAAAAGATAGAAGTAAAGCAATCGGTTAGGAAACTATTATAATTTTGTTGGTACATTAATGACAAATAATTGGGCTGGGAAAAAAACAACAAAATAATGTGAAGATGTAAAACAAGAGGACAAAAATAACAGACAAGGTATAATGCCACAAACGCTCCCATATTCTGAACCTAAGAAAATAGTGGCGCTATCACTGGGGATGGGGTTGTGCTACTCTGTGAGAGTTAGGAGAAGGGACACTGGACAGCCTGTTGTTCAGATGACTAGGCAATGAGAAATGCTCAGAATTAGATACTGTAGTTAAAAGGGCAGGGAGCCAGATACACAGACTCATTCCAGGGGGAACAAATAGTTCCCAAGGTGAGCATCTTGGGGATGTCAATGAATATTAGGGGAGAAGACAGAAACCACCTGGACCATCATGATTGTCCAATGTTCTAAATAAGCAGGGAGGAAAGTCCTTACAGGAGGGAGAATAGTCAGGTCTTAAATCCATTACTATCATAGGATGCAGTGAACCACATGAAGTGGTAAATACAGTAAGAACAAAATAGAATGCATGGGAACGATAAACATCAAAATCAGAATGGTGCTTGAGGAATGTGGTGGGTTGATAAGAGGGACTCACAGTGTCTGGTACAACAGATTTTAAACAGTGACCCAGCATGCTTCGGATGTGCTTGTGTGTTATCAGTTCTTAAGTTTGAGTAAACAGGTATACAGTGTACCATTCTCAACATATATCTGGGGTTGAAATATTTTATTTTATGTATCACAGTGGGATATTTAGTAGCCAGACAGGTATACAGAATCCATATTCCAAAGGAGTTAAGAACTAAGCAAATTATAAAGAGGCCAAAAGATAGGCATTCCTTGGAGAAATCAGACAAAAAAAAGCAAGTAAAGGAAGAGAAAAGTGACCTTAAAAGTTGGCAAGACCTAGCAGGAATTGCTGGTGAATTTACAGTTTGCTTTCACTACAGGAAAACAAGTCAATCACAGACAAGGGAGATGATGCCAGTAGAGAAAAGGATATTGAAGATCTAAGCCAGAGGGAAAATGATATAGAAGGGTCCTAGGA
Source organism: Ochotona curzoniae (assembly GCF_017591425.1). Classification (NCBI taxonomy): domain Eukaryota; kingdom Metazoa; phylum Chordata; class Mammalia; order Lagomorpha; family Ochotonidae; genus Ochotona; species Ochotona curzoniae. The sequence goes on along the minus strand of NW_024467106.1, from coordinate 44,877,691 downwards.
GAAAATGTGATCAAGCACACAAATGAAAAGGGTGCCCCTGTGGGGAGGGAAAAAAGGAAAAAAAAACTTATTCAGAAACCAAAGGTAAAAGATAAAGAAAAACTTCCACGGTTAAAACATACATGTATGTCAGGGACCTTGGTATGACACTGGGTGGCAGTTCCCCATTACCGGGTACTTAGACCGTTGGGAAGCTGGGTGTGGCTGCTCCCCTTGTCTCCCTCCCACCCCCAGATATAGGAAGAAGATAAGGAAGGTGTGGAAATGGTCTCACCTGCTTTCTCCTAGTCCTCAACCCTTCCAATCCCAATCAATTGTTTAAACATCATCAAAATAGAATTTTACAAAAAAATTATGAAACTAGAAAAACATTAAAAAGAAATACATGAAATACGTGTATTAAGCCTAGTGCAATGGCTCAGTCACTAAATCCTCACCTCACATGCACAAGGATCCCATATGGGCACCAGCCCATGTCCTGCCTGTTCCACTTATCCAGCTCCTTGCTTATGGCCTGGGAAAGCAGTAGAAATATGCCCATAAACCTTGGGACCCTGAATCCATGTGAGAGACCAAGAAGAAGCTCTTGGCTCCTAGCTTCGGATCATCTCAGCTCCAGCTGTTGCAGCCACTTGGGAAGTGAACCAGCAGGCAGAAGATCCTTCTCTCTGTCTCACCTTTTCTCTGTTAACTCTGCCATTCCAATGAAAGTAAATAAATCTTTAAAAGAAAAAAGAAGTACAAGTATTAAGAATGCTTATGCCTGTGTTTTTGTTAGAAAACCATTTTCCTGCCCATTTCTTTTACTCTAAATGGTACAGTTGTGCAAAGGCATGGAGTTTATAAATCTCTGGTGGTAATCAGGCGCCTACCAAGTGCTTAAAGTAAGCACTCAATAAATGGTAAATATACAAAAGAAATGATTGTCCAAAAAAGTCAAAGTTGAGGGTAGCTGCTAAGACAGACATGCTAGGATGAAATCAAAGACCTTGAGTATGCCAAAGATTTGGACCATCAGGATGGGATTAAGTGAAATCCTAGATCAATGAGATGTGAGTATAAAAAAGGTAAACAGTAGAAAGAACTCAGCCTGGGTTCCTAAAAGTACATGAGAAATAAGCAAGTCAACTTGGTTGGAGAAAGAATATCTCAGTTTCCAGAACAGGAAGAGGAATACTTAGACCCAGTGGGGAAAAAAAAAATCTTTAAAGCAAAGAGAAAAATTCCTCATTTTAAAAACTTTCTCTCTTATAGACAACAGCACACTTTAAGTCATTGTCATTGCACAGCATCCACACAGCATGTGGTTCTTATAAAGAGAACTAAAAGTGACAACCGACTTTGGATGAAATTATTTAATCTCTAATTAAAGATCCTACATTCCTAAACATTTATCAGGTACAGCTTTTTTTCAATGCCTGTGAATTTACTTCTGGTCAAGCAAATTTTCTAAGATGAACAAAACCCAAATGTCTTTAAGCTATGTCACTTACAAGATTTCAATGAAGAAGCAGGTAACGTGGATGACTGTCACTACGTTAGCACATGAGACAAAGCAGGGGACAGCCACGTTTCACTCCTTTATGTTAGCAAGGCCTACACAGCAGTTCTCAGTACTTTAAATCTGGAATCCCTTTCCAGGACAAGGAATTGATGGGTTCCATCACCCAACGAGCAGCTACTAAATGAGTTATCTCAGGAATATGGACAAATACATCCAACTGCCAGCTTTCCATGGCAGATGCCATACTAACAGAGTCTTTCTGTAGGGACCACTGTCTTGGTGATCTGTCACAGAGCTTTATAAAGCAGCATTAATACTGTAGGCCAAAATGACATTGATCTTTGAGCTTCATGGTCTCCAACTGTCAACAGTGCATTATAAAACCAATACTAAATACTTTATAAACAGGTATCCCTCAGTGTATTAGAAAAAACAGTGCATATTTCATGCCCCCTGGTTAGGTAGCCACATATCCATCAGACGAATAAATTATTTATTAGGTACTCAGAAGTGCAATAAGAGTCAATAAATTAACTTCTGGATACTTATAAGCTACTATTTCAATGGAAATTGTACCTGAGTGAGAAAACTATCTCACTAACTGAAATATCCCAGTTCTGCTAAATGCACCATCAGAAAGAAGCACGGGTCTAAGTAAGAAGCAACAAGAATTCCCTATGCTCTGAAAAGAGTCCTGGTTATTAAGCTTGCCAAGAAAGCAGCACCTACCCCCAAGCTCATTTTCTTTCTCTTGTATCTAGAGTCCCCCAGTCCTACCATCCTTGGACACAGGTCAAGAGGAACAAAAAAACTGGTGGAAGCATTCCTAACATACCCTCAGCCAAGTTACATGGCAACCACCAGTCACTGTCAGCACTTGACATCTCCAAGGAAACTCAATGGAAGAATGTATGCACTTCCCACTACACACACACTGCCTGGAATTCGGAATTTATGAACCTCAGGGTGAGAGTTCCATTTTTTTTTCTATTTTTGGTAAAAGCTCCCAAGCTTGTAGACACCCCATGACACAGTCCCTGGTACCCAGTCCAATACCATCAAGCACCTTGTGCCTGGTTCCACCCCTCTAAAAGAGAACCTTCTGTTCCAGAACAGATTCCAGCTCCTGAGGATGGAATTTCTCCAGCTAGGAGTTATTTCTGCACATATCAGAGGCGTGGACTTTTGTGTAGTATTGTGGGTGCCATGGTTTCACATGTTAGCCACATTAATACAGGAGATCAAGCATCTGTAACCCACAGCTGCGTGTGCACCAGCCCCAAAGCACCCGTAGGCTAATACCAATGGAAACCACTCTTCCCATCCCACATCTAAACCACACTGGTTTTTCTATAGGAGCCAGGGGCTGAGATATAGTCCCGATAATGAAGGTTTGGTGTTCGTTCACTTCACTTGAGCGAACAGTATAGAGTGTTAGAAGAATATCCCCACCAGCCCATTCCACACCAAATGAATAAGACATAAAAAGGTGTACATAAAAGAATGGTGATCCAGACTCCCTAAGGGGAAAAATCCAAATGGATAAATACATAGGACTTTACCCTCCCATAGTGGTTTTTTCTTGTATTAATATTTCCATATTATATGGAAATATTACATGTATATATTATATGTATAGGAAACAGAAATGGAAACAAAGCAGAAACATGAGACATACTTGATTTCATATCATTCTGTAAATAACAGCTCCAAAATCCTAGAAATAATGGAAGCTGATATAAAAACACAGGACAAGCCCTGTCTTTTGTATTATTTTTGCAGTTACAACACTACAGCTAAGATGATTATTCATATTAATGAGCTTGGTATGTAGACAAACTATAAAAGAGGCAGTCTCTGACCTCAAGTACTTATCACTGTCTTTTGGGATTTACTCCTCCTGTTAGATTTACTTTTATTCTTCATACCCTTGCCCAGAGGAAGTGATCATCACTCAAGACTTGGAGCATTTCCATGGGTGGGGTTTAAAAATGGCACGGAGAAGAAAAAGAACTTCTGCCCTTGGACACAGAAAGCTCAGGATGTCTAGCTTGTAGCAAAGGAAAAAAAGAAACCCTCTGTGAAATTTTTACACGATCTAAGCCTAGCCTTATCAGTAAAATCTTACAAAGTGTGAAAAGCACATAGTACTCCAGTGCTTCCTTATATCAAACACACATACGCACAATCTGTAACACCATACACTAAGGAAGAATAACAGACAACACTCCACGTAGCCTTCATGTTCAGTTACTTATGGTTGTACATGTGCTTATGGCACATGCAGGTGATACATATCTTAGGAGTAAACTCGCCTTGTGGTTACAGTGAGACTGTTGGTCTGAAGACAAGAACCTTTCCAATGATATGACCTTAGCAAATGATTTTGTTAAAATTCTTCAGCTCTCAAATGAGTCACAGTACTACTTCATACAACAGTTGAGAAGAGGAAATACTGCGATTAATGTCAGAGATCTAGGTGAGTCCCTAACGCATACGCACTCAATAAATATTAGTTGCTGCAGATTTATATGTGTAGAAGGAGATTTCCATCCACAGGCTCACATGATACACTTTGAAATTTCTCAGGCTGGCCCTCAGATACATTTTGATTGGCTACCCACGTGAGCCTGTATAGACGTTCATGTGTTTAATTAGTGGCAATATATAAAATAGAAGCTATTTCAAATTGACATACAGATTTTCAGTTGTAGACGTTTTGGTTGGAGAGTAAAGGCAGAAAGTGAGGTGTGGGGGACTAAAGATGTGACAACAGAAATCCGTGTTCTTTCAAGCGATCAGCAGGAAGCCACCTGTGTTGCAGTGTGCTCTCACACAGACAGATTCTACACTCTATATTGCATTACAATTTACCTCTTTGTCTAAATTCCATTATTTGCCTGGCCACTACAACTATGTGAGTTTGTGATGGCCTATAAGCTATTTTACATTCATCTAAAATTCATGAACAATTCATTCACACATAAATGAAAGGCATATTTAAATAAAATGCCAAGTAACAAAAATGCCTTTTATTATCCCAACCTCTGATGAAAATAACATCACATGAAATGCATTACATTCTTTTTTGCATTTTCCTAAACACTGTGTTGTCTGTTGTAGGTATTTACATATTTATACACATATACATATATTTCTATATAAAGAGTAAGGAAATTATATCAGTGCCTCAGCCACAACTACAGACAGGGCCTCTTGACGGCTAGCTTAATAACAATGGTTGCAAATGTATTTGCTTTTAACCAGGGGTAAGGTGGAAACTTCTATGAAGACATCTTAATACTAAATATGCACGACATGAAGTATCAAACCTGGGCCTCTTGGACTCGGTAACCTGAGACATGTACACAGAATGATAAGGCTGTCTAAAAATATGAAGGAAGTGATCCAATTGCATTGTTTTAGCATATAAGCAAGGACTGAGGCAAAGTCAGGAAAATGAGCTGCTGTCATGCCTGGACCACTCATTAGGACTTGCGTCTCCTAAACTTCTTGCAGCTCTGAGTTCAACGCAATCATTCAGATGATGGAGCATTCAATAAGATGCTCTTACTAGTGAGAACTTAGAAATTCTCAGGAAACTGTACAAGCAATGTGACTTAATGTTCATTAACATGAAACGGGACATGTTAGGAAGACTTGTTCACAATCAACAGCAGGTAGGTCCACCAACCAAGCCTCCCATGTAACTTTACACATAAGGTGAACATTCAAAATCACCTAAGTTTGGATTCCAATGTTTGCCTTAAATGAGTGCCTTCACATGCCCAGGTACACATTCTTGTCCTCTTATGAACAAACTGAACCTGTTTGTAGTTCTTATTCTGTACAGGGCACTGTGTTATGCTGTATAAAATATAAAACTATATATGCAATTTGATAAAACATGATAACATTCTGAGCTCCTTAGGAATTGGCCATTCCAGACAGAGTCTGGGAGGTGTCACTCTGTATTAATGGCACAGCTGTTATTTGCCAGGTACCATAAAGAACACAAAATATTTTCAACCATTCTTCACAGGTTATGAGATGGATTCTATTATCCTCATTTTACCAATAAGGAAATTGAAGCTAAGAGAATTAAGTCACTTGGATAAAGTCTTACATTAAGTGTTCAGGTGGAAATTCTAACCAAGTTGGTCCAATTTCAAAACAGTTCTCATCCAAATATCCCAGATTACCGCTCCATTAATGATTATTTTAGATAAACTCTTTCTTAACTAGTGCCATAGAAGCCCTTTTTTGTGTTTTTATATAAGACATTACACTGATAATTATAATTTTTCATTTTGAACATCAATTAATATATAGCGGCTTAGGAGCTCTATCTGCTGAGATGGGGAGGAAGTTCTGGAAATACTGTTGTTTTAAATTCAACACTCATTTGACACTTCTGTAGTTAGCTGTAATTAACTCATTGTGTTTCTAACATCTGCCTCTTCCTCTTTCCAGAATCTGTTATTCACTTTACTTTGAGCCTTTATGAGGGAACATTATGTAGTCATGAAGAAGAATGAGGAAAGGCTTTAAGTACTGATAACAAACACTTCTATGTAAATCATAAGTAAAAGGTGAGACACAGAAGAGTAAATATGGTGAACTACTATTCATTTGGAAAGGAAGGGGAGGTACAGGGAAGCTAGAAAGAGGGCCATAAATACTTCTTTATTTATGCTAAGTTATTTCTAGAAACACTTGTGAGACTATAAAAAACTCCATGAGAAGGAATTTTGCATTCTCTGTGTAAAACTCTATACTCTTCTTTCATTGCTTACAATGTATGTATATTTGTAATTAACAAAATAAAAAACAAATACATAATGAAATAACTTTAAGGTTCTGGGAAAAACATAAGAAAAATGAACTTCTTAGATCTTTAATGCCTAAGCCTGCAGACTTTCATCTCCTTGGGATACTGAAAGCATCATTTCTTCCCAGACTTCAACTGTGCTCACATTAGTGCAGTGTCAATAGCCAAGACGAGATCTTCTAATTTCACCTGACTTACAGGGTAGTTGGAGAGACTTATAATCACACGGAGTTAGTAAAAGATGTAAATTACTGCTTTCCTACTACCACAGAAATGTACAAATCAATACATGCATTTCTAGCTACTCTACTTCTAGGAATACAAACAATTTGGTCAAGAGAGGAATATTAACAGTTTCATGGGCTCACAAAGAAGATCATGAGGTAAACAGAAAACAACATCTCCCACGGGCAAGGAAGCACGCTGAAAATCAAAGAAAGCACTGCTCCTTGCCTAGATGGAAATAAGAAACATGTTTAAATTAATAAGAAATAGTAATAAGAACTACGCACAAACTATAGAGAGCTTAAAAATTGGACTTCAGAGGATGGCACTGCAAGTTAAGCTAAGCCTGTAGTATCAACATATTACATGGACACCAGTTCAAGTCTCAATTTCTCTGCTTGGGAACTAGCTTGCTGATTATGAACCTGGGAAAGCAGTGGAAGATAACCCAAGTCTTTAGGCCACTGCACCAATGTAGGAGACCAAGAATTTCCTGGCTCCTAGTTTTGACCTGGGCATACCAGGGTCTTTGTGTATATTTGGAGAATGAACCAACAAATGAACCAACCCCCTCTCTAATTCTGCCTTTAAAATAAATAATAAATTTCAAAAGGATTATTTATCTTTTTTTTTTTTTTACTGGAAAGGCAGATATACAGAGAGAAGGAGAGACAAAGATTGTCTGTCCACTGAATCACTCCTCAAGCAGCCACAATGGCCAGAACTGAGCCAATCCAAAGACAGGAGCCAGGAGCTTCTTCTAGGTCTCACACGTGGGTGCAGGGTCCCAAGGTTTTGTGTCATCCACAACTGCTTTCCCATGCCACAGGCAGGGAGTTGGATGAACCAGTGCCCATATGGGATCCCGGTGCATGCAAGGCAAGGACTTTAGCCATTAGGCTACCATGCTGGGCCCATAAATAATTTTTTTTAAATGGACTTTAAGTTCTTAAAGAGAGAGGTGAAATAATCAAAGCTGTATTTGACCCTGGAAAGGTATGCAGGCTGGATCAGAAAAAGAAAAAAACGCCCGAAGCAGAAGTTTGCAATTAGGGTATTTGTTTTGAATTCTAATATTTCCCTAGACTGTATGGACAATCTAAGAGCTATGACATGTTTTGACATTGTGTTTGTCCATTGTGCATCTAAACATGTGTAGTACAGTATACAGTAACAGGAAAAGCACAGTCTTTCCCAAAACATGAAGGGTTAACTAGGCAAATGTGAGAAATAATTATTCACAGTTTGTTTTTGAAAGCCTCTGTAAGAACTGATGCCTAAATGAACTTTAGCTCTGAGAGAGAAAACTACATCTTTCTCTTAAAACAACTAAGATTTCCAATGAAGTAAAATGGCGGAGGAGGGAGCTCACAAGACTCAAATCTGAATCATGAGCATTAGATACAATTTCACAGAGAGGACACTCCATTGCTCCATCCAGTCCAAACGCTTCCGACTAGGGGTTGGTGTTGGTGAGCAGTGGGCTAAGTGGGGTGAAGCCAGCATCCCACATGAGCAACTAGTTGAGCTCTAGCTGCTCCACTTCCAGTTGAACTCCCTGCTAATATACCAGGAAGAGTAGCAAAAGATGACCCAAGCACTTGGGCTCACTGCCACCCACGTGAGAGGCTGTAATCCCTGAGGCCATTGTGGGACTCAATCAGCAGATGGAAAATATGGCTCTCTGTTTGCCTACTGTCTCCAAACTTTCTCTCCTTCTGTCATCCAATTCGACACTACAATAAATAATCTTTAAGAAAATATTTCTAAAACTGCTTCTGAAAACCATGCTCTCAACAACTGGAAGTTCAACTGTCAGCACAGGGCTTTTTCATTTACTTCAGGACTGCGCTCCCACACCTCTCCCCCACTTTTTTTTCCTTTATGACAACATTATATAAAAAACAGAGATGTTGCCCCTGGTGTAGGCACCTGACCAGGTAATCACATAATCATGTCAGATGGCAATGCGTACCTGCTCAAAAGTCTGGCAAACCCAATCAGCAAACACAAGTGGCCTCTCAAGTCTTCCAGTGTGGCTCAAGAATCCTCCAGGTTTCTACAACTCAGAAATCCTTTCTGTTTACACCCAAACTGAATGTCTTAATTTCACGATCAGACATCTGTGACAAAACAGCTGACTGTCCCGTTGCACTTTTTTGTTAATGAACAATTAAGCTTCCCACTCAAGGCTAAAAGCATAAACATATCTGTGTCACCTCTGCCTTCTTACCACGTTTGGCCTGTTGTCTTCAACTTCAAAGTGTTCAAGAAATTTAGCAGAATGCGTGAACACAGGAGAAAGAAATGATTTCAGTGGCTGGGGAGCTCCTGAGCTGGGGAAAACAGCCTAAGGCAGTGTCCACGGCCTGCTCCCTCAAGCAGCAATGCCTGACACTGCTAAATAAGCAGAGGACTCCTCTGACCTGTCCATCCCAGCCTCTCAAGGCATTCCCCCGCACTCATTCAAAATTTACCCACAAGATGAGAAAGAACCATTATCCCTAGAGTATGTCTTACTTCTTTTTTTTTTTAAGGTTTCAAGTTGGTATGAATTAGAAAGCTTTCCCATGTAAACCAAGTTTACACACACATAGTCTGGAATAGGGAAAACTGACTTCTAAAATACTTCTGCACTGATACTGTCAATACCTGAGGATGGGATTAAAAAGCAAGTACAAGCCTGTTCTGTCTTCAGCATATTTTCAGCACAACCTGCTAAACGCTTTTGAGGACAAGGTCCCACTCTAAGGATCAACAGTGGAATTGCACAAGAAAAGACCATCCCTCATCTCCTCCAGGAAACCTTCCTAGCCCCCAATTTCTTCCCTTGCAGTATTATTTATTGGCCTCACAAAAATAAACATCACACACTGTGAAGAATCAATCACATTAAAACTCATCATGATTATTGTGGAAACATAAATTCAATAAAAGCATGCTATCAACCACAACACTATGCATATATTTTTAATGAACTCCTAAAATGATTTTCATTTTGATAAGATTATTCCATTTTTAATGTACTATGACTTGATTTCCTGTTTGAAGACAAAATTTATTTCTAAGAATATTGTTAGACACTAGTAAGTAATAACATCCGAAGACAAAGTGTTCATTGCCATTGTTGTAGTTTTTACTCTTCCCTGCATTTGCAAAGTAGTAGCCATTAAGGGAAGGACTAACATTTCAGGTAAGTCGTGATCATTTTTTCTTTGTCACATTCAGTTTTATTAGTGCGTGCACATGATAAACAAACAGAAGCTACTATAAGAGATTAGCAGCTGCATTTTCAAAATGCACTGCTTCCATTCTGGACAGTCCACAGACTACTACTTAAGAAACAAGTAACATCACCCAAAATCTCAATTTCCAGGCACATTTAGTCCGTTTCTTTATGATAACCAAACGACTGATCGATGAATTCAATGTGTTTGAGTTCACTGAGGTGATTTGTTCTGTTGATACAAAACATCCAGCTGACTGAAGCTGTGAACTGCTGGTTTAATGTTAGAACTAAAATTCTCATTCAGGCTTAAAGAACAAGCCATTTTTGCAAATGATCTGGCAACTACTTATTTCAAAGACAGCCTCTCAAATTACCAGTTATATTTTTGTAAAAACACAAGGTAGATAGAAACCTGTGCACTGTTACGCTTTTCTAAGAGTCTACCTCTTTCTAAACAAACGTACAATCAAGTCAACAAAAACCTCAATCTTTTCAAAAGAAAAAGAAAGTGTAATAGCTTGCAGTATTTGTATATAACAAAGAAATTGCAGGAGGCGTGTGAGCTGGCAACTTCACCCAAGTTAAATGTATCCCACATGGTGAGTAGCCAGTGCATGCATTCAGAAAGCTGGTGGGGTGGGGGGCGAATCTGACACTAGGGCTTCAAAAACACACCCTGCTTGGTCTACTCTCATACAGGATTCCGGATGCACATCTTAACAGTGTCTGAAACTCACAGAACTGCCCAGAGCCTAGTATTATGTGAACATCCCAGGTCAAATATAATATGACACTAATAGTGGGGAAGCAAAGTGGATGTCCAGAAACTGTATTTTAAGAGATCTCACAGCCGCCTATTTTCAACGGCTGTGGGAAATACATAGCAGAGGCTGAACGTTAACAACGGCTGTTAAGGTAAAGCTTAATCCCAAATGTGTTAGCATAAAACTACCCACTTCAAAAAAGATTTGAGAGTATATTTTATTAAATCCTGAAATGCATGCCCTGGTAAATTTCTATATAAATTTGATTTACAAATTCCAGTAAAAATGTGCCACAGCTGGCAGAATAAATTACTATAATAAATCATTATTAAATAACTGTAAATCTCAGTAATGATATAATGCCTAACTTTAAAAAAAAGTATGCAGAAGTGAACACTCAGTAGAAGAAAACCACTCTTTACACAGGAAAACAAATTACAAAACTTTCCCTGCCAGCACTACAATATGATTCAGTGACTAAATAGGGAAATAAAATTCACATAAACAGTGCTTAAATCTGGAGTGGATTTGTGTTCACTACTGCATCAAAACAAAGTCTATGGCAAGGGGGAACAGACTCGTGTTTTTGACTTTAATGATCGCTATGCCAATTGGAAAGTCTTGCGTGTACCTCCAATATTTTGTTAGACAACAAAAACATATGCTAAGTATCAGTCAGCAAGCTCAGTTTGTCCCTCCTCTGAAGCTTCATAAATATTCTCTAAATATAATCTAGTTTTCCATGCCTACTCTCTCCTCCATACAGAACCCCACCCTAGTGCAAAACTTTTTAGAACAAACTATATAAATATAGATAGGTCGATGTGTATGTGTAACATCCTTTTTGATGGGTAGCAGATGGGTAGTTACAGTAATCCATTACTTTAGCTATCACTTGAAGTGAATCACTCCAAACGTCCCTGCCTTATTTAGCTCTCCCAAGCTTCCATTTGTCAAAGTACAGACATTAGGTACTCCTGTCGCAATCTACAGGGCTCGGGGCTCCAGCCAAGGCGCTCCAGCAAAGCGACAGGCCCCAGAGCGCCTGCTTATGCTATGTGATTACAGCTTCTGTGGCTCGGGAAGGGTGAATTATTAACAGACACTTTCACAACACAAAGACTAAGATAAACCCATTAAAACTGCTGGTCTGCTGAGTATGTCACACTGACAGTTGGTAAAATTTCGGTCCAAGTCGTCAGTGCCTTCTCTCATTTGTATTTACACTTTGCTCCAGTTGTTAGTCTAGATATAAAGGAAAAGCTGTCCCTCAGCATCACCGTTGCCCATTTATTTGTCAAACTCCACACTAACCAAAGTGTCTCTGAGTAAGAGCTACCTCCTCTTGCAACATATGCAGAATTTACTAGTACAGAAATGTCACCCAGGAAAGTTTCCCCCAACTCAATCCATCCACAAACTGAGATATTTAATATGAAACAGGCAAAGGTGGTCCCATTTCAGTCCAACACAAAAGTTTTGTGAGGCTGGGCATTTGGCACAGCAGTTAAGTCATCGCTTGAGATACTCACATCCCATTTGCCTGCATTGAACCCCAGCCACTCTGCTTCCAATCTTGCTACCTGTTAATGTGCACCATGGGAGATAGCAGATAATGGCTCTAGCAGTTGAATCCCTTCACCTATTTCGGACACCTGGATTGAATTTCCAGGCTTCTTGTTTCAACTTGACTCAGTCTTTGCTTGTTGCTAACACTTGGGGAGTTCACCAATAAATGAAAGATCTCCTTCTGCCCATCTTTCTGCCTCTGAAGTAAAAAATTAATAACAAATAAACACACAAAAGATTCACTTTTGTGCACTTTCCTTCCCATGTTTCAAATTCCAATTTGTGACAGATGCAAAAAGACTTCCTCTCTGTTCAATATGCAGCTGCTGCTTCACCAGGATCATTAGAGGATGCATATACCCAAGAAGCACATGGGTGCCACAGTCAGGTATTTCTTCACAACAAGATATTTCCCTTTCTCCACTTCCAATCCACACAAAGCCTTTCTCCTCATAATGTCCATGTCCCTAGGTTGGCCAAGCATATGGGCTATGGTGTTGAAATCTAATGCATTCCAGACCAAATAAACCAGTAAAAGGTTACTTAACTCTGTGAAGGGGAATAAATACCAAAGTCATGTAAGGAAGCAATGGAAAACATTCCCAATAAGCAAATGTTCAAAAAGAGAGCATGGAGGGCACCAAGGGCATGCAACAATTCACCAGCAACTTGGAGACTGGAGGAAATCCAGTACAACAGAAGAAAGCAGGAGGAGAAATGACCTGAAAGATACACTGAACACATAATGGGAGGCCTCTGGATCACAAGCAGGTGACCTAAATTGGTCAACCATATTATCCACAAAAAAAGTGCTACACTATGTCTTGCCAGCCACTTACTGTGGTGACATGACAAAAGATAAGACCTCCTCTTCTTCACCCCATCTTCTGGCTTGCTCAGCAAACCAATCAATCTATCCCAAGGCTAAGTCACCAGCCTCCCAGTGAAAAACTCCAATTCCCCACCTTCAGCGTGGAATGTTCTACACTACATATACCTTCCTGTCATCACCAAGGCAATGTCAAACAACACCTCCAAACCCAATGTCTCCTTGACCCTGCTCCCCTGGAAGTGCCCACCTTAGCAAAGGACAGGATCATCTACACTGAAGGTGTTGCATGCTGTGAAATGATCTTCTCCACTTGCAAAGGGCCACTGAAAGTGTTTCCTTAGAAACATACTGAATTGATATTCTCACACCTATGTTTGGGGCAGAGATAAATCTCCCTAAGGATTAATCCTATTCTCTTGTTTTCACTCTGTAGATAGCTTTAATGTCACATGATGAATCCACTCTGTATGAGTAAAAACCAAACTCTGGGATGAGCTCAAGTCTCTCTCATAAGATGTACAGAAGACTACCACAAGGGGCAGATCTTCCTCTCTCAACGAGACGACTTGTTACCGTTCTCTGTTTTGCTTTTCTATATAAACTGGGAGATTTTATCCTCAACTCTATAGCCACTTTTGAGCTATCTTATACACATACAAAATCTTTTAATGCCTACTCAATAATATATTGTGTCTCTTCTACATGAGTACAACTGCATCAATTTCTTGGCAGGATTATTTTATTTCTCCAACGACCTCTCCTTGCCACTCTGATGCTATATTCTCTGAATGCTTCTACTGGACTTTCTGAATACATCTGGATCCACTGACTATCCCTTGGCCTAGCTTCCGCCCTGGAAACAGACTACACCATTGGCCTTGCACTTCTTCTTCCTTGATTTGCTTCTTCCATTAAATTCTCCAGAAAGTAGCTGAATTTCCAAAACCCTTTAAGGGGATCCAATGAGACTTGATCTCTACCAAGCTAACCAACTTTCTCTCTTCAACCTTTCATGGGGATCACAGACTTTATTTCTGGTTGAGCTATCTTTTTATTTCTTTAAACATTTTCCCTGCTATTTTCTGAACTCCCCTTGCCTGCATTGTTGGCATCTTTATTGGAACTAGAGTGGGTTACTAACCATTCCTATAATGCCCTATACTACTTGTCAGCACTTGTAATAATTTATTTAATTTCTATCTTCCTATACGCCAATAAACACTATACAGCAGGGCTCTTTGAACTCATATCCCCAGTGCCTACTACAAACATTCAATAAATACTTCTGATTGAATGTCCCATTGTACCAACCAATAAAAGTTTAAAAAGCAGCTTAAAAGCTATGCATAAGCACATAGGTTTACATCTTTTATTATATGCACTGACTGTGATCTTAATTCTCTTGCTACATGGTATGCATACTGAGTTCTGTCATTCTGTAATTAAATAGGAAACCATTATGTGAAAGACTGGAACTTCCCAGAACCAGTGGGTTTTGGCCACCAAGTGCTCAGTTTACCAAGATAGCAAAAGACTCAGTCATGCCTTGAGGTTGGAGTCCAATATGCCCTTGAGCAATTCTGAGACTGTCAAACATAACAGAACTAGAAATGTGAGAAACATGTGTCAGCCCTGACACAGCAGCTGTGTTTGTTTCCCCAAGCAACTTTCTCCAAACTCCATCTTAACAACATCTAATGAAAACAATATTTAATTTTACTTTTTTTCAGCAATTATTGAATGTCTACTGTATTTCTTGTAAAGTGGCAGCCCTGAAGTCTTTTATTTAAAAGAGATTATAGTCACATGCCATACTGAATCCATTCTGTGGGTTTTTTTTTTTTAAAGAGAGCAAAAGTAGGGATGGGCATTTAGCTTACTGGTTAAGATACGAGCCTCTCAGAGTACCTGAGTTCAATACCTGGCACCAGCACTTGACTCTAGCTTACTGTTAGTGCTGATCTCGAAAAGCCAAGATGTAATGAACTCCCAGTAAATGTTACTTGTCAATAACTTGTGGAGACGCAATAATTGGAGTTCAGGCTTTTGGCTTTAGGCCTCAGACAGCACTAGCAACAGTAGGTATTCAGAAGGTAAACCAGCCAACGGGAACACTCTATCCCTATCCTAACTTTCCAGATATAATAACTTTGAGAGTCAAATTAATTATACCAATCCACATACAAAAAATCCTATAAATTATGTAAAAGTCAAATAACCTTTTTTCCTTTGTAACATTTGTTAAGATTGCTAATGATGACATTCAACAAAGCATGAAAATATAAAGTTAGGTATATTAGTTTTCTAGGACTATGGTAACAAATTACCACTAGTACAGTGGCTTAACACAGCATAATCTTTGCTCAGCCAGTTGATCCACAGGTCTAACATGGGTCTCACTGAGCTACTGTCAAGGGGTAAAAAGAGCTCCAGTCTTTTCTCCATTGCTCTTCCTAAGGAGACACTATTTCCCCAGCTGTTGTAGCTTCTTAACCCTGCCTGCAATGCCTGCCCATGACTTCGCCGCTCTACCTTCAAGACTAGCAGCTTTGCCTCTCTGAATTTTCTTCCATAGTTACTTCTTTCCGAGTCACATATGCAAGAAAGTGTTCTCAAGTTCGTAAGTTCCCCAAGACTAGATCTGGGTTCATTCAGGTGATCCAGGATTATTTACTTCACTACAGTAAAGTCCCTTTGCTTGGCAGGGTTATGTATTCATAGGTTCTTAACAGACAATACATGCTTAGGGTGGCTGTTTTGTGCTGACCACACAAGGCATGCAACTTATTCAGGTTAGCAACCTTGCTTTGAGAATTAGAAGCAGTTTTGAATGCCATATAGCAAAGAACAGAATATCACTCCTATGATCAAAATCAAACTCTTTAAATGTGGGGTAAGTATCATGGCGGCACCTGGTTTTGAGGGTACACACACTTACAATTCAGTTTCCATTAATGCATCCAAGAGGCAGAGGATGGCTCAGGTTTCTTGCATTGAGTTTCTGGATCATGATTTCAATGTACCCAGAACTGACTATTAACATCATTTGGGGGAGTGAACCAACAACGGAATCTCTCTCTCTCTGTTGTCTCTTCCCATGTCCACTGTCTCTCTGTCATTCACCTTTCAAACAAACAGATCTTTAAAAATCTTTGAGGTTTCACTGGTTTTGTTTACACTCAGATGTAGAATTTATTATACATTTTACTAAATCATTTAATTTACCTTTCTATGAATGGGAAAAGTATTTCACAAGGCTTCTGTTCATTAAATTCTTGATGGAATTTGTTCTGATGTTACTAGTGATAAATTCCAAGAAATAAACCCATGTATAGTGAGAACATGAACTTCGTGGATTTCACTTAACACCAAACTACACTGAAGACATGTACCAGGTACTACAGTCATGGTAAGATAGCCATAATCTCGCACTTCCATAATAGGAAAGATGAATTTTCCTAAAAGATCTCAGCAACTGGAATTAGGATTGATTTTATTAGCTACCTTTCATTTGTTATAAAACCCTGCTCCTTCTCCTCAAAGAGAAATCAAGGACCATATTTGCTTTATAGAAGTACAGTATGCTTTCTGTAGAGATGTTAGAATGGACATCTATGGAAAAGTTATTATTAACAGAACTCTTCCAAACAAGCTTTGACAATGAGTATCTGGGCGAATCAAGACCAAGGTAGACTATGTCAGCAAATGGACTTTGGAAGGATTTCCTCAACCTTGGAGCAACAAAACCAACAGCATTTTAAAACTATCAAAACCACTTAAGCAGTATCCTGGGAACATGCTCCCCTAGGGGGTACTGGGACACATGGCATGGCCTTCCCCCACCCCTGGGTACTGATATGGTTGGGCTGCTTGGACTAGCCCTCTCCCCTTCTCCCCATTTACCCAGACACAGGAACTTAAAAGGCAATTAGAAGCAGTTCTCTCATCTACTTTTCCCCTTTCCTCAAGCTTCCCCACACTAATTGGTGGTACACAAGGTTATGCATAACTCTCCACTTTATAAACATCATCAAAAATAAATTTATCATTTTAAAAAGACATCTGATAGAAAAATCACCACATATTTACTTTGAAATCTTATCATTTTGATCGAATTTTAGGTTTTCAAGCTGGAAAGGAAATCATCAGTATCAATATGAGTCAGGATTTATGTCCCTCATTACACAAAGGAAGGAAAAAATAATATTGACAACACTTAAAAACAAATCTTCACAAGAACAATCACCCTTAATCATGCCATGAACATGTCATTTGATTTTATTGATATATATATATATCTTAAATATATAAAAGCATTCCAAAATCTCATTTAAAATCACAATATCATAAAATAACAAACAGAAACTCTTGTAAGTATTTCTGAATTTTGTTTTCAATATGAACGTGCTATTTTATAAGAGAAAAATAATCTACAATGATACTTCCACGTGGGAAACCCACAAAAATGTCCCACAAAAACCCATCTAAGTTTACCCATAAAGGATCCACTTTATTTCACAGCTAAGGTGAAGAAGACAAAGTTAGGCCCACAATATGACTAGCAATTACAAAAGCCTTCACTGTCAAGTGATTCTGAGAAAACGTACAAACTATCAGATGAAATATGCATGGCCAAATTCTTTTAATAACTGCTACACCCAAATTTGGGTAGAATGCGGCTTTTCCAACAGAGGTAAGCATTTAGATGTTAAAGTGGTTTGTATTCCCCCAAAGTTCCACTCTGCAGTGGGTTTCTGGTGCAGCATGGAAAATGTCACTTGAGATACTCCTATCCCACATCACAGCGGACTTGAGTCTTACTTAGCTCCACTTCTGATTCCACCTGCTGCAAATGAACACCCTGGGGGAGGGGCAACAGGTGAGAGCTCAAAGATTTAGGTCCCAGATGGAGTCCAGTCCTCATAGTTGTCCCAGCCCCACTGCCGCAGGCATTTGAGAATGAACCAGCGGATGAAAGATTTCTTTCTTCTCCTTCCTTCTCTGTCCCATCCCCTTTCTCTCTCCTCCCCCTCTTTCTTTCTTTCAAATAAATACAAAGAAATTTAATTTTTAAAAGTTTTAATCCTATTAGACAAAATACCATTTCTTAGGATTTAATGGTGTTAGAAGTGAGTGGTTGGGAACAAATAGCTAAAAAGCATTCTTGGGCTATGACAGTTGGGAGGAAAAAGCATGAGAAGCATTCCAACAGAGGATAAACTCAAGCCTGGGTATACTCTATTAGGTATGAATATTAAGGGATCCCTGATAATCTGCTTCAAATATATCTACTCTCACAAACCCAGCCTCTACCGGTACTGGGCATCTCCAAGGATTACCCAGTTTGACCATGCAGGAAATACAGCAAAATCTTAACAGTCCATTAAGTCATTTGTGAACTCCCCAAGAGGTATACCTGACCACAGAGGAGAAGGTGGCCTGGGAAATCACTTCAAATTGTGTTTGAATTGTAATAGAATATGAAGTTGCTGACATGAAATTTGGAAATGGAAGGGTAACCAGGGAATAAACACTGCATACTGCAGCATCTCTCAAAAAGAATAAGAAAACATTGAACACAAGTTTTCTTATCCCTGATAGACACTTAAGATTTTTCACATACTAATATAAAAAGACAAAGAACAAAAAAGTAATAATTCAGATATATATATATATAGAATTATAGCCAGTCATGTCTTAAGAAATCTTTTCATATATTTTATATTTGATTTTGAAAAATTAATATTATAACGATGGGACCCACATGTTCATCATGTTGAATCATCCCAATCTCAGGTGATTATATTCTTCCCTCTTAAAAATTATTCTTAAAAATAAAAATAACTTAAGGTTTTCCACAGAAACAAATTGATAGCAGAAAAATCCACTGTCAGGCTTTAATGCTTTTGATGGAAACAAAGTCAGCAAAGCAAATCATTCCATTTAAATTAAAAAGAATATTCTTGTAGATAGAATTCCAATTATTGAAAAAATGTTAGGAAAAAAACATAATAAATGCTGAGCAAATGGTTTCACTGATCTATACGTATTTTAGGACTTTTTAAATATGTAAAACTGATCACTATTATGATCAGTATTATTGTAGATTTTCTTATTCATATTTAACCATGTTAATCATGTCTTAAGCTTTACCTAATTATAAAGGTCTCTGCTAATGGAATTTGTGCCTTATGACTGACAAAATAGAAATGCCACCAAGTTACACTCAGTTGTAGGCAAGAACAGCAAGTTCAAGGGTGGGCTTTGCAGCAGTTAAGATGTCAAAAAAAAATCTATTTGTTGCCTACAGGAGATACATCTCACCAACAAAGATCAATGGAAACTATATCTCATGGATTTTGATTTTTTTTAGCTTCATCTCTTCAAAACACTTTCTCATTAAATTCTTCATTGACCCACAGATCATACAGCAACATTATTTTTTTCAAGTGATTTTTAAAAAAGATTTATTTATCTTTTTTTTTTATTGGAAAGTCAGATATACAGAGAGGAGGAGAGGAACATCTTCTGTCCCATGGTTCACTCCCCAAGCAACCGCAATGGCTGGGGCTGAGCCAATCCGATGCCAGGAACCAGGAGCTTCTTCCAGGTAGGTGCAGGGTCACAAATCTTTGGGTCATCCTTGACTGCTTTCCCAGGCCAAGGCCACAAGCAAGCAGCTGGATGGGAAGCAGGGCTGCAGGGATTAGAACTGGTGCCCATTTGGGATCCCAAGCGTGCAAGGCAAGGACTTTAGCCACTATGCTATCATGCTGGGCCCAAGAAGTGATTTTGTTTTTCATTTTTTCAGTGACACGTTAGTCACTTAGTAGCATGTTACTTAATTTATGACATTTTAAATTTGATTTTATTAATTTGATTTTGTTTTATTTTGATTTTATTTTATTATTTTGATTTTAATTTTATTAATTTGATTTTATTTTGTGGCTTTTCACTTAAGGCTATGTACAGTAATTATGTAATGGAGACTATCCTATCCAGTATCATGTTATTTAACTTCATGGCATCGTAAACTTCTATTTTTCTTCCTGTTGTTGATTTTGTATTGTGGCTTTTCATTTAAGAGGATGTATAATTACTATGTAATGGAGACCATCATATCCAGATATGAGCACACAATACAGTATGCATCTCTACTTTCAGATCAAAGATGGACTCCCAATGAAACTGTTAACTATATCTTGACAATAGGATGCTGGACTCTCTAGCATTGTCCGTGCCTTGAACGATGGACATATGATTGCTTATGAAGAACTCTACTACAGTAATAATATAAGGGAACTCAGTGGTTGTAGGGAGAGGACTTGGTGAGGAAGGAAGGGAACTCCCAGGGCCTATGGAACTGCATCATAAAATGTTAACAACAATAAAAAAGAAGCAAAAAAAAAAAAAAAAGATGTCATCCTGGATATTCACATTCTATATCAGAATGCCTGGATTTGTGTCCCAGCCCCCTTTCCCACTCCAGCTTCCTGCAAATGGGCACCCTGGGAGGCAGCTGTTGATGACGATTCAAAGAGCTGGATCCCTGCCATGCACGAAGTGGATTCACAGTGAGGTGTCAGCTGCTAGTTTCAGCCTTACTCACTGGAGGTTGCTGTGGATATTTGGGGAGTGAGGCAGGGAACAGCAGATTGACATTTCTCTCTCCTCTCTCCTACTTTTCCCTTCTTCTCTCAGTCTTTCAAATTGGAAAATAAATAAATACATAAACAAACAGAAACCTCAAGGGACCAGCATTGTGACACAACCTGTTAAGCTTCTGCGTGCAGAATGCCAGCATCCCATAGTGGATTCAGGGTAGAGTCTGTCTGATTCAATTCCTTGCTAATGTGCCTAGGAAAGCTGAAGACAGCAGCCCAAGAACTTGAGCTCTTGTCACCCACTATGACTCTAGAAGGAATTCCAGGCACTTGGCTTCTGCCTGGACAATCCCCAGGCCATGGCAACCATCTGTGGAGTAAACCTGTAGATAAATAAATACACATTCTCTCTCTCTCCCTTCCTCCCTCCCTGTCAAATAAATATAAAATTTTAAAGATAATAATGTCAGAAAAAGGCAGAAGTAAATTTTATCAAAAAGAATGAATATGGAAAGTAGAAAAATCTCTTAACCAAGCAGATCCAATATGGTTATTCTTATCAGTTTAAGAAAGTTACAATACGGGGTAAAGTGGGCTCTTCTAAAACAATGACATCTGTAAGATCAAAAGAACTCGATTCCAGCAAACAAGCTCTCCACTTTGGAAGGTGAGAGCTGATCTCCTATTTCTTCATGGTCATCATCAAGTTGGTGCCATCCAAAGCCATATGGAATCACAACGCCTTCTGGAATATTATGAGGTGTGAGGAAGGAAGTATCTAGGACAAAATGCCAGAAGGGGCTGGGATAGGAAACACAATCACCTTGTACAAAATGCCTTTGAACACTATCCAAAGACATTCAGTTATCTTTGCCCAGCCTACCTCCAAACATTTGCCTCTTTCCAAAACAAATGGTAGTTAAAAAAAGAAACAAAACTATGAATGGGGATGAATCAAAGTCTATGATCAACTTCAAAATCCCTAACTGTGTGCTACACAAGGAAAGGGGACCATCAAGGAAGGCATGGTCTTCATACTTCTGAAAGCTCGACCTCAACAAGGAGCTCCAGGCAGACAAAAGCTATGCTTTACCCATTCCTCAATTTTCTGTTTCCTTCTCTGTGTTAACTGCTTTCTTTTTTTTCTTCCCTTAACTAACAGATAGAGCCAGGTAGAAATAGCACCTAGCCTCAGTGGATAAGGAACAAGCCTTTTCAAGGTCCCCTTGTCTTTCCCAAGTCCAGAGGGCATATTCCAAGTCCTGCCTCTTTAGCATTAAAAGTGCCCCCTTACACATGGCAATATAATAAAACAGCAGTAATGATAACAACCAAGATGCCTTGCCTCTAGTGCTTATACCTTACTTACAATGCTTTAATGACTTTAATGGATTGAAGCATCCCTGTGAGATCAAAGGCAGATATTATCATTCACAGCCAGACATAATAGACAGTCAAGAAAGAAAGGTTAAGTGACTTGACCAGGCCTCACTCATCAATATAGGATATTTTTGATAACAGCTATAGGGCTGTGCATCTCTGTACTGCCTCGGTGGCTGCTCAGCTCAAGCGGCAGTCCAGGCCAAGATGGCTCTCTGACACGGGCTTATGACGGCACTGGCTTTAGAAGAGAGATCTCCTTCAACTGACCACCAACATGGGACAAAGGGAGCAGACCCATCTGTAGATAAATTGGTCTTCCCTTAAAGCAATTCCTACTCCCTCCATTTTTAAACCCACACCCCCAAAACATATTCGTAATGTAAAATCACCTTGAGAAGGCAGCAACTTTATGCAAAGCTGGAGAACCAATGAAACAAAGCCAGCTCATAAGACAGGAAAGGAAAATGCCACTGACGTCTTCTCTGCGAGAGCACAGCACCCATAACTTCCAAAACAAAACAAAAAAACCAACTTCCTGCAACCTTCTCTCATTCCTTGTTAAGGATGCACCCAACACACCCAACAAAAGAACGCTCAAGCCCCATATCATGGATGGCAGCCAGGAGATCATTTTGAACTAAAGTTCTGTTAGAGAGCTACAGAACCCACATGCATTGGTCATGGCCTCCTAGCATAAAACTAATCACCCCACTGGAAAAGAGTAACAAGGGAGAAAACAGGAACGTAATCCTAACACGGAGTCCCATTATTACTTATTTATTTGAGTTACTAAGTATGTGATCAGAATTAAAATAAGGGGCTGGGATTGGTTCCTAATAAAAGTCAACCTTGCTCTTTTTCCCACCCACACAAAAGCAATTCTGTTTGAAAAACTTCATTTTTTTGGCCCCAACTCATTCTTGGGGTGTGTAGCTCACTCTTTGCCAGTAATTGCTTCCATACAGTACCACGTTTTAAAACATGTTTGCACACTGAGGATGATGCATGACATTTATATTACATTTAAAACTCCAAACAGGCATACAGATTTTGTTTAATATATTAAGAAACAAAGATTATGTTCCATGTATCAAACTAGGCACCAGGAAAAGTGACTTCAATTTCATTTTTATTTCCAAATCTGCTTCTCTCTCCCTCAAATGTTTGGCCCCCTAAATTTTTCTTAAATTGACTGAAAACACAAAGTCATTCATCTGGGAGGTAACTTAAGCACAAAATCTCTGACAGGAGACCATGAGCATACATACTATTGGGGACAGGATTAGCATTACCCAGGTCAGTATGGCATAAATTGTATTGGCCAATAACCAGTTCAGTTTGGGCAATTTCATTGGCCCTTTTACAAGACTCACCTTTACTATAATAAAAACAGAAATAATTTTAGGCCATATTTCCTTCCTTAAAATCACTAACATTTTAAACTCATTCACTAGCTTATTAATATAGAATTAAACAAGATAGCATTCTATTTACATGCACATAGCATGCTTTTGAAAAAGTCAAAACAGATTTCTCTGCTTCCTACCAAAAAAAAAAAAAAAACTAGAAAATTTGGAACCCAAATTTTCTAAATTGCAATTTCTTTCTCATAACTGAATGATATCAGAAATAAGTTAATTTCTCTGTCTTCCTTCCCAAATAAGTTTAGAAGTCAGTTCAGGAACTCAGAATTCTGCAAAGATGAATGAGAAGGCAGGGATGGAAGGAGGAGGAAGTTTATCTCCTGGAAGCATAGGAAATCTGTGGTAATGTAGTACATCACCTTTGGGAGGAAAGTAGCATCTTCTATGCCAGCTCCTTAGGGAAAGATACCGCCACAAAGGTCAGGGAAAGGAAGAAGATGCTAAGTATTAGCTATAACTACTCAAGCTCTGCCAGACATAAATATTCAGTTATATTCTCCTCTGAAACCAGGGTATTCCAATCCATTTAAGCTTTTTTTTTTATCCTCATATGAAGGTATACACAAAAACACACAGTAAACATACAAAACATACTAAGCAAAATCTTAATCAAAAGCATTTTCCTAGTGTCACAATGCCATTTTCTATGTTCAAAATGTGATTAAATGTAATCCTGATTAAGGCCCCTAGCATTTATTAGTAATTTACTTTAAATATACAAATGAAATTCCAGATCTATTCTTCAGCAGCAAAAATCCATGCCCAGAAAGAGGGGATAAATAGTGCATGCTATTCGGATGGAAACAATGTTACTGGGGAATACCAAATCTGTCATTAAATCATTTACATTTTAGTCAAAGCTAGTGTCTTTCAAGAAAAATACTTTAGAAAAAGCTTATTAAAATATGTACAGGTATTGAAATGCACAACTAATCACCAGCTGGGCCACTCCAAAATCAAAATGTTTTTTTCTATTGAAAGTAACAGGTTTTCTCCCCATGGGCTACAATCATTCAACTGGCGAGGAGGCCTTAAATACAGGTGGGCGATGAAACTCTATGTTAACTGAGTGTGTCGAGTCAAAAATCTTCTTAGCACTACAGGACATACTCATCATTTTGTAATGCGTCCTGTTAGATCCAAGTATCAGCAGAGAGGTAAACGATACCACTTTTCAACCTTAACTGTAAATGTCTTCACTTTTACTGCTTTCTGTCCCAACTTAATGTTCTTTTAATGTCGTTTCTCCTGTGTGATATATCATATTTAGCTCCGTAGCTATCCATCACTATTTCCTTTAATTGAGGTTAATTTCTTTCAACTTGGGAGAAGGTAGGAGGAATGAGGGGGGCAGCCTCACTCTGCAGCTCTGAGCACGGAGGGCACTCACAGCTGCTGATGTTTTAATCACAAAGTCTGATTCTTCAGGATGCTTAAATTCCTCAAATCCACCCCCGCTGCCCTCCAATCTGGATCTAAATCAACAATCTACTGGGATGGGAACCCAGTTCCCACCCAGAATCATTTAATGAAAAAAACTTCTATCTAACTGAAATCCCTCCAGCTGCAACTCAAGTCCTTTTGTTTATTTTCACTCAAATGGCTAACAGCTGGCATCATCTTCCATGTAAAATGTGTTTGGAAACAGTGATTAACTCATACCTTGGTCTTCACTCCTCCAGGCCACACAAAAATCAGTTCATTCCTCAAATCTTTTCAACATTTTCTACTTCTGGGTTCCTGAGTCCTGCTGCAGTCTGGATTCAGCAAGCCATCAGCGGGAAGCGAAACACAGTGCAAGGTGTGGGGGTGCAGGTTACTGGGATTACCTTAAGAGACAACTGTAGTATTTCAGGGTGGCCTTGGGAGGAAGGCAGCTGGCTGGAGGCTGTTCTCTTTACACAGACTTAAGGTGACAAAAGCAAACTATCCCTCCAAGAGTTCTGGATAAAGATGGACCAGAAAAAGGAGGCAAAACCTCAGGAGAGTAAATGGGGAGCCTGACAACTTAAAAGTCACCATTATGGAGACAAAAAATCTGAACAATACTTTATTCCCAAGAGAATCTGGGAATTTGGGGGGTAAACAGATAACTTGAACTCACCCACCAAAGTCAACCCAGAAAGTTGAGAGGATGGATGCTCATCGGCTTACAAATCAGAGATGATACTTGGAGCCTCAAGACTCTGTCAAGTGCCTGACACAAAGTAATGTGGCAGGCCTCCCAGTACATGCTCTAAAGGTAGGAAATGGAGGACCTAAATCAGACTACTCATTTTGTGTTGTCAAGTCTTTCAGGTCAGCACTGAAACAGAAATGGCTGCAGAACTGAGTCTACCCATAGTGCAGAGGAAGATCAGAGGCCCAACGAGACACTGAAAAGGGAGAATGAAAGCATTGTATGTTCTGCCAAGAAGTTCACAGATTACATAGCTTAAGTAATAAAACACACACACACACACACACACCCCTAACATTCACTGTGTTGTGTTTTACTATATTATTGAGGTTTTCAAACATACACAAAATTAAATGGTATGGAAAAGTCCCCATGAGCCCCACCACCAACCTTCAACAATTATATGAACAAGCTCAGTCTTGAGTTTTCATGACACACTCATTTCCTCTACTAGATAATTTTAAAATAAATTCCAGTAGTACTTCAGTAGCTATCAGACTTGAAATCTGACATAATCAGATCTGTTTGGAAGGATTACTAGTTCTGCACAAGAGGTGAAAACATTGAGGAGCCTCCTTCAGGCAGTGGCAGTGAGGGGGAGGGAAATACAGTGAGAGACATCAGGGGACTGCTTTCTATCGAGATCTTCCTAACATGGAGATATGGAGAATGGGGTGTGCAAGGAACCCAGTCAGGACAACCGGGCCAGGGTGAGGACAGTGGGGACACAACAAGAATTGGAAATTAAGAGGAAATACAGAGTTGCACAGACAGATGGATTTTGTTTCAGGTATGTTTAGTTTGATATACCAACTAGATATGTAGATGGAATGAATGGAAATATTAGGAAAAGACATTTAAGAGAATGAGTGGACTCAGAGAAGATGAATGAAAAAAAATGTATTTTCACTCAACACACATGTGCCTGTAACAGGCAACAGAGAAGTGGACATAT
This sequence comes from Ochotona curzoniae, assembly GCF_017591425.1. Taxonomy (NCBI): domain Eukaryota; kingdom Metazoa; phylum Chordata; class Mammalia; order Lagomorpha; family Ochotonidae; genus Ochotona; species Ochotona curzoniae. The sequence continues at coordinate 44,851,192 of NW_024467106.1, read as the reverse complement.
TCTCAAAGGACCTGTGATCCAAAACTACAGAAACTGACCATAAAACACATGAATATAATATGGGGGTAATAGCATAAGATGAAACTTCATTTAAAAGGAGCATATGAATTGAAGCAATGAAAACTGCACTAAGATCTAAACTGGGTTAAACTGGGTAAAATTGAAAGCAGATTCAAAACCCAGCAACAGTAAGAAGCAGGACAGGGGAAGGTGATTTGAGACATGACAGTGATAGCATTGGGTAGGAGAGATTGGAACAGGAAACTGGTCCCTCACTTCCAGGAACCAGAAATGAGAACAAAGGACAAGAACCTATATCCAAACAATACAAGAAGGCAAGGAGCTTTCATTAAGTATTACCAACAGGGCCACAAGAAAGTCCAGTGCCCAAGCAGGGTGAGGCTTATTTGAAATTCAATGTGAACTGAGCCTTACTATCCATTCAGACATGCAGCATAAAACTCAGTAATTCTGCTAACCTTTTCCTTCATTGTTATACCATGCCCACAGGCCTACAAGCTCCACAAGGGTGTGGGTTATATCTGAGCACATCACCAATGCTTGGGAGATTCCAACATGGAAGTTATTGCATTACTCTACACAGCATGAGACTGAAGAACTGCCATTTTGGCCCATCTAGTTGATAGAGATGTTGCCACGTGGAAAAATAACTGAGTCACCTTGCTAACAGGTGTGTGGGGAGTATCACATGATATGTTCTAACATGACACAGTCATGCGAGCCAAGAGACTCTGCTGCCTATAGGATGTGTTGTCACATGACAGGCATGTGAAGTCAGGCTCAGATTTGAAAACGTCCTTGTTGTCTGCCCATTAGTGACAGTTTTCTCATGTACAATCTCGGGAGCAGAAAATTCCATTTCGTTAGCTTAATATCGAGAGAAAGCAAAAAACACAAAGCCATCTTAGCAGAAAGCCTGGTACTGAATAAACAACTGTTATGAGAGCCCAGTGGATGGAGCTTTACTGTAGATGAAGTGTGCATACCATCTTGAGCTAACCCTGACGCCATGAAGTGCAGACCAGCCTGTGGGGTTCTCAGGCTTTAACTGACTGTTTCAAGCAAGCAGAGCCCTGTAGGGATGCTGACGAATTGGGACATCTAGGCATCTACACAGACCTTGGGAGAAGGCATGGCAGGATCTGTGTACCTGCAGCTCCAAGTTCATTCCATGAGTTTAAATGAATGCTAGACCCAAGCAGTCACGGGTAGAAATGCAAAGCACGTTCTTTCCTGGAGCTTTTCAACAGTCAGGACACCTGACAAAGCTGCAGTAGTCAGTGCTTGACTGGCAGGAGGATGCCAAATCTCAGAATGGGAGAGACTGAGCAAGAGACAAAGGAAGGGAATGCCCATCCACTGTCCCCTCAGTGCAACCAGAGATGTACTGATCATGTCCATCACTTTGGTTAAACAGAGGTTAAAATCTCTCCCCAAGCCCGTTCACCTTGAAAAAAGAGGAGGATGCTTTTGAAACAACCCTTGACAATAACGAGGTATTTCCAAATCATAACATTAAATAATATGAACATCCCTACATTAATTTGGTCTGTAGTTTGAGATTGCTTTTCCTAAAGCAGAAAAGGCATCAAAAATGGAATGGCTTACAAGAATATTAGGGTACCTACAAACTAGAGCTTACACTTAACTCACACTGACCATAATAATCAACCCCCTTTGTCTATTTCACCAGATAAGTTGTGCATCTATGAGCACACCCCTACTTTCCCAAAATTCTAATCCCAATCCATTCAGATATTTTATTCCTAGCAATGCGGACATAACCTGGAGTGGACTATATTTTATCTGTCCTCAGGCCATAGGTGGCAATGAGTCTAACAGGTGTGAAAATACATATCTGTTTGGAAGACTAATAAACATTATAATCCTCTATACTTAAAGCTAGGTTTTCAATGCAAGCTACTTCTGAAATAATAAATCTTTCAACAGACTGTGTAGGACAGTGTGCTCCCAGGTATGAGAGATCAAAACTGAACTCTTAAACATCTACCTTTCTAGAAGTTCATTAAATACTGCTATATAGCACCCAAGGCTTCCTTTTAAAATGTGTGTTCGTTTTGTCCGAGAGACAGCTACAAATATAGGCAGAATATGTGTCAGAGTTGGCTCACCTAACATATCCTGCATGAACAGTCAGCAAAAAAAGATAAGACATTTACAGATTTTTAAAGCTCACCAACAGCAATACACAAAGTATCAGGATGAGACAAAGGCTCACACCAAAGGACATTCAACATGATGAAGGTGTCAACCAGTCACAATTACATACCAACCACGGATCTTTCTCTCATGAAAGAATGTATTTAACACTTTCTTCAATCTTCCCTGGAAATGCACCTTTTGCTAACTGACAGATAAACTCCACCGAGTCTTCTAAGACTGATTTTATTACCCTCACCACTCCAATATACTGGAAAGAGGTCACATTTCCAACAAGGAAGAATTTTAGCCAGCTGGTTTTAGGTGACAGTATCTTTGCCATTATGGGCAGAGGGGAGGATGGCAGGGATACAAATGGGAAAAAGATTCAAATCCCTGTTGTATTATGTACCAGATATAAATGAACAATAATATGTCTGCAGCTTCAGCTTTAATCTTAAAACAAATGATAGTATTCAAATATAACATTTCACACATGCAAGCTGATAACAGATTTTTTTTCCTTTCCTTTATTTCTTGAAGATTCCGAGAATGACACAATACAAAGTACAATGCATTTAATGAAAGGTTTCTCGGCTGATTTCCCTACAGGTTATTTTCTTTCTTTTCTCTGGAACCCACACACAGGATATACTGCAGGGACCAAGGGTGTATATAAAAATAAACTATGAGCCAGTATCAGAGCTGATACCCTTCTCCTACAGGGGCAAGTGAATTATTAGATCTGTGTCATGAGTGTTTTTTTTTAATATGCCATTGTTCCCTCTTGAGCACATTAAATTTTCCATATCCACTTTTAAACCAATATAACCTTTTTTTTTTCCTTGTTCATAATGTTCATGCTGTACATTAACAGGCAGAAAATTCAATAGTTTAAGTCATCATATAGTAGTTATAAGTAAAGCTTTGTGGATGAAAATTTTTTGAATCTCCCCCCTCTTTGAAAAGATATATAGAGTCAGTGTAAAAACTAGGCAAAAAATTTTACCTCATGGGAAACTATACTAATATTTTTTTTCTTTTATGATTGATCACAAATCCATTTTGAACATTACACCTTTTTTAAAGTTTATTATAACTCTGATTCAACATCTTCTAGGCCAACAAATTGAAGGTGCTGGAATCTTCTGGTCTGGAAGATGTGTTTGCCAATTATTTTTGCACTAGTGCACATAAACAGGGATGACTGGATCTTAGGTATGAGTTATACATTCCTGTACAAAATAATTGTATATTCTATGAAGACTGATTCCTTTTCTGGAGAAATATACAACAACACAGGGGAAATCTTGTACTAGCAGCATAACTGAAGTGGCAAGATACAATATTAGAAAAACAGAGCTACTTTCATTACTGTGATGCTGTGTGTCAGAATGTCTCTCCTTAATGAACCTGTTTGCAATAAGACTCCGGGTGCAAAGAGGCTATTTAGAGAGACTATTGTGTCTATAGTGAGTCCTTCAAATATCTTCCCACCATTAGACATGCCGCATTGACCAATTCTGTCCTGATTGCTGTTCTTTTTACTATCAAGGGACACTCTTGCCCAGACAGACAGATGGATCAGACACTGCAGTTCATAAAATGTTTACACTGTACACACTCGCAATGCAGCACAAGAACTGATCTGCAGCTCACACAGGGGGTTGAACGTGGCAGTGTCATATGAAGGCTTATGACTTTCCGATATCAATGAAAGGATTTAGGTTAAACTTTGCTCGTGCTGCCTGCCTGTCACTCTCAACAAAAAGCCTTTCACACCATCACCCCGCTCTTTCGGCATACATCCATGCCCATTGCTCACATGGGAACACTCCAGGCAAATGCTTTCTGTGTCATACGGTTTTCTTTTTCTGTGGAGATTTTCCTCCTAATTGCTGAAAGGAACACAGAGCTACACAAGGCAGGCCATCAAAAAACAGAAGGTGAGGGACAGTGCAGTAATAGTAATACATGAATAGTGCAAAAGGCTTCCTAAAACAATTTTAAATTCTAACTCACAGTGACAGCCTCTGAGGACAACGAACTTGTCTCGACAGTAACTGAAGCATCCCTGATGCTAAATCAGCGGCCTTTTTAACCAAGTCTAGACATGAAAGTGCCTGAGGAAACTTCCAGTCCATCTCATTCTCTGTTATGGTCTTAACAGTTGCCAGTTTGGCTTTAGCTACACCTATGTGCACCTTTCCTCCAAATGACCCTAAGAAGATCCCTCCTTCCTCTGGGGTTGTTTCTAATATAATATCCTTTACATTCAAACACAAACTGCCTGCCTGCCAAAGGTTATACATCTCTCCCTTCACTACCATCAAATACAAAGAACTTCAGATCCACAGATCCATAGATCCAAACAGAGAGCAGACTAGTGAGTACAGCCACGACTAGTCACACCTAAGGCCAGACATTCGCACACTGAGCTGGACCTAGACCCAATGAACCGAATGCATCCAGTGACATTCTCAATCTCCATGATCTCATTTGCTTTTAAAGGGGTTTATTAAAACATTAGAATCTCAAGGTCACAGCAAACAGATGACAACTATAATGCAATTTGCAGAACCAAAGAGAGACAGAGATGGAGGGAAATAATAGATCAAAATTACATCAATGAACTATATTCAATCTGCTATCTTGCATTAATTCCATATTAACATGAGAATTCACATTATTTTAAAATCTCTTGGGCCCATGTGGTAGTCCTCACCTTGCATGCTCCGGGATCCCATATCGGTACCAGTTCTAATCCTAGCGGCCCCACTTGCCATCCAGCTCCCTGCTTGTGGCCTGGGAATGCAATTGAGAACAACCCAAAGCCCTGGTACCCTGCACCCATGTGGGAGACCCAGAAGAGGCTCTGAGCTCCTGGCTGCAGATTGGCACAGCTCTGACGATTGTGGTCACTTGGGGAGTGAATCAGCAGATGGAAGATCTTCCTCTCTGTTTCTCCTCCTCTCTATCTAACATTCCAATAAAAATAAAATAAATCTTACAAAAATCTCTCTCCCCTTTTTCTGGGCACAGTTTTGTATTCTCGGAGACCAGATATAGAGATCCTTCCAGGCATAATCACACTAATTTACAAAGCTACCTGTAATATCTATGATTTCAGTAGGTATTTTATCTTTCAAATTTTAAATCCTAATTCAAACCTTAAAACTATCAAATACATCTGGAACACTTATTGAAAAACATACATAATTCTTATTTTTAAAAAAGATCTATTTTGTTTCTTGGGAAGTCAGATTACAGAGAGAAGGAGAGACAGAGAGAAAGATCTTCCATCTGCTGGTTCACTCCCCAAGTGGCCACAACAGCCGAATCTGAGCTGCTCTGAAGCCAGGAGCCAGGAGCTTCTCCTGGGTCTCCCTTGTGGGTGCAGAGTTCCAAGGCTTTGGGCTATCCTCCACTGCTTTCTCAGGTCACAAGCAGGGAACTGGATGGGAAATGGAGCAGCCGGGATACGAACCAGTGCCCATACAGGATCCTGGCACATGCAAGGCGAGGATTTTAGCCTCTAGGCTATCATGCCAAGCCCCAAACATACAGAATTCTTAATCAAGGATTTGTAATAATGTGAACTTGTCTACACACACCGAGAATCTGATGCCTGCAGACATACATAGGTTCGGAAAGACCTATTCCTGATCATTCTTTCCCTATAAGAAAATGAAGATTTTAAAAGAATTTAAAGAAACTTGGCCAAACCGGACCCTAAGTTAAAACTCTGCCCTTGTCTGTATTAGACACTGTTTTTGCATTCGGTGACCATCTTGTATTTTGCCAATAAAAAGTTTTCAACTGATTTTTCAATGCCTGATTTACTAAAATATGATTATTTTAAGCTGTCATAAATAGTACCATAAAGACAAAAATAGTTTAGATAACCATGAAGAGTACAGATAATCTAAGAATTGCTTCTGGGTTTTTTAGGACAACTATTCTCCAACTGTAGTCTTGGGATCACATCAGATCACCAGGGAACCTGTGAGGGAAAATCTTTAGGCCTCAGCCAACTTCCACAGATTCTGAAGACCAAGGAATGGGGCCCTGTATTCCTGGATTATCCAACATCTGAGCCTACTACTGATGAACAGTATTAAAATATATAATACATGCTGGATAATAAAGTATCTTAAATAGTTAATACTTCTTAAAGATATAATCAACTTGTTGTAGGCCAAAAACGGACACAGAGGAAGGAAAAATCACCCTTTATTTGAAATAATTTTAGAAATTGTCTCTCCAAATGGACAGTGACAATTCAATAAAAAAAAAAAAAATGCTTTCAGGCCCAGCGCGGTAGCCTAGCTGCTAAAGTCCTCACCTTGCATGCTCTGGGATCCCATATGGGTGCCAATTCTACTCTGGGCAGCCGTCAAATCTTCCTCTGTGCCTTTCATTCTCGCTGTATATCTGACTACTTAATAAAAATAAAATTTAAAAATTTATTTATAAAAAAGTACTTTCTAATTATACCAACTCATTGCAACACTACTTTTTTTAAAAAAGATTTATTTTATTTTTATTGGAAAGGGGGATATACAGAGAGGAGAGACAGAAAGGAAGATCTTCCGTCCGATGATTCACTCCCCAAGTGAGCGCAACGGTCGATGCTATGCTGATCCGAAGGGTCCCAAAGCCTTGGGCCGTCCTGGACTGCTTTCCCAGGCCACAAGCAGGGAGCTGGATGGGAAGCAGGGCCACCAGGATACTTTTGTTTTTAATTTGGAAGAAAGTAAGCACACTCAGAACAGCCAATAAAATTAAACATTTAAGTAATTCCAAGCTTGAAATTACATGATGGGAACTACAACAGAAACAAATTAATAAAGATAATTACAAGGATGAATGGAAAAAAGTGCTAGTCAACATAAAGAGGTAACTATTTTGGAGGAGAAGTTCAGACTTGACAGTGTGTTAGGGATGTCAAGGCCAATGAATGCCAATATACTGTCAATACATGGAGGTAGGTTATGGAAAGCCTGGAAGGGGGCACTGGCACAGAAGCTTAGTCCTTGGGATGCCCACACTTCACATCAGTGCCTGCCCGGTCCCTACACGCCTCCTGAGCTAGCTTCCTGCTAACGTGCATTTCAGAGTGGTCAGGGACCGGGCAGCATATGACAGCTCAAGTAGTGGAGTTCATAATAGCCGCCAGGAAGACCACCATGAAATCCCAGGCTCCTGGCTGCAGTCTGGCCCAGTTCTATTGCAAACCTCTCTCCTCTGCTCTTCTTCACTGTGTGTATATCTCCTTTTGAAATAAAATAAAAAGATTTTTTAAAAGACTGGAAATCTAGCACTAGATGAAGAGAACAGTGAAGAAGTGAAAAGAAAGGGGAATGAAACATTTTGTCACAGGGGTTGTAACATTACAGAATATAAACAATAAATAAACTATCAGAGAAAGTCTGAACTGGTTCTGGAAATAAACCACAGAAAATGATTCCATGAGGACTACTACTCTGGAACTATAAAAGCATGTCCTATCACTTCTGACTACAAAACCAAAATAAGGACTATTTATTATAACCAGAAGTTGGATACTATCTAAATGCCCATGCAAGCAGGAATGGTAACAGTAATTATCATAGTATGTGATGAAATTAAATACAGGCAGAATTTAAAATGTAAGAAAAATTATAAAAGTTTATATGATTAACAAACATCTACATTATTAAATGGAAAAAAAAACAATGAAAAATATGGCATTATACAACTTCTATTTTAAAAACCATAAGAATATGAATTTATATATTTACACATCAAATAAAGTCTAAAAAACTCAAACTACAACAACTATAGCAGATTAGATCCAAGTGAATCTGTTTTTCATTTTTATTTTCTTAAAAGGCAAAGAGACAGTTAAAATACCATTTATTACCAGCATTCTTCCATCTGCTAGTTCATTCTTCAAACACCTGCAACAAACAGGGTTGGGCCAGGAAAAAGTCAGGATCCTTGTACTCATACTGGATCTTCTATGTACATGACAAGAGCCATCATCCACTGCCTCTCAGGGAATGCCTTAGCAGAGAGTGGACTGGAGGGAGAATTAAGAAGTGTACTCAGACTCTGAAATATGGAGTGTAGGCACCCCAGGTTTTTCTTCCTCAGTATAGAAAATACTCCACATTAAACTGAAATATACTGTCCTCTTCCTAATTGCTTTATTTTATTTTTATTAGAAAAGCAGATCAGATTTATAGAGAGAAGGAAAGACAGAAAGAAAGCTGTTGCATCCACTGATTCATTCCCCAAATGGCCACAACAGCCAGAGCTGAGCCAATTGGAAGCCAGGTGGTTCTTCCGGGTCTCCCATGCAGGTGCAGAGTCCCAGGCTTTGGGCCAACCTCTGCTGCTTTCCCAGGCCATAAGCAGGGAGCTGGATAGAAACTGGAGCAGCCAGGACATGAACCAGCACCACATGGGATCCTGGCATTTGCAAGGTGAGGATTTAACCACTGAGCCATTGGGCCCTGATTTTTGTTAATTAATTACTTCCACAACTGGGAGAGCATGAAGATACACATTTACTTGTAGTAAGTGACATTCTCTGCTGGCAGGGATCTGAAGGATTAGTTCTTCCAGGCAGAGGCATTAGAGTAGTGGTAAAAGTCTAGATATTTCATGATGGCAGGATTTTGAGACCAAGATAAAAACTTTGATTTTAAAAGAACCCTGAATTTAGACAATGGTGACCCACCACCAAATATGTACACCTCTATAGTGCCTATCCCCCAAATAAAAGTAATAATCTACTACATTAAAGAAAGCCAGAGGAAAATGCAAAGGGTTTGGTTTTTAAGCACATATGTCTGATATTTTCAAGCAGTATCTCATTTTTGGCACAGGTAAGGCAACGTGTCTGTTCGGGGGGCAGGAGGCGTAAGGGAGCAAGCTTACTTCTGAAGCACTGTGGACCCCAAGACTCATTTTGAAGCATCAGCTTCTCAAGCCTGAGCCCTTTTCGCTACACCAGGCTGCCAAGGGGGATTTAAGCCACAGTCCTTGAAGCAGAATATGCTGAAATTTTGGATGCTTAAATAACTACAAAAAGAAGCCAATTATGCTGGTAAACCTGAAGTAAACATTCTAGAACAGGAGCAAGGAAGGAGAAGAAAGGTGCCAAGGACCTGATGGGAGGCAGTCATGCAGGTATGCCAAGGACTTCCAACCCCTAGGGGCAACAGACATTTTACAAATTGCTTCTTTTGACTGCTTTTAGGAATGGTAGTGGCCATGCAAAATCAAACAGAACATGCTGGTATGTTGTAAGATTTGGAGCACAGTTCAGTTTCAGAAGTATTCAAAAGTAAAAAACTGGTAAGAGTTACAGATATCTAGGATATCATACAAACATAATTCTAAACAAATTTACACTAACAAATTGTGAAGGCTTGTCCTGTACTGGTTCCTGCAACTTCAGTTCTTCCTTAGTTTTTGCTTTTAGAGTACCTGTCTACCTAAACTAACTGAAGCATGAAAAAGCATCTGACTCACTAACAGATGGATGGATAAACACAACTGCTCTCTGCATTGGTACACAGTGATAGTACTAGGCAAAATAATGAAGTTCTAATTTGATATATGGCACAACATGGATGAGCCTACAAGTGAAAGCAATCAGTCACAACATGCCACATACAGCATGATTCTGCTTGCTTAGGAAGTCAATAGACAAGTTCAGAGAAGGAAAGATTGGTCAATGCCTTACGGTTAAAGGAAACAGTGGTGTGAGAGAGCAACAGATACAGGATCAAATGTTCCAAAACAAGGGCAGGCGTTTGTCCTAGTGGTTTCAATATCCACATCTCATATCAGAGTAATGAGATCTGACTTCCATCTCTTGAATTCAGTTTCCCACCAATGTGGACCCTGGGCAGGTGCAGGTGACAGTCCAAGTAGTTGGATTCCTGCCACCCATGTGGGAGTCATGAATGGAGTCCCCAACTACTAATTCTGACCCAGATCCAGTCTTATTATTACGGGCATTTTGTCATTAAACCTGCAAATAGGAGCTTACTTGCATCTATAAGTCCTTTTCTGCCTTTCAAATAGATTTTTTTTAATTATTTTAATGTTCCAAATTCAATAATAGTGATGGATTCCACACTAGGTGAATGCAGTAAAAAGCACCGAAACCAATAAAAATGTCTTAAGTCAGTAAACTGCATGTAGAATATATCACAATAGGTTTTTTTTCTAAAATCCTGCCTTTTTCCCAGATATTTCCACTGATGTTTTGAGCACTAAGGTGGACAGAGGATGAACACATACAGACATTAGGATCCCACCCCACGAAGAGCACAAAGTCTGCCAAGTAGTAAAATCCCTGCAATGGTTTAGAGCATTAGGGTCACCTGCCTGATTCTGTAGAAAACAACTCAAACATATTATAAGAAAAAAAAATATTCATTTTCCTTTTGATTCCTAACTCCACAGACGTATTTAATAACAGATCTACTCCAAGATACTAATCAAAAGCTTACCGAATCATACACTTAAAGAATATTTCCTATAAAAGATATAATTCCTCTTTTTAAAAAATTCCTGGCTGCAATGTTCCAAGATCTGAAAACTTGGGTTCAAAAATCTCAACCTATCAGGCCCAGACTTATTCTGAAGGTAGGTGGCAGGTGGAGGAAGGAAAAACATATATTTTTTTATTTACCAAAAAAAAAAAAAAAAAAAGGCAGGGACATGGAACAAAAGCCCAATCTTTTTATTTTATTATAATAAGACTTAATTAAATGTTTAAATAGAAACACATCCACAGCAGCAATATTTAAAATAGCAAAGTTAGGAATAGCCTACTTTTCCAGTAGTAGATGCTTATACATAAGCAATGGCTCATGGCCAGAAAATATATAATCAACAAAATTCCTGTTTTAAGGATGGACGTTTGGCAGTGATTAAGGCACTGCTTAAGAGGCCCACACAACATAATATAAAAATGCCTGAGTTCAAGTTCCTGGTTCTATTTCTAAGTCCAACTTTCTGCTTACAAGTACTCTAGAAGGCCAGACAATGGTCCATGTACTTGTATCTCTGCTACTCATTTGGGAGACCTGAAATGAATTCCAGGCTCCTGGTTCTACTTCTGCCTGGCCAAGCCTTGGCTGTTTTGGGAAGTTAAATGAATCAGTAGATTTTTGGCCTTTAATACAGAATGAGATTTTTAAATCCAATTTTATATCTACTCAATATTACAAAAACAGCTACTGAGCTTTTTTAGTAGGTGTAAAATGTTAGTGTCAAAATAGTATATTTAATATTATCCCAATTTTACAAAACAAATTTAAAAGAGCTGTTAAACATCATAGAATTGACTGCATAATATAATTCTGACAATCTTTCATTGATGTTAACTACAATTCGAATTGTCTAAAATACATATTTCCATTCAGGGAACTGAGGTATCAAACAACTTTGTTTTGATTGCTTATCTTCACATGAAATATAATGCAGAGTAAATTTTTTTCTGATGCAAAATGATAGTCCACCTCCCTGAATTCTAGTTGCCTAAAGTATTAACATACTACTTTTCCGAAAGCATTGAATTCTCCTTTCACTCTAGGCGTTTAGTAATACTGTTTTTAGTTCTGGAACAATGTTGTTCATTCTTCCTAGACACTGTGGTTTAGCTAACCCTGAAAAACAGAGAGAGAGGTGTCTGTCCCTCCAGGAAGTCTTTGGACATTGCCTCTGCACACCGCTTGGACTCTGGTCTTAAAAATTCACAACATTTATTACATTATGGTACTGTTGGTTGCCTAGCTTTTTTTTTTTCTCTACCAGACTAAATTTCTTGAAGGATAAGAAATGTTTTTGTACAGCTCCTAGCACATAGTGCAAATATTTTCAGAGAAAAAAACTGTATTAATGGATGAATGAATAAGTACATAATCCTTCTAAGAGACTAGACATGCCTAATTCTTAGACACATTTATCTGAAGTAAACCTGAGGTGTGTGTGTCATTTAATGAAACTACCAAAGGATAATCAATTAGAACTTGCAGCAAAAATCACAAATTATGTTTGTAGTATTTTCAGAGTTTAAGAATTTGAAAGCATGGCTCTAGGAGAAAGTTAAATATATTCAGTAACGGGGTAATAAATAAATTAAGGTCTTAAATATACAATCTGCAAATAAACAGCAGTAAGGTGCAATTAAAGGAGACAATTAAAACAGAATTACACTCTATTTCCTCAACTTGGTTCCCGAAAATCAAATTCAGATGTTGCTTTTATTCATAAGCTTTGAAAAAGTAAATAAAACATTCTGCACATGGCTCACCATAAATCTTGACTTAGCATTCAAACCTAATCTAAACACAAACATAACCCTAAAACCTGTTCCAGTCCCACAAACACTCAGACAACCCGAATCTGATTTCCAGGATAACAGTTTTACTCTACAACAGCCATCTAAAGAGATAAATTATGCAAATCACAACAGTTTATGTTTATGGCTTATACTAAGCTTATTCCTCTGCATATGACAAGGTTCATGAATCTACAGATACATCCAAAGCTCAGATTGTCAAATGAAACAATTTTACTATTTAGGACAGTCTTTATACTGATTCAGAATAAGATCTATTTGGGAAGAGTGAGTAAAAGCTTCAAACAACACATACTGCTTTATGTTATTAGTGCTTCATCATCGTGTCTGCACAATCAACTCAAGTTAAAAATTAATTCATGGGGCCAGCACTGTAGCACAGTGAGTAAAACCACTACTTACAAAGCCAGCATCCAAGATGGGTGCTACTTCGAGTTGCAGTTGCTCAACTTCCCATCAGCTAAGTGCTAACTTGCCTGGGAAAGCAGATGATGGCCCAATTAGTTGGGCCTTCGAAACCATGTGGGAGACCCAGAAGAAGCTGCTGGCTCCTGGACGAGCCCAGCTCCAACCACTGCAGATACTGGATAGTGAACAAGTAGATAAGATGATCTCTCTCTTTTGTTACTTTTCTGTAACTCCATGTTTCAAATAAATGAATAAATCTTAAAAAGTTAATTCATAAGTTAAACTTTAAACTGCTACTATATTCACCTTTGGAAAATAATTCCTATGAAGTGTCAAGGCTATGCTTAAACTAAATCAATCACTATTGATTTTTTCTCAATAGCCCAATTAGACAAAGTATATCGACTGGTTTTTCAAATACAATTTTAACCCTTTGAAATGTATGCAAACACATTAGAAATTCTAGAATTAACATTTAAAACAAAGCAATTATTGTCACCCAAAACTATTAGTTTTGTTATTAACAAAACAAAAGTTAATTTTCTTTTTATAGAAAGTTTGACCAAAACTCTACCTTTTGGTTAAAACAAGAAAATATGTTATACAAAGAACAGAAGGCAGCAGCCCATGAACAAATGTGAGTCGCTTTTTTGTCCAACAGCCATTACCTCTTCACTGTTCCAGCAGTGGAGAGCTAGGCAGCCCAGTCTCATACAGAGTACTCACAGTGTTGCAGGCATGAGTCATAGAGACAGGGATTTAGGGCCACCAGGCTCCCTTGGATGCTGCCCTGAAGTCTTTGTACTTGTCTGGTGCTACTGTTTGTTATAGAACACTTGGGTCCCCATTGCTAATGAAAACAAATAAGACAAAGTATTTTCAAGACTTTGAACATCCACTTTGGAGCACTACACCTGACTGAATCACAATGTGATAAGTGCCTCAAGAAAAAGATGGCAAAAGAAAAGGTATATCAGGGAAACAACAGAGCACTGGCACAACTGTGTTGGGGAGGAATGCGGTGAGGAGGTAAGCAGATAGGTAGTTCAGGAAGGCAGCTCGGGATCAGGGATTACTTCTGACAAGAGACACCCTGCAGTGCATGAGGCCGGGGATTTAACAGCCATGAACAAAGACAGAGATAGTTTTTTTTTTTCATATTTATTCAGTTATTTTTATCTACTCAAAAGGCAGACACACACATATACACAGAGGGGAAGAAAACAGTTTCCAGCCACCGGCTCACTTTCCAATTGCCTACAACAGCTGGGACTGCTCCAGGCCAAAGCTAGCAGACAGGAACTCCATCTGGGTCTCCCACGTGGATAGCAGGAACCCAAGTACTTGGGCCATTGTTGGCTGCCTCCCAGGTACATTAACAGGAAGCTGGATAGGAAACACAGAGTTGCCAACACTGGATCTAGCACTCTGGGAATGGAATGAGACATTCCAAGGGGCAGCTTAAGCCATAATGCTCCCACTGAGAGAGGCTTTTAAAAGCCTGGAGGGTAGCTAGTAAAGTTGGTAAGCTGCCAGTTGAAGCATCTTATCCCAAACCAGAGTGCCTGGTTTCAAAATCCAGCTCTGACACCTGATTCAACTTCCCTGGTACCATGCAACTGGGAGGCACACTTGCTCAAGCGCTGGGTCCCTGCAACCCCCATGGGAGACCTGGAGTGAGTTCCAGGTTCCAGACTCCTGGCTAACCCCTTTGGTTGTGGACATTTGAGGAGTGAACTGGCAAATGGAGGATCACCCTTTGCCTTTTAAATAACTGCAAAAAGCCTCCCATCTAATGGGTACGGTGTCCTAGTGACAAAGCTTGAAGGCAAAACGACCAGTAACTACAACAGTAGGAATCAAATGAAGACACGAATTCACTTTATGTCACTTTCCACCTCTGTACCTCTGTAACACTAAAGAGACCTTTTGTTTTCTCCAAGAAAACCAGATTTCCAAGAGACAATATGAACTAAAGCCAAATGTCTGCAGGAGCTGGCAAATGATGAGAATGAGAGATGAACAAGGAAGAAGCTCACTCGTGATTTTAAGCCTTGGAAACCAGAAGGATGGTTCTTGTATGGGTTGAAGGTTTGCATGTAGGTGCTTATGCACGAAAGCATTACACACAAACTTCCTGCAACATATGGATTTTTGGAAACTGAATGTGTTTGCACATTAGAAAAACAGTCTTTAACTCAACTTGTTGAACTTAATTACTCAGGTATGGTTCAGTCGTGTTAATATCACTTAAGATTTCATTTCAACTACAGACTAGAATACTGAAGCCTTAAAAGTATCAGTGTGGCAAAGACTCTACCAGAAATTTCATGTCTTACCTGACACTGTAGATGAACAGCTATTTTGCATTTTACAGCAGCCACATTTTTTTAAAGTTACGCCTCAGCAAGAAGGATTTAGGTCACAGACAAAGTAAGCAGATCAGGTGACCACTTAACTTGATAGAACTTGCTTGTAGAAAGTCTGTATATATTTTTGTGTAGTTTTTCTTTTTGACATATTTATTTATTTTTAATTGGACAGGCAGATTTACAGAGAAGGAGAGACAAAGAAAAGACAAAGATCTTCTGTCCACCGGTTTACTGCCAAAACAGCTGCAGCAGCCGAAGCTGAGCTGATTCAAAATCAGGAGCTTCCTCCAGTCTCCTGTGTGGGTGCAGGGTCCCAAGGCTTTGGGATGTCCTCTACTGCTTTCCCAGGCCACAGGCAGTAGCTGGATTGGAAGTGGAGCACCTGTGACACGAACTGGTGCCCATATAGCATCCGGGTACACGCAAGGCAAGGATTTAGTTACTAGGTTATCATGCCAGGGCCAGTTTTTCTTTTTCTTTCTTTAAGATTTCTTTTTATTGCAAAGTCAGATATACAGAGAAGAAAAGACAGAGAGGAAGATCTTTCGTTCACTGACTCACTCCCCAAGCAGCTGCAATGGCTGGAGCTGCACCAATCCAAAGCCAGGAGCCTAGAGCTTCATCCAGGTCTCCCACACAGGAGACCAAGGCTCTGGCATGTCCTCAACTGCTTTCCCAGGCCGCAAGCAGGGAGCTGGAAGGAAACTGGCGTCCATATGGGATCCTGGTGCATGCAAGGTAAGGCCTGTAACTGCTAGGCTATCACATCAGGCCCCAGTTTTTTATTTTTCTAACAGGGATTTTACAAAAGTAGTACTACTCATTTATTAGCAATAGAGAATTTCCATGTGCTGGTTTACTCCTCAAATGTCTGCAATGGTCAGGAGTCAAAACTCAATCCAGATCTCCTAAATGAGTGGCAGGAACTGAATTACTTGAGTCAACATTGCTGCCTCCAAGAGTATACAGGGCAACAATTCCTGGTATCAGGTTCCAGGAGTCAAATCCAGGCAGTGCAAGATGGCATGTGGGCATCTTAAGTGCTAGGCGCCCAATCCTGCATTCTTTTATCCAAGAGGGACTCCAAAGCATCTAAGATTCAATCCATGTCAAATCATCATTCACCCTTCATCAACTGCTCCCAAGAAAGCAGACTCCTTAGCAAGAAGTTCCTAGGGCCCAACTCTGGGCATACACACCTGCATAGTAAGCCGTCCTAAATATTAATGGCCGTCTAAGATAACATCTGAACAAGGGCACTTCAGGCCATCAAAAACATCCTCTGCTCTAACAGAATAGCATCAAAAGAGTTAACATTGCCCAAAGTTAAGCAGACACAAAGTGTTCAATGGCTTAGACCTGCTTATTACTCGTGTAAGGACCTTGTTTGACAAGGCTAAAACACAAAGAAAGTGATGCCAGTTTTTACCGAAAACATATGGGAGCTTACCTGGGGAAATTTGTTTTCTCTTAACTATCAAGGAGTCTTTTCAGATATTTTGAGTTGAAATTGAGGAGCACATTCCTAATTACAAAAATGTGGACAAACATTAAGTCACTGGAGAAAGGTGACCGAAATGCATTAATACTCAACTTAATTCCTGGTAAGGGGAAGAAACCAGAAGAGGACTTACATTTTTACATACAAAGACCAAGTATATATGAAGGAAGGCAGATGGGTTGGGGGGTGGCAGAATTCATCTCTAGCTGAATAAGCCTACACACACAAAAGATTTAAAAAAAAAAAAAAGATTAACAAACATTAAAGAAAGTTAGTTTTTCCCCCAAACTGCAGCTCCTCAAAATAAATACACAACAAACAAGACATGCAACCAGGTAAGACAGGAGCTCCCTTTTCTGTCCTACACACCTCTGACCAGTATTCCTTCTTTAACTATGAAACCCAACTACAGAGCTGGCAGAGGCTTTGCAGCCAAGGGTGATGGTGAGTTGCAGTGGGAATCCCATGATGGTCACAGTATATCAGGGTAGAAATATCAAACCACAAAGATCAACACCTCCAGGAACAGGTGTCTGATGCATAGTGCATTAATCTTCAACCCTAAAATAGTCTTCTCCCTTTTCTTCCACCATTCCAAAACCCAATCACTACCCAGCGGAGCAGGCAACCACTTGGCTCCCTGACTTGCCAGTGGGAAGAGACTAGAAAGAGCAAAAGATCAATCAACAATTAAATAGGACAAGCTAGAGTAATGGAGATTCCAGGCTCCCTTGAGAACCATAAATGCCAGTGAGGACAGGAAGTGAGCCAGGCAAAACGTTCCCAGGCAAAGAGAGCACTGAGGCCAAAGGTAAGGAAGGAATGAAGTACCACTTCCACCAATACTTCCCCTCACAGGCCAGAGGGTAGCCTGTGGCAGCTTCACAGCCCACACTGAATTGGAGCTTGCCCCTGAGATGAGGCAGTCACAGCCTAAAAGCAGGTAACAACAGTGCATTCTTCATCCAACTACTTTTATCCAATAGAGTTCAACCCAGTCCTGTTCCAGTATCCTCAAAAGATGCTACTCCAGGGAACCCTTTCTGATGGAAATCATTTCTAGGAGCTCTACAAAAGAGAACTCCCCAGCCCATGTACAGTTTGTGCCTAGTAAATTCTATGACTTCCAACTCCAAGGGCTCAACCAACGAAACCTTTTCTGCAGTATTTACTCCATTATAACCTATGGGAGAGCATAGATAAGAGTTAACTTAGACCATGTAAATAAGACATTCTTTTGAAAGGTGGCAAGTTGATTCAATAACTGTCCAAAATACGAAGCAAAATGTGGGAACCAAATTTTTGAAGTGGTTCAGTAGGATGAAGTAACAGGAATTCATGATAAAGATTGGTGTCTAGTATGTTGTATTCAAGCAAAAACGACAGGATAAGAAGAGAAAGCAACTACTTCACAGATCCCATATTAAGGTTGCTTCACCTCTGAATAACAACACAATGCATGCCCAATATAGAGGGTCTTCTCCATTCCACCTGCTCTGATTCCTATGTGCTCTGCTTTCTTGAGACCAATTTCTCCTCCTACACACTTCTCTTACTTAGCCCTCTATTGGAACTCTTCTCCCTTGACTCCGTAGCAGCTGGATGGATTACAATACAAACCTCTACTCTTGGTCTTCTCAAATGGACCCTCCATTCAATTTTAACAGATAATTCTGTGTAGGTTCTTAAAAGAAACAGTGTGGATGAATCTGACAAGTATTGTGTTAGGGACAAATGGTTCCCCAGAGCTAGGATAGAAGTTTGACAGAGATTTGCTACTCCAGAACACATAGACATTTTGTGGAGTAAAGGAAATGTCCTTCATCTTGTGGTAAAGGTGGTTGCAGGGCATATATCAAATACAACAAAGAACACTGTAATAATGTGTCCATCTTCAGTGTACTGAATTATTCACCAAGTTAAGAGCAACTCAGCGGGGAGGATCAAAAGGACTCTCCCCATTGCCTACAATTTCCATGGCATTGTCAACCTGACTCCTGTCATGCTCTACACACAATGACAGCACTCCATTTTCTCTTTTCCCTTAAAGATTTATTTATTTATTTGAAAGGAAGACTTACATACTGAGAGGGAGAAACAGAGATTTTCTGTCTGCTTGTTCATTCCCCACAACTGGCTGCTAAGGCTAGGTCTGGGTTGGGCCAAAGTCAAGAGCTTAATCTGGTTCTCCCACATGGGTGCAGGGGCTATCCTACACTGTTTTCACAGACACATTAATAGGAAGCTGGAGTAAAGTGCAACATCCCAGACATGAACAAACATCCAAATGGGGTGCCAAACAGTAGCTTCACCCCCTGGGCCACAACACTGGCTCCAATACTCAATTTTGTTAAAATGTACTACGTTTTCCATGAGGAAGTATCTCACCACTGTCTCTTCACATAGTATTTCCAAAGGAAGTCAGTGAGGCTGTCTTCCAGACTCTCCTATCACCTCATACTCGGAGAATCCAAGTCAGATGGCCTTCCTCTAGAATCTTACAGTACCTGGCATTTTTACTTGTTATCACATTCACCGAAATGCCTTGTAAATATTGTGAACATATGTTATAGCATAATTAACATGTCACTTGTTAATTAACTGAAATGCAAATTCTTTCAGAAAAGACTACTTTTTATTCATATATATGTATGCACCCCACCACATGGCAGATAGTATGTTAGAATAAAGGTTTCACAATGACAGCTTTTGCCTGTCTACTTCATAAACGTATCCTCTTCACTTAAAGATTACCTAACTTAGTTCAATCAGGAGATACAGCCTTCGCTTTCCAGATGAGGCAAGGCCAGAAAAACAACCAAACAAGCGGAAGCCATGTAAAGCAATCACTAAAACCAATAGAAAAAGCACGATCTTCAAGATTTTGTCAAAACATTAGAAGTCTTTGTCACTTCATATATACACAGGAATATGGAAAAAGGTGAAAGATTTATTTACTACAAGAATGTGAAATACTGAAACGGAATAAAAGTGTTTCAGTTGTTTAGAAAAATGCACAAATAGTAGCTTGGATATGCTATCTTCTTCCCATTGTATGGTTTACTAGTCTGAATTAGCAACATTTCAATGCCTTTTTAAATGGGTTTACTTCTTCTACATTTGGATTGCTTCCAACATATTATTTTTTATGTTTCTCACAGTCACACTATACCTCTGAGAATTCCCTATAATGTGGAATCCTTTTCTCAGTGACATCTTCATCCTTTCATTTCAATTACCTCTTTAATTTACATTGATAAATTAGTCACCTGCCACTAAGTTTCCCTAGTTGCATCAACAGGGTCTGTATGACTCTGACAAGGTTGCAATTCCCTTGGTCAGCTATTGCTACTGTTTAAAAACCTATTTAAAATTAATTCCAATTTCACTGTTAACACTTTACATTTCTGTGCTGCACGTTGGTTTTTACTGGACAATTCCCTTTCATGTCTCCATTTTCATTAAATGGATTTATCACTGGGAGGCCAGGAGGGAACACACTACATTCTTTGCTATCTGTGAACCAAATAACAGGAAGAACTAGTGGTATTTTACACAATATTTCACAGATAATAACACATGGTAACTGTTGGTAGACCAGTTTAATTTTGTTAACTATGGTAACTGAAAACTGTGTTTTTCAGAATCATGCAATGTGAGAACAGCCTATGCTTAATATATAGTTATTCCAGAAAGAATGAAATGGCTTGTCAATGGCTTGTTCTGAGAAATAGGAATTGCAGGGTGTGGAGTACCACAGCAGCTGGCTCACTCCTGAGGGAACCCACACTCTGTATTGGAATAGCCGTTCCAGCACAGGCCATTCTATTTCCATACCGAGAAACAAGAGACCAAGTTCTTGGGTCCCTCACATCCATTATGGGACACACAGTTTGAGCTGCAGACTCCTGGGTTTGGCCTGACCCAGCCCAAACTATTGAAAGCATCTGGGGAGGAAAATAACATGTGAGAGATCTTTGTCTCTCTCCTTTCTCTGCCTTTCAAATGTGTGTGTGTGTGTGTGTGTGTGTATAAATACATATATATTTATATAGAAATATAAAGGGGTGCATGTTCCAGCTAAACTTCTGGCTGAGGGCACAATAGAATTAGCCGCAATTTCTGAAGACCTAATTCACTATCAAGTATTAACAAATTGTTCTCTTAGTAGTAACAAAGTTACATACTGATGGTATTTTTATGACATACCTTATGAAATTCGGTCAATGACCATATACTGGTCACAGGATAGCTGTGAGGACCAAAGGAGAAACAGATACAAATGTATTTTTAAAACTTCAGTTAGGCACCACATCTACCATATGCTTCATGTGCACCAGGGACATTTTTCATAAATTTTCTCATAGTCTTTGTAACAACCAAAAGTGAAATAGGAACAATAATTCCCACTGTACAAGAGAAGTATGAAGCATAACAAACAACTTGCCTAAGAGCACTCAAACAGTAAACAGTGAAGACAACATTTGAACTTAGGGTACTTAACTCCAGTCGTCAAGTTCTTCAACATTTTAGCGCTAACTTATCTGCTTTCCTTAGAATGAAGGATATAGTGACCAAGAAAAGTATAACAGTGATTTCTTAGTAAAGTAAAAACAGTTAATTATGAGTAAACACCGTAACCAGTTAGCTCATCTGGGACATTTCCAGATTTCTGGCAAAAGGACAAAGATATATAACATCCAGAGATCCATGGGGGAAGAACCACTGCTCCTAGGCTTCACAAGCAGTTGGAAGAATGGCAAGGAGGGTTTCCAATATCCAATGTATTTGATTATATTATTGTAGAGAGTAGGATCACGTGTAACAGAAAAGAACCAATGAAGAAAAACTCAGTGGGTTAATCCACTGCTTCCTACACCTGCCTCTAATATGTGAGCCCTTGTCCGAGTCCCAGTACTGCTTTTCCCTTCCAGCTTCCTGTGGCAGTACCCAGAGTATTAAGGGGGGGCAGGGAGAATGAGATGATAGCACAAGGTGCTTGAACCTGTGCCAGCTACACGGCAGACCCAAGATAGACTGCTTGACTGCCTAGGTTCAGCCCAGCCTGGCACCAGCTGTTGCATTTGAAGAGTAAACCAGTAGATGGAAGATCTCTGTCACTCTGCTTTTCAAACAGATGAGAATAAGCAAACAGTTAAAAAAAAAAAAACCCTGATTCACTTTGCAAGACTAGGGAATATTTGTCAAGAGTGAATAAAAAAATCACAAGTGTCATAAAAACAAGACGTGTAGAGCTAACAAACTTCATCGACATTTTTAGTATCACTGACCCTGAAAGTTAATAACACTGTTTGCTGAGGTCTGATTTCACAAGGAATTCCTTGCGGAACAGGAACGTGAGAGGCTAATAAGAATGTAGGATACAAAAGCAAAAGGATTAGTTAAATAAAATAAGTGGATTCCTCCCTAAATATAATCCACTCATAAGGACATTTAGAACATTTGTCTCTCATTAGGAGTATTAAGTGAGAAAATATTTTCAGTACCAAGCAGTCCTAATTATAATTCATCTTAGAAAATGAAATGAGTTTTCTTAACTAAAATGGAAAGTACACTACAAGAAATAACTTTAACATAATAACAGGATTGTCAACAAAATCAGACACCAAAACAAGCCTAATGAGCTAATGGAATGCTAACTGTGAGAACTGAGTACTCCAACAACACAGATGTTTTTCCAGACTATTTTCAACACTTTACACTCTTTCCTTTTGTCCTATCAATTACAACAATCCAAAACAGAAACAAATTGTCTAAGCAAATAGCACCCACACAACAGAAACAAAATAAATTAATAAACATGAACATGTTTGCCCTATAATATCATTCAGCAATATAAGATCAGCAAGCTACTCTATCATCAGACAACCAGAGGCATAAGAACACACTGTACTTGGACATGGCAATGCAATGGCTGAAGATGCTGCCTGGTGCCAGCATGCCGTATGAGAGTGTGTCCATTCTGACCTCACTTCCTGATAATGTGCCCGAGAAGGCAGCAAACGATGGCACAAGTTTTTGAGTCCCTACCACTCTTGTGAGAGACCCAGATGGAATCCCAGGCTCCTGGAATCAGCCTGGCCTGTTGTGGACATTTGGAAAAAGAGATATCTATCACCACATGCCTCTCTGTCACTCTTTCATTCAAATAAAGAAATCTTTCATAAAGGAGCCAATGAAAGGGCTTCCCCACATTTTCAATTCAAGAAGCTTGAGGGGATGGAGTGGAAAGAGCAAACTCCCATCTGTGGGCTCACTCAACAGATGCCTCCAACACCTGGGACCAGGCCAGGTCAGGAGTAAGAAACTCAATCCAGATCTCCCACCTGTATGTCAAGGCCCAGATATTTAATCACACTCGCTTCCTCCCACAGTGCACATGAGCATGAAACTGGAGTCACCAGTCAGGACTCAAAGTTAAGCACCCCAAGGGGAATGTGGGCAGCCTCACCAGTATCAGCTACAGGCCAAACAAGCCCCCTTCAAAGTGGCTTTTAAACTGTACGGTTTCTTAAACAACAGCAGGAATCAGAAGAAACAATAGCCTTGCTTTTCTTCAATTTTACCTGTTCCTATATAATCTAGTTGAACAGTCTTATCCAAACTCACCTTTCTAGTCAAAATCTGCTAGGGACATTGGTGGAGAGGAGTAACTATGAATTCAGAGCTGTCAATCACCCAATTTTTATTGCCATTTTATTTAATTAAGAATCTTTTCTCACTTAGGGCAATATTTCCTTTCCTAGAAAAGCAGTGTCAAGGTCAAGCTATAAGACATTATTTGATAGAAATAAAATGCAAAATATCTTCTTGCATTTGTGCTTTTAGTCACAGGCCTATGACAAAGGGAAATTCAAACACCCTTCAAGTCTCAGGATGCAACTCCTCCTGGAGGGCATGGGTCATTCATTCCATACAGTAATTTACTGACAGCATTCACTGTAAAATAGAATCATTAAGCAATTTGGCTTACCAAGTATGAACATAAACTTAAGATGTTTTCTTATTTTAGTGCTAAATTGATCACATATTCTAACACAAAAATATCCAGCTTCACCTTATCTCTGTTACATTGTTCTTTCTATAATAACACTAGCTTTGCCAGCTAATTCTATTATTCCTGTCACTCAGCTTTTATTAATTAAAAGTTCGGGTCCAACACAGTTGACCCTCTTCTCCATGCCTATGAGAGCCCAAATCTTTGAAAAATTCTTCACAAGGTTCACTCACTATCCAGTGGAACCTCGAGAGGCATTTAGCAAATTCAAGAAAGACAGAACACACTACAAAAAAAAAGTTGCCAGGAATAATAGGAATCAAAGAAAGGTTCACTTCAATGGGAAATGAGAACATTGGATCTAATAGCTAATAGCCTGTGGGGGGTGGAAAGCAGTGCAGGTGGAAAAAAATCAGCAAAGGAACTAGGAAAACCCCGGAAGGGACGGTAAAAGGGACTCCACACCTCACTAGCTTTTCCACACTCCAGAGATAACCCATGTGCACACATTTACACAAAACAGACACAAACAAATGATGACCGCTCATTCTGGCCTCTTTTTTTTTCTTACACACTCCAGAAGTCACTGCAATACCGGAAACATTTGGGAGACTGAGCCATCTGATGACAATTACAGGAATCCTGGCAGGGAGAAGAATGCTCAGGAAAGGCCAGACAGCTGAGCCGCGGAGTCCACTCCACAGCCTCCAGCATCATGGTCAGAGGGGGGCAGCTGGTGAGGCGGGCACCCCACATTCTCATGGGAGAGGAGGCATGCTTGAGCATACCACTCCAGCGAGGACATCAGGAATCTGGCTTGTGCGGCTTTTCTCATCCTTTGAAGTAAGACACTTCAAGACTGTCATGAGTTTAGTTCCCAAGGGTAAGAGATTTATAGGAGCCAAGACTTTTACAGTAAAGAGATGATTTAAAAGACAAACCACTGGAAACGTTAGTATGAAACTAAAACTTTCCAAGTCATTTATTCTCTGAATTGATCCCCATGAACTGCCAGGGAAGAAAGGTAGGAGGTGAGGATTGTGGTTAGCACGAGGAAAGGAGCTAACATTTACTAAGCACCTCTGAGAACAAGCCACTTTTTAGGATTAACAAAGCTGGCAAAGGTTTTGGCAACTCTGTTAAGTGACAGCTTGGGCTCAGAGACTCAACTTAACCAGCACCAAAGCTCCTAACTGAAGAAAATAAGTGGAACTGAAAGCAAAAGAAAATTTCAAGCCCAAAAACCTTCTTTCTCAAAGTGACACTCTTAGCAAGACATCAACTTCATTAGAGGTGCACCAATACCACACAAAATGGTATGAGTTAGTCACCATCTAACCGTGGATTGAGTGACTTTTTATCTTCATAAATACTTTATGCAGCATTTCATGTTCATTTCTTTTCAATTAATATATTGTAACTTTATTCCCATGTCATGCAAAGCTCCAAATTCTGATTCTTCAAATAATGATATCATAACAGATTTCATAATCAACTTAAAGCGCTGTGCTGATAGAACTAGCATATTTCAAAACACGAAACAGTTCATATTCCAGGAAACACATGAGACTGCTCAAATCCAAGATATAAGTTCACTGAATATCTACTATTTTCCAGATGGTACTTGAGTAGAATCATATAAGCAACTCATAAACTCAAACACACATGTACAAAACTCAAAAGGAATATCCAGTATCTATAACTAAACTATTTCCAGGTGTCATTATCAAATGTTCTTTCATTAGAACCTTAGGCTGCATACATGCCTTAGTTGGCAAAGCTTGGGCTCAAACCAAATAGTATCCAATACTCAATACTTGCCCAACTTATAAAACACGGCAGTGGTAGCAATGAATGAAGTATGACAATAAGAATCACAAATTAGCTTTAATTTTATTAAGCTTTTATCAGTGTCAGTCATGGCTAGTCAACTTTACCATAGTTTTTTCGAGGTTTTGTTTGTTTTCATTCAACTCTCTCCCAATCCTATAAGGCATCTTCTATCACTTCCCTCATAAGATAACAAGTAATTCAAATTCACAACCCTTGAGTTCAAGTCCACCTTTTGCTTCTCATGAACTACAAGTAGCTTCATCTTTATAGATAGCCTTTCTTTCCACTGTGCAATGGGAGAATTGAGAATGAGACTAGATTCAACGCACTGTCAATGATCTATGGATTTGGCACCCATATAAACGTATGCATGTGCCTCTCCCAATTGATGACAAACAAACATTACCAATCACCTCACTGAAAATCTCCACGGCTTCCTAACCTTTCACAGCATATCACAATGGTAACTTGTCAGCAGCCACACATGTTAGCCTATGAAATGAAACCATTGCTTCCCAGAGACGACACATAAACTCCTAGTTTGACATCAGGAGTGTCATAGCAAGAAGTGTCATAAAATTCAAAAACTAAACTGTGCCACTTAGAAATGTGAATCCTGAAGTGAGATAAATCTGCCACCAATACAGCACTTGGTCCACATGAAATAATTCTGTTAGCTTCAGGTATCCCGACAATTGAGAAACCAGGGTTTCCTTACCACCCCCAGAAAGCTAGCTAACCTAAGCTGTCCTTATTGCTACCAATTGTTTCCCAGGACAATCAGAACCAACATTCCAATTCTAGTCCACCAGGGTGGGGTGTGAACAGCCAGGCCAGGTCCCAGGAAAGGAAATAGGGATATACCACAATGAGAAAGCTGCATCCAGAAGGAAAGTGTGGGATATCCACAGCGGGGGATGAAGTCCAAATTCTTATTTTCATCTGGCCCTGCTCCCATGTATGAAGTTAATGTTTTAGCTCAGTGAAAAGTAATTACCAGCCAGACTCTGCAATCCATCAATTCACCCTGGGCATTCCTGCTGAGTCTTTCTTTGGTCTCTATGACCCAAGAATCCCTTTTGTTGATCTGGATGTGCAAAGGAAACATTGGTTGTTACTAGTTTCTCTCTATTCTAATTTTCTGCCAAGTAATTAGGAACAGAAAATGAACTATTTTCAAATTTTTTTAATGGAAGCGATGGGGGTTAGAGTAGGCACAGCCTCTCACAAAAAAACAAGATTAAAACCATACATCTTTGACGTCCCCCCTTCCAAGTAGAATGGACAAATGCAATTTGGCTCCAGGCTGTGAACTCAAGGACTTGAGCCAAATCACCTCCACACCTCCATCCCAATTTAGGTAGTTTGCCAAGAGTAGCTGAGTCAATAAATGAAACGTATATGGATTTACAAAATATTTTCATAAATTCCCACAGCTATCCTAACAAAGTATTAGTAGCATCCCCATTTTACACAAAAGGATAACAAAGTTCAGAGGCTAAATGAACTAGAATTGAAATCACACCTAAAAGGTCACATATCATTCCCCTGGTTCCAAACGCAAGGAACTGTAACATGTTATGGTTTGAAGGAATTTATTCAACAAAGTTTCATTCAAAACTAAATTAAGGTCTTTATGAGCTAAAACATCATTGTTGGTGCCATTCATAAAGGAGGCAGGGGATCATTTTACAATTCCCACTAAACTTTCTGGATGATAACTGAGGAAATTCTGAAATTATCCTTCAAGGCTCCACACCACTGTGCACATTCATTTCCACTGCACAATTACACTGAATAAGCACTACAAATATAAGTGTAATTGAAAAATGCTCACAGAATACACACAAAAGGTAGGGGAGAAGGTACAGATCCAGGTAGTGGTACTGACAACAGTGGTGAGCGCTTTCTACCAGCTGAGCTGCATAAAGACTGCCTTTGGTCGTTAGAAAATCCCAGTGAGATGGTAGTTCACAACTTTACACACCAACATTCCAAACATCAGACACCTGAATGAGGTAGGCAGGCCCTGCACAACATCATGCTGGTCAACAGCCCAGACCACATAGACAACAGTGGTCTGGTAAGCTTATAATGAGTGAAAAATCCCTATTGCCAAGGGAACACATAGCTAAAGAAGAGCAGAAGGCAGAATACCAGGAAAGTGCTTGGGGAAGCTTTTGCAGACCCTAGCTCATGAAAACAAGACCTCTGACACCACCAGGTCTTCATTCATGGAGAGAAATATGTATGGCACACTGCTAGCTTACAAGCAAATTTATAACAAAGAAAGAAGCTGAGGAAACTATTGGAAGCATATTTCTAAAAAGTGACACCTCCAAAGCCAGAGCCTCAGGCAGGTGCTCCAGAGGTATCCAGAAGGTGCTGCTATCATCACCCCAGGCAGGCTAAGGTCTGGGAGATCTTCCAGATGCAGAACAAGATGTGCAAGTACAAGACAGTGGTTTGGCCAATCCTGATTCTATGCAGACTAAGACTAAAGTGTGTCTTTGTGCCTCAATTTTTCACAAAGAAGTAGAAAAGTCTTACAACTAGAAAACGACATTCACTAAAGACATAAAAGTATGTTGTACAGCAGGATATCTATGTTTGAAGCTAAGAGTGATTGCCAAGGAACTAGAAAAAGTTTAGAAAGAAGCCGCAGGAAACAAATGTGAAATAACTCTTGAAAAATTGTTTTTAATAAATTTAGAGAAGCCTCATTTTACAGTATTTATAAAGTCCATAGTAGTGGGCCAGTGCGATGGCCTAGTGGCTAAAGTCCTCACCTTGCATGCACCAGGATCCCATATAGGTGCCAGTTCCTGTCCCGGCAGCCCCACTTCTCATCTAGCTCCCTGCTTGTGGCCTAGGAAAGCAGTCCAGAATGGTTCAGAGCCTTGGAACCCTGCACCGCCTTGGGAGATCTGGAAAAAGCTTCCAGTTCCGGATCAGTTCAGCTCCAGTCATTATGGTCAGTTGCGGAGTGAATCAGCAGATGGAAGATCTTCCTCTGTCTCTCCCCTTCTCCATATATCTGACTTTCCAATTTAAAAAATTAATTAAAAAAAAACATATAAAAGTCCATATCAGTGCGCATACACACCAGCTAGGTGACCAGATTCACTCACTACTTACCAGCTGACTCCCCAGAGCAGCTTCCCGTCTGGCAAACTCCATTCATAGGCAATTGCCTTTACTGAGACATACCTCTTTTACACAGTATTTTTTATTGTACCTTTTCTAACTTAACTGATTTTTTATTTGAAAGGTTCACATAAAGAGCTGCCACCACCGTCTGGTTCCCTTCCCAAATGCCAGCCTTAAGTTGGAAACAGAGGACTCAGTACAGGTCTCCCATGTGGATGGCAGCAATCCAAGTCCTTCTAATCACCTGCTACTTTCCAGGGTGCACATTAGCAAGAAGACAGAGCTGGAAGCAGAGCCAGGAAATAAACCCAGGTGTTCTGATATGGGATGCATGCATTCAGAGTGACACAGCACTGTTAGATGGTAACCACCAGCCGCCTGCTAGTGCAAGAACAACAGTAAGTTGTCCAAAGTGTAACAGAGGCTTTATTGGAAAATCCGCTCCTGGGCCCACTTTGTGCAGAGCAGAGGGAAGAGGAAGGAGGCGAAAAGGGAAAGTGAGAGACGCATCAGTAAGTCTTTTATTTCTCTGGGCACAGTGATTGGCAAAGGGGCTGTCTGTGCCCTAGTTAGGTAAGGAATGTCCATTCAGCTGTGTCATTGGTCAGCTGGAATCTTGCCAGGCTGGTGATGTAACTGGATCCTACAGGACCTCCCTGCTCCAGGCTGAAGCCTGAGTGACCTGTTGGGTCTGCAGTGGACCCAGCCCCTACCCTCCAGTGAGTGCCTTTGGCAGCCATCATGTACCACTCAGCCCTCTTGTTTATTTTCCATGCTTGATACACAGATACTTACCAATGTACTATAATTGTGTCAGGTATTCAGTATTAACATGCTACACTGGTTTTCAGCAAGAAGCCATAGGTCATGCCATACAGCCAAGCTGTTTAGACAGTCACATCCTCTAGCTTTCTGAAGAAACCTATATGTGAACATTCTATCATGTTCACATAAAGATGAAATCACTTAATAGGGCACTTCTTGGGACATATTCTATTCATTAAGCAATGCATGACTACACAGACAACTATGCATCTATCACTTTAACTCTTCAGAGCCAAAACTTAATAGTATTGCACTTCCAGAATAATGTCAAATTTCCTGAGTACAGTGTTAATGCCTACTACAGGGGGTGAAAAAATGCACTGAAATCCTTTGGAAAAGCCCAGAAAAGCACCATCAAACACCTTCTACTGCTACACCCACAAAAGCCAAAAGCCGATAAACAATAATCAACAATGAGTAAAACAGGATTCACTTCTCAGGCTTTCTTTTGTTTTTCAGAACATCTCCACTTTCCAAAATCTTAGTTTTACAATGGAGCTACTGACCTAATTACCCTATAGAAAGAAAAGGAAATTTTAGCTCATCCAAAGAAGCAGCTAAGGAGGGAGTAGCAAGCAAAAGGTTTTATTTCCTTATCAAAATTATACCCAAGAAAATATAAGAGAAATAGTATCTGAGCGTGGTACCTATTCCTTTGACCTTTCTTCACAAGTATATATCCTTAGTAGCACAGTTCTGTTCCCTGTAATTAGAAATAGATAGCTCAAAAGCAAGTCTATCTAACAAGGTTGAGAGTGATCTGCTTTTCACATGGAAAAAAAGAGACTCAAATGGAACTGGTGACCTCTGTAATGCTAAGAAGAGCCATTGGGACAAAAACACATTTTGCAGCAATTTCCTTGATCATGCATTGCTAAGGTACCTATTTAAGAAAGGCTCATATAGAAAAAGTACTTTTGCACTACTTACCATTGAGTAAACACAAGTTTTAAATAATTTTCAGTGCAACAGACCTGAATTCTATTCCCCACAGCCTAGTGATTTTAAATGCCCTGTGACCCTCTTAAGCATTGCCAACATCAACATCTGGTACCTGGCACAAAGAAAATAGATTCTAAAAGGTTTTTTGAAAACCTTTTATTTTCATCATAGCTTTAAACATGTGTCTAAGATAGTTTTGTTTTTCTCAGATATACAAAAAAGAAGAGGAAAAATTGAAGCTATCATGTCTAGCAGCTGTACGATATTTTAGGGGAAAAGGGAAAAATATAATCACCAAACAATAATTTATTGTTCATGTTTTGTCATCCTTCATGAAAAAAATTACATAAAGGAGGTCTTCAATCTGACTGAATAAAAGGAAAACCTCAAAATGATTATAATTATCACGCCACAAATATAAATACACTTGTAAAAAAGACTTCAAAATCCTAAGCCCAGCCCCTATAGCGCTCTCCATATTTTTGTAGGTTTTTTCCTTTCTAATGGAAGGCTTTTTAAGACATTCAAATCCTCCAAAAACATGAATAAAAACAATGACCCTGGCACTATTTACTGATAATCAAGATATTCGCCATGTTTAAAGTCTGTAGTTCAGCAAACTATTGGACAATCTTGGAATTCCAGCATAGGATTAAACCTCAAATACTTAACCCAGCAAGTTTCAAGTGATCTTTAAAATGCAAACAACAGCTATAAGATCACAATTCACAAAGAAGCAAACTAGAAATCCATGTAAGCTAAAGTATTTTATGATATTCTCTTTATTTTAAAAAATGCAACAGAACAAGAAAATAAAATTGCCTATTAGTTGAAACAAAGAAATAACCTTTTACTGTTATAAAAAGAAGAGTTGCCTTAAGATTCCTTTCTGTATAAACTTTTCCCTTTCTGTGGTTCTGGCTGAAGTCTGAAGTTATCACTGTGTAAGTAAAACAGATCATGAAAGTTTTCCCCGATTTCAATATAATCAACTGCAAATACATGAGATATGTAATAGGCAGTCCACAACTAATGCATCATGTTTTTCACAAGCACTCACGTTACTCCACACGCCTGCTTAGTATCCAAAATAAAATGACTGTCTTCTACATTAGAGAAATTTTCTCAAAGAAAAGAAAAAAAAAAACCCTAGCCATCATTCATTTCTTAGCCAAACATACTCAAAGAGACTCGGCACTGGGGCCGGTTAGAGTGCAAATATATTAGCTGTGACTTCAGCAAGTGCCTGTCATGCTGAATAGCACGAAGAAGAGAGATTGTAATTATTGCCGAGAAACCATTAGAGGGCTCCTTAGTAAAACAAGATGCCGGAGCAAACTAATGGACCCACAGTCCACTGCAGTGTCTTTTCCTGTTCCATTTAGCTGCATGTCAGTCCCATCCCATCATCTGATGACGTGCAATGCAAGCAGGCGCCGTACAATTAGCAAGATCCTCTGCTCGTACGCCCTTGCACAGGGGCTACTATGAACAGCTAGGTTTGTGTGGCAAGAAATGATTTCTTGATTATTTGTGACAAGAAGATCTAAAGTTTTCCCTGCAAGGCAAAAGCCCACCGGCAACAGAAACTTCAGCATCTATCGTGTTTGTTCAAAACAGACAACTTCTAATATACAGACAACTTGCCTCAAGTTTCCTGTCTCTTTACTCATCTATAGCCAGATACTTTTCGAACTCATGGGCAGGAAAACCAGCAATTTTTACAAAAGCATGCTATTTCTGAAATCCCAGGATGCAGCCCATGGTGGGTTCTGTTCTCCATGTGTAAGACCTTCAGACCTGGAGATCTTGCAGATGTTAGATGAAGCAGGCAGCAACAAGGCAAAGACAGGTGTCATCATTTTTTGACCAAATGAGAGCTGCAACAACTTTGGAGAACAAGAACAGATAAGTTTATACTATTTGGTAAACTTGTAATTCCTAACCTATTGAATCTATTAAGACTGGGTATCTAATATCTAGTGGGTAAAGGAGAACCTTAATGAATATCAACTTCCCAAGTGCCTCCCACTTCATATACTATCAACAAATGAAATGTTTAACAGCCATGTGTTTTAGTAATCACAGTTTTCCTAGATTATTCAGCATTTGGAATTGGAGAATAAAAGACCCAGAATTAACCATTCCTCTAGATGTGTCCTGTATATTTTCAACAAAGCAGAAAGGCACCTTTCCTTGGTTCAACTTTGAAATGCTGCCATTTCAAAATTCATTGGCGCCAAAACGTTTATTCAAAAATGACAGTGGAGACAATTCTAAGCATTATTCTGCAATTCTGCCAGAGCTGTTTCTAGCCCCTAACTTTAGCCATGCTCTCTCTTTCACCTAACAGTTAATTTATAATACTCCTATGCACTGCTACACAAAGGAGACCAAAGTTAATGAGTTTTAGGACAACGAGGGAAGACAAGGGCTGGATTATCCAGCATGCCGCCAGCCTTCATGGAGGGAGGTGACGAGTTAACGTGAGACACTGAATATTTGGAAGACAACCTTCCTTTAAATGAGACACTGCTGGTAACGGTAATGGGGAATTTGCAATGAAGGGAAGGACATGCAATTATAATCTGGCTGGGCCCCACCGGACAAAAAGTGATTTACTTGAAAGCTGCCTTTGCACTCAGTAAATGTTCCTGTTATGGGCTGCTCAGCCGGTGACAGCTTTCCAGATGTCAATCAAATTATCATCTATTTACAGTTGATTTGGTAGTGTCATTTGCAATATTCCCTACGTTTCTGATGAAATTGGAAGCACAGAATTCTCTCCAGTTTGCCCTGGCACTCGAGTGGGCAAACTGCTCTTTGCAAATGTCATGTGTCCGCTTATCAGCACTCTAAGGAGTGCGATCTTCCATTCGGCTGAGTGAATCGCTACCAGATGCAAATCTCTCAATCGCCAAGGGAAGACTATGGCAAATTTTAATGTACTTTGAAAAACTCAGTTTACATCAGTGCTCAAGGTGCAGCTTTACCCAGGCTAACAGTTTTTGTATAACAATGAGCCTAAATTAAAGCCTGAAAAACAAGGAAATATTTTTAACTCTTTCAGGTGACAGCATGCTCCACATTACAGAAACAGTTGTGCACAGGTCCATTTCCAGAATAAAATGTCACAGAGGTTTGCAGGTAGATATAAATTTCACGCTTTGATGAAAGATCTACATACTAGTGATTAACCAATAAAGCATCACATAATAACTTTATTCTAGATACAGCACACTGACTTAACAGTATTATAACTTCTCTAAACATTCTGTACCTGTGAAGACTTAATCCTCACAACATTTTAAGGTAAGCACTATTATTATCCTTAAATTATACATGAGGGCATTGAAGTATGGAGGTTAACTACCTTGGTCATGGTCAGAGCTAGTAAAATTAAGCATCAAGTCTGTATCTAGAGAGAATTGTCTTCCCCGGCAACTATGCTCTACTAAACTCCTGTGTATGTACAGACCTGAAGACATGTACCAGGACATGTGCACACAAATGCCGCATGTGAGGAATGTGTCGACGATGACTGCCCATGGAAACAGAGGTTCTTTTCCTTTCAGGGCCTTACAATGAATCTCTATATCCTGGAGACAGGTTGTTTTCAGAGAATCTCTCCAATTCCTAAATAGCAACTGCAAAATGACATGGAATATGAGACACACAGAAAGAATGGCAAGCAAAGGATGCATTCATTTCACATGTCAGAAAACAGATTTTCACTCCTTAGGGGATCTACTGATACAGTTTAGCAGTAGTGTGGAGGGGGGATTTGTTTGGTATGTAACGCTACAGGATCAATATAAAACTCTCTCAAATCTTCAAATGAGCATTACTAAATAATCCATGGATGTTTAGGCTTTGTCAGTGAACACAACTCATTTTCAGGACTAGCAAGTTCTTTTGCAAAGATGTACAAAGTCCTTGTGGTTACAACTAAATTTCTATAACAGAACCAAGCTAATGAATTTCTTGGTGACATGTGCATTCGAAGAGAATTTACTCTTAACCAATAAGAAATTGCTTATGGAAAAATTCAAGTACTCACATGTATAACTTGGGTATATTCACATATAACATATACACAGGCGCAATAGGGTTCTGAATTATGCTTAAAGGAAAATTCTTAGCCCAATAAATTAAAAATACTATTTACTTAAAATGTTTCTAAAAAGTGAGTAAATAGTTTGATATTCATAGAGCGAAGTATTAAAATGCATTTCAACTATATTGACAACACCCTAGCAACCTTTCGATTTAAGAGATTTTGACTCTAACTTGGAAGAGTTTGTGAAGCTGACAGCACAAATGAAGTGCTTCCCAGCTCAAGCAAGCAAATTTAGAAGTATCACTTAATAAAGTTGTGATCACAGGGAGGGGAAAGCTTCATACCACCCCCAAAAATCATTTCAAAAAAGGAAAATACTCATTATCATGCACTAAATCAGTTTTTAAAAACACTGCCTTGGGAAAAGGTGTCTAGCCTAGCAATGTAAGATGTCAGTGTCCCTTACCAGAATGCTTTGGTTCAACCTTCAACTGTGGCTCTTGACTCTACTGTCTAGCTAATGTGCAACCAAGGGAAGCAACAGTTATGGCTCCAATAGCTGGGCTTCTGCCACCCTTCTGGAAGACACTTGACTGAGTTTCCAGTCCCAGCTTTGTGTCTTGCCTAGCTTCTGTAGGCATATAGGGACTGAAGCAGTAGGTGGAAGAATTCTTCTCTCCCTCTCCTTCTGTCTCTAAAGTAAATTCATAAAAATTTGGGGGGAAAATGTCTTTCCCTCATCCTTAAATATGTAGTACTGAGAAAATACTCAAATACCAAAAGAAAAAGCAGAGGAAAAAAGTGTGTTATTTTATGGATATGCCTAGACCACAACAACAAGGAGAAATTCAAGTAAATGAAAATACGGCATGATCTAAAATGAGTTGCAGCACCCAGTATTCCTGGGAAACAATGCAGTGCCACTATTTACTATTTAACTGCTCAGGCAAAGCTGTGTAAGTCTGTGGCCTGGAAGGGAAATTGGGAAAGGTGGATGCCAAAACTGGTGAAACACCCAGAAACGTAGGAATGGATCATTATTTTTGTGTACATTTTGCCCTTGGTGTAGTTGTTCTGCATCAGTTCTTCCTTCCTACAGCTCTCTACAAAATTCTGTGATATCTCTAGAAATTGAAAACATGTGTGGGATTCGAAAATTACTACGTCATGCAGACTGAAAGCCTAGTTTGGAACAGGTGAAGGAAGCCAAAGGTTGTCAGAATGAAACAGAGAGAACCAAAACCCTCCCTGAATGGTTGGTTCTGCATGCTGACCAGAAACAGCCTGTCCAGAAACAGCCTGTGCCTCTGTGTTTGTCAACTGTGCTCACTGTGTGTGATGATACTACAGGTGTGCTATAAGATTAACTCTGATAAGAAATAGTCTTCTTTTCTTCCATTAGATTAGTGCCTGTGTTATGTTAAATGGATTAAAATGTCTTAAATTCATTAATGCAGAGATTATTATCTATGGTTAACAATGTCCATTAATCAAACTTCTACATTTCCTTCCTACAACATATTTTTAAGTTTGGCTATCTTTATTGTATAAAACCATCTGACAAATTACCATATCTGTGACAATAAAAAGACCATAGATCTCTTTACGATGAGGATGAATTACAAGAATGGAGAAAGCATTAAATCTTATCTACAAAAAGTCATCCAGAACACAAGTTAGCATCCTTTCTATGAAATCAGTGATTACAAGACAGAAACAATCAATTCTTTTAACCCAAATCTTCCCATGATCATAACTGGAGAGCAGATCTGTTTGCTTCACATGTGGAATATACATTACATCACTCTATAAAACATGCCCTGTTTTGCAACATGCACCAATTCCTCATGTAATTAACAAAGATGGATGTTTATGAGAAAGAGGAGGATACAATGAAATAAAGAAAGGAAATGGGGAGGAGGAAGAGAAGAGAGGCAGAGAGGGAAAGGCTCCATTCGCAGAGGGACCTAAAAGGTCCTAAATCTTTTGTGGGAGGGGAATACAGAGGAGAGACAGGAAACTTATTCCTGCTTAGATTTCTATAGTGTTAAGTTGAACCCACTGAGAATAAACACTAGATTAACTATTTCACTAACATGAAGTAACCGTTACCTAAAATATGAAAATCTCAGTTTGAAAGATTTCTGAGACTGGAAAATTATGTTTCTACCTAGGATGGTTTCCTCTCTTCTGGAGTGAGAAGTGAACTTAAGAGATTTTCTAACAGACACAAAAGCCAACAGTAGAATGTTGTTAGTGTATGGTATAAAACAGAAGAAGCAACCAAGACAAATCTCAACACAGATATGCATGTGGCAGATAATTTCAGTCAACTTTTGGAGTTTCAGTTTTCTTGCTGTAAATCTGAATAATACATAGCCAAAAGTTAGAAGGCTATACGTGTTAGTTAACTACAGGAGTATTCCGTTAAGTATTAACACCCCTACATTTCTGACAATTCAAAGCGTTAGACATAAGTTGAACTAGATAAGCAAACAACAGCAAATACAGACTAATAACACTAAAATATCGACAATAAATTGTTTTGGTAAGGCTTATTGCCCGTCATGTTCATCAGTACACTTTCGATGTCTTTAGTTATAATTGGACAAAGAACAGAGCCCAGGATCTGTGGTAGTTGCATCTGAAGGGTCTTTCAAATTAAAAGCTACAGAGGCTGAGAGCTGTCAGGATCTAAAATCATACCATTCTGAGATTACCAATTTCCCAGCTGTGGGATGGTGGACAAGCAACACTTTTGCTCCAGCTTAAATTTTCCTCTTTATAAAATAGAAAATATAAGAATGTCTCAAATACTGACTTATCCAAGCTTAAATTCTTGACAGAACTATAACTGTACACACTGCAAGGCTTAATAATTGTCGGAAGGATTAAACATTCTCAAAATCACATTCAAGGCCAGTAAGATGGTAACTGGGACAAGACAATAACAGATACTAATGCACCTGACTGACCCTCTAAGAAGGCAGCCCCACACCCTTTTGCTATTATCACCTCTGCCATTTGACAAGGGCTGTTTCAAAGACTTGGAATCAGATACAACACCGGTTCCCACATGACTCCTAAGAAATGAGAATTTGTTTAATTCAAATTCTAAAAGTGGATCCGACATTTGGTTGAGGCGAACATGGCATGGGTCTAAGTGCCCTTTGTCAGAACAAGTGCATCTTCACAGAGCTGGTGTGATGGGACTTTGCCTGCTGGAAGGGTTGTTGACAATGAGATAAGAACTTAAAACAAGCCCCCTGCTGGATCCCTCTTGGCTGACCTTTTGAGGGGTCTCCAGTGTGTTATCACTCAACACATTAGGGCTAAGATAGATAGATTTGAAAACATAGGGAAGAAATTCAATTGTTTTGAAATAAAAGATGTTATCAATTTAGTTTTTACTTCTATCATGTGCTATAGCAAATAAATATGCAAGACTTTTATTTCAGACACAGCTTTCAACTCATCAAACAAGGATATCTGCTGAATATCTTTCCTAACAGTTCAATACACGGCAATTCAGCAGTTCTCAGGACCAAGACCCAATGTACAGTAATGTACTGAGTATGGATCTTGACTTCAATTATCTCCACCCAAGGCAGAAAGGATAACTAAAATGAGGTCCACATTCGCTAAAAGGGTGCCAAAAGGGAAAAAACACCATCTTAGTGGCTACAAAAAATGTCTGAAGCACTCTAGCCACAATCTAAAATTTTGTTGTACATAATTCAATATTTTCTGATACTCTTATATGTGTATACATATGTATATAGTATTATGAGATCCTCAGAAATCCTTGAG
The DNA here is from genome assembly GCF_017591425.1 of Ochotona curzoniae. NCBI lineage: Eukaryota > Metazoa > Chordata > Mammalia > Lagomorpha > Ochotonidae > Ochotona > Ochotona curzoniae. Next base: position 44,812,723 of record NW_024467106.1, on the reverse strand, counting down.
GAGGGTTATGGTGGAAGATAATTTCATAACTATTTTACTGACACAAAACCTAGGCCCCATTTATAGAGCTGACCCAGGTTTGCTTGCATACACACACACACACACACACACACAGCAATGTGGGAAGCCATAGTTTCCCAAAATTCTTAAATTGATTCCATCTATACATCTATAATAGGAAGAGCCAGCTGAACCTACCACCTGAGCTGTATAAAGGGATGCTCAATTTTCCTAACTGAAGTGTTCACGGCCATGGTCACTGCGGGTCTCAATACATATGAGGTTCCTCTGCCTCCCCTTCAGGAATGTCAAATACAAAGATAAAGAAGCTGATTCAAAAGTCTCTCTCATCTCTTTCTGCCCCTTATCTGCACAACCCATCACCACTAATGACAGGACTTTAAAATTTATAATGTCACCACTAAGGTAACCTAGAGTTAAAAACTTATAAAAGAAGAAATTCTTAAGGGTTCATCCCTATATTTGTCTCCTGGAGTCCACAGTTAGGCAGTCCACGGGACAGGCTAGCAGAAGTTTCCAGAGGACACATGCATTTACCGTTCTGCCTTGCAAAACCAAGAATCCTGAAAAACCAGCCCTCATCTGCATACTCACAGCCTAAACAGGCACTGCAGACCGGGTGTCCTGCACCAGTGGCTGGTTTCCCTAGTATGTTTCCCTAAGGTGCATGACAGTCTTGAGTCTAGGCAGCCAGTTGATGCTGCCGGCCAGGAATAAAGCACCAATACATGCTCAGCAAAACCCGCAGGAAGATCCCACACACTGCTTCCCATTCGTGGATGACAAAACCATTCCAGTGGTTATCAACCATGTAAGATATTTCAGGTTACATGGAAATAAGGCAATATGTTTCTAGTTCCTAAAGTATTTCAAGCAAAACTATATGTGGAAACTCAGAGGATGTGATCTGGAATCTCTGCCTTTTTTTTTTTTTTTTACTTCTGTCCCCTCATCCAGGACCAGGAAAGAGGAGACACTGTGGGCCACATGCAAATTAAACTGCATTAGGAAATACCACAAAAATCATTAAAAAAAAAAACCCCTTTACATACATAAAACTCCATCCAGGACCCATCCCCTTTTCCACACAGAGGCTGATAACACGGGTGAGAGTCTTTTAGCTCTTTTTTTTTTAAAGATTTATTTTTATTATTTTTTTATTGGAAAGGCGGATACACAGAGAGGAGAGACAGAGAGGAATATCCTCCATCCGATGATTCACTCCCCAAGTGAGCGCAATGGCCGATACTATGCCGATCCGAAGCCAGGAGCCTCTTCCAGGTCTCCCACACGGGTGCAGGGTACCAAAGATTTGGGCCATCCTCGACTGCTTTCTCGGGCCACACGCAGGGAGCTGGAAGGGAAACGGGGCTGCCAGGATAGAACCAGCGCCCATATGGTATCCCGGGCGTGCAAGGCGAGGACCTTAACCACTTGCGCCACTGCGCCGGGCCCGAGTCTTTTAGCTCTTGATTGTGTTTGGGGATCCCTTTCTGGCCACCTCCTCAGCCCCATTCCCTACTCATTGGAGGCTGGCATTGTGGTGTACCAAGTAAAAGTACTGCCTATAATGCCAACATCACATAGGAGCAAAAATCCACATCCCAGTTGCTCTACTTCTAATCCAGCTTCTAGTAATGTGCCTGGGAAAGCAGAAGAAAATGATCTAAGTAAACTTGGGCCATTGCCACCATGTAGGAGACTCAGAAGAAGCTCCTGGGTCCTTGCATTGCACTGGCCCAGCTCCAGCCATCCAGGCCATTTGGGGAGTGAACCAGTGAAATAATATCTCTGTCTCTCCTGCAAATATACCTTTCAAATAAATCTTAAAATTATCATTTATGGGCCCAGCACAATGGCTTAGTGGCTAAAATTGATGCCTTGCATGAGCCAGGATCCCATATGGGTGCCAATTCATGTCCCAGCAGCTCCACTTCCCATCCAGTAATCTGCTTATGTTCTGGGAAGGCAGTGGAGGACACCCCAAAGCCTGAGGACCCTGCACCCGGGTGGAAGACTCAAAAGAAGCTCCTTGCTCTTGGCTTCAGACCAGCTAAGCCAGGGCCACCTGGGGAGGGAAGCAGCAGACAGGAGATCTTTCTCTCTGTATTTCCTTCTCTCTGTAAATTTGGCTTTCCAAGAAAGTAAATAAACCTTCAGAAAAAAATAGCTATTATTTATTTGAAACAGACTAATATGGAGGGAAAGAGAGAGAGAATCACCCATTTGTATTCTCACTCCCTATGAATGCCTCCACGAGCTGTGGCAGGGCCAGGCTGGTGCTAGGAGCCAGGGACTCAATCCAGTATCGCACATGGGAGGGCACTGACCCAACTACTTAAATCACTGCAGCTGCCTCCCAGAGTCTACATTAGCAGGAAGCTCAAATCAGGAGCAAGACCAGGATTTAAACCCAGGCACTATGAAATGAGATGCGGCATCTTAAGTGGCATCTTAACTGCCACACCTAATGCTCACCCCTCTCAAATTGTATTTGAAAACAACATGGACGGTAAAGGCAACATCTGAAGGCTGGACTTAGGGGCCCAGCCTTTCAGGGCAGACATTGGTGCAGGTGTATTAGAAATGAAGCAATGCAACATTCTTAAAACAAGAGGACAAAGTTCACCAGCCAGTGTTGGATGAAAAGGAACAGACCTTGAATCAACACACGAAGAAGCACGAGGACCTGGGAAACAGAGAAAGGAACAGAGTCTCAGAGGGCCTGATGGATTCTGTAAAAGTCCCCTGGGTTGGGTTGAATGGTAGGGTGCAATTCTCAAACAGAAACTTACTCTGTCCTACCCTGCATGAGTATACACAGCACTTTTCCTTTAGGGAATGGGAAAAGAGAAGTAAACTTAAGAATTCTACAAACATCACCTCTGAGAGCTTTAGCAGAAGGGGCCCTTCCTGCCCTGCAGCCTGCCCCTCTTCAACTCTGTTCATCTCACAGCAGCCTCCAGAGCTGCCCTGAGCAGCTGCAGGAAGAGAGCCGGGAGGGACAGTGGGGGGCCCCCACCAGGCTCCTCTGGCTGCTACCAGGCTGGCCCCAACACTAGGACCGAAGCACAGCTGGACCCTCATTCTCTGGATTCCCTGAGTCATGCCTGCCTGATAGATAGAGCTCTCAACTCCCGTGAGGGATGCAATCTTAGTGAGTAGTGAGACTGCTTTGGGCTTCAACTATCTCCATTCTAGAGGGGAAAAAAAAAGTCACAAAACCAGGCACTGCAATGCACTTGCAGGTTCACCTGCCTATCTGGAGTCTTCTGTGCAAACTGAGGGCCCCCAGCATGAAAGCTCCTCTTGCATCAAGCAGAAAGCAAGGCCAGACGCCAGCTCCAAAGCCAGCTGTTTCCCTTGCTCACCATGCAGGTGTGAGATCATCCCCATGAACCTCACCTGCCTGCAGTTTGTCACCTCGATGTCATTACCCCAGGCAAAGATGCAGTTGAGGCTTTTATTTTACTTCACACCAGGGGAACGTCATTTTTGGAATTTTTCATCTTAAATAGTTTTTTTTCTTAAATGTATGTGACACATATTCCTCACAGGACTTAATAAAATAGATATTTCTCATGCCTGGAAAGTAAACTACAGCTGCACAGAATGAAGCAAAATTTATTCTTTATAACTAACATTCAGGTAAGAATCATTTGAAATACTGGTTTAGCTCTGATTTCTGGGAGAGTGAAAGAAAATAGAACTTTCTCAGCCAGCAGTTTGAAAATAATGCTAATTAAAAAGATAACACAAAATATACATTTCCTGATATATGCTGGTGTCTGCCTCCAAGAAAAAAAAAGACAGCATTTCAAAAGTATTCACATAGTATTTCAAGTACTATTTAAAAAACACTGTTTCAAAGCAGGGGAAATTCCTAAAGCTCTTTCTTTCCACATAATTACCGTCATGGAAGCAAGAAGGAAAACCATTATTTTAAGATTTTTTAAAAATCCATCCTGAACCTGATATTTCTGTAAGACTGGAAATAGGGATGGCTAATCACGTCTCCAAAAGCTTCTAGTTGCTATTACAGAAAAACACAGAGAGCAAGCCCATTCTGCTGCAAGGGCTTAGGATGATCTGCCTAAAGGGAAGTATTTTTGGATATGTCCTCAACGTAAAGAACACGCATGCTCTCACTTGGTCAGGTTTTTGTTTTATTTATTCAGTTTTTATTTTTCTATAGATCAAGAGTATTCCCCATCCAGTAAATGTCCAGCAGAAAGAAGAGTTATAGGAATGAGGTTTTCATGACACTCTCAGGTGACTTCCAAGATCTCCTTGTCAGGATCAAGACTGTTACAATGACAACATGAAGCAAACCTCTGGGATTCCGTAACCTCCCCAGACACAGTGTACTAAAAGGATTTGGCTTGTCTCGTCTCTCCTGATTATGCAATATATGCTAGCAGCAGGAGAACGGTGACACGGATCACTGGGCTGTGGACAACGTTTTCTGGTCCTACTTGTTTCATCTCCTTATTTACTGTTTCGTGTGTTGCCCTGACATTCACAGTGAAATGAGAGCGGAGACGTAACGCCAGGCAAGGGCAATGAGAAATGCCTGTGCCTTATCTTATCTATAAGGCAAAGAATGTGGGGATGTGTGTGTGTGTGTGTGTGTGTGTGCGTGTGTGTGTGTGTGCATATATTTACATACTTAGGGGATATATGTATATACTTACATACTTAGTGGAGCCAAATGTGAGCACACAGTTTACTCATAACCAGGCATCTGACTTTACTCATAGAGAGAGGTAGAGAGGTCTAGTTTGATACAGTAAACATTCTCCTTCAAGCTGTGATCAATATTTTGCTGCTCAAATATTCAAAAAGCATACCGAAGCCTTACTGCTTAAAAGAAATATGTTATGGCCCCTTTCACAAATCAGTGTTTCCTCATATAAATAATTACCCTCTAACTTGTCTGAATTTGAATTTATGTGTTCAGGAACACTGTGCAAAAAGGAATAAAAGAGCTAAATATCATTGACCATGATATTTAAATATGACAGTTAAATTATCATAGGATATGTCATCTTTTTGTAACATTTTGCCTCACAAGTATGCAGGTAACACTACTAACGGGTATATCCAAGCGCATAGGTAATGGTTCAAACAGAAACAACAGCTCAAAAATTCTTATTTGGTCCAGAAGTAGGCAAACTTAACACAATGTGTCAACTGCCACACCCAGGAGTGTCTAGCGGTGCCTCCTCCACATTATGGCAGTTCTACTCTTAGTCTTACCAAGATAAACCACATCTGTCCAATGGGATTGGTAAGTGCTTTTTGGATCCTTATTAGTTCTAAGGCACTCTGAGAAATAATGCTACTCACTCATAGTCTCACAGGCACCCAACACTCAGGATGATTCTCTTTGGCTAGCTTGCCACACTTCCATCCCTCAAAACACAAATATTCAGTGCAAGGAATAAACTACCATGAAGATGAATTATGGGGAAGACCCAAGGAAATTTCTAACCACACAATCAACAGGACGTGCACTCTTGTTTAACCAGTCTCTAGGAAGAAGCTTCCCAAATTCAGTGCTAAAATTACCCTTGGAACCACAGTGTAAGTCCATGTCAACAGGGAGCAAAAGTCGCCAGCATGTAAAAATGTTCAAGTTAGGACCATAGTAGAAGGCCAACTTTCAGATCCCACGATGAACATTCCTAAGATTCTGTGATGTATCCAATGTATAAGACAGTCTGTGACTCTACCATGCCCAGCTATCAGATGTGGTGTCTCCTTACTGTGAGTACAGAAGTTAGAGCTGTGTCACAGAAGCTGACGGAGACCACACATTAAAATAACCAGGTATTGTGAAATGTTTTTAAAGTCATCATGATCAAAAGAAATTCATTCATTTTGAACCAAAACAAAGAAGTTGTTATTCTTTCTCATGCATAATTTTTAACAAGCTTACATCATCATTATTTTTTAATTCATTTATATTTTTATTGGAAAGTCAGATAGGCAGAGAGGAGGAGAGACAGAGAGGAAGGTCTTCTGTTTACTGGTTCACTCCCCAAGTGATTGCAATTGCCAGAGATGAGCTGATCAGAAGCCAGAAGTCAGGAGCTTCTTCTGGGGCTCCCACAGGGGTGCAGGGTCCCAAAACTTTGGGCTGTCCTGGACAGCCTTCCCAGGGTGCTGTATGGGAAGTGGGGCTACTGGGACAGGAACTGGAGCCCATATGGGATCCTGGCATGTGCAAGTTGAGGACTTTAGTCACTAGGCTACTGCACTTGGCCCGCATTATCATTCTCGTAAGTGAATATCCAACTTCAATACGGAAAAAGTATGATGTGACAATGGAGGACATTTCTGAGTCTCCAGGAAGGCAGAGGAAAGACACTTGGCACCATGACTGAGAAGCGATATTGGTCTCTCATTTGACCTGAGCGTTGTCTCATCCACTTACAACTTTTTTTTCCACGTTTTCCTGAACCACAGTCACCAAACTCAAATCCATGAAAGAGGAAGGCACAGGGGCAGGGAGGGGAAAGGGAAAAGAAAGAAACCACTGCTACAGGTATTGGCATAATAATAGCAACAATTCATGATCAAAAACTGACACTTACAGTTTACAACAGTGATGTACATCAGCGACACAGCTGGAGACACACATGGAATTTTAAAAGTTTAGAGTAGCCACATTACATTTTTTAAGAGTGAACTCTTCAAGAAAAGAAAAAGTGAACTCTTTAAATCTTTTGTTTCACTCAACAAGTCCCAAATATTATTTCAGCATGAAGGCGACATTAACTAGAAAAAAAAATAACATTGTTTTTAATAGACGTATTTCAAATGCTTATGAGCCTTACATGGCTAGTGGCTAGGATGTAACCTGCAAAGTGCAGCCTTATAACCTGCCAGCTGCTGTCTGAAGCCTCTTAAACATACAGAATCGTTTCAGCTAACAACCCTGCAAGGTGAACATAATCATTATTATTATTATTTTTACAGATGAGGTACTGAAACAAAAAGTAGAGCTCCAACATCACATGCTGGCATTCAGCAGAGCCAAAATGCAACGCCTGGCAGTCTGGCTGCAAGCACCATGTTAGTTACCACAGACCCTACGTATGTATGACGACATGCAGAGACCTATGCCTAAATAAACTCTCTCATGTGATCCTCAAAACCTTAAACAATCAATATAAATACCCACTGCTGCACCGTTGACAGGAGACACTCAGATTGGTGACATTATAACCTCACAAAGAAACACAACATAAATGATACTAATAGTGCCCATTTCACAGATTCTGTGCTGAGAGAGCATATAGTTTAGCGTGAGACTTTAAAACCACTACAAAATAGAATTCAGTAAAACAGAAGTGAAAATATCTTGCCAGGATGACTGGGAAGGGAAAGTGTTTCCCCATAAAGAGAACTGACAAGGACTTACTTCATAAAATAAGTTCACTGAGTTAAATGCTGCAGGAGTAAAATCAAGGTGGTGAAGGAAAAGAGCCTTACACTGCGTTAAGGTAGAAAGCAGATCGGGTATGGCTGAGAGGTAGAGCACAGGCAGGCAACACACAGAGCAGATGTGGTGGCAAAGTTGCCCAAGGCCCACCACAGCAGGGAGAACTCAACTGTGCAAGGCTTGAAGAAACTGATCAAAACTGAGTTTTCTGTAAAATCTCTGGCAGCAATGGATAGGACAGGTAGGAGAGGAGAGGTTGGTGATGACAGGCAGCTGCAATGGTTCACAATTAACACTGAGACCGATCCAAGTGGGAGGCTACCTGCATGTAGAACCCTTAGCACGCGGAATCAGAGGTTGAGTGAATGAGAGTAGTTTCAAGCCTTGTCAATGAGTACAGTAATGGAATCATTAACATAAACTTGGTAAATACACCATTAACCCAATTGTACTCTGGCTAATTACGAAAAGTATTATTTCAGCTTAAACTTTCTGCTACATCTATGCTTACATCAAGATTCATACTCCTAAAAACTGGCTTTATAGCTAGCTCTTAATTTAAAGAACACTCTTCCTGCAAGATGAAGAGTTCGTGGTTAACTGAAAATGAACAAGGGCAGAATATCTTAAATAAGAAAGGATGAATCTACACCTCAAATTCTTTAACTCCAAGATGAGCATCTCAGATTCAGATTTCCAGTATAGCTGAGTAACGCATGATAAGGATTTAACAAACAGCTATGCCTACAACACTGCCCTTCTGCTTGGAGTTCGTAATGTTTCAAAGGATAGGGTAGGAACAACTGCTTTACTGTCTACTTGTCCCTTACTTTTATTATTTTCATGGTTAATTAGAAACACTTTTATATTAATCAAATATTTACTTTTTCTCTTTAATTACATGGCAAACAGTAGTAGAACTGCATCCATTCTGAATAAGATTAAAGCTGGAGTAGAGCCTACCCACTGGCCTGAAACATTGCTATGGCCAACTAAAACAGAGCACATTGATCCCACATGTGAACAATACATTAGGTACTTACATTAAGACCTCCTTCTATCCAGTGTTGATTCTGAATATCCTCCTTTCCTGATTTACATTAGAAACCTGTACATTCCTTACACTAGTATTTCAAGATAAAAGAAACAAATCTAAATGTGGTGGAGTTCAGGCATGCATACTATCTTCAGCAGAGAACACAGACACTAGTCCTGCACCATTGATGCCAACTTGAACAGCGTTCCCTTAATTCAACTGATTTTACTCTAGAACAAGTTCCCCTGACATGTTCCATAAATAAGTTGTACAAAGTACTGAAAGCAGGTAGGAAACCTGACAGAAAACAAATAGAGGTAAAGTTAATCCAAATGCAAGTATTAAGTAAACATAAGAATAAGCAAAGAAATAGAGACATTAATGACATTTATAGAAAACAAACTAAATGCAAGGTCAAATAAGACAATATATACACAAACACAGGTGACACGCGTGTGCTATTTCTTTTTTTCCAGCAAGACATCCACTCCAAATTCTTAGACTCAAGTATATAGTGTAATATGTGTGGTCTAAAGCTGCTCTAAGCACTTTTTTTAATCCCATAATTCAATCTGGTAATAAAAGTATGGCGCTCTGGAAGAGTGGATTCAGAGCAGCTGGTAAGCCTCACTGGAATCAAATGATCTCATCTGTTAACCATCCAGGACTCCCAAAGTTTGGAAAGTGCTCTTTTGTCATCGGCCATCTCTCCAATAACCAACAAGGGAAATGAAAAGGATAGGCAAGCAGTTACCTTCCCACTTAGGAAAATCTGCCCACATTCTAAATTCACTTATCCAGCTAAGATACCTTTTCAAAGTCCATAGGCTGGACACCTTGATCCCAACTGCAAAATCTGTAGTTGAAATGGATAGCTGGAGGTGACCTCTGGTAATCATAATTAGTAACCTTTTGTGTACATCCACGGATATTATGATCGGGGTTTGTACTGCAAGGAATCAAGGGGGCCAAAACCTCTGCTGCCTGAACCATTCATGTCCTCTTCTCTTTATACCGGCCTCTTGGAGGCAGGTGGTTGCCATCTCAGGACATTACAAAACTTTGGAGGTGGTCAAGAGAACAGTAGCCATTTCTTGCAGTGCTATAGATGTTTGCGAACTACAAAGTTTCCAGAGTCAGAAAGATGCCATCTACCTTTCAAACATCTGAAAAATTAGAAAAAACAAAAATCCTGAAAGCTAAAGTGAAGATAAATTGAACTGTGCTGATGGAAACATTTAGCACAATAAAGGTGTTTCATGCTCATTCATTACTCTTTCTTCCCTAGGTATGATTCACTGTGCCTTTAGAAAGTCAGGGAGAACTGTCCTACCAATCAACACAGACCAAAGGTTTACAGCTTTTGCTCCTATGGGAGGCTTATATTCATTAAGTAAGCATGTACTGAGTTCTCATTGTGGGCCTGACACTATTTGCAGAATTTGACATATGAAGACACTACAAAAAGCTCATGGAATATGAAATTTTTAAAGGTAAGTTTATTTTGGTGCAAAAATATTTTGAAATCCTTACATAAAGTCCCACTGTAGTATGTATTTTCCATTAGCTTTTTGAACTTTCTGCATATACATGGACATAAAATGAGCTTTCAATTCTGTTTTCCATGAACTATTTGAAGCAGCTTCACATATTTTACTTAATTGGTTTTTCAAGAATTTCATTTTAGCTTTTACAGACATGGACTAAAAAAATTTTCTGAAAACAACAAAGCAGCATAGAATAATACCCATTTTAGGGCAGCGTGTTCGTCTTTCTGTTTTGCTGTAAGAATGCTTTATATTCATTGTTGGTGTTGTGAGTGTTTTGCCAACCCAAATGTCATAGAAAAGGCAAGATTCGAAAAGGCCTGGAGAAGGACCAAAACTACTCTAATGCGAAATTGACAACAGAATTAGTAAATCCCCAACTTCAAGAAGAAAGTTTAAACTTTAAAAGATAGCATGGAATGAAGAACTGGGACAGCAAATGTGGAAGTTTCAAGAGAATGCCAAATAGGGGTGGGCTTTTGGCACAGTGTTTCAGACACCGCTTTAGACAGCAACACCCGCTTGTCACAGAACCTGGGGTCGAATACTGGCTCTGCTTTCAATTCCAACTTCTCACAACGTGCACACCCTGGGACACAGCAGTGATTGCTCAATGACTAAGTTCCTGCCATCTTCACGGAAAAAAACTGACTTCTGGACTCATCGCTTCTCCTGCATCAACCTCAGCTGCTGCAGGCATTTGGGTCAGGGTAGGGCTACGTGTATATATTTGTATGTGTACGTATGCCTTTCAAATGATTTAAAAAAAAAAGAAACACCAAAAGCCAGAGTTTGAATATCCCTAAAGATAACATTTGAATCACAGTTCATGATTCATAATAAAGGATAAAAACTCGGTGGCCATAAATAGGGATATTATTATTGTGACTTTCTCTCTCTGGACCTTATTTTTCTCGATCCATGCAGAAGTTGGGAGAGGAATCTGGATTTCTAAAAACTGAATTCAGGAGCTAAGACTTTTTAAAGAAGCACCTAGCTATAAAAATGAAGGCTTTCTTCCATGTCCAACATCCTATTACAACAATGTGTCCTGGTTTTACTTGATCCCACATTCTCCGCAACAGAAAAAATAAAGGTCTTTTAATCATTTGTCCAAGTAGAAAACTAAACAAGAATTCTAACAAAAACAAACACCAAAAGGGCCATTGCATGGACCAATGAGAAAAGGGTGCCATGAAGCAAGCAGTGAAAGTAACATAGCCCTCCATGCTTGTTATTAAAAAGCTGCAAGCTATCTACTTAAATTCTCAAAGAAAGAAGCAAATAACAAAGTGGTAATATCTGATACATTTCATGGACTGCATAGTAAATATTATCATGTATTTATTTCTGACATTTATTTATTTTCATCTATTTGAAAGGCAGAGTGACAGGAAGAGAAACAAACATACAGAGAACTTCTATCCACTAGTTAATGCCCCAGAGCTGGGCTCACCGGGTGAAGCTGCTCCTTCAAACATTGGTAACCCATATCAAAGTGCCACCATTTCCAGTCCTGGCTACCTGGTTTATAATCAATCTGACTCATCCGTCTAGGATGACACCAAAAGGTGACTCGGACCTGGTTGTAACATCCATTTAAGGAGGGACCCAGTAGGTGGGATCTCTTTCTTCTCTCTATTCCTCTGAAATAAATTTTGAAGAACAGGAAGAAAGAAGAAGAAAGTAGCTGACCTTCAAGTGAAAGAACCAGAAGGGGTTCGGGGCTCCTAGCTTCTACCTGACATAGGCACAGCTGCTGCAAGCACTTAGGGAGTAAACTAGTACTTGCAAACTGTGTCTGCCTTTCTGCATTTCATATTTTTTTTAAAATGGATCCAATCAGGCCCAGTGCAATGGCTCAGAGGATAAAATCACCTTGAAAGCACCAAGATCCCATAAACGCACTGGTTCATGTACCAGCTGCTACACTTTATCCCTTCTTATGCTTTGGCAAAACACTAGGCCTTGGGACCTTATACCTATATGGGAAACTAGCAAGAAGCTCCTGGCTCCTGGCTTTGGATCAGCTCAGCCCCAGCTGTTGTGGTCACTCAGGGAGTGAACCAGCAGACAGAAGATTTTTCTCTATGTCTTTCCTTCTCTCTGTAAATCTGCCTTTCCAATAAAAGTAAATTTAAATATCTTTTTTAAAAAGGATCCAATAATGGAATTGTATTCCTCAAGTGTTAAGGTTGCTCCTTATGGAGCATGCCATCTATTCCATATTGACAATATCCATTTATTAGGACAAGAATGGTCACTAATAAAGCGATTCTAGAAGAGAAATATTTCTCACAAACTACAGAATGCAAAGGTTGATCTTTTGTTGAAGTCAGCTGGTTTACCTTTAATAAATTAAGCCAAATATATAAACAGAAAGTTATATAATGAAAAATTCAACAATGGGGTGATATTTAATCTGTGACACAAACACAGCAATGGGAAATTGTTTAAGCAAATAGAAGCTAAAAAGGACTCAAGTAAGAATTCTACTTTACTATGTTAACTAATGAGTTCAGTAGAAAATAAGATGATAAGTTATAAACAGCAACAGAATCTGCAAGCCTCAGAAATTTATATTTTGCTTTTACATTCAAATCCTATTTTTCTTGGGGAAGAAGGAGGTGGTTACAGATATCTATTTGTGCTGATGCCTTAATAATGCTTTATTACTATTTTAAATAAAAGTTTCAAAAAATAATTATGTATTTGAAAACATTAATATAGAGAAGAAGAGATAGAGGCAGATCTTTTATCAGCTGTTTCTTTTCCCAGATGGCCAGAGGTGGGCCAGGCCAAAGCCAGAGGCCAGGAGCTCTTCTAGGTCTCCCATGCCAGTGGCAGGAGACCATCTTCTTTGGAGAAAAAAAATATATATGCAATCTGGGCCATTCTATGTTGCTTTTCCCAATACTTGGCAGGTAGCTGGTTTGGAAGCAGAGCAGCTGAAACTGGACCTGGAGCTCATACGGGATGCCCACATAAGAGGTGATGGCTTAACATAGATTACCACAATGCCAGCCAGTTACAAAATATTTCTATAAAATAACTTTTACCCATCAGAGAAAATATTTTTGTAATTTCTGATATAAGGCAATGATCCAGAAGCTACTGGCTTCTTGAATAAATCTCTTTTCTTCAGATTTTGTTTGACTATAATACCTTGACAATCAGTGTTTTAGGTACCTCAACAAAGATGGAGATTATAAATAGACAGGATTTTGGTTAACTAGACTGCATATCCAGAAATTCCAAGCTCTACAGCAGGTGTAGTAAAGATAACTTGAAACTAGTCTGTTAGCCTACTGTTTTCTCTCCTTCCATCTCTCAAAAACATAAAGTACAATATAAATTTAAGTTATAAAATATAAAATACTACCACTACATTAAACAAGTATGCTTAGAAACTTTAGAGAAAACACTATGTTACTGTGTATTTGATGCACACAGAATCTCTTAACAGAAAATTAATCAGTATGCATTACTGAGGCTGTTAAGTGTAGTATTCCTTCATTCACTCACCATTTACACCCTTTCAAGGAAGGATACACCTACAAGTAGAAGGATGAATAAAAATAAATATACCTATGCCAACATGCCCTCTATTAAAAAGGAAGAAAAGCTGCACTACTATTCTAAGTTCAGTATTGCTTTCCAAAAATTGAGTGTGGAACCAAAGTTGGTACAAACCCAACTCTCCAAACGTAGACATCATTATAGGATTTTTACAATTCTGTTTCAATATATTTTCTCCAAGGCAGGCCTGAGATACTCAGACCACAAAAAAAAGATTCCTTGGGTATGTGTAAACATGCAAATATAGTGGTGATTTGAAGTGTTTTTTTCTCCACCCTGAAACAAACTCAGGAAATGAGAGAAAAGAGTATTAAAGTATATTAAGTTCGACTTAAGTCATTACAATGTTCTCCTACCTTCTTCCCAACTCTCAAAAGACTATTTGTGGTGGCTAAAGTAAACTAGGGAAAACATACTGGGAAGTCCAACTTCAGACGCAAAATAAATGAGGCATGAAGAATGTAATTTGCAAATAGCAACTTTTACAAAGTATTGTACTCGGACTCTGACCACTCCTCAAATATTAATAACCCAAACTCCATGCCAATTTTCTATTGAAACTATCATAACAGTAATTATCAAGCATTGCTCCTCTCTTTACAAAACATTAAGTTCAAATGAGGTTCTATTCTAATATTACCTCATTTTATCCAAAAAAAAAAAAAAAGAGTATAAGCTCAACTTTAATGTTTGAAGAAACTAAAACACACAAGTTAGAGCTTGCCCATGGTCATAGATCAGTTATTCAAACGCAAGCAAGCCTTAATGCAAATGTGCGTGCTTTTAATTCCCATTAGTGTTTCACATATGCCTGGCACAGCAATAGATAAAGAAGTAGGTAGTTCCTTTCCATGTAGCCTTTAAGGAAACAATTTAGAAAGAGAGATTGGGGAAGGAAAGCAATCCATTAAGAACTTGCTAGGAAACTGCCTGCAGCTCGTTTGAAGGCTGATTTCTGGAGTCAAGGAAAAGTTTAAAACACCAAAGTGTTGTCATTTACCCAAACGTGTCAGAAGCAATAAAGCAAATTTGCATCAGAACATTTTTTTAAATACCATGTGACACACAAGTAAAAAGGATTAACAAAGTGTTGGGTAAGTGGAAGCGTTCTAGCTGAAACTGACTATTCTGGTTCAAACATTAAAATAATAAGGCAGATGGTACGCTAAACATTCATCAAGCATTCTAGTACTGCAATTCTATAAATACAAATAAATAAATACATTTCAGCCAAGAGAAATTCAGAAGTTCTAAACTGAGAACCTACTGCAAATTTAACTAATTCTTAGGAAGTAACATTCTCCTTTTCCAACCACTTTAACTGTTCAGGTTGCTTCAGGAATTTGGAAAGTGGTTTTGCCTCATCACTGTAACGTTTTTCCCCCACATAATGACGGAAACCAAGTTAGCTCTTTAACTTATCAAATGGGTCTTAGTAGAGAATCACTTAAATTATTCTTTAATTTTGCCTATAAGAATTGTTTTAAGCAGTTTACTAAGAAGCAACCTTTAGTGCTTTTATCCGTTCAGTGATTTTCCTTCCCAAAAATTTATTAAATCC
This sequence comes from Ochotona curzoniae, assembly GCF_017591425.1. NCBI lineage: Eukaryota > Metazoa > Chordata > Mammalia > Lagomorpha > Ochotonidae > Ochotona > Ochotona curzoniae. The sequence continues at coordinate 44,797,529 of NW_024467106.1, read as the reverse complement.
AAAACAGCAAGCCACTGGCGAGCACTTGGCACATTGGTTACGATACCTCTTGGTTGGTCCCAGCACAATAGCCTAGCAGCTAAAATGTTTGCCTTGCATGTGCTGGGATCCCATATGGGTGCCGCTTCATGTCCCGGCAGCTCCACTTCCCATCTAGCTCCCCTACTTGTGGCCTGAGAAAGCAGTAGAAGATGGCCCAAAGCCCTGAGACCCTGCACCTGCATGGGAGACGGGGAAGAGGCTCCAGGGTGCTGGCTTCAGATCAGTGCAGCTGCAGCCATTGTCGCCACTTGCGGAGCCAATCAATGGATGGAAGATCTTCCTCTCTCTTCTCCTCTCTCTATATATGGGTTTCCAATAATAATAAAATAAATCTTTAAAAAAAGATACCTCTTGGCATGCCTGCATTCCATATTCCAGTGCTTGAGTTCCATGCCTCGTGTCACTCTCCATTCCAGCTTCCTGTCTGAGCATATCATGGCAGGCAGCAGATGAACTTGGGGTCCCTATCATCCACATAGGACACATGGATTAAATTCCAGGCTCCCGGCTGCTGCCAGGCCCAGCCACAGCTGCAGGAGACATCTACCGAGTATACCAATAGATGGGAGATCTCTGGTCTCTCTCTGCCTTTCAAATAAACAAATAAAAATTGTAAAAAGAAAATTTTAAAACATTCGGTAGAGGTTTAAATGTCAAACACCGTATATCAAAATGCTCCACAGTGGCATATAAGAAGTACACATGAAACTTCTAACCTAAGTAAAACAAATAATTTAAAACCGACTCAGGAAAGTTTTGATTGCCTTGCCTCCAAATAACCACGGTAACATTCCATATACTGAAACTGCTCCTTTTTTATAGAGGCAAGCTTTCACTACCCAAAAATCTGAATTATGAAGAAAGAGAAAGTTCAGGGAGCAACTTCAAGCTCTACCCAGCAAGAACACTGACTGATGTCCTTTGAAGGTCTTTTTCCTTCCTCTTTTTCCTTCTCTGTGGAGGTGATTTTGAAATTTCATCTAAATACCTAAAAGCTCCTATCATTATATTAGAATTGTGACCCTAACAGATGCCTACAACAGTCTAATTAATCTTAGTTTGTACAATGGATTAATAAATGCATTGTGTAGCTCTCTGTACAGATTACACACATCTGTACTGATGAGCAGTGAGAATGTAAGCGTAATTTCCAAACAAAAGGAAAAATCTATAAGGAATCTCCCTTGCTAACATTAACAGAAAATGACAAACACATTGTCTTGGAAATCAGTAACATACTTAAGCTCTGACTGCTATAGCTGAGGAGGTCACAAAGGTGAGGGATATATCATTGTCTGCTTTCTCTAAGATGCTTAACTGAAGGGTGGGTTGTTGGGGTGTGTGTTTGCTGTTTTGTTTTAGTTTAGTTCCATGTATTTAAGAGCAAGAACAAAGGGACAGAGAGAAACTTCTCATCTCCATCTATAGCTTTACTCTCCAAATGCCTGCCTCACCAGGGTTAACAGGGCCAGAAATTCCCATGTGATGGCAAAAGACTTAGCTACTGAAGCCATCACCTGCTGCCTCCTGGGGTCTGCGATAGCGAAAATTAGGAGTTAGATGCCAGGATTTGAATCCAGGCACTTTGATGTTTCCTGTGCAATGTGGGCATCCTAACCAGCCTCTACAAGCTCCGATTTCTTTCGTAAAAAAAAAAAAAAAAAAAAAGAAAGTTCAGTTATTTTATGGCATGACAGAGCATTAAGTCTAATTGCAAAACTTACAAGATCTGAAACCCCTGTAAATTCAAATGCCCTTCTTCCAAGTCCCGCAGAGCTTGCTTGTGTTCTTCCTTTCTAAAAGTCACCCCATGACACACTTTCAAGTAAAATTCACAAGAAAACCAAGTGGAAAAGGTCCTTGCTGGTCCTCAGTCATCTCTTGGCGGCCCTGCCCTGTTACTGCTGTGCTGAGCAGCCATGCTCTGAAGCACTTTCACATTCTCAATGCTCCACAGGAGCGGTGACTGAGAGGCCCTGAGGCACCACAAACCAAGGCTGTCACTTGTAGTCACTGCTCAGCCCAGTTAATGCCATGCCTGTCATGACAAGCAGCAGCCACCTTAAGGCACCACACCTCTGCCTCGACAAAACATACCTTTGAAAAGGTATGAACTGCACAGCGGAGCTGTTTAAGGGGTTGCCAAGGGAAGGCAGCCTTGCCTATAAACAGCAAATAGACACTGAACAAGAGCTCAAAGCCCTGGACACAGATGACTGTTAGCCCTGAGTGCAAATAATGGCTCCACTACCTGTGAATGGATTGGGAGTGAGGGGGACGTGATATATTAAGATACAGTTCGGCAAGGCTAAAGTGGGTTTAGTTGTCAGCCTAAACCTGCCATCTGGTGTTAAGATATAGCAGATCACACCCCAGATGTGTTTCTTCAAACAAATCACATCTTTTTTTCTTACCCCTCTTTTTTTTCTTCTCTTTTTGTGAAGAGAGCGGTGCCTGCCAAAGATATAAATCAGCTGAAGTTTACTTTAAATAAATAATAATTTTAAAAACCCTTTTGTTAATTGACTCAGCCAGCTGAGTAGGCATGTCACTTCACACACTCACGCTCCAAAAGCAAATGTTCAAATGTTCAAAACTGGGATCTAGAGAGAGGCTGAGCAGAAAAGCCACCCCAAAACCGGGGTTGTTCTTGCACCCTTAGTCATTCAAAAGCCACTTCATCTGCAAGACGACATTTGTTTCAGGGTGGGAACGTTCTGAAAGTCTTGTCCCTTCTTATTTTTTTTTTTTTGTCTCAATATCTCATTCCACAATCGGGGTGGGGAAGGGTTGTGCAGTGCTATCATTTGCACCTCATTACACTTGGGCTGGGGCTTTGAGAAAGCTGATATTCCCTCTAAATTTTTACAGATGCTTCTAGTTTACCAGTTCATGACTGCACTACTAGAAAAGACTTCCTGCCTCTAAACTGCTTGCTGGCATCGATGCTGAATTTCAAAATCCCTGAAAAAAGTAAACCTTTGTGGTGTTCTCTTAACTTTCTTCCTGGGGGAAGGGAAGGGAGAGTCACCCACAGCCAACCAAGCAATCGTTTTTTTATCCTATGGAGCGAGCCAGGATCTCTCAATCCCCGCCTAACTACTGCCTGCCTGTTCCTCTGGATTCACACGCAAATGTTCATTAACTGACTGTACTTTTGAAAGGTGTTTGTCATAAATTATGATCATGACATACTCAGTAAGTTCTGCAAATAATTCAACTATAGCCAGCCTTTCACCTGAGCATGTGTATGTGTCTGTGTATACACACCACCCATTTCCTTCTATTGCCTATGTGTCATTTGAAAAATACTGGAAAACAGAGAGAGAGGGACACCTTCTAATGCACCACCCTTCCTTGTCTAATGGCTCCAGTGTTTTTCAAAGTTCAGGGCAGGTGACACTGGTCTGGTCTTAATCTTCACTGCGTTAGCAATGTTAAGGCTGATGACTAGGGACACAAATCCCCTGATGGAACTGAATGCATTCCAAGCTCCCCGACCCACTCAAAGCCATAATCCCCTGCAGCTGGATCTTACTTACCACCATGCACAGCTAATACATTTTTTAAAAGCTAGTCACTGGTGACAAATGTAAACTGGACAGAGCAGCTCCCCTTCTCACTGCCTCACTTGCTCACCCCTCATTCCTCACCCCCATAACCCAGAGACTTGCTGTTTCTGTGATGGATAGGACCTGCCTTTTAGAACCACCAAGACTGTGCCGTGGAGCTCTGCTCTAAGTGACTAGAAGGTTTTAAAAGCATCTTCAGCTGTCAGACTATAACAAAAACAACAAAAAAGTCATCCTTAACACAAACATCTCACAAGTGAGAAAACCCTGTAAATTGAGATGACCACGGCCATAATACATCCACCATTTATTTAGCCATCCTATACAGGCACACTGCTCTGGGACCCCAGTTACTGGGCTGATTCAAGCTGACACCATTTTCTTGGGCATACTAAAATAAGTGAAAAAAAAATTCTGAACCTGAATTTTTTTTTAAAAAGTGTCATTTACTTGTTTGAAAGGCAGAATGAGAGAGAGACAGAATATGAATCAATCTTCCATTCACTGGTTCTCTGGTCAAATGCCTGTATTAAATGGCTGCAACAACACAAACTGTGTCAAGCTGAAACGAGGAACCCTTGGAGTCTCCCATATGGGCAATCATCTGCTGCCTCCCAGGTGCGTTGGCAGGAAATTGGATCAGAAGCAGAGGCAGGACTCCATCCTAGGCACTCCGATATGGAATGCAGGGCATTCCAAGAAGTGGTTTAATCCACTGTACAAAACTTCAGGATCATTTTCAACATACTTTAGGGACACCTTTACTCTTTTCCTTTGGGCAGAAACATAACAGAAATATAGCAGACAAGCAGGCTACTGTGGCGGGCAAATGTGTTTACCTCATGAATTTTGATCACCCACTTAGAAAGCAAAACAGAATAACCAAAATGGACAATAAGAGCTCTGTGCTGGATGAAATCTCCAAATACAGGGCAACAAACCACAAGAAATCATTCTAAAAACGCTAGATGGACAACAGAGCTATCTGAAAATGCTGTGTCCAATGGTATTAAGTGATTGCATAATACAGACAATATTTTGAAAAGGGGACAAGCTCTCCACTTCACTTGATACCAAAAACTCAAGGGTTTGGACAGGGATACCTTTTGGGGTTGGGAAAAGGGAGGTTATTCTAGTTCCCAGCTAACTGGCAGTAAGTGCTATGATTTAAGTGATATTACCAATTAGACTTGGAGCTAGCAACCACAACACTGCCTGCAATGCTAAAATTTCATTATGTTTAATTACCGCAAAGTTACATCTGGAGAGGGAAACATAATTTTACAACCACTCTCAGCATTCTAACTTGAGCCCAGTCCCTGCATGATGCATCCTCACCCAAGTAATTGAGGCCCTGAAAGGCACACAGTTAATAACGTGTAACTAGCAGAAACACAAGGAGAAGTGACAAGCAGGTCCCTGTGAATTAAATTCACATCTAATTATGTGACCTCTCCGTGTCCCTACGCTGAGAGCAGGAACTGCACAGCAGCCAGGTGACTAGCCTCAGCAGGGCCCAGGCAACAGGAATTTGGCTGGGAGGGGTGGAAATGGATCACCATATTGAGGGGAAAGAAGACAACGTGCTTGAGAAGGTCCACCTCTGACTCTCCTACTTGTCACCCACTGTCACATTCCCAGAATCCAGAGAACTAGGTCAGCATACATAATTCAATCATAAGGGAAAATTATAACTTTGTGGTTCATTCTGACTCTAGGAACTTTGAAATTAAATTTTCAAAACTAGGTGTGTGGGGCACCTGCATCCATTTTCAGAGTGTCTGGGGTCCTGGCTCCACTCCTACTCCAGCTTCTTGCTAACACACATCCCCAGCAGGCTGCCGGTGATGGCTCAAGAAGTTGAGTTCCTTGGTCCAGCACAGTAGCCTAACAGCTAAAGTTCTCATCTTGCATGCGCCAAGATTCCATGCGGGCACTGGGTCTAACCCCAACAGTCCAGCTGTCCATCCAGCTCCCTGTTTGTAGGCTGGGAAAGCAGTTGAGGACGGCCAAGGCCTTTGGACCCTGTGCCTTGGTGGGAGACCTGAAACAGGCTCCAGATTCCTGGCTTCAGATCAGCTCCATTTCAGCCACTGCAGTCACTTGGGGAGTGAATCAGTGGATGGAAGATCTTCCTCTCTGTCTGTCTTCTTATCCGTATATCTTACTTTTCAATAAAAAAAAAATAAAAAGTAAATCTCAAAAAAAAACAAAACAGTTCCTTCCACCAATGTGGGAGCCCTGGATTGAGTCCCAGGCTCCCAGCTTTGGCCTGGCTCACACCAGCCAATGCAGGCATGTGAGGAATAAACCTCTGCCTCATGGCTTCTCAGAAAAATTAATTAATTAATTACGAGAAATTCCTTAGTACTGGTAGGAGAAAAAGTAAAGGTATAAAGGAGTATTCTGGGGTACACATGATTGAAAAAAATGTGAAATACATACAGGTTATAAGTTTTACGACTTTTTTAGAGTGCAAGAATAGTAAAACAAAGAAAAAACGAAATGTATGATTTATAAATTTCAGAGTTACGAATAATAGAAATATCACTTAGTTTGAATCTATCTGTATTGTACTCAAATGTACACTCAACCAAGAAACCTTTATTAAGGCTTGCATTGTATACTATAAAATTAGTTTATATATATATTTCTATAACAAATCTCAACTATTATTTCCACTTACAAAAAAATCTCAGGTCAAAAATTTCCCATGTCTGCAACATGTTTACACTGTAAAATTTTCCCCCAAAACCCATACAAAATATAAAATGTTAAGCCTCAGGGGGAGGAATATCAGAACCAAATGTCTGCATGTTACATAAAACGTGATAAAAATGGAGTTTAATTAGTAAAACCTTTAAACAGCAAATTATGTCATTACTGCACCCAACAAAAATCAGACGTACAAATATGTAACTGAGGCAGCAAGAAATTTTGATCTTATAGAAAAATCACAATAAAAGATAAGATACATTTATTTGAATGTCCAGATAAAAATTCATAATAATTTTTTTTTAAAAAGCTCCAAACTAAAAATGCTTAGTGAGAAGTAAATGCAAAACCTTTCAAGGCAATGCATAGAAAAATGAATGCTGTCTCTTTAACTAAAGGACCTGCTATCATTAGGTAGTATGAAGCCAAGAAAAAGTTCTGAAGTTTAACTCTCAGGAGCAAACATTTTCTACTTGTGAAGTAAACTCTGTTGAAAGACAGCAGACTACGGTTCCACCAGTAAAAACAGGAAAGTTTTCAGCCTGTGACAGCTTTGCCTACAGAGGGGCGGGGGGGAAAACGTGTCATAGACTCACTTTATTAAACCATATGCTCATTGCCCTGTGAAGAAAGCGGGGTCACTAATTAGTTCATTCTGTGAAAGAAGCCCTTCCTGATCCCGTTGACTTTTGTCCCCCTGGTTAGCTCCAGCTATTTCTGTCATGCAACTTGAAAATCACTGGAGGGAGGAACTTCGCCATAACAACCGCTGAAATGATCTTGTGGAATGTGTCTAGTGGCACTGGAAGAACCTGAATATGTGCTCCAGATGTGTCGGCTGTCAGGAAAAAAGTAAACACGTCTGATGGACAGCGTATGACTAGATGGCCTCGCGGCGACTCCGGGGGCTGCGGGAGGGGCGCGAGGGCCGGGGCAGGGGACCCAGGGGCCTGGAGAACTGAGCACGACTGTTCCGCCCCGCGTCCCTCCCCAGAGTGGCCTCTGCAGGACTGCAGCGGCCTCTGCGAATTTCCGTCTGGCACGGACCTGCGAGCATTTGGGAGCAAACTCAAACACGAATGCTGAGAGGAAGGGGGAAAGAGGGGAGTGGGTTCAGAATGCTTTGTGTCTTCGATATTGATGGCAACATGTTTTCCAAGCATTCGGTCTTGCAGGGAGGGCAGGCTCCAGGCCCCTACCCTCCCTCTGCCAAAGGAAAGGTTTTGCTTTCTTGCTACTCTGAAGCTCTCTCCTAGGTGACTGTGAGAGCACATTCCCCATCTGAAAATGTTGATTTTTTTTCTAGGGCAGTGTTGCTCCACACAATTTCTTAGGTTGGACAAGTGGGTTGGTTCCCTAACCCAAAACATTAAAAAAATATATTTTTCTAATGAAATGCACAGGAATGATGAGAAAACATGATATAGGCCAAAACACAATTTCACCTTCGTTCCTTTTCTCAGGGGTGTTTGCAAAAGAGGGTTTAGATTTCTGCCCAGTGTGGATGATCACAAAACCATCCAGCAAGCCTGGAAACATCAAGCACACAGTAGGTATCTGCTGGGCACTTGTGACTCAAACTGGTTCTTAATGTACAGGATTCAAACACTTCCCGAGGTCTACATACAAACAGCGGCAGGGTATACTTAAAAAAAAAAAAAAAAAAGCTATCAATGTTGAAAACATTTAAGAAAAATAAATGAGCTTATTTCTCCAGAGGAACAAAAACGCCTTCCTAAAGAAAATGGGAAACAACACATCCACATCATTGTACACAAACTGCCTACTTGCACCTGAATTCACATTTTCAATGCTTGCTGCTATCCCAGTAGCTGGCAGACTAGGACTTACGTTATAAAGAACAGCACAAAAATATTCACTAGGCTCCTCCCACAGACGCTTACATCTGTGAAAAGGCTACAAAGACTTGTGCAGAAATTCAGAATCTATGTCAGAAGCTTTTCAGGCAACATATTCCAGATTTTCTTTCAAAAATCCTGCGCAAGTGTATTTCAATGAAACTTCGAACGGATTTCCAACATAGTTTAAACCACTCTGAGGGCAATTATCTCTGTAAGATACACAATTAAGATATAAAATTGCTAATTTAATATTTAAAATCCCTAAAATTGCTCATGCTTAACATTCATTAAAACCAATGAGTTACAGCACTTCAGTTAAGGGAAGGCAGCATTAACCTGCTTCTTTCATTCAAGGTGACTGCCAGCTCACAAATCTTGTTTCAATTTCTAAGTATCTAAGTACATTCTCCTCCTTTGATAAAACTCATTTAGTGATTCGGATTCTAAAAGTAGCTCACCAAAGGGAAAAAGAAAACTCTAAGAAATTATTATTTGAGAGCAGGAAACGGAACAAATCTTCCACTGACTCCTTCCTCTTTAACTTGCACATTTAACCTGGCAGAGGAAGACCCCAAGGATGTGAGGGGGCTGGAGGACTTAAAATGTGAAGAACCAGTGGAAGCACAGTGAGAATGAATGGCACTGCTTCTGCCTTCTGGAAATTGGATTCCGCCCGCAGCTGGCTATACAGAGCCAATCACAGATTCTTGGCTGGAAAGTGTTCCGTCCTCTAAATGAAACGTCATTATTTCATGGTATCAGAAACTGTACCTCTTGACAAGTCAGACAATCTAAAATAATCATGGCCAGGACCAATTTATAAAAGCTGCTGGCAATACACACACACACACACACATATATATATGTACATATATATATGTATATATAATCTGGATATTTACAATTATTTGCAGAGCATACTTTATCTCAGTCTAATCTAACACCTTCCACAAATTATAAGACTTCAACAAGGGCTGATAGGATTCCAAGTAAAAAGCCAAATATTTAAAAGCTTCTATAAACAAAAACTATAAATGTACACATTTGCACAATGAGTTGTCAAATGTGTAAAAGATGGATGAGCCCCACAGACTACTTTCAGTGCCTTGATCTTAGAATTCAATCAACAAACAAAACACTCAAATTTGCTGAAGAAATTGGAATGTATCTGTGCAGGAATTCACGTGATGTTTCTTATCCAATATACCAATTATTAAAGTGAATTTGCAATAAACAATTATAAGAAAGATGGCAACTAAAGCATGGATTTCACATTAGATTCAGGGAAATGTGTTTTTGGTGAGCTGTCATTAAGAGCATCAAAAGGTCAGAATGGAATGAAACCTGAAGTTAATATAGGAAGTATTAAAGTTCCAAGAGTTCTACAATCCGTATATGATCAGATTTGGTGGCTGCACACTACACCATCAAGCCTGTGATTAGCATTAGACTTCATAATGTTACATGTATTCCGCCCTTAGTGCCTTCTTTGTAATCCCCACTGAGTGTTCATGGATTACTATTTCTTTTTTTAAGATTAATTAATTAATTAATTAATTAATTAATTAATTAATTGATTATTGCTACAGAGAGAGGAGAGACAGAGGTCGCTTCCCCAAGTGACCACAATGGTCAGTGCTGCTCTGAAACCAGGAGCCAGAAACCTCCTCTGGGCGTCCCACAAAGATGCAGGGTCCCAAGGCTTTAGGCCGTCCTCAACTGCTTTCCTAGGCCACAAGCAGGAGCGGGACGGGAAGCAGGGCTGCCGGGATTAGATCAGGCACCCATATGGAATCCCGGCACTTTCAAGGCGAGGACTTCAGCTGCATCGGGCCCAGATTATTATATCTTAAAGTAGCAGATTTTTTTCAGTAGACAATGTCATCCAAGTTACAACCAAACTTCAGAAAGACTCTTCTCAATGCTTTCCTATTTTATTGCACTGTGGAAACAACCCCAACCCTTTATAACACGCACTGACTACTAATCTAGCAAGTAAGATCTAGGACATTTTATAGGGTTTATCAGCAATATTTTTATTGTCTTTCTTTCCAATTCCTATAGCATTATAGGCCAGAACAGAACTATTAGCAAGCTAAAGAAGGCGGCCAGAAAAGCTGAACACTCAAGCGAAACAAAACAAAAACTAAGCAGGCAACCAGCAAGCCAATCTATTACACTTCCAGCTGGCTAGGTCTAAAACACTGCGAGGCAGCTTCCTGGCTGCCGTGCTTCTCGCTGCATAGTAGGCTTCATTCACGTGGCACTGTTTCTTGAACAGAAATGAAAGAAAGTTACCAGGATGAATGAAACCAAACTCTAGACTTCAAACAATGGTCTTCTGGTTCCAGTTGAAGACAACAACGTAAGTTTTTGAGAACAATATTTGAAAGGATCTGAATGTGAAATCCTTACTGGACCCTTAAGTAAACTATGAGGGAGTCTTCAAAGAAAAAATAAAAAGCTATTATATGTGGTTAAATGCCAAGAGAAGAAAAAAAAATCCAGAAGGTTCTTTGAGCTCATCAGTCATGTGTCATGCTGTCAGGGGAAAAGAAGAGAATTCCAGGGGAAAGCAGGCAATGCGTGATACTGAACAGAGAGCACACAGTATGTACTGGCCAGTTTCAGAGCCCAGAAAGATTCCCTACCAAGGACAAGGCTACAGTATTTGATCTGCTTACTATAATGTCACCCATTTAAGCAAGACTTTCTGAAGCCCTCCACCCCACTCATGCCCTGACTAAGAGACACGTGTCAGTGAATATTATCCCAAGTTTTATTACAAATAAAATAGTCTCTCAAGATGTCTATGAAGTCAAGACAAATCATAGCAACAAACATTAATATCTAGCATAAACATTTTCCATACAGCTACAGAGAAACATGAAGGTAGTGGGAAGAGCTGAACAAGCCTGAGAAATGACCATTAGTGAAAATGTCCTGGAATCGGCTTTATAGAACTTTGATTCACCCAGCATCACACAGTTATATATCACTAGAATTAGAACAAAAACCCTCAAGACACTGCTACATTTTCTGCAAATCTTCTCCTCCTGCCACTACTAACTTCACTCCCTACCTCCAAATGAAAACTGCTCTATTCATCAAATAATGAATTCTTCTCCCAAAAGCTCTCTGTCTAAAGAGGAGGGCCAAGATTAACAAAGAAATCCAAAAACATTCTTCTTGACAACTTCAACCTTCTGTCTCTATAAGCTTTTTACCAGGATTGTTAAAAAGTAAAGAAAATACCCACTTTGAATTTGAACTCCAATCTTTTTTTTTCCATTTCCTGGAACAGTGGCTTTCAGGCAATGAAACACCAAGAGGGAAGAGAAAAATGCTGGACTGAGAAGTGGAGAACTTAGGGGTCATTAGCCTCCTGGTGGTAATGGTTGACTATACTCCTTTATTGTTCCTTTACCCAGCATTCACTGAGGGCAAAGAACAATCTTTTTCTGCCTCTTCTGTCCCCAATGCTATTATCCATGAAGGCCTGTCATGGGACCCTGATATACTGAAAACTGCTGATTAGTCGGGACTGGCCGTATCATTACTACTACTCACAGAACAGTGTCCCTGAATCCAAGTGGAAACCTCAACAGGACTGACAGGTGGCCTCAGAAGCCCTGCAAAAGTAGATGACTTGAGCTCAAACAGCAGAGAAAGTCTTCAGCAACTTCTCAAAGTTACCCATGTGATCCTTCCCGCGTCCGACAAAGCCCCTCCCCGCGTGATCGGAAACCATATCTCATGCCTTGCCCCACACTGTACTCTCAGTCCCCCGCACAAGGGGCTTCTAGCCATATACACCATGTCCAAGACTCCTGTGCTCTCAGGATTTCGGCCCTTTTCGAACACTCAGCACTCTGCACCACACCCACAGACAACACAGCACCTCTAATCCCTCAGGTCTCAACTCACACTACCTTTCACACAGCTTTCCTGACCCTACAAGTTTCAATTGGTGGTCTCCGCTTTGGGGTTCTGAGTAACATCCCACTTGGAAACTGGGAAGGAAGGTCAAGACTCAAACCAAGCTTGATCATCACTGCAGAATTTCAAAAATCCCTGAAACCCAATAATACTGATCTCTCATGTCGTAAATTTCCACTCAAGTTAAACCAACCTAGTGAAAGTTTCATTTTAATAAATTCATAGATTCTCAAGTTCACTTTATACAAACAAAGTTCATTTATTTCCCACACCTCAGAAATGGATCAATACTTTGAAAACTGTTAACTATATTCCTGCATTCCTCTTTGTAGTTTGCAATGAGTGGCAACCATAGAACAACAACAAACAGAACAGGCTTAACATTGGACAAAGTCAGAATGTTAAGGCAATTCCATCATTTTCTCTAGGCCTATCTGCTCTTTTATTGGAAGAGAAAAACAATGAGAACTTCTTAGAAGATTCTACAGACACATCAACAGAAGGCAGTATTTGCATTACACTTTACATTTCTGCCAGAATGCCTACACTGAACTCCACATCTGTTATGGCAACTGAGTAAGGGACTGACAATTTGCATGTACTATCACGGACTCCCCAGAACCTAAAGCAACGTCTGCTGATGTCTGCCCTTTCATGGTAACTACTTGGAGTAATTTGTTTGGAAGACTCATTTATTAAATTGAAAAGTGAGGAATAAGTGGGGTGAGAGTACTGCTTCATCTTCCATCTGCTGGGTTACCTCTACAGATGGCCACACAAGCCAAGGCTGTGTAAGGCAAAGGGCAAAAAACTTTATCCTGGTATTCCTCGTGAGTGGCAGGGGTCCACACTCGAGCCATCGTGTGCCGCCTTCAGAGGCATCAGCAGGATGCTGAATCAGAAGCAAAGAAGCTAAACCTGGACCAGGAGCTACCACACAGGATGCCAGCTTTACAAGCAACAATTTATCCTGCTTTTCCAGAGCACCAGCCCCAAAAATGTTTTAAAAGAGTGAAACCAGGACTGGTACAGAGGCACAGCAAACTAGTCCTCCATCTTAAGTGCCACTACTCCACTTCCCATCCAGCTCTTTACTTGTCGACTGGGAAAGCATTGGAGGATGACCCATGTGGGAGACCTATAAGAAGCTCCTGGCTCCAACTTAGGATCAAAACAGCACCAGCCACTGTAGCAACCTGGGGAGGTAACCAGTAGATGGAAGAACTTTCTCTATGTCTAGCTCTCTGTAAATGTGCCTTTCAAATGTAAATAAACCTTGGGCCCGGTGCGATGGCCTAGCGGCTAAAGCCCTTGCCTTGCATGCCCTTTCTAATCTCAGTTCTAATCTCAAATGGGTGCCAGTTCTAATCTCAGCAGTCCTGCTTCCCATCCAACTCCCTGCTTGTAGCCTGGGAAAGCAGTGGAGGACGGCCCAAAGCCTTGGGACCCAGCACCCGCGTGGGAGACCTGGAAAAAGTTCCTGGCTCCTGGCTTCGGATTGGCTCAGCTATAGCCATTGCAGCCGCTTGGGGAGTGAACCATCGGATGAAAGAAGCTCTTCTCTGTCTTTCCTCCTCTCTGTATATCTGCCTTTCCAATTAAAAAAATATATATATATGTATAAATAAACCTTAAAAAAATAATTCAGTGTTCTTCGAGACTAAGTCAGACACAGAAATCGTTAGATATCTTAACAGCAGTCACTCAGTCTCATTCATTCATTTGCACATACTCTCAGAAGAACCCAGTTATAGAGTGTATAACAATAAGTTACATCCTTCCACACAAATGGAGAATAAATTCAGGTGGGCAAGGTGTTATCAACAGCACTTTTATATAACAACAAATACTGCCTTTTCTATGCAGTAATAAAAATTGTTTGATGCTAAAATCGGTAAGTGATTTTCCAATATTTCAAAAATGTTTGATTTTTATGTTTTGCCTGCTTATAAGTACATAAAAAACTATGTAATCCTCCCCTTCACAATCGCATGAATTAGGTTCCATTGTTAACCTTGCTTTACTGTGAGAAAATTGGGCCTGTTCTGAATTTCTACTTATAAAAATTTTTATTTAATGTCTACTTAGCAGAAAACTGTGTGCAAGACACAGTTCTTACATTTTTAAAATATGAAATCCAAGTCTCTTGCCAAGAAAAAGAGTTAAAGTTAAAAAGAGTTCTGAGAAGAATTGGTGTCTAAAGTTGTATTGCTTTTACCGGGACTTAACAGTTTTGAGACATGTTCCAATCGGATAAAGCTTTCAACTGCAGGGAGTCTGCAGCAAAAGGCAGCACCCATCTCACCTAGTTACGAATCCTGGCTTCACCCCACTCAGCAGGCTGCAGCGCATAATTATTTTCATCTGGTTATAACACAAGGTGGTGAGTTTAATCTCTAAAACCCTACAGGGATTGGCTTTAGCAGTTTTAGAAATTGCCTTTCACGATATGAATGAGCCTCACAGCAAGATGGTTCCGCTAATGGTTCCCAGATTAAGATTTGGGGACCCAAAGGCATGGATACCTCCTCTTCATAATTTCCTTTCCTTTGTGGGCCCTATCTGTGGTCATACAAGGCACCCTCATGGCTCTCCTTTCAAAAACAATTTGGTGTGATTCAGAAAAAGAGATTTATTTTTTTTTTTAAGTTACGATCAATGATTACTTTTTGCTGGAGTCCAATGAATATATATGTAAAGTAAACCAGAAAAACACAAGCAAATTAAATAGAGCCACAACCAATAATGTGGCTATAAATGGGAAGTAATATAATTTAACCTTGATTTTCGAAATTTTTGCCCAGCATTTTCTTCCATGAAAAAAATTGTAGAAAAGCAATTTCAGAGTAAATCTGAATTCCTTAAGACCCACTCTACTCCAGTAGCATGGGTTTTTCCCAAGTTCTAATGAAACCTCCCCAAACAAATCATGAAGAATGAAAACAGGGAATTTTACAAATCAACATTTAAAGTGAAATCACCATAAAAATTGAGTGATTTCAAATAAATCCCACAAAGTCAAAATGATTTTTAAGCCAATCTTGGGAAAAATTACATATATATAAATATATGTATGTAAATTAAACATCATTAATGGGCCTTTGGGCTGCCTCCAGCATTTTGAGTGGCGGTAAGCCACTTTTATTAGCAATGACAATTACATGTCTAAAAACTATTCAACAATATGTTACAATATTTTGCTTTACCAAAAGTTCGTTTTTACATCATAAATTGCTTTCCCATTATCAGAGTGCAGGAGTCAAGATTTTTAACAAGCACAGAGAAGTAACAAGACATTCGCAAATTCTGATTTCTTCTGATGTTTTTGGATCTAAAACTTGACCTACAACCAAGATCTCAGTAATATAGAACTGAAACACTGGGAACCATAATTCCTCCAGATTGGAAAGTCACTGGGGGACTGCCAAGCTCTTCCCATCTCCAGACCAAAAGGCAATGTCTGGCATCAGGAAGTTCCTCAAATGTTATTTGTAGAAGGAGATAAGAAAACCAAAGTTAGTCTTTAAAGCGCTTACCAACACAATATTCTATTGATTGTTCTAAGGCACAAAACAAAGGTAATTCAGAAGGCACTTCACAAATGAGGAACCAGCATGGAAGAGCCACAAGCAGACGGACACTAGGGCTCCAGCGGCTCTGCGTTCCACTCCCATCAACTCAGGGTCTTTCCTCTTCTCCACATTTGCTTTGCTGTTCTGGGATCCACGGTGTAGAAACACCAACAGAATAAGTTGACCAGATCATTCAGATTGCCAAGTCCTAATAAGATCTACCACTGTCTGCACTGCTACAAGACTGATAGCTCAGGCGAACAGATGAGTTTCAGTCTACTTAAATAAGGCACACATAATACCATATTTATACTGTACACAAGTTTCAACCTACCACATATTTTTAACCAAAATTGCTTCTTTGAAATTTTTATGCCCAGATCTCTTCTGACAGCTTAATTCTAGACAGACATTTACACTTTTACAGGAA
Source organism: Ochotona curzoniae (assembly GCF_017591425.1). Taxonomy (NCBI): domain Eukaryota; kingdom Metazoa; phylum Chordata; class Mammalia; order Lagomorpha; family Ochotonidae; genus Ochotona; species Ochotona curzoniae. Next base: position 44,781,397 of record NW_024467106.1, on the reverse strand, counting down.
AAACAAAGCAAAGAAATGCAAGGTGTGACCATATAATTTCCAGGGTCTGTGGGTTTCTCATGAAAACTGATCACAAATTTATTATACCAATGTATATAGGCTGTCGAATAGAAAATGCAGTATATTTTCAAATTCCACAACTTAAGACTTCAAAGTAGATATTATCTTCACCCAATCTTCACCAGCAGGTAGCACACTGTTGCTCTTAAGCAAAACTATTTCAACAATCAATTCAACATTTGTGGAATATTTATTGCCTGCCAGGGTTATGCTAGATTTGGTGGTTCAAACATGAATAAAACATGACCCTTCCCCCAGGGTAGGGACAATCTTAATGTAGTTAAGACAGATATAATGAAACACAAAAAGGCTATTGTATTGGCCACAAATGTGGCTGCTACACATAATTTCTTAACAAATGCACAAGAAAGGAAACCAGTTATTACGTCAGTGGAGGTGAGCTAACAAATTAGTGCTGACACAAATGCATCCTTGTATAGAGGGGCTGATACATAAAAGCCGTTAAATATGGTATGTCTAACACAGCGCACTAAATAATGAAAAACTCTGGATGATTTTCTAACACATAAAACATAAGGATTCCTTTCCAAAAAAAAAAAAAAGCATAAGGACTCCCTTCTTTTAAGTCAAGCAATAATTGTTCAATATAAAATAAATATTTGAAATTAGTCTTGATTGTTGTCAACATTGCTGAGCCAATCAGAACTGGCTCCAGCAAAAGGATCTTACAATTTTGCAATGTCCTATTTGCATTATGCTACAAAATAAAATGGTAGAAGTTATATATGCCATCGCCCATTTGCCTACTGTCTGCCTTCCTTGTGGTACTAATATGCCACATATTTCTGAAAGCTACCTTAGAATAGAAACAAATATGCTATGCCAAAGATTGAGCAATAATCAACACTGAATTAACGTGGTTCATTAGCTGAATCCCTTAAGAAGGACTCTAGGAGCTTGATTCAGACAGACTTGCAGGTTAGAAGACAGCCCCATGTGAGTCTGTTTAACGGGCATTGTGCATGCTCTGGCTCTGGCAACCAGCACTTCGTTCCTTCCCACATGCCATCACTAAATGCTTTTCTCTTAGGCATCCCAAGATATGGCCAGTAACTCTCCTAGCCATAAATGTAAAGGAGGATTAAAGAGGATCCTCCCAACCCTCCAGTCAAGAACACTGCTATCTCTGGTAAATGATTTGAATTGGACAAGATCCTTCAGTTGATGAGTCAACAAACGTGGTGCATGTACCTTCAGGCATGCATGCCTGCAGGCACACACCCACCACCTCCTTTGTGACAGTCACCAGAAATCGCTGGACTGGCCCCAGAACACCTTCCCAGTGTCCACAGACTCTGTCTCCAAAGACTCTTAAAGTCAACAACACCAATCTATCAATATGGCATCAGAGCTGAAACCTGTTTTCCATCTTTAATTTAGTCTAGTGTTCAGATAAGGAGCTCTAACATACAGAAGTTAACAAAGATCAAAGAGCCAGTCAGTGACAGAGTCTGGGCTAGAAAAAGCCCAGACCTTGTGCTTTCTGGTCCACAGCACAGTGCCTATCTGGAATGTTTATCACACACACCCCATCCTCTACCATTTCTTGATTTCTGTGTCCTGATCATTGAACTTCTTATCTCATTTTCTTTGCCACTAATGCTGCTCTCCTTTTTGCATTAGAGAATTCCACGTCCCTGGCATCATAAAAAGGGAAGGAATTTGCCATCATTTCATTTGCAAGTAGCTCACCAATGTCCATAGTTAACCCAGAGCCTCTCTCATTAAAGCGGTAGCTGCCCCTCCAAGGTTCACTCCAGAGCCTGACCTTTGGTTCAGCCCACAAGTATTCACCGTATTGAAAAAGTGTTTCTCCTTTGACAGCATTTTGGCCAAATAGCCTGATAGCTAGCTGTATGCCTTTCCAAACAGGCATACTTGTGAAAAATATTACATAGTTGTGTGACTAAAACACAAGCACTTAGACACACCAAAAGCAAAAAGGAACAAGTGTCCATAGGAAACTAATATTCCTACACTTAAAAACCACATATGCAATACACACTAATCCACATCAAATGAACATCCCAACTTCATGATGTGGTTTCACTTTAACATGAGCTTGATATGGCTCATCACAGAAGAGCTGCCACATGCATGTTCCCCAATGGGCAATCTGTTCGCTTAGTCTTCAATACCATAAAACAATCACTTCACAATAAGCAGGCCTGGCTATAAACACTCAGTATATTGTCCCCTAAAATGGTCTTTGTCGATTAGAATTCTGTAAGTTCTACTATTGTCACTTCAGTTAGGGTAGTTAATATTTTAGCTGCTGAGAGGGTGTTGTGCAAACAGTTAAGTCACTAGTTGGGATGCCCACATCCTAAGTCAGAGTGCTGGATCCAATTCCAGCCACCCTGCTTCAGATCCAGCTCTCTGCTAATGCAATTGAGAAAGCAGCAGACAATAGCTCAAGTATTTGGGTCTCTGCCACCCATACAGGAGACATGGAATGAGTTCCTGGCTCCTTGCTTCAGCCAGGCCCAGCCCAACCTGTTATGAAAATTCAGAATGCGAGCCTCAGGCGAAAGAAAATGTCTCTCTTACTCTGCCTTTCAAATAATCTTTTAAAAATATGAATATCACTGCTGTGATTCACATTTTTTTTTCACCTGAATACCACAAGTCTCTACTTCAAGCAGAAATCAAATACCAATGTTGTAAGCAAACAAACGCGATTGTGTGTCAACAGCAGGCCTCCCAGAAGTAGGGTCCTTCCTCTGGACAACAAGAAACGGGATCCACACCTGCCATTTTAATGTTTCACTTTATGCTACGCATGAGCTGACCTCATCAAACCTTTTGCAATGAGAGTTGCTCTCCTCCACACTGACAAAAGAGGAAATTGAGACTTGAAGAAATTCTGTCCCTTGTCAAACCTCCCATAACACACAGGCATGCAAACTCAAGCCTCTGTGACTCACACCGTCTCTACCCTATGCTACCCAGGCTGCTTCCCACAACACTCTAAATATTTGGAAACATTTGTAAAAACTGTGGTAAGGCAATCAGAGTCACAACTGGCTAATTAGTCCTCAAAAGGCAGATATCTTGACTAAACAGCATGTCCACAAGCAAACCATCATATCATCAAAAGCTAATCAAATCCAGGTCATGAGGTACGTGTCTGACAATGGGACCTTTATGATTGTTGAGTGGTTTTACCACACTGTGGTGTTTACTACGTCTTGGTATGAAATCAAAAATGCAAAGTTTGAAAATGTTTAAACAATGAATACATAAAAACTGTTAAAAATGAGTACTTCAAAATAAAAGATTAATCTATGATCTGATCTGCATACATAAAAAGTAGTCACTTATAATGGGCCTGCAATTGCAAAACAATATTTAACGCATGCAATTTTTTTGAATTCTGTGGGTGGTTTTGTTCTACATTACTGTTGTCAGTGGTAGATTGTGTTTGTTTTTTATTTTCATTTGAGAAGCAGAGAGGTTGAAAGTGAGTTCCCATCCACTAGTTCCCTAAACACACATACACCAGGGGATGGGTGGGTCAACGCTGCCAGCTGGATTCTCCTTCCTGCTGGAATCTCCACATGGGTGGCAAAGGCCAATCACCTGTGCCATCACAGGTCTGCATTACCAGGAAACTGTCATCAGGAGTCATGCCAGGTCCTGAAGCACAATCTCCAAAACGGACACCTTAACTGCTGAGCAAGCCCTCCATCCACATTAGGCTATATTAATATCTGAAGCATCACTGTGCATTTTATGTATCTTAAATACATAGGATTCAATCAATGTTGATCTACTAAGCTAGTGAGACTTCTTAGAAAACAAACTGACACACTTTACTTTACAAAATAATTTGTGCAGATAATGTATGATGCCTTCACTCTATAATACAAGAAAAAGAAATGGTATTTGTCACTTGCATTGGACATCACAGGTAGCAGGTTATCTTCTCAGTATAAATACAGTTATGCAAATACAGATATTATTTAATAGAAGAGAGAACAGTGAATCAAAAGTAAAAAAAAAATAAAATAAAATGCTGAAGGCTGAGGAGGAGTGAGTCCAGGAGTTCTTGTCATTTTTAGTGTACCTTTTATTTTGTAATCACGAAAATGTTCTAGTGTGCATGGTTCTACAATGTTGGGAATACATTAAAAAAAAACACTGACTATACAGTTTAAAATGCTAAACTTTATCCAGTATGATAAATGGATAATCACAGTAAACATTAACATTTGGGAAATCTGGGTTAAACAGACCCAAAGATCTTTGTATATTTTTTTCAACTTCTCTGTAAGCTGGAGATTATTTAAAAATGAGAACTTGGGGGCTAGTTTTGGGGTACAGTGGGTTAAGCAATCACGTGCAATGCTGAACATCTCACACTGGAGTGCTGGGTTCAGCCCTAGCTACTTGGCTGCTAAAACGACCCTCTGCTATAGTACCTGGGAGGAAGGAGAAGGTGCTCAAGTAGCTGGGTCCCTGCCACCCACGTGGGGATGCGGATGTAGTTCCAGGCTCCCAGCTTAAGGCCAGCCAAGACCTGGCTACTGTGGCCATTTAGGCAGTAAAATAGCAGATCAAGGATCGATTTATTTCTGCGTGTGTGTCTTGTTCTTTCAAATAAATAAATCTTCCTTTTTTGAAAACCAAAGCTCATGGGCCTGGATCCAGAGCCAAGTGGCTAAAAGTCCTTGCCTTGCACATACCCAGGATCCCATATGAGCCCAGTTCCAATCCCAGCGGCCCCACTTCCCATCCAGCTCCCTGCTTGTGGCTGGGAAAGCAATCAATCGAGGATGGCCCAAAGCCTTGGGACCCTGCACCTGTGTAGGAGACTCGGAAGAGACTCCTAGCTCCTGGCTGTAGATGGGCTCAGTTCTGGCTGTTGAGGCCACTTGGGGAGTATACCAGCGGACAGAAGATCTTTCTGTCTCTTTTCTCTGTAAAACTGCTTGTCCAATAAAAAATGAGTAAGTCTGCAAACAAAACAAAGTTCAGAAACAGAAGGTGAATTTTAAATTTTACTTTTTTTTATCTGAAAGTCAGTGAGAGACAGAGAGAGATCTTTCATTGCTTATTCACCACCCAAACACCTGCAACAGCTGGGTCTGGGGTCGACCAGAATCATAATTCTGGAACTCAATACAGCTCTCTCGTGCTGGCGGAAAAGATAGAAGCTCTTGAGCCATGATCTGCTGCTTCCCAGGGTGCACATCAGTAGAGAAATAGATGCGAAATGTAAGCACTTCAATTTGGATATTGGTTTGTGGGCATCGAAAGCGGCATAGGTAATTTTTGCACTACATTCACAAGTAACTATTTTTTAGAAACAAATACTCTGCAATCAAATAGACTTTCATAAACATTTCTGAGCTACTCCCAGCTGGCTGTATGAGAGCTCTATGTGGATGAAAAGAAGAGACGAGACTTGGGCACTATGCTAGCAAATCATCATTCTTACTTAAACATTATTCATGACCAAGTAGGCCTAGGTGGAAACTTCTCTTCCTAGTTACAATTATGCAACTGCTACTACAATGAGGAAGATACAAACATGCAAAAATACTTTTTTTCATAAAATTCTATAGTTTTTAAACTACAAAGTTTTTTTGGTCGATTTCAAAAACTTTTACTGGTTTCACAAGAACATGTATTTTTTAAAATATTTTTTATTTTTATTGGAAAGTTGGATATACATAAGGAGGAGCGACAGAGAGGAAGAGCTTTCATTTGTTGATTCACTCCCCAAGTGGCTGCAACTGTCAGAACCGAGCAGATCTGAAGCCAGGAGCTTGGAGGCTCCTCCAAGGTCTCCCACGTAGATGCAGGGTCCCAAGGCCTTGGGCCACCCTTTCTCAGGCCACAAGCAGGGAGCTGGATGGGAAACGGTGCTGTAGGGATTAGAACTGGAGCCCATATGGGATCCTGGTGCGTGCAAGGTGAGGACTTTAACTGCTAGGCTACCCTGCCGGGCCCAAGAACATGCATTTTTTAAATTTAAATTTTAACTTCTTTTTTATTTCTTTTCCTATATTAATCAATCTCAAGTTTTTATCATTTGAAAGAGGTTTTTTTTTTTATTGATTACATTGCATTATGTGACACAGTTTTATAGGCACTGGGATTCCCCTCACCCTTCCCCAAACCCTCCCCCCATGGTGGATTCCTCCACCTTGTTGCATTATCACAGTTCAAATTTAGTTGAGATTCTTTCATTGTGAGCATTTACCAAGCATAAAGTCCAGCATCTTATTGTCCAGATAAGTTTCTTGGGGAGACATGCATTTTTAAAATTAGAGACAAATATTTCAACATAAAATGTGTTAATTCAAAAAACACTGACAAGTAATATGATGGGTCACTGCCTAAGTGGGAATATCTGAGTTGTAGTTGGGGACTTATGACTAAATATCTTTAATACGCCAAGTATATAAAATATCCATAGGTCTCTACAGATCTCACCTACTTAAGAATGCTAAAGAAGTAAAATTTGGGTTCCACATCTTAAATAGCAATGAAGTATGTACTTAAAAGATATACACCAGACATATTTCTTCTGTATCAGGTAAAAATTCTGAGGAGGAAAAGTCATTTTATTCATCAGTATTTTTATTTGTTTTTATTTTAGTTTTGGATCAGTGGGTGTCCAGTGGTTCTAACAGAAATCTGACAGATTGGATACAGTGACCCATCCCTGCGTAAATTCCTCTGCAAACTGGACCTTGCCTAATAAACAGCACAAGACACCTCCACTCCAGTCATTTGTGACAAACAAAACATTTCTCGAGATTTCCAAACATCCTGTGGAGGTGGTAGCACCCCCAGGTTCAGAACTCGGACAAGCCTTAACATCTCTGTTCCTGCATGCTTCACAGCCAGCAGGTGAGTGGGAAGCAGCTCCTATCAGTCAGGCTGGGGGCCAACGCCTCCCTCCTGCACTGCAGGATGCCTCCCGGGTCGAAGTAACCCTTTCTCTTATTGGCCAATCAGATGCACTTCTCATTTCCATCACCAGTTATTCTTAAAACCAAACACATCTAGATTAATTTGAATGACAACACAAAAACTGTAGGATAAATGAAGGAATAAAATGAAGGAATTCTTTCTTAACATTCGGGGTTTTTTATATTCATGGTCTTCAAAAATTATAATGGCTACACCCCTGAAAATTTTAATGTAACAGATTATAATATACTGTTTAGGAAGAAACCACTGGGAAATTTAGTACTCAAAACATAACAGGGAGTCCAAACCCTGAATAATAAAACACAAAGCATTCATGTCTCAGGTCTGTGTTGAGGCTCTGGGCATTCAGAAGCCAATTCCGAAGCCATCCTCCCATGGCTCAGTGCCAGCTCCAGCCCTGGCTACTCTATTATTCTGACCCTGCCTCCTGGTAATGCACCCGATGACCTCAGCAGATGCCACACCCAACATGAGATACCTCAATGGGGAGCCTGATTCCTAGCTTCGGCCCCGTCCAGACCCAGCCATTGTACCGTATTTGCAGACCAAACCAGCAAACAGATCTCTGTTTTTTCTCATCTCCTTTTTGTCTGTCTCTCCTCCTCTAATTCTCTATTCATCCTTTCAAATGAATATATATATATCTTTGCTTTTTTTTAAGTTCATGTGTGGGGCCACAAATGGGGCACCTGGGGTTAAGCTGCAGCCTGCAACCCTGGTGCTCTAGTTATTACCTGACTCTGCTAATGTGCCAGGCAGAACAGTGAAAGACTGTTCAAGTGTTTGGGCCCCTATGGACCAAATGGGACATCCGCATAGAGTTCCAGGCTCCAAGCTTCAATCGAGCCCAATCCTGGCCACTGCACCCATTTCAAGACTGAACCAGCCAATGGAATCTCTCTCTCTCTCTCTGTAACTTTCATATAAATAAATATCTTTAAAAAAAAAAAAGATGCAGGTCCTGGCGGTGTGGCCTAGCTGCTAAAGTCCTCAACTTGAAAGCGCCCGGGATCCCATATGGGTGCCGGTTCTAACCCCGGCAGCTCTACTTCCCATCCAGCTCCCTGCTTGTGGCCTGGGAAAGCAATCGAGGACGGCCCAAAAGCCTTGGGAGACCTGGAAGAAGTTCCTGGATCCTGGCTTCAGATCGGCATAGCATCAGCTGTTGCGCTCACTTGGGGAGTGAATCATCGGGTGGAAGATCTTCCTCTCTGTCTCTCCTCATCTCTGTATATCTGACTTTGCAAAAAATAAAAAAAAATCTTTAAAAAAAATAAAATTTTAAAAAGATGTAGTTTTTAATTTTTTTTAAAAAAACATCTTAAAGTACTTGTACAAGACTTCTGCACATGTAACTTGTCATACAACAGAAACAACACAGAATTTATAAAATTTAGCATACACTAAGATAGGACTAAGTTTATAACCACAGCAAAAAAAAAAAAAGGAAACAAAAGAAGCTTTAAAGGAATTAACATTTTATTAAGAGAAAAAAAATCAGCATTTTCAGTGTTAAATTTTAAGCAATTAATAATGCAATTATATAATCTCTTCACTATTTAAGCAAAGTCCCAAAGGCCTGCTTACTAATAAATATGTCATTATATATTTCTTGCTACAAAGTATGTAATTGCCCCAAATTCCAACTGGAATGGCATAAGAACATAGAAAGAGATCACCACCACGCAACACAGCTCAAGGTTGAATGCCACAGCCTGTCACCAGCCTTAACTGCTCCCAGCCCTAAGACTTTAATTTCCAACTGGCTGAGTGTTGGAGAGTGAAGCCTGCTGGAGTTCTCATTCAACAGGCATGGACAAGGACCACATATTTTCATACATGCTGGTGCATGGAACAGACGATTTACTGCCCTAGTCACAAGCACGCCCAGGACAGAATTTCTAAATTAGCCTGTGAAAATTCTACTCAACGTATTTTCAAAGAATAAGCTCCACCTCATTTTAGACCAAGCCATGCAGATTGGACAACCAGAACATCACCGAAATCCTACAAAATTCTGCTATCACAATACTATCTCTTTCTGATTCACAGAAGAACTATTTTAGTCAAAGCTGCAAAATCAGCATGAATATACAAGTACTTGAAATGACAGATTCAGCTGAAGAACATCTGAATATGTACTTCCCTGAAAGTATGCTTTTTCTGCAAAACATAAAGTAGAATATGCACTCAAAATAGTAATAACTGTTCACCATGTCAGCTAGCTGCCGGGAATTCTTGATTTCCACAGCAGGTCCTCAAGATAAAACTAAATGCTAAAATCCATGCTGCGGTAGGTCTACTTTCCAATTACTAGAAGTAGGTCTACAAGAGATATAATTAGTTATGACACTAGGACAGGCATACATGTTTCAACACACACACGGCTCAGAACAAAGTTTTTGGCATTATATGACAGAGGACTTAAACCAAAGACTCAAAGAAAGGTTACAGGGTGTGCTTTTTTTTTTTTTAATTTAAAACTTGCCACATCAAATTATTTCTTTTAAGTTATAAGCATATTTTGATTTGTGTAAACATCTCTTTAAAGGTTCTCAGGGGGATAAAAAAACATACCCTGTGGCTTTCAGTGAACCTGTTGTACAAATTAAAGGAGTTGACTTCATAAAAATTCATTCGTAAAAGAAGGTTAGCTTTACAAAGACGACTGCATTTTTAACTCAACACCGTTAGGAAATTTTACTAATTCTAATCATAGGTTACTTAATCAGGAATAAAACACTAAATTTTAAAATTAAAAAGATATATGGGAATATAATTTAATTTTGACAAGTGGAAGTTTGTTCAAGGTCTATCAAGAGATTCGCAAATTACCACCATCCATTGAGCAAGGCTTTAAAAATTAAAATATGAAGCTATTACATAAGTCCACTGATAATTCATGAATAATTTATTCTTGGATAAATACAGAAAATTGAAAAAATGATATGAAAAAATGATATTAACATAGCTGAGATTGTGCTGCATGCAGACCTGGATGGAATACCCACGTCAGTCTCTGTACACAGTCAGAGGGAGTGAACCTGCTGATGAGAGCGAACCTGCTGTTTCTCTCTCCCTTTCAAATAAATACTTCACAAAATGCTTTCTCAGCCTCTGGCCTATATAATTTAACTCAGCATCCAAACAACCAGCTCCAGTGTAAAACCTATCATGTCTTCCCTATATGAAGCTGGTTACATACAAATAATGATCCTGTGGATGAAAAGACGTTTACAAACATTCACGCACAAGGAAGCTTGAAGAAGTTTTTGGAAAATGCATATTACTATGTAATTACATTTTTATGAACCTTTTGAGTCCTCTTCATATGTATACAATTATACACAACAAAATCACACAATTCTTATATAGGTAAATGAGTTTTTAAAAATTTAAAGAAATTCTATAACTGATGGGAGGACAAAATCAGTATGTCAAAGTTGTCGCCTCGGTACATTCTTCTATCAATGCTCTCATTGCTCAAAATATCAATTTGTTTTTATTTGTTTTAATCAAAAATGAAATTATCTAGCTTTATCTGCCATCAAGTTTATCAAGTTGAACTCTGAAGAATTTCTGAGTGAATCACAAAATCAAAAATGATGTCACAGAGCCCAGCACCAGGGCTCAATGCCTGGATCCCTGCCCTGCAAGTGCTGGGATCCTATTGTAGGCACCAGTTCATGTCCTGGCTGCTTCACTTCCCATCCAGCTCCTTCGCAGTGCCCTGAGAAGGCAGTGGAAGATGGCCCAAGGCCTTGGAATCCTGCACCCACAAGGGAGAACCCAAAGAAGCTCCTTACTCCCATCTTCTGGCTTCTGATCAGCTCAGCTTCTGCCGTTGTGGCCACCTGGGAGTGAACCAGCAGATGGAGGTCTTTCTCTATGTCTCTCCTCTCTGTGCATCAGACTTTCCAATAAAAATTAAAACATTTAAAAAAAAAAGTCACAGAAAATATGCTGGTACCAAAAATATTGAGAAGGGTGAACTGTATCTCAGCAAAACCACTGGAAAATATGTAACTAATAGAAAACTTCATTAAAAATCCTAAACTACTCAAACACACAGAAAACATGAAGATTAATAAAAAATAGATCACCCAAAAGCAGACAAACCAGATAGCAAGTTTCTTTTCAAGATTTATCTGTTTCACAGGTGACAGAGAGAAAGAGAAAGATTTTGCTAGTTAACTTTCCACCTGGTGTTTCCCAAAGAGTGGAAGGGACCCCAGAACATGGGTCATCCTCTGCTGCCTTTCTAGACACATGAGCAGGGAGTTGGATTGGAAGAGCTGTCAGGACTCAACTTGTGCAATGGTGTGGGATGCCTGTGTCGCAACCAGTGAATGTACCTGCTTGGCCATAACTCTGGATAGTATCAGTCCCAGGTAGCAATTTTAAGTCACTGAAATAGCTCACATTCCTGCACATACAAATGTTACGTAAGTACAAAAGTGCTCACCTCGGGACTATATCAGCTAAGGAAACTAAGAAAATCCCATCACAGGTTGAACACTAAGAAACATCTAGGAGAACGTGTTCAACCTCATACAAAATACTTTTCAACCCCAATGAGATTTGTATGATTTTCTGAACAGTAGAAAAAATTTTGTACTCTGTTAGTGGTATCACCATCTTTTTACTCAAAAACACATAATCTCCAAAATAACCTGAGAGGTACATTATGCTTTAAATAAAATCAACAATCCTTGGCTAGTACATAATAATCTGTAGTCTTAATTTTTTTCTGACTATACATTGCTCCCCTGACACAGGTCTTTGTACTATGACATCCTTCATATTGTAACACATGATATTTTTTCCCACATGTTACAGAATGATTTCTGAACACGCTTTATAATGGTTTATACCTCTCACATACCAACTGAGATAAGCACAAGCAATGCAAACTCGATATAATGAAATTGATACCTACTGGTAAAGAATCAACTCAGGATCATAAGGACAATCATATATGGATGCAATCATTTGGTCACTCAGTAAACACTTGCCCAGTAGTCTCCATACCAGGCGCTACTTCAGCCAGAAGAAACTCAGAAATTAACAATAGAAGCCAAGGTCTTTGTTCTTATGCAGCTTGCATCCTAGGGAAGAAGATAATAACTACACAGAAACAAAAAAAAAAAATTAAATATATTTTTAAGGGGTGATAGATTCTCTAAAAAGAGGAAAAAAAGAAGAAGCAAGTGAATTTTTCTTAATAAGAAAAAAGAACGCATAGCATGGTAACACACTAGGGAAGGTTCTTGAAAGATGTTTTTGAAGGGGTAACAATGATGGTGGGATCCTAATGAAATGGGGGAGCAAGCCAGGCATAGACACCGCGAACACCATAGATGCAAAGAGCTAAGCCAGGTACATGCTCAGCCAAGTTCAATGACACAGGGAAAGGTCAGCAAGAGGGAATCGTGGTAGAAAACTGGGTTAGAGAGAGAGGGAGCAAACATTACACACCCCCTATGGTTATGGAAGGGAGTTCGGATTTCACCCACAGGGGTGAGAAGTCACTGCAGGGTACTGAGGCAAGGTGATCCTGCTGTGAGCAGTGGTCTGGGTGCTAGGAGTGGGAAGAGGCAAGAAGACAAGCCACTGCAGTGCTCCAGCAGCTGCTGTCTGTGACAGGGTGATGGCAGCTCTACTAGCAGGTGCCCACTGTGTGCCAGAAGGCAGCTCTAACAGGACTTGCCCAGGAGCTGCAGCTATCAGCAGGAGACATGTATCCCAGCCACAGTGAGAGCTGGGGAAGACCTAAAGAGAAGTCTAAAGCCACAATAACTGAGCCTTTAGTTCTCGTGTATCTTTCTAATTACACTTTTTTCAGTGTTCAACACCTGCAAAATTTCTTCTGTCACCCACCATTTCACTTTTCTCCTGAAATTAAAATTCTAGGAGATGGCCTTGTGGCACAGAGGACTAATCCATCACACTCGTATAATATAGCATCCACAGTCAAAGCACTGGTTCAGGTCCCAAACTCTCTCCTCTAGTCCAGTTCCTTTTTACTATGCCAATAAATGACAGAAAATGACCCAATTGCTTGAGCCACTGCCGACCATATGGGAGACCAGGATGGAATTCCTGGCTCCGGAGTTCGACGTGGCCCAGTCCCAACCCTTGTTAAGTGAAACAGCAGAATGAACATCTTGCTCTTTCTCTCCCTCTGTCACATCTCCACCACTCTGCCTTTCAAATAAATAAATCTTTAAATTTGAAAATAAAAGTGTATTACATTTTGTAGATTTAAATAGTAAAATTCACACATGAAATACCATACCACAAGTGCTCTGAAACTTGCACAAACATCGAAAATATAAAGAAATAAAATCCAGAATGAAATCCAGCAAACCAGGCCCAGCACAGTGGCCTAGCAGCTAAAGTCCTTGCCGTACACATGCCGATATCCCATACGGGAACCAGTTCCAATCTTAGCAGCCCCACTTCACATCTAGTTCCCTGCTTGTGGCCCAGGAAAGCAGTTAAGGATGGGACGCTGCACCCACATGGGAGATGCAGAAGAGGCTCTGGGCTCCTGGCTTCAGATCAGCTCAGCCCCAGCCACTAGGGGAGTGAATCAACGGATGGAAAAGATCTCCATCTCTCTCCCTTTCTGTCTCTCCTCCTCTCTGTATATCTGACTTTCCAACAAAAATAAAAAATAAATCTTTAAAAAAAAAAACAGCAAAAAAAAAAACAGGAGGGTCCATGTTCCTCTAATATCTGCCTTTTTTGTTATCAAATGAATGTTTTTTCTTACCTTTTTGCCTTCTATTTCTTCCTGTAAGAAATTCTCCTTATAGTGATGTGTTTTTAGAAGACCAAAAGACTAACAGAAAAAAAAAAAAACCCAACTAACTGGAAAGTTGCTTGGATCGTTCAAATTGAAGCTGACGATATAGCTCTAAGTTTCCGGTCCTTTTATCGTTCATAGAACAATATAACAAACAGTTGCTGATTATCACACAATATGAAATATTGAGTCATTAAAATCCAATCTTGACCTTAATTTTATATGGAAGAAAACCCAAAGGGCACCTATCTTCTATTACAAAAAAAAAGAGATGCAGACGCTAAACATACACACTTCTCCACTTCTAGAGCAGTTTTTCCCACTGACATAATAGATGACCCTTACACTAAAATATTTATCTGCAAGGTATTTAAGCTCAGGAACTCTTTTAAAAGAAAAAGATTTATTTTTATTATTTTTTTATTGGAAAGGTGGATATACAGAGAGGAGAGACAGAGAGGAAGATCTTCCATCCGATGATTCACTCCCCAAGTGAGCGCACCGGCCAATGCTATGCCGGTCCGAAGCCAGGAGCCTCTTCCGGGTCTCCCACGCAGGTGCAGGGTCCCAAAGCTTTGGGCTGTCCTCGACTGCTTTCCCGGGCCACAGGCAGGGAGCTGGAAGGGAAGCGGGGCTGCCGGGATTAGAACCGGCACCCATATGGGATCCCGGGCGTGCAAGGCGAGGACCTTAACCACTTGCGCCACTGCGCCGGGCCCAAGCTCAGGAACTCTTAGTAAGTGACCACAAAGCATTAAACCAAAACACCAATATACAACCCCACACTTTAAAAACAAAAAATAATGCTGCCCAGCATAGTGGCCTAGTGGCTAAAGTCCTCAACTTGAACACACCAGGGTCCCATATAGTGACCGGTTCTAATCCCGGCAGTCCCACTTCCCCTTCCAGCTCCCTGCCTGTGGCCTAGGAAAGCAGTCAAGGATGGCTCAAGGCCTTGGGACCCTGCACCCGTGTGGGAAACCTGGAGGAAGTTCCTGGCTCCTGGCTTCGAATCAGCACAACACTGGCCGTTGTAGTCACTTGGGGAGTGAATCATTGGACAGCAGATCTTCCTCTCTTCCCTTCTCTCTGTGCATCTAACTTTGCAATAAAAATAAATAAATCTTTAAAAAAAAAAAAACACTGCCTGAGCCTTTGGCAGCAGTTTGGCAGCAGTTTCACCTATCCGTATCCCAATCACGCTATGTATAAGGCAGAATCATGGGACACCCTGAAGATACTCAAAATGAGTACAGTGAGACTGTCGTCTGCATCATATGCACACAAAGCATAATCAGATGCAGTGACCTTCATAAGCAGCTCCGAGGACAGCTGTCTACTAGTGGACTGAGAATATTAATTTGTTATCTAGTAAGGGATATGGGATGCAAGATAAAATGCCCCCAAAATAGTAAATGCAGTTAATATTTTCCAAGCCTGGCCCAAAAAGAAAGGAGTCCGAAGTGAACACTTCAAACACAGGTTACCAAACCACTTCCCTCCAAGAAGGAGGCCCTCAACTACCCCCTCCTAGCATCCTGTGCGCCCATTCCAAAATCGTCATGAAGGAGCAGCATCTGACTTGCAATGGACTCCCCATCTCAATGCGTCTGTAAAGGGGAGAATGGGGTCCTCGTCCCTGTACACACACACGAGGGTTTCCCCCACACGAACCATGATTCATACATGCACGTGTGTGCAATCTGCGCTTCTGAGTTTGATGAAACTAGGTTGCCAGACATGAAAACCTGAGGCAAACAGGAGACTACAGTCAGCCCTTGAAGGTGAGCATCCTTCTGCCAGAAGTTTGTTCCTTGAGGGTAACAGTTCCTGCCTCATCTATAATTCACCTGACAGTGACACATGTGTCCCAGAAACATAAGTGCTAATTACATTCTTATATCCTACAATACTGAAATGTTAGACTTTGGAAAATAAAGGAGACTACAGTTCCTATATCACTGGTTCAGCTTTGACACTAAAACCTAGCAATTTTAATAAGTATATATTTGATTTTTACCAAATTAGTACACAACTGTCTAATGTTACTTCATGCAAATCTGCATCAAGTCACACTACACATGGATAAGCAAATAGTTAACAGATTAATAGTTTGCAATATGCGGTTTTCAGAACTACTATTTCACAATACAGGTTAAGCATCCGGTGACACAATAAATGTTCATTCACACCATACATAAAGAGGCCTAACATCACAAAAAAGTCCTAAATGTGTTAAAGTCATCCCTCTCACCCCCTAAAAGTTCAGTAGGCCATACAATTCAGCCTTCTGTGCTCCGTTACAAGTTACAAACTACCAGTCTATCAAAATATTCATACACACACAAACACAAACGTACAAATTTTGCAGCTCCAATTACACTGTCCTCTGGGCACAGAAATATGTTGGTGCCTGGTTGCTTGGGTACACAAGGGCCGCTCTGATGACCAACACACAGACATAAGTCCATTACACAAACATGTTGCCTACCAAGGACACTTATGGGGTGAGAAATCTGGCACGTGGCCTGGTAAAATTTCCGAGTTGAAAAAAAATAGCTCCCTACTTCTTTATATATATTCTTTTGAGTCAATACACTCTGAAGCAATGTTTTCTTTCTAATCATGAATTTGTGAAACATAAATATTGGAACTATCACATTAAACTTCCAGATCATGTCTGTTAGCATATTAATGAACTTCCTCAAGTCATCACACAGTGACACATGTAATGCAGGGAGATTAGATACCACAATACACAGAACTGAGTGGCCTTGGGGAGGCTGTATTGTTTTAGCTGATGACATTCTTCATGCCTCCACATCATGTCAGATAACAAAAATAGCACACGATTTTGCCACCCCATATATGTAAAAAATATACACAAATCAATGTCAAAACATGCTAAAAAGAAGAAAAGTTTTGTTCCAAATGAACAAATTTATCATTCAGTGCAATGCAATTTATATGTAAATAGAAAAAATATGCATCTGGTAAAACATAAAATTTTCTACTGTAGCATTGATTACAAATGTTTTAAAGTCTGCTACAGAATAATCAACAAAAAGTAGATCCTCAAAATATGTCTGAGATGTTTTAAATTAATTACTGTTTATAAATGCAAACACTTAGGAAGTAAAAAAAAATTCTCTACCTATAAATTTGATCAGTTCATCATTTAATTAATAGTTGATGCCAGCTGAATAATGAAATCTCTGACTAAAATAACTGGCAAAATGCCAAACGCATTTAAGGCAAGAATGGCCCATTAGAGCAGTAGAGGAGCAATTTCTTAGATGGAAAGAAGCACCAGTATAAGTCTTTATTAGCATAAGTAAAGAGAAATAGAAAGTTAAGGAAACAAGTATTTCTTTTAATTCAACAATGATATAACATAATTATTTCCAAAGTAAGTTATCTTCTATTTGCTCTCAATTTACTCTCACTCAACAAATACAGCATTTTAAGGATTTGCCAGGTAAAATATACAGCAAGTTCAGGGTTCCCAACAAGCCACTCCAGATTTCAATATCACTATACATTTAAAACCGAACTGGACCAGTGGTTTGGGGCTTAGAGGTCACACAATTTTCAATTTATCTTTGTTACTGTTTTCCTCGTAGTGACAGGACGTCTGAGAAGACAAATTTTCTCAATAATGGGTTTTTCCACTCTTTCCTTTTGAGGTATTTATAAAACCAAAAACAATTATTTCTAGGTATTTAACTCCACCCTTCAGGGCATGAAGTATGTCTGTTATCACACAGAATGCTTTTAAACTCAATGATAATTAAGAAACATCAAAGTAAACCCAGGGTGTTTCACAGGGAACTAGGAGTTACCATCTTTTGGCTACCTAATGACATATTTCTTGTCCCATGGAGTACCACCAAGAGGTTTTTACCTAAACAATAAAATGTACTTTCTTAATGTAGCCTATACTCTCCTGAGGATCAGATAAACCAAGGCTTTAAAAGTATACTGCTAAAGGCAATGAAAGCAAGATTAGACAAATGAAACTATATCACACTTAAATATTTTTTGTACAGCAAAGGCAAAGAACACTATGAATAGCACGAAGGGATAATCTTTGGGGCAGGAGAGAATATCTGTAAATCACATTTCTTATATTAATATCTGCTATATGTCAGAAACCCCCACACTTCAACAAGAAAAAAAATGTGATTTAAAAATGGACAAAGGATTCCAATAGATACTTCTCCAAAGAAAAAAGGCAAACAGCCAACAACCAGATAGAAAGATGTTCAACAGCATTAAGAAAAAGTAACTCAAAACCACTATGGGTTATCACCTCACTCCTGCGAGGATGGCCATTATTTAAAAAAAGAGAGAGAGAGAAAAAAAAAAGGAAGAAGAAGAAAGAGAAAAGCAGCAGAAACAAAAAGAGGAAGAAGGAAGGAGGAAGGGAGAAAGAAAGAAAAAAGCAAAAGAAAAAAGAAATGAAAGGAAAAAAAGAGGAAAGAGGGAGGGAAGGACAGACGGACAAGGGTTATCAGGATGGAAAGAAAGAGAAACACTTCTGTACTGTTGGCAGGACTGTAAGATGCTACAGCTACCATGTATTGAGCTTCCCTGAAATACTAAAATGTGGGCTATCACATGATCCATGATCCAGCAACAATACTTCTGAGTATTTATTGAAAAAAAATTTTTTTAAGTGGGGAAGGGTGTTTAACGCAGCCATTAAGATATTGTTTGGGACACTGGCATCCTTATCAGAGTGTCCAAGTTTGGGTCTCAGCTCTCCCAACCTCCCTCCCACCCCAACAGCACTCCAATTTCCTGCTAATGTTCACCCTGGGAGGCATTAGGGGAATGGATGAATTACCTGCCCCCTTCCCCCCCCCCCCCCCCCCGCAGCACAAAACACCTGGGTTGAGTTCTGGGCTGCTGGCTTTACTACTACTCAGGCCTCCCTACTGAGGGTATTATATTTGGGAAATCAAGGAGTGAATGGAACAGCTATATGTCACTGTTTCTGTATCTCTACCTCTGAAATTAACAAAACTGAAACAAAATTTTTTGAATAATTGAGAGTATAATCTGGAAAGTATATCTGCATACTCATGTTCGTAACAGCATTATTCACAACAGCAAACATGTAGAAGCAACCTCAGTGTTCATCTCTGAATGAATGGATAAAGAAAATGTGGTGTATATACATATAATGGAATACTATACAGTCTCCAAAAATAAAGAAACTTGTTATATTCTAAGACACAGATAAACCTTGAAGGCATTATGCTATGTGAAATAAGCCTGTTAACACATGCACACATCCACACAAAAACCACAAGTATTTTATGATTCCATTTGCATTAGCCACCTACTGTATACCTTATTTTTATGACCAGTTAACTTCTGACAAGTTTACCAGACACAATTCAGCAGGTCAAGAATTATCTTTTCAACAAGTGGTGCTAAACATATATCATTCAATGAGTGAAGTTGGTTCTCAACCTCATCCTACATACAGAAATTAACCACAATAGATCAAAGACCAATGAATGTGAACTGTAAGACACTTAGAGGGAAATACCAGGATTAAAAGGTCAGCACAATAGTTTCATAGAGAGGGTAACAAAATGGCAAACAACAAAAAAGATGGAATCATCAAAATTTAAAGCTCCTAAAGACCATTTAAAAAGGAAACCATTTAAAAAGGAAAGCAAAACAACAGGGTACACAGTGAGAGAAAACATTCACAAATCCTAAATATAATAAAGGACTTGTATCCAAATTCTAGGAGCTCTTACAACTCAACAATAAAAAGACAACGCTAATGACACATGGGTTCTGTTATACGAAGAAGACGACATACAAATAGCCAATTAGCATGTGAAATGTCACTCAGTATCACTAGACATCAAGGAAATGCAAAATAATATTACAAGAAGTTACCTTGTTACTTTAGCTATAAGGAATAGCTAAGACAGACACTAAGAAGGGCTGAATAGGAGAGGACTGCCTAGAAGAATCAAATTATTTGTGTGAATCTCAAAGGCTGTGGTTGCCTTGGGAAACAATCTAGCAGTTTCTCCAGCATTAATTACAGTAGCCATATGATCTAGCAATTCTATTCACAGGTAGACAATCAGATAAGAAAAAATATGTCCATGGAAAACTCATAGAAATGTTCACATTAAATAATGCCCTCCTCCGACCAAAACACTGGAAGCCACTCAACTATCCATCAACTGATAAAGGGATAAACATGAAGTCATGGAATGTTGACTATGAATACACACCTTCTGATTCGAAAGGCAGAGAAACAGAGACAGACACACATACACAGCATCCATCCATTGGTTCACTTCCTGAATCCCAGCCAACAGCCAGGTGTGGGCCAGGCCAAAAGCAGCAGCCAGGAACTCAGTCCAGGTCTGAGCCATTACTGTTGCCTCCCAGCACCTGTTCTGCAGAAAAGCTGGAATTGGGAGATAGTGATGGGTATGACACCCGCTCAGTGAAATGCTTGCCACTTAATGTACATATTAAATGACCGAACTCTATGACACAATAAAAAAACTGCACTTTTAAAAAATGCAGTTAATTTTAAAAAAACCTGTTATGATTATACAAACCTCTCATGAATTATGAAACATCCCAATTGGAAGTAAAATCAGAAGCTACCAAACTCACTTGCCTCACCAATGTGGAAATACAGGCTCAACAAAGTAGGGCGATAAGACAGGATCTGCATTCTCAATCCCATGACTTTCTTGCTCTTGAATTGGCAATGGTACTACTACTGCCTAGCAGAATTGACCAGCTCATATGGAGATACTGACTGGATTAAAAAAATGTATTCAACAGATGTGTCACAGGAGTAACTTCCTTTCAGTTCTCTATTTCTAAGAGTTTTGGGGAGCTTGAAAGGGAAAAAAATCAACATTTTTAACTTTCATCTACCCAAGTCCCTCTTACCTCTTCTACAACTCTGAAGCAAACCAAAACAAATGCAAGCAGGACTAAGAGAAAGAAGAAAGTGAAGACACTTGTACACTGCTACTGGGAGAGCCACCAAGCCAGCTGATCAGGGTAGAGCCAGCTCAATGCAGCCTCTCATTGGCTATGGGACTGGGGCACCGCCCCAGGCTACAGCAGGGTGATGGTAGTTAGAACTTAGCCATCAATTACTGAATCCAAGCTTGCCTAGAGGGATGCACTGCAGCTGAGGGAGAGAGAATAGCTTTCTCCTGCCTGAAATGGAGAACTCCTTAGCCCACAAGACAACATGACAGCTTACAAAATGAATATTTATTTCAAGTGAAACTGTTACAATGTTAGTCTTGGCTTAAAAAAAAAACAGTAGGTTCAAGGGTCATGTAAAAATTATAAATAACATTATAGGCATTTGGTGATATCATGAGTACCTTTAGGTGGTCATCAGAGAGCACCACCAATATTGGTAAACAAAAATTTATTTAAATTACAAAAATAAAAATGTATTATTCACCATGGGTAGAAAGATTTATTATCCTGGTTAGAAAAAATAAATTTTGGGTAGAGATGAAAATATGGTAAATTACCATTTTCTTTTCAAACATTTGAGAAATATTTTTATTGTGATTATTGCCCATGATCCGGTTTTTAGGTACAGGGATTCTCCATTCTCTTCCCCTTCTTCTCACCCCATTCCCACCATTTCCCCCATATTATCACGATAGTGTAGCCCTTCAGCAACAGTCACAAGTCCAACATTCCGCTATTTGTGTATCATGGTACTGCAGGGAAAAGGCAATGGTAGAAAATCTAATATAATATTGTCAAGAATTCTTAAAACTAATTCTATCAGCATTTTAAGATGTTGAAGTAACATCTTCCAAGCTAAACCCTGTCTATACATTTATTATTTGAAAATCACCCCATGATGACTCTTTTTCTCCTTCACATTGAAGCAACTAGGAAAGCACGTTTATAAAGAGCCGAGTGATAACACCAGCCTATTCAGGGGGGAAATCTCAAGGGGATTAATGGTAGCACAGGAAAATGAGCAGGCTACACTCCTTTCAAACAGATGGGAAAACATTCACATCATCCGTGGGACATATTTTAAATTATTTTCGACACAGATAAAATTAAGGCAGATTGTAAATAAACCCATTCATATGCACAATTCGGTCAGTACAGAAAAATACTTATAATGTATTAATCACCAGAATTGCTGCTTTTGTCCTTTAAGAGATTAAAGAAAAAAAAAAAAAAGGTCTCTGCACTGCTGTCAAACGTATTCAATTTTCCCCTCAAATGAAGTTTAGATGAAAACAATGTGACTGACAAGCTCCACACAGGCAAACCTTGGCAACCCTCGACTCTGTCTATCTCCTTGGCCTGTTAAGCCAAATTCCTTCACAAACTGTTGGTCTTCGCAATAACTCCTACAAAGCTCATTACTGCCAGCGGCAGCCTATCCCCCATGTTGTGCATTTATCCCTGGGATGCATATCAACATGTGGCACATGTCCTTGACATGCACAGAAGAGCGGCTCCCCAGGACAGCAGCGTGCACGACAATAGTGTCGACTCTTACTTCTTTATGGTTGCTGGGATGTAACCGAGAAATCTAATAACTGTGACAGTGGGGCCTTTCGGTTTTTCCTTGCCTTTGCAGACAGTGAAGCTGCACAGACACTAATGAAAGGTTAAATGAATAGGAATAGTTGACAAGAGGTACAATAAAGAAGGAGCTTGGTAATCCACAGACACTGAGCAGAGATCCTTGGCTCAAGCAGAGAAAGGACAGCACATCGTCGAGTCACAATATTTAAAACAGCTTGCTATACACAGAGGCTTTTGTGTCTGGGTACACGTCTGGCTTTGGACTGAAAAAAAAAAAGATACTGAAAAGGAATTTCAGCATGGGGCACTTTGGCAAATGTAAGGTCATAATAAGAGAAAAATGTTTTGTGTGGGTTGTTACATCTTTGTACTAAACACACAAAAAAGCAGGGACTATGAACTCATGAACTTCAAGTTTCAAGACAATGCTGTACATTTTGACAACTATTAAAAACTGTATCAAGAAGGCTGGCCTGCACTGCCACTGGGAGGATGCACTTTCATGACTCCATCAGCAGTGGTCCATTCTGCCTTCCTTCACGGAAGAATTACTAATACTCATCTTTTTAGAGTTTCATAGTCAACATTGTTTGTGAACATGATTTGTTACACACACAATCAAAATTCTCAATCTTGTACTCATGACAAAACCTTCCAGCAGTTACTGTAAAAAGGGCTGGATTTATCATGCAAGCAGTTTGTAAAACACAGGAAAACTTTTTATAACTCAAGTAACTACAACTGCGAATTGATTCCACTAAAATTCTTAATTACAGAACTTTATGTCTCTCTGCATACATGGAGGGGACGGGAGTGGTGCAGAAGGGTGTCCTTCTCAGCACACCTTGAGAGAAGTTGATAATCCACAGGGAAGCGATTTTAAATTATTACAGCAAAACAATTTAATTCACACAAGGGGCAGGGGGAAGTGCTCCACAGTGTCAAGGGGGGAAATGGAAGAAAAAAGAGCAAAATTGACATTGTAATATATAGATAAATTTTTAAGAGAGAAAAGTTATGAGTCTGCAGTAGCAAACTTTAAAAATCAGATCTACAATAGCGTGCTTAAGCATATGCATCAGTTAGGATGAAGGCTCAGAACAAATGTTAACAGCACACTGAGAACGTATCTTAAAACAAGGGAGGCTCTTTGAACAGCCAAATTAAATTACAGCTGAACTCTTGAGTGTGCTGAGGGTTCTAATAAGCAACAAATAAAGACTATTACTGGCTAGCGACATAATAAGCGCTACTGTGCAAGAGATTTAAAAAAAGACAAATCTGCATAGTTTATCTCCGTGGATTATATTATTTACTTAAATGGTAAATAAGTTTGTCCAAAGTAATGTTCCTAAAAACTAGCACGTAAATATCAAAGAGCAATTATGATTATGGACACTGATAAAAACACATCACAAATGTTAGTGAGAAGGCTAATAAACATGAAGTTAGATGGAAAAATCTCAAATTTGATACTAATTAAATCCTATTTTTTATATTTAACTTCTTTATGGATTCCTAACGTACCAGCCTTATAAATGGTTTGCTATTTATGCACACAGCAGGAAGCGTTTATTTTAAACGCGCCTTTGCTCCAGTATCCCCAGGTGTATGCAGAACTACTTCAAAATCATCATTTTCAGAAGAAAATGGTTGTCATGAGTGAACTGAAAAGGGTGGGAATTCACTTGTATAGAACGCAAGGCTGACCGCCTAACAGGAGACTAAATCCTCCAGTTTGCAAAACAAATAACAGTTAGGCAAAGCAAAACACTTAGGATATATTTGGTTGTATTTGGCTTGACCTTCCCATCTCCTGTATGGCAGAACCTCAGAAAGCTGAGGGGGCGCCCTGACGGCTCTTTTACAAAGTTCTGTTGTTTCTTCACAGATTACACACACACATACACACACACACTTGCACGTCCACGCCTAAATGCTAAGCCAGTGTTCATTACCTTCTCTTTTTGTGCAACATGCTGACTGCTAGAGTGCACTTAAAAAAATATTAAGTGTATCTAATAAAACCATGAGGCTCCCTCTAGCTCTTCAGAGAGGAGTTTACTAACCAGGGATCCTATATAATTCCCATCCAACAAGAAGATTTGAGCAGACGGCCTCCCCTTCCTCAAGAAATGTTGTTTTCAACTCTGCTTCTTGTCAGGCTGTGGATGGTAAATGAGACCAGTACTGAGGAATTCAGAAAGCCCTGCTCCTTACATTATGTATCAGGTTAAGAATTTATTAATTGCTTCCAACTTTAGCTTTCTGGGCAAAATTCTATAAAGAAACTAACGTTTAAACTGTATGTACACTCTCCACTGAGCTGCATCTACCTTGTCTAAAATTAATCCGAGTCTCAGAAAGCAAATTGTGAACATCCACAGAAACCCAGACTTTGATCTCAGTTCTAAAGGCCTACATGTAAATTGCAGAATCTCAAAAATAAGCAAAGGAAAAAAAATCACATCATGAAGCGCCTATCTGCGGAGTTTATGCAAAGTAGAGATGGTGGTGGTAATTTGTAGCAAACATTTTCATGTTCCATAATATTTATATACAACACTGGTAATGAATTTTTTATTGTTTAATCTTTTCTGCATTCAATATTGGATAGTTGGGGTTTGTAGCTAGTTAGAAGACTATAAATATGATAGTTGAAGTATGCCATTGATATTTAGTCCATCTTGCAATAGCCATAAAAAGCCACAGGGTCGACTGGCACATCACTTCAAACAAGTGAATCTGAACAATGCTCAACTGAACCCCTCCTAGTCACTAAGGCCATCTTTCAAATATTTAAGGAATATTTAAAACAGTGCTGAGCTCGAAAATGAAAAGCAAAGAAAACCACTAACTTCAAGTCGTCACCTACTCTGGACTTCCTTAATGTAAGAAATATTCCCAGGAACAACAATAAAAAGAACAGCTCCCTCCACCCCTGCGCCCCCACCCCTTTCGGAGACAGTGTCCAATTTCTTCTTTTCTGAACAGCTGTATTATCCAACTTAAGTTGCTCTGCTAATTTCAGTCCCACAAGGACTAACTTGGAAGGCAAAAAAATACAAGAAAAGATCAATTTGCTGGGAAAGATCAAATGAGAAAACTGTGGGGACAGCACCGGGTCAGCGTGTGGAGAACTAAGCAGACCTGTTCTTCATTAACTGCGGCTCTCTGGGGATGTCACACACTACCTGTCCGTGGGCTTTATTGAACCGCCTAACCCGCCTCTCTGTTCCATTCTTCTGGGCCCAAGTGAATCATATCCTGCTGCTGACAAGTTAGCAGGGGACTGCGGCTGCAACATGAAAGTACTTTTCTTTCTTGTCTAAATCAGGCAGATTTTTGAAAAGACGACACAGCATTGACTCGTGACATGGCAAGATGAAACGAGAGGTCTGGGCCGGTCTTGGAGCTGTGCAGATAAAAGTAATCAAATGACACTCCTGGAATGCAAATTGGCATTCTTGACTGCAGCAATTGCACAACCATGAAACATCCCTGACAGCAAGCAAGATTAGGACAAAATGTTATGTAAAGCACTGAACTCAGAAACTCTCACTTGAAAATTCAAACTGTAACACTTACATTTTAATATAGCAATAGTCAGCTCTGCTTTTGTCTGCTGCTTTTGGGAATCACACAGCCCCGCTGCCTGGCCTGACAGATATCTTACATCTCAGGTGAAAGGGGGGAAAAATTCAGATACTACGAATGCTAATACTGCTATTAATATTTCCTTCATATTGCTTTTCACAATCCACATGGGCTAAGCTCTTCAGAGTTTAACATGCAAATACCACTCAACTCAAAATTCTCCAGGGCCGGGGACCCTATCACACCTTTCTCACAAGACTACCTACACAGACTCCACATTCACACTCACTATCACTTCCATCAGGTGAAGATACTCTGGGTACTCTGGTAAAGTAATTAGCAATCTGGATTTTAAATACACTGCTCTCTGGGAACAGCAAGGCTAGCTACCACTAAGAACTTCATTAAGACTGAAGAGTTTCAATGAAACAGCTACAAATATAATAGGAAACACAGATATCCTCTAAAGGTTCACAAGAGAATTTGGGGGGGGGAGTGATTCCAAGGGGTAGGGGAAGTCCTGTTAACGTGTACAAGGTCTCAGTACTCAAGTACATCTTCAGACCAGACAAAGTAACAGTGCCAGAAATAAATTCCCCCACTTAAAGCATGTATGTGCGTGCACCAGGACATCTGAAACTGCAGAATACACAGCAGCGAATGACAAATGGGCTTAGCCACTGCTCAAAGTGATTAGTACAGGGGCAGAGATGGTGCAAACACTACTGCACGCGAAGGGAAAAGGAAAGGAAAATATTACCTACAGCCAGCCGTTAGAGTGTTCTGGCGTAAAACGCCATTAGAAGAAAACCTCTCCAGCTTGCAACAGATAGATTATTTTGTTTTGATGCCTCTTATATACAGGTTCCAGCCATTGCAACTCTCCACGAAGTACATAAAAAATCATAAAACAGGCCACTTTCTGCCACTTGAATCCTGAGTACACAGGTTTATTTTATGATGTCTTTTGTACATCACTCTTACAACAGCTTGACTCTAGGGTAAATGGGAGCCACTATAAATCGCACTGCTGCTTTCAAAACCACTTTAATTTCTGTCAGCGTTACTGTAACCACAGTCCAGGGCACATGCTGTTGTGGATGTGTGTGTGGTGTGTGCGTGCGCGCTCCGGCGTTTGACAGTCGCATCTCCTAGTTGTGACTTTGATCACCGAAACGAGATGTCACATTCGAGGCAGGGTGTGCAGGGGGTGGAAAAAAAACACCCCGTGCTCACCCTTTTCCTTGCAACCTCCGTCCCCACGCGAGAACCCTTACAGCAGATGCTCCAAGTGGGGCTAACAATAGCAATGGAGTGGATGCAAAGTAAAAGGAAGGGAGTGGTCAAGCCCCACTTGTAACAAATCACTTCCCCGAAAGCGGACAGTGCGGCGCACTAAGGGGCGAACTAACTGTCCCTTCCTCGCTGCAGAGAAGCCGCCGCGTGCCCAGGGCTGCACCGAAGTCTTGCTTCGCAAAGCCATCCCATTTCCTCCACCTCTCCCACTTGGAACTTTTCTTTCTCTAAATCTCATTTTACAGAATATTTCATCTACTTTTTGTTTCGTGCCGTTATTTTCTTTTTAAGTCCCTTTGCCATAATTCTGCCCTCTCCCCGGGCCCCAAATCCCACCCTCCAGCCAAGGTGTAAGTTAAATAAATCAGTAGCTTTAGCACTGCACTTCGCAAACGTTATCTCCCTATCACTGGGGTTGCTTCTGCCGCTCTGCGCTTGGTATACTCTGCCCCAGACCTACACGTTGGAAGTGCCTACATCCCCCGTGGACGAGCCGGGTCCCGAGCGTCCAGGGGCCGGGTGGGGGCGAGCCCGCAGGCCGGGCGTGCCGGGCAACGCTGCCGGCGACGCGGCGCTCCAGCGCGCACTGGCACCCACGTCCCGCCGCCGGCCCCTCAGAACGCCCGGCAAGTTGTGAAAGTTCCCGCGGGTCCTCGCCGCGCTCCTCTGCGCCGCTAGCTCCTTCCTACGCTCCACTCATTCCCCGCGCGTCCCTTCCACCCGTCCATCCGGGGCTCGCCCCCCACCCCCTCTTACCCCGGAACCTCCAGCTCGCCGAGCGGCACACCTTGGCTCGGACGCCGCCCGAGGAGCCACCTTTGGAGACCCCCCCTCCCCTTCTTCCCTTCCCCTATCCTCCCCACCCTCCCCCCTCAGCTTCACACACCCTCCCACCTGGAGCTCGCCTAGGAAACTTTGGGGCCAAGTTTAGGGGAGGCTTTCGGGAAGCACACAGCAGGGGCCAGGTTGGAGTGGGCTGGGGAGGGCTCCTCTCCTGCCCGCCCTCCTAGGCAACCCCCCTCGCCAGGGAACTGGAGGAGAACGGGGGGCTCCCGGTGGCGCTCAGACGCCGGGGTCACTCCAGACGGAGTGTAGAATAAAGAGAAGGAGGGTGGAAACTTCTTACCATCTCGGCATGCTGGTTGTCAAGTGCAGCCCCCGCCTCTTGGTCTCCTCTTAGCGGCCGCGCCTGGACCAGCCCCTCGGCCGCCGCTCGCTCCTTCAGTCTCGGCCTGGCTCGCCCTCCCCCTCCCGATTTCCTCCGGGCCGCCGCGCTCGCCGCCTCCTCCTCCTCTCCCCGCCCGCCCGCCCGCGCGCGCCCTCGCCGCGGCCCCTCAGCGCTCAGGTGACTGATTTACACCCGCGCCCAGGGTCGCCCTTGCGCCCCACGTCTCAGCCTGCGCACTTCCCCCGCGGCTCCTCCGGACCGAGGGAGGGAGGAGGAAAAAAAAAAAAAAAAGGAACGGACTGTCCCAGAAAGGGGGCTGCTCCTGCAGGGGAGGGGAGGAAGGGTGGGGGTGGGGGGGGAGACGGCGGGCGAGGTGACCCGGGGCGCGTGTGCCAAGCCCAGCGAGCTCTCTCCTTCTCTCTGCTAAAACTGCCCCGACTACAATGTTGCCTCCCTTTTGCAAAGTAAAAGTCGGCTCGAGCTGTTTTTGTTTGTCCTAGGCGTGCGAGGGGTTTCGTGAGGGAGGATGTCTTTCTCCCTCACGCCCCCCACCACCACCCTGGTACTTTTTTTTCCCCTTCTTCTCTTTCTTTTAGGCCCTTTGGAGGGGGAGGGGGCTGGACGAACAACTTTGGCGCTCCCCGGGGGGTGCAGGCGTGGAGGTGGAGGAGGTGGCCGCGAGCGCCCAGCTGTCAGAAAAAAAAAAAAAAGTGGGGGAGAGCGGCCAGCAGGGGAGGGGAGGCTGCGAAACCCCGAGGAAAGGGCGCGAACTTTATCCCGACCGCGGCGAGCGGCGGCGGCCCTTTCCTTTTCTGGCGCTCGCCGGTCGCCGTCCCCCCCTGGGCCGGTGCCTTCTTCCCTCTCCTTCCCCGACCCCGCCGCTCCCCGGGTGCGCGCCGTGGCCGCCCGGCGCCCCTCTCTCTCTCCCTCGCAATCCAGGTCCCGCGCGCGCGCCGCGGGGACAAACCCGAGAGACCCAAACGCGGAGCGGGGATGTGTTGAGAGGAGAGGCCAAAAGTTGCGCGCAGCTAAGGCGAAAAAAAAAAAAAAAAAGTTTTGGTGGCGGCGCGTTTTGTGCCGGCCCAGACGCCGGCTTGCGGCGAGGGCTTCCTTCCCCTTTCCCCGGCTCTGGGCCGCGGGGCCTCGGGTCGGAGCTGCCGGGAGAGAGGAAGGAGGCTGCCGTCCCTGAGGGCGCCCGCGAGGACGGCACGGCCACGTCTGTGGGCGACACTCAGTCGACCCCGAGTCGCCTTGCCCCACAGAGGCAGCGAGGCGGGCTGCAGGCTCGGAGCGCACACGCCGGCAGCTGAAGGACATTTCTTAAATGTAGGCAAAACACGCTCCCCGGGCGAAGCGTAGGGGGAGGAGGGGGGACTTAATCATCGTCATTTTCGAACGTCCACTCTGTGCCAAAAATATCTCCGCGTCGTGCAGATTTATCATAGCTAGAGCAAACTTTGTGCTTATCTGACGCGGGAGGAAGGCGCAGGTTTCCAGCGTACTTCCCAAGCTCCAAGAAATCAGAGACATCTGCGAAGACCCGCTTGGGGGAACAACAGGTTTGGTTACTGTTTCCAACTAAGGAGAGAAAATCTTGCCTCTTTGCGGTCTCTCCTCCCCAAGCAGAGAAAGAGACTGCTTAATTACATTCAGAGGTCAGAATTAAATTCCTTTGAAAATATGTAACCTTGGGATTACAGACTTCTTTTCTTTGATGCGCAATCTGGTTTTAAGTTTAATATAATCTTTTCACAATTGTTAACTTTTAAAAATATTTCGAGGGTGGTAACTGACTAGGTCCCAAGTAGCCACAGCTGCCTTCGAAAGGTAATTGGGCTTATAATTCAGGTGGGGTTCAGCTTTTTAACAACTAGCTGGGACCGCAACACCTGCAGTTCTGTATTACTGATCAGGTCCAAATTCTTCACAGTTTCTAGGCCCTTTCAAAGCACATTTCAAGTCACATCTGCATTTGTGGATTCCATGCATCATTTTGTGGTGCAAAAAAAAAAAAAATGTGTGGTAAACACTTCTCTCATGGTAAATACGTTGGAATTCAAGGCAAATGACTCATCTGGAGCTTTCCTGTGGGAATACTATTACTTCTCTCACTACAGCATAAATCAGTGTGGTCTAGCTATCTAATAACCATCCTATGTGTTTAAACACATGTTATCAAAGAAGGCTCATCTTTAAATTATTTGATTAAGGTGTGGAGCATGTTCCCTTATTCTCTAAACATAACTGTAACATCATCCTGTAGTTTGTAGAAACTGATTACACAAGGGATAATGATGACCAAATGTGCATTCTGAGCAACTGAAGATCATCGTAAGAATTCTCCAGAAACGAGCCAAGTTCCGATGTGCTTTCCTGTATCATGGAAAGATGAGAAACGCTCGTTGCTAATTTCAGAGTCAATACCCACACAAATCCATTCACACACTTACCGCTTTGGACAAGTGACAGGCCAGCCAATGCCAAACAATTGTATTCACACAGTGGATTTTGGCTGCACACCTACACTGGCCAACATGCAGAAGTTAGTCCAAATCAAGCAACCTGCAATTTACATTCCCCTGATTGGTTCCAGATCTGTCTGTTTTTGATGTTCACATACAAACAGTTTTCAAGGCAAGTTGTATCTATTTGGGGTTCACTTGCCTTTCTACAGAGTCATTATGAAGAAGTGGGGGTGGCGTTCAGCTAAAACTCAGTCCTTGCAGAAGGTGGAAGACTTTATTCAAAGAAAAGCCTGGCATAAAAGAAAATTCCACCTTTTCGGTTTTTTTTTTTTTTATTTAATCTTTGTGAATTTGTATGGCAATTGGAATAAAACCTGAAGTCCTTTTTGTGTCCTCAAAACCTCAATGTTCTACACCTGCCTAACTTTAATTTCCGCTTATTTATCTGCTACAACTTCACTGGCATTCTTTCTGCTAATTTACCAAGTTGCTCCCTTCTCATTACCCCTCTCCCCGCCTCTGCCTGGGATGTTCTCACTACCTCCATGTTCCACTGATTCGTTCACATCATTTGGAGCTCCTTTCTAACATCCTTCTGTGGATTCTAATTAAAGTAGCTCTGTGTCTTTCACCCAAAACACCCCCAAGGTTACTCCTATTATTTCTTCCTATTCCTTCTGAATATCTGAGATTGTCTTTTTGAGTTATAGGCTGTTACTTTTTAATTAAAATGTAAGCCCCACCACAGCATGCCATCCTGTTCTGTTTGTGTTGGCCCATATAGTGCCAAGCACAAAAGACCCCATAACTTTTGCTAAAATTATGGAAGAATTGTCAAAATCATCACTCTATGTTACTGATCTGATGACCACATGACCAAACAAGTTCCTTGTAGGAATATGGAAGTCTGTTATTTTGCAGGGAGTTGCTCATACCTTTGGCTGCCTGAACCAGTATGTGATTCTTAGTGTGTGATCTGAAACCTTGAAGGTTTCACAAACTCTTCTAAGAGGTCCATGAAGTCGAAATTTTTTGCGATGTAGCCTTGAGAAGTTATATGCCATACTCACTTAGGATTTCTTGTTTGCACAGGTATTTTCAAAAGATGCGGTGCTGTGTGCTTTTACAACAGACTGAATGCAGAAGCAGTTATGAGACTCAATCTGGCTTTATTATATCACGACTTTAAAAAGTGCCAAAATGTAAGTCAATGCTGCTGTTCACCCCAAATGTTTGTTTTGAAGAAGTTATTTTTCATTTCAAAATGTGTGTCTCTGCTGCAGTGGCATGGTACTACACAGCTAGTGTATTAAAGAATGTATAGTTTTAGAAATTCTGAAAGTCAGAGTCCAAAACAGCCGGCTCTGACCAGGGTGTTTACAGGCCTGAATTCCTTTCTGGGGACACTAGAGGAAGATCTGTTTTGTTCACTGCTGGAGGCTACTCCCTTCCCTTGGCATGTGGCCTCTTCAAAGCCTGCAGTAGCCAGGTGAGTCTTTCTTCAACCACTATAACATTGACTTCTCTGCTTTCTTACTTTGGGTCTAACTACTCTGTGAACATTATAGGATCTATGCAGATAATCCAGAATTATCTGTTCATCTCAGAACACTTTTTTTTAAGATTTATTTATCTATTTATTGCAAAGTCAGATATACAGAGAGGAGGAGAGACAGAAAGGAAGATCTTCCGTCCGATGATTCACTCCCCAACCAGGAGCCAGGAACTTCTTCCAGGTCTCTCACATGGGTGCAGGGTCCCAAAGCTTTGGGCCATCCTCGACTGCTTTCCCAGGCCACAAGCAGGGAGCTGAATAGGAAGTAGAGCAGCCAGGATTAGAACCGGTGCCCATATGGGATCCTGGTGCGTTTAAGTCGAGGACTTTAGGTGCTAGGCCACACTGCCGGGCCCTTATCTCAGAACTCTTAATCCCATCTGCACACTCACAGATGTGGACCAGACATAGGGGCCATTGATGGGTTTATTATTGTTATTTTTAATGATTTAACTCTTTTGAAAATTCAGAGTTTATTTCTAATGTGTTTCACGCCCATGGCTATAGTCCAAAGAAAAGCTCCATGGAGCTTCAGCCATGTTTAAAAATTTTTGAGAACAAACATCTTGAGACTGGCTAAACTACATAATAGCTTCTGTCCCTTCCTCTATACCCCTACTTTAAGTAGATTTCCTCAGACTGGCCGAAGGGACCCCTTACTCCTTGGCTTGCATTGACTTAAGAATGCATATGTTACTCAGTGGCTGGGGACATCCATCATGAACCTTCCAGGAAAGGTGACTTGACTTTCTAAATGAAACAAAAAGGCAAGGTACAAATTGCTCCTCCTCTGCTCTGGGTATCAGGATGTGAGAAGATGGTAGCTGAAACAGTTACATTCCTCTTGCCATCAGGCTAGGATGTGAAGTGGCAAGGTGGTAAGCACTGGAGCTCCTGATGCTGTTACTGACTTTCTAAATTAGTTGACCCCCAGATGGTCCAGAACTTCTGCTTATATATTATCATCATTCTCTTTCTTAGTTTGACCATTTGAGCTTGCAATTCTAGTGCTTATCATTTAAAGCTTCTTAAGTGCTATAAAGTGGTGTTTCTGCTTAAAGTTTCCATGTAGGAGTTCTTCAATATCATTTTACATGAAATTTATATTTTTCCTCAACTCTTAGAAAATTCTATGAATAAATTGGTAAGATAAGTATAATTATCCAGTGAAAATGCGAACTTAATCAGAATAAACACATTAGAATGAACATGAACAAGAAATGCTGACACAAAATTGTAAGTCAAGGGTGACATTTCTAGAAGCAATTGCACTCCCGTCACTTAATGTTGTTTGTAGTTATGCTGTGTCCTAAGTGTTATACCTGACCTTGTCAGCTACTTCTGGTAAGGCACTCTTGCAAATTCAGTAAATAGAAATGTATTTACATAATAGATTGTGTACAAATCCTGTGGGTTGTATTCCAAGAAACATGTTGTGGGAAACAAAATTTTCAAATTGACGTTTTCAATGCATGATTTGTGTAGTGCTGTTTACCTTGCAAGGAGAACCTGAATGGTAACCTATTCAGTAAATTCAAATAATGTACAGTTTTGTGGGGAGGGGGAACACATCATGTTAGCAGATTTATTTATTTGAAGGAGTTGCAAGGGTGAGCTGGGGGCTGAGAGATACACATCATCTCTCCATTGGTTGACTCTTCAAAAGGCCACAACATCTGGGGCAGGGGCAAGATAAAGTCAGGAACCAGGAGCTTCTTCCACATGGTTGCAGAGATCCAAACACTTAAGTCATCCTTCGGCTTCTTTCACAGGCCATTAGCACAGGTCACTAGATCCAAAGCACAGCAGCCAGGACTCAAACCCACTGTATGGGAGGCCAGTGTCTCAGGTAAAACATTAATATTCTGTGCTACAATGCTGCATCTCCCCCCTCCAAACCTTTGTAAAAAGCAATTCAGTTTCAACATCAAAACCAAAATAAAGCCTTTCAAAATATCTTCATCATTAAAAAAGATGACATGTGCAGGTGTTTAGCTTCATAATGGAGCGACCTGGAACCCAAGTGGACTGCCCGTGCTTGATACCTGGCTGTGTCTCATCCTCCATCTTTTCCAGCTTCCTACTTACTGATCTTGGAAGTGAAGTAGTTGGGTTCCTGTTACTGATATGAGAGACCTGTACTGAATCTCTGGCTCCTGGTTTCAACCTTAGCCAACCTCTAGCTGTCGTGGCCATGGGAGAAGTGAAGCAAAAGGTGGTAGTTCACACTTGCCTTTGTTCTTACTCACGCTCTCTCTCTCTCTCTCAAAAATAAATAAATAAATAAATAAATACATACATACATACATAAGAGCTTATGTGACAGAATAGACACAAAACCTCAGCTTGGAGATGCTTTCAGACTCTCAAAAATATGGACAGCATCAACAAAAAATATATAATTTCTGCATTTGAAATATTTTTCATGAAAACAAGATCACTACTCTTAGAGCAACTGAGACTTTTCAAGTTTCAAGATTTCATCTGTACAATGATAACCTTTAATTATTAAATATTTGCAGTTCAATATTGTAATTTTTAAATACATTTTATTTGGCATTGATATCAAATTTATGCTACCTGCCCTTTAGTGTTCTCTACAATGGAATGTGTTTAATTTTTTTACATTATTGAAATATATCATCTTGTAATTTTTTATTCACATATCAATAAACCACACATTGCTTACGTACTGTTTTAATAGGAAACCTCTGAGAAACTATATAACTCTATGTTATGCTTTAAAAATAGTTTTTCCCCATCACAATGAATGTTGAGACTTCTTAATTCCTTAATGTCAAGCCAGCCATCACTGTCACCTTCATGGGTCCATGACAACAGGGAGCCAGAATCCAGAGCCTGAGGCACTGTGAATGCCATTCGTGCATCCTGACCAGCACCTTAATTGCTGAGCCAAATGCACACCCCCTGCTTTTCCTGATGTGCTTTGATGCACCCTGAGGCCTTGATAAGATGTAGTCATCCAATGTTGAATTGCCTAGTATTGGAAGCAAAAGACACAATCAACTCTTTTTCTTCATAAATTACCCAGTCTCAGGTGTTCTGCTATAGCAGCAGAACATGGACTGAGATGTTCTATCATGAAAGACTGATTCACTATTTATGATAATGATCATTCATTATCATTGAAAAATATGTGTTACGTAAAATATAACATGACTTTCTAATTTAAGGAATTTTCAAAAATGTTGGGATTTTTTTTCCAAATCAAAAGATTAATACTGAAAGTACTTGATCAATGTGTGTCATATTCGGTATTTTGAATTTTTTGTAACCTAATGTGTTTGTTAAACCTGCAGTATTTCATAATTACCCACTAATCATGCTGTGATTCAGTAATTACTGCCTCCAGTCCTTTTAAGCATTTGATATAGCTGGTCTTTCAAAAGCAACTCCTCTCATGGTTCTTTCACATTTGCCTTTTTTAATCATCTCATCTGCCTTCCACGTCACAATTCATTCTTTTTAAAGATTTATTTTTATTATTTTTTTTTTTTTTATTGGAAAGGCGGATATACAGAGAGGAGAGACAGAGAGGAAGATCTTCCGTCCGATGATTCACTCCCCAAGTGAGCCGCAACGGGCCGATACTATGCCGGTCCGAAGCCAGGAGCCTCTTCCGGGTCTCCCACGCGGGTGCAGGGTCCCAAAGCTTTGGGCCGTCCTCGACTGCTTTCCCAGGCCACAGGCAGGGAGCTGGAAGGGAAGCGGGGCTGCCGGGATTAGAACCGGCGCCCATATGGGATCCCGGGCGTGCAAGGCGAGGACTTAACCACTTGCGCCACCGCGCCGGGCCCGTCACAATTCATTCTTACACACACAAGAAATGAAGGTTGTAAGGATGATCAAACTTCGAATTTCACTCCTTTTTATGTCGTTTCACTGCATTTTTCAATGCAGAAATGCTTTAACTGCAACCCAAATTCCATATCC
Organism: Ochotona curzoniae; assembly: GCF_017591425.1. NCBI lineage: Eukaryota > Metazoa > Chordata > Mammalia > Lagomorpha > Ochotonidae > Ochotona > Ochotona curzoniae. Next base: position 44,744,939 of record NW_024467106.1, on the reverse strand, counting down.
ATTTCTGTCTTCCCCTCATTCTTTCCTTTAGCTTGTATTGTTTAAACGGGACTTCCTGTTTGAATGTTGAACATGTAGCTCTCCTTAATCTCAGGTTTAACCTGACACTACCAATTTTTTTTAATCAACTTTTATTTTTTGGTATTTACTGTTCTTCCATTTGTTCAAGGGCATACCTTGAAACCTATTTTGAATCATCTTTTCTTTGTCTACAAAATAATCGTTTCCTAAACCACACAGAAGTGGCTTCAGTGTATTCCTTACATCTATCCATTGCCATTTCATGTGTATGCTACCAACCATTCAGATTAAATACTGCAGTAGTTCTTCAGTTATTCTCCTGTGCTCACCTTTCACCACCCTTCTAATTCACTTGCTTCTATACTTTAGCTTTTTATTCTATTTTCATCCTATTTCTTATCATTCTATTTAGTAAGGACCTACATAAATACATCTTCAGTCTTCTCCAGAGTTCTAATATGTCAACATAAATGGTAACATTTGCTTTTCAAGGTTCACCTTTTCCCAAGCCTTATACCTAATACAGCAGCTAACTAATTGGCACCTGAGTTTTTGTTGAATGAATGAGTCAAAAAAATTCAAATTTTGTATTTTTCAATAATTAAAACAATACGGTGTTTTCCCCAGTACCCTATCACTTCCAAAAGTAAATTGAAGCCATTCAGATAAAGTACATTAAGATCCTTTATGAATATAGTTAAAATTTCCTGAATAACCACTATATGTTAAATTATCATTTTCTTTGCAACTATCATCAAATCTTTCTAAGAAAATTTAGGATTGAGCATTGTCATTGCTGTTATATGGAAGAAAAAGTGGTTTGAAAACTCTAGACAACCTTGCCTGAGCACATACAAGGCAGGTGAGTGTTAAGGAAAATTTTACTTCCCAAAACTGCCCACCAGCCTTTCAGGCCTACCTTTTTTTTTTTTAATGACTTGGCTCAGATGCTAATCTTTCATGGAGCCTTCCTTAATTTCTGCAGAGCTCTGCAGCATTTATACCCTGGATGATTGACTCATCACCTGCATACACACTGCTAAGTATTTGTGGTGGTTTTATGTGTCCCTGTCTTATCTCCTTAATGAAAAAGTAAACCTAGTGCAAAAATTCTATGAATTGTGCACTTCTCAACTCCTCTCCATACCTGGTAGAGTGATAAGCACATCAACAAACAAATGAGTTTAATGAAACAGTTTCAGGAAGCCGAAGTCAAATCCTAAGACATGAAATAACTTCATATTAAAAACACTTTCATGGGAATGGATGTCTCCTTATTATAGATGGCAAGGTAACATGTGGTTATGGGGAGTTTTAACTCTAGTTTTACCTGAATGTATAGATACTGGGACCAAGCTCATTTCTCTACTTTTTTTTCTGTTGTTTGCTGTTTTAATGTGTTAATGCATCAGTCATATGGTTGGGTCTTCTCAAGTAGAAAGACCTCTGTGAAGGCCCCATTTTTTTCCGAGTTATGAGTGTGGCTGCTATGTAATTGTGTCAAAGTCCTTGTTGTATGTTTCCATGTGCTATATCTCTGTCCTTTAACAGCCTAATTACCTTGTATATTCCAAGAAAATATATATCTCCATTTTATGCCATATATTTCATGCTCCATCCAAACGTAAATGTTCAACTCTTGTCCTGAGGATGCTTAGAAAATGTTCTAAGAGAGTTATTTCCTAGATTCACACAATTATCTTTACTCTATGACTGAGATGTCATATGCTATTTCTATTTTGCCTTATGTATGTAAAGGCTTTCATAGTTTTGCTAGACTAATTCTATTTTTTTTTTTTTTACAAAAGTGACTCAATTTGTCTCCCTAAAAAAAACTTGAGTCTCATTCACTGTGGTAAAACTCTTCCAATATATCCAAGTCCATCAACCACTAAGTGTGAGACTAATGACTGTTTTGATAAGGTGGGTGACTTAGAATGCTGTGGTACTTTAGGGAGTTATGAAAAAGACTAGAATTTGCATTTAAAACCGAGTTTTACCAGGGGTACTGTTATTTACTTCAAACTGACCTGCTAGATCTTCAACGGAAAAAAAACACAGAAGCAAACTTAACTGGGCAGCTGCAAAGTGCTGATGTTTTCTTGTTTCATTTCTTCAACAACCCTGTGCAGGAGTTATCATTTCCTTTTAACAAATGAAGAAATTAGAGCTCAGAGAGGATCAATAACTTCACAAAGGGCACATGGCACAAAAAATGACAACCTAGATCTGTAGTTTAAGCTATTAATTCCTGTGTCAATGGTTTGTCCACTAATAGGCACATGAACTCACTGACCATGTGTCACCGTCATGCCCTCTGACTCTTATGTCACCGAACACTTTGGGGAAGTCTCAGGCACTCAGTTACCTAGTGTTAATAAGCTTCTCCAGCCCCCAAATAGGCCTGAGCATTTGTTTGACCCTTTATCTACTTAACACATACTAGTATTATGTATGTTCTATGTGCTTGTCCAAATACAGCTTTATATTGTGGCTCTTCAGTCTCTTTTAATTTCTAAGTTTATGCTGGAGAAATAAAACTTGTATTAATGAAGCTTCCAGATAGGTTAACTTTCTCCCAATGCCTTTAGTACAGTAAGTATTGTCAGTGTTATTTAAGAGTTCCTTTGAGAAGTGTCTTTTGGCATGGCAGGCAGAAGCAATCCGGTGCCTTTGTGTGGTTGCTGTTCACACTTGGTAATGAATAAATGCTGTTGGCTCTTTTGGGGAAGTCAGAAGGGAGTCATTGGTTTACTAGAGATGTGGCCTGAAAACACCAAGCCAGCTCATCCGAGCTGCTGATCTCGTGCCCTTCCTCTGGCAAACCATGTGTCGGATGTGGTAGGGGGAAAAAAATCTCCCTTTCAGCAGCAGAACGTGTGTGAGCTACACCCTGAATTATCCCATGATGACCTTGCAAATGCAACACATGCCCTTGTGACCACAAGGCCCGACAACTGTAATTTCCTCTGCTTTTCATCAAAGCTCTTCTGCCAGCAGCAGGCACAGCGTGCCAGGGTATAGCTGCTCCCTGATGACCAGGATACCTGCCCTTCGTCCTTTACTACAGATACGTAAAAGACTCTCCGGTAGGAAACTCACCCCATTGGTTATGCAAAACTGAGTTCATCTTCCTGATTAAACCGTGAGGCCTGGCTAATGTTTACTGTGCAGCCAGCCAACACTATAGGGATATTACCTAATGCACTCGCTGAAGTCATTCCAAAGATCATTATTAGACAATTTCTTAGAGCGATCCGTGGGTTGAAGAGGCTTTTTCCCCAGTGACTTCACTGATGGACACTTTCATGTGGCACACACAGAATTAGCACTTACTAGACACCAGACACTACTTGAGGTGCTGGGAGTGGAACCTTGACTGAGGGAGGAAAAGCCTCTACCTTTGCTCACTTTGGTACCTAGTGAGGAGAACAGAGAGTGGTAAGAGTCTGAATGGTGTTAAATGCTTTTTAAAAAAATAAATAAAGCAGGATGCTGTGATGCTCAGAGACAAAGGGTGGGGTATTGGTGTCAGATGTCTGTGGAATGAAACATAATACAGTCACCCATTACTCAGTCATGGGAATACGTTTAAGGAAGTGTGTCCTTAAGGTGTTTTTGTTATTGTGCCAACATCATAGTGCACTCCCACAAGCCTAGATGACATAGCGTAAGCTGTATGAAGCAGCTTGTTGCTCTGGGTCCACAAACCTTTACAGTATGCCACTGGACTGACAACTACATGTAGATGTAACACAGTGATATTTCTTGTATCTAAAAACACCTAGAGATAGAAAAGGTACAGTCAAATACTAGGCAATAGGAATTCTTCAGCTACATTATAGTTTTATGGAACAAAGAAAGCTTCCCTGAGGAAATGGTATTCTACTGAGATTAAAATCATGACACAACTTGTAAGTATTACTGGGAAGCTCTCCTGGGCACAGGAGATAATACAGGCAGAGGCCCTGAGGTGAGAAAGGAATGTACAGGTTAGAATCCCCAAGAAAGGGAAGAGTAGGCAGAGTTGAAGTCCCAGTGAAAGGCCAGATTGGGGAGACTTATGTATTCAACAGAAGGTTTCTGTGAAAATGGAGAAAGATATCTAAGATACTGTAGTTCCAGATGAGATCCAGTTCCCCAGCCAGAATTCACTTTCCTTCCCCTAAGATATTCCTAGAATTTTTGGTGATGTTAGTTCTGATATGCAGTTCTATAACTTGATTACCACCACAGTCATTTTTTCATTGGTGTCATGTGTAAAATTTAGTATTTAGTTCATAAGTAGAGACAGTGACCTTGATGCACTGATCACTTGCCAAATGCCACCAGCTTCCAGGGCTGGTAAGGCTGAGGCCAGAAGGCCAGAACTTCTTGCACATGTCCTGCGTGTATGGCAGAGAACCAAATGTTTGTGTCCTCACCTGTCTTTCCCCTGGTGCCCATCATTAGCTGGAAGTTGGAATCAGGAGTGGGACTGATATTTGATTTCCATCACTCCAGAGTGGCATGTGGCCATCCCAAGCATCTTAACTGCTATGCCAACAGTATCATTTTCAATTTTATTATTTCATAAGAATTCAAATGATGGTATCTTTTTAAAAATTTTTATTAGCTTATCATTTCATTTTCAATACACTCAGAGCAAAAGATGAACATGTGGGGCTAGATATTATCTGTAAAGGCCAAGTGGCTTGACATTTAAAATAAATATCCAAAAACTCCGTTAAGTATTTGCTAACCACATGTTTTCTAAACCATATTCAGAAATGCTCGCTGAAAGTTCCAGGACGTCATTGGCCCTTACTCTGACTCCCTGAATGGTTCTCTGGAAGCCGCCCCATGTGTCTCCATCCTCCCAGAGCTAATGGGCATCCCCTCCAAGGAACACTGTGTGGCCTCATCAGCAAAAAGGCGACATACCTGTGGTTTGGTGCAGAGTGAACTGGGCCAGCAATCTGGGGAGCAAGCCTTTCTTCCCATCATTGCCAGTCACTCTGGGATCTTGAGCTAATCAAATCCGCTCTGTGCTTTAATTTATACCCATGCAAAATGGAAAACATAATACTGTAGCAGTGCTGTGCACACGCGCAGCCAGATCAGATGGGAGCAGAATGTTTAGTGTATTTGATTTGTTTCAGTCTCTCAAAGGCATGACCTGTAAGTCTCTGGACACAGATCCTGAGAACTTTTGAGGGAGCCTAGTATCAAACGGGGCGGGGGGAGGAGGGCAGGCGGCAGAATTTTATTTCAATATTGTTTTCCTTCTGGGAATATAGCTCTGATCAGTGCCTCTTCCAGCAGAGAGCTATGATTAAAAGAATTTTAAGAATGAACTACCAAAGCTAATTTGCATGGATGTCCCTAGCAGAAAGGTTTGCCATCACCTGTTCAAGCACATAAGATCCTATTAAAATCCAACAGAAGGGTCTGGCATTGTGGTATAGTCAGTAAAGCCTCAACCTGCCATACTGCCTTATCATAGGGGTACTTGTTGGTGTCCTGGCTGTTACACGTTTGATGCAACTTCCTGCTAATGTGCCTGGAAAAGAAGCGGAAAATGGTCCAAGTGCCTGGACCCCTGCACCCACGTGGGAGAACTTAATAAAGTTCCTGGCTATGGTCTGACCTAGTCCTTGATATTGCAGTAATTTGGGAAGTGAATCAACAGATGAAAGATTGGGCATATTCTCATTCTCTCTCTCTTACTCTGATTTTAAAAAAAAAGTTAAAAAATAAAATATAACAGAATCTGATGTTTAAACATTTTTTTATGCAGCTTAGTCTCAGAATGAAAAGTTCCATTTCCAGGAATTTTATCCCAAATCCTGAGTTTAATAAAGTAGTTCTCTCCACTAAGGGGCAATTAAAATGTGGTTGCTAACAGAATTAGGAAGATAAGCACAGTTAGGTGGGGCAAAGAAGTGCCAGCAACAGAATCTGAGTAAGACCAAGGGAATGAGACTGCGTTTCTGGTTGGGGGAATAAGTAGAAAGTGGTGTCTTACATGGATCCAGAAAGATTCCATTCAGCAGAGCGCACGTATTCCAGATAGAAGAAAACAAATGTGCAAAGAAAGAATGTCTAGGAAGCAGAAATGTGTGTCTAGGATACGGAAAGACTATAGGACGTGGTGAGGGCAGCAGTTTGCAAACTTGGCTGCACAACATATTAACTGGGGAGGTTTAATAAAACAGTTTCTCAGCCCTTCTCAGACCTTATGAATAAGAATTTTTGGAAGTGGAGCTCTCGATTACACTGCTTTGAAAAAGTAATTTCAGTTCTCCAGATGACTCTAATTTGCGAACTGGCTCAATACTTGGCTCCAGAAGCCGTTGCAGACCCAGGAAGGTAGCAATGGCAGCTCATGTGGGTGGATTCCTGCCACCCTTGTTTGAGACCTGAATTGAGTTCTTGGCTCCTGGCATTTAGGGAATGGACCAATTGATGGGAACGATTTTATATGTCAAATTAAGCAGAAGTTTTCTTTTTCAAATGATATAGATATTGAATTTAATGTTATGAATAGTTTAAATGAAAAACATAAAAGTTGCATTGAGATACATCCCTGATGGAATGGCTATAGCAAAGGGGGTTGGCAAGAAGTCAGAATCTGTGCACTGTACTGATAAATGCTGAAGCCTCCTAGGAAAGTTTCCTGTTTCTTCAGAAAGATGAGCCTAGGGAGGAGCCAGCATGGTGGCACAGCTGGTTAAGCGGCCATTTGGGGCATATGGTAAATGGAGTTTTAGCTATGCTGCTAATGATCCAGCTTCCTGCTGGTGCACGTGAGGTGTAAGATCATGGCACAGGTGCTGTGATCCCTGCTACCCATGTGGGAAACCAGGATGGAATTCTTGGTTCCTGGCTTCAGGCTGGCCTAGCCTCAACTTTTGCAGGGTGAGCCAACAGATAGAAAATTATTTCTATTTCTCTCTCTTTCTCTCCATTCCTACATTTCAAGTAGATAAAAAAATAAACAAAAAAAAATGAGCATAAAGCCCATCCTTAGGTAGAGTATACTTAAGCCAATAAAAAAATGTATGTCTAAACAAAAACCTGCAAGGAATATTCATATCAACATTACATTATAAAATAGAAAAATGACAATCTACTGATGAATTTTAAATAAGAAATAGTTTATCCATACCATGAATTATTACTCAGCCATAGAAATAAATCAAATAGTGACATATGCTACCACATGGTTAAATCTTAAAAGTATCATGTTAAGTGAAAGCAACTAGATTTGAGATGTCACATTGCCTTCTTATTAAGCATCCAGAATAAGTAAGTCCATAGAAATAGGTTAGTGAGAGCCCAGTGAGGTGGCCTAGTGGCTAAAGTCCTCGCCTTGAACATGGCAGGATCCCATGTGGGTACCAGTTCTAATGCCGGCAGCTCCACTTCCCATCCAGCTCCCTGCTTGTGGCCTAGGAAAGCAGTCGAGGATGACCTAAGGCCTACACCCATGTGGGAGACCTGGAGGAAGTTCCTGGATCCTGGCTTCGGATTGGCACAGTACCGGCCATTGTGGTCACTTGGGGAGTGAATCATCGGACAGAAGATCTTCCTCTCTGTCTCTCCAAATATCTAACTTTGCAATAAAAAATAAATAAATCTTAAAAAAAAGAAAAGAAAAATACATTGGTGGTTGCCAGGAGCTAGAAGAATGAATTCTAGGGGAAATGAGCTTTGCCTTGGGGACGATGAAACTGTTTTAGTATTAGATAGAGGTTGTGCAACTCTAGAAATATCCTAAAACCACTGAATTATATACTTTAATGAGGCATATCAGTTTGCATTTTATCCTACACGCAGAAGAGAAGTCAGGACTGTTGTGTCTGCTAATAAAGAGCAGGTGCTTGGGAATTAGGCCCCCTGCATCTGCAGCTTGGTTTGGTGATTTACTCATGGTATGGTCGGTTGAGTACTGTGCCATGGGACAAATAGGGACTCTGCAACAGTCTCCTCATCTGAAAAACTGTGACAACACAATGCCTCCTTTACAAGGTTGTTGCAAGGATTAGGAAATAAAGTGATGACAGTTAAGCACAAGGCATAGCACAGAGTAAGAGCAGAATAAATAATGGCTTGTGTTCTTATTACAAATAGTTTTTTAAAAGATTCATTTTTGGGCCCAATGTGATGGTTCAAGTTCCCACCTTGCATGTGCCAGGATCCCAGATGGATGTCAGTCATGTCCCTGACTGCTCCACTTCCCATCCAGCTATCTGCTTGTTGCCTGGAAAAATAATAGAGGGTGGCCCAAAGCCTTGGGACCCTGTACTCACATGAGAGACCTAGAAGAGACTCCTGGTTCCTGGCTCAGTTCTGGTTATTGCAACCACTTAGGGAGTGAACTAGCAGATAGATCTTTGTCTCTTCTCTCTGTAAATCGAATCTGTCTTTCCAATGAAAATAAATAAATCTATAATTACTTCATTTTGACTACTGAAAATCCAAATTAGCTGCTGGAAGAGCTGAAGTCCAGATATGATTGTCATGCCAGTTTGCTACATGACGCTAGACAAGTTGTGTAAGATATTTATATTTCCAGGTCCACAGGAAAATTACGATTATGAAACCTAACCTCCTGTTGTATAATCTCTGAGTACATTCAAGCATATTTTCTACTTGAGGGTATCATAGAAGTGCTTTTGTAATTAGGACAGGTGCTAAAGTCCGTAACATTTGTTGGATAAAACCTGCCCAAGGATGTGGAAGACAGGCACACGCATACATTGATGACAGGAGTGGAAATAGGTTCAACTGCTGAAGCAGGAAATACTGAATGTATTTATTAGAATTTTAAGTATATTTATTCTCTGAAGTTCTAGGAAATTCTAGTTATACTTGCCCATGAGGAACATAAAATAGTCATAGTATCTTTGTAATGGCAACAGGCAGGAGATCACCTGTATGCGCATTCCTTAGTTACTCACCTAAGTTATGGTGTATAAGATACCATGAAATATAATATAACTTCAAAAGGAATGAAAATTTCTTTAAATACTGGAATAGTATAAAGCATAATAAGCAGACAAAAACAAAAGTGAAGGACGGCATTAAAGCATTCCACCATCTGTTTAAAAGGGGCGCAGAGAGAAGGGGCAATCTTGATGCATCAGGTTCTGTGTGGATACAATATCTCTGGAAGAACACACAGGGAGTTGCCCACATTAATTGTCAGAGAAGGATACATGAGTGAAAATAAGACTGGCTTTAGCACCCACTGCTTTAACTACAAGATGATCTTCAAAGAATTACACAAGACAGTTCTTTCAGGCTCAAAAATTAAAAGTGCCTGAAAGAAAATGTATTTTAACAGTGGGAAACCAAAGTTAGTTAATCCTTCTTTGGTGTCCAGGCTGTATGATTATCTTCTTCTTGCACTTTTTAAATCACAAAGAGCATTTCGCTATTTTTAAACTAAATATTAAGTCAACCAGCACCCTATTTTCAGGACATCCTATCTTCATGACAAACGAATCACATATACGAAATTTTTCAGCACTTAACAACTTACACTGACATAGGAAAAGGAAACCTGTGTAAGCTTCAGATATGAAAAGAGCTGAATTTTGATCCAGTATTGATCATTTCTGAGTGCAAAGTGGGAATTGTGATGTGTAAAAATAACCCTTGTGAAGGGTCAATTTGTACATGACAAGACAAGATTGTAAAGCCTCCCACAAATTCCGTGTGTCCTGGTATGTATGCACCTATGCAATGTGATTTCACTGTTTCTTTCATAAAGAGAAGAGGTGTGCTTGCTCACTCTGTCAGTCTGGACTGGTCTTAGGTCTTGCTTTGATCAATGGGATGTGTCAGCCCCAATGTTGTGCAATTTGGGAAGCTAGATCTCAGCAGGCCTTGCAACTTCCTCTTTCCCCCTCTTGGAACATGAACTTGATAGCATGAGAGGGAGCTGGTCTAACCTAGTGCAGGATGAGAGCATGCAGACCAGGAACCTGGAGCCCTAGCCTACAGCCAGAACCATGATGTGAATGAGACCAGCCTTCCAATCCAGCCACTCTCCAGCATACACCCCCTTGCATACTGAACCTAGGTGAAATCAGGTGATAGGCAGTCCATCCAAACCCTAGAATTGCAATAAATAATGGTGTTATACAATAGGGATGTTTTATTGTCAGAAAAACTACCTCAATTAGTAAGATCCCTGCATTTTATCTAACACAACTATCACCTGCGCCAGGGTAGCTTCCTTGTTTGTTTTACACCATCCCTGGTATCCTTACTGCTGTGCCTATTATAGTCCACCACACACACCATAGACACTCAATAAATACGTTTTAACTAGCCCCGACACACATATTAGCCTCCGGGTATATTTATATTTCTAAATGTACTAATTTACTAATTTGCAAACTGCTGAAAATCAACATAATTATCATCAACAATTTGTATTGCTCTCATATCACAAGTGAAACAATAGAACATATAATTGGGATATTGCTCCCTGGCTGCGGTGGATTATAACAACTGTCATAATAATGCTAGTAAGATTATACTGCAAGCTAGCCCTCAAATGTGGGCTAACAAATGAACCAGTGGACTTTTTAAAGTGAAATCCTAAGACAATTTGTAAATTGACACTAAAATTATACTGGGTAGAGTCATAATAAACAGATCAATGAATCTTGGCAATGTACCAGATATACATCCACTGATAAACTAGTAATACATTACAGTTTGTTTACATAGCTGTCTCACTTAATAGCCAGATCAGAAAAGCTGATCTGAAATAATGACAGGATGGAGAGCAAAAGCAAATGAAGAAATTGGAAAATATCAATACAAAAGCATTTTTCTCAGTGTAAAGAACATCACAGATGGTAGTTCATTCTTTAATAGCATATCAGAAGACCTTGGGCATGCCACCAAATGTGATTCCAATCATGGAAGGTGAATATTCTTGACCCACAGAGTGTACTGTGACATTAGAAAGAGGTTGTTATGCTTTGGAAATGATACATTCTTGGAAGAGATAAAGGTGGTTCTCCTGGAACCTCGTTTTCATTCTGGCTTCTGCTCTTGCCAAGTGCTATCTCTCTGTTGAATATGCTCCTGCCAGTAGATGCTCATCAGCAAAAGCCAGCACCATCATCTTAAACTTCCAGAACTCAGAAGCAAATACAGCTCTTCTTTATAAAGTACCTAACCTCATGCGTTTCATTACAGTAACAAAAAACACACGCAGAAATTGATCTGCAGTACAGACTAAATGCCTATGTGATTTTAAGAAGTCTTATTTTTTGAACCTCAGAACATCATGGATACCAGGCACAGGATATGGGACAGTACATGTCATCCAGCAGTCAGCAATAGGGCAGATTCAAATGAGAAATGCATGTTCGAATCAGTACATTCAGTATATACTGAAAGAGCTGCTAGGAAGGAAATTCCCTTTTAGCAAAGTTGGCATTGTTGAAGTGGGAAAAAGAAGCAAAGTTGCCTGTGCTGGGTGGTTTTCCTTTCTTTCAGAGGTGCATACAGCCTCAGTCATTTCATTCACCTTGGGGATAAAAAAAAAACACCTGTTTCCTGCTATACTGTGTCTAGCCTATGGAAAACAGAAAATGTTAACAAGAACCTAAATGTGCTTTTCATAAACTTGGAGTAGTCACAGAACCTTCTGCTTATCTGACAGGTAAAGTATGTCCTCAGGAAACCTGTAATTAGTTAACCCCACAACCACCTTTAAAGTGCAAGACTGGGATGAATTGAACCATGCAACGTTTCCAAACCAGTTTTGTGAAAGCCTCAGACTTACATGGAACAATCTGAGTTGTGGGGCAGGCATCGGACATCGCAGTTCAGATGACACTTGGTGCACCTGAAGCTTGGAACAGAGCGCCTGAACTCAAGTCTCATCTCCACTTCCCCTCCTTAATCCAACCTCCTGAGAATATTCTCAGCACCTTGAGAGGCAGAAGGTAGAGTCTGCAGTCATCAGTTCCCTGCCACCCAAGTGGGACACCTGGATTCAGTTCTTGCCCAGCCTGACTTCTGCTGCTCCAACCCTGGATGTTTCCAGACATTTGGGAATTGAATCAATGGATAGAAGATTTCTGTGTGTCTGTATATCATTCAATAACAAATAAAAATAACCCAGATTTGGTTGTGGGCCATCTATGTAGAAACAGTGTCACTCCATAAACCGGTTTCTGAATCCCCTCCTCCATCATCTCAAATCCTTTCCCTCCCCACCCCAATCCCACCAAGGTTGAAGATGCACTCCCACACACAGCCTCTCCCTCAATCTCCTCTGGGATTGCTGAGGAACACACACTTGGAGAATAAACAGAGAGGGCAGGAACCTCCACTTAAGCAGAGAAAAGCTGGGGGAGGATGTGTGAAGAAATTATGAACTGTCCATTTCTGTTTCCTGTAGTTTGAGTGCTAAGATTCAGGGCAAAGCAGGATACTTTTTTGGAGCTGGAAACTGCTTGGACTCTAAGAGAATATAATTTTCTAATCTTTTGACTGTTTCAATTAATGAGAAAATGCACTCAGGGTTTAGGAGAGAAAATATTGTAGAATGGTATCCTATGGAGCACAAGTCACGCCTGTGAATCTTTCAGCGCATTCCGAATTCTAGAGAAGGCACAGAGCAATGAGGATCTGTTTTGGACTGGCTAAAAGCTTGGGGGAAGTGGAGGAAGGAGCCTAATGGTCAATCAAAAGTCAAGTTAGAAAAGAAGGGGTTCTGGATGAAAGTCCAATTCAAGAAGAGACTTGTGTGGTATCTGACCGTCCCTTGAGAAGAGGAAATATTCAACCACTTAAATGGATATCATCTTCATTGTCCCAATGCCTGTGCGAGGAACTGGGAACTGTGTTTTTCTCTGTCTTCCCTAATCCTATCTTAAATTCCTATTTCTTCCATGAAGGTTTTGCATTCACTTCCTGGTCACATTATTCATGTTAGCCTGTAGAAAAACTGTTTCCTTTTAAACATTGGCGTTTAAGTGCTTATCAGAGGAATGGATGACAAAGTCCTTCGTTGGGGTCAGAAAATGTGGTAAAAGATAAAAGTAAGAAAACAACACACCGTGGTTGAAGACAGTCTTTACTAGTGCCTTGACCGCATTCTGTAGGTTAGTCTTACATTAACAGAGACTCACTTTTAAGGTACAGGTCGCTTAATCATGCTTAGAGGATTTCTTATCTAAGAATTTATAACAGGGAAATAAAATCATTCATTAAATACCTGCTGAATAATTAGTAAAAGTATCCCTTCACCGTTGTGCCCTACTGTCCTGAGATAGTACCTCACACATAATTGACACTCAATAAATGTTGGTTGAATCATTGAGTGACCAAAAGAAACTCCACTGGGGAAAAAAAAAAGCTTGGTGTCAACTGAAAAATTCTAAAGCATTACATGGAATATTTCAGTCTATCAAAACTAAATGTTTTCTACAATAACACTAACCAATTTGGGAAGTATGATCAATATTTCAGAGAAAAAATATTTTAATTCTTTCTTGATAAAATACATTTTTTCTTAAAGAAGTAAGTTCCTGATTCATGTTCATGACAGAATTTTTAAAATATTTACTTGTTTTTCTTTTATTTTACATGAAAGGATAATGCGAGGTAGGAGTGTGAAATATTTCCCATTCCATTTGGTTGGATAAGGTCAAAGCAGGAGCCAGGAGCCAAAAGCTTCATCCAGGTCTCCCATGTTGGTGCAGGGACCCAAGCACTTAGACCAGATGCATTGTCAGGGAGCTGGCTCAGAAGTAAACAGCCAGGACTAGAACCAATATCTATATGGGATCCTGGCACTGCAGGCAACAGCACCACAATGCCCACACCAATGAAAAAAATTCTAAGACAGAGCCCAGCCTGAGCAGAGACTCAGGATTGCAAAAATCCAGGATCCCTTGGGGGGGAAGGGCAAATATTTTTGATGGCTATCCCACTATACTTCTTGATCTGTCGCAAAGAATTGTCAGTTGGAGGTTGAAGCCAATTAAAAGACAACTCAACATACTTCTTTCTCAAAGTTTGGTTTTTGAATGAAGCAGGCTGGGAGACACGCATGCATATAAATCTGCATGTACAAAACATAAATATTTGACATCTTTACAAATGTTGTGGTTGCTCTTTGTTGAAAGCCGCTCAGCATAAAAAGCCTTTATTGTCTTTGTGTTGATTGTAACTATGAGCTGCGCTATGGCAGTGGAAGTTTAATTTACATAGGAACTCTGACTTGGGTTCTGGGAACATCTTCCATGTGCTTTTTGTTAACCAATATGTCAGAATATCAAGAGAACTGAGTTCCAGTGCTCAGTACTGGAATGCCGCATCTTTCGCTACATATGCCTCCCAGCTACAGTTTCATGTTTTTCGAAAGGCTAATCCAGGCATTACATTATTGTCGGTGCCTCCCAAAATATTCGTTGCCAATTATTCTGCTTGCTTTCAAAGGTTCTCTTAGTACAGGTATTTCCTGTTTTATTTCAAAATTAATGATAAATGATGGGCTTTTGAAGGTTTAGAAAATGAATTGTAGTCCAAGTACCTTTCTTTATTATTGGATAGGCATTACCTAAACTGTTCCAACAGTTTCCTTGTCTCAAGTTGAAAAGGTAATTATTTTTTTCCTTAGTCATACATTCTTGAGGACTTAATATATTTTGAGAAGTTTGCTTGAAGAATGTATTTTCAGAAGGAAAACATCATGATGGTTACAAGCCTCACTTTTAGATTTATTCCTTTCTGAACCATCATTGTCTCCATAATAGCTACCATCCTATTGCTTAATCATTTTAACATGGGTTGGTGTTTTTATTCTTCTTAATGGCCAGGAAAACTTTAAAAGAGGAGAAACATTTTTAAATTAATGAATGTCCCATCAGTTATTATTTTTTTGTATGTCAGCAGTTGCTAGCAATGGGATGGTCTGCATAAAGTCAGTTTCCTTTTATTATTTTTTCTTGAAATGACAGAGTGAGGATGCTTATTTTTTTAATTCCACTTTTCACAAACCTTTTGAAGTAGCCTTGTGTTTCAAGAGGTTGTGAAATCTTCATCTGTTGAGTGTTCAATGCCAAAGGCTACCAGTTCGAAACCTGAAGGGCAAGGACTATTCTTGGAATTTATCATTATGAACATGAACAGATTCACTTCAGGCACAAAAATTACAGTGTTATTCTTTGCCTGGGTTAATCACAAGAAGGACAGTTTCCTCTGTACCCTAGTGATGGTCAACTTTATCTCTGCTATAGTACCTGGAACTTTCTTTTGTGTGGTCAAAGCTGCTGCCTCTCCTTGGCTTCAGTCTCCATAGCCTGAATAATACAAAATACTCCAGACCAGGGAACTTTTTCTGGCTGGGAGTGACTGGCTAGTACCATTTGGAATCCCTGCAAAACTGGGCAGGGAACCAGAGAATCACACCTGGCTCTCTGGTCCTTTCTAACGAAGACAAAAGCATGTCAGGCTGAACTTGCCCTGTCCACACGACCAAGGCTGCCTGGCATACCACACACCTTTGCCCTGGTCCTGAAAGATCAAAAACCCCAAGGACAGCCTCTCTTTTTTGAGAGCTACACCTCTGTCTCTGAGGTTACAGAACCCAGCCTCATGTCTGTAATTACTGGTGCTGCATTACAACTCAAAGTGTGTGTGTGTGTGTGTGTGTGTGTGTGTGTGTGTGTGTGTGTGTGTGTGTGCACGCAGGCATGCTCATGTGTGTAGACATGTGCACACACAGTCATCCATGTAAAGGCTAAAAATAAACTTCAGAAAAAAAGGAAGGGTGTTGTTTCCAGAATTACATTGCAATACTGTGCCCAAAGTGACAGAACCACAATTAAATTTAATACACAGGCAATGAGGATGTCCTTCCCTTTATTGAAGTTGTTGAATCGCTTGTCATAGCCACCTGGTGGGTTGGCAGTTAAGCTTGCATGTTGAGAAGTAGGAGGAAAAGTAGTAATGATTAAAAAGACATTTGAGTGCTACTCTTGCCTGTGGCTCGTTTATTTTGGACATCATAACCCCCCTTTTTTTTCAGGATCTAATATTTGGGAGTATGCTTGAG
Organism: Ochotona curzoniae; assembly: GCF_017591425.1. Lineage (NCBI taxonomy): Eukaryota > Metazoa > Chordata > Mammalia > Lagomorpha > Ochotonidae > Ochotona > Ochotona curzoniae. The sequence goes on along the minus strand of NW_024467106.1, from coordinate 44,728,837 downwards.
AAAACAGAGCTTCAGGGAAAGCTAAGAGCGGCCTCTTTTTTGGCTGACTCACTCTGACTTTAAAGTAATATGTCTTTACAGAACATGGGAAGAGTTCAAAGTCTACTTTTGTTTTCTCATATTTCTTATTAAAAAAAAACTAATATAGTAACACATGCATTTGTGTAATTCCTGTGTTTATTTTGCCAGCATGAGCACTGCCTCTCTTTGTCATAAAAGCAACCATGATATATAACATTGTGCCTTTCTTTTCAATTTTACTTCTTTTTATTATTATCATTATCATTTTATGATACAGTTCCATAGGCCCTGGGATTTCCCTATTTCCTCCCCAATTCCCTCCCCTCTCACTGAGTTCCCCGATGTCATTACTAAAGTACAGTCCTTCATCCGCAGTTATCATAGTTTTCCCTTCAGCCATGTAAGCTACACAAGTGAGGTGAAGCTCCTTGCAAGTCATCTCCTTGCCCCTAGTCTTAGAACACAAGACTATTCCATTTTTCAAAAAGATTTATTTGTTTATTTGACAGGCAGAAAGAAAGAGACAGAGATCTTTCATCCTTTGGTTCACTCTCAAAAGGATTATAATTACTAGAGTTGGGCCAGTTTGAGGCCAGGAGCCTGAAACTTCATCTGGGTCTCCCATATGGGTGACAGGGGTCTAAGCACTTGGGCCATCATCTACTCTCTTCCCTAGTGCCTTAGCAGAGCTCTGGATTAGAAGCAGAAACAAATGCTCTGCTATGGGATGCTGACAGATACTTTACCGACTGTGCCACCATGAGGGTTACAAGATGATTATTTAGTGACATTATTTTGTGTCTTAAAGAAAGCAGGGGAGTGAGCATTTAGCTTAGTGATTTAGATGCTTACATCCCACTATGGATTCTTGCAGCTGGATTTCCAACTCTGGTTCTTGATTTCCCATTCCTAGAAGGAAGGAGTGCTGGCCCAAATAGTTGGGTCCCTACTTTTCACATTGGAAATCAATGTGAATTTTGGGTTTCTGATTCAGACCCATGCACAGCCCTCATTACTGTGAGCATTTGGACAAGTGAACAAGTTTAATGGAAGCATATTCTCTTCCCTTCTTTATCTACGTTTCACAATAAATAAATAAATATGTAAATAAGTACATTTTGAAAAGCAGAAGCAACATAGACCTGAATTAGAAACTTATGTGAGATATTTAACTTCCTAGAGCTTAAATGTTTCCTGTGAAATGGTCATACTGCCTGCTTTGTGGTATGTTTACTATGATTTTAAAAATATTACTACTGTAAAACAACTAATGTTGTGTTTGGCATGTAGTAGGTACTTTAGCACTTTCCTCAGGGACATTGGTATAATTAGCAAGTTGGCCCTCGAAGCACAGATTGTGTTTTCTAGAATTACGCCCCTCCACATTTACTTGCTAAACCCTGAGATGTGTTGATCAGGACTTTCCAGCTGTTTAACAGGTCATCCATCTTTGAACTCAATGAACTTTCAAACTCCCACTTGTAATTTTATTCTATGCAATTCAGGACCATGGTTACACAAAATGCCGTGGCTCTATTTTCCTGTGTTTTACTCCTGTCCCTCTCTGAGCCTCCCTCAGCATAAAGAAAGCCGGAGGACTCCATAGCATATACCCAATAGGCTTGGTTCTGTGTGACACAGCTGAGCAAAACCACTTCCAACTCATAAGTACAAAGAAGAGTTCATTTTTCCTTTTTTCTACTGTTCAAATCTGAGGACCCCAACTTCTTCCAGTATGTTTAAATCACTCTAACTTCTACCTCTTAGTTTCACAAAGACTAATTCCTTTCGCTTTTCTTGGGAGTTTCGAGGACAAGACAAGCTCATTGTCCGGAAACTCTAGCTTTCATGCATCTCCTTCTTGCATCACTTCTCTATTGATTCTCATCTCCCATGGACACCCTCCAGTCTTGCCTCCCGTCCAGGTGCACTGGAAGGCCTCCCAGGATGTTTATCTCTGAACTCTCCCCCGTGCGGTCACATTCTGCTCTCTGCCTTGACATTCTTGCTGGCCTTGGTTGCTGCAGTGATATCTGCTCCTGGTTCACCTCCAACTGCATACAGATTGTAATGGGAGCTGCCTGCCTGCCAGACTGCCTGAGCTCCGGGACTGGCCTGACCTCTCCCCCTTCTGGCAGGACTCATCCCCAGGGTGTGGTGGCAGAGGTCTTGGCTGTTGCCAGCTAGGCCTGCCAGGGTTGCCTTGGAATTGGGCTGCTAGTTTCCAGGCTTGAAGAAGAAAGTACTCTAGCCAGAGCCAACCAAATCCTGGGGTGGCCCACACATGGGCCCAACAGCCCAGGAGATGGGACTGAGAAAAAGCTTTGAGCTGCCACCTACTGGAATTGTTGGCACTCTTGGGAGATACACAGGTAACAGGGGTCAGAGAGAAATGCTGACATAAGGGACACTGTTGCTTTCCTTATGCCTGGGCTACCACCCCTATGAGAACAACTCCATGCTGGCAGGCGTGTTTTCTTACCAAGCTAAATCTGGCAGTGCACTCCCTGCTGGACACCCTCATCTCCTCTCTCCACCCTTCACTGTCTCCTTTCAAACAAAACTCATCAACTGTTCTCCAAAACTGATGTCATACTCCACATGTCCTTTATCATTCTTGCTCCTTGCTGCCTAGATTTGACAGTTACGACCTCGTATTGGTTCAGTTCCCTGCACAGCACCAATCTTTGACCATGCCTCCTTTTAGTGCCTCCTTTGAAATGTCCTCTCCTGTCATTTGTATGGATTTTATGGATGGTAAACCATAAGAAATAGATAATATTTTATATGTGTTTGTGTGTATCTATACATTGAGTGTATATGTATGTATGTATGTATTACCTTCATACAAAAATATGTATAAGTACTGTGTGGTGATACCCCCGATGTTTAAAGCAAAATTTAATCACACCTTTTGGTTTTACATGAAAGTTCATCTTGCTTCAATCCTTGATTATTACTATTCACTGCTCTTGTTACTATCCGTGTGTCCTTGGGAAGAATTTTTTTGTTTCTGCCAATCAAATCTCTTTTTTTGAGCTCATTGGATGGTGAGCTCTGAGGGTATCATTCACAAATAGCCTGTTAACATTTCTACTATGTGACTCTGCTCAAACCTTCCCCCTGCCTGGGCTGCCCACCCGAGTTGATTTTTCATTTTTAGGATAAGGACAAGTTTCATCTATTCTCCCGAGCTGCAGGTCTCTTGCTTCCTCCATTCTCTTTGACTTGTACTTTCCCTCAAAATCTGTGTTGCTTCCTGGTACCATCTTATACTGCCTCTATTTTGTTCTCTTTCTCGCAGAGATTTGATATGAATGTCTCCATTACTGACAGCTACCAGTATGTTTCTATTGTTCTTTTAGGACAGTGGTTTCAGTTAGTTTGGTTTTTTTCCTTACAAGCAGTTTTAGCATCACATAGAGGCTTGTTGAAAACAACTTTTCAGGCCCTACCCCAGTCCTGCTGCACCAAAATTCTGGGGGTGGGGCCCAGCAGTTTGTCTTAGTGATCCCACTTGAAGATTCTGATGCTCCCTGAGTTCTGCAAACCTCTTACCCAGCTAGTGGACTTGAGGTGAGGAAGACCCCATCTGTCTGTTTATTTCCTCAGGGTATTGACAAGATATTCGAGACAGCTTTCTCTTTCTGAAGGTGCATCTGAAAGTCCTTGGAAAAGTCTACAACTTCATTGTATACACATGCAATGGCTTGTTTTTACATTATTGTTTTTCAAAAATTACTTGAACCACCTTCAAAAACATGATAAATGGAAAATTAGAACAAAGGCGAGGGTGTGTGGGGGGGTAGGTGGCCAATTTGCAAAGCACAGGGTTGCTATTGTGCTCTTAGTATCTCTGAGCTTCCAGGCTGCAAGGAAAAAGAGGAAATTAATGACAGGTTGTTACAATTCTATACAAATTCCAAAGAATGCATCCTATGTGGAACCTCCTAGAGGGGCCACTTAGACACCATTAAGGTACAACGCTCAATAGAGGTTTCAAAACATATACACTGGTGGTTTTCACGTAACTGGTTTATATTTGTTATAGAAATCTTGCTAATCATACAAGAAAGAAGACATGCTAATAAGTCTGTGGCAAGAACTTACTGTGCTATTTCTTCTAATTTGGTAGCTGGAAAAGAGGAGTTAATTTTCCCCAGCACGCCAACCATGAAGAAAATAATGTACAAAGTTATCTTGGATTCTTAGACTGTGATACATTCCAGCTGGACCCTCTTGGCAACAGGAAAGATGTGAGATTGGTGGGAAAGAGGAAACATCTACTACAGTGAAGTCCTGAGAGCCCCCCGGTCTTGTCTGTCTGGCCCCAAAGTTACTGCTCCTGAGCAAGGTGTGGACTGGAACACAGGATTTCACTCAAATAGAAGCCAAAGATAGTGAGACTGAGTCTGGAAGAGAAAGAATCTAAGAGTTTAGGCAAATCTCTCTCGTAATACCTGCCATGGGTACAGTTTATGAGAAGACAAAACTCTTGTGGTAGGGTTAGGGTGCTTTTATTTGGTGCTTGAAATGAGAGGTCATAGTAAGGCTTCAGAAATTTGGCCTTACATACGCTGCATAAACTTTGTATCTGTCCTAGGATGGTGATGTAAGTGAATTTATCTTTAGGTCATCCATGTGCACCTTGGGCACACCCTCTGGTTTCTAGTTTGGAGCTTAATCTCTTGAATTTGGCAACCTTGTAAAACATGGGCACAGGTAGCTAAAATGGGGGATGTTTAGTTCCTAAACATCAAACACCCCTTGGTTGTAACATGCTTTCTCTCATCTTTCATAAGTAATCTTACACAAGTAATTTTCCCAAAGACTGCACTTAATATATAATCAAATGTTTGCTGAAGTAAGTTGATGAAGAACAAGAAAGATCACAAAATTTAAGCTTTTGTCATTTACCAGCTGTGTTGGCTTCATTAGATAAGACAATACACAAAAATGCTTTGGGAAAGAAAATATTGTGTTTTCTGTTATTTGTTTAAAAATTCATTCGAATGGCAAAGTTCTCTCTGTCTTTTCCAAAATTTATTTATTTTTATTGGAGAGTCAGATTTACAGAGATGATGGACGGAATGATCTTTGGTCTTCTGCTTCACTTCCCAAGTGACTGCAACAGCCAGAGCTGAGCTGATCCGAAGTCAGGAGCCAGGAGCTTCTTTTGGGTCACTCACATGGTTGCAGGGTCCCAAAGCTTTGGACTGTCCTCAACTGCTTTCCCAGGACAAGAAGCAGGGAGCTGGATGGGAAGTGGACCATTTGGGACCAGCACCCATATGCAATTTTGGCACATGCAAAGTGAGGACTTAAGCTACTAGGCTTCCACACTGTGCACTGTTTCTTTCTTGTACACATACAAATATACATGCATAGACACACACACACACACACACACACACACACACACACACACACACACACAGATAAATGAATCTTCTATGCATTGGTCCGCCGCTCAAATATCTACACTAGCCAGGTTGAAGCCAGGAGCCAGAAAGCCTGGGTAGTGGGAAAATTTGGATAACTGTGCCTCCTAGGTACATTAGCAGGAAGCCTGATCAGAAACATGGAATAGCAAGGACTTGATCCAGGCATGCCAATAGGGGATATGAGAATCCGAAGTGGTGGCTTTACGTGCTGCCCCACATTGCCCACTCCTGCTCTTGTTTTGTACACCTTGCCAGGGAAATTGATCTTTGTTTTTGAATTTAAAATGTAATTTATACTAAATTAAGAGATGACATGTGTTTCAGGGAAATTGTATATCTATTTTCTGGTCTAGGGCCCAGATTTAAGAAGCCTTGTTCAACCTTAAACCCCAACTTACACAACATTGTTTATTAAGTTCCTGCTAATTGTCAGTGTACGTTAACAGCATGTTACATATAAGAACATTAAAATACCAAGAACATTTGATTCTTTGTCTAAGCTCTCACAGAAAGAATAGGTATTTTTAGACATAATTTTTAGGAGAGAGGAATAACACAACAGTAGCTGTAATGACCACAGTTGACATAATGCCTAGCACCTTGTTAATTGTTTTGTTATCACAGCCTCCCTATGGGTGTATACTTTTTGGTCATCACTAGCCTCATATGGGTGTATCTTTTTTTTCTTTTCTTTTTTTAACTTTTTCCATTTTTAAATTATATTTTTGGCAATCCTTACATAGTTATTAGGGTAAAAAGTTTCAAGGATTACAGGAAAGTGGGTAAGACTATTATTTCCATATTTTTTTTTCTTCATGTATGTGAAGTAAAGGGGGTTTTAAGGGAGAAGCCCAACCCAAATTCCTACCCGTCCAAGGTCCCTGATGAGGGGCATGCTCCGAAGGTCTTGCTCAAGTAATTTTGATAGCTCACCAGTTATGAATTGCTGTCAATCTCGCTACTCCAAGCATGATGAGGTCATTGAAGAATCCACTGATTGACATAGTCCATCTTAGAGTCTTCATTTGCCCAATTTTTCACTGGCAACACATGGCTGAGGTGGTTGATTGACTTGTTCTGTCTCTGTCTTCATGGTTAGGAGAGATATATGGGTGTATCTTAACCAACCAGTTTCACACTTGAGGAAACTGAAGCTCAGGGCCTTTAAGGGATATATGCAGAGTTGTTTGGCTAGGATTAAGATCTGTTCTTCCTGGAGACCTGGAATGTTACAATGTTCTACTGCCTCCCAGAGCAGAGCAGGGATAAGAACCATCACAATTCTCACCCCCAAATCAATGAATTCTTTACTATCAAATGTTTGAAAGGTTTCCTTTCTGAAACGTCAGCACATTGAATTCCCTATAATGAAGTTGGAGAAGAAAACAGTTATGCAGTTGTTCCCCAGAGGTTTCTGAGATGATTTAGTCTTAAATAATATTTAAATAGAATTTTAAACTGTCCATGATGTAGAGTAAAAACAAAATAATCACCAACTGCGTTATTCCTTCCAAACTATTATTATTTCTTCTAATATAAAAACCAATTTCCACTCATCATTCCTTTTCTGATCCTCCTCTTACATTCTTTAATGTACTGCATTCATTTTTACATACACTGATCAAGGCAAGGAAAATAACAAAGGTGAAAAGAGGGAATTCTTTTGTTTTCTGGAATGTACTTGGCCTCATTCTGTACAAGGAATGTATGGAGGATTAAGTATATTTTTCCTTTAAATTCTGCTTGTTAATTCCTATCTCCCAGTAATACTAGCTACATAAGTTGCAACTCCCAAGGCAAACTAGAAAGAAGCTAGACGCCCCTTGCACAAAAACTATAAAGAATTCTGAGATAGCAACAGCATGGCTCAGATAGGCACCAGGGTCCTTCTACGTAAGGCATCCTGAGCAATGTAAGGCTCACAGTTTCAGGAAGCCAGCCTTGCCTCTCAGTACGTTACAATTCCAGGCGACACAGCACAAACAAACTTTGTTTGGTTTCAGCAAAGGATAAATATCTTCTTTTAGCAGGCAGTTGGCCCCTCTCAGTGTCAACCAACTAAGGGAGCAGGCCCTGAAGACTCTGCTGTGAGAGTCGTTTAAGTCCTTGTGGCTGTGAAATAACAGCTCCCATAGATGCAGAATCACTACAAGGTCCTTGCTTATTAAAAGAAATTCAAGTAGTTTAAGTGACTCCTAAAACAGAATATCTTCAGAAATAGATATTACATGTTGAAGAAATTTATTTATTTTTAGTATATGTATATGCATTGACCAAATATGGGCAGGCAGGCCTATGACCTTGGTGATTACCATTGTTTAACAAACTGAGAAAGGGAAACACAGGGGACCAGACAGTGCAGGGAATAAAGCACCTGTCCTTGGGGATGCTCTCTGCTGTTGTGTATGCTACAGTCATCCACAAACTGGAGCAGCAGGAAGAGAAAGGAGTAAAGACGCAAACCTGATGTAGTGTGTGTCTTCTATTGAGAACTCTGAGCAAAAAAACAAACAAACAAACAAACTTCTGTCTACCAATCTATGTTCTAATGTTCTAGAGAAAAATTTTTTAAACATTTATTTTTATTATTTTTTTATTGGAAAGGCGGATATACAGAGAGGAGAGACAGAGAGGAAGATCTTCAGTCCGATGATTCACTCCCCTAGTGAGCACAATGGCCAATGCTATGCCGATCTGAAGCCAGGAGCCTCTTCTGGGTCTCCCACACGGGTGCAGGTTCCCAAAGCTTTGGGCTGTCCTCGACTGCTTTCCTGGGCCACAGGCAGGAAGCTGGAAGGGAAGCAGGGCTACTGGGATAGAACCGGCGCCCATATGGGATCCCGGGTGTGCAAGGCGAGGAGCTTAACCACTGCGCCACCGCGCCAGGCCCTAGAGAAAATTTTTATGAAAAATTCTTTCCATGATTAAAAAATTGCATTTAAGAGGAAATTTTCTGACATTGCTTTTCTGCCAAAATTTTAACTACTATTGATTAAATATTTCAAAATATACAACTTTATAGCCCTCGTCTCTACTCTCAGTTTCTGTGTAGGTTTTCACTTGGGACTTTGAAAATGGCCAATGATAAATTAAAAAGGAATAAAGAATAAAGAAAGAAAACCTGATAATAAAAATATTAAAGCAGGGGCCACCACAGTAGCTTAATGGGCTAATCCTCTGCCCTGTAGCATTTGCATCCCATATAGGTACCTGTTCTTGTCTCAGCTACTCCACTTCCAATTCCGCTCAGTTGTTATGGTGTAGGAAAGCAGTGGAGGATGACTCAAGTACTTGGGACCCTGCACTCATGTGGGAAATTCAGAGGAGGCTCCTGGCTCCTGAGTTTTGATCAGCTCAGCTCTGGCTGTTGCAGCCATTGGGAAGTGAGCTAGCAGATGGAAGATCCTTTTTTCTGTAAATTTGTTTTGTAAATAAAATATGGATATTGCAAAAAAATTCTTAGGAAGAAAAGTTTCCCATGTCTTCCTCCCTCCCACTGCAAAAACAAGTAGTGTGTCTAGTTTAAAGGTTTTAAATAAACTGACTGGCTTTCACTGGTTGGGCTTTAAGGTACAAAACACAGTGAGAAGGAATGCTGTATGATTATTACCTGTAGAAGTTACCCCTTCCTTTAAAATGAGTTTACACTGGGATTGATGGTAGGCAAGTAGTGGTTGTAAATTAAGTTTGTGGAAAGTCAGCTAAGTCTGGAAGTAGGGCATACAGTCAACAAGGGGAACTATGGGTGAAGCAATGAAAGTCAGCAGATTCAGTGAAAGAAGTGAAGGGGTGTGTTTCAGAAACAGGAAACACGGACACAGTGGCCAACATTTGGTGTGGTGGATAGTTGCTGCTTGGGCTATCAGAGACTGGTTCGTGTTTCTCCTGTTTCCTATCCATCTTTCTGATAATTTGCACACTAGAAGGCAGCAAATAGTAGGACAAAATACTGGCAGGAAGACATTAAGTTTTTAGAGGTGGACAGTATGGCTTTTCCTAGTGTAGAAACATCTGCTCAAAGTACTCAACAAAAATTGAGGTTATCTGTAAAAACTGTTAGATAATTCAGAAAGACAGTTTCCTGGAATTGTAATAAAATCCAGGTAAAAACTGAGTCTGGCCTTAGTCAAAATTATATACCTAAGCAACTACACTTTCGTTGAGTGCACTTAATATATATATATATCCTCTATGTGCTCAAGAAGGCTCATTGAATGTATACTACTAAATGCTGGACCCTGGGGGTAAGCGTAGGAATGTGAAACGAAAGGAGGGAAAATGACATATATAGATGAAGAGTGCAATGGCAGAAGTATGCATATGGCCCTGAAAATGAAAATTTACCCAGAGTAAATTCATTTTTACATTTTAAGTTTATATATAAAAAGAGTACATTTCATGGATTTCATGTGTAGAGTTTTAAAAGTGTGATGCTACTTCCCACCCAACCCTTCCTTCCCCCTCTTGGCAACTCTCCTCTTCCATTCTTAACTTTTCTTTTAAATTCTACAATGGCATGCTTTCAATTTATAATCACAAGCTTAACCCACTCTTAACTAAAGGGTTCAGCAAGTAGTAAGTGGGAAGACCATTGTTCTTCAGGGGTATAAAGAAAAAGCCTTGGGACCCTGCACCTGTGTGGGAAACCTGGAAGAGATTCCTGGCTCCTAGCTTTGGATCAGCTCAGCTCCGGCAATTGCAGCCACTTGGGGAGTGAATCATCTGATGGAAGATCTTCCTCTCTGTCTCTCCTCCTATTTGTATATCTGCCCTTCCAATAAAAGGAATAAATCTTAAAAAAGAAAGAAAGAAAGAAAGAAAGAAAGAAAGAAAGAAAGAAAGAAAGAAAGAAAGAAAGAAAGCAAGCAAAAGCAACAACCAATAATCAGATCTTGAAATGTCAATTTAGCAGGAGAATCAAGATGGCAGAATAGGGTAAGGATGCATTTAAACAGATGGAAAAAAAATTAATCAGGATAAAGCAGAGAAGACATATTCCAGGAAATAGGAGAGGACAGAACAACAGCAGAGGGGCACCTGGAGACTAACAGACACAGGAAAGCAGCGGACACAACAGTGTGGTGTTGCACTGACTGATACCCTAGTGGCATTCAGCTAACAGCAATCTAAACTCCACCAGCAACCAGGTGGGAAGGGACTTTTCACTAAGAGCTTGGGAGGTGAAACCAGAAAAAGAACTGTCTATCCTGCTGGTCCGTTTGATTTGACCAAGAGAAGAGATAGAGCAGCAGATCCCAGATGGACAGTGTGAGAACAGGGTGGATTTCATAGCCCAGGCAGCCCCTTAGAACCGAATTGGGCATTTTTGCTTAAGGAAACAAAAGCAAGGGAAAGGACTGAGCATGCACTGAGCTGGGAGTGAGCTCATTTCTGACTCAGTAAACTGTAACGACATGGCATTCTACGGGTTCCACACAAGACAGGTCTGGATAGCCCTTGCATCTGACTGCCAGCAGATCACGAACTGTAGTAGTGGTACATCACTGTGTACCACTGTGATAATAGTTTTAGGACTGCAGGAGACAACAGTGAACTGCGCATGTGCTAAATTTGGGAGAACTCACTGAGTCCCATGGATTGCACTGGTCCTGCAGGAAAATAATACCAGCTGTGGCATTGTACAGGTCAAAATAGGTCCGTGTGGCACCCAGACCTAACGTCCAACAGGTTCCGGGAAGATCAGCACGACCAACAACCTAACTATATAGGACTAACTATATGTTACTTATTGTGAATTGAGGTACTATAAATGTAGGATACAGATAATCCTTTTAAATGCTTATTTCATTCCCTTTGGGTACATTCCCAGGAGTGGAAAGACTGGGTCATGTGATAGATCTAGTTCCAGATATTTGACAAATCTTCATACCATTTTCCCTCATAGTTATACTAGTTTGTGTTCCCACCAACATTATACTAGGATTCATTTTCCCCATACCCTCACAAGCATTAAAAAACATTTTTTTGTGTGTGTGTGATAATCATTCATACTGGGTTAGTATAGTTTTACTTGCAATTCTCTGATGGCTAGATGACCCTGAGTATTTTTCTCCTAGCTGTTGGCCATTTGTATTTCATCCTTTGTAAAATGCCTGTTCAGGTCCTTGGCCCATTTCTGAGCGGATATTGTTGAGTTTTTTGAGCTCTGTATAGATCCAGGATATTAGTCCTTTATTGGATATATCATTTACCTCATCAACTTTTTTGAATGTTTCCTTTGCAGTGCTGGTTCAAGATCGTAGATTTAAATCCCTAATCCATTCCATGGAGTCATTTGGTTCCCTGTGTATAGGATCATATCATCTACATGCAGGAATAATTTGACTTCTTCCTTTTCCATTTATATCCCTTTGAGTTTCTTTTTCATGTCCAATGGCTCTGGCTACAATTTCCAAAATTATATTGACTAGTAACAGCGACAGTGGAAATCTTTGTCTGGTGTTGAATCAATGCAATTGCTTCCAGTTTTCCCCATTTGGTGTTATGCTGGCTCTGAGATTTTCACATCTGACTGTGTTGAGACATGTTTCTTCTATACCCAGTTTGCTCATTATGAAAGGATGTCATGTTCTGTCAGGTGTTTTCTGTACATCTATTGAGACAGCCATATGGTTTTTATTCTTAGAAGTGTGAATGTGATATGTCATGTTTGTATGGTTGAATATGGTATACATTGGCTTATATATGTTGAAACATCCTTGCATACTGAGGATAAAACTAATTTCATCCAGGTGAATGGTCTTTTTAATGCATTGTTTCATTTGACCAGCTAGAATTTTCATGAGGATCTTTGAATCAATGTTCATCAGGAATATGGGTCAATATTTCTTTATTTTTGCTGTTCCTCTTTCTGTTTCTGAGTTCAGGTGATACAGGCCTCATAAAAGGAGTTTGAGAAGGATGTGTGTGTGTATGTTAACCACCTGGTGAAACCCCTGCTTCTAGATTGTATTTTCTGATTGTAGCACATCTTATTTTGTATTATTTCATTTCAAACACACAAAATCTTATCTGGTCAGTCACCTGAATATTGGTATTGCTGGTACAGAGTCAGGAAAGCAGGAAGACCAAAAGAGATCCATGAATCACACTACCAGTTTCAACTGCTCTGGGGGCCAGTAGAAAAAAATTGGAATGAAAAGGGAAAGGTTGTAAGGATCTGATGTGGGGCCATTATTTAAGCTCAGTGGGCTTAGCCCCTGTCTGTGATGCTGCCTTATCATATGAGTGCCTGTTCAAGTCCCGGCTGCTGCACTGATGATCCAGTTCTCTGCTAATGCAACTAGGAAACCAGTATAAGATGGTTCAAAGTCTTGGATCCCTGCCAGCCGTGCAGGCAAGCCACCCAGATGGAGTTTCACCTGACTCAACTCCAGCCATTACAGCCATGAAGGGGTGAACCTATGGGTGCAATATCTGTCCTTTGTCCCTCCCTCTCTTGTTATAACTCTGCCTTTCAAATACATTTTTGAAAATCATCAAATATAAGAATCCAATACAGATATCCAGGGTATATTGAGTTTCCAGTAGAGCTTTAAAAGATTTCAGATGTAACAGGCAGCCCAGTAAGAACAAGCTAAAATGCTCTCTTAATTTGGCAAATAAAAGATTATGGTGACCTAAAAAATTTTTTTTAAATAATATGAATGGTGGTCAAAGCAATGAGATGGAAAGATGAGGTCAAGACAAAAGTTTGCAATCATTATTGCATAGTAGTTATTGCATATTTATGGGTGATGATAAAAAGAGTTTATGAGGTATCATGGATAAAGATATTCAGGGAGCGTTTTAAAAGTACCAGTTAATGTGGCCCGGCGCGGTGGCGCAAGTGGTTAAGGTCCTCGCCTTGCACACCCGGGATCCCATATGGGCGCTGGTTCTATCCCAGCAGCCCCGCTTCCCTTCCAGCTCCCTGCCTGTGGCCCGGGAAAGCAGTCGAGGACAGCCCAAAGCTTTGGGACCCTGCACCCGCGTGGGAGACCCAGAAGAGGCTCCTGGCTTCGGATTGGCATAGCATCGGCCGTTGTGCTCACTTGGGGAGTGAATCATTGGACGGAAGATCTTCCTCTCTGTCTCTCCTCTCTGTATATCCGCCTTTCCAATAAAAACATAATGAAAACAAATCTTTAAAAAAAATACCAGTTAAGAAGACCATGCACCAGCATTTACAGCTGTATGTTTGAGGAAAGACCAACTCAAAAGTATAAAATTCAGACTTATTTACTTCCTCCTTTCTTCACTCACTCACTGTACGTTTGTCTCACTAGTATTCCATCTCCTTACTGATGTTCCCATCTTTACCATCTCATTTACCTCCTTCATACCTGCATCAAAGAGACTACCTTCCAGAAAATATTTTTTTCACTCAGAAATATATATTGGTTGCAACTTGTACCCCTGCTGTTCCTTCAGTATATCCCTTTTTCTTTGTCTAAGCCCTTTTATTTCCACTTTGAAATTCATGGGCTTATTATTTTTTAAAGATGTATTTATTCATTTATTTATTTATTGGAAAGTCAGAATTTATGGGGAAGAAAAGAGAGAAAGATTCCATCTACTAGTTCACTCCCCAAGTGGTCGCAACAGCTGGAGCTCAGCTGATCCGAAGCCAGGAGCTATGCAGGGTCACAAGTCCCTGGGCTGTCCTTTGCTGCTTTTCCAGGCCAGACCAACGGCAGGCAGCTGAATGGGAAGTGGAGCAACCAGGATACGAACTGGCGCCCATATGAGATTATGGCACATGCAAGGTGAGGCATTTAGCCACTAGGCTACCATGCTGGGTTCCTATGGGATTATTTAAGAAGACTTACTTATTTGACATGGAGTTTTCTATAAAGAGAAACAGAGAAAGGAAAATAATGACAGATCTTCCATTTGGTTCACTTCCAAATGACTGCAACATTCAGGGCTGGGTCATTCCAAAACCTACAGCCCAGAATTCAGATCTCCACTGGGGTAGTGGCCACCCATTTAATTGGACCATCTTCCACTGCTTACCCAGGAATATTTGCAGGAAACTGAATCAGAAATTGGGCAACTGAGACTCAAGCTGATGGTCATGTGGGATGCCTATGTCATAATGGCGGCTTATTTCACTGTACCACACAATGCCATCCTTAATTCAAGGGGATTCTACAGATGAAGCTTGAGTTAGATTGTTCTGCCATGCCACATATATTAGGGTTTTTTAAATGTACTTATTTTTATTTGAAAAGCAGATTTACACAGCGAAGAGAGTGGCAGAGAGAAAGATTGACGTGCCCCTGGTTAATTCTCCAAATGGCTGTAATGGTTAGAGCTGAGCCAGTCTGAAGCCAGGAGCCAGAAGCTTCTTCCAAGCCTACCACAGGTGTACAGACTCCATTATCCACTACCTTCCCTGGCCACAAAGAGGGAGCTGAAACAGAAGTGGAGCAGCCTAGACACATAGATTGATTTTTATGAAACATTTGATCAAGCCTGCCAATAAGATTTTATCTTCAGCTTAATTTACAATGTGAGGTTAAAGGGATTCTGTTTCTAGAGTAGGTGGGACGCATACATGAGACCTGTAATTGTTAAAGCTATTGTTTCTCCATGAGGAAAGGTATTTTGAGTATAAAAGGGAAATGTGGAGAGGAAAGAGGGTCCATGAGAGTCACAGAAACATGAAGGCAAATACAAAGAAGAAAATCTGAACAAAGTTATGTCTAGAGTTTTTCTCTGGACAGTTTATTATGTGAACCAATAAAGCACTTTATTTTTAAAATATGATTGAATTGCATTTTCTAGTACTTGCAAACAAAAACATCTACTTCAAAGATTTCTACGTGCCAGTTATTTTTTATAGAAGCTTGAGATCAATTTGTTTAGATTCTTCAATTATTTTCCTTGCCTATAAAAGTTAATATTAGAATAAACACATACATTTCCAATTTTTTTCCCAAGTAATTTCAAGGTCAATAATATCCTCCATGAAATGACCTAGACTAGTTATCCAGTAACACCCCCTGTAGTGTTTTGCCTTCCGATATCAATAAATTATTTGTAATTACCCAAACAGGGACTGGAAATGTGAAATATAGCCACATATTTCTTGAGTTTTCCCTGACTCTGATGTGATATACATGTCTTTTCCCCTGCAATCTCCGTGGTTTCTGAATACTTTGACCAAAGGATCACAGTAAACTTCCAAAGTAGATCACAAAAGATTGTATAGATTGCTTCAGGTTTTTTTTTTTTTTTCCAATATCGCTTTCAAGATGGTTCCCTTTAGGACATTTCCTCTTTGAACCAACCACCATGTTGTGGCAATATCAAGTCATATGGAAAGACCACACGTGGATCTTCCTATCCATTATCCATACTGACCCTGGCCTTTAGAGTTATGCTAAAACAATGAAACATTCAAATGAGTCTACTGCCCCAGAATTTGAGTTATTTGTAGACCTTTATGGAGCTATGTAGTTTTTCCAAATGAGACCCAAGAGTTGGAGCAGTGTCAAGCCATCCCAGCTCTTCCTTTCTGAATTCAAGCTTCATAGATCCATAAACATAATGCAATGGTCTTTACTTTTTATACTACTAAATTGTTTCCTTTGATAAATAGGCATAATACAAATAGTTCAAATACAGTGCTATCCAGAACTGCAAAGGCTCTGAGAAGTTGTTTCAGAGACAAGGGACCACACTGTCAATAACTGTAAAGAGTTTGAAATTTAACCTTTCTGATAAGTTCTTGATTTACTTATAATAATTTCATGAAGGTGGAAAGAAGATAAGAGATTCCATACACAGTGTCTGGAGGAAGACACTGCATCCCCCAAGACTTACAAACAACCATAGAAAAGGTGGCCTAATGGGGAAACATGGTGGCACAGCACGTGCCTTGATAATGACACAGAAATAGCAGCCGAAGGTGGTCAAGGTGGTAGGGATCCTGCCACCCTTGATCCTGGCTTCAGACTGGCACAGCCCCGACTGTTGCAGCCATCTTGGGAGTGAACCAGTGAATGGAGGATCTCTCTCTTTATCTTCTATAACTCTGAATTTTCAATAAATATACATATTTTTAACAACAACAACAACAAAGAAAGATAGGTTGGAACAAAAGGAACTGTTCTGTTAGCAATATAAACAGACACATCAGAGTCTTGCAGACTTGTCTAACACCACAGTGGAGAGAATGCTTACATTAGTGATTTTTCAGAGTATGAACATATTCAAAAATCTGTACTTAAACTGATCCTTGAAGTATGAAAAGTAGGCATTTACAGGCCAGTATTACTACTGGGGTATTTCCTGGAACTGCAGTAAGGAGGAAATGTATGAAGGAATGGTGACATTGGGCAACTTAAGATGGTTTGGCATGGATAGCGTCAGGAGGAAGCAGGAGCCTAGCATGTCATCCTTGAAGAAGTAGGCCAGCTGTAATTCACAGAAGGTCTCTATATCATGCTGAGGCATGGACATGTTATGCTGTAGGCCACAGGAAGTCACATTGGTTTTCAAACCACTGAAGCATGCACTCATGTTTGCATTTTAGAAAGATTTTATTTGAGTGATACATAAAGGGAATTCCATGTAGAAAGACCAGCATGGATCGAGTGGAGGCATTAAAGTGCTCAGTAAATTGAGGCTCTGAGAATGATGGTCCATGCAGTACTCATTAGAGTGAATATTTATTAAGAGTGACTTCACAGCTTTCAATCAGTCACCAGGTGCCAAATGTGAAGCTGGGGCATAACCTGGGGAAGTTTAGGGCTATGCCATGTTAAATTAGGCTAAGATAATTTATGTCTGAATAATCCACAGTGAAAGAAGAGACTTGAGTTGGCAATTAGGTTTCATCTTAACTGGCAACTTTGATTGATTGTGATGGGCCATCTGGAACATGGTGTTAACAAGAGTTCTCAGCCCATTCGGGGCTCAGCAGAAAAGAGGAAAATAACTTTTAGGTTTTGTTTGCTATAGGCAAAGAATGCTGGTTATCAATATATTTGCCAGCAATAATTAGGGAATAAGGCTTAGTCAAAGCTAATTTATTAACAAACTAAAGCTTGAATAAGAGCTAGGACCTGTGACAGGAATAGTTAGGACAGTTGTAAGGATAAGTGATATGGACTGGAGATCACAAAGAAGATGAAATAGCCATGATTAGGATTGTAAAGCCATGTTAGCTAACTAAGATCAGAGATAAGTGAGGTGACAGTGGAGGATAGAGATGCCAGCAAGTTATGCCAAATGGCTGAGTTGTAAGCTTTTAAAAAGCTTTTAAAAAGATGGAGTAATTTGGGTTATCCTTCCCTAGTTCCAACAATTTGATCCAGTTGCAGTGAGATAGAAGTGACATGACATAGATCTCATGGTCAGCACCCAAAGGGGATAGTCAGCGTTCCTGAATCAATGTTTTCCAGTTTTTCTATAGAGTAAGCACTATATGTGTTGTAGTATTTTTTTTCATCATTTAATAATATCCAATTATGTTATGAGGAATAAAATTGAAATATATGGAAGTCATGAGGTTTGTTATGTTTTGGTACTGAATAAACATGTGACTTGTAGGACAGAGATAAAATTAATTAGATGTAGGATTCAGTGTAATAGCATAATGGGTTGATCTGCCAGCAGTTGACATCCCATTTGGGTACCAGTTCATGTCCCCACTACTCCACTTTTGATTGAACTCTTTACTTACAGCCTGGGAAAGCAGCTCAAGTCATTGGGCCCATGCACCAACATGGAAGACCCAGAAAATCTCCTGGTTTTAAATTGGAATTCTCAGAATTAGCTTGGCCGCACATCAATGACATGGCCATGATACCTCTATTCCAGAAAGTTGCTCATATCACATAAAAAGAATCACAATCAACAGGGATTTACCTGAAGAAGTCAATAATGGTTTAACATACATAAATCTGAGAATGTGAAACATCACATTAACAGAATGAAGGGAAAAATTATGTAATTATCTAGATATAGACATTTTCTGATGGAATTTCAATTCTGATGGAATTTGCCGTGTTTCTTGATAAAAACTCTCTCAATAAATTAGACATGGATAGAATATATTCTGACAAAAAGAAGGCTTATATAACAAATCCATAGCTAAAACATTTTACTTGGTGGTAGGAAACTGAAGGGTTTTCCTCAGAGCAGTGCAAAGCTGCCTCCTTTCTCCATCTCTGTTCAGCATAGTTCCACAAGTGCCAACCACAGAAATTAGACAAAAGAAAGAAATGAGGGAGACAAATTGTTCTGAGAAAGGTTGTCAGAGATAGTTGCATAACCGTATTAACCACAGCAGTTTTCACAATTACTAAAATATCAAATTAACCTAAATGCTCATCAATGGATGCACAAATAAAGAAAACTGATTCCTATATACAACAGAACCTACTATTCATCTTTTTAAAAAAGAAGGACATTCTGTCCTTTGTGACACCATGAATGAACCTGGAAGGCTTTATGTTATGTGAAAATAACCAGGCTAGTAAAGATAAATTTTATATAAATTAACCTAAATGTATCACCTAAAAGTGTTGAACTTACAGAAGTAGAGTAGAATTGTGTTTACAAAGAGTTAGATTGTATTCTTATAAAATCACTGATAGAATAGATTTCAAGTATTGTCATTATTTTTTAAAAAGCCTGTGGGAATAATATATATGTTAATAGGCTTGATTTAGTCATTCCATCTTGAATACATAGGAAGGTACTTCTAAAAGTTTGTGAGAACAAATTATTTTTAAAACAAAAACGGTAAATTCTAAAAAGTTCTATTAAGAAAAAAACCCTCAAAAACCAAAAAACGAAAACAAGCTAACAAACTGGTTGCTAAAAACAAAAGAAATCTGTGAAAAATGAAGTCAGAAGAAAGGTTTAGAGGATGGGTATTTGAACTAGTGATTAAGATGCATGTATCATGTTTTACAGTGCCGGGTTTGAATCTGGTATCAACTCGCAGGTGAAGCTTCCTGCTAATCCAAATGCTGGGAGACAGCACTGATGTTAAAGGAGCTGGGTTCCTTCCCATTCTCATGGGAATCCGACCTGAATTCCCAGCTCCTGGCTTTTGCTTGGCCCAGTATCTATTCCCTGCCCCAACCCCAAGCAATTGTAGCCTTCTGGGGACCTGCGCGGTTCCTCTGTCTCTACTGTTCTCTATAGCAAAAAAAAAGCAATTATTTTGTTGTAACTTTTTTTGAAACTCATACAGGTGAGAGTTTTCAAAAAATTCCTGTAAATACATATTGTGAAGAAAAACTTGGCATGGATTTAAAAAAATTGGGGTCAAGCTAAGCTAATCTATTAATGTCATTTTTTATGAATTTTATGAAGTACCCTTGTATTTGAAAACATCTTGGTGCAGATAATAAATATTTTTCCAATTTATTTGTCAGTTTACAAGAGTTACTTAGTAAAAAGCTTTAAATGTGTCACTCCATTGTTTCAGGTTCCATAGTATCTGATCAGAATTACACTACACTGTAATCCTTATGGAATTTTCTCTTCTTTTGACTGCCTCCGAGTCTTTCTTTCTCTGGTCTTGAGCAGTTTGGTACGTGAGCTTCTATGTCCTCCAGCATTATGAGACTTTGCCTGATGAAAATACTTCTAGGCCACCACTGCATCTTCCACAACTACAATTTTATTGGGGCAAATGGCCGTTCTTGGTGAAGGTGTTTCTCAGGAGCCTGCATTGTACCTGGGCATTTTACTAACAAGTTTGCAGACATACTGGAGAGCCATAATACTTTTCATATAGAAACTTTGTCATTAAGACCAATTTTAAAGCATATACACATATTTGAATGGGTACTATAAGAAACCACATTTTATTCAATCATGAGAAGCCTTATCTCTGTTCCTTGCTTTCTGTTCCAAACTCAATGAAATTAGAGAGCTAAAAAGAATGTCAAGATTATTTTCACTCATGCCTCTTTTTTCATGGTGAAGAAAGTGGGATTCGGATTGTACACTGTCGTTCAAAGGTCACAAACCAGGTAGGCCTGGGAACATATTAGACTCCTCAGACCCCAGAGTTTGGAAATTTAAAAAAATTTCTAAAGCTAAGAACTAAGAAAATGACAAATGCATGGAGCTTATTTTTTTTCATGAGTTTAAATGAACTTTCATTTGCCTACTTATTAAACTTGACTGGCTTTAACTTTAGTAAGGATTATTTCATAAAACTAGACATCAAGAGTAGATGGATGATTCCTGGAAAAAATACTCCAGCGTGTCATGTTGTTTATCTCAATGAACCCTATCATCATTTAGGAGTAATGTTTATGTTTGGGTTTGTGGCTGCTGTTGCAAGTTGACTATTGCTGCTCATGACACTGTGCCTCCTTAGCTTTGTTCAGAACAGGTCTCCTCACCCTTGTCTATGTGGAGGACATAAAATTTTTAGGAATCATTTTATCAGGCTTTTTGTTACATCTCAAATAGTGAAAAAGTTCACATGGCCAGCAAAAAAACTAATAACTGACAAAATAAACAATCATTAAATAAACTAATTACTAGCAAAACATTTGCTGTTAACTACACTGGCTCTAGAGTCTGAATATGCACTCTTTAGTAACCAGTTATTGTCTAGTTCTTAGGGCTAGACAAGTCTACTTCGCCCCTTTCTCCATGAATGTTGGTTTGTTTAGGTTCTACCCAATCAACATTCTCTAACTCAATGTAATTAAATTGTTTTGCTTGATGATAGATAATGATCTATGTGAGCATTTATCCTGAAAGTTAGGGTGTCCATTTCCCACATTGGAGTACCTGGCTTTGATACATGCCTCTGATTCCTGAAATGCAGACCCTGGAAGGCAACAAGTATGCCTCAAATAATTGGCTTCCCACCGCCCATATGGGAGACTTGGATTGAGTTTCTGACTCTTGGCTTTGGCCCAGCTCAGTCCTGGCTGTTGAGGACATTTTTGAAGTGAGGCAGCAGGTGAGCAGGTGGGAGCTTTCTGTGTTTCTCTTTCTCTCTCCTCGCGCTCTCTCCTCTTTCTCTCTCTCTCTGTCTGGAGTGTGTATTGCTCCTGAAATAAATAAAACATTTTGGAAAATTTGATTAAAATTCATAGTGCAATAAGGAAGAAACAATCAGATTTTGAAAAAAAAGTTAGCTTTTCCGTAAAGTTTAAGAAATCTTTATTACAATTTAGCTGGAGACTTTTTTTCCTACTCTATCATAGGCCCAGAAGCTATACTTGACTTTTTTTTTATTGTTAGTAACATTGTATTATGTGAAACAGTTTTATAAGTACTGGGATTCCCCCCCACCCCTCCCACAACCCTCCATCCATGGTGGATTCCTCCACCTTGCTGCATAACCACAGTTCAAGTTCAGTTGAGTTTTTGACATGCAATGCCAGGAAGAGAAAAAAAGAATCAAGTGATAATTAAAATTAAGATATTTGTGATATTATGTCATCAAACTCACTTATTGTGCCTTAATATGAAGCCAGTGGAAACTAAACAGATGGATTTAAGGTGAAAGAACTGCTAGTATGTTTAATGTCAAGAGGTCTTCATTTCTCAGGTATTAATACATATTGTTAAGGAACATCCTTTTTATATGTTTTTACTCTCATAACTTTAAGAGTAAGATTTGAGTAAAATTATTAAATCATATACAGAGAGGAAAATGAAACATGATGCTGCAAAGATGCAGAAATAGTGAAGAAACGTCTTTCTTTTGCTACTCCTTTTCCTGTTGAGCTTCCACTTTCCATGTTTTCAAACGTGTTATTTTTCGTTCTGTTTTATTTTCCCCTGTGATTACTCCTTTGGCCTTAAATCTGTTTCCCCAAAGTGGGATGCACATTCTATATGTATCCCTGAACACTTGGTTCATCTATCTTCTTAGCATCACTTTTAATGTTTGTTGATACATACTATTATTGGGCCACATCACCATTATTAATTTGATTTCTGGAGCAAAGGGACATCTTTTACTCATTTTTAAAGATTTAGTTATTTTTATTTGAAAGGGTGATTTTATATAGAAAGAAGGAGAGTCGGAGGTCTTCTGACTATGGGTTCACTCCCCAAGTGGCTGTAATGGCCAGAACTAGACTTATCCAAAGCTGAGAGCCAGGAGCTCCTGCCAAGTCTCACACACAGGTGTAGAGTCCCATCCTCTTCTGCTCTCCCACAAGCAGAGAGCTGACCTGGAAGTAGAACAGCCGATCCAGCTGATGCCTATTTGCAGTATTGGCACTATAAGGTAGAGGATTGGCTTGCTGTGACACTGCACCAGCCCCACATTTACTCATTTTTTCCCTTAGGATCTAAAACAAACACTAAGAAATTTTACACAAGAAAGAATTTTTTTTTTTTATTGTTGCTTACATTGTATTATGTAGTACAGTTTTATAGGCGCTGGGGATTCCCCCCACCCCTCCCATACCCCTCCCCCCATGGTGGATTCCTCCACCTTGTTGCATAACCATAGTTCAAGTTCAGTTGAGATTCATTGCTTGCAAACACATGCCTAGCATAAAGTTCAGCGTCTTATTGTCCAGATAAGTTCAGTGGCCTCTTGGGGAGACCTTCTATGGTCTGAAGATAGGTCTAACAGAGTAAAGATCCAGTCAGTTAAAAGCCCCAACAAGGCCTCAGTATCAATATACAACATTATGGAATTAATTGACATAGTATTGGGTAAACAATATGTTAAAAATAATGCAAGTTCCATTCTTCGAA
The DNA here is from genome assembly GCF_017591425.1 of Ochotona curzoniae. Classification (NCBI taxonomy): domain Eukaryota; kingdom Metazoa; phylum Chordata; class Mammalia; order Lagomorpha; family Ochotonidae; genus Ochotona; species Ochotona curzoniae. Next base: position 44,705,657 of record NW_024467106.1, on the reverse strand, counting down.
ACATCTGGGTTGAGACAGTATCAATGACAGGTTCAAAAAATAACAAACAACCATACAAAAATTACAGGTTAAATTAAGGCAAACATGTGGTATCTAATCTTTTGGGATTCACTCAAGAAAGAAAATTTAACAAGTATTTGTAAAACTGATCCGTAAAAAAACATCGTTTTGCCTTGCAAGGTGTTAGAAGAATCACATGCGACTCTGTATGTTGTGGTGTACTAGAAGCTGCAAAAGGCTTCCTAGATGATGGTTGTTATTACCATTGCTAAGTTATCTTTGGTGGAAGGTATGAGCTAGTAACAAGCACTTTATGTCAACAATCCTGTGACATCGTAAATATAGCAGAAATGACCAACATGCCTTGGAAACGTAGCACCACGCCTGGCATGCTGGGCTTATGGCTACAGCTGCCTCAGTGTGTAATCATTCTTTCTCATATCTAATGGTTTCCAGCAATTCCTTCTCCTTGGGTTCTTCATTAGCTATACTTTGTCCACTGAACCTGAAACTGAGTGTTGATATAAATGAAGATTTATCTAAGACTTTTTTGTTTTTAAATTAATAAGCTGATCCTTAATTTCATATGGAAATTCATATTCAGATTCACAGGGAACCTAAAAATTCATTTGGATCCAGAGTGACTAAAACAATTCTAAAAGCAAATAATGAAGTTGGAGTACATACACATCTCAACACTGAAACTTATAGCAAAACAACTGTAATTAAGATAGAGTGATCCTGGCATGGCATAAAGATAGAAGCATAAACCAATAACAGATAGTTAGGAGTCCGGAAAAAATCCCTTCTTTGGAGAGTACCAAAAAATTTTCAATGGGAAAAGATTATATTTACAAGCAATTATACTGGAAGAGCTGGTTGTCTATATAGGGAAGCATAAAGTTAGATCCCTACCTCATAGATATTTAACATTAAGTTCAAAATGGATCAAAGACATACATGTAAGAGTTCAAATTATGAAATTCACATAAAAATGTGCATTTATATCTGTAATCCTGAATACAAGCAATAATCTCTTATATGATTCCTTGAGCATAAGTGACAGTATTTTTAAAAACAGAAAATTATATCACAAGGGCTGTTATCAAGAAAGAAAGGAAGAAATGAACCACAAGTGCGAGAAAAATGTTTCTAGTACCTCTTACAAAGGACTTACATTTAGTATTTAAAAAAACTCTGAATAATTCAAGCTTTTTTTAAAAAAAAGTTTTATTTGAATAGTAGAGTTACAAAGAGGGAGAAGGAGAAACAGACAAAGAGAGATCTTCTATACTCTGATTTGCTACCTAAAAGGCTAAAATGGCCAAGGCTTGACCTACCCAATGCCAGCAGCTCAGAGCTTCATCTGGGTTTGCTACATGGGTACAGTGGCCAAGTATTTGGGCCATCCTCTGTTGCTTTTATAGGAACATTAGAAGGAAGCTGGATCAGAAGAGAAACATAATCAACCCACTGCACCACAATGCACCAACAATTCAGCATTTAAAATACAGACAACCCAATTACAAACTAGGCAAAGGATGTGAATAGCCATTTCTCAAAAAAAAAAGCATATAAATTACCAGTTAGCACATTAAATTTGAGAAATGACAATCAAATACAGTGAGCAGCAATCTCATATCCACTAAAATGACTATAACAATGGCTGAGGGTTCCACTTAGTAGTGTAATGGATAAAGCTTCCACATGCGATGTCTGCATCCCATACAGGCATCAGTTCATGTCGCAGCTGCTCAACTTCTGAGCCAGCTCCCTGCTAATGCACATAGGGAAAGCAAATGGAAGAAGACCCAAATGTTTGGACCCCTGCCACCCCTGTGGGAGACGTGGATGAAGCCATGGGCCCCTGGTTTCAGTTGACTACTGCTGCCAACTGGGGATAAACACATCTGTAGAAGATCTTTCTCTCTCTCTCTCACATTAACTCTCACTTTTATAATAAATAAATCTTAAATATACCACATGCACACATACATATATGTTTACTGGTGAGATCATGGAGAAATTAGAATACTCACACATTGCTGTTATAGTTGTAAAATAGTAAACCCATGACAGAAAGCATTTTGGTAGTTCCTCAAAATATAGATTTACAATAGCTATGGAACTCCAAGATATATACCCCAGAGAACTGCAGACTAACTTCATTACTTTTCTAGCAACATTATTCTTGTCAGTCCCCAAATGAAAATAACAGAAGTTACATCACCTAATAAAAGGGTAAACAATATGTTCTAAACTTATAAAAATGGACTATTCTTCAGAAATACAAAGGACAATGTACTGGCATGTGCTATACTATGGATGAATCATAAAAATATGAAAAAGTCAGTCATAAAGACTATATATTATCCCTTTTATATGAATTGTGAAAATATTTAGAGACACAGAGCAGATTTGTTGGGACCAATGTCTAGGGGAATAAGAAGGACCATATCATTACTATTGGACAAGAGTTTTTTTGGGGGGGGGTTGATGAAAATATCATGGAATTGGATATTGATTTATCTGTTTGAAATGGATGAATTTTATAAGCAGATTATTCATCAGTAAATATGTTAGTAAAATGAAAAAGGTTACAGCAAGAGTTCTTTTCACCACCAGGGGCAATAAAAATTGTGAATCTTGGAGATTATCATTGAAGGGTATTTGTTCACTAACCAAACTTTGCCCCTCTTCTCTTTCTCTACTTCTTCAAGCTTGGCTCTGAGGTTGCTACACACTCAGCTGACAAGCCTTGGTCAGAACACGCCAACAAAATTATATGTGGCCAATCAGTGGTAGTATTATCACCTTGCAAATGAAATATGAACTAACAAGCTACAGCATAATATCCATGTGTATGTATGCATTTTGATATAGAGTACCTTTGGGGAATTTCTTTCTTTAAATAAGCAAAATCATTAAGTTGGCTATCTCTAATAATTAATAGATTGACACATAGTAGCATTTGCATATTTACATATCCTATTTTTAAAATGTTGGTTTCGAACATTAAAATTCTCTGCACATTGCTACTTCAGTACTATTCCCCTAAAGAAGCTTCTCTTTAGAGAAACATCACATCAAATGGTAAGTGAAAACTGCATCCACATGAAAGTCTTTCTTCAAGTTGATTTTAAAAATCAAATCTTAAATTTTTCTTTTCCCCCACACTATGGACCCACCAAGGGACTTGGGGGGCAGCTTATAATTATGTGGGATTCATTCTTGACACGTTCCTGGAATGTCTATTCCACTATGCAGCAACCTTTATTTCAACAACAGAGAATATAATCTCACATTTTTTCAACTGAGCAAATGGAGTTTGAGTCTAAACTGGATGATATTGCACATCATCAGGTATATGTGAGAAGGCCGTAACCTAAACAGTGAACCTGTTTATAAACTGCACTAGACTCCTAATTTCTGCTTTGGTCTTCTGAGGCCTGCTACGAAATCCCTTCCTACATTAGAAACACTAACTGCACTCTCTACTTACCTGACAGACTGCAAAACAGCGGAGAATCAAAATTCTGCTTGGATATCATGCCTTCACTGTACATACGGCAGCCCTGCACAATGATGGTCAGTAATGATGGAAATATGGCACTAAATACAATCCCCTCCATGTGAATTGAATTAATTGATTTATTAGGTGTAAAGTAGCCAGGTGGATTTAAGCTAATTAAGAATTTGATTGCTAATTGTCAACAAGGGGGAGATTAAAAAAAACTGAATATGTTAAATAAGGAATTTACTGGTAGTGCAGGCAAACCGCAGGCTGTCTCCTCCAGCCACAAAAGCTTCCAAAGGTAGTCAGAGATAGTGAATGTGGCATCTGTGGGGTGGCAAAAAGACCTGTTCTTTTTGGCATCGATGAATGATATTGATAGCATTATCCATTGTTAGTGGACACCCAAAGGAAAACCAGGGAAGACAGAAAAAATAAAAGAACATGTTCACAGATTTCAAAAGGATGGGGGCAGATGTTTGACCTAGAAATTAAGATGCTTGGGTTCAGCTCCTTGCTGCAACTCACAGTCCTAGCTTTTGATAACGTAGACCCCAGGAGACAGCAGTGATGGCTCAAATAGTTGGCTTACTGCCACCTATGTGGGAAATCTCAGCTGAGTTCCCAGCTCCGGCCATAGACCTTATGGCCATTGCTGGCATTTAGAGGTTGTACCAACAGGTGTAAATGTTTTTCTCTCTCTCGCTCTCTTGGTAACAGTTAAATATTGCTGTAGTACATGTGCAGATATACCAGTTTGTTTCTTTTATGATGATCCCTTGACCATTTTTATATCGCGTTTCAAGAAATATCTGTTTAGGTAATACTTTTCCTAATTTAGAATTTACAAATCCTTTTTTATTATTAAGTAATAGAAGTTCACAGATTATTCAAGCAGTTTCCATATCAGTACAATGATTGTAAATGCTCTCCCATTCCATGGACTACACTTTTTAATGGTGTCCTCTGAAGTACTTCTAAGAATTTTATTGGTTTGTGTCTTATTTTTAAGACATTAATACTCTCTGAGTTCACTTTTGCTGGTGTATTTGGAAAGGGGGTGTGAGGCCACATTTATTGTTTTGTTTATGAGTGACCACTCTTCACAGTACCATTTGTTGAATGGAAACTTCTTTCCCTATTGGGCTGCCTTCACATCATTGCCCCTAATCAACTGACCATAAATGAGTGGATTTATTTCTGCTTTATCAATGTTCTGTTGACTTATCTGTGTATCCTTATGCCAATACCACATTGTCTTCATTATTATTTTATTGTAGTACATCTTAAAATCAAAGTATTTGATTTTTTTTCTTTTTCAACATTGTTTTAGGTGTGGGTCTCTTGTATTTCCTTATAAACTTAAGGATCAATGTATCACAGAAGCCTGCAAGTATTCTGATTGGCATTATCTCAAATCTGTATAGCACTTTGAGGGAATATTGTTATTTTAATAATAATGTCTTCTAATCTGTGAATATGTGCTTTTCCCCTTGATTAAGTCACCTTTATTTTCTTTTAAAAATAGCTTGTCATGTTCAGAGTACAAGATTTACAATATTTTGATTAAATTTATTTTAAGAGTATAAACATTGTGTTCTTTTTGGTGCTAATAAAAATGGATTTTTTTAAAGTTTACTTTGGGGCAGTTCATTGCAAATATACCAATAACAGAATTACTTTGTATGCATTGATATCACCTACAACAAACTTTCTGAATTGTGTCATCATAATTTTAAATATATTCCTTTGTATTTTCTACATATAAAATAATGTCAACTACAAGTAGAGATTATTTTAATTTTTAACATTTATGTATTTATTTATTTGAAAATTTTAGCTACCTTGTGAGAGAGAATGAAAGATCTGCTGGTTCACTCCCTATGTGTCTGCAATGGCCAGAGCTGGGCCAAGACGGAAGCTTCTGGTTTTTCTTCCAGGGTGACAGAAGCCCAAGCATTTGGATAATCTTTTTCTGTTTTCCTAGGGACAATAACAGAAACCTGGTTCAAGTGTGAGGCATCTGGGGACTTAAACCAGCATCCATATGACATGCTGGTATGTAACCATCCTGGCTTATCACTCTATGCCACAATGTTGGCAACAATTTTACTTTTGATTCCTATCTCCATGCTTTTTATTTTATTGTCTTGGAACTGGCTAAAACCTCCATTACAATAGTTCACAGAAGTTGAAAAATTGGACACAATAGTCTTATTCTTGATGTTAGCATTATAAGCATCAAGTCTTTTGGCCTCAAGTGTAATGTAAATTGTCATTTTTCATAGATGCCATTTATCAAGTTGAGTAAATTCTCTCAGTTTATCAAGTGTTTCTGTTGCAAAAGGATGCTGGTGTATTTCTTTGTGTGTGTGTGTGTGTCATCTAAAAGATGCTTATATTGGGTTGTTTTTCACTCTGTTGATTTATTGCATTACTTTCAAACATTAAACCAGCCTTGCATTCCTGGCATAAATCCCACTTGTTCATCATACAGAATCTTTTTTAGATATTGCTGGACTCAGTTTCTTAGTGTGTTGTTATGGATGCTCTTTTTAAGGATGAGTTTTCATTATTCTATATATTTTTTCATCTGATTTTGGTATTAGAATTATATTGACCTTATACAAGAAATTAGAGAGGTATTGCTTTTTCTTCTGACTATTTTGTAGCCTTCAAGTGGAATTGGCACTAATATTTTAAATAGTAGAAATGACCTGTGAGGCTCTCTGGTTATTTCTACAGCTTATACATCTGGAAGTGGAATCATTCTGTCAAAGACACAGACATTTGAAAGACTCTTTATGCATATTGTTAGATTACTTTCCTGAGAGACCAGGGAAAGAATGCAAGTTCATGCTTCCACTAGCAGTGCATAGCTTTGTTCACAGCAGGATTTCTAAAAATGTGTGTTTAATTGAATTTTCCTAATGACTGCTTCTTCCAGTCCTTGAAATGCAACATTCACTAGTCAACCAAATAATTATTACTAGTACCTGTACATTTAAAAAAAACAGTACGTCTTTGACTTACAGTAATTAAAATGTGTACATTCACATATTGATTCCAGATAGATTCTAGCCACAATGAACCTTATATTCTCTAGGCCCAGCATATTTCAGAGTTCAGTGAATAATAATAGCCCATGCTTGCCAAACAGTTTTACACTTTATTCTTTAATTTATAGATTAGCTTTGTTAGGAAGGAAGTGCAGGAAGGTTCTCTCTGATATGTAAAATGCAAATATGGTCAACAGGTAGCCCCTATTGTTTCACTATTATTATTAGCAAAAAGTGAGGAAAGATTTATTACTTTAATCATTATGATATTAATAAAATACATGGTTCTTTTCTATACTGTGGTTGTCATTTATAAGAATTTTATATTTTTATTAAAACAAGTATCTTCGATTCTTTTTCAATGTGGGGAAATGTATGCATCTGCTATTTAATTTTAACCTTAATTGTACACTAAGAATTTGCTGATGTATTGAGATATTAAAGCACACATAAAATGTGGACTTTCATTGCAGAGAACAGCAAATCTGGGTTATGTGTTTTTTCTGTTAGCCTTAGAACTCATTCTCCTCTCAATGAACTCTTTTGACAAAGGGAGACTCATTCTTTGTGACGGGTCCTGGAGCTTGTCACCCACTCTCCACTTAAGCACAAGTTCATTTTAAACCAACCAGATCCAGGTCAATGTTTTGCTTCTCTGGCCTTTGTTTTACTGCTAGGAAAAACAACTCATAATATTCTAAGACATATTCCATACAGGTGGATTCTTGTGACGGTTTAGACAACCAGTTAAATATTTTCTTATCATTCTGATTGTAGTAGCTTATATTACTTAAAATGGTATTCCATGCACTAGTCATTCTAAGTCTTGCTTCATTACATTTGAATAACTTATTTTCCTTCTTCTCTTTTATGGCCTTTCACTCTGGTGTTGTTTATTGCCCTGCTGGGCTCACTTGTTTTTTTATTTAAGAGTTCACTGAGTTTCTATCTGATCTTATCTTTAGTGTCACCACCTTCTCACCTCTTGCTGGTTGATTTAATATTCGCAGTGACATTATCTCCAATTCTCTGGTGAGAGAATTCACATTCAACTTAGAGCAAGATATTGTATGAATTATATACAAAACATCGCCAGCCTAAGTGGTAGAAAAGGTTAAATTCTGAATTTATCTTTTTTTCTTGTGGCTGTTTTCTGGGTTCTCCCTTGCCATTTCTCTCTCTTTGTCTCCCCGCTCTGTTTAAATCTCCCAAATTTCAATGGAATTTGCTAAACAGGTAAGATTTTCTCCTGTTTGACTCCATAGTTCCTCAATTCTAATACTAAACATAAAAAAATTCATATTTCAATTGTGGGACAGACTGGACTAGTCTGCTGTACATACTGGCAAGCACGGGAACCAGGGCAGAGGGCAGGCCTGGTGGGGGTTATTATGGGTCACTCTGACTAGGCTGCAGCTCCCATAGATTTTGTGAGGGCCAAGTGTGTGCTGGGCAGAATCAGGCTGGACTGCAACACCCCCATTTGTTCCGGTGGAAAACAGGGCTGGAAACAGAACCAACCCAGCAATTGCAACCACCAGCTGATTGGGGCGATGGACTGTACTGGGCCCTGTACTTGCCAAGTACACACAAGAATCTGGTCTGGGATCACCTCAGACAAAATTTCTTTGGGGATCTCCCCAGTCGAACTGCCAGACTCAGAACCCTAACCATGAAAAGACAGAAGACAGAAAAAAATCAATCAACTACCCCAGCCATATGTTGGCAGTGAAAAACTGGGCAAATGGAGACTCTAAGATGGACTATGTCAATCAGTGGATTCTTCAGCGGCCTCTTCGTGCTTGGAATGGCAAGGTTGGCAACAATTCAGAGCTGTTGAACTATCAAAACCACTTGAGCAAGACCCTTGGAACATGCCCCACATCAGGGAGCTTGGATGGCTGGAAAACTGGGTGGGGCTTCTCCCTTTATCTCTCCCTTTGCCCCAAATTTAGGGGAAAAAAGATGAGGAAATAATAATCTTACCCACTTTCCTGTAGCCCTTGAACCTTTATGCCCTAATTAACTATGTAAAGTTTATCAAAAATAAAGAAAAATATAGTTTAAAAAACTCATATTTTCTTAGTACAACAACTTCTGAACCTGGTACTTCTCCCCTCGCAAGTACTGAAGAGTTCACTGGGGCTATGTGTCTGAACGTTTAGATCCCAGAAAGACTCCTTAGTTAAATTGTTTTGGTTGGAAAAGCAAATAACTATTTTAGTGGTGAAGGACATTTTATTGATATGATGCAGGGATCTTACAAAGAACCTTAATAACCCCCCAAAGAGCTGTCCTTCTCAGGCACTGACTGAAGACTCAGAGAGCTACCAAGTTCTCAGAAAGGCATGACTGCTCTGCATGCCTAAGTTCCACTTTGTCCTGTACATCTGAGGCCAGCTGAACCTGCTTCTTTGGGTATATGGTAGAAGAGGGTGCTCAGTTTATTGTACCTCACTCCTATCTTCAGGTTTATAGGAATAGAATTAGGTTTTCTTAGTTTGGAACAAGTGTCCACTCCTGATGCAGTTGTGAGCTCCTGGTGCCCCATAATTGCTTGTGGATAATAATAGAAGGAGCAGTTCTCAATACAGAGGTGTCACATAGGCTGGCTACACATAGGCTGTGCATTGTTTAGGTATGATTTGCTGAATTATGGAAAATAGCCATTTCACAGAAAATGAGCTATATCTGGTCTCCTTCAGTGGTGTGCATAGGTCAAGACTTCACCAGGGTGAAAGTGTTTGTTCTCTTAATTGTCTTTCATCTGTCATGTTCACATGTATCCAGATGGTCTCTTGGGCTCATCCTTATATTCATTTATAGTCCCTTCTCAGATATAAGGGAAACCATACATCATTTGCAAAAATTTCAAATTCATTCATTTCTGGATGGTGTAGAGTTGAAGGAATGGAACTGCCCCAGTGGGATTTGGTTTCATGCTCAACAAAGTTGATGTGGGTATTATTTCTCTAATAAGCGTTCTTAATGTTCTCAATAATACCAGCTGTTGTGATTTTCTTACTAACATGGTCTTTAGTGATTTGCACTCTCTGGCTTGTTATAGCATGTCTGTGTGACAATGGAAGATTTCCCATAACTATGAAATAGAATCTGAATTTTGAGAGAATATTTCTGAAGACATTATACATATTTTTCAGAATATGTCTTCAGATGACATTTATATATACACACACATATATATGATCTGTTGATAACAAGTTCCATGTTTTATAGGTAATTATTGATTAATCTTTTGTTTATTGAGCTCCTAAAGAAAGCATAGCACTTTGTATGTTTAAAAAATGTGAGAAATTGTTTCACCACTGTTCACAAATAGAAGTCAAGTGAGGAGACTTGAAAGAGCAGGTTCTGATCATGTCACATAGAGGACCAAGGCTTTGGCAATTAAAATGGACCTATCACAGTGGACTTAGAGAAGTTTAATTTTAATTATTTTAATTAATATAATTTTGCTATTCATTGTTTCCTTGTTTGGCCTTTGGTCAAAATAATTTTTGATATTTATTTTTATTTGTCTGAAAGGAATGTGTGGGAATGAGAGAGGAAGAAAGAAAAAGACCCACCACTTGTTGCTTCATTCCCCAAATGTCTGCAATAGCTAGGACTGGGCCAGGTGTGGTTCTGATGGGAACCAGCAGCCTAGGGCTCAGTCACAGTCTTCTGCCTTAGTGGGAGGGACTCAGCCACTTGAGCCATCCTAACTGCCTCCCATGGTATGCATTAGAGGGAAGCTTGAATTGGGAGAGGAGCCCGGATTCCCAGATACTCTGATACAGCATGTGGGTGTCCTAAGCACCTGCTGCACCGAGTATCTGCTCCTGGGCACTTCACTTTAATTCATCACTTAGATGTGTCACTTTCCTGCCAGACTTCTTTTCCTGCTGTCATATAACATGGGCCTCGAGTCTGATGTATTTAGTGGTGCTGTGAACATGCTGCGACAGCCTCAGAAGACTTGTGGGCATCTCGCCCTGTGGTTAAGATGCCTGCATCCTGCATCAGGGTGGCTGAATTCCTTTCCTACCTGTGTGACTCCAGCTTCTTGGTGATGCCAACCCTGAGAGGCAGGGGTGGTGGCTCAAGTACCAGGTCTCTGACACTCACACAAGATCCAAATTGGGTCTTGAGCATCTAGCTTCAACTCCCTAAGGACTGAGCAAGTAGAATGAAGACTGCTTCCCCACTCTTTCTGTGTCTATATCTCTCAAAGGAGTACAATTTTGTAAAGAAATAACCTCAGAAGAACTGGTCAGAAAAGTGCCACACAAGCACACCCATGCTGTACATCAGTAAGGCACAAGCTGCTCAGGGTTTCCCTACAGAGCCAAGTGCATTGTTTTTAATTGCCTATTTTAATGGGCTGAATAAAAATATTCTTCTGTGTTAACTCAGTCTTCATTACCTAGTGGGATTTCTGCCTGCCGTCTTTATATGGCAGTGACAGTTTCCTACTTAGACCTGAGGTCTTTCAAGAAAGATCCTTGGTTATCCATAGCAATTACTGTTTTTTCATCTACTCATTTAATCCTACTGGTTCTTTGTCTTTTGGGATAATTTGAAAAAAAAAGTTGGTTTTGGGAGTCTGGGATGAATGGAAGAAAGCCCATGAAATAGCAACCAACTGTAACAAAATCAAGCATACTTTTGCTTTAGTTGGCTCAAAAACCCTAGATTGGCCTCCTTTTTTTAAACCAAATATTTCTAGCAATGATCGTAGGGGCCCACAATTAACCCTAGTGTAACCACACCTGACTGCTGGGATGTGAATACTTTTCATTAAGGCTCATATCAGAATGACCTCTGGCTGGACAACTTTCTGCTAGAGGTGTTTGGCTAACTTAGAATGAGATTATGAAACATAGAGAAAGGAAGCCAACTCAGTTCTGAGTAGCAGTTCTGCCCAAGCTTAACTGTGTCATCTTTGTCAAGTCTTGTAGCTTCTTCCCTGAAAAGGAAAGCAGATTTGATGAAGGCACCTCTCTTCTAGCTTTGTCATTGATGACACAGTATTCTTGCATTCATTTTGTATGTTGTACTTTATTTTCATAGAAGATAAAGACTTTTATTTTGTAACACTTAATACAAGGAAACATGAAAGAGTTTAAAGAAAAGTGGAATTAAAAGATTATTTCCAGGCTCTGTGGTATAGCTGGTAAAGATACCACCTGCAGCACCAGCATCCCATATGGGTTCCAGTTTAAGTCCAGGCTATACCATTTCCAATTCAGCTCCTTGATAATGCACCTGGAAAAGCAATGAAGAACAGCCCAAGTCCTTGGGCTCCTGCATAACCTGGGAGACCTGAAAGAAGCTCCAGGGTTTTTTTTTTTTATTTTTTGTGACCCAGCTTTAGCCATTGTAGCCATTATGGGAATGAAGCAGTAGATGGAAGATCAATTTCTATCACTCATTGATTATCTCTTTCTCTAACTCTGAGTTTCAAATAAATGCATAAATGTAAAAAAAAGTTTATGTCTATATGAAGCATGTTTAAACATGTGAACTCTCTTTTTCATAATGCACATTCTTTATTAACTTTTGACAGTTGTATGTTTGAAAGGATTTACCCTCCCTATAAATATAAAGTGTAAGTGTATAATATAAAGTATAAGTGGTTTCCACAGGGGAATGTGTTCTGTGACTTACTTTAATTTGCAGTGAGAGAAAAATATGAGATGAAGAGTAAGCTAAGCAAAATCCTTTGATTTTGCATGTGCTGCATGTATGCTATCTCTACTGCACTTTGCTATTCATACAAAGCATCTCTCCTTTCAAACAACAGTGCAAAGCAGTAGAGTTGTCTTGAGACTCATCCCTTTCTTCTATTTTCTCTTACATAGATCTCCTGCTCCCCATACCCATGGCTTTCAAGCTGTTTAAGCTGTTTTTCCCTAAAGATTCGAGATGCCCAACCGCACCACCCATGCCAAAAAAAAAAAAAAAAAAGCTCAAATCATTCTGGCCTCCAACATTGGTCAAGCAAGTTGATTGACATTGAAAATCCATCCATCCCTTCTCCTTTATTTTGTCAGCTTCAAGCAGATGGGCAGCCCTAGCCAGTTGGAGCACATCCCCTTGGGATTGCTTTAAGGACTGTCCTGTGCAACCAGGAGAGCAAATCATATTCCTACATAGAACTTTATTAGAACTCTCATGAAAAAGTCATAACTCTTTTTGTTGAGACATCTACTATAAGGAAAGTAATACCAGAGTTGACACTAGCCACCAGTTTCCCTTGTGGAAAATTGGCCTCAGATATATTGTAGCATAACTTCACATGGAGTGCTTTTCTCAAAGATTCAGCAACAAACAGAGTGGGGAAATGGGGATTGGTACATATTGGCTTTGCTTCCAGCTTCTCCTAACATTACTATATTTGCATTCCTATCTACCTCTTTTCCTTTATCCTATATCCTCATTCATGCCCAAGGCCTCAACCTGCAGCCTAACAGAACTACAAACAAATTGAAATATTTCATGACAATGTTTTTAGGACCTTTTTTCTTGAATTCTTTGCTTGTTACTGTCAGCTTAACAATTGCTATCATCCTGCAATATAGTGTCCTTACTCATTCTTTAAAGCTATCTTTCTATTCTGCCTCCCTTACTAGAGAAATTGAACCCTATCCCCTCTGCCCTTTTGACTCTGCACAAACTGCTTTCACAGTTCATTTGTTTCATCACAATTTGTTAGTATTCATGTCTCCTCTGATTATGTCATAAATCCCTTGCGATGGGTTCCTTGCCTTATTCACCTGTGGCTTCCTGTGCCCAACTGAAAGTTTGAAACATATTTTTTGCCTTGTACTACGTTTAGTCTACTATCAAGCCCAACAAGAATTCTGTCTTTGGGGACAGAAAAAACGTTCAATTCATGTCTGTACTACTTCAGTTCTACTCAATAGGTGCTTGTGCAGTGAACAAATAAGCAATTTCTGGACCCTGGTCTTGGGAGAAAAGCAATAATTGGAACAAACCCATCAATGCAAACCGAGTAATTGCTATGACCTGCTTGCTATTGACCTTGCTTTTTGCCTTCAAAGGACCAGGCAATTTTGATCCCATCTGCCCTTTGCTCTTTCCAGAAAGATAAATACTTGAAAATACTTGGAAAGATAAATACTTGAAAAGTATACTTCTCTCCTTGAATGGGGGAGCTGTGGCAAAGTTCACCTTTATCTATGATCTGTCTTCTGGAACTCCAGATTCCCTTCATGCAGATTCCATCCCTTTCCTGCATTCCTGGCCCCATATTATGGCTTGTGTAGTTTAATTCCTGTGTTCAGCTGATCCTTTGATTGCTGCCTTGGTTTTAGCCACTCACCACCCATGCACACTGTGTGTGCTTTAGCTTCACAATACAACTCTATTTAAGAGGTCCTGTGCCACAGTGGTCCTAAGGGGCACAGTCAGCTCTTACCCAGTTCTTGCCAATTTCCACTCAAAAGAGAGAAAGGATCTCTCAAAAACACTGCACTCCTATCATGAGAATTTCTTTCGTAGTGAAGGAACATTCCTTCTGGGTTAGTCACCTAAGTTGAATAGCACAAGTAGCACAAGGCAGCAGTTTCATCTTGCACCATTGGGGTAAGGCAGGTTAACCTTATCAAACATGTTGGTATGTGGTCAAAATGTATGACTCCTTAGAAACCATCAGTTTGCCTCGTCACATTTGAGTCACTCCTGTGGAGGCCAACTGAAGGGGTTAATTAGAAGCAGCTGCAGATAACCATGCTGGTTTATATTCTTCCTTCTTAAAGGGTGCAAGAAGAAGCAACCAGAAAACAACAAAAGGAGGCCCTGTATGGACAGGAGTTCTCGAGGCTGAAGCAAGTGTGGGTAGAATTTGGATGCTGGGACTGAGTCAAGTACAGGGACTATGGTTAAACTGGAAAAGCTATCTTACACCTAGAAATGTAAGAGCAAGGCCTGACTTGCTACACAAAGCATGGACACCATCTATTTTCTTTTTGCATTAGTATTTTCCCCCTATAACTTGGTATTCTTTATCTTATCTACATTTTGAAGTTAGCTTTAAAAAAACCTTGGGTTTAACTGCAGTTAAAGTTGTGTGTTTCTTAAAATTTTAAACACAAAATTATTAAATTTTATTGTGGTAAGCATATCAAACAGGAGGTTTTTTTCTCTTAAATTTAAGTGTTAACTTAAACAAATTTTACTGTTGATTATAGATATGAAGTTTGTAGGCAAATCTCTAAAACTTATTCATGTTACTTAACTTAAACTTTAACATCTGTTCATTAACAATCCTCCATTTTGCTACCCTCTCAACCCCTGTTCCCACCATTCTGCTTGTTGAGTCTATGAAGTTGACCATGTTCAATACCTCATGGTCTTACTGAGGGTATTCATTCAGTGCTTGTCTGTGTCTAGCTTATTTTCCTTGGAATAAAGTCCAAAAGTCTATCCATGTTGCTGCATATCATAGAATTTCCATTCTTCTTTCAAAAGACTACATGAGGAGAGAAAGATGGCAGAATAGGAGGATTAGCCAAGGAAGAGCAGAGCGGATGGGATGCCTAGAAATAGTAGAGGACAGGCTGACTGCAGAGAGACATCCAGAGATCCATGGATGTGCACAGGAAGCAGGGAAGCAGCAGAGAGGACAGTGTAGAACTGCAAGGAACAGGTACTCCACCAATAGTCAGGTAGAAAGGGATCATGGAAACTCAGGAGGTGAATCCAGCCAAAGAACTCCAGCTCCTGATAATGCTTTACATCTGAACATGAACCGAAGCAGAGTGAAGGAGCCCTTGTGGACACATGCGGGAACACAGCAGATTTCACAGTCCAGATTCACACTAATGCCATACCAATGCTACATCAGATGATATTTTGAGTTCTATGGAAAAGGCTCTGTGGTGATAACAGTTATCTGTGCATGTGCTAAGCCAGGGAAAAACTCACTTCAAGCTTAACACATTGCATTGGCCCCACAGGAAAATAATATCAGCTTGGCATCCATGGGTTCCATCCAAATAAGATACAGGTTGTTCCCAGACCTATTGCCATCAGGTCCTGGCAAAAAGTGGAAAGAAAATATAAATTCTGTGCAACAGATGCCACTGATCAAGCACTGTGATCTAGCTTAAAGTCACGGTTGGTGTTTCCATAATGGCGGGTACTGTTGGAACCAGGAACAGAAGGACTGAGCAGATAAAAATGCAGCCAGAACACAGGAGCACAGAGAGCAGGGAGTGGCCACATGGGAGTTGTGGCAGAAGAGGCTGTGGTAGAAGTGTGGCATGGGAGTCTGGTATGGAAGCTCACTGAACATGTTGTGTGAGAACCAACCATTGAATGGAATCAGTAAAGACAACCTTTAGGCCTATGGACAACAATGCCTAAAAAATCTGTCCTGAGGGAAAAATCTGCCAATTGGAGTTGAAATGGCCAAGAACAAAAGAAGAGGCACAGGCACCGTTAACGAGGTGACCAAAGCCTCCCCCACAAAGGAGTAAAAGACCACATCAACATCAGAGTTAACTGAGGAAGATATCGAGGAACTATCAGAAAAAAAAAATTTTAATCAGCATTAAGCTTCTTAAAAGAAGCATTAGAAAGCTCCTTAAAAACAACAAAAAGCAGTTATGCGAGTTCAAGGAATTTAAAGAATATGTTATGAAGCAATTAGCAACATTGAAATAAAATCAAACTGAATAATTGGAATTGAAGAAAACAGCACAGCAAATTAAAAATTCAGTGAAAAGCCTCAATAATAGGATGAGTGAGGCAGCAGAAAGAATTCCAAGTGGAAGACACCTTTTACAATAATGCTGAAACAGAAAACTAAAAGAACAGAGTAAAGCCAAGAAAAATATCCAAGAAATAACTAACATAATCAAAAGACCTAACATAAGAGTTATGAGAGTTCCTCAAGGTGTGGAAAGAGAAGCTGAGTTAAAAGATGTATTCTACGAAATAACAATTCAGAACTCCCCTAACATGGAGAAAAAATTGGAAAACGAAGGGCACAGAACCCCAAAATATTAGAAAGCCATAGAGTCAACCAAAAACAATCCAATGCCATGACACATGAGAACCAAACTCTCTTTTGTTGAATAGGAAGGCATACTAAAATATGAACATTAAAAAAGTCAATTAACATATGGAGGTATGCCAATAAGACTCACAGCTGACTTCTCAGTGGAAACCTTCTAGATCAAAAGAATATAGAATGATAATATTCTAGGTAAAAATGTCAGCCCAGAATAACATACTCAGCAAATTGTTCCTGTATTTCTGAAAATGAATTAAAATACTTCTAAAGTAAACAAAACTCAAAGATTTCACCTATAGAAATGTTACTTAAAGATGGGCTACAGAGGAAAAGAATGAGACTTCTAAAATCCAATGGTCCATGCCCACAATGATGGACTTATGACTGTGTACGAAGAACTATACTTTAGTAATGATATAAAGGAACTAGGTGTGGGAAGGAAATGAGGGGGGGTGGATATAGGAAATCCCAGGAGCCTATGGAACTGTATCAAAGTGATAATAATAATAATAAATTTTAAAAAAGGTAAAAAAGGAAATAGAAAACATTAAAAGATGGAGAAATTCACCATATTTCTGAATCGGTAGATTCAATAGAATTCCAATCAAAATCCCTAAAACATTTTTCTCAGAACTAGAAAAGATGATACAAAACTTCATCTGCCAGCATGAATAGCCAGAGCTATCCTGAAGAATAAAAATAAAGCTGGAGGAATAACAATTCCAGACCTCAAGGCATACTACAAAGTAGTTGTCATCAAAGCATTTTGGTACTGGTACAGAAACAGAGAATATCAATGGAACAGAATAGAAACCCCATATTAGCCTAGACATGTACAATCAATTAATCTTTGACAAGAGAACTGAAAGTAATCCTAGGAAAAAGATTAGTCTCATCAGCAACCCCACCTGACACCTTATGCAAAAAACAAATGTAAATGTTTCCTATTAGAGGAAAACACAGGAAACATTTTACAAAATATAGGCATTGGTAAAGACTTCTTAGAAAAGTCACCACAAGCACAGAGAATCAAAGCTAAAATAAACAAATGGGACTTCTTCAAACTAAGAAGCTTCTGTATAACAACAAAATGATCAACAAAGCAAAGAAACCAACAGAATGGGAGAAAATCTGCACATTATGCAACAGGTAGGGGGACTAATATTTACAAAGCGCTCCAGAAACTGAACAGCAAAACAAACAGCTCTGTGAAGAAATGGGCAAGCATTTTTCAATGGAACAAATTGAAATAGTAATAGACATAAAAAATGCTTAGTCTCCCTAGCTATTAGGGGAATAAAAACACAAATCGCATCGAGGTTTCACCTAACTCCAGTGAGATTTGTCTATATTCAGAAATCTACTGACACACCTGCTGAAAATCTGCTAACAACACTGGAAAAGTCAGTATGCTGGAAAAGACAGTATGGAGAGTGCTAAGACAACTGAAAACTGGTCTATTGTATGACTCAGCTATCCTACTCCTAGGAACATATCCAAAGCAAGTGAAATCTGTTTATGAGAAAGTGACCTACAACCCTTTATTTCTAACAATATAATTCACAACAGAGAATACAATGGAAATAATCCAGATGCCTATTTAAAGAGGAATGGATAAAGAAACTGTGGTACATCTACTTTCTGAAATACTACTCAGCCATTAAAAAATAAAATTCTACCATTTGCAACAAAATAATACCAAGTGGAGACCACTGTGATCAGCGAAATAAGCCAATCCAAAAGGACAAATGTCCTATGTTTTTCATGCAAGATACAGGATAAATAAAAACATAGGTATACATGTGTGTACATATATTCTCGTGGATTAAATCTGTAAGGGAGACTAGCATAACAAGTAGCAAAGGTACATTGCAGTATGCATCTGTATTCCTTAATGAAAGGAGTCTGAATATAATTGCTAAATATACCTTGAAAATACAAGACTAGAGTTTCTACCATTGCCTATACCTACAATGCTATGCTACACTTAAGTAGCAAAATGTGGAACTTGTGGCTATTGCGGAAGGACTACTTATTGCAATAATATGGAAAAAACAGTAGAAGGAAGATAATAGAGAGGGAAGAAGGAGAGAGGGAGGGGTGAGATCCCAATACCTATGAAACTGTATCATGCAAAATCATATTTTTTAAAAAGCAAAAATAGGTTACATCATATTTTATTACATGTTTATGACGTATTTCTCTTCCATTTATTGATGGGCATTTAGATTGTGTCCAGATGTTGACTATTGTGAATGGTTCTGGGATGAATATGAGAGTGTAAATACTGCTTTGAGGTCATGATTTTAGTTGTTTTTAAAAAAAAATAAATACCTTTTAGACATTTGGGTTCTTTCAGCAGAATTGTTGGATCATTGGTAGTGCTGAGTTGGGGGGATGCCCCATGCTGTCCTATATTGCAACTACTCTATTTTGTATTCTGATTAACACTATGCAGAGAATCCGGATTCCTGGGGTTGTTATCAGTGTTTTCTGCCTTGTTTTTGGTCCTAGCCATTCCAACAGGGGTAAGGTAACACCTGTCTGGTGGTTTTGACTTGCATTTCCCTGGTGATTTGTGGTGTTGAGCATTTGGAGATATATACTTGCTGGCTATTTGTGTGTCATTGTCAGGAAATGCCAGTTCAGCTTAACCCATTTTCCAATTGGGTTGTTAGTAACTATTGTTGTCATTACTGTGATTTATAATCCTTATATATTTTGGAGATCTACCCCCTATCAGAATCTTGCCTTGCAAATATTTTCTCCCATTTCACTGATTGAGGTTTTCACCCTACTGACTGTCTCTTGCTGTTCAGATTCTTTTTGGTCTTTTGCAATCCTTATTGTTTGTTTTTACTTTTATTTTGTATGATATAAAAGTCCAATTTCATTATTTTACTATGGATATCCACTTTTCTCAAAACCATTCATAGAAAGCCCAATACTTTCCTCACTATGTTTTCTTGATACCATTATCAAAGATCAATTGACTGCATGCATGTTTATTTCTGTTCTATTTACTTATGTTTCTTAGGAGCAGCAATATGTGTATATGGGTATCAGTTTGATTAATTTTGATCATTTTAATAACTATATGCTATTATATTGGAATATAACTGTTTATTGCCTTGATATTCTTGGTTTTTATCCATAGCATACAAAACTCCTATGCTTTTCTATGGTATCTGAACAAAGAAAATACATGTAATTTTTCTGTAAAGCTTTTTCTGTATCTCAAGCTGCCATGCCCACTTCACCTTGTTCACAGATGCCAAGACAAGATGTTAATTTTGTTATGATTACTGATTAGGCTCAAGTTCTTATAATTTATAGAATTTCAGCTAATCTATTAAATCAAAGCCTCTGATTAGTAAAGGTTACTGTCTAACTGTAGCAATTAATATTTCTGTGAGATTTTGAACTGCAGATTATGTAGATTACTCATTTAATGTGAAAGAACTAAACATTCATACAAAGTTAAATAAAGATCTATTGTCTAGAGAGACTAGATACCTAGAACTTCATTGATTATTCAGACTTTCAAACAGTGGTGTTAAAGTGGTCTAGTGAAATCTGTGTTTCATGCCGTCAAGAGAATTTTCTAGTTCCTTGCTTCTCAAAGTATGGTCCACAGACTAGCAGCATTGGCACCATCCTAGAAGCTTGTTAGCAAATGCTGAATCTTTTCCAAATTCCAGACCTCCTAACCAGAATCTGTGTTTTAGCAGGTACCAGGTGATTTGTACATATTGAAGTTTAAGAAGTTCCATGCTAGTATATTCTGTGTAGTAGTCTACTGCAATTTCTCAATATCTATCCCCTTTTCCATAGTAATAAAATATTAGCTGAACACACTGGTGAGCTACAAAATGCACATTTACCTACCTCTGTTCTCACAGGACCAGACTACATTCTAATGACTGAGATAATTTGAGGAGTGAGAATAACTACTTTCAAGTTCTTGCCTTTGGAAAGGTGAGGTACTCCCTTTAGCTATATGATGCCATATTCTATGGCAACCACATTTTATTACTGAATGAGAATAACAAGTTGAAGATGTGAGAGCCACAATTAGCTCAGGGCTGTCAAACCACCTCTGAACTATTATTCCAAAGAGAAACAAAAATTTTTCTGCTTTCATTAATTGGAAATTGGGGAATCTTTAGCTCACTAGATTGGCATCTTAACATGTATGTTCATTAATAGGCTGATTTTAACAGAGTTAAATAAACAAATGGGCAGCATCTTTATAATTAAATATTTAACCCATTAACAATACTGGAAACAGCTTGCATCCATCTGCTTGTGTTGCTTGATTTAAATGGACCTGAAATGATCAAAAATGATCTAAACCTTTGAGTAGCAATTGACACAGTAGCTAAGACACATCCCAGGATGCCTGGGTTTGAGTCCTGACTCCACGCACCTGGGGATGCAGCAGGTAGTGGCTCAAGTACTTGGGTCTCTACTTCCCATGTGGGAGAACACAGATTAAGTTCCTGGATCCTGGCTTTGGCCTAGCATGAGTGTTACCAGCATTTGGGAGATCTCTTCCTATCTTTTTCTATCTCTTAGTTTTTCAAATTAAAATAAATAAAAATTTCAAAAAAGGAAACTCCTTTTAGGGACAGAAAAATATATCAGAAATTAACCTCAGATTAGTTTCATTTGTGGTAAAAGGGCAATGATCTAATATTAATTTTTTAACCAGAGACTATTTCCCATAAAAATTTATCATAAAATTTCATCCAACAAAGGGTAGTTGAGTTTTCAGGATCTTATAGGATGTATGTCCTGTGAAACATTCTGTAATTTGTGTAAAGATACCACAAAGTTCATGGAAATGAAATTTTAAATGTCTAGGGCAGAAGACTTTGGCATAATTTTTTCATAATACACAATTTTATGAACATTTGCTAATCACTCCTATACATGGATTTCAAAAACATTTTAAAGCTGAGGATTATAACATGGTGGACTAAGTCATCACTGACGCCCTTACATCCCATATTGGTGTCTCTGGGATTAAGACTCACTTCTGCTTCCAATCCAGTTTCTTGCTATTGTAGCTGGGAAACTGGATTTTTGCTGTCTCCTAGGAGATCACACGGAGTTCCAGACCCCTAGCTTTGACCTTGTCTAGCCCTGGTTATTGTGGCAATTTGAGAATGAACCAGTTGGCGGAAGACCTCTCTGTCTCCCCAGTTCTCAACATCAGTCTGCCTTTAAAATAAATAAGTACTATTTTTTATCAAAATCAATTTATTTTTAAATTTCAATTCCACAATTTTCAAATATCCCTGTACTATATTTTCTCCTAGGTTTATCTTACTTCCTAGTTCTTACCTCCAACTTTGCAAATAAGAATAGGAACAAAATGAAACACGATCGATTCAGTGTATTTTCAAACTGAAATAGAACTTTTAATAATGTTGGTGAGATACTTTGCAGTAATTCATCGCTGTGCTGTGTTTTAAAGAAATAACCACATTCATGTGAGATTTGTAGCATCTGAAATGCTCAGAACCAGGATGACAAACCAAAGCTCAGAACAAAGCAGGGATGCAGACATTTTCCTAATCATTCTTGGCTAAAACTTTTATTAATGCCTTAATTTGGAGTTACAAGAGGTGAAATACCAAACACACAATACCAAATGTGTGATCATGGCAAAACGCATTTGTGCCCTGTGGTATTTGAAGTGTAGACTTAAGAACACTGTCGAGAACGGGAAGACCCAGGAAACAGCACCCACATCAATCTCAGTCCTGTTTGCTTGAAATACTAACTTTCGTTGTCTCCACTAAAGAGCCCAGCTAAGCTGGAGCCAGAGCATACTTAAGAGGAAATGATTGCTGTAATTTACCCCCTTTCCTGCTTCTTTTTCAGACTGATCACCCATGAAATTAGCTCACAACAAGGCCCATTACTATCTAGGAATGACCTTGACATTTTAACAAGAAAGACAGTGATGGAGTTCTCGATCTATTGGACACACTGTGTGGTGTGCCACTAGAAGTTGTTCGTAGATGGACTTTAAAGATGAGGAAATCAAGGCATGGTGAACTGGACTAGTTTGCCAAACTGACACAAGTGCTAACGCATACAGCGGAACCTGCAAGTTAGTTTTGCTGACTCTGATGCCCAGAATCTCATCAACATTCTAATTGCTATTTTCTAAGTAAAACCAAATATTAGCCCTAGAAATTGACACAGATCCTAAAAGCTATGCTAAACTGATCCTTGAGGGAGCTAGATGGTTCCCTACTGAAGAAAAAAGATCTAAATCTGACCAAGTGCCTGAAAAGACCAAGTTTAGGGACTTTCAAAATGTCCCTAGTTCTGGAGAAGGCAATGGATGCTGTGCATGCCTGTTTGTTTTTGTTTTTGTTTTCTGAAAGACTTTGGCCTTCATGGAGTTGTGAGGACGATCATCTTGCCAAAAGAATTAGGAGTTCCAATTCTGCCAAATCTGCCAGTGGTTTCCTATGTGACTATTTATACTCACCTGCCTCCATTGTTTTCCTCAGGTTAATAATTTATGTCAGTCAGAGCTTGGTGTTTTATGAGCCAGGGGTAAAATTTTTAAGTTTTATTGTTTGTGATTCCTTCCTTAAGTTATATTCCTATAATTGCAAACTCACTGCATTCCCTAACCTCTGTTTTGAATTTATTGCTAGCCTTCTTGTTGCTTTTTTTTAGATCTCAGAAGTAAAGTTCAAATATTTAGAAATCTCAATTTTTCTGTTTCCCTTTCATAAATCTGTGGACAAATGCAGTGCTGGAGACAGAGAATAATAAATCAGGATATTTATGTATTGTGCCAGCAGGTACTGCACAAACTTCCCCCATAGCCTGGTCACTGAGCCTCAATCTTGACTTGTAGCACTGATTCTAGTCTAATTCTGAGACTCCTATTAACAGAACCATTACAAAACACCTGGTGACATGTTTCTAAAAAACCCTCCCCTCATTCTCCGGACATAATTTGTAGTCAGACAAGTTTAGTAGGCACATATGTTCTCTGTGTTGCAGGAGAGAGTGCCATCAAAGATGGTTATATCATGTTTTACACCTATCTTTGCCAATAGAGATTAGTGATGATCTGGCATAGGCTTCAGGTAAGGATTGAACTTGCCATTATATAAAACAGTCTTATTTGTGAAGATGTCTCATTCCAAGCACATTGAATGTGCTTCAGAAAAGGAAATATAGAACTTCTAGAAGAAAACCCAGTGGAGTTAAAAAAGTACAGTAAAGAAGCTCTTAGTTAAACATGACACAAAATCCAGAAGCCATCAATGAAAGGCTTCTAAAGCTGACTACATAAAGTTTAGTATTTGATTACAACACCACCTCAGAAAAACTTAAACAGCTAACCAACTGAGGAAAAATATCTGCATCCCATATAATAAAAATTTGAATATCCAAAGTATTTCAAAATAAATGTGAATAGATATGTAAAATAAATGCAAATATAAAAAGCATGACAAGGATGTTTGCAATAGATAATACAAATAGCAAAATACAATAGGGAAAAATTAATCTTATTTGCAATTAAAAAAATTGAGATCAAGATGTTTATTTCTAAAAATTACCAAAATGGTAAAAATTTAGGAGTTCTGATAATATACAGTGTTGTCACAGGGATGATCCAGAGGCCCTTTCATGTATGTGGTGGGAGAATAAATGGATGAAGCTAATAAAGGCACTGTGGTAGACTATCTCAAAATGGCAAAACACACTAGGACCTATTGACTTAGAAATACCATTACATAAATCTATTTTTCAGGCCTGGTATGATGACTTAGTCACTAAATCCTCGCCTTACATCCACTGGAATCCCGTATGGTTGTCAGTTTGTGTCCTGGCTATTCTACTTTCTATCTAGCTCCCTGCTTGTGGCCTGGGAAAGTAGTGGAGGATGACCCAAAGCCTTGGGACCCTGCACCTATGTGGGAGACCCCATTGAAGTTCCCATCTCCTGGCTTTGGATCAGCTCAGCTCTGGTCATTGCAGCCACTTGGGCAGACAAAAGAACCAGCAGACAAAAGATTATTTCTCTCTGTCTCTCTTTCTCTCTGTGGATCTGCCTTTCCAGTAAAAATAAATAAATCTTTGAAAGAAAACAGTTTCTTAAAAGAAATCTATTTTTTTACCTGCGTATGAACATATTTGTGTATGGATGCTCATTCCAAAATTTTTAGTACTTTTAAAAAGCTGCAAATACCTTCATTAAGTAGATATTAGTTAAATATATGATGGTTATGACCCTACAATAGAAACTAGGAAAATGTGTTATACACTTAAACAAGTATTATCTCATTATGTACCAGACTAGAAAGGATTCTTTCCAATCACTTGTGCTTATGTGCCTGCCGTTTGGGTGTGTGTGGTAACAACATGGTGACGTAAAGTAAAAGCCATTGAAGCATGAACACATGTACTAACTGACCACTCATATCTTTCCTCACTGCTTATCTCTGTCCCATCAGATGAAGAGAAAAACTCAAAGTATACGTAGCAGTTGTTGGATGGACTAATCAACAATTAAAGAAGATAAAAACAACAAGAATAAAGGTACTGTAAGTAAAAAAAGTCAAGGAATTTTTAACTGAGATCCTTGGGAAATCTGATAAAGTCCAGAAATAATTCTGCACAAATGTCTCTCCTTAAGATTATGCCATAAAAACTAAATGTGAACGGAAATATACTGGATGGATCTATCATAATTTAGATGGAGAAAGACTCAACCCTTTTCCTCCTGCTACACTTGATTTTTGTTTTGCTTTTTGGAAACACCACATGGTTGCAATTAAAATCTAAATTTTGTTTAAAGTCAGACATTTACTTTCATGATTTTTAGTGCTTTTTTTTTGGTAAAAGTGAGCTCCAACAAAAATGTTTTCTCACTCTTAACTATATATTTTGTTCTCAATTTTAAGAGTTCTTTTTTCTATTTCTTATCCTGGCATAACCTCCTGCATATTGTTAAGTGAATAGAGTAAATTGCTTCCTCCTGTTTGGGCAAAATTTTTAAAATTATACACACTACATGTATGTTTGTATATATATATGTTATGTGTATATATATATAATTCTTGGTAGAATACTCAAAAAATTATTCATAGCAGCACCTCTGATGAGAGAGACATTGGGAATTCCAGGATCAAGGACACCCTCACATCTTAGCATTAGTTCTTTAACCTTTTGGTGTTTTAATGTGAGTACGTCTTAATTTAATATTTTAACAACATAGCTAACAAAATGAATTAGCACAGAATCAAAATGAGTCAGAACTAGTTCTATCAAAACAGATGTTTTTAATCAGTGTTGAAAAGTATCTTATGATTGGATAAAAAATCTTACAGGGAGATTAAAAAAAAATGTTTTGCCAAAAGTAATCTTGCAGATTTAGTAACAAATCACTTCATGGGGTGTCCCTTAACTAGAGTTCAAGTTATAAGGGGATGCATACCACCACAACTTTTTCTCTAGCCTTTTCTTTTTTTTTAAGATTTATTTTTATTATTTTTTTATTGGAAAGGCAGATATACAGAGAGGAGAGACAGAGAGGAAGATCTTCCATCCAATGATTCACTCCCCAAGTAAGCGCAATGGCCAATGCTATGCCGATCTGAAACCAGGAGCCTCTTCCAGGTCTCCCACACGGGTGCAGGGTCCCAAAGCTTTGGGCTGTCCTCGACTGCTTTCTCGGGCCACAAGCAGGGAGCTGGAAGGGAAGCAGGGCTGCCGGGATTAGAACCAGCGCCTATATGGGATCCCGGGGCGTGCAAGGCGAGGACCTTAACCACTGCGCCACCATGCCGGGCCCTTTTTCTTTAATTTTCTCATAAATTAGTCATCTAAAACTTCTCCTGAGTCATATATGGTTTGAAGTTTCCTCAGTTCTTTTGAGATAATGTAAACTGTGTCCATACAGAGTTTAAGATCAAGAACAGATGCTACAGTGTCCTTCCGAGAGACTTTAACCTTCCTAAAGATCCATTCTTGACACACTTCCCTTTTTCTTTCTCTCTACCTTTCCTCTCTGCTTAAATCAAGCCATCCATCCTCTAAAGCCCTCTGGTGGTCCGCAGGGTGCTATTCTCCTACCCTTCTCAGCCCGGGTCCTCCTGAACCTGGGAGGCCCTTTGCCATTGCTATGGGCTGTGAGCTTCCAGAGCGCTGTCACCCCTCTTCTCTGCCTGCCAAGTGCGTGTGAGAAGTCACAGGTATCTGCTGCTTGCCATGTGCTGCACATGATGCTGATGACATTTTCAAGATGAGTTCAAATCCTTCTCATCTTATAAACGAGGACACTTCAGAAGTAGCACAGGGCTAAGTGGGTGGGGGGTGGGGGAGTTAGAATAACTTTGGAAACTGAAAGGAACCCACATAGAAGAGATTTGGTTTAGAGTCCAGCCTTCCCTTACAGCTTCCCTTATTAGTTGATTAGTCCCTGACACCATCTTCTCTTTCTGGATTGCTACAAAGCAAGGTTCTCTGACTGCTCCTCTTCCTCAGTCCACTGCTTTAAGAGTTGTAAATGTGGGTGGGCCTCAGGACAGGGTGTCTCATGCCTGGATCCCACACGCCAGCCACCATGTGCACATGGTGAGCTGTCCCTGGGTGGTCAGTGCGCAATTTGGCACCAGGCCCCGCCTGCTGGTCACCTGGTTGGGACCTCTGGGGTTTTAGTTCTTTTAATCGCTGCTTAGGTAGCTCCAGGTTGAACCCACTGTGCTTCTGGGATGTGAGTCAATCCTAAAGATTCCCAATGACAGCAGCTCTTCCTTTGAAGAACTTGTAATCACTTAACAGTGCTGAGCACCAAACACCAGTTCATGCAAAAGCTAAGGCTCGGGGCTTGTCCAGTAGGATATTCTATTACCTGACATGATGATGGATCAGCAGACGGGTCATTTGGCAGGGCCATGACATTAACTAGCATACAAGAGAACCTTATCCAGGGGTAGATTCTGTGGGGGATGTGTGGGCCACACCCTGTGGAAATTCTAGCTCCACTGGTTAGCTCAAGAGTTTGGGTGGTGATGGACTAAGCTAGGTGTGAACAAGGAGCTTGCCATCAATCACAGGTAAAGGAACCTGCAACAGTCTGGACTGGTCAAGGCAGCAGCACCCAAATGTGCATCCTGAATAGGGTGTGGGGTGGGCCAGGCTGCAACATTCACCAGCTCATACATGGCCAAATGGAAGGCCAGA
This sequence comes from Ochotona curzoniae, assembly GCF_017591425.1. Classification (NCBI taxonomy): domain Eukaryota; kingdom Metazoa; phylum Chordata; class Mammalia; order Lagomorpha; family Ochotonidae; genus Ochotona; species Ochotona curzoniae. The sequence continues at coordinate 44,677,810 of NW_024467106.1, read as the reverse complement.
CTGTGCCAGGCACTGGCCTAAAACCCATTGGCATGTATGAGAACTGGGTTGGGGAGTGGATCAAGTGGAGGAACTTGGGAAACACCCCTGGTGAGTCATAGCTCCCGCTGGTGAACACATGGTCCAGATCTGGGGGTCAGACAAGCTGGGCAAAGTAACTCTAATGGCTGGCTAATGTGTGAATTGGTAATGGAACAGGGTGTACTGGGCAGGACTGAGCAAACCTTAGCCTACAAGCAAAACTAGAAACCAGCAAGGAGCACAGGTCATGCTGAGCTAGGCTCTTGCACCAACTGGTCTGCATGAGCTAGGGACGCTAAGCCAGTGTCTAAAGCAGAGGCCGGGACAGGTGAGGGATGAGCTAAGCTGAGTCAGAGCAACCACTGGCATGCGCGCGATCTATGGCTGGGAACAGGCCAGATTAGGGAGCTAAGGGGACACCCTAACTGGGTTGAGGTTCCCACCAAGGGGCGCGTGGGCTGGAATGGGGGATGCGTCCTGATCAGGAAATGGTTGTAGCCTCCCTTGGCACAAGTGTGGACTGGGACCGGATACAACGGGCTGGGCCAGACCCCAATACTGTCTGGTGTCCTGGAGGACCAGAGTAGATGTGGGGCAGACTAGGCTAGGTCTCAACTCCTGCTGAGCCATATTTGAGCCATATGTGGGTATGGAAGAGCCATGGCTGGGCTGAAACATCCAACAGCAAGAACCAGAATGGGTTGGAAGCCAGTCAAGAAAAGCCACTGTTCCTGCTATGACAGGAGGTGAACTGAGTAGGTCTGGCTCATGGACCCCTTGGTATGCGCAAAATCTGCCACTGGGAGGGGTTCTGATGGAGGAGCCTGGGCAACTCCTCTGGCAGGACACAGTCCCTGCAGGTAAGCGCAAGAAGCATGATAGGCAACAACCCAGAAGAGGCCATGGAAATTTACCCACTGGCATACATTTGGCATGGGTCAGGGGCAAAACCAGGTTGAATCAGTTCACATTATCCACTGGCAAATCCAAGCACCAGAACAGAGTGTGGGTCGAGCCAGGTTCTGTCGCAACAAAAACGAGTGCACAATACGGAATGCCAAGGTGAGGTTGTTGTACCGGATGTGACCGCAGCACCCAACCAATGCATGAGAACCAGGAAGGGAGGGGGCAGAGCCGGTAGGGGAAATGGGGGGGTCCCCATGCCGGACAGCTATTCCCACTTTAGAGCATGGGCTGGGAAGGGGGAAGACTAGGCTAAGCTGGGCTACAGCACCTGTGGGCCTCATGTGGACTAGATCAGGGAAAAGTCAGGCTGGGCTGATTGTTCCTACTGGTGCAACCAAAATTAGAGTGGGTGAAGGATGTTTTGGCTTAGCTGCAGCATCAGCTGGCATCAGCTGGCACTGTGGGCTAAATCTGTCAAGTCAAACCACAAAACCACCTGAAGAGTGCATAATCCAGAAATGAGAGAAACCTGGGAGGGAAATAGTGGGCATCTCCCTCTTGGGTTACCACTCCCATGGGAGGGCATGAAAACCAGGACAGGGGCTGGGGTGGCTAGACAGAGAGGTACTCAACAACATCCATGAGGGCTGGATAGTTGAGCTGGTTAGATGGAACTAAGCTTCAATACCCATCGACATGTACGAGAACCAAATGGGATGTGGGACAAACTGGACTAGTCTGCTACACATATTGGCAAACCAGGGTAGGGGGCTGGCCTGGTGGGGGTAATTGTGGGTCGCTCTGACTAGGCTGCAGCTCCCACTGGTTTATGTGATAGCCGAGTATGTGCTGGGCAGAACCAGGATAGACTGCAACACCCCCATTTGTTCCGGTGGAAAACAGGGCTGGAAACAGAACCAACCCAGCAATTGCAACCACCAGCTGTTTGGGGCGATGGACCGTGCTGGGCCCTGTACTTGCTAGAACACACTAGAATCTGGTCTGGGAATATGTCAAAGTTTCTTTGGGGATCTCCCCAATCGAACTGCAGGACTCAGAACCTTAACCAAGAAAAGACAGAAGACAGAACAATTCAATCAACCACCTCAGCTATATGTTGGCAGCGAAATACTGGGCAAATGGAGACTCTGTGATGGACTATGTCAATCGTTGGATTTTTAATGACCTCATCGTGCTTGGAGTGGCGAGATTGGCAGCGATTCATAACTGGTGAACTATCAAAACCACTTGAGCAAGTATCTCAGAGCATGCCCCACATCCGGAATTTGGGGTGGGTGGGAAACTGGGTAGGGCTTCTCCCTCAATATCCCCCTTTACCTCAGATACATGAAGGAAACAATATGGAAACAATAGTGTTACCCCTTCCCTAAAGCCCTAGAACCTTTTTTCCCCTAATTAACTGTGTAAAGATTGTCAAATATATAATAAAAAAAAGTGGCAAGAAAAAAAAAGACTTGTGAATGTGAGCTAGGGCACAGCATTCTCTCCCATCCTACCATAAAATGAAGAAAGTGCTTGAAGATGTCCAGAAAGCCCTTTAGAATCTGACTCTCTCTACCTCTCTCAAACCTACTGTGTTTTGTCTCTTGGTTCACTCGGATCAGCATCACTCTTAAAACTGATTTCTGAATTTTAGAAGACAAGATGTTCCATTCAGAGATGAATTCTGATACATTTAGTTTTGAGAGACTGAGAACAGAGATGTCCCAAATTCAATTTTTCTCCTCAAATGCATCCAACAGCCAGGGCTGAACCAGGCTGAAGCTAGGAGCTGAAAAGTCCTTCTGGTTCTCCCTCATGGTTGGCAAAGGTCAGAATACTTTGCCCATCATCATCTGCTGCCTCCCAGGCTCAATAGTAGGAACCTGGACGTGAAGCAGAGGAGCATAGACCTGAATCAGTGGGATGGTGGCATCTCAAGTGGTGGCTTAACCTGTTGTGCTATAACATCTGCTTCAAATTCAGTTTTTAATAACATAGAAACCAATGTTGTGTGTGGGTATATACATATGATTCATATATATATTACTATTTTCTGTCACCTGGACGGAAGCTCTGGAAAGATAGAAATTATCTTTTTGTTCACTGTGGTTTCTGGTGGACAGAACAGCATGTGGTACATAGTATATGTCAGGAATATTTGTGGATTTGCCATGTATCAGTGTGAAAGAACATATGCTTTGGAATCAGAACTGTATTCAAATTTGCAGCCTTACTAAATAGTATGTATATATTCTCATAGCATCTTTTTCCTTTTCTGAATGTCACTTTCACCTCTTACAAAATGAGGATACAAATCTCATATGTTTGAGTGATCATTTAAAGATACAACAGATGTCAGTGTTTGTCCTAAGGTATTTCTGGTTCCGTCTGTCCTCTTCCAATTTTCCTTAAAAGAAGGAGATGGGGGAATGGAGCATTTAGGCATACAGTGGTATTCACTGACATTGTTGAACAGATGTTTCTTGACCAACTATTACATTGTAGACACTGAATGAGTTACTATGCATATTCCCCAGGAACTCCTTTCAGTATAATGACTCGCATATTAAATCAACAATAATAAGATATGTAGAAAGGGAAAGTCTCGCAGTGGATGAAATATTCATCCTGCATTGGCAGCTACCTTGCCTTGTACTTGTGAAAATTATTGTTCTCGGGCCCAGCGGCGTGGCCGAGCAGCTAAAGTCCTCACCTTGAACATGCCGGGATCCCATATGGGCGCCGGTTCTAATCCCGGCAGCTCCACTTCCCATCCAGCTCCCTGCTTGTGGCCTGGGAAAGCAGTCGAGGACGGCCCAAAGCCTTGAGACCCTGCACCTCTATGGGATACCCGGAAGAAGTTCCTGGATCCTGGCTTCAGCTTGGCATAGCATCGGCTGTTGCGCTCACTTGGGGAGTGAATCATTGGATGGAAGATCTTTCTCTCTGTCTCTCCTCCTCTCTGTATATCTGACTTTCCAATAAATAAATAAATCTTAAAAAAAAAGAAAATTATTGTTCTCATATTTTTAGTTGTTACATTTTTTATGATACTTTAAATGCATAGTCAAGAACTCCAGTAAATATTGCAATCATGTCCATTTCAGGGCAGTTCATTTTTTGGATTTGTTTTTTCTTCCAGTACAACTAAATAAAAAGAACAGTTTTAAAATAAGTACCATGAAAACTGGTATGAAAAGCTTACGTTTTTAGGGCCACAAGATACTTTATTAATGATCAAATAATGAAGGGTGTTATTGAATGGGATGGACTAATTAACAGAAAATGTATCCATTTGAAAAAGTATGATTTCCTACTGTGTGTTCATTAAACATGGATTCCTGAATGCATGTGCAGTTCAGAAATGTGAATATCAGTGTAATATAACATGCACAAAGAGTTGACTAGTCTCTAAATTGTTATTATTCTCATTCCAATAATTTATGCAGCAAACTGTATAAAGAGTGATCATATTAAAAGACGAATACAGACCTCCGACCCCTGAACTCCCTCCTTCAGATCATATTTACAATTAGCCAGAAGTCAGAATTGCGTCTTACTGATAAATATTTCACTTGCTTTTGAATTGTACCAGTTCCTTCTCTGAATCTCCCTACTGTACTCCACTTCTGATGAAACATTTATTTGACCAAACAAAATACATATGTACAAATAAATACAAATGTCAGGAGCTGCCACACAAACGCAAACACATGTCTTTACCCATACTCACCATTTGACAAGTATGACAGGCTAAAGAGCATTTGGAATGGAAATTACACATAAAGCCTCTGACAAAAAATGACCAGACAAAAGCACTGCAATCCATCTGTAAGTTCTTCAGGAAATACACTTTGCTTTTAGGGTGATACTCTGATGACGCACTGTGGCAGGACAGGTAACAAAGGAGTGGATGCCTGGAAGCCATGAATGGCAGCCTTCCAGCCCTGCCACCTGATCCTACCCCTGGATGGTGCAAGTTTCTGAATCTCCCTGCCATGGGGTGCCAGGAAACCTAACATTGTCCATGCACTTTGCAGGCCCATTCACAGAGTGTTGAACCTCATCTTTGTCCAAAGGAAAGCACACAGAAAATAATTCTTCATCTGAGGGATCATCTTAAGATCCCCAAATGGAAAGCAGCGGGAACAGTAAATCTCTTAAACGCTATTTTGGCAGCTTTATCACAAGACATTAGGGTAAGAAGTTTATTTATGGCAGAAGAGGAAAGGTGAGAGTGAGAGGTTGAAGGGCAAAGAGAGGATGGAGCCCGTCTGATTCTGCGCCCTGTACCATCTGTGAAAGAAGGGAAATCACGAGTTGCAAGTGACGCGAAGCCTTCACTTTGACATCTTCACAAAATACTCCAGGCCAAGGAAGGTTTCCCCAGCCCCATGCAAACAAAAGGAGATAACCTAAGAGCAACCTGCACTTTAAAGAAGATGGCAGTGGGATAATTTCTCCAGTGCATTTGGAGGCCACCCTGCCCTGTCCCATTTGGCCCCTCTCAGCATCCTGTTCTCTGCAAGTTGATACCAAGTACTCTGATGTAGCAAGGGTTTGACTATTGAATTTGGGATTATTTATCTTTCACTCTGAACCTCAAATCTTCCTACCCACCAACACCCCATTTTGTTTTTCTTTCCTGGGACCCCCTTTCCTGCAGATTAAAGAAAGGAAACAAATGCTGTGCTCTCTTTTGGGGCACTATTCTTTGTGATCCTCTTGGGTAGAGGTTAAGAGATGACATTTTTTAGAAAATGTGTATTTATTTGAAAGAAAGAAATGTTCCATGTACTGGCTTACTGTTCAAATGCCTCAAGAGCTGAGGCTGGACCAGGCAGATGCCAAGAGCCAGGAAACCTGTTTGCATTTTCTTCATGCATGGCAAAATCCAGACACTTGAGCTATCAGCCACTGACTCTTAGAGTGTTGTTAAGAAGGAGCTGGATTGGGAGTGGAGTGCAGATTTGTACCCAGGGATAGCAAATTGTGTCTCCATTGCTATGCCAATGTGTTTACCTAGAGGGGAGGCCTGTTGGTTTTTTTTTTTATGTCTTGGGTTCCCACCTGCAATTGATCTCCTTGCAGGCCAACAGCAGGGTATGGTGGGCTCCTCCTTGCCCAGTTTTCTAATTCCCAGGCAGACCAGCATTTTCTGCTGAGCAGAAGACTTCTGGACCCCAGGTAGGGGAAGCTTGGACTATGTATGAGTCAAATGATGTCCATAATCATTTTCAAAGCTATCATTTTCACATGGGAATGGACTTGAGGCAGCAGTGGTCACTCCTTGAAAATTGATGACCAAGTTGAGAAAGCAATTTCCTGTATGTGGCAGAAGGGTGGATGAAGCACAGACTGTTGTGGCTAGCAGAGAGTCCCAGTCTAGAAGGATGGAAGGACAGGACTGAAATGGATGGGGCAGGAGAGGGAGCAGATCACAGTCAGCCTGGCCCAGCAGTCATGGGAAGAGTGCACTGAAAGACTGTCACTCAGATTCTATCCTATATCACCAAGGGTTGGCTATGGATGCAATTGAATGGAGGTGCCTAAAAACGCATTGAGGCACCTTGGCTCAGTGCTGGCCAATCTCAATCATGTTTAAATTTAAATACAAGTTCCTTGTATTCCAGGGACATCTGGAGATAGGAAGCTCATTGACATAGCCTGACATCCAGCACCCAAAGGAGTAAGGACAGCCATGTCACTGGGCACATTTTCCTGATAAAACCAGAGTGTTCTAAAGCATAAAGGGAAAATGACTTCCTACATTCTAGTTCCAGAGCCATTTGCTTTTTCATAGATTTAATTTCTGCAGAGGAGTAGTGAGTGTGCTGGAAAATCTAGGGGTTGAGGAACTCAGAGGAAAAGCAAGTCCTAATCTGATGGACTGACAGAACTCGGATCCACTCCTTTCCCCAACCATGGTCCCCGTACTTTGTGTTGTTTTTTCTTCAGTATGCAATCCTTTTAATGTAAATTATAAATTGACTTATTTATTTGAAAGGCCAATAGAGGGATAGTGAGAGAGAGAGAGAGTTACAGAAAGACCTTGCATCCACTGGTTAACTCCTCAAACGCCTGCAGTAATCAGGTCTGAACCTGGTGTCCAGGTGTTATGTGTGAGTAGCAGGGTTTCAATCATTGGTGCCATCTCTGCTGCCTCCCATGAAGCACGCTAGCAGGAAGCTGGAATTGGAAGTCAAAGATAGAACTCAAACACAGACATTCTGGTGGAGGGAGGTGTTCAGGTGTCTTATCTACCAGAGCAAATGCCCACACATCTCCCCTCTTCCTTTTGTAATGTACATTTCATAGGGATCTTTAATATATAAAGCATGTCAGAGCAGAGGTGTCTTAATTGAAGAAGCTGGCGTTGGAGCTTGAAAACCACCTGTTCAAGTCTGTGGACTGGTGAGAGATCCTGGTGCCTTTTGAACAATTTGAAGGCATTAGGGTAGATTATCTTTGAGGTCCTGTTCAATCTTTCAGGTGTTGTGGTATAAAATATTTTCCTTCTGAAGTGCTGATGTTAATAACTGGAAAAATTGGAAAAGGAGAGAATGAGGAGAAAGAAAGGGAAGAAAGGCAGTCTTGTCTGGCTGTGGCAGGCATGAGTCCCAGCTAGAGAAATCTCTGGGTGGCCAGCAGCAGGCAATGTGCTGAGTCACTGTCTGTCTTGGCTTTTTTCATTGGTGTGCAGTGGCAGTAGCATAAAGAAAGGTGTTTTGTTTTCTCAGCAGCAAGATGATGTCACATTTGTATCTTCCCCTGGTGAGCAACCAGAAGACCAGGGGTCTGTTGGGACAGGCAGACTGTAGCACTAAATTTGGACAAGTACTGATGGTAAAAATTCCTGCCCCAAGTGCATGACCAGTGCTCAGCCAGGAAAATCAGTCAGCGTGTGTAATCCTGTATGGACCAGGGTGGGGTGTGCTCTGCCAGCATGCAGGAAAAGAGATAATCGCGTGGGACATGGCTCTTTAATAAGTGTAAAACTAAACATCATCAAAATGCTGCAACACAATACCAGCGGCTGGAAGTGGTTAGTGTTGTGATTACAGAAAGGGCATCAGTATAGGATGTCATTTCTCCCAAAGATCCAAGAAAATGTCTAGCATTTGCTTTTATAAACAAAGCCATAGCCCACTGGAGTTATTTCTTATTTCAAACACATAGCATAGTACCTTTATTTAGAACATGGGTAAGGGGATTGGAATGGTATATAAATTGGAGACAAGACTGAGTATTGTATGTTCTGCTCAAAAGAGCAAAATATAAGGCCCATTCTAAACAAATACAGGACTATTCAGACCTGAACCATTGCTAATCTTTTCATTAAAAGGCAAACGTTAACGTTCCAAATCCTTCTTCCCAAGATCAGATCCAGATTTTCCAGCTAATGAAACAATGGAGTCATTTCTATGAAAACCAGGAGAGAGATGTGAGACAAGTATTTCAGACTGGATCTGAGTCACAGAGGCCAATGTATCTGAGTGGGACACACACACACACACACACGTAGGTAGAATGTATTCTCTAAAAGGATAATATGAGAATTAACAGTAATATACTCTCCAAGAAAAAAAGACGGCAGGAAACTAGTATCTTCTCTAAAGCCAACCATTTCTGCTATGGCTGCTACTCGGAACAGCTTGTGTGTGAGTGTGAGTGAGTGTGAGTGAGTGTGTGTGTGTGTGTGTGTGTTTTCCTGGCATCAGTGTAAGAACCACAGTTGTGGCTTGTGACTGTGCCCTGGCATGCCAATCCAGGGTGTTGCTGTTTAGAGTAGTTAGCCTACTGGGAACAAAAGGTATTTGATCTTCTCTCTTCTTAAGCTCCAGCTACCTAAATGCAACTTTGGCTGGGCTCTGTGGTGAGAAACATGCTGAATGGTTGGAAACATCGGCAGCACTCAAAATGTGTGGGTGCCAGGGCATTGTTGGCGACCACACTTCCCCTTGGGGTAAAAAGCTTACAGACAAGAATGAGCCTACATTATCCAATGCAGGTTACCTTGAATAAGTTTCCTAGCAGAGAAAGTGGAGGGAAGAATACAAGGGGAAGATCTAGGTTATAAAAACTCAAGGCCCACTCCCTCTGTTTCTCCATTAGACAAATGAATCTGTGAGAAAGGAATACAACATCTCTACTCACAGATGCGTTTTGGGTGGTAAGGAGGAGAAGAGCACTTTTCTAATGTCTAGAATGTGTAGATCTTGGTACAAGCACATATGTTTTTGGTGAAGCTCTAAGCACTAGACACTGACATCCCCTGACTTTTTGGAATTGTGTTAGGGCCTTTTTCAAATGTGCTGATGAAAAGTATATTCACTGTGTGTTTTTTATGTATCGTTGGGACACAATCAATGAGTGGAAGAGATGGGAAATTAAAAGGTATGCGTGTCTGTGTATGTTGGGGAGATTGCTCGTGGGTGATCTCTAGAAGAAACAAATGACATGTGAGTGAAACATGTCACCCATTGAATACCCATCTCAGGAGACCAAGGAGACTTTGTGAGCTACACATCATTATTCGTTATGCCACAGGTCTTTTCCAGGGGACACAGTACAGAAAAGTGATTTGTAGATTCATTGGCAAACCAAGGGCAGCTTCTGTTGTATATACTGTAACAGTTTTATAATGCTGACCTGAAACGTTCAGGCCTTGCCTATACCTGTTGAGAATCGTATATAGGACTAAGAGGAGTGAACTGGTGGCAAGTTTGCTCTTAGAGGATCTTAGCTAAGCCCCCTCAGGTATTCGTCAAATACACATTTATTTCAAGCAAAAAGAATCACTGCGCTTCATTTGCTAATGCATCTTGAAGATGTGCACTCAAATCCTTTTCTTTTCAATCAGCTCATTCTAACACCGAAGTTGATCATAACTTGCCTGGGAAAAAGATACCTCCTCATCAAAATGCATGGAAAAGAAATAGGATTTTGTCGTTATTGTATGGGCAAGGAAACAGGTAGCATAACCAATGTAGATAAGTTGAGAAATGTTAATAAAGGTATTAGTTACAAAAGTCCTGCTGTTTGTATGGAAACCATGTGAGGTACCACACCAGTCCCAGTGTTATTAACAGCTAGGTGAGCACATCTGGCCAGAACAGGGGATAAAATCTTCAGTGGAGAGCACAGACAGAAACGGTGGGGATGAACACCCTGACATCAAGTTTCTCATACCCGCCTCTCCTTCTTAGACCCTACTGGCGCTCCTCATGGACCAACCAAATCCAATGGGAAAGCAAAGTTCATGCTAGACCACAGCTGTAGTCTGTGTTGGTCCTCTACCAAGGCATAGACAACAGGGAGAATGGGAGGCTGTTCTGTAGGGGCAAGTGAGTGCTATCCAGCACAGTTAGGTCCGCCTGCCAAGCCTCTCTTTCTGATTGACTGTTGACCCTGAGCAAGAGTTTTCATTTCTCCTAGCTCTCCATCGGAGAGGGCAGTCACTTGGATATTATTTCTGTTCCATACCTCTAGTCTTCATTCCAACTCCAATAAAAGGGAATTGTTAATGTTGTGATTTTTCATATAAACAGAGAGACTTTAAACGACATTCATGTTTATATTATTCAATGTTTTTAATTCTAATGTACATTTATAGTACATTCTAAGGCTTAATTATTTTGCATTTGTTATTAACTGAGCCAGCAAAAGTTATAGCAACTTTATTGAGATTCCATTGAGTTGCAATAAATTGACTTACTTAAATTTGTTAAGTTTAACATTTGAAATAACTATATACCTTCATGACATCAAGATAATAAACATGTCTGTCACTTTAAAAGTTTCTTCATGCCCCTTGTAATCCCATCCTCCCCTTTCACCCATTCTTCTTCACCATCCACTGCTATGATTTCTGTCACTATATGGTAGATTACATTTATTATAATTTTATAGAATAGAACAGAATTATGTGTGCTTTTTAAAATTGTTTTTTGATACAATTTAGTTGGCGCTAAGTTCTCCCTTCCTCCTCCCCCAGCTCCGTCCCCTTCCCTTTGTTCTCCCCTACAGTTTCACAATGTATGTCTTTGATGAATTTTCTCAAGTCAATCATGCTGTTGCTGGACTGTATCCCAACCATGTAGGAGACTGTCATTTTGTTGTGAGTTCATTCCTGTAACCTAAGGTACAAGATATATGATATCTGACCTTTTGGGATTGGCTCATTTCCCTTAGCATAATGATCCCTAGCTTGGCCCATTTGGACACAAAGTATTGTATTTAATTTTTTTTTAAATAGCTGAGTAGTATTCCATAGTGTAGATGAACCATAGTGTGCTTTTTCTTAATCTTGTTTCTTTTTAAAATTATTCATTTGAAAGGCAGAGTGACACAGATACACACAACACACACACACATATATAATATACACATCTTCTATTTACTGGTTCACTCTTCATACGATCACAACAGCCAGGACTGGGCCAGGCGGAAGTCACAAGCCAGAAACTTCAGTTTGGTCACCCACATAGGTGCAGGGGCCCACACACTTGGGCAATCTTTTGCTGCTTTTCTAAACACATTAGCATGGAATCATATTGGAAGTGGATTACCTTGGTTTGAAATAGGCACCCATAGGGGATGCCAGTGTTGCAGGAAGCAGCTTAACAAACTACAACATAATGTCAGCCTCTCATCTTGTTTCCTTTACTCAGCAAATTATTTTGTGACTTGTCTGTTGTAGCATATATTAAGTTGTTCTATAAAACTGAGTAGTAATTCCATTATTTGCATATACAACAGTTTGTTTATCCTTAAATCTATTTAGGTAGTGATGGACATTTGAACTTTTTCCAGTTTTTGATTTTAGGAATAAGACTTCTCTGAAGGTTTGCGGTAACACATGCATTGCTATCTCTGCGCAAATACATAGGAGCAGAAAGCCTGGATCAGTGGTGACTGTATATTATACTTTAGGAAGACGACAAATTGTTTTGTAAAGTGATTGTACCATTTCATGCTTCCAATAGCAGCATATTAGGATTTCTGTTCTACAGAGGCAGAGCCTCAAAGAAATAAAAAAAAATTACTATAATATGCAACTATTCTATGTCTGGGCATACTCAAAAGAACTGAAATTAGATAGGTGTACACATATGTTCTTAGCAACATTACTTGCAGTAGTGAAAACTGGAGGCAACTCAATATCCATTGATATATAAATGGGTAAACAATGTGAGGCACATATGCAAAAGTACTCCATTTTAAGTAGGAGGGAAATACTGACACATGCTACAACATGTATGAACTGCAAGGGCAATGTGTTAAGGGGAATAAATCAATTACAAAGATCAGTACTATATAATTCCACTCTGAGATGCCTAGTGTAGCAAGTTCATACAGAAAGACAACAGATATCAGAGGCTACTGGGAGGGGATTGAGGAGTTTTTCTGTAATGGATATAGAGCTTCAGGTTTTTAACATGAAAAAAGTGTTGGAGATTATCTTACAACATGAATACACTTAGCACTATTGAACTGTATGCCTTAAAATGGGTAAGATGATAAAATGTGTGTTCTGTATATTTTACTGCAAACATGGGGGAGAGTTGCAAAAAGAATGACTGACAAGCCACAGATAGACTAGGAAAGCCAAGCATCACTGGGGCCAAAGACTTGGCCACTGGTGTCAACTAATGTCACTTGGTGTGACTGTACCTTTCAGCCCACAAGGTTTAAGTATGTACCAAGAATATGAAGGGAAAAAAAACACCGAGATGAATCAGCAAAATTTATGAAATTTTCTTCCACATACAATAAAGCATGTCCAAATGTCAGTAAACACAAACTGTCAATCAAAACCCAACACTGGAACTGTGACAACAATGATGATGACTGCTGCTATCATTATGCTGGCTCCTTTCTTTTTTATTTTTGTTGCTTGGAGAGTCATTACTCACATTGGTGACAAAGATCTTGATCCATTAACCCTTCCCATTGTATGTGAATGTGCACACACCTGCATGCCCCCATACTTAAATGTGCACATGTATACACACATCCTTGCATTCCTATACGTTGTCCCAAGCAAGACAAATTTCCTGGTTTCTTTGCTGCTACTGTTCCTTCCAGCAGAAATACTGTTTCCCATCCTGGCCACTTGGCCCAGCTTGTCCTTCCTCAGTGAGCGGGAACAACACTTGTTTGTTTTTATTTTTATTTTTATTTTTTTAAAGATTTATTTTTATTATTTTTGTATTGGAAAGGCGGATATACAGAGAGGAGAGACAGAGAGGAAGATCTTCCGTCCAATGATTCACTCCCCAAGTGAGCGCAACGGGTCGATACTATGCCGGTCCAAAGCCAGGAGCCTCTTCCAGGTCTCCCGCGTGGGTGCAGGTTCCCAAAGCTTTGGGCCGTCCTCGACTGCTTTCCCGGGCCACAGGCAGGGAGCTGGAAGGGAAGCGGGGCTGCTGGGATTAGAACCGGCGCCCATATGGGATCCCGGGCGTGCAAGGTGAGGACCTTTAACCACTTGCGCCACCACGCCGGGCCCAACAACACTTGTTTGTGAAGAGCATCTCCTGTGTGTGCTTTGGACAACAGGCTGTACTTCTGAAAAGCATTTGTGGAACACTTTAAAAAAAGATGAAGTCCTGAGTCATTCTTATGTTTATGTATTTAAAGGAATGTTACATGTGTCACTACTAAATTAAATGCTTTTAATCCTTGTATTATAATTATTACTATTTTCATTTGAGAGAGACTGAAAGAGCTCCAATCTATGATTCACTTTGCAGATACCCACAATGGCTAGGATTGAAGCCAGATTTAGGAATTCAGTCCAGGTCTCCCATGTGGGTGGCATGAACCCAAACATTTAAACAATCCCCAATTGCCTCCCAGGGTGCACATTAACAGGAACGTGGAGTCAGAAACTGGAGCACAGTATTGAACCCAGGCATGCTGACAGGGATGCAGACATCTTAACATGCATCTTAAATGTTAGGCCAAATAACCATCCCTCCGGTTTTTTAAGACACACCTCAAGATAAAACCAACTGTCATCCACAATCATTGTCTCTCCATAATGTAGATCTATTTATGCACTGTGGGAAAAAAAAATCACTGAACAAGCTGCTAACAGCTTACCTGAAGCAATGGAAGCAGGCAAAGAAGCCCTGTTAACAGAGTGGAGCTATAGAAAAGAATGATGTTTGGACATGAACACATCGCACATGCATTCTGGAACTCCCACAAAGACAAATGGATATTCAGAAGGATAAAGCACTAGTAGAGAAAATCTAATACTAAATTGAATTCAATGTTTTGGACATTGCATATTTACTACCCCTTCTTCTGGAACGCTTCATTCATCTCATTACAGACTTAACACTAGACTAGCAGATGTAACAAAAATATTCCCAGTTGCCAGATTTGGAAGATGGGCTAGGTAGGATGTGCAGAAATAAAAGCACACAAGGTATTTGGTTGCTTTGCACCTAATACGTTTTCATTAACTGGTTGTTCAATTTCTTTTTCCCGATGAGCCTTACCCCAGATTTAGCTGGTTTATCCCCAGGGTGTGACTAAATTGGAGTACTTTTCCTTGAGGTGTGGTTTTCTTTCTCTGGATGGACTTCAAAAAGAGCAAGCTATAGGAGCCTGAGATTGAATCCTTCAGTAATCATAACACCTTGGAAAAAAAGATACCACTTCAAGCAGCTACAACATTGAAAAGAATAAGAATTGGCAGTTAGTGTTAAGGAGTAGCTGGGAGGAAGAATTGGTGATGTATTTGGGAAAAAATTTGCTGAGTATTTGGGATGCTATTATTTCAGAGCTGTTACAAATAACTGATGCTTTAAAAAATCATTCAGGAGGAAGAGGGATAGAGGTGGAGACAGAAAGACTAAGCATACATCCACTGGTCACTCCTCAAATACCTGCAATCATTGAGCAGACCAGGGCTGGAACAATTCCTGTAGCAATTCATGAAGTTCAGGGAAGCAATCCAGATCTTCACTGTGGGTGGTAGGAAGCCAGTGACTTGAACCATCACCATTCCTCCCAGAGTCTGCACCAGCAAGAAGCTAGAGTTAGGAGCAGGGTTAGGACTTGATCCTAGGGACTCTGATAAAGTCTGTGAATATCTCAACTGCTAGGTCAAACACTTGCTCCAGTTGGTGCTTTTAAAGCCTTCAGTTCTGACATTAAATAAAATTAGTGGGAATTTGACTATCCTTAGTTGAACAACTATTAAGTGCCAAACATTATATATCACTTATCCATTCATTCCTCCTAATTTCTCCCAGGTGAGCACCTCTTTATACAAGGAAGCAAAATAAGGCTCAGAAAACAGGTGCATGGTAACTGTACCTTGTGCTGTCTGACAACAGAACTTGTCTACATTACAAGGATGCCTCATCTTCCTTGTATCTGTTAACACCATGTGCATTTGTCCTTGTATGCACATATACAAGATTTGTATTTGTTCTTGCGTTCATACATATCTTAAAGTACCCATGGTGATTACCATTAGCAGGGTTTCAGAACATGTTTGTTGTTGTTGAAGAAGTTCATTTAGCTAAGGCTGAGGGGCTTGTTTTCTATCAGCAATGAAATATAATATTCATATTTCAAAATACAAACACAAAGGATTTGGCAGTGTTTAACATAAAGGGGTTTACAGTGATTAGTGAGCTTTTCTCACTTGAAGATACATTTCTAGGGAATAACAAAGAACCCTATGCTGTTCTCAGCTCATTTCAGAGTCAGATTTCTTTACACCTTCCATTCCATTCCCTGTTCATTTGTTCCATTTTTTAGCTATAGCTGTTCAAACTCTATCAGGTTTTTGACTCATTGCTAACTTTATAAAATACTTCTAGGGTCAGGCATTTGGTATAGCAGCTCATTGGGGGTCACCTACATCCCAAATCAAAGTGGCTAAGTTTGAGTTCTGTCTCATCACTTTCAGGTTATACATATCCTGGTTGGAAGATGATGGCTCAAGTCCCTGTGTCCCTGATACCCATGTAGGAGACCCAGCTGTAATTCTTTGACCCTGGCTGTTATCTGGCCCAGTCCAAGCTGTTGGAGGCATTAGAGCAATAAATCTGTATATGGAAGATTTCTCTCTCCAAAATAAAATATTAATTAAAATATATTTCAAAATAGCTAATAATTTTTAAATTTTAAATTTTATAGTAAAAAAAGAAATAGAAGTTACAAAACTTCAGCAAATATTGTTTCAAAACAAAATATTCCAGTACTTTAAAATTTCTTCTTTCTTGCTTCCTTCTTTTCTTGCTTCCTTTTTTTGAAAAGACAGGCAGGGAAAGAGACAGAAATAATATAGAGGAGAAAGGAGAGAAGAGAAAGTAGAGGGTAGAGTTGAGTGAGATTGGTCTTTTTTTCCATTGCTTTATTCTCTAGATGCCTGCAATAGCCAGAGCTAAGCCAGCCCCAAGCCAAGATTAAGGAGCTACACCCAGGGCTCCTGCCCTGGTGGCTGAAACTCACATACTTGAGCCATCTCACCTGCTTTAGCAGGAACTGGAACAAAAGAAGAGCAGCTGGCTCAAATTAGATGCTCCAATATAGGATGCAGGAATCCCAAGCAATGGTAACTTGTGGTACAATCTCAATCCCTAGATTTTTAACATGTGAGAAGCATTAAAATTATAGAGGAGATTTTTATGTTGCATGCTTTAATGGGCATGTTTTACACTTTCAGAGAAGCTCCCCCACCACCAACTTTCACTTTGTTCTGTAGTACAGAAAGTCTGACAACTATGTCTAGGAGCATCTTATGGCACACATCCAGAGCTATGTTCTACTTTGGTGTCATTATTCTCCATCTTTCCTTCAGTTCAGGAAAATTTCCTTTCCATGTTGTATTAGATTCCATCTTCCCTCTTATTTTCTCATCTGTGTCTGATACATCTATTACAGAAATATAGAATCTCTGATATATTATAGTATTTTTTCAACTGTGTCTACCTACTTTTGCCATTTTATATTCAGGGAATTTTCCTGGAACTGATTTTCTAAATAATTACATTTCTCAAGTGTGTCTATTTTATGATTTATTCTCTTTGACTTTTTTCTTTGATTTCTCTTTTTTTTCCCAATATTTGTTCCTCGAGGCTCGATGGGGTTGGGATATCAGTGGTTCAGTTGGTTTATGTAATCCTGTTTTGTCATGTTGTCCATTTGCCTCAATGACTAGTGATCCTTCTACTAAAATGGGGGCCTCCTTTGAATAACTGGAGCAATGTAAATACCATCTTCTCTACAGTTCTATAAACCAATTTCCCAAGCAGTGCCCTCTGTTGGGTGGAGCTTTCCAGTGAGTGGTCCTTTTCAGTAGGGCTGGACAAATCTATTGTTAGCTCAGATTTTTTTCTGGGTTCTATATTGTACCTCTCTGTATAGGATCTCTTAAGTTGACTCTGGATTTCAAAGCAAAACATGCTTAGCAGGTTCAGTGCAGTTTTAGAGCTGAAGTAACTGGAGCTGACCCTGTTCTTACATGTCTGAGTCATCAACTTCTCTCCCAGTTGAGAAGATTTAATCATGACGCCAGTCTATCACCTTTTCTGAGCCTGACTCTGCCTCCATCACAGTGGATAATAGTCTGTGCCCACTTACCTAGCATTAGATGGAAAATATCTAGATGCTTTTGAAGACTTGTACAAAAAAGGTGCTTGGAAAGGGAAAGACTCACTCCTATGGAGGGATTACAAAAACAGACCATTGGACCCAGACATGGTAGCCTAATGGTTAAAGTACTTACCTTGCACACACCAGGATCCTATATGGGTACCAGTTCTAATCCCTGTGATCCCATTTCCCCTTTAGCTCCCTGCTTGTGGCCTGTGAAAGCAGTCAAGGACAGCCCAAAGCCTTGGGACATTATGTCCACCTGGGAGACCCAAAAGAAGCTCCTGGCTCCTGGCTTTGGATCAGCTCACCTCCAGCAATTGAGGCCAGTTTGGGAGTGAATCATAGGAAGATCTTCCTCTCTATCTCTCCACCTCTTTGTATATCTGACTTTCCAATAAAAATAATTTTTTAAAAATGAGCCATTTAAGCAAAGCATTTTTTTCTGGAATTTTAAAGAGAACAACAAAGCTCTGATGAAGAATTCTAATCGAAGTCCACTTTCTTGAGCTTTCTCAAGATCATCAATTTTCAATTTAAGTTTATAAGCCTCTCCATTATCTAGGTTAAAGTTATTAACTAAATTAAATGCACTGCGAAAATTGCAGACTGTACGTAGAGAAAGCCCAAGTTGGTGCTCTTTGGAAGCCACTCACTCAGAATTCTTAGAAAACTATAATCATACAGAGATGTATCTAACTCTTGGGACATGAAGTTAGACCAGTTGCACCTTCTCCATTGTAATGGATGACATTGGCTGAGCGTGAGCTATGAGCCAGGAACCTCTGTGACTGCCTTATTGTTATCATTTTATGGAACCCATATATTAATTCCATGGGGTAGGTCCGCTATTACTTTCATTTTTCTGATGATGAAGTTGAGACATAGAGAAGTCTAGAAACCTGCCTAAAATTTTTTTAAGTGGTTGGGGCATTGAGCTGTCTCAAACCAGGAAGGCTGATTCAGAGCACATACTTTTTGGACATGATATGTGCACTGCAACTCATAACACACATATAATATTTATGAATCTATACCTGAAACACTTGGCTCAAAATGTGAATCACATTTACATTTAAAACTTACTAGAGGAGAGGAATGCAATGCTTTAAAACTAATCTTGGGAGAGGGATTGTGGTAGGTAGTCTTCTGGGATATGGTCATTCATTCATAGCAACATTTATTATCCTTCAAATAGTCTCGTTCCATCTCTTTATTTAATACAAAACCTAGTGCACTCTTCTCCTTATTGCTCATAGGAAAGAGTCCCAATTTGTTTTAAAAACAGTGATCAACATGTACTGAGCTATTATCCTTCATGTATTCTACTAAGCTTTCCACCAGCATTGCTCTCTGCAATGCGCTACATTTCTAAAGTAAGAACTCTTGTTTTACCATTTTATTGATGAGGACATCTGCACAATATTCTCTGTTCTAGAGATGGTTAGTAGTGCTGTCAGTTTTGAATACTCTGCCTCTCCAAATGTTACATGGCCACCTTCACCCCAGCTGCATGGTACTACTCCCATGATTAGGATGTATTACATGGCAAAAGGTATTTGCAAATGTAATGAGAATTGCTCTCCAATTAGCCCAAAGAGGGAAATTATCTGAGTGGGACCCATTTAGCCAAATAAGCCCTTTGAAGCTAGAGTGTGTTCTCTGACTGTTGGCAGACAGAATCACAGAGTTTTAGAATGTGAAGACTATGTGCAGTGCTGCCGCCTTAAAGATGGAGGGAGCCTGGGCCCCGCGGTAGCCTAGCGGCTAAACTCCTTGCCTTGAATGCACTGGGATCCCATATGGGTGCCAGTTGTAATCCCAGCATCCCCGCTTCCTATCCAGCTCCCTGCTTGTGGCCTGGGAAAGCATTTGAGGATGGCCCAAGGACTTGGGACCCTGTATCTGCATGGGAGACCTGAAAGAGCCTCTTGGCTCCTTGCTTCAGATCGGCACAGCTCTGGCCGTAGTTGACACTTGGGGAGTAAATCAGCAGTCAGATAGAAGAATTTCTTCTCTGTCTCTCCTCTCTGTATATCTGACTTTGCAATAAAAATAGATAAATCTTAAAAAAAAAAAGATGGGGGAGACTAGTGTCAAGGGACATGGGTAGCCCAGAGGAGCTCATTATGACATCTGGCTAACACAAAGGAACCAGGCCCTCAGAAGCATAGCTCCAAGAAGGCAAAGTCTGTCAACAGCCTGAGTGAACCTGGAAGGGAATTCCATCCAGCACTTCCTGGCTGACACCTTGTTTCTGGTCATCCCAGCTGACCCTGCTGGACTTTAGATCTCCAGAAACTTCTACTAACTTCACACTGTATCTCTGCTTATTTTTGAGCACTGGTGTTAGTCTTCACCACTGGTTCTTCTGGTTAACAATGTACATATTAAAGAAATGGCCCCACATGCAAAGCTTTAGCCTCAGCTACAAGGAAGGAGCCCAGGTGGTTTTATCCTGTTTTCAGTTTCGCCTTCTCTGGGGAGGAAGTTTGACTGGCTCAGATTGCACGTCCTGTCTACTCTGGGTTCTGTCCAAATGCTTGAGGTTCATGAAGAAGCCATGCAATATGCCTGCCTGAAAGAGCTGAAATGTGTCAGGAAACAAAAGTGGGGAAGTGCAGGCAGATGTACAACAAGTATCAACATAGAGGACTATGAGAACTGACCAAGAAATCCGCACATTTTATGGAGAGGGGAGAGTCAGAGCATGGCTTCTATTGGCAAAAGACACCTTGCTTAGTGAGTAGACACTGCCTGCAAATTGCATTGTGATGAACCTGACAGGATAGGAAGAAAGACTCAGCGTCCAAAAGATAAAGAGCAAGAGTATACAAAGTCCTCAAATAGTGAGGAAATTTAGCTGATGGAAAAGATTGAACTGATGCGAAAACTAAAGGTGAGAATGAAGAAAGAGGTAACGTGTGATCATCATAGATCTTCCTTTACCTATGGATAAATTACAACCTTATATTTGAGAATTTCCATTTTAAATACGAATTTAAAAGAACACTTTAAGATATGTACATGTGAATATAGTTATAAAAATGAGTGCTCACTTTCAGAAATTGCAGATTGCAAACTATGATCAGACAACATGCTATTTCTCTATGGCAGCTTGCATGTGACCACTGTAAATTCATTGGTTATTGTATATTTGTTATTTGAAAGGAAGAGCAAAGGAGAGAGCAAGAGCAAGAAAGAGGCAGAGGAGAGAAACAACCTGCTAGTTCAGTCCTCAAATGGCTGCAACCTGTGATCGAGGCCAGCCTGAAGCCAGGAGCCTGGAACTACATCTTTGTGTCCCACAACAGCATCAGGGCCCTGAGTACCTGAGCCGTCTTGTGTTGCTTTCCTGGGTACATGAACAGGAAGCTGGATCAGAATGGCCCAAACTCAGTTTGGCACTCATGTGAGTTGCCAGCTTAGCCCAATGTACCACAAGGCCAGCCCCGTATATTTACTGTTTTCTGTTATTTCTGCCCTCTGTGTTTGGAGTTTGGAGAAAGTATTTATTAAGTAAATCTGTATTTCTGTTTATACCTCTGTTCATTCCTTGAATTTTTTTTTCATCTTATTTGCAACTTTCCTTACCTTTGCTCCTAACCATTTTTCTAGACAGTGCAAAATTCTTTTAAAAAAAGTTAACATTATTAAAGGGAAGGAAAATTCTGGAACCTATGAAACTGAATCATGGGATGATAAAATAAATAAATTAATATTAAAGATAAACTAAAGAAGAGTAGAATGAAGCACAAAAAAAGAGTGTTAAACTTGTACTTTATGAGAATTATCTCCAGGTTGTTGTGGAGAAACATGTATTTTTAAGACATTCATAAGGTTTCAATTCATTGTTACAAATCAGTGTAAGAACTGGAATTCAAATGCATAACCCACAGAAAAAGAATGAGGAAAAAAGGGGAAAATACTCCATTTTGCAGTATGCGCTGGATTAGTCATTGGGGGTTTTTCCTTTAGTTGAAAATGCACCCCAGTTAGTGTTCACTATGGCTTCCCAAGGTGCACCGTTAGGGGCAACATTTGTTCTCCTTAAAAGAGGAGGTATTTGCAAAGTATAAATTGGTTGGTTTGAAGCATACTTAGTCTGGCTATCTCATCAATACTAAAACTGTAATCCTTACTTGATGTGTAATATTCATTCTAACAGTACTCTAATTTTTCCATTTTTAAATAGAGGCAATTCTATAATACAAACAATCTGTGTGTATTACTAACATTTTTGAGAATATAGACTAATAAAAGTCAGAGAGGATGGAAAATTACTCTTGGCTTCAACCCAGAAAGCTTGTCACATCTGAGAGTTAATCAAATCTGCCCCAGAATCAGAGGAGGTTGTGATTTGCATCATCAATGTATCACTGATGGCAAGAAACTCTCCTTCAAGGTTTCACAAATGGTAGATTATGATCAGACTGCATTCTGTTTTCATTTTAACATTTGACAACATGTTGTGGCTGTTTGGCTTTCAAGTGGCTGTTAGTTGCTGTGTTGTTCTTGTTCCTCAATTGACTTTGGAGTCACAATCCTTCACACACCTAAACAAACACAAAAAAATCTTTATAGAGGAACATGCTAAAGCATAATGGGATGTCAGGGCATTCTGACTGTAAGACACACTTCTAACGTGCCTCACTAGTGGCCAGGATTTGAATCACAGAGCTGGCCAGGGTAGTGTGCAGCTCTCTGAGAGCTAGTTGAAGAAAAAAGCATGCACTGTTGAGCACTGCCAATCATGTTTCTCCGTAAATAGCGGAAAGTTTATAAGGGTGCTTCCAACAACGGGTGGGAAATGGAATTTAAGCATACATTTCTTTTCTGGCAAATTAACTTTAAAATCAATACAAAGGTTTTCAGCATACATATTTTTATGAACTTTAAAAAAGCACCTCATATGAGTGGATTTCAAAATGATTTTTCATCAAAAGAAAGTTATCTTGAAATTTGATTTCTGTGAGCTTTCAAAATTATCCTCCTTTAAGTAAATTTTTCTATATTTTTTTCTATTGTAATTTAGGACTGTAACTGATGTACATCAGGCTAGAGTGATCACTTTTATGGAAAGTAAAGTGTCTTTTAAAATTTAGCTCTTTTTACATTGGGTTGGTAACAAAACCACAACTCAGTCATCAACACACAATGTTAATAAATCCCATAGCTAACTTACTTTCCAATTCAAAGACATACCAAGAAGAGAGTGAACTTTGGATTTTGGCATGTCTATACCCCAAAGTAGCTGAACTACAGCTTTTTAAATTGTCTTTTGGAAATAATTGACTGTAAGCCTGAGATTTTGTTGGCTAAATTTTGTCCCAAAGCCATTTTTGTCTTAAACTACTGAGTTTATAACCACTGAACACAAAGAGTAATAAGGAAAGTGCTGATGACAGTGTAATTTACGAGAGTGGTGTTTGGGGGCTTTTAAAACGACAATATTGTGCTGGGAATCAGGAATGCCGGGTTCTCTAATCTGTCTTGCACCGGCTCCTTTTGTAATCTTGGGTGAGTCACTTGAACATTATAGAGCTTGCCTCTTCACTGGTGCACTTAGAGAGAGAAGAAGGGAGGGAGGGAGAGAAATAACGAGATGGAAGGTGTTAGCAAAGTGCAGACTATCACTGCCTTTCCAGAACTCTGCTTCTACTTTTTGTGAAGATTATTAACATTTGGCAAAGAGTCATTACTTGACAATTTATTATCCTGTTCAAATCCAGGTAGGTTAAGAGTTTAAACTTTTTATACCGAAAGTCAAGTATCTTGTGCTTTATAGAAACCCCAGATACCACATGGTTAAAAAAGAAAAAAAAAGTATCATGAATTTCATTTGAAAAAGCCTCTTTTCTGGCACACGGGCTGTGCATTATAATGAAATATTCCATTGAAACGTCTGCTCTGGCACCGCAAATGGAGAAAAGTCTTGTGTTTGTATACTCTGTGAAGTCGAACAACAATTTCCAACATATGTTAGGAGAGCCTGCCCTCTTTGGAGATGAGAAAATGGATAGCTCCAGAGGGAAAAGAAAACCGAGCGCTGAAAAGTTTTTGTTAATCTTTTACTGGTGAAACAGAGCTGGGAACTGAGCAGTCTGTTGGCTGCAGAGCAGGCTGGAGCCAAAAGGCCCAGCCCACAGGAAATGAACGCTGTCCTCCTCAACGCGGCTACTTAAGCAGAGAGAAAACATTTACAGTACTTGTAATTACGATGGTTTTCGGCACCTAAATTGTCATAAATCACATTTATAAAAGCCATCTTCACACCAGTCAGATTTTGAGAGCTGCAAAATATATTCAGCTGGTGGGTAGTTTCAAGCGGTGGTACATATGTTTGGAATAAATACATGTTATAATTATGGTTTTTAATACTGGGAGATTTCTTAGGAGGATTTATATTCACACACTGATGATAATGGAGTACATTGTGAACATAATAAAGTGGTGATGGGTGGTATTTGTTCCGGCATTTCTTCAAAATACAGCTTCCAACTCTAAGGGGTTTGTTCCTATGTAAATCCCCATACATCAAGATAAGAATATACTTCTCAGTGTATTTCCTGGAGCAAACTACCTAGAGAGAAAATACCTGCATTTTCACAACCAATTCATGGATCTTAAAACATAATTATGTCTTATTGCATTGTTGATCCCAGAGCAGTATTTGAATTAAAAAGGAGTGCCAATAGAATTGGTAGAAAGTAAAAGAGCTCTATTTTATAGCCAAGAGCGTGGTGGAGTGAAATCTAGTTTTAATAAAAGACTAGTATCATAATAAGCAGATGAGTCTAACTGGTAATTAGAGTTTTTATTACATGTGTATTACCTAACAACAAAGCCAATCCTACCAAGTAGAAAACGAAGGGGAAAGATGCTAACAAATTAGTTTGCTTGGCAGGGTCAAGAATAATCTGAATTAACTCTTTATATAGTTCTGATACATTAGAAAACTAGAAAACTGTCTTTTGGGCTGTGAATACTTGATCTGAGATTCATTCTCTTCCTCTCCTCTCATAAACTTTAATTTAATCATTCAGCAAATATTTGCTAAGCTCCTCTTCTCTGCCAGATAGTAGCCTAGACCTTGAGGGCAGAAATATGAGTAAGCCATGGTCCAGCCTTAGGAGTTCCTGCCTATGAGAGAGATACAGCCGTAAACAAATAATTACAACAGAACATTTATATGCACTAATAGAGGTGGGCAGAATCATCTGTCTTGACATGCATTTCTGTCATAAACACCATAATAGATGACATACACAGGTATTACGGGTTTGGTGTTGGTCAAAGATTATAGCAGTCTAAGTAAGGAACTTGTTTCATACTGAGCTTGTTCAGCATATTTAGAATGATATCCTGTAGCCCTTGCTCTGTCTTCCTTAAGACATTTTTTAAAGGCGGGTCTGTGCTTTTCGCTCATATAGGTAGTCTAAAATAGTTCTTCCCTATTCTGAAAGTCTATGTCTTTGACTAGAAAAGATGCTCCTACTCCAGAATGGACAGCTTATTGTGGGAATGCAGACCCTTATCACAGGCAAAGGTGATAGCAAAGAGTGTAAGGTCAAGATTTTGCTCCCCATGTACATGCCTGTTTCTGCTGTTATACCAACACTGTGTCAGAAAATTACATTGTAGATATTTCATTCCATTAGCTCACATTTTCAATTTCTGCTTAACTATAAATCATTTACAGTTTGCAGGAACTGAATTTCAGATCCTTTCTGTAGAGTATATTGTGACTACAAAGTAGAACAAGAGCACAAAAAAGAAAGGGGTGCTGAAGGGGGCCCCTGTAAGGGAACTTTAGACAGAAGGTTCTGGAGGTGAGCCCCTTATTTGTGCTTGACTTGAAGAGGAGTGGTGGATATTAAAATTTATAGGTTGTTAAGCCCAGAACTATGATATTGATAGTGATGTCTTCTGTTCACAGTAATGAAACATCTTCCTTTTAATGATTTGTTTGTTTATTTGGAAGGCAGAGTACAGACAGCATGTGCAAGAGAGCTCTTCCATCAGATGATTCACTCCCCAAATGGATGAAGAGCCAGGTCTGGGCCAGGCCAGAGTCAGGACCTAGGAGTTTCATTTTGATTTTACATATGGATGGTGAGGACTTATTAGTAGGGAGCTGGATTGGAAGGGAGCAGCCAGGACTCCAGCTGCCACTCTGATATTTGATGCTGGAATTGCAAGGGATGGCATAACTTGTTCCAAAATCTGGCCCCAATGGTTTCATTTTCTAAAATTTTATTCATTGCAAGTTTGTGGACACTTAGTTTCTCATAACTTTCAAAATTGTATGTAAAAAGCAGGGAAAGAGGAGAGACCCAGAGAAAGAACGCTCTCATTTCCTTGACCAATGCCCAAATATTTACAACTGCTGCCTTAGTAGGGGCTCTAGACCGGTGCTGTGGACTCAATCTAGGGCTCCCACTTAGGTGATGGGAACTCAATTTCTTGAGCCATCACTGCTGCCTTCCCAGAGTCAGCTTTAGCAGGAGGCTGATGTCAGAAAGCAAGAACTGAATTCAGGCACTCTGGTGCAGGATGTGGGCATCTTAATTGTGAGGCTGGATGATCACTAGCTTACTTAACTGTCACATTTCTCAGGGAAACTGAACTAACCAGTAGTGTTCTCTGTCATCTAGCAAAAAACAAACAAAACAGAAAAGGACATGGTGGTCCATTGAGTTCTTTGCCTGGTTCAAGTTCAGGTTATTCTATTATAAATCTGTGTTCCTCTTAATGGACCTAAGGGGCAGCAGATGATGGTCTGTATGCTGGGATTCCCGCTACTCACTTGAGAAGTTCAGCTGGAGCTCCTGGCTTCAGCCTGGTCAAGCCCTAGCTTTTTGAGCATTTGGGCAGTGAGCCAGCAGGTGAATCCATCTTTTCTCGCTCTCGATCTTTTTCTGTTTTTCTCCCTTTTAATAAGTGAATAAACAAACAAACACATCCTTAAAAGGGGAGCATGCAGATGGCAGGATTTTGGGTAGGTACAGGTATGTGAATGACCCTGAGAGTGTTGGCTCTGCAGACCTGCTGTATCCTCAGAGATTGCAGAAATGTTCTCCTCGTCCCTTAATAGGAACTGGTATAGATAACATGGCCTAAGTAAAAAATGAAAGCCAACTTCCTAACAGTCACATTCAGTGACGTTCTAGGGAGATAAAAAGAAGGAAAATCTTCCCAGTAGGTGGAACTGCAATCAGTGCATCTCTCCACAACAGATGCAACAAATGCTCACTTGAGGTTTAGTGAATGCATGAATTAACATAGATCATAGAATGTATTAAATGCCCTGGGTCAT
Organism: Ochotona curzoniae; assembly: GCF_017591425.1. Lineage (NCBI taxonomy): Eukaryota > Metazoa > Chordata > Mammalia > Lagomorpha > Ochotonidae > Ochotona > Ochotona curzoniae. The sequence continues at coordinate 44,650,935 of NW_024467106.1, read as the reverse complement.
TTAGGTAATTCTTTCAATGGATAAGAAAATTAAATTGTTATAGAAGTTGTATCTCTAGGGTTCTTAAATCTAGTAGTCAGAATTCTGAAGTAAGACAGAAGGGAACATTTGATCTAATCTCTATGACGTTAGTTCCAGAAAGAGAGGACTTTGGACAATGAGAAAGTTTCATTAAATATGAAGCACTGTGAAAATGTTCCACAAGGCCTTTCTCTGATTCGCAGTATGAAGTGCCCCAAGCTGGGGCAAATATAAAGGTGACGTTGAAATCCCTGGTAGGTAACATGATTTTTTTGGGAATCTGCTTTTCTACAGCTCAGAGGAAGTAGTCCATGGCAATAACTAAAAGGAGAGCAAAATCTTTGGGATCTTAAAAAAATAAATTGACTCTGGAAGTCCATTTCAGGGGTTGGTATGTGGTCCAGGGGTTGAGCCACAGATCAGAACACCCCTCTTTCCCATACTGGAGTACCTGGGCTTAATACCTAACTCTCATTCTTGATTCCAGCTTCCTGCTAATGCAGATCCCGTGATGCAGAAGTGATGGCTGTCAGAATTGGATTCCTGCTCTTCAGTGAGAGACTTGGCCCTGGCTTCATTGCCCCTGATCATCTTGTGCCTTGGTGAGTGAACCAGCAGATGAAACCAATCTTTTTTTCTCTTACTCTCTGTTTCAATCTATCCCTCTATCGGTCTTACTTTCTTTGTCACTATATCTGTCTGTTACTATCTCTTAAATAGATTTTTTAAACAAGATTTTGGGAAGAGAGTACGGATATGCAGACACAATGACATGTATAAATACACTATGAAGGAAACTGCTGCAAAATTAGCCTATTTAAAACCAGTTTTCACCCAACATTAGTCAATTTCAATCTTCTTCCTTTAAAATAAATTCTTTCAGGGGAAAATTAACAAATGTGATGGCATCTGATTAATTTTAAAAGCTACACATGTAATAAAAGAAGTCTGTATCTTACTTTATTTAGAGCATTTTGATTTATCTTCTTGAGAGGCAGAGGCACAGAGAATTCCTGTCTGCTGATTTACACCCAGATGCCTGCAACAGTTGATGGAGCTAGGTCCAGACTGGAGCTAGGAGTTAAGGACTCAGCCCTTTGGTGATAGGCAACCAGTTACCTATGCTGTCGCACTACCTCCCTGGATGGACACTAGCAGAAAGTTTAGAGTTGGAACCCAGAGTCAGGAGTTAAATCTGGCTATTCTGATATGAGATGGAAACATCTATTTGTATTTTTATTTTTTATTATGTTACAGTAGTTGATCAAGGTGGGAAGCATTTGCCGGGCATCCAGTGAGCTTTGCCTGGTGCCATTGGTGCCCTGGGTTTCCTGACCTGGTCCCACCCGAGCACCAACCCTAGGGTTCATGGACATGGGACCCACTGCACAGATGGGTCAAAGAACCCAGGCCAGGCAACCCAGACTCTGCCAGATCCCCCACCCCCGAGACTCATAGACCCAGCACCCGCAGTGCAGGCAGACTCAAGGACCCTGGACAGAAGAGATGGAAACATCTTAATCAGCAACTCAACTGATAGACTTCAAGAAGTCTGTTTTTGAATATATCAAATCAAGAGGGGAAGATGAGATTTATGTATGCTATTCCATAAGTTCTCTTACTGATATCATTTTTTTTAATATTATTTTATCATTTGCAATCAGAATTACTAGAGAGAGAGACCTTAAATCCACTGGACCCACTAGTTTTAAAGGCCCCAGGCTAGATAGAGCTGGTTTACAGTCAGGAGTCAGGAGCCAGGAGCTTTTCCCGGTCTGCCATGTGAGTGGCAAGGACCCAGGAACTTGGGATATCCTTTGCTGCCTTCTCAGGTACTTCGACAAGGAGCTAGATCAGAAGTGGCACAACTGGGAATGAATCTGTTGCCCTTGTAGGATGGTACTGCATACCTCTTATGCCACATGCTGACCCCTATATAATTTGCTTTTTTCATATGCTAAACCCACAGATTAGAATAAGAAGTACATTGTCAGCCTATAATACAGAAAAGTAGCATTATGAAATGTATTTTGCCCTGTACCCAAAACTGGTGTCATTTCTGCTTGGATTGTTAGCATACATTTAAAAAAATCACTGGTGAGAGCATTTCTAAGCCTCCAGAGCAAAAATATTCCACAGGACTTCAAGAAATAGAATTTTAGTTGCAGCATAATTTTCCAGCTATTGTATTTTCCAGCTATTTGGCATGTTTCAGAACTAGTGAAATCTAAGAAATTATTTAACACTGACAATTTAATCAGTTTTATTTTTAACAGCTGAAAGACAAGATTTACAAGCTGCTGATTCTTATCTTACTTCACAGTACCATTGTCACAAATAAAGCCAATAACTTGGTGTCGTAAAATCCTAATGACGCTCTAAGAGCCCTGGGGTGTGAGCATATGAACATGGCTCTCACGGCCTTGAATGCATCTTCTTATTTTTCCACTTTGGTTTGTGAGATCAAGAAAGAAAATAAAATAAAATTGAAGCATCAACTTTCGTTGTGCATATAAAGTAGTAGTTTCACCAGGTGAGCAGTAGAGCACTAGCAAGCAAAATCACAGGCACACTGATTCCTACTGCTGCGGACTCTGAGGGGAGGCTGAAATGGCTCTGGTTAAGTGGATGCCCTCTATTCACAGGAGAGACCTGTATTGTGTTGCTGGCTCCAGCCCTGGCCCCACTCTGGCCATTGCAGACAGTTGGGAGTGTATATTATGCTCTTGTTCTCTCTTTTTCTCAGTCTCAGATTCTCAAAAAACACTTTTTTAAGATCACCTTCAAGTACAAATCAATCATATTTACAGAAAACAGCTCAGCTAATGTGCATCTGAAAAGGTGGTATCTATCCACATCTCCAGGAAACAGAAGCTTTGTCCATTTCATGTGGGCTGAGTATAACCCACCAGTGGAGGTATAGAGCAAGACTGGCAAGTTTGTTGAAGACACAGTTCTTCTCAAAATAATGTTTTCCATTCTCATTTACACTGTGTCTCCAAAGAATAAAATAGCTTGAACGTGTGTTATTGAAATAGTTCTATCAAAATATGAATAATAATTTGTGAGATTATAATGTGTTCCTTTATTAATGCATTAGATAACAAGATCTAGCAATGGTCCTAATATTATAATTTCAAAGTAGTAATGAGTATAAACAGCATTTTTAAAAAATACCCAGGATTTCTACAATTGTCAGTGTCCCAGGTGCTGCGTGTGCTAGTATTCTTACATATGTTGTTTAAGAAATGCAACTTTTCAGAGTTTGCTGTAAACTCTGATGTAATAGCCTTTCTGTTTCAATTCATTGATGCCCTGGATGCTAGCTCTGGTAATAGAGAATAAGCACAACACTTCAGTTATTCCCGCTATATCTGTCAGTGTGCCAGGGTTGATGCTTTTGCTAATTTTACCTCACAGTAAATCTATGAGATGACCAGCATTGGTTCCATGTTACAACTGAGGAATTTCACAGGGCCTTTTTTCCCCCACATTCTGAAGTTTAAATCCAAGCGTGATTGATTCCCAAGCCATTTGGTCTTGTGTTCTCGTTTATATACTATTCAGTTTCCCAGTTGAAAATGTTCTCCCGATTAATAATCTTGGACAAGAAGCTTTGATTCCTTCACAGCAATTACCTAACTTTTTGTGTTGTTAAAATGAAGCATGTGTGTTTATTCTAAATAAGTTCAAAATCTCAATAGGATTTGGTAAAATACAAGTGATAAACGTCATATGTGTGGATGTTCCCATTGAATGAGTTCAACTGCAGCATTTCATCCGCTCTTCTCTAGTTCCACACTATCTAAATAGAAATAAAATTCCCTCCAAATGATGAACTTCATTACATTACAGTGACAACAAGCTCTTTGATTTCATTCTCCTTTAATAACCATCTCCTCTTTTGTGAAGTGAATGAGCTAGTTTCCCCAACAAGACCTTTACCTTTCCCAAATCCAAAAAAAAAAAAAAAAAAGAGCCAAACCCTTCCAGAATTTCTAACCTCAGCCTTGCCTGGGAGACTGTACTCCTTCAAATAGAAGGTCATTCATTCTCCCTGGACTCCGTGCAAGGCTCCTCCTGATCAGAGGCTACCAGCTCTGTACAGCACCAAATTATGCGAGTTGGTTTTTCTTACTGTATGCTACTGTCTACCAGGGATGGAGCTGGGACCACTGAAATAATTCTATGTGGTAATCTGGCTCTAACTCATATTTAAGAGAAATATTTGGATGCTTGTATTTTCACTTTAGGATAGAACTCCTAGCAATTCCCAGATGAAATGGCTTGCGTAACTTAGAGGAACCTGAGACATAATAAATGCATCATACACACATCTTGCTGTCAGGGATAGAATTCATCCAATATAAGAGTCGACAAGTTTAATAAAACCACTTAAGTGTTATAAGGCAGGCTTCATGCTTTGGTGAATTATGTCCCTATCTGTGGTTTGTTGCATATGCTCTATCATTTTGAATATTGAATTACTGCCCCCCCCGAAAGAAAGCTTACACAAATACCTTGGATAAGTAAAGTGAAAAGTCTGATTTAAAGCAACAAATGATATTAAAATCAAATTGAAGGCTGACAGACTTTCCATAACTCATAGTGATTGCTTATAAAAGGTGTAAGAGAGGAGATATTAAAGATGGAGTCCTGGAGTTTTCTTTCGTAAGTTTGTTTGAAACCATTTCGATTCCTTTAATTTTTTTAAAGGTTAGTCTACTAAACCTGCAGAATTTTAGACCTCTGCAATTGGATCTGATTTACAAAATCTGTCTTAGTATCCAGTTTCCATTCTTATTTTTCTGAAATACATCTGTATTTCTTAAAAATTGATTCTTTAATTGTTTTGTTATATGCCAGTTCTACAGATATTCCCTAGACTTACAAGGAGTTTAATTTCTACCCAAAGTTCTTGAAAATAAGAATTATTTACATCATTTGATCTTGTGATCTCGATTTTCTTTTTAAATGCTCATATGTTAGTGCAGTTATGTGCTGCATTGGTTTCAAACCCAAGTCTAGAGTCTTAAAAATCAGCTCTGACAAAGCTTCTAAATTATACTATCTGTTAACAACAAATTAAATTAAGAAAAACCCTAATCAGACTTAAGTATTTGAAAAAATTCTTTCTTTGATCTTAACTAAGGTTGAAAATAATTTAGGCAGACCCAGGAATATTTGATGAAATTCAAAGCAGTTGATTATGCTATATCAATTTTGTTACCCTTTTCGTTTATAACCACAGATGACCCTGTGGCTACCTTGGGTTCTAGGACAGAAGCTTTCTGTACTTTCACTGCTTCAAAAAAGAAAATCTTTCTACCGTCTGGAACTGTCACCTCAGCACACAGCTTCTCCTGGCACCCTGATACCATCAATGGCGTCACTACCTTTACAATGCATGAACCAACCCTTACTGGCATTGCATTTTTCATCTTTTGATCCTTCCTCACAATATTGTTTCAACGTGTTGAAAAGCTTCAAAGCTTTTGCTTGAATAGTAGCCAAATTCCAAGCTTATTTAGAGCCCAACTTTCCAAAAATCTTAAATTTTCTGTGTTAATTTCCAGCCTAGGAACGTGACCTGAATTTATGAACAATAGCCATTACTGAACTAGTTTCTGTCATTCTAAGAAGTAAGAATGAAGTCTGTAGCATGACTACCAGTTTGAGCAAACAAGACTAATGTTTTAAAGAAACATAACAATAAATGCTTCCAGAAAGAAGTGTTGCTCTATAAAATAAGTCCTTTGGGAAGTCACATACTTAGTCCAATAATGATGTTATTTTTCAAAATATTTTTGAAACTTTTTTCTTAGGCTTTCAAAGAGAGAGGGAGCAGGAAAACAGAGAACTGGTTGTAAAGGCAAACAAATTTTATTTCTGTAGAACTGAGCAGGTACAAGTCTCAAGCTGCAAAATCAGCTGTGCAAAAAAAAAAAAAAAACCTGAAGAACTGTAATACTACTTTTTCTAACTTAATTGAGTTTCCATCTTATCAGTTCAGTGTAGCTTGGATCAATCATTTGTCCAGTCAGCTTAGAACTGTTTTTTGACCACCTTATCCTGCCTAAGTTGCTTCTAAGGTTTGGGTCCCACGTCATATCATGCTGTCTCCTGGGGGAGGGGACCATTGGTCCTCAGAAATCACTATTCAGTTGATTTCTGGACATAGGGCTCTCGCCCAGCTGCTGTTCTCTAACTGGCCTTGTTCTGTTCTGGGCCCAGGGCTTCAGTTTACAGTCTCTGCAAGACTGCCAGGCAGTGTGAGGCTGGCCCATGCCACTACTTCCTCCCCTGCTACCTCTGCCATCATCTTTTGCAGCACTTCTCAGGATGGATGCCAGGACAGCCCTGGAAGTGTTTGGATGGCCTCTTGTGCTGCTCTGAACCCCTCAGAGCCACACTTTTCAGCCTTCCTGATATTGTGAATGGGACACAACTGGGCAGGCGAGGGAGCAGCAGGAAGCTTTTTGCCTCCTTAGCTTCTGTTCAGGAATGAGGCATGAGTCTTCCACGTATTCCTTGGCAACTTTGATGTTTCTTCAGAGGATGACAAGCCTGTTACTTAGATCACCATGTATCATGGTTCTAACTTATAGTAATAACTCTGGACTCAGGCTCTCTCAGGGGTTCACGCTTATTTTTCCAACAGCTTTCTCTATAACTTGTCTCTGTCATGGAAAACACCGCAATTGAAACTTGGAGCCTGATTGGTTTTTTTAGAGGTTTCTTTATTGGGACCAGGACTATGGTATATTAATCTCTGATTGTCAAACTGGCATTCCATATGGGTGTCAGTTTGTGTCGCAGCTACTCAAATTCTAATCATGCTCCCCACTAATGCACTTGGGAAAGCAGCAAATCTTGGGCCCCTGAACCCACATGGGAGACTTGGAAGAATTGCCTGGCTCCTATCTTCGGTTTAGCTCAGCTCTGACCATAGCAGCCACAAGGGGAATGAACCAATGGATGAAAAATCTGTTTATCTCTCTGTCTCTCCTTTTCTCTATAACTGTATATTTCAAATAAAGATAAAATAAATCTTTTAAAATGTTTATTTATTTGAAAGGCAGAGTCACAGAAATCGGGAGAGATGATAAAGAGGGTAGGATGTATTTCTTGCTTTGATTAACTCCCCAGATAGTCATAACGGCTGAGGCCGGGCCAAGCCAAACCAGGGTTAAGAACTCCATGTGGGTCTTCCATGTGAATGGCAAGGGCTCAGACATTTCCCAGATGCATTATCAGGAAGCTGAATGTGAAGAGGAGCTACTGGGACCAATATGGGATGCTGGTGTTATAGGCAACAGTTTCATCCAATGTGTCACAGCATCAAGGCCTGGAGCCTAATTTGTGGAGTTTGAATCATGGCTGTATCATGTGCCATTTTTAAGACCTTGGAATCCTCTCTGCCTTTGGTTTTTTTCATGGCTAAAAGAGAAATGACAGTAATAGAATACCTCATGGAGTTGTTATGGAAATTAACAGGTTAATATTTAGGAAGAACTTAAATCAGTGTCTGGAAATAGTCAATATTATTAGTTACAATTGAAACATAAATTCCTAAATCTCAGAAGTTGAGTATTTGCTCTGTTTTTCCATCTTTGGTTCCTGCTGCTGAATAGAATGAAGGTCAGGAAAGAGGCACTGTGAGGTTATTTTGTATTTCAACATAACTGGTCTAGTGCGTGCCCAGATCTTTGGCAAAATGCTGGTCTGGGTGTGTCTGTGAGGGGATTCTGGGTAACATCACTTTCCCCTGATCGTTGGCCTTTCCCACCCTGATCATCTATGTAAACATCATGAAAAATAAAATAAAAATAAATCCTTTCTGACTCCCTTCCTCTCATCCTCTCAACCCTCACCTTCTTTCTTTTTGCATATGTGTCTATTTTTCCTTCTTTGTCTTAGCTTACATTAGCAGACGCAGGCTAGGAATTGTAATAAATGAAGGACAACCAATTGCCCAGAGTAAAGAGATCACTCATGATATGATACCTAGACATGGCTTAACAAGACCTTAACCCTCAGAACTGCAGGTATCACAGGCTTAGAACCCAGCACCCAAAGGCTGTGACTAGCCAGGACTTCCTCCATATTCAGCATGATGAGAATTGATTCTGTCAGCACATGTTAATTTCTGATTTTTGAATTAAATTTTCTCACTGTAAGATATATGTTCAGCTGAGACTTGAGATAAATTGATTTATTTAAAATAGACATTTATTATTGGCCATTTCAAAATTGCTCACATTAAATGTTTCAGGTTCATGAGATCCTATTTGTCAAAAAAATCTGTTATCATGTATCTTATCTTGCTTGTGTGATTTATAATGAGCACTGAAATTCCATGTCTTCTATGTCCTAATCCTCTTTGTAGCACTTTGTCTTGTTGCTGTCTTTGGCATGTCACTTAATCTCTCCCTGACTCAGATCTCCCTGTGGTAAAATGAAACCATTAATAATATTTGCCTCCTACAGAATTGTTGTGAAGATTAGCCAGTTAATGTTTGTAAAAATTCTTTCACCATGGAAAGAGCTATAATGTTGTGGACTGTTAGAGTGGGATCTGCCCACATGCGCTTGTAGAATGGTCACGCTGTAAAACATTGCTCAAGTGAGTTTGCAAATCAGTGCAATCACTGTTTGTGCCCTGTGATTACTTAAAATTTCTGGGATACCTACTTAAGAATTCAGGATATTTCTACTGATTCTTATCATTATTCTGCTTTTACAAGTAGTTTCCATGCTGCTACCTACACACATGTATAGCCACATATACACACATACACTCGTTTCTAGTCATTCATATTCTATGAAAATGATTTTTCGCAATATTTATAATATGCAATATGACTGTGTAGATTAGCAAAATTACCTATTCTTCTCCATGTGGGGTGTCATATTTTTCCTGAATCTCACACAAGATTGCTGATTTGGATTTTTCTTTTTGGCTTTTAAAAAACCAAGAACAACACAAGGACAAAGTAAATTTAAATGGATTTTTACATCTTTGATGAACCTGGTGACTGCTCGTGTTCAGCCTGGAATCATTTAAAAGTAGTAATTTGGACAAAGCACTCCAAAACATTTTGCACCCAGATTAAACAGGTCTGCTGTGAGATTCTGCTGGACTTAAGTGAGCAGTGAACAAGTGTGTTGACTTTCTTATTCCCCAGAGGTTTCAGAGGCTCCACAGGGAGAATGACATGATAAAAACGATATTTTCTTCCATTTCATTATTTATCGGTTTTCTAGTTCACTGCTCCAATGCCGGCCATGCACCCAACTACTGATCACATCAGGCTGAAGTGTGGAAGCAGCAGGGGCATATTCTTTTTTTCCAAGGGATAAACATTGCTGCAATTGTCCAGTGCTTGCTTCAGGGAAAAGTTTCAATAAAATGTCAAATCTTGTATGCAAATGATCACAGAATCTTGAAGCTAAAAATGACAACTGTATAGAAAAAAAAATCAGCACTCACTTTACAGCACAGGACATTTTTAAAAGACATGTAAGGAAGATTTGGAATCTACAAGTGGATACTATAAAAAAAGTCTGGAAGATGTTTCTCGTTACACACACTTCCCGTGGATGAGGGTGGAGTAGGGCACTAGGGAGATGAAGACTCGGTGACTTTGAGCACTGCTGCACAGGAGGGCGGAATGGTTAAAGTGACAGGCTTCCAGAGAAGACCATGGTTGAACGGGGGGTTTCTCTGGATTCTGACATTAATGTATTTCCAGGAGAGATGAAGGGAGAGCTGTATATGGACGGTAAGCCTCTTCCATTCAACTGTAAGCCCTAAAGGTAGCAGAAAGAAGATGGAGAGAACAAGTAACATTTGGACTTGCTACTTTCTGGGAGACCGTTGTTCACCGTCCGAGTGTCCTTGCTCTTTTGTCCTCTGTCTTTCTGTTTTTCAGCGCAGAGACTTGGGAAGCAGGGCGGGTGGACAGCCATGGGAGTTATTAGACATTCCTTTGTTAGTGGCCCCACCCATTTCTCCCTTCTTTCATTGCTTCCTTTTCCTTATTTATCTCCCTTCTTTTGTTTCAATCATTCATTCATTCTGCCTCTCCTACTCTCCCTAAATATCATTATAAGTTTGGTCAGGTAATAAATAACTTGGAATCCCTCCAAATGCAACTTAAATGTTACCTAAATACTTCATCTTGGGAAGTTTAGACAGTTAAAATATTGCTCATTTTCATAGCACTCTGAAAACTTTACTCTTGGAAATTCCCATTTCTATCATGTTTGAAATAACCACACGTAACCCAAAAACTGATCCATGGGGTTTGAAACTCAGAAAACATCTGATTTTGATCTGATTCAACTTTTCTCCAGTATGACACATTTTTAGCTAAGACTTCGGAAGAGGAAGACGCCTGTTCCAGCGTGGGCAGGCCATTAGATGGGAGGATGCGTTTTGGGCTTTGTTATACTCATTTCAGATGTACACACTCGGGCAGGCAACTGCGCCCTCTCAGCAGAACGTGGGGAAACAGAGGAGCTGTGCCCTCGAATGTGGTTTCTATCAACTGTGATTTCCTTCTGCGGGATTAAGACTCCTTTTCCTACCTGAAGTTTTACAAACATAAAATAAACAGAGGATCACACTCCCCCAGAGGCATCACCTGACACTGATTGGTGTTGCTCTTCTGAAGCACAAGTTTGTGGGGGCAACGAATGCCCCCTCCCATTGCCGTCCTAAACACAGAGGCCACGGGTTGGCTCCGTTTCTGTAAGCTCAGCATCCTCCAAGCCAGACAGAAACATGAGGCCTCAAACGTCCCTCGAGCTGTCTTGGGCCTCAGCAGTCAAATAAGCCTCTGGGATGCAGAGCCAGGATTCTGCGCGCGTCCACATCTTTTCTCACTTAGGGGAAACGGACTGTTCCTCCCCGCAGCAGTCCGGTCTCAGCTGCAGGACGTGGCTCTGACATTGATTAGGTTGCTGCAGCTTCAGGGCGCTCCTGAAGGCAGAGCGATGCCTAGCTAACCAAGCGGAGAGGCGCTCATGTCTGATCATCAAGTCACAAGCCCAGGAGACAGGGACACGCAGGGTGCCAGCTCACTCAGAGGGCTTACTGTGTCAGGCCTGGCAGAGATCACAGCCTGTGGCAGCTGCCGGGGTAGTACAGCGGCCCTGTGTGGCGATCTGGTGGTGTAATGGGACAAACAGTGCAAATCCACCTCCAGCCACACCACCCCGCGCTGCTGCTCAGAGCCAGGCTGCTGCTAACCTACACTCCTAACGCCCCTCTTCCTGAGCCGCCCCTACTCTCACTGGAATTTCCTGGCTGAGCACCTCCTTGGCAGTTACTGCGGGGACAGTATGTGCTCCGCCGGGAACGCGGAGGCCAGCTGGACAAGGGCAGCACTGGGGTGTGGCAGTACTGTCTAGCCATGTGACATGAGTGACATGGCAGTCTAGTTTTCATGCTAGGCAGATTGGCACCCCCCCACACACATTCCCCTACCCCAACTCTCAGGAGGCCCAGTCCCATTTTTGCTCTCTCCCCCAAAGGCAGAAACACGAAGATCATCCTTTCACTATGGTGAAGGGCTGGAGGTAAATGAAGGCCAGGTGCAGTCCATGCTTTCCCTCCTTCTGGTCCTGGGCGACTGTTTTGGGAAAAGTGCAAAGGAAATCTCAGGGAAGTAAAAGACAGTGTGGAAATCCCCGGGACAGGATTAGGTAGAGTTTGATTTTACCTTTGTTGTCCAAGCGTTGGCTCTGTCGGTTGTTGCTGCAATTGAAGAGATTCCAGGCAGAAAGCAGCAGCCAGTGGCTGGGAAATGGCACTTTGCCTGCAGTAACACCTGGTGTGGAAGGTAGAAAATGGAAGTCAGGCCACTCCCAGTGTGAGCCGTGGAATCAGTGTTCTCAGCAGAGGGGGCAAATGAAGCTGGTTAGTAGGGTTAGCAGAGTAAAATCAACTTGGTGGGGGGAGGGATCCAAGGTGTGGGGCAAGCAGTGTGATCTGGGGAAGACCAGGCCAAGGAGTCACTGAAGGCAGGCTGGAAGCTACAAATATTGTAGGAAAAATGCCAAGTGACAACCCAAAGGCATTGAAAGTAATCAACTGCGTGTCTGCTCTAGATCCTGGGAGTGACTTTCCTGGGTCCTCACGCAAGCAGTTTAAGCCCCAAACTTTTGATAGTTCCTCAACACAGCAAAATCATGATCCCAAGACAACTTTCACTGCAGCCAGGAGTCCTGCAGGATGAGAGAAGATGACAATTTATTTTTAAGGAACAGACTGGCTATGTAGGTAATTGCTGAGTAAGGATCAGCTATTTCCCTGGATGGTTGTCTCTTTGCAGGTGATCTTCCTTCTGGACAAATCACTCTTCTTATAGCCACTTAACGGATTCTTCAGCTCTCCTTTCTGACTAACCCCTTCCACTGGCCACTGATTGTTTAAACACTATTCCTCAAAGTGTTTCAGTGAATACCAGTACCATAGATACAGCTTTTAAAAGGTCATAAGCTGAAGAAAGTTATGTACTCAAATGGGAAGACTTCTTTTCTTGAGCATTCCAATGAAGAGACACATTTTAAAGGTTCTAGCAAGTCCTGAAATATCTTGCTGAATGTTTTAACATATTGGTTATTCAATACCATGTCAAATAATTCCATAAGGTTGTAAATTGTTGTTGATGTTATGTTGTGGGTTTTAATTGATCCGGATGATATTCTGCCACCTCTGCCTTCAGACCAGAGATGGTCTCCCCAAGAAACCGTTGAATTTAACTGGACAATAAGATGCTGGACACTATGCTTGGTATATGCTTGCAAAAAAGAATCTTGACTGAATTTGAACTGTAATACTGCAATAAGGTGGAGGAATCCACCATAGGGGAGGGGTAAGGGGAGGGGTTGGAGGAATCCCAGAGCCTTTGGAACTGTGTCACATAATGCAATGTAATTAATAAAAAAAAACAATTAATGGAAAACATGCTTTTTATTTTTAATGATGGACACTTTCACTGCCTTTCTCCTTTTTCTCCTTTTTCTTCAATGTAGTCTATTATGTTGATTGGAAATGCGCTTAGTCATGCTGACCAACAGAGGAAAACTGTTTACCTTGCATGAGGAATGTATGACCACGTACTGTACATCCTCCATGCCTGTCTCTTCCGCTCCTCTTCCCTGCAAGCTTCTCTTGTATCCATACTCCAGCAAAGCAATGCAGACCATTATTCTCACACATTTCACTATTTCTTTTAACAACAACAAAAAGTTTTCTTTGCCTCTTACCTCACTCCTGCCTAAAAATGTAATGTGTTCTAAGTCATGTTCAGGTATTGCCTGCAATAGAAGCCATTTGCGTCCATTATAGCAAGCATTGACACTCATTCGGTGACATGCCAGACAATAACTGTGTGAAGCATTGAGGCTCACACAGACTCGGTTACAACTCCCCTCTTCTGGAGAATCAAGATGGTGGAATAGTGTAAGGACACATTTAAACGGATGGAAAAACAACCAAGGTGAGGCAGAGAGGACATATTTCATGAAATAGGAAAGGACAGAACAACAGCAGAGGGGTACCTGGAGACTGACAGACACAGCAAAGCAGCGGGCAGAGCAGTGTGGTGATACTCCAGCAGCATTCAGCTAGTGTCCATCTGAACTCAACCAGCAGCCAGAACTCCATCAGCAATCCGGTGGGAAGGGACTTTCACTGGGAGCTTGGGAGGTGAAACCAGAAAAAGAACTGTCTGTCCTGCTGGTCCGTTTGATTTGACCAAGAGAAGAGATAGAGCAGCAGATCCCAGACAGGCAGTGCGAGAACAGGGTGGATTTCATAGCCCAGGCAGCCTCCTAGAGCTGAACTAGGCACCATTTTGCGTAAGGAGGAAAGGCAAGGGAAAGGACTGAGTATGTGCTGACCTGGGAGTGAGTCATTTCTGACTCAGTGAACGGTAACAATGTGGTATTCTATGGGTTCCACCCAAGACAAGTCTGGATAGCCCTCGGATTTGACCTCCAACAGATCAAGAGCTGTAGTAGTGGTATGTCAGGCGCCATTTCACACACCATGGCAATAGCTTTGGGACTGCAGGAGACAACAGTGAACTGTGCATGTGCTGAGCTCGAGAGAACTCACTGAGTCCCATGGATTGCACTGGTCCTGCAGGAAAATAATACTGACTGTGGCATCGTACAGGTCAAAATAGGTCCGTGTGGCATCCAGACCTAACGTCCAACAGGTTCCAGGAAGATCAACGCAACCAACAACTTAATTATATAGGACACCTGGTGTCTCGCTAATCCTGGGACCTGCTCCAACTGGAAGTGAGAGGAAGGTTGCAGAGACAACGGTGCAGCCTCAGCACGGTATCACAGGAGGTGGAGAGTGGTGAGCCAGGAGCTGGGGCTGTGGAGACCACAGTGGAAATCTGACATAAGAACCCAGACCTGTAACTCGCTTGAGGGAGTGGCACAAGTAGCTGCAAGCAAAAAGTTGTGTACCAACTGCAATAAGTAAAATCAAAATGTATACCTGTGGTTGACAAAGCTTAGAAACCTGCCCCAAGAAGAAGACGCTGCTAACCAGAAGGACAATGACCAAGAGCAAAAGAAAAGACAAAGGCACAATGAATATTACCGAAAACTCCTCTGCGAAGGAGCAAAACCCTATACCAACCTCAGAGTTAACTGAGGAAGACATCAAGAACATGGGGGACACAGAATCCATAAGACTCATTTTAAAGCTTCTTATCAACAATGAGAAGCACATACAAGAGTTCAAAGAATTTAAGGACTATTTAACACAAGCAATAGCAGCAATAAAGCAAATCAAGGCTGATATATCAGAAATTAAGAACACAGTAGAGCACAATTAAAAGTACAGTGGAGAGAATCCAAAATAGAATGAAGCAAGCAGAAGAAAGAATCTCAAAGTTGGAAGATATTTCCTGTCACCAGGGGGAAGCCAACAAAAAGCTGGAAGCAGAAATGGATCAGACCAAAAAACCTATTCAAGAATTGAAAGACACTATTAAGAGGCCTAATTTAAGAGTTATGGGAGTCCCAGAAGGTGCAGAGAGAGAAACAGGTTTTACAAAAATATTGAATGAAATAATACAGGAAAATTTCCCTAATCTGGAGAAAGAATTGGGAAACAACATCCCTTAGGGCCACAGAACTCCCAACAGGCTTGATCAAAAGCAATCTTCACCAAGACACATGATCATCAAGCTCTCTTCAGTTGAACATGAGGAAAAGATCCTTAAATGTGCACATGAAGTAAATCAATTGATGTATAAAGGAATGCCAATTAAGCTCACAGATCTCTCACAGAAAACTCTACAGTGAAGAAGAGAATGGAGTGACATATTCTAGATTCTAAAAGAAAAAAATTGTCGGCCCAGGATAACATATCCAGCAAAGCTTTCTTTTGTCTTTGAAAATGAAATGAAATTCTTCCCACAGTAAAAAGTTAAAAGAATTTCCCTCTTCCAAATCTGCCCTACAAATGATACTTCAAGATGTTCTCTTGACAGAGAAGAGCAATACCACCTACCAAAACCAAAGGCAAATGAGAAGAATATCCCAGTAAAATGACAACAGAAGACTAAACCAATGAACAACCCATTGCTAAAATGACAGAACCAAAGTACCACCCATATATATTAACCCTGAATGTAAATGGCTTAAGCTCAATCAAACTTCATACATTAGTAGACTGGATTAAAAAACAAAAACTCATCTGTTTATTGTCTGGAGGAGACACACTTCAACAAAGAACAGTGGAAACTATATCGCATGGGTTTTGTTGTTTTCTGTTGGTTTCATCTCTACAAAACGCTTTCTTCTGATTAAATCATTCAATGACTCATAGATTATGCAGTGGCATCATTTTCTTCAAGAATGTTCTTGATTTTCATTTCTTCAGCTGCACATTAGTCATTTAATAGCATGTTATTTAACTTCATGGTGTTGTTAATTTCTTTTTTCTTCCTGATGTTGATTTTGTTTTGTGGCTCTTCATTTATGGGGATGTATAGTGGCTGTGTAATGGAGACTGTCATATCTAGTAACATGTCATTTAACTTCATGGCATTGTAAATTTCTATTTTTCTTTCTATTGTTGATTTTGTATTATGACTTTTTATTTGAAAAAGTGAATTTATTTATGGGGATGTATAGTGGCTGTGAAATGGAGACTAACATCCAGATGTGAGGATGCAGTGTAGTATGCATTTCTGCTTCTAGACAAAGATGGACTTATAATGAAACTGTTTACTATATCTTGACGATAGGATGCTGGACTCTCTGTCATTGTCCATGCCCACAATGATGGACATATGACTGAGTATGAAGAACCATATGTTTGTAATGATATAGAGGAACTAGGTGGGGGCGGGAATTGGGATAAGGGAAATGGAACTGTATCATAAAATGATAATAATAATAATAATAAAAAGTTTTAAAAAAAAACTCCTCTCTTCTGCCACTACTGTTTACAAAGTATAAGGGGCTGTAGATGGTCTGTAAATGAGTGAGAACAGTTCTATTTCAATAAAGTTTTATTTATAAACAGAGGCATGTGATTGAATATCACTAGGCTGTGTGGATTGTTGATTTCTGATTTCCTAGACCTTTGGAATTTTATTATTCCAATATGAATTGTATTAATGTATGTATAATTTACTTGAACAAGACACAGGAACTGAGAGGTGGACAGATACAACAAATGAAGCATAAGACACCACTTGGAATTGTTTTGTGCTCTTGGGATTCCAATTAACTACAAGAACTTTCTAGAAAGCAATGTAATATTAGAGACAATCCGATAGTGCTAGTTGAGGAATCTTCCATTGAAAAACATTATCAAAGCAAAAGCATTTACCGTTAGTGGACTGGAGATTTGAAGTGCTGAGGAATAATTAGCTGCTTAAATACCATTTCCAATCTCCTGAAAAGTAAGTGAACTAGTATACTAGCAAAAGGTCAATGAGATGACCCACCTACTTTTGTTTCCTCCTGTAGGCCACATTGCAGGTTTGGCTCTTGGAATTTCCAGTTTTTGGGGGACCAGAAAGGGAGTGGACCTGAAAGCTGGAAGGGAGACGGTCTCCAACTAGGAATGACAGTAATCGGAGTACAGGACCGGGAATTGTTCCTGAAAAAGGTAATGGG
Organism: Ochotona curzoniae; assembly: GCF_017591425.1. Lineage (NCBI taxonomy): Eukaryota > Metazoa > Chordata > Mammalia > Lagomorpha > Ochotonidae > Ochotona > Ochotona curzoniae. The sequence continues at coordinate 44,633,745 of NW_024467106.1, read as the reverse complement.
TGGGAGTCTATGATTAGATAGATACAGGAATCTGTAATTAAGTCAATGCAGGATGTTTGTCACAGTGCCTCTGATATTAGAATGACAGAAACAAAATGACTATGGTAGAGTTGAGTTGATATAGCAAGTCATATCATTGGAAGTATGAACACTTTGAATAAAACTCCTTACATTTTAAAGGTCCAATTCATATTTATCCTAGTGTAAATGAAAAATGAGAGTGTTCTCTGCATATCATTTGTTCAGGGTACCCTGCCAGAGCATCCGTGGTCTACAATTATTACAGGGCCCTCATTTCCCAGCTTCTAGGTGGAGACATGGAGCTGAGTTCAAGCCAATGGAATGTGAGTGGAAATAGTTGACATCACTGTTGGGCCTGACCTGTAAAATCACTCACTGACTTTTCTGCCTTTTCTTTAAAAAATTCTCATTGTGTTTGGTTAAATTTAGATACCAAAAGTTGAAAGCAGCAGAGCTTCTAGCAGCTTAAACTTTTGGTAGGTGCAATGGAACAGAAATATCACCGCATCGTTCCAACATACAGTATAAGCTTATTCTGTGTCAAGAACTGAGATTTCAGAGTTTATCTCTTATGAGAAATAGCATTGGCTTGACAATTCTATTGACAAACTGTAAATGGGCATTGCTGTAATAAGGAAAGGGGTTCCCTGAAAGAAGCAGTTTTAGAGAAGAATGTGGGGGTTCACTGAATGAGAAAACACTACCATTAGCAAAAAGTTATTTTTGTTTTTATCTAAAATATGCTTCTCATAGCAAATCAAATTTTTGGAAATAGATTTTTCTGTGTATTATTTTCTTTGTTGTCAAGTAATTTCAACTTAAAAATTCCACTTAAAAAAACCTTTCAGAAATAGAGAAAGTAGAAACAAATTAGAAAGCAAACAAGCATGAGCAATGTAGAAGCTTCATTGCCTACAAACTAGAAAATTAAATTAAGCCATTTCCAGGGTAAATATCAGAAATGAGTCAATAATTAATTAGCCAAGTCAATTCTGTTGTCTAAGGAGGCCGTTATCATTAGGTCAATCTAGATACCTTGGCTATCTACTTCCTCCCAAATGATAATGAAGCCTATTTGAAACGTGATTTAATTGCTTATATTTCTGATTTCTCATTTTTGCTTTTCTTTGAGTCAGGCGTTTGGAATAGTATGGTTTTTGAGGTAGATATTTTCTAGGTGAAATTATGCTCACACTGATTTGTAAATTGTTTATTTGAAACTGTGTGTGTGTGTGTGTGTATAGGAGAGAGAGATCTCTCACTTACCAGTTGAGTACTCAAATGTCTACAACATGGGACTGTCCAGATGAAAGCCAGAACTCAGGAACATGATACCAGAGTGCACAACTTACGAGGGTTTCACAAGCAGGTCTGGGGCTGTGATCCGGGGATTCTGGCACCCCAAGATGACTCAACCTGTGTGCCACAACATCTGCTAGCTTTGTTTGTATTTTATGACCAAAGAAATCACAGGCTTTCTCATAAAGATACAAAGCAATTTGTTATGTACAACTGTTCAGTTGTAAATAATCAACCTTTATTAGAAAAACACCGTTGAACTATCAGTTAAAAAGAAGGCTTGCTAGGATATTCAGTATTGCCATTGCATTAAAATACCATGTTTTTCCAGGATTGAAGCCAAATACTGTGATGTTTATGAGCACTTTTGTTTGCCAAGACATGATTTCAGGGATCAAATAAATAAATAGGGTAAGAGAGGATTTCTTGTAATGCATATTTCTGACAGATGACCATATTCAGGATATATATTTTGAAACTTCTAAAAATAAGGATCAAAAGATTTCAGCAAGCATTCAGAGAATGACTCAATGTTTTTGGTTATCAAAGAAATAAAATCAAAACAACTGTATGAGGTTACCATGCATCTACAAGAATGGCCAAAAATAAAAGGCAGATAATAGCAGGTATTGAAAAAGATATAGAAAAGCTGAAACCCTCATATACTGTTAACGAAATGCTAATTGGTACAAACACTAAAAATTGGTCATTGCTTTCTAATAAAGTTAACCTGCACATACTATATAATTCAGTATTTACACTTTAAATATATGTAATATGCCCAGGAGAAGAGTTACATAAGATACCAAAATACAGGAATCTTTACAGAATTGTTTTTAATAACCTTGAACTGGAAACCACTCAGATTACTCTCAATAGTAAAAAGGCATAAATAAATTATGGTATGGTTATACATTAGAATACAACAATAGGAAACAAGTTGGGCCCAGCGTGGTGGCCTAGTGGCTGAAGTCCTCACCTTGAACGTACCAGGATCCCATATGAGCACCAGTTCTAATCCCAGCAGTCCTGCTTCCCATCCAGCTCCCTGCTTGTGGTCTGAGAGAGCAGTCAAGGATGGCCCAAAGCCTTGGGACCCTGTGGGCACCTGTGTGGGAGACCTGGAAGAAGTTCCTGGCTCCTGGCTTCGGATCAGCTCAGCCATTGTGGTCACTTGGGGAGTGAATTATCAGATGGAAGATCTTCCTGTCTGTGTTTCCTCCTCTCTGTATAACTGATATTGCAATAAAAATAAATAAATCTTTAAAAACCCCAACTATTTCTCCATACCATGACATCATGTTAAATGAAAGCAGCTAGACTCACAAAAGAAATATGACATGACTGCATCAATGACATACCAAAAATAGAAAAAAATGATCTCTGATGTTAGGAATCATGAGAATAATTACCTGTGGGTAGGGGAATAAAGGGTGGGAGCCAAAGAAGGGCCTGACATTTGTGATTTGTACGTTTTTGCATGTTTTACTTCAAAGTTTACTGGAAGAGGGGAAAAGAGTACAACCTCTGATGTCAGATTGACTGGTTTCTTTGGCCAGTTAAGTTCTTAGGAGAAGTTATTTAGCTGTTTTTTTGTCTCAAGTTCCTCATCTGAAAAATGGGAATTATGTAACTAGTTTACTTATTGACTGTTAGATAAATGTAAGCATGTATGCAAAGTTCATCAAATATTACCAGGCATACATTTAACATGAACAAATGCCAGATGCAGTCCTTGTTGTCATTTACTCGGGGAAAGCCTAGTTGATATATATTGCCCTACAGTGTCCTAGGTCTAATGTGAGAATGAATATAATGACCAAAAAAGCCTGTGATAATTTTATTTTGCTTTTTTAATTTTTTGACTCTTTCACTTTAAAGTAGGGAGTTTCTCAGAAAAACCAACATGGCCAACTCCCAAAGCAAAAGAAAACCTATTTGAAAATGATCGTGTAGGCCCAGCTAATATAAATATTATTGCTACAAAAGACATCTGTAAGTAGGTTAGAGTGTTCAGAAAAAAAATGATCAGATTTCAATTATGTAAGGCATGAACCTTGTCATAAAAAATCTGTCATACATTGCTCAGTCGTGATGGAAGGGATTAGTCAATTTATTCCTGTGTGGGAATGAAATGGAGGTTTGGTTTGTTTGTTTGTTTGCTTGTAGTATGCGGTTTTTAAATTCATAACATTTAAAATTTTTACCTCCAAAGTATAATGTTTTCTACTTCAGAAATCCTCCATTGCTTAAAATGCTCTCTACTATGCCTTTGTGCTAACACTTGATCTCATTAATACACAACTTCATCCTGTGTTTGCTTTTGTATCAAAAATTGGGTCAGAAAATCTAAACCCCAGCCACCAATATTAGACTAGGTAATTGAAACACAAACTTGGACCTTTTCCAATATTTGTACCTAATTTAGTATTTGACTAACAGATCCAACCAGAGAATTCTTGAAATACCTGTTGACTATATTCAAATTAGGAAATACCATCTAATGGTTTTAATTTAGCTATGAAGTCTCAGAGGAGAAGAAAAAAGCATCTTAGGGCTTGATGCAGTTTCTCATCATGAATCATTTGTACTATGTGAAAACTGAGTTCAGTTCTTGTGTTATTTTTATTTAGTATCCATTCCTCTTTCCTAGGTTGCACACATCAAGAGGAAGTAGCTATGCCTATATTGTTATTATTACATTATTAATGTTTATATTGATGCCTTGGACATTGTGATAAATAGATATTTCTTGTATAAGTAAAAGAGTGTAAGAATGGATCGATCTGGACCAAAATTCTCAAATAGCACCTGACTAAAAACCCATTGTTGAAAAATAGAAAGCCCAAATAATTTGGCTTTTGAGCTATGGACACTGATTTGAACATTGAGATTAAAACAAGGAAATTGTTTTAAATAGTTGATCTCAGGTCTTCTTCATCTCTTTAATGAAAGACTTGAGGTGAAATGATTTGCCAAAGGTGAAAATCCCTGGCTCACCAGGGGCGAGCTGAGAGCACTTTTTGCCTTTTCCCCACGAGTGTAGGGATGTCAGAAGACTCGTAGGAAAGATGGCCTCTGAAAGAGTGTCTCTTTGGAGCAGTGTGAAGAGGTGAGAACAACCCTTGGACCATTCCAAACCTGCATGCTGCCGCTGCTGGCACCACCACGCCCAGGAGAAAGGCTGCAGGGAATGCTGAAGGAGATAAGGCCGAAGTGAAGGACAAACCACAGAGTAGATCCACCAGATTGTCTATTAAGCCAGCTCCTCCAAAGCCAGAACCCAACTCTAAAAAGGCTCCTGCAAAAAGGGGAGAGAAGATACCCGAAGGGAAAAAGGGAAAAGCCAATGCTGTCAAGGACAGGAATTACCTTGCAGAAAATGGAGATGCCCAAACAGGCCAGGCACAGAAAGTTGAAGGAGCTGAAGATGCCCAGTGTAGTGTGTGCATTTTTCATAACTGTGTACTTCTAGTTACTGTACAATTTGAAATGTTATTTCTGTATCAAGTTCCATAAAAATACAGAATTTTGTTTTACTTTTTTTAAGCTGTTTTGCTAACACACAGAGCACTTTGTTGTTTTTTGGGGGGTATGGGCATAGGTCATGAATGGACGCTGTCTGAAGCTGGGTTGTTGTGGTGAATACTATCCCCCTTGTAGTCTGGAGAACTTCTGGCTCGCAGGAGGGATTCCCTGCCTTGGGCAACACAGCCACCAGGGCACACAACCTGTGCCATGGAAAATCTAATTCAGTTTTATGTCTTCTTCCTCCTCCCTATTTGTCTTCAGCACAGACTTAACTCCCTTAAATCCAAAGACCTACTGGGACCTGACCACCCAAAATTTGTTACCAGAATGACAGGCAATCTAGACTTCAAAGAGAACCCATTGAGCTGGTGTCCCTCAAAAGCATGAACGTTCCTTTAATGGATTGTGGATCTTCATATTAAGCATTCTGCCATTTTCATTTTATTTCCTGAAAGTTAGGGTTGGCTTGTGACAAGTTGTTAACCAACATGCTAAATGTGAAATGCCAACCCTAACTCTAAACTTTCCCTTTTCAGCGCATCAAATGCAGGTTTATAGTGGCTGGTTGGTAGTCCATGCACGAGGGAGGTGAAGATGGGTGTATGCTCTTCAAACTGTCTGCCTGTGTCCTGCCTGAAGTACCATGATTGCTTATTAAAAGGATTTTTAATAAAGCTAGGGTATAGCTTAAAAAATAATGCTTCTGCGGGCCCGGCGCGGTGGCGCAAGTGGTTAAAGGTCCTTGCCTTGCACGCCCGGGATCCCATATGGGCGCCGGTTCTAATCCCGGCAGCCCCGCTTCCCTTCCAGCTCCCTGCCTGAAGCCCGGGAAAGCAGTCGAGGACAGCCCAAAGCTTTGGGAACCTGCACCCGCGTGGGAGACCCGGAAGAGGCTCCTGGCTTCGGATCGGCATAGTATCGGCCCGTTGCGCTCACTTGGGGAGTGAATCATCGGACGGAAGATCTTCCTCTCTGTCTCTCCTCTCTGTATATCCGCCTTTCCAATGAAAAAATAATAAAAAAAATAAATCTTTAAAAAAAAATAATGCTTCTTCAAGATGGACTATGTGAGTGCAGGGTAGAGAGGGACCAGGAGGCTGTCAATGAGGTCTCTTAGCACTGTGTGAAATTCCCACAGAAGGTAAACAGGCATGCACTTTGGAAAGTGAACCACAGCTGTTATAAAATAGTGATTTTTAAAATTAAGAAATATTTTGACTATCCAGATAGCAAGGTATTGTGTTTAATGTATTTTTCTTATGTCAGACTTTTAAAAATTGATTTTCAGGCCTGGCACAGTAGCCAAGCATCTAATGTCCTTACCTTGCACATGATGCTGGGATCCCATATGGGTGCTAGCTCGTGTCCTGGCAGCCCCAATTCCCACCCTGCCTATTTGGGAAGCTGGCACTGGAAGATGGAAGATGAGCTTGTTTAGCCAGGGCATCACTTCTCACCCCCTCAACTTTTTGACAATATTTTTGAACTGTAATTTGAGGTGGTGAACAATACAATAATAGCTAGAATGATTTGATACAAATGTCAATGAAGTCGTGTCCAGATAAATCAAGAAATAGAAAGTATCATTTGACATTTCAAGTGTCTAAAAAAATAGCTGCCTAGGGTCTACATAAAATTGGATCTTCAAAATCTAGTTGATGCCAGGACTAGCAATGCAGATGGAACAGTTATGTAGATTCATCCATTACAAAGCAAAAATACAATTTTGACAAAGAGATAGTTATTCAACTTTCATACTTCTGGCTGAATCTTTAATTCGGTGATTTGCTGGTTTGTGAGACAGTGGTAATGCCTTGAATTCATCGACAACTTTTCATCAGGCAGACATTCAGGAATTCAATGGTCCAGGACTTTACTGGTTCTCAGCTATTGTGTATGTGTCTCATGTAAAGGCATTGCCATCACTTACCCTCTAAAATACCACAGGACTCTCCTATTTCTCTTTCAAAAAGTGATACCAAACAAATTTGGACTTTTAAGATGATCAAACTTTTTATTTGAATTCTGATTTATTGATCTCTAAATGAGGCTACAATATAATAAAGTTTTTATTTTTAAACTGAAGGAAATATAACAAATTATGTTTTGATTTCCTTTTTACATAGTTTTTCCTAGAGTCTTTGGCATAGACTTACTCTTTCTTTAAAATAAAGGGAGTTCTCTGATATTCGTAGATCAATTTTTTTCAGTATTCAAGTCACAGGTGGTGCAATTTGGAAAAAATAACCAAGTCCTCCAATTTGTTCAATCATTTCAGTGGTATCAAGAACATTCACAGTGCTGTGGAAGCATCACCCTTACCTGGCTTTAATACTCTTCATGTCTTGAGAGGCTGAAGTTCCATGGCTAGTAAACAGTAACTTATCCCACTCTGTACTCTTAAGTGCTTGCAATTGTCATTCTATTTTCTGTTCCTCTGAATGTGACAACACTAGATACCTCATATAACTCAAGTAAGTGGAAGTATACCACCTTTTAGCATATATTCCATGAGGTTCATCTCTGTTATAAAAACATGCATCAGAATTTCCTTCATTTTGGCCTTGAATAAATAATATTCCATTGCTTGTATGCACAGAACTTTGTTCAGCCACTCATCTCTAGACATGTAATTTGCTTCCACCTTTTGAATATTGCCAATAATGCTGTCTAGAACGTACATGCACCCGTATCTCTTACATTCCCGGCTTTCAATTTTTGGGGGTAGATAGATAAAAGTAGAATGACTGTGTGGATTATATTTCTATTTTTTAAGGTTCCAAATTGTTTTCCATAACACCCACAGCATTTTGCAATCCTAGTCACAATTCATAGAGTTCAAATTTCTTAATGCCATCACCAACTCTTGTCATTTTTTCTTCTTTAGTTGATATTACTATCTTAATGGGTATGAGTTTATTGTGCTTTTGGATTGCACTTTCCTGATTGTTACTGATGTTGAACATTCTTTTCCTTAAATAAAAAGTTTATTTATTGAAAGGAAAAATAAAAGAAAAAGAGAGAGAGACAGAGAGAGAGAGAGAGAATTAATTTTTTACTGGCTGAATCATTCCCCAAATGCTGCAATGGCTGACACAGGCCAGGCCAGGGCCTAGAACTCTGTTTTGGTCTCATACATGGGTATAGAGGCCCAAGATTTGGATCATCCTCTACTGCTTCCCCAGATATATTAGAGGGGATTGGGTCAGAAGCAGAGCAATGGGAACTCAAGCTGGTACCCATATAGAATGCTGGCATTGCAGGTAGAGGCTTAACCAGCTCTGCCAGGGTACTGGTTTCTGGGCAACTTCTCAGTTTTGCTTACTCCAACTACTTTATAAAAATATCTAGTCAATTCACTTGAACTAGATATCCATCAAATGGACATTGAAATTTTGATTGGAAATAAGTTATTTTTGTTAGTTTTTTCTTTGTTGAATGTGTAGCATCTTTTAAAGATTATTTGTTTATTTGAGAGGAGAGACAGAAAGAGAAGGAGAAAGGGATCTTCAATCTACTGGTTCACTTCTTGAATGACTGCAACAGCCAGGGCTGTGCCAGGCCAAACTCAGGGACCCCGAATTCCATTCAGTTTTCCTGTGTGAGTGGCAGGGGCTCAGACACTTGGGTCATCCTCTTCTGCTTTCCCAGGTGCATCAGCAAGAGGCTGAACTGGAAGTGGAGGAGCCAGAATTTGAAGTAGAGTGCCAATATGAAATGTTGGCATTGCATTTGACAGCTTAGCTTGCTGTGCTACAATGTCAGTCCCCTATAAATAAGACGTTTGATACAATAAAGATTTTATGTTAAATTTGAACATAAAAAGAAGCGGTCACAGACAATTTTACATGCCTTTTCAAAACGGGACAGCAAAGTATTTTATTCTGCATCTGCATTGGTGCTTGGAAAATTTCAGAATTACAAAACACTGTTGGGGTGTTCGAGGATAGCAAGGTTTTAGGGACTGTAACAAATATAATTGAAAACATAAGAATAATGAGAGTTTGGAGATATAACAAACTTAATCCATGGGAATATTTTTATATCCTAACCTATCTCTAGTAGAAAATCTGTGACATAACATATTTTAAATTTGCATTAAAGTAAAAAATTTAAATATGTCACTGAATAAGAAGTTTAGTGAGTAAGAAACAAAAGGTCTTAGTTTAGTCGGAATATAGATAATGACTACAAATAATGAATGGAAAAATGATTATTTCAACCATTTATACAGTACATTTTAAAGTAAAAACTACGGTAGTATAGCCTTCTTAACTGTAGGTTTGACAAAGGTATAAAGAACTATGAATTTACAGAAAGGGAAGGATTATAGCCCAAACATATGGAATGATATTATTTCTCAGCTAAAGAAAAAAATTGTATATTTGTTATTTTAAAACTGGAACTATTTCAATAATTTGCTTTGTGAATAACCCAAGATGGATGGCTAAATAAGCATATGTAATTCCCCACTTACTTTAGCAATGATCAATATTCAGTTCCTGACTCCATTATTTACAAACAAAACTAGATGCAAATTCAGTTTCTGAAACCCAAATTCTAGTAGTTGAGTTGAATGCCAATTGCAATGCCACCAATAAAAACTGCCAGTTATTGTATCTCGTGGTTAAGTACTATGCGTCATCATACCATTTGATGTAATTCTCAAATCCGGAAGTGACTTAACTGTGCTATGTCCTAACTAAATGTATAGAGTCAAGTGAGTAGCACCTATGTTATACCTCTATACTGCCAACCCAATCCAAAGATGCGAAATTAATTTATGAGTGTTTTCTCGCCTTGTTCTGCTACTATTAGGAAAGCAATTGTCTTGCCAGAGCAGTGATCATTCTTGGAATCAATGTGTACTTAATTGAGCCAACATGAAGGAGCAAGTCTTTCAAGGAAATCCCCAAAGACAGATTATTTTCCTAACAAGTGGAGACCAAGTAACGGTGGTTTCTCAATGACTGGGAGACATTTGACAGGACAAAAATTTGGAAGTTGTGGTTTGCAGGGATGTGTGCAAAGCTCAGCCTAGTAGATATCTGAATAACATTACAGCAGATAACATTTTCTATGGGAGAAAATACAGAGATATATATTTGTAACAAACAAGAGCTCCAGCAGGAAAAATTAGGCTAACCCTTGAATGTTGATGCCATTCTTAAAGCACTGTCTCCATAAAATACACAGAGATGCTACCTGTAAGATATACAAACGCAGTTCTTATTCCTGTATTCCACACTCATTCCTGTTACCACACTCATGCCACAGTTGACGGGGATAAACATCTGAAAAAATATATACTTTTCAGTATAAGAAAGCAGACTTTAGCCCTTTGAAAATGCTAAGGACCATCATTCCAAACTTCATTATTCCTAAGCTTTATTCACTGTTGATAATGAACAGCGTTTTGTACAAGCTGTGTTGTAGTAAAGAAGAAGAAAATCCAAAATCAGACTTTTTTTTTAAGATTTATTTTTATTATTATTTTTTTATTGGAAAGGCGGATATACAGAGAGGAGAGACAGAGAGGAAGATCTTCCGTCTGATGATTCACTCCCCAAGTGAGCGCAACGGGTCGATACTATGCCGATCTGAAGCCAGGAGCCTCTTCCGGGTCTCCCACGCGGGTGCAGGGTCCCAAAGCCTTGGGCTGTCCTCGACTGCTTTCCCGGGCCACGGGCAGGGAGCTGGAAGGGAAGCGGGGCTGCCGGGATTAGAACCGGCACCCATATGGGATCCCGGGCGTGCAAGGCGAGGACCTTTAACCACTTGCGCCACCGCGCCGGGCCCACAAAATCAGACTTTTTAGGGCTATGTTTTTCTATGACCATGACCAAAAAAAGAAATGGTATTTGCATATTGTATTGTGCCAATGCTATATATTATCTCACAGGGATCATTTTTCAGGGCTATTCTTTTCATTTTGGTATTACTTGCAAAAATTGAGAGGGAGAAGTTCATTTGTATATGGAAATGCAACTCTGTTTATGTAGCCTCCTCAATTTTAGGTAGAGCAAATGTATATTCCTGCCAACCGTAACATTCTCTTCCCATCCCTCAGATACTTTGCCATCATCTATTAGCAGCTGCAAATGCAACCTTCTTTGTCATCTAGAAAAAGTTGCACATAGCCATTAGATTGGGCAGGCCATATTTATATAATCAAGTGTTACTTAGCGCTTATAATAATATCAGAGGGTAGGAGAGAGGAGTGTTAAACTAACCTCTGAACAAAGAAGGTTGGCAAAATATTTGAGAATTTTATTGTTAATATGTTTGGCCGGTTCACTATTTGTAATAGAGGCTCTTTTCAAGTTCCTATTTTTCCTACAATTTAGGGAAAGCACAAGGAACTCCAGACCTTCTCACTTCTGTTGGAGTTTTATTGAAAGGGAGCATGGAAATGAGGACGAGTCAATGCCACAGCCTGCAGTGCTCAGAGAACCGGGCACAGAGATGAGATGCTGTGTCTTCTCCTTTGTTTCATGTCTGTTTTCAATTAGCAGCTCCATGTTGAATGTTGTATTTCAGCATCTGTTTTTAGAGATGTAGAGTGAATTAGATATGGATGGCCGTTCTTCCATGTGCTCATTAGTCCCTGACAGAGGGTAACTGTGTGGGGTTCTGGCAACCCCAGACTGAGTGTGACAATCAGGGTGATTTCAGAAAGTACACAGAAAAATCATGAGGTAGCATGTGGTAACTAAACACAAAATAGGACCTTCTATCTCCCAATGTCATTTCCTGTTTTACTAAAGTGTCCCCCCAAAAGGAAATAGAGGCGTGAATTCTCCAAAGCCTTGAAAAGTAGCACACTTGTACTCGTGGATATTTTTAAGGACGCTACAAAGGGAGATAAAGTACTGCAGAGTACTGAGAGAAGAAAGACTATTGAAAAATTCTTATTTCATTGTTGTCTGCTTAAAAGTTTCTTGTTGGTAGCAGTTAGCTAATGCTTTTCTACATCTTTCTCAAAATTCTGGCTATAACAGTCTATCAACCTTTCTCTTGGTAAAGTTGTGTTCCTTCCTTAGCTGAACTTGATGTCTTTGTATATCAATCAAATCATCTAATCTCTGCTTCTGGTAGCTTCCAATGTTTAAGTCTAACTGTACTGCAATTGTTGGAACAGAAACTCAAGCCCTATAGCATGCCAAGCAACAAAGAATATTTTATTTTTGAATATTTTGCTTTTGGTAGCAGGACAAGGAGTCAAATACTTCTATTTCAATAGTTTTGTCTTTGTCACATGTCTTGGCAGCAGATATAAGGGAGATGTTAAAAGTCATGGAAAGTAGAACTCAAAGGTAATACAAATTATCTAGGAACTTGTTCAGGCCAGCTTAGGCAATAAACTTTTTTTTTTAACCTCTTACAATCAACTCCATGGTAGAATATGGCCTTTTTTATACAAAAGACAGTCCACGACATCAATAAGAAACCAGCCCTGAGAACATTAATACCCAGTGTTTGCCAACCATGATCAAAAGACATACAAGAGTCTAGCATGCTAACAGAAAATTCTGATGTTATTTGGAAATATTTAAATCTATACCAGATTTTCTGATGTATAATCAAAGTATTACAATTAGAGAGAAACCAGAGGAATATGTACAGTTTAGGTAAAAATGAGGCAATAATTGGAATTTTGCACTTGGTTTCATTGGCTGCCAACAATCTGAATGGTGCACAATGAAATCCATAAAATGTGTTGCCAAATCTCTGGTCAATTGAAACTGCTGCATTTTATTCTCTGGTAAAAATGTCTTAGTTTTGGCTATGTGATATTATTTGTCTCATCTGGTTTCTTGGAGACTGAAGGTCTCTTATTAACTATACTAATAAATAAAGGAGGGAGCAGAGGCACCGAGGGAAACCATCCAGCAACAACACCCACTGAGGTCACCGTGGTGGTGATGACCGGTGACTGCAGGCCCCAGGAGAGGTTCAAGGATAAGGAATGTGGAGCTAGTTGAGGGTGAAAGCTGACCTGCAGATGGAGTTGCCTATGCTCTTTGAGTCAGTCTCCTCCTCTTCCAACATGAACTTCTTGTTTGATTACATTTAGATTGCATGTGAACTCACAATTTAATACAGTTCATTGTCTGTAAGATGTTGCCTCTACTCCTCCTCCTCCTCTACATTTGATGTGTCTAAAAAGGACTGTGTGTGTTTATGTATGTATACTTATAACAGAGAGCCTACCAATTAGTTCACTCCCCAGATGCCCACAGGCTGGGAGCCAGGAACACAAGATCCTTCTTCCATGTAGGTCTCAGAGACCAAGTCATTTGAGCCATTTCCATGACAGTTCGAGTCTGCTTTAGCAAGGATTACAATGTCAGGAACTGAATTCAGGCACTCTAATGCCACTTGTACCCCATGGGCATCTCAACCACTAGGCTAAATGTCCACCGCTGGACTATGGTTGTGTATGTCCTAAAACATTCATTTAAAAGGCAGAATAATGGAGGTGTGATGATAGTGAGATCTGTCAACTGCTCCATTTCACAAATGCTGGCAACATTTGGGTCTGGGCCTAACAGAAGCCAGGAACTCCATATAGATCTCCCCTGTGGGTGGCAAGAACCCAGGTAATTCGATCATCTGGTGCCTTCTAGACTCATTAGCAACAAGCTGACTGGAAGCTCTGAATAGCTGGGACTCAGATCAGTCACTCCCATATGAGGTATGAGTGTCACAAGAAGTGAACTAGCCCATTTTCCTACAGTGTGCCTACCTCTGCACTGTATATTATAATTTAAAGTGATTTATAGCAACTGTTGCATCAATGTAGATATCATTGACTGTGTGTGTGCACGTGTGTATGTGAGAGTAAATGAAGAATGTAACTTGCATTTGGGGAAAATAAAATCTTAATTTCAAACAGTAGTGGAACATTATTTCAACACTTAAAAACAACATGATGATGGAGAAGGAGTGATGAGTTAATAAGTGTATAGTACCACCTCCAAAGTGGACATTAAGATCAACCGACTGTATATGGTAACAAAGCAGATTTGAGAACCAAGGCAAATGGTTTAATGTTTGCCCATATGTGTTTTGTGAGAAATGGCGTGTCTTCAACTTTGTAGATGCACAGAGGACAGCAGTGTGCAGAAAAAGCACAAGCAGTGACAATTCTGAGCAGGAAAGTTATTCAGAAACTTGGCTTCTGGACCTGTGGCAATTCTAGAAAAATGTTTACTAATTTTTATTTACATTTCTCTCTATGTCCAGATGCGTAAATTTGATTTATAAATGAGATGGAAAAGGCATTTTCAGTAAGAAGACAAAGAATATTTTGACTTTATGTATTTCTAATTTCTACATAATTGGAAATATTTTGCTTCCTTGTTCTCAAAGTAATTCAGCACAGCATCTTAAGGGCCTTACTGTCAAGCTTAGATTCGACAAGTTGTAATGTATTACTGTAAATTTACATTTTGAAAAAAATTAGCTATTGTTGCCTAACAAAAATAGATGATGTTAGTGAACACTCATAGATTAGCTCTCCTGGTTTTATAAGCAATGAAGATGGAAACAAAATCTGTGGAAATGGTTCATAATTAGAAGGAGCTTTGTGGCTTCTTTCTAAGGTTAATATGAGGATTATAAATGATTTATAAAAACAACCCTAATCTAATTTCTGTTTCAAAATATATCCTCTATAAATACTAATTTTATTAATAATAAAATTCATGCATTTGTGTGAGCAACACAAAGTGACCTGGAGTGAATAAACCCATTTTATATTTATATGAATCAAATGCAATTATAGGATGATGAAGTTACTTGCCCAAACTATAGCTTTCTGTGCTAGAGCCAGAATAGAATTTATTCTTCTCAATTCAGTATGTTTATTTATTGTGTTTCCTACCTACAGGCTACCCCACTGGGTCTGTCCGTGATGCAAAGATGCAGTGGAATTACATAGACATTGAGTTTACCCTAATTCAACAGCTAAGGTCTTTGGGAAAATAAGAGAGAGCAACAGAGATCAACTTAAGCAATAAACCCATGTTCAGAGTGAGTGTAGAATCGGTCATTTGGCTATTTTCTTCCCTCCGTTACCTTAATTGTCAAGTGTCTCTCATGACATGACCACCTCAGCTAACTGAGAATGACCACTGTCTAGAAACATGCATTTTGGGATTTTGGGCCCAGAGCAATAGCATAGCAGCTAAAGTCCCTTGACTTGCATGCTCCAGGATCCAATATGGAGTCTAACCAGGTTCTAATCCCAGGGTTCTGCTTCCCATCCAGCTCCCTGCTTGTGGCCTAGCAAAGCAGTTAAGGATGCCCCAAAGCCTTGGGACCCTGCACCTATGTGGGAGTCCCGGAAGAAACTCCTGGTTCCTGGCTTCAAATTGGCACAGCTCCAGCCATTGTGGCCGCTTGGAGAGTGAATGAGCGAATGGACAATCTTCCCCTCTGCCTCTCATCCTCTCTGTATATCTAACTTTCCAATAAAAAAAATTTTTGAAAAAAAATCTTAAAAAAACAAAAATAGAAACACACATTTTTCAAACAGCATGGCCCTTGGACATAAGTCACCTACTTCATCGAATGCTTAATGCAAAGACTACACTGTATCCTTAGGCAAACAACAACCAGCTTTGTCAGAGTTACTGAGAGGCAGAAATCAGCTGCCCTCGTGTTTGCTTGTTAGTGTGTTTGCATAAATAATTCATACTGTACTTCATGGGCCAGAATACTTACGGAATTCTCAAAGATATTGCTGATTGCATCTTTAAGTGTCAGAGCTTGGGCTGAATAAAGGAACATGGGTTTGTGGGTGGGGATTAACAGGATGCATGAGAGAGGAGCAAGACAAGCAGAAAAACAAGTTGGGAAACTGTTCAAGGCAGTGCTTACAGAAGCATCTCCCAGGCACCAAGGTCAAAGGATAAGGGACCAATAAGAGATATGAAGGAGGCAGAAACACATGGTAAGGGTAATTAGCCATGGAATATTCTAGAGAAATTAAATCTTAATTTGATTTTTTTTTAGTCTGATAAATTGGAGTGATTATGAGAAAAATGGTAATTAAAAAAGGAGAAGTACAATGTGAATTCTTCTATCAGTTTGAGCAATGGTTAAACAGCGCATGTGATGGGGTTAGTTTGATATATACTGAAATCGGAGTACTCAATGTGGAGTTCTTGTGGTGGAGATATCCAGGAGGTATAAAACTTGAGGCTTGCACTGAGAGGATTTAACATCCCCTCTTTTAATATAGTGGATATACAGTTGACCTTCCTTAAATTGAGGGGTATAAAATAAGAGAGTGATAAATTTTAATATTTCAGATTAGATGGGTTCCAACCTCACTCATTGTTTACCCACAACAGTCCTGTGTTATTCTTTGTTTCTCTGAAAGCCCAGCCTGGAGCAGATAATCCTGACTTATTGCCTTCTTAGGAACTGTGTCCCTAGGAAGCTAAAGTGAGACGAAGGGAGAGCACGGCAGAAAAGTTAAGGGCAACTTGTTACAGACCTTGCATTGAAAGCAGTGGCATAGCTAATAATAGCAGCAAGCGTTGTGGGTTGTAAGTCAGCACGCACTGTTCTAAGATCTTTGCATAAACTGAATATAACCCCACAAGATGTGCTATTGTTATTCTCCCCATCTTATACATCTGCACCTCGGGGTCTCCAACTTATCGAGGGACTGAGGTGCATAATTCATCATTTACAGAAAAGATTCAGCTCCGTAGCCTCTGCAATTAGCCATTTCATTGTGACCCAAGGAATACAAGGAATCTTCGAGACAGAAGAGGAGATTCATGGGAAGGCAGTGGGCATGGGTAAGAATGAAGACCTTGGAAAAGCAGTCGAGTTTGTCACCAAGAGGTACTTGAGTCACGTTTGAAAATGTGATAGGAATTCATAGGAATTCATAGGAATTTATCCTATGAACTGAGGGTTGAGTGAAAGCTCAGATTGCCAGTAGAGGAGACCAGAATGGAATTGAGGTTGACTTCCAGGAACATTTGCTATTGAAGGTGCTGGGTATTGTTATAGTGTAATACTCCTGTACCTTGGTTTCCTAATACAAGAGTGGGAGCCTGAGTTCAGGGAAACAGAGGCCATCAATGACAGGCCAGGTAGTAGCCTGGTAACACAATCGCTCAGGTACACCTCAGCCCAAAGCAAAGGTGACGTCCTTGAGGCTCAACATCATCAAAGCTAGATTAAGAAGCAATACATGACCCATTAGACAGTAAAGAAGCCTTCAGGTACAAGAGTCACGAGCAGATTTTCATCTTTATTTTTTGTTACATTTCTGACTGCCCTCAAAATGGCAGAAAGAGACACTTTTGCCAATCTTCTTCCCTTCTCTCCTCCCACCTCATTATCTGAGTTCAGTCTTTATACTGCATTTTCAGTGCCTTTGGATAGAAAAGCCAGCTCTTCAAACCATAACATTGGCAGCAGTTTTCTTCCTACAGTTTGTAAAAATTAAATCACAAATCAAAAGAATATGAGCCAAACATGCCACAGCCATTTGGATTTACTTGAAAGGGAAGTCGTCAACACCTC
This sequence comes from Ochotona curzoniae, assembly GCF_017591425.1. NCBI lineage: Eukaryota > Metazoa > Chordata > Mammalia > Lagomorpha > Ochotonidae > Ochotona > Ochotona curzoniae. Next base: position 44,616,339 of record NW_024467106.1, on the reverse strand, counting down.
CCTATCTTGGCTGATGAATGGATCTGATATTTCAGACTTATTTCTGGGTTCTTTCATGACCGCAAGACCAAAACTAATCAGTCCAATTAGACAAACTTCCAGATTATAGCTCTGAAGTCAACTCAACAAGTAACATATCCAACAATATAATTTGCCAAGTATAATTTGAAGGATGCCGCCGAGGGGGGAGGTAGGGCACTTCCTGATTTATCACAGAAGCTAAGCCATATTCCAGTCTGAACACAAAGAAGGAGAAATAAAATTTGATTTGGAGCACTGTAAGTACTGATGATCTTGTTTTCCTGATGCTACCAAAAAAAAAAAAAAAGGAAAATAAAGCTGAGGTTTATATCACCAATAAGAGCCCTCACAATACTTACAAAATATGTAAGCACATTCCAAAGATGTTATTTAGCTGTAACAAACAAGTAAACACATCCAAAGAGAACTAGGACAATATATAGATCAATATTTATTTAATGATAATGGTAGGATGGTCTTTCTAGGCATGGAAAGAAACAAAAACATAACAAAAAAGATTAAGAGAATTTACTGCATGAATACTTATTTTTTTCAGTACAAAAACCACCATAAACAAAATCAAGGCCTAAAGCCATTGGAAAAATAAAATCGCAACATATATGATAGTCAAACAGCTTATATCTTCAGGTTTACTTTTTGCTAGCTTTATTGGAGTGCAGTTCATAAACCATACAATGCACCCAAAGTGTACAATCATAGTTTTTTTTTTTTTTTTTACTATAGTGGCAGAATTCTGCAATCATAACAAATTTGTTACCTCCAAAAAGAAATTTTTGTACCCTTTAAGTCACTATCCATTCCATTTGACCCTTGTAGGCTTGGGGTCTTTCCACTTTCTGCCTCTATATATTTGCCTATTGAGAATGTTTAATATTAACCGAATCATAGAAACAGCGCTTCTTTGTGATAGGCTTGTTTCTCATTCGGGAGGGAGGAGAGTCCAACTGTCCTAAAGAACACTTTGAGACTGCGTATTTGGTGTTTACAATGCTTATCCAATAATTTTCCCTTAAGGAATTTATCCTATGGAAGTTATCAGAGAGATGCACAATGATTTATGTATGAAGACATTCATAAAGCATTATTTGTAACAAAAAATGGGAAATTTTTAATGCTTGGAAATAGCAGAGATATAAATCCATGTCTACTCAGTAAAGTACTACACCAACAGAAAATTAATTGCAGGAACTAATCAAAGTCACAGAAACATGCTCATGATATATTATCAAGTGAATGAGAATGTTCAACAGGTTCTCAATTATGTTAATATATACATATATATGTATGTATATATATGTGTGTGTGTATAGAGACACACACACACACATATACCTGCATACATAGATATGTATGGAATTGGCTGTCTCAACTTGTGAGTTATGTGTTTATGGATTCAACCAACCGCAGATAGAATATGTTAGAAAGTATCACTGCATCTGTACTGGATACACATAGACTTGTTTTCCTTCTCATCTTTCTGTAAATATTACAATACAGCAATTATTTACATAGCAATTTGCATTAAATTTTTGTAAGTAATCTAGAGACGTTTAAAGTATGTTAGAAGGGTGTGTTAGGTTATTTACAAATACTCTGCTGTTTTGTATAAACGACTTGAATATCCATGAATCTTGATATCCAAGGGAGGTGTGGAACCCAAAGCCTTGTCGATGTCAAGGAATGACTATGGATATGTCAACGCCATACTATGTGTCTGCATCTATATATTAGCTGCTTAGTGTGGTTTTTTTTTTTTGGATAAAGGATGAGAATCAGGTAATCTATTTTCTGATTCATGCTATTTTGCAATATCTAGGGTTTTTTTTTTTAAGTAATAAGCAATTATGACTTCCGTAATACCAAACAGTGAGGACTTAATTTTAGCTTGTGGTTTGGTACCTTTGTGATCTAGTCTGGAATCTGTCACCCGTTCCTTGGATAACTTCACACCATTTGTCTACTATAGTTGCCTGATTTGCAAGGTCAAACTGTTTATTAGATAACTGTTAATATGATTGCTAGCTCACAATGTACTAACTTACTTGTTCACTTTTACCAAGTAGGTACTGCTTGATGTCACCAAATCATCCAAAGATCATTGGTTTCAGGAGCATGAGCCATAGGAGAGGGGTACCAGAGAATACCTGTCCATCCAGGACTGGTTTTCCAAGCTTGCCCAGCCTCATGGTGATATATCCAAATCATGAGGAATGAAGAAGCCATGAGATCCTGGTTCATTTCATGTTGAATGAAGTTTCAAAATAAGTCATAATACTAAGACTATGTATTTCATGAGGGCACGGGCCTAATCTTTTTGTGTATTATTCTACACTGGAATTTGGCTGTTGTGTAGACCTAATAAATATTTATTAAAGGCATGAACCACCATTGCCTCTCAGCCTTTTGGCTAAAAACAAGTATAAATGCATGAACCAAAGTGTAAATGGAATAACTCCTATGAAAGCACTGTAAGCATTATAAAACTAAGCACAAATTACAGCCATTGTAGCTCATCCTAAAAGTGAAGGCCATTCAGAATTTTTATTTAACTTTTATTTATTTTTATTGGTGAACCAATTTTATGCTTTTCACAATGCAGCCTAGTGCTGATCACCAGCCTACCTTCCCTCCTGCCCACACTCCCCACCCACACTCCTCTTTCCTTCTTTCTTCTTAAAAATTTTTACAATGGTATGCTTTCATTTCACTCCAAAATCACAGACTTATAATTCCATTAGGTAAATTAAGTCAACAAATATGTAGTAAGGAAAAAATAACCTGCTGTTCTTCGAGAATATAAGCAAAGGCTACAAGCAATAATTAAATCTCAAAATGTCAGTCTTGTTCATATAGATTGCATTTTTTTGTTTACTTATCACAGATCAGGGAAAACATATGACATTTTTCTTTTGGGAAATGGTGTGTTTCACTAAACATAATGGTTGTAAGTTGCATTCAGAGTTTTGTGTTGCAAAAGACAGAATTTCATTGTTTTAATGGTTGAATAATATTCCGTACTGTATATGTATGTACCTCCCATTTTATTTATCCAGTCATCCAGACATCTGGATTGATTCCCATCTTAGCTATTGCAATTGGGACTGCAATAAACATAGATATACAGATAACTCATATGATCAATTAAGCAAATAAAGGGAATTGATTGATTGTCATGGCTGAATGATTGAGTGACAGGGATAGTTTCAAGCGTGGCTAGATCCTGGATTTAAAAAAAAATATTTTGCCTACTCTTCCTGAAAACTTACAAATTGACAGGGTTTTTTGGTTGTTGTTTATATCCTCCTTGGGAATTGAATAAAACTCCTAATGAATCTTCTCTAGTTTTGAAAACACAGACTGCCTCCCCATTCCAAAATGGTCAGAGATCTTGACCCTGCTCACACACGGAGAGAAGTAAGAGTGGAAACCTTTAAGAGGATGTGTTGTGGCATGGGATGAAGATTTCATCCTGAAAAACAGGGGAGTTGGCAGCTGGGCTGGGAGTAGAGGAATTTTGCTGCTCAAACTCAACCCCTGGAGGAAACTGACAACTAGTTCCTCAACTGGCAGAGGGGTAATTTCAAGAAAACTGGGCAAGCAATTGCTAGGACCAAATACCAACTGAAAGTTTTATTGCGCTCTTATTGGGGAATCTTATCACATACTTTGAACTAATCAGGAAGAAAAAAACCCAGAAAAATCAGAAAAGGAAGGGAAGAGAAAGGGAAGATAGAGGGGAGGAAAAGGGGAAAGTAGAGGAGAGGGCGGAGAGGGGAAGAGAGAAAAAGAAATGGAAATGCAACTGAAAGAAAACAGGAGCGGAGGAAAGGGGAGAGGAATGGAGAGTAGAGGCGAGGGGAGAGCAGAAGAGAGGGAAGAAGGGAGAGGAAGGGAGGAAAGTGAAATGGAGGGGAGGAAGGGGAGAAGAGGGCAGAGGGGAAAAAAGAGGAGGGAAAAGGAGGGGAGAGGAAAAACAAAGACAATCGGGAGAGGACAAAATTCTTTCCTAAAATCTTTATAAGCAATAATGCTCATTTCCATGAACTTTTACTCACACTTTATTTGTACTTATAAATAAGTGTTACCTATTGGCAAATTCCAATTAAGAATTGTACATTGCCATGGCAGAATAAGACATGGAAAAATATAGCCTGAACTGAAGAGAAAAAAACAGAGACTTTGAAAGGGACAGGCTTTGGGGATTTGAAAGCCCAGCAGAACTCAGGTCAAATTTGCTCACTGAGGAAGCAATTGCATGCTGCATCTTGAGCAGCTGAACTGCAGGCTTGTGCTGCCAGGAAGCATGAGATTTGGAGATCCATGTTAGGTCAGAAGGATTGGAGATAACTGTGTATGTTCAAAACAGACCAGGCTACCCTAGACAGTGCAGATCAAGGTAGTAGTAATGATGGACCAACACCATCTGCTGAAGTCCTGACTCTTCCTGAACCCTGGATGAGTGAGCCACTGCCTGGCCTAATGATATCTGGCATTCTATCAACTTGGCAAGTAGAACCGTAGAGCTAGGGTTTAAAAGTGCTTTAACTTTTCCTGCATCTGAGTGTCATAGGTGGAGTACACAACTTCATATTTGGCAGTTGTAACCCAAAATTAGCCAGTTAATGAGTGTTTGCTGAAGACTACTGCAGTATTTTACTGGTAAGTCGGGCTTCGCTCTGAATTACTAGGAATTCCACCAGTGCTAGAAGGGGTGCATAGTATTCATGATAAGCGGGAGAGTGGGTCCTGCTGTGCTTTTCAGTAGCCAATATGTTAGCTGTTTAATTACAAATTATTGTAAGTTCACGTTATCATTTTAGTTTGCTCTGATTTGTTCAGTCAACCCTGTGCAGGGTGATGATACATATTTTCATCAATAGTTTTAACTTATAGTTTCCTTGTATATAAATAGATACAAATAGGCATTACAGAATGGCTTGAATATCAAACATCTATTGCCTATGGCTATAACAGATGTTTGAACACTCCTCCTCCACCCCCATAAGCTTCTCTAGTGGTATTTGATTGTGAGCATCATTTTTCCTACTAGAAATTCGGAATAGAAGAGTTAGGTAAACAACAGAGTGATCTGCTGTTTGGCAAAGTGGTCCTTTGTCAGTATGTTGGAGGACAGAGGTCTACAGGTTGTGTTCCTCGAGTGTCTGAAGCCCATGGCTTTCCTCTCCACTTATTCTTTGCTCTTTGTTACCAGAAATTCTAGGGATAAAACATGAAATTCTGGTTGACCAGTTTCAGTGTTGGAACAACATATGTGGGATAAGCTCAGTGAGTCTTCCTATAGCATCAGAAAAATATTTTTTCATAATTTATAAATAATTTTATAAGTTATTTTTGCAAAGGAGTTATTTATTTGTATATTTATTTATTTGGAATGCAGTATTTCTGTAGGGATGGGGAGGGGTTTTTATAGACTTGTTCATTCCCCAAGTGGTTGCAATGACCTGGACTATGCCAGGCTAAAGCCAGGATCCTGGAACTCCATTTGTGTTTCTCATGTGGGTAACAGAGATCCAAGCACTCAGACCATCCTCTGTTGCTTTCCCAGGTGCAACAGCAGAGCAGCCAGGACTGGGACTGTTGCCCACATGGGATGCTGGGATTGTAGGTAGTGGCTTAACACAATATGCTGCCAAATGGACCCATAAGCTGTATCACTTTTTAAAGATAATTTACATAAGGTATAATTTCTACTTTGCCAGTAAGTAGTTTACTACTACTGATGTTATATTTGATTCCTGGAGTAATGTTTTAAAATTAGAAAAAAGCCCTAAGTACTTTAGGACATTCAGAAAATAATGTAAAACATTTCGTTGTATATACCACCCACAATGAATAAATAACATTCAATAATATTCCATTGTTTTATGTTTTTAAAACTAAAATATTATTTATCCAGCTGGAATCCCTTAATAACTCATCTCATTTCCCATTCCTTGGAGATAAACATGCTCATAATTCTGGTATGCATCCAATATCTGAAATATGTTGCTGTACTTTTTAAAAAGATTTTATGTATTAATGTTTTTATTGGCAAGGGCAGATATACAAAGAGAAGGAAAGAGAGAGAGAGAGATCTTTCATTTGCTGGTTCACTTCCCAAGTGGCTGCCACAGCTGGAGCTAAGCCAATTTTAAGCCAGGACCTTCTTCCAGATCTTCCATGTGAGTGCAAGGTCCCAAGGCTTTAGAACATTCTCAAATGCTTTCCCAGGCCACAAGCAAGGAGCTGGAGAGGTGCAGCTGGCCTGGCGCCCACATGGGATCCTGAATAGATGAGGATCCACTTTTAAACATAAGTGCTCCTAAGATAAGTTATGCTACTGTTTGAAGGACAAGAATACTTGAATGAGAGGCTGACGTTGTGGTGCAACAGACTAAGCTTCTACCTACACTGTGACACTTACATCCTGTTTAGGTGCCAGTTTGAAACCTGGCTGCCCTACTTCCGGTACAGCTCCCTGCTAATGCACCTGGGAAAACAGTGGAAGAGAGTTATGGGAACCCTGCATCGATTTATTGGACTTGGCCTGACACAGCCCCAGCCATTGAGGTAATTTAAGGAGTAAGTGACTGCAATGGCTTGAGCTGAGCTGATCTGAAGCCAGGAGCCAGGAACTTCCTCCAGGTCTCCCACGCGGGTGCAGGGTCCCAAGGCTTTGGGTTATCCTTGGCTGCTTTCCCAGGCCGCAAGCAGGGAGCTGGATAGGAAGTGGGGCTGCCGGGATTAGAACTGGCACCCATATGTGTTCCTGGGGCATTCAAGGTGAGGACTTTAGCCACTAGGCCACCGGCTGGGCCCAGTAGTAAATAAATATTTCTTTAAAAAGAATATTTGTTCTACTTAAGAGGCACTAGAATGTAGACACCATTTGCTTTTTAATTCAGTATTATCCTTTGAGATTTATCTTCATCTGCAGATCTACTTTATTAATCTCAGCTAGTTCAAACTTTATATAAGAAAGATGTACTTAAAGACTTGTTATGAAAAAGCTGCATTCTATTTATCCATTCCTGTATTAGTGGACCCATTAAAAGATGCAGTCAGCTATCAACTTACTTTTTTGTTGTATCCTGGTGGAAGATTTTTCTCTCCCTTTCTTCCACCGACGTTACATTCTGTTAGAAGCCCTTCTTTCTCCCAATCTCAAGGGTCCACCCACATTTTAGACTTCATAAGATGTTGAAAATTCCCTGGCCTTAGTCTATAGAATCTACAGGTTCACAGGATTGTAATCTCTTCACAATGTTCATGAGGTGGTCCCAAGGACAGCACTGTACTTCATTTGTAGTTGATAATTTTTGGTAAACACATGACTGGTTGATTCTGTGCCACACCTTAACCTATATCAATGAATTATGAATGTGGCTTCAAAATAAAAGACTCAGACTAAGTCCTCCCCAGCCTTTGTGTCCTCCCTGATAGACCTCATTGCTTCTTGTGGTCGAGTAGTGGTGTTCTACCATTTTAGGTAACAGCAGCATTTTAGGTAACGTCTCAATTTCAAATACACTAAACTTTTTTCACCTAGAACTACTTGCCTACATTAAAATCTAATATGAAGTGATCATTGTTTTAGTTCTAAACTATATATTTATTTTAAATTGAAGCAGTCATACTTTTCTGCCCTTAAAAGCACCTGCCCTTTTGGTTGCTCTGCCACTTGAACAGACATGAGAACCACTGTGTCAGCTTTATAAAACAAACAAGCAAAAATTTAACCCACTACTTTCATAACTAATTCTTTTTGAAAATGTGTTTCAAAATAGCAAAAATTTTAAAGCTTAAGAGTGGTCTTACTTATTGTATGGTCTTCCCAGATAATAAAACCTAGAATTCCATATGGAACCTTCTGCCTAGTTCAACCTAGGCAACCTAGGGATTTTAAGAGATCTTTGAGAGGCTTAGTGGGAAGGGGGCAGCCACAGGCTGGACCCAACACTGGTAATTCTGTTGCCAGGAAGGCTGGCCAATTGAGAACTCTCTTATTCCCCAGAAGCTTGCAAAACCCAAACTTTCTATCTTCACATGCACAAGAAAAGGAATTACTCTGCCTTGCCACCCTGAGAGTCGCCTGAGCCCCAGCTGTGCCTCTGATGACCCAGCGGTATGCTTATGTTCCACACACCTACTGCTCTGCCCCTGGTCTCTGAGTACACTGGAAGAGCAAGGGCAGCTAAGGAGTATGTGAGCTCTGTGTTTATACAGAACTCTTGTGGAGTGTCTTGGGCTTACTGACATTCTTGATTGGAGCTTCAAGAAAAGTTTCTTGAATCTTATGGGACAAAGTGACCAGGACTGGCATGTGGATTTCATATAAATAAGCTACTTAACTACTCACAACAACTATAATGTTCAGGTTTGAGTATTATTTCTGCTTTACAGATGATCAGGAAGCTCTGAAATCTGGAAAAATTAAACAATTTTTCTGAACTCACAAAGCCAATTAAAGACAGAGGTGAGGCTTAAACTAGGAATGATTAAAAAATCTGAATTGATACCCATGCCATAATATATCCTCTCTCTAGGCAAATATATTCATTTATTAAAAGATCCCATTTCTATATTTCTATAGAAGACTACAGGGAACTATCCAGAGGGCACTTATCACATGAAAGGGTTATAGAAAAGACTGGCCTTTTTTCTTCTTTGATTTATCCATTTATTCATGTTTAAAAATTATTTTATATTTATTTCATTCTAAATATTAAAATTTTTAAAAAAAGACCACTTGATGTCTGCCACTGAATTGTTTGTAGCCGACACTCAAACGATTATGATTCAGTCTTACAGGGGTCCTGGGAAAGCAATGTGCAATTTTTATGGGAGTCAAGAGTGTGAAAGTTAGCTTTGAAGAATTGTGTGTTTAATGCTAAGATAACAGCTTAACCTTTGAAATTGTGTAGAATGGAGAAATCAGAAAGACCTGCTTTAAAATCTTCGATCTGTGTCTGGTGTGACTTTTGGCAACTAGCCTAGTGTTTCTGAGCCATCGTTCCCCTATGGGAGCAGGGGGAGGGAGCATTCCTGAAACGGTTGATGCAATGATGAAATAAAATAAAACATGACAAGTATGCAAATTTATGAGAACAATGGTTTATTTTGTCACAACCATTATTATAGACAGTATAGAAGGGATTCACATATTGAAAGGCTCCCTTTTTTAGCTAAGCCCCAAAGAAAACTTTAGTGATGTCACAAGACCATAATTCTTTATCACTTTCAAATGTCCTGGACCCAGACCATAGAATACTGGTTGTTTCAAAATACGTATTGCAAACAGTTTGTGTCCTGACACTTATCTAAATTTATCCATGGGTAGAAATCTGGGAAGATGCTGCTGGACTATAGGGGTCTGTGCAGCTGAAGGTGTAAGGTGGTGGGTGATGACCCAGGGAGGGAGGTAGCAGGTGAGGGAGGAGGCCACCTGTGATTTAGAGAAGCAGTCTCTCTCTAATAGTACCACCAACCAGAGTGCTGTAAGCAGACCTCTCAGTTTTGCTCTGTTTGGCTCTTTCTCAGGTCCAGACCAGTGTTTTCCTGTTTTCCCCGGGTCCATCTAGCATTTTCTCCAACAATGAAATTATTAACACTATTTCTTTCATTGAGTAATTTCACCAAATACATATGTGTGGATACGCAGTTTAGCCCATCTTTCAAAGCAAACAAACAGATGATTCTTTAGCTATCTCTTAATCCAACCCAGTAATCTAGCTCCTTTCCAGGTGCTATATAAATTACTTCATTCATTTAATCCAAATGACATCTTTGAGAGTCAGCACTAGCATCACTCCTGGGACAAAGCAGAAAAATACAAAGTCCTGCTGTTGCTAAGAGACAGAACTGAGATTTGAATTGCGGCCATCTAATTGTGAGAGTATGTGCCCTTAAGTATATACCTTTAGAGAACAATCTTTGGACTTAGCTGTACATGGAATTTTAAAAAATATATTTATTTTATTTGCTTAAAAGGCAGGATTATAGAAAGAGGAGGAGATACAGAGAAGGAAGGATCTTCCACATACTGCTTCATTCACCAAATGGCTAGAACTCGAGATCTGGACCAGGACTCAATCATGCCCAAGCCTACAGCCAGGAGCCAGGAACTTCATATATGTTTCCCATATAGTTTGAAGGAACCCAAGATCTTGGAACATGCTATTCTTCCAAGTGCATTAGCAGGGTGATGGATCAAGAGTGGAGTGGTCAGGACTTGAACAGTTGTCATATGGGATTCCGGCATCACAGGCCATGGATTTAGCCACTATACTGCAATACCAGCCCCCAAAACCACATGCTGGTCAAAACACAGTCTCTGGTGTGTTATGGTCCAAGTGGTTTCATTATCCTCTAAACAGTGTATCTGGTATATACTGTTTGAATCTTTCAGTTGATGCCTAGAGTGCAAGCAAGCACAGATCATAAGTAGGTCAATAAGTGATTGACTTGTTTTGATCGCTCTACAGCTTTCAGTTTTCTTAGATGACTCCTGGGTTTCAACAATTTCCTGGCACAATGTGAAGGCATTTACTCAACCCAGTAATTTGAAAAGCAGAGAGAAAGAAAGAAACAGAAAGCAATAATAACACAGGGGTAAAAATAAACATGAAGTTGTGATGAAAGTTGCCAAGGGAAAGTCATCAAACCTAAAAAGTGGCATTGGAACAGAATTTATATACCTTTGAGATCATTTACTTGTTTAACTTTATTTTAGCAGTTAAAAAAACCTGAGGTTCTCAAGAAGATTTAAAGAAGAACGGCAAGTAGATCAGGAGGGGTTGTCACTGACATCTGCTCTATCAATGTTTCTTGCAGTCTCTCATACTTTACTTGATCATCTTACTAATGTCTTCCCATTTTTTCTCCAAATAGCCACCCTGAGAACATTAGTACTGATATCAGTCAGGTCCAGCTGATGGAAAGGCTATACATATTATAGAGTGGGATGTTTTGTTAGGGTAACCAATAAGAAATAGATTTTTAAAAAATCTGTTTTTACTGACCTGCAAAAATATGTGGTTTTAGGATTCAGGTATCATAGTTTTTTCAACATACATATTATTTTCTCAAATGGAGTTCTGTCTTGGGGCACTTTTAAAATAAAATCTGTAAGACTGGAATTACCCAATGGCAAGAGAATCCATTAAAGCGAAGAAAGGGAAAAGCAAATCATGTTCTCTCAATATCTAGCCCGGTTAGGTTGCCAGTTATCGATTTAGTCTGGGATACAGTAGCATTAAATCTTACTCATTATATAACTCCTGTATATCTTTTTAGCTTCTTTATCTATGCTTTAATCTCTGGGTTCAAAATTAAGCACAACATGCACAATCCGTTTTAATGTGTCCCTGTGTCACTTGGAACACATTTATTCCAAATGCTCTCCCTAGCATTTTGAGTTTGTTTAGTTGTCAGTACGTCTTCCTAATAATTAAAGCATCCCACCATTTACCCCAAGCTGACCTGAAAGTGGGGATAGATAGATCACAGTGGTTTTTGTTTGTGTGTGCGTTCTTTGGAACACTATCTCACATTCCTGAAATCCTGATCCAGTGCTGCCTAACAACCTGGAGAAATGCCTTCAAACTACCTGGGGCCCTGGCTTCTCTAAAATTGTGTATGGAGTAGAAGCATCAGAAATGCTAAATCTCAGGCCCTACCCAAAGCATTTACTCTGGAATTCAGCAATCTTCCGGTGCTTGGCATTCACATTAAAGCTTGAAAATCTCTGCCCCACTGAATGGGTACACAGTATAAGACTGGCAATGTAGGTGTGATGCAAGTGGATGGAGAATGCCAGTCTTCCTGTAGCTTACCTACATAGAGAAGACCAGAATTATTCTCAAGAAGTACTGTGGAGACGTTGGTCTCCAGGCATCGCATTTCTTTAGCTGTCCTAGTATTTCTTTCTGCATAGAATAGAATGGATAAAGGTGTTAGGGAGGGTAAAATGATAAGGATGTGGGCTAATTTGACTGGAGGAGGTTCAAGCTGACCAGGTGTGAGGATAAAATCAACGCTTATCTTGAGCACACTGATCCATTGGCATTGGTCTTTACCTGTCACTTTTATTCATCATTTTCTTAACTCCCATTGACAACTCACGGATCACCAGACACGATTAGCTGTTAATTGTCTTGGCATGGTGCTTGATATACTACCTTCACTGTTAGGAGCATCGATCCAGAAACGATTTTTTATTTCTTCTTAAAACATTTCCTTGTCATTTCAGAGATGTTCTTTGTCTAGGTCTTCATAACAGAATGAGGCAAGAGAAAGACATATGTTGATAACTTGGCTTTATAAAAAGACTATATGTGGGCTTTGACAAGAAAATACTCCAGAAAAACAGTTAAAGGTGCTAGATGTATGGGACTCTTAATATTCATAGTATTGCTTACAGTTCTGCAATGGCAGCAATTAACAGGAACTGTATTTTCTGGACCCTAGATTAGAAAAACACATGGCCAAGCACAACATCTTTTAAAATTAAAAGTATCCCATGAAATTTTATGAGCAAGTACATTATTGTTGATATAATGGTGATTTTATGAAGATTTTCAAATAGGGACATAGTGGAATTAGTTATTTCAAATGGACAACCCTGATCTTTTCATGACTAAGTCTTATATTTGATGATTTACTTTTTAGAACTTTTAATTGGAATATGAATGCACATGAAGGAAGATATACATTATCCTAAGTATATCTCTTGATGTATTTTCCCAAGACAAACTTATTTATGAAGAAATAAAATTGAACCAGAACCACATAGCCCCTTTGAGGCGATGTTTTGCCTCATGTTTCTTGCTCACTCCATCCAGGTAACCATTTTTGGCCAAAATAATCTTGTTTTGTGCACTTTATATAAAATCAGTCATACAGTATATGTGCTTTTGTAATCTAATTTTAACGTTGTTTTTGAGATGTATTCAAATTATTGAATGCATCTTAGGACATTTACTTTAACTGCTGTATAGAATTTCAGTGTGAGAATCTTCCACACTGTATCTCTTTGACAGTGGACAGTCTTATGGGCAGTTTCCATTTTTCTATAGTACAATTAATGCTATTTTAAACAGTCATGTACGTACATTTTAGTAACATAGGCCCTTGGGTTACATGTTTGTCTGAGTGGAATTACTAGATATGTGATGTTTCGCCTTAGTAGTTTCTGCCAATGAAAGTGTCTGTACCAATTTATACTGCAGAGTTTGGGAGAGTACATTTTTCATATCCTCTTTAGCAGTTCTGTTGTTTGTGTTATTAAAATTCTGTCATTTTCTCTGTGTGGTGACGTCTCATTTAGCTTTGATTTGTATTCATACATGGTAAATGAAATTCTTGTTGTTGTTGCTGAATCTCTATTGTAAGTGATCATAGCTCTCCAAGCCAAGTTTGAGCAGAATAAAGTCAGGCATGAGTTGATAAATTTAAAGCATTTACTCGCTGAAAATACCCATTTCATGAAATTTTACCTGAAATTTCTTGGTTGATTACACATTAGAGAACTTAGGCAACTGTGGACCTCTCGCATAGATACAGAATTATGCAGTAAACATTAAGTTTAAAAAAGCTACTTAGGGCCCAGTGTGATAGCCTAAAGGCTAAAGTCCTTGTCTTGCAAAAATTGGGATCCCATATGAGTGCCAGGTCATGTACTAGTTGCCCCACTTCCCATCCAGCTTCCTTCTTGTGGCCTGGGAGAACAGTAGTAAATGGCCCAAAGCCCAAATGACCCTGCACCTGCGTGGGGGAACTACAAGAAGCTCCTGGTTGCTGGCTTCGGATCAGCTGATGTTCAGCTGTTGCAGACACCTGGGGAGTGAACCAGCAGGTAGAGGATCTTTGTCTCTGTATTTCCTTGTTTCTGTGTACCTGCCTTTTAGATAAAAGTAAATAAATGCATATTTTAAAAAGTTATTTAGGTCAGCATGGTAGTCTAGCAGCTAAATTACTCGCCTTGAACATGCCTGGTTCACATATGGGTGCCAGTTCTAATCCTGGCAGCCCTGCTTCCCATTTAGCTCCCTGCTTGTGGCCTGGGAAAGCAGTTGAGAATAGCTCAAAGCCTTAGGGCCCTCGACCTGTTTGGGAGACCTAGAAGAGGCTCTGGGCTGCTGACTTTGGATCATTTCAGCTCTGGCTGTTAGCAAACACTTGGGGAGTGAGCCAACAGATCGAAGATCTTCCTCTTTGTTTCTCCTCTTCTCTGTATATCTGACTTCCCAACAAAAATAAATATTTTGAAAAGATACTTAGGTAATTTTTAAGTAAAAATAAATATTTTAATTAGATTATCAAAATTACTTAGCACCTTTTGGTGGAAAAATCCTTGAAAAATGGGACACATGATTTTAAGACCTTTAGAAAAGGGAACAGGGAAGGAGGAGATGTGAGATACAATGAGGCAGAGAGTACGCACGTGTCAGGCTTATAGTACTGAATTATCAGGAGAGGCCATCAAGAGGCATGGGATGGTCAGAGCATCCTATAATGAAAGACAAAAAATTATCCTGGAGGACATTATTGGCCTAGGAATCTAAACTATAAACAAATTAGAGTTTCACTGAGAGTTTGCCCTGAGTGTAAGAGACAGGTGCAGATTCGTTTGTATAAAAAGAAAATAGTCTTATATTCCTAGACAGCAAGTGTTCATCAACTTCAAATTACACCTCAACTGCTGCTGGTGTCTGGACCATTGATGGATGAGCAAGGTTCTTCCAGGTCTAATGCTGAGTAATGCAAATTAGATTCTCCTGAGTTATGCCTAGTGCAGCTGGAGGGCACAAAATAGTTGCCAGGGACCTATGTCCGTGCCAAATTCTTGCCAATGTTGTTAATAGTATCGTACCCTGTACATGTGCAAGCACTCTTAGTTTTATTAATGACAATGCTATGCTTTTGCCCTTTCTCTCACCTTTTAAGTTTTGAATAGGGAATAACTTTGGTTTCATCCTGACTGTTCAAAAAGTGAATACTAAACTGAAAGGCATGCATACAGCCCCATTCTCCCACCAAAGTAGCAAAAAAGTGGGATCTGGGCAGATCAATCTCCATTCTTCCATACCTCGCAGAGCAGTGAGATGTGGAGAATGGATCTTGCACGTCAGAGAGGCAAATGCTTGGATTTCCCAGCAATAGAGGCAGCTGGCTTCAAGGACAGTCCTTCCATATCTACAGTTCTGAAGGGTTTGTGGCTGCCTGTTGATTCAGCTCGGCCTGTGGTCCCTAGTTCAGAAATGTCCTGCAGACGGAAGTGATGCCACAAGAGCCTTGCTAATCGCTGCTTAGGAGTGCGACTGGAGCAGCACATTCTTTTCCCTTCTATAATAAGAACAGACAACAAGAGAATGAAGATGATTCTGGACTGAACAGCCCTCGGGCCATGAGAAGATGCGTTTCCAAATTATATAAGTAAAGTCAGTATTAAATTATAGGATGGCTTTTGATAGTCCTGATGTATTGTAAGCACCTTTGTCATGTGCCTCAAATCTCCTTTCAACTACATAATTCAACCCAATTGGTCTTCACAGGAAATATGACATTTCTCTCAATATGTATAAAACATGATAATATTACAAAGATATAACCCATCTGCTTCCTATAGACTCTATTGAATACAGTTTATTTAGATTTATGTTACAATCTTAGAAGGATATTAACTTGTCAAAAAAGGTCCTGTTTTTGTTCTTTCAGAAGTCCATCTACTACCATAAACAATTCAGATGTAACTGTGTTGAGTGGGACCTCAGGTGGAATCTTTCCTATCCAGCCCTACCTAAGCATGCGTACCACTAGAGGGCAGTATTGGCCATACACTTGGGTTCTAACTCGTGAGCAGTGTGGCTGCAGAATGGATCTCCAGACACACAATGAGTTTCTGTGGACTGTCCAGTGTGTACTAGAATGTTGGGGCGATGATCTCAGTGTCCACGAAGACAGCAGTGTTAATGCTAAGGAACATATATCTAAAAAGAAGAGATTATAGCACATGTTCGTTAGATAATTGATTATATTTGAATGGCATTTAGATGCCGATTTAGAGATTATGCACCGATTTCCTACTGATAGAAGTAAACACAGATACAAACACTGCCACTTAGAATGCTTCCAGATTTTGAATGAAAATTATTTGGAAGTCCAATTGGCAAAAATTAGTGCTCAGAGAGAGATTAAGATATTTTTATTTTGTCTTAATTATGGAAGAACCTAATTTAAACAAAGATGCCTTACTAATTTTTAATAGTTAATGGGTTGTCTTCTAATATTCGCAGACCCTCAGTGTTCCTCATCAGAGTCATAAATTTTACTATATTTAATGGCAGAAAAGATGAGAGTAAATTCTGATCAAATTATTTGTCACTCTCGCCAAGATTAAAAATTTTTGTATAGAATCATATGTCAGCTTAAATATTTATCTCACAAATTAAATGAGTGCTGATGTTATTCAGAATAGATCCATAGTTTTTCTATTTTGTTGGCCTTTTCCATTAGCATATATCTGGAAAATCAGTTAATATTTATTACGCACTTTTTAAAAACTCTTTAAACCTATAGTAGATATGGTCTTGTTATATGATGTCATGTCAGGAAATTCAACCTTTTTCTAATTAAGACAACAGTCAGTTTGCATGTTTTTTCAACATCTAGATAAAAAGACACAATATCATTATAATTGACAGCTTTTCAGTGAATGCCAATTTAATTAAGCTGGGTTTAGAAAACAGAAAATGCAGAAACTAGACGATCGCACGTAAGAAAAAGTCTCAATTAGCAACATTACAGTTGTGACATGTGGACAAAAGCCAGATTAAGCAGATGCTATCATCAATTCTTCTGTTGTCATGTTTGTAATGTGGCCAGTGCTCCAGAGACAGAGGATATTCTGGAAGGCTTGCATCCTGGGACATTGTTTTTTGTTTACTCCGCAAATGATCATCAGTCATAATGATGCAGTAATACTGGTAGTCACATCAGAAACTGTCATATAGAAACCAAGGGAGAACAGAACATTTGCTTTGCATTTGCTCCCTTTTAAAAAAATAACCCCAAATATCACCTAATGCCCTTTCCTCCAATGTCCCAGGTTTTTCCAAGAGAAAAAATATATTTTCCTTCTACCCTGAAAATACTCTGCAAGTATTTCAAATGTTTTTGGAGGCTTGTTTATGACATACATACCTAAGGTAGCTTGAGAGATCAGAATTCCATCAAGTGAAGAGATAAACATGCATTACGTGGCTTCTTTATTTGATTACAAAATACAAAAGCCCATTAGCAGAATGGCCTGTTGGCCTGGAGAGAGGGTGCTGGCCTGCCATGTGGTGGACCTGCAGTTTTCTCTCCTGCTCTGACTTGCCAAGCTAGCAGGGGATGTTGGACTAGTCCCTGTGCACACAGTCAGCCTTAGGAAGGGAATGGGTAACGGTACTGAGCTCTAACCACCTCATTGTCTTTACATGAGAAAAACACATTTAGGAAATTCATGTGAAATATGACACTAGAAGGTATTTTCTAAGGGTTATATTTTAAAAGTTTCATTTGAGTTAAATATAATTAGAACAAAAGTATGAAATTGTAATATAGAGCTGTAAAGCAGTTTCAGTTTTGCTACCAGTTGTGTGTGATGGGAGAGGAATCATTTTTAAAAAAGATTTATTTGTTTTTATTGGAAAGGCAGATATACAGAGAAGAGGAGAGAAAGAGAGAAAAATCTTCCATCTGATGGTTCACTCCCCAAGTGGCTGCAACTTCTGGTGCTAAGCCAATCCGAAGCTAGAGGCCTCTTCCGGGTCTCCCACACGGGTGCAGGGTCCCAAGGCTTTGAAAAGGCCGTCCTCGACTGCTTTCCCAGGCCACAAGCAGGGAGCTGGATAGGAAGTGGAGCTGCCGGGATTAGAACCGGAGCCCATATGGGATCTGGGCACATTCAAGGCAAGCCTGTAACCGCTAAACTATCACACAGGGCCTGAGAAATCATTATCAAGCACTTAACATGTCTTGCTCCCCATTTATAACAATAAAAACTCGATCGACTTAATCATAATATGCTGCAGAATCAAGTGAAATAGTGTATGGTACCTTGTTTTGGAGCCAATGGTGAGGATTTTTTAGGCATTCTCTAAAATCGCATTTATAATTTCGTGTGAATGCCCTTGCATACATTTTATTGAGGAGCTTCTATCTCCTACTCAGTAATATTTGTAACCCTAAAAAATAGTCAAAGGAAAAACTGTAGGTTTAAAATATGAAATAAATGGTATTGACTTTTCATTTCATCATTGGTGATTGTTCCTGTGACTTTATTTATGTACTTGAACTGTATGATACGTTTAATCTCATCCTCAGTAATTCATTACTTAACTTCCCTAGGTGTACCCTTTTGATACACAGAAAGACAAAAATCAGTGCTTTTAATGCAAATCTATTATATTTCTCAGGCTGAATAATTTTAAAATATAATTTCGCAATTCTTTGATGCCAAACATTCATGTTAAGGAGAAAGCAAAGCTTGGAAGTTGGCATAAAAACCTGTGCACCCTCTTCTCAAAGGAGACTGTTAAGCCAGGAGAGAGAATGGAAAGTTCTCTTGGTTGGATTTCTTTTTGCCTGTCATTTATTCTCCAGCACAACCCTGTTTATTTGAGATTAAAAAATTATTATTGTTTTTAAATAAACTATAACTTGTTTGTGGAACTTGTCATATAACAGAGACAGGCAAAATAAAAATTCTCATTCATCACCCAACTCTGAACTTCTCAAATACAGCCATAATTAAGTGCAAAACAATTTGTGACAATCCAAAATAATAACCTCGAGTCACTTTGGATATTATTTTGTTAGCAAGGACTTATGGAATATTGAGTCTGGCTCTGGCCCTCTGATAGACTCAGGAGTAGATAATGTGAACCGGGCAGGCTCCATTATCGTAATATTAGGATCAACAATCATATTGGTGCACAGAAAAGCCGGTAGGCAATGTCAGTACTGGGTGCTAGGTGGTGTCAAGCACAGATTACTGTGGAAAACTGCAGAAGGGCCAAGTGAGGGAAGGAAGTGAATCTAGCCTGATGTTTAGAGCAGGAATCTGTTGGCAGTTGGTGTGGGGGAGTCTGTGTGGACTGGTCATGCTTTATTGCGGTACATGTGTACGAGTCATTTACTTGTATAATCAATTTTAGCAAATGATATTTTGGAGTCTTTTTGTAAACATCTTATCTACTCTACTCAATCACTGGCTGACATGATTATTGTTTGAAAACTTCTTGTCCCTACATAGGATCCAAATTCTACACGCTTTCAGTGACCCCAACCACAGTACAAACTCACCCATCAGTTTCCTCATTCATCATGTAAAAACACAATTGGATTTGAAATAGTTGCAGAATTTTCTCTGTGTCATGTGGACAGTTTCATTCTTCTCTAATAGATTTTAAATCCATTAGAAACAAAAATATGTATTCTTTTATATCCACTAAGATGGTATTATTTAATATTTTTTGCTGGAAGTGATAGAAAAAAATACAAAGTACTCTGAGATTCAATATCTACATATATAATTTACTATGATGTTTTCTGGCCTGTTCTATTTCATTTTCTTTTTTAAAAAAATAAGAATTGTGACCTACCAAATTGATTAAATGACCCTAAATTGATTTTCTTATGGGTCACAACCCACAATTTGAAAAATGCTTCTCTACATTTAGAGTTCAGTGTTGGGCAGAGATTTAGGGGTCAATAAAAAAATAAACTCACTTGCTAATTGATCTTTTTAATCAGAAAGTTACTTTCAGCCATATAGGAGGGAAGACCTTTTGAGCTCACAACTGAAATGGTTTGCTCTATGAGAAAGACAGGACGATCAATGGAAGAAGAGCTGTTCTTGCTCGGATTGTGATTCTTTCATGGGTCAAACATCTGTTTATTCCTAGCATGGAGTAAGCAACAAAGAATACAGTGAGGAAGTAAAACAGTTGTGTCGAGTCAGACCTTCACAGCATCCTTCCTTACGTGTTGTTTGAAGTCTGGAACTTGAGAATCAGAAAGAGGAAGCAATTAGTTCTGCAGGAATTGAGAACTGGTTGTGGAGGCATCCTAGCGTGAATGTTGGATGACCCTAGGATTGCATCACGGAACAAGCACCCTAAGGAATGACTTGGATGTTGCAGGTACAGGGCAGGAGGCAGGGCACTGTGCAGGGAACAGCATTAGCAAAGTCACCATGAGGTAGTGCGAGAAGGAAAAGATGCAGTGATGTCTAGAACAGCAGTTAGGGCCCAGAAAAATATAGATTCAAAGACAATGTTTTACACATTTAGGTGAACTTACCACACAACCAGAACCTTTTGAAAACAAAAAAGAACTCGGGGGCCCAATGTGGTAGCCTAGTAGCTCAAGTTCTCACCTTGCATGTGGCAGGATCCCATTTAGGCACCAGTTCTAATTCCAATGGCCTTGCATCCCATTCAGCTTTCTGCTTGTGGCCAGAGATAGCAATAGAAAACAGCCCAAAGCCTTGGGACCCTGCACCCGCATGGGAAACCAGGAAGAAGCTCCTGGCTCCTGGCTTCAGATTAGCTCAGCTCCAGCCGTTGCAGCTGCTAGGGGAGTGAACCAGCAGGTGGAAGATCTTCCTCTCTGTCTCTCCTCTCTGTATATCTGACTTTCCAATAAAAAATAAACAAGAGTTTAAAAAAAAGAACTCAAAAAGGAGTGCTTATAAGTTTGAGGAGGATAATAATGCATATTGTTTCGCACATGCCAATGTTAGGATTTATAACAAACCATTTTTGCAGGGGGGAGAAATATGTTTAAAAAATCAGCAGAAAATTAAATAGAGTGAAAATGACATAATGCATTATAAAATTATACTCCTGTAAATTATTTTATATACTCTTTTAAAAAAAAACCATAGAGAACCTAATCAAGATGGATAAAACCATTACCACAAGTATTAAAAAGTGGTTTCAGCACGTTCTTTGGTGCAACAGTTAAACTGCTGCTTGGGATACTTCCTAACTCAACGTTCCTGGGTTCGATTTCCGGTTCTACTCTGTTCTTTCGGCTTCCTGCTAGTGAGCATCCTAGCCAGCAGGCAATGACTCAAGTGGCTGTGGCCCCTCACGTGGGAGACCTGGACTGGATTTCCGCTCCTCTTTGTTGGTGATATTTGGGGCATGAACCAAAAGATGAGAGATATGTCTCTGCTTCTGGTTATCTCTCTTTCAAACAAAAAAGAAAAAATTGTAAAGGCACCAGGAATGTAAATATTGGTAAATAGTCATGTAACAAAGAAATCTCTCTGGTTTGTTTAAAGGCTAGTCTTGCTTGGTGTTATTGAGCTAGAAGAATAATATAATAGATAATACATTTTTTTAAGATAGAAGGATTAGGATATATTTTAATTATACTGGGAATGTGACTATATTTCTGGGTAATTGTTAAAAAAAATTATCCAATAGCTAGGGAAAAGTCTGAGAAGCTGCAAAGACAAAAGGAGTCTAGAATAAAACTTACCATTTCCTTTAAGTTTATTTTATAGTAATGCATAAAAAAACTAGGATTAATTTATTACAAAGAGGTAATTTTCCCTAACAGTGCAGTAATAATTTTTGCCCTTTCCCCTGCCAGATCTTGGAAGTCTACATAATAAAGAATATTAGTAAAAATTGGTGAGCAGTGTAGATGAATAGATGACGGAATCCCTGGTTGGCCAGGCTGATTAGTAGTTTTCATGTCTTTGAAAACTTACATGAAAGGCACCATTTTGCTATATAATTATACAGCCTTGAAGTAAAGATAAACTAACACTGGGTTTTGCAAACTATGATTCTCCCTGCTCTAACATTTTGAAAGCTGTGTACAGTGATGTTTTGCAAAAGATGAGGGCTAGGTGAAAAGATTTTCTGCTGTGAAGACTTATAAAGCACATTATTTCTAGAAGTTCTTTTAAAGGAACCTGTTTCATTTAAAGTTAATTTTGGGGTATAAACTAATTGGATGTGTGTCTAACAATCTTTGCTTTGTGTTTCTTTATATGCATGTCGTTTTTATCTGATTAAGAAGTAGGGTTACTGTAAAAAGTAATAAAATCACAAAGTACAAATAGGTGATTTAAATTATTCATGATCTCATCATTTAGGAAATTAACCTTGTATGGCAATAAATTCAGTCTGATTTTATGTCCACAGAAACAAAGTAAAAACAGGAACATATATTAAAGAATGCTTGAAAGCTTCTCTCTTTATTTACTGATTTTTAAAAAGATTTATTTATTTATTATTGGAAACTCAGATATACAGAGAGGAGGAGAGACAGAGAGGAATATTTTCCACCTGCTGGTTCCCTCCCCTACTGGCTGCAATAGCCAGAGCTGTGCCGATCAGAATCCAGGAGCCTGAAGCCTCTTCCGGGTCTCCCATGAGGGTGCAGGATCCCAAGGCTTTGGGTTGTCTTCTAATGCTGTCTGATCACAAGCAGAAAGCTGAATAGAAAGCAGGGCCACTGGGATTAGAACTGGCACGCTAATGGGTTCCTGGTACATGCAGGGAAAGGGACTTTGGCCACTAGGCTACCACGCTGGGCCCATAAGCTTCTCTCAGGATTAAATAATAAATGATAAACATCTGATGCTGAGACCCAGTGTGGTAGTTTAGCAGCTCAAGTCCCTCACCTTACACACGCCAGGATCCCATATGGGTACCAGTTCTAATCCTGGCAGCCCTGCTTCCCATCCAGCTCCCAGCCTGTGGTCTGAAAAAACAGTAGAGGATGGGCCAAACCTTTGGGACGCTAAACCAACGTGGGAGACCTAGAAAAGTCTCCAGGCTCCTGGGTTCAGATCAGTTCAGCTCCGGTCATTGCAACTGCTTGGGGAGTGAATCAGAGGATGGATGATCTTCCTCTGTGTCTCTCCTCCTCTCTGTATATCTGACTTTGTAATAAAAATAAATAAATCTTTAAAAAGAATCTGATGCTGTTTAACTATCTCCTATAACATGGTTTTAATGGTAATTTAGTGTTCCATCACATGAGTGTGCCTGATTTTATTTAATGGCACATTTTGCATGTGAGTTACTTGTAATCCATGGCTGCTATGAATAACATTGATGAGCATTCTTTGGCATAAATTTTGTGCACCTGATTGGTTATAATCTACAGGGTATTATGTAATTCCTGGGAATTGAAGCTGTTACATCAAAAAGTTTCAACAACTTTGTACTGCCCTGAGTGTTTGTTCCCAATATTCGTTCCATAAAATTGTGCCAAAGCGTAAGGTGACACTTTGCCTCCTCCCTTGCCCGGATGGCTACTTAAGTGAGGACATGTTTACACACAAGCAGTGTGATAACAACAACGTCTTAAGTGTGTTTAGTGTTTACCTTTTTAGAAAGCATTTTATAGTGTGCTACATTGCGTATCATGGCTAATCTCTGAAGACTAATGCTTTCATAGGGAAGAACAATAGCTCATAAAAGAAGTTTCCGTATTTGCTATTTTTAAGCAATTTGTGCAAGGCATTAGGGTCAGGTAGTCACAAGAATACAAATTTAAGATAAATGTGAATACTAGGAATATTATTACATCATGCTACAGAAATCCAAGATCTCTTCTAGGACGTGAACCAGCAGGTTGTACCATCATGGCATACCTGGCAATAATGGGGAGAATGCAGGAACGCAATGTAGATAGTTATGCAGAATTAACAATATAACTAGGGAAAATATGCAGAAAACATACAACAAGGTGCCAGAAGTGAACTGGAAATTTATGAGTCAGATCTCTAGAGAACCAGGAAAATTAAAGAAATCTAAAATTAGAACATGTAGCTTTGAGTCCTGGGTTGACTTCTTACTTGGTAAGTAATTTTGAACTTTTGTAAGCGTAATTTGGCTCACCTGTTACTATGAGGGTAAGCGTACCAAAAACAACAGAAATCATAATATTGCTTGGAAGGTTAAACAATTTTTGATAGTACTTTGTGTATTTAATTCACCATAAAAAGGTTATGTAACAATTTTGGAACCTTTATTTGTAGCATAATGTGTAAATAATTTGTCATCAAGATTTTTTTTTAAGATTTATTTATTTATTGGAAAGTCAGATATACAGAGAGGAGGAGAGAAAGAGGGGAAGATCTTCCGTCCGATGATTCACTCCCCAAGGGAGCGCAACAGCCGATGTTATGCCGATCTGAAGCCAGGATCCAGGAACTTCTTCCAGGTCTCCCACACAGGTGCAGGGTCCCAAAGCTTTGGGCCGTCCTTGACTGCTTTCCCAGGCCACAAGCAGGGAGCTGAATGGGAAGTGAAGCAGCTGGGATTAGAACCGGCGCCCATATGGGATCCAGGCATTCAAGGCAAGGACTTCAGCCGCTTGGCCACGCTGCCAGGCCCTATTAAGATTGTTTCCAATTTACTATTTCTTTAATGACATTTACGTCATTTTGTGATGGGGTGCTTGAACGCAGTTCATCTAACATGCTTGATTTTCTGGAGTTGTGTAGAAGCTAAGGTATTTTTAAGCCTGAGCCCAGTGTGATGGTTCAGTGGCTAAATCCTTGCCTTGCACTTACCAAGATGCCATGTGGGTGCCAGTCTGTGTCCTGGCTTCTCCACTTCCCTTGCATCTTCCTGCTTGTGGCCTGGGACAGCAGTAGAGGACAGCTCCAAGCCTTGGATCCCTGCACCCATGCGGGAGATCCAGGGGAAGCTCCTGACTCCTGGTTTCAGATTGGCTAAGCTCCACTGGAATCACTTGGGGAGTGAACCAGTGGTGAGAAGATTTTTCTGTCTGTATCTCCTACTCTCCGTAAATCTACCTTCCCATTAAAAATAAAATAAATCTTTTTAAAAAGAGAGATTTTTAAGTCTGAAACCTGAACATGACTAGAAGAACCTAATATTTTTCCCCCAGCACCTGCTGAAACAAAGCAGCTGATTCACAGTGACTGGTGCAATTCAGATCCAGGTCAGTGTGGGAAGAACTGCACAGAATTAGGAGTTGAGACAGACCACAATCTCTACAATAGGCTTCTAATCTGTATATTAAACGTTCTGGTCAGAACTGGTCATTTTCAATCCCAGGGTTCAGGCCATAAGGGTCATTTGCTGATGCAAATATGAATTTTTGGGTTGAATTGGGAACATTGGCCTGGATTTTCCCAGTTTGGTAGACTAACTGATGATAAAGACGTGTGAATAAGTAAACATTTGGATACAATAGCAATACTTTGAAAACAACTGGTAAGCCCAGTTGTGAGGACGTGTGCTTTTGTGGAAACGAATTTATGTGGTATAAATCTAGATACACTAAACAAAACTGTCCTCAATTCACATGATGTTAAATGTATATTAATATGTATAGGGCTCTGAAAAGAATAGCATCATATCCAGGTGCTTCCCATGTGAGCAAGTTTGAGAACCTCTGTTCATGTGTGATTGTGGTTGGACTGAGGGTTGCCAATATATTATATGGCAGTATTTTCTTCTGGCAAAATTGTTCTCAATCATATGAAATTAAATATATCAGCATTTTATAATATACTGCAAAGAATGCATCAGGGGCCAGGTGCTTTCCATATGGACAAATTTGAGGGTGGTGAGCTGTTCTGTTAAGAGTTCTCCCAGATCTTTCTGAAATTCTGCATTTACTGAAGTGTCTCCTTATGTTGTTCCTTTATTTTGGCACCAACTCTCGAGCAAACTCCCGGAGTCTTTCAGCTTCTTGCCCTTTTCTGCTGTCTGAACATCAAACCAAAGGGAGACGTTTTGTTGTTGAGTACGCACACTAATGAAAGGGCTGGCCGTATGTTCAGAGTTGATCCAAATCAAGATTTTTTTTTTTAAGATATAAATGTCACATAGGATAGTTACCGATTAGATATGCCGAAAATCTCTTCTGCCTGTGATCTCCCACAGAAGTCAGGTGCTGTGTGACTGCCGTGTCTTTGTGCTTTTACACCTTGTCACTTTAGCCCGTGTGCTGGGTTAGGTCTGGGAATAGAAGAAAATGGCACGTGATTTGGAGAGCAGACATTGCACGCTGAGGGCTGGAGCTTGCGCACATCAGTGCTGATCTATTGCTTCTCATTTATCATTTCAGATTCTAGTCCATGCTCTAGCCTCTATGCCATACCCAGTGCATCTCTTACTGTTGGACATCCTGTCCACAGTGGCCTGAGAATGACAACATCCTTTCATTCACCGACTTTCACTGTGTGTGAGGACTTCTTCAGTAGTGACTCTCCTACTTTGGGGGAACTTTAGGAAGTACACTTGCCAATGGCACTGTTTGCTTTTCCATCTTTGCCTTTCCATTAAAGAAAGTACAATGAAGGAACACAGGTGAATCTGTTCTCTCCCCAGAGCAGACCAGCATTGGTGCGCAGGGTAACCCTCCTTCTTTGAAGAGATCACCACTGGTTGATAACAATTTTGAGCCCCCGTGTACGAAGGAGATTTGGATTGGAGAAACTGGATAAAAATAAAAGGGAAAATATCCTCTAAACTTTAAATTGATGTCTCACATCCATTTTGTTTCAAAGCACGGTTTCAGTTTGATTGTAAGCTTTCTATGTGCCCTCCCCCCCGCCAAACCTCTGAACTCAAACAGCAGTGTGTGTTTTAGATAAATCAATCATTATTGGGACAACTCACTCTACTGTAAACATGACTCTGCCTTTGAGCTGTGCTTCAAGGAAGGAGCCCAAGTTTGGGGGTTATTGATGTGTCTCTAAGCAAATGAACACAGAAAACAAGAGCCTCTCCTCAAATCTCTGTCACCACTCTGCAAATGAAGAGGACACTCAAGCCAGAGACAAGAGACCAAATATCAGAAACAAAACCTGGAGTCTGTTGGTATTTTTCTTATTTGTTAAGATTAGTGATTATGTGTTGCTCTGACCCATAAGGCAGCCTGTGGCTGAATAGACTGTCCTTTGTTCCAGACCTGTATTTTATAAACTTCATTCATTTGTGTCTCACTTTCACAGTTCTGTACACATGTGCTATTCATTCACTTTAACACCTCTTATGGCTAATTTCTGTGTTTTTATCATATTGAAGTGAATCTACTATTTCTAATAAGACCCACACATTTCTTTTTATTAACACAAAGAAATAAAAATGCCCGCTAAATTATAATTCTTCTTGCCTTAAAAGTTTCATTTTGCATTTATTTTTTAAAATATATATGTTTTTATTTGAAAGGCATATTCACAGAGAGAGGGGGGACAGACAGATTGCACTGATTCACTGCCCAAATGGCCACACTGACTGCAGCTGAGCTGATCCAAAGCTGGGAGCCAGGAGCTTTCAGTTTGCACTCATTTAGAGGGCTTAGCTAGATATCCCTCAACCATGAATGAATTTTTCAACTAGTTGCTACTAAAGTTGGGGGAAAAAAAGTCTGTATCACTCTGTATCCATAGTTAATGAATATTAACCCAGTTTAGGCCAAATCAATGCATTTCTGCCTGGAGCAGGCTTGTCCAGTGTGGACTCCCTTGAGTGTTTTTCCTTCCAGGGACTCCTAGGCTTGGATTCAGGTGACAGAAAACGGATCCAAGTCTGGACTGGGCTTGGGGAAGGGTTGGAAAGAGCAATCGCTGAGTGCCCCTTGGATCTGCATGGTTTTGTTCTCTGGGGCAAGCAGACATCTAAGGTAGTAAAAGCCAAAAGACTGTGGAGTTGGTACTCATTTCAGAAATATCAAACTGTTTTTTTTAAAAAGGTTACTTAGATGCAAGCAAATAATTTATTAGAAAGGATGCTATGTTACTTTTGAAAACACATAGCTTTAATAAAGCTTGCCAAAAGTAATAGTGAAATAGAATAAAATAAATGATGTTGTCAAATTCAAGCTAGATACTATGTCCGTGGAGGGTGTTTTATATCAGGGTCAGATCCGTGTTAAATCACATTAACCCACTAAGGAGAATATCTTTTACCGAAGCTGAAGGGATTTTAGAGTGTTAATTAATGTAGGGTCTGAGAACATAATAAAACCATATTAGTAGATACTATTAGTGCTTTGCAGTTTACACCTTGGAAACTCTGCATAAAAGAACAATCTGTCCTGGTTCTTTTCTGTTTTTATCTGTTAGTACAAACAATGGCGTTTAGACCAGGAAAGGCCACACAAGAGGTATATAGATAGAGACATATGAAAATATGAGTAGAAACACAGAAATAAGTCAAAACTGGGAGCTAACCTTCTCTATATTTCAAAACCAAGCAACTTCATAGTAATCTGGAAGTCATCACTTCAAAGTAGCAATTTAATGGAAGTATAAATCATCTAAACCTCTAACTACTGTTTTACCACTAAACACTAATAGAGACAAGATTTTACTCAATTGTGTCATTAAATCTTAAACTGGAGAGAGTTGTCATAATCAAATTAGCTGTCCCACTTTTTTAAAAACTAATTTGTGGGCTGGAAATAATATTTAGATATGTAAGCCATGTATTCACACATGTACTTTTATCTGACTCAATTTAAAAGCTAGAGTCATCAAGGATTTGACTCCCACCTCATTATTCAGAATTCAGTTGCTGTAGGAATGCAGGTTTAAAGACACATGATTCTAAAGCCAAAATACACTAAGTTCATCCTACTGAATGGAGAGGGTTGTGTCCCACTGAGATGTTGGAGTTCAGGCTACAACAAAAGTCCAAACAGGCTGACTGCCACAGCTCCCTGCTCTGCAATGGGAGGCGTCACGCAGCCGCTCCTAGGAGCTGGGAATTTACCACCAACACCGCCTTGGGGAGCTGTGTGAACAGCTGAGAAACTGCAGAAACAAGCTGCTTCTCCCCAATACCTCCAGAATGCGAGAAAATAATTAAAATCCTAATTAAGTCATTTCTCATCTGGCTCATTTGAAGATGTTCCAAAATGGTCAGATTTAAGGCCCGGTAAACAGCTGAAGTGTTAAATTGGCTTCTTAGTTAATACCCTTCTCTGGGTTGAGGTTTTTGTAAGGCACATGAAATGGAGACTTGAGGCAGTTCCTGAGCAGTGTAAGGGCAAGGCTGTCTTGCTCATGCTACTTGTTTCACTCAACTGAAAACCAATTTTTAAACATACCTTTTGCGTAAATGCTGAGTCTTCTCTGTATTTAATATAGTGGCATGAGAAATTTTTTGTATTCAAAAATGATTTGCAGAATATTTGAGACAGATTGACAATTTTTAAAACTTTTGCTATTTTGAGCACTTTCTCCTACAAAATTATGTTTACAACCTTATATTCATGCTATGCTCAATAGCTTAGACACTCAATACATTAAAGCTATTTATAATTATACATGTAATTGCATCATGTCCTTGTAATTTGCAGGATGGTGGTCTTCTTACTGCCTTCTCAGTTTTACTTCTCCGTGGATCTAAGAAAAACAAAACTGATGTCCTCCAGAGACAGTTTCTCAGCAGACATTTGTCAAATTACTTCACAATGATTTATCCAGCAAGTCTAAGCATCCTGTAGTGTACGGCATAAGCTCTGTGTACATATGACAGGATTTCAACATGTCTGTAGGAAGATCATCAAAGGTATGTTTATTTTGGTGCAATTGTCTTCTGAATTTGTGCCTTTTTTAACATGCACTTTTCTAAGGCAGGTGTTTGGCATAGTAGTTATGACGGTAAACACATAGGAGGATCTGAGTTTGGTGCTTGGATCCAGATCCTGACTTCAGATTCCTGTTAACACAGACTCCAGGAGGCACCAGTGATGGCTCATGTAGTTGGGTTCTTGCCACCCACTGAGAGACCAGGACTGAGTTTTCTACTCCCCATCCTGTTATCAACCAAGCATTAGCTGCTGTGGGCATTTGGGAAGTGAACCAATGAATGAGAGTGCTCTCTCTGTGTCATTCTATGTATATACATCTGTTTCTCTGAAAAAGGAAGGAAAACCCAAACGTCACATTTTCCGGGGGTTTTATGAAAACACCTCAAGCACAGATTCACATAATTTTTTTTGAAGCAAAGTGAACTTATCCTTTAATCTCATTTTCCACAAATATGTTGAAATTGTGTTATACAGATTACTCATAAATAATTTGTTATGTTATTTTGAAACGACTGTTGAGTGGTGATGTGAATATGTTAGTATATACATTTTAAAGTATTAGTTTTAAAGATTATTTGTTTTTATTCAAAGGAAGATTTTACAGAGAGAAGAAGAGAGAGAGAGAAGGATTTACTTCCACTGGTTCACTCCCTAAGTGGCTGCAATGGCCTTAGTTGAGCTGACCCAAAGTTAGGTGTTAGAAGCCTCTTTTGAGTCTCTCATGTAGATGCAGGGTCCCAAGGACTTGGACCATCCTCTGCTGCTTTTCCAGACCACCAGCAGAGAGCTGGCTCAGAAGTGGAGCAGCCAGGACATGAAGTAATGCCCATATGGGGCACAAACTGGCACCTGTATGGGATGCTGGCACCACAGGGTGGTGGATTAGCATGCTGCGTCATCATGCAAATTCCTAAGAGTTATAAATGTCATCATAATGTTGGCCCCTGAAGTTTGTTAATGTTAATTTTACTTTTTTAATGATTATTTGAAAGGCAGAGTGATTGATTTCAAAAGACTACAATACTAATGGATAGGTCAAGCCGAAGCCAGGAACAGGAACGCAATCAGATTTTTCCACTTGAGTGGAGGAGACCCAAATACTTGAACCATCACTTGTGGCTCTTGAGCATTTGCAGAAGGCCAACTCAGAAGTAGACTTGGGGCTTGAACCCAAGACACTCTGACAAGGGTGAAGACATTACCATTGACATTTCAATGACCATGCCACATGCCTGCTCCCTGGAAAAGCTGTAAAGGGAAGCAGGCATCTCCTGAGATCCCGTCCTTTCAGACTGCAGTCTCATCCTTCACTGATTCTTCTGCTGTCATACCTTGCTGGTGGAACTCATTTCACTGCCACTTCTCCTTTGATTCTCTTACTCTTCCCTTTCCAAACCATTTCAGGAAAGAAGAGAATTGTACTTATAAGTACGTGCTTTGGAAATAAGATGCCTGGTTTGAATACCAGTTGTGCCACTGATAAGCCATGGATTATTAGGCAAATCAGTCTTACCTACTTGTTGCTTCATTTGGAAAATTAGGGCAATATTAACATTAACCTTATAAAGTTATTATGAAGACAAACTGAACTAAGTGCATAATATACACTGTATAATTGTTACCTGATATTTCCATAATATTGGGTTTTTTTGCGATGGGGGGGGCTTGGTCTATATAATACGAAGTCCCCTACTTCTTTAATCCTATGATAGTCTTCATTTTTTTTTTTAACCTAACTGAAACTTAGATATTCTTCTCCCCAAGAGCAATTCAAAAAGCTCAACAAAGGTGATTCTTTATTTCAAGTCTTGCTTACCCTGATCCCAAAACAGTGTCCCCACTCACTTCCAGTCTCACATTCTTGCATGACATATAGACACTGCTCTTCAGTTGAAGTTTCTATGGCTTTTGCTCTCATTTATCTCCCTCTACAAGTGCTTCAGCATTGATTGGGACTTTGACACTTGGGTCATAGTTTTCCTCTGTGGTGCAAGTTATCATACTCATTTCAGTGTCCATGCAGAACACCAACTTGACACTCCAGCTTCCTAGGAATTGAACTTTTTATTCTAATCTCCTTTTCCTTCTCAACACTTCAGTTCCATTCTACACACTGTTCATCCAGATCTATGTGATCTCAGAAATTATTATAGTTAGGTATCATTTTCCCTAACCACAATGATGATCACTGGAGTATGCCATGAAAATAACAGTTATGTCAAGATGGTACATTAAGTTCTGGACAATAAAGTTTAAGTGAGATTTGGTCCTATGACTCCATAAAAAATTACATCCTGGGAGTTTAAGTCCTTATATAATTGACTTATTGATCAATGCATCTTCTATCTTCTACATTGATAACAGTCCTTTCTTTTTAATAACATTTATTATTTACTTATTTGAGATATAGATAGGAAATGCAAAGAGAGCTCCCATTTGTAAGGTCACTTCTCGAACTCTGCAATGGCAAGAGCTGGGCCAAGCTGTGAGCACCCACCAGGACCTCCATGTGAATGACTGGATCCAACCACTCAGTATGCCTTTGAAGAGGAGGCTGAAGTTAGGAGCCAGAGTTGGGAATCAAACCTAAACAAATCTAATGTGGTATGTGGGCATCCTGACTGGAAGGTAACCAGTAGGCAAATTTGTATTCCTGAGACCTATTATTTCTGAGGTTTTTCTTGCGAAAGTCCAGTACTTGGTAACTGAGGCTATAGCACTATGTGGCTATAGGTATAGGCCATTGTTTCTGAATAACTTCACTGTGTTTTCATGTAAACATTTGTGATCTCCTTTGTCTGATCTCACTTTGGGCTTTTGTCAGCTGGGTGAGCCTTCAGTAGCTTTGTTCACTAGGCATGCTCTCAGAGAAAAAATGTTGAAAGCAAAAGTGATGATAGGTTTGAAGGTTCTTAAGACAAACAAGCTCAGGATTCCTATGACTCCATTCTAATTTCCTTGGTATAACAAGATACTCTCCCATCTTACAACTATTTAACAATTTAATTGTGCCTGCTGCCTTGATTGTGTTTTGCCATGGAATACATCACAGTCATGAGCATAAATAAGGCAGTGACTCTTAGCACCATTCTCCCTTTCTCTCCTCACCTAGCATACAATGTGGAGGGCTAATAATGTGATCATTTTTATCCCCTTCGTTTAGACCAGTAATTGACACAAGTAGTGTCAACAAAACACTGCTGACAATATATGAAGGAAAATTTGTTCAGAAGTTTGGTTGAACTGTACCAGTAAATTTCCATTCTAATAGTGTTATAATTGAGTGCCCATTCCAGCTGATTCTGGATAGTACTAAGAATCAAATTTTGCCATAAATAACTAACATATTCCTAAATATATCATTAACTTGTAATTCCATTACTCATTTTTTTCCTGTTGTTTTCTACACTTCCTTTACTCTTGGTAACTCCTCTCGCTGTCCTTCTATCAACCCTTTGTGGATGTGGAAAATACAATCACTGTTCAGCAGAAATTGAGGTATATAGCATTTTGTGGCTGTCAAAAATAAACCTATTGTGCAAACGGGACTGTAATTACATAACTAATATCATTATGAGCATCTTTGTGTTGTCACATTAAAGTTGCTACTTTATCCATTTTATAAATCTGTGGTTTACTAACAGTAATTTCATTCATACTGTTATGCAACCAGCAGAGGTATTTCCAAAACTTTTTCATTACTCCAAAATCATTCTATCATGAGACAATTTCTCTTTAAAATCCCTTTAGTTAACTAATTTCTATCTCTAATAATTTTCTGAGCTACATATATTTGTACTAAGAAAAGTTATTGTCATTTTGTTATTAGTTGCAAAGAATCTTCTAATTAGTAAATAATATAAAATTTATCATTTTAAACAATTTTTTCAGATTTTTCTCTACTTGAGGTGATATCTTGTTAATATTCTTGAGTAGAAATATACTTTCCAGAAAAATACTAGTAAAACAACTTTCAATTTTCCCCCATCAGAAAATGCTATCAATAGGACTTTAAAATTTATGTCTAAAGCTAACAACAAAGTAAGCTTAAAAAATCAGTTGACTCAGAACGTGTTTGCTTGCCTATTACTCACAATGTAGATACAAATGGCACACACCTCTGTATAACTTTATTTCTTTAAGCCCACATTTCTACATTTGATCTTAGCCAAAAGACCGAGAAGTGATAAGCCCATATTTCTAGAAAAATGTATTTTATTTACATGACATTTAATGAGATTAAATTGCAAAATTAAGTTGGTTGCTTCCATATGAAAGCCCATGACTTTCTCTTAAAACAGATATTTGTGACATAAGAAATGTTGGTTTTGCAACATTACCTTAATACGGTACTCCGATTACTAGTGTAAAATTAACTGGGAGTCAGATGGTTGTGTTAACTATGACCAATTAGAACTCTAAAATTATTTCCTACATTGTAATTTTTAAATTTTATTAGAGATTATTAGATCTCTTTTTATTCATCCTTTCCCAGTAAACTTTGATTATAAATATTATTCTAGATGTATGCATGCATATGCACACAAAATATAATTAATCTGAATCTCTGTATTAGTTGTAATTAAAGGGTTGTGATGTTTGTGTTTTCAGCTTTTTGAGTGACACTTTGATAATTCTTGAAAACAAGTGGAATTTAGTTGTATTTCATATTAGGAGAAAAACTTATTTTTATAACTTTAACAAAAACAAACCTTCCATATGCATCTAAAATAAATTCAAAATTTGAAAATCTTTAGGTGATATTATTTTGTTACATTTCTGTTACAAACACTTCTTTGGAGGGTTCTATTTATAAAAGTGTTATTAAAGTTGCTTAACCATTCTTATGTTTTTGCATGTTTTTATGCATGTTTATTTATTTATAGTTTTTTTTTTTGAAAGTCGGATATATGGAGAGAAGGAGAGACAAAGAAGATCTTCCATAAGCTGATTCACTCCCCAAGAGGCTGCAATGGCTGGAGCTGCACTGATCCAAAGCCAGGAGCCAGGAACCTCTTCTAGGTATTCCATGCAGGTGCAGGATCCCAAGGTTTTGGGTGGTCCTTGATTGCCTTCTCAGGCCACAAGCAGGGAGCTGGATGGGAAGCAGGGCCTCTGGGATTAGAACCAGCGCCCATCTGGGATCCCGCTGCATGCAAAGCAAGAACTTCAGCTGTTAGGCTAGCACACCAGGCCCCAGGCATGTTTATTTTTAAGGTAATTTCTGGTATTGTGGTGTTTATTATTATATAATTTACACTAGGTATAATATAAAATATTGTAAGCACTATTATTTGTACCACAATTCTGGTTAGTTTTAAAAGATCAAAAATGTAAATTATGATACAGATTCTACATGTTATGAATTATAACATGTTAACTATTAAAGAATATATACTTTCCATGTGTTATTAATACCAATACTCTTAAATTTCAAACGATAATGTTTTGATTCGATAAGTTGCTAGATTTGCTGTTTTAAAAAGTATGAGTAGAATCAAGAAAATAGAAACAATCACAAGTCACAAACAAAATTTGATCCTATCCACTACATGGATTACAAACTGTATTTTAATGAACTGAATTGTTCTGTTACTCTGCATTAATAGTCATATTTAATTTGTGTTATTAAAGTATACTTTGCTTTTGGTATACTTCCTTATGGCTCTTGGAGGAAGATATTAGTTGATTCACTTGAATAACTAATTAAAAGACTATGATTGAGAAATGAAAATGAGGCAGATTTTTTTCTAATACGTAGATTTTTCTTTTTATCAAAGTTTGCTCTTATGAAAGGTTACGGGATATGCAAAGAATACAACATAGAATCTAACAGAATTACCAAAGTAGTTAACCTTGCAACAAAAATGTCCAAACTTAACTACCTGACAGCTTCTAATGACAGTTTCCCACCACGACTAACAAGTCAGGGATCCACAGAAAGTTGAAACACTTAAATTTCGTAAAACTCCCTTCTTTTTAACCCTAAATCCTGTTTGTGGAACACTATATTTTACCACCAGCAGTTTGAAACTATCTTCATATGAAAAATAGTTCAGTCAAAAGATGTCATAAACTTTTAAAGATGAACAAACTTAAAGGAAAATGCCAAACAACTTTCCAATCAGTATGAATGAGGATCTCTTATTTAAAGAAACCATAAGAAGACTAGAAACGTTAATCACTGAGCACTGTCCAAGCTGGGGCAAAAGGGACAGTTAGAACAGTGCATCTACAGACAACAGGAAACTTAGAGTCTGTCAACAGTCAAAAATTACGATCAGGTGTCAGTCACCTGACACCCACTCCCCACTGCTGTTGCCTTGCACTGCTGTAAACATTTATACAAATCCTCCAATTATTCCTTCCTCTTCAATTTTTAATTTAAAAATATGTTTGTTGTTCACATAATATGATGGAATTATAAACATATTCTTCAACTTTGCTTTCTTCTCACTGCATAGCTGGGGAGACAGCATCCAAGCCCTAAAGGAATAAAAGGACAGAAATCTGATTTCTTTTGTAAATTCAACACTGTTGACAGGGATTTGTTTGGAGACTGTTTTCCAGGAGGCTTCTGCAATTGTGGCAAGTTGGATTAGTGACAAATCAAACTCATTTGTTAATTTGGGTTACATAAGGCAAAAAAAGCTGACTACATGGCTGGTATCTATAACAACATAGTCATATTCAGAATACAAATATTTGGGTATGTTGAACAATAAAAAGGTGCACTATGAGGAGATGTAATCTTGCAGAATTAAAGAGAAGAAATTCTGATACGGATCTAGCTAATGTTTGAAAGATAAAGAGGCTTACACTGTCCTCTGGCACTTCCTCAGAGTCCAAGGAGGAGATAGACAAGAGGGTTTGGTGGTGTGAGATGATGGATGAGGGTCTCTTCTGATTGCCAAAGGATTTGTGACCAGCACAAAAACTGCTTGTTCTGGGTTAATTAATTGCAGGAACAGTTTATTCAGATGCAGGGCAAGCACCTTGGCTAAATTCTTAGCATCTGTGTTGATTAAAGATGTGAGGCTGAAGGAAGCACATAGTTGGGGGTCTTCGATAGGTTTGGGAGCCATATGGGCTTCTTTTAATGAGGGAAGGCTTTGTGATCCAGGTCTCAAAGCTATGCTGTTCTAGTCAGCATTAATGGAACGTCTCTTGCCCAGCACTAAGTCACTTTACAGTATTGTTAGGGCAATATCTTTTCCTAATTATTTGTTTCAATATTCTTGTCAAGATTGCACCTTTGCTTTTTGTTTCACACAGATCTGGTGATAAAAGAACAGAAGACAAAATCTTCCTATCTCTGTTTATGGAGAGGAAAGTTCCTGAACAAACTGTATCTGCCTTGACTGACAGTGTCAATGAAATGCCCTCAAGGCTATTATGATGCCTTAAGACGTGAGTTATAGAATGCATATTCTTAAATTTTATCTTCAGAATATTATATCTGTAATGAATTTTTCTCAGCTTTGGCTTTCTGTTTATGATAGCTGTGAAAATGGATTCAGAGGTTCAAAAGAAAAGGGAATAGTTATGAGAACAGAAGAAGAAAAGCTGTATCTGTAAAGCTAAATATTTCTTAGATTGCACAATCTCCTGGGTCATTGATAATTTGTCAACAAATCTTAGGCCTTAACTGCTTGTGAAACTTTGGAGCTCATCCAGGGGTATCAACTGCTGTAAACATGTGTTGCTATCACCTCATTCAAGATTCAGAACTGATATTATCACAGAGTTCCATCTTATTATTATTTTTTTAAGATTTATTTATTTATTGGAAAGTCAGATATACAGAGAGGAGTAGAGACAGAGAGGAAGATCCTCCGTCTGATGATTCACTCCCCAAGTGAGCGCAACGGCTGATGTTATGCTGAATCCGAAGCCAGGATCCAGGAACTTCTTCCGGGTATCCCACACAGGTGCAGGGTCCCAAGGCTTTGGGCTGTCCTCAACTGCTTTCCCAGGCCACAAGCAGGGAGCTGGATGGGAAGTGGAGCTGCTGGGATTAGAACCAGCACCCATATGGGATCCTGGTGCGTTCAAGGCGAGGACTTTAGCCACTAGGCCATGCCGCCGGGCCCCATCTTATTATTTCTATATAATTACATCCTTTGCCCTTCCTCACCACTCATGAACTCTTGGTAGCCATTAATTCAATCTCCATTTCCATTTTTTTGTGATTTCATTAACATTGTAGAGGGGCCAGAAGTAAGGCATAGTGAGTTAGCTGGCTACCTGTTACCCTGGCATTCCACATGGGTTCTGGCTTATGGCTGGCTGCTTCACTTCCAGTACAGATCCATGCTGGTATGCCTGGGAAAAACAATGGCAGATGGCCTAAGAGCTTAGGAAAACCACATGAAGCCCCCAGCTCCTGGTTTTGATCTGATTCAGCCTTGGTCATTGTGGATATTTAGTGATTAAACCACTGGAAGTCTTTTCTCTTTCATAGCAATCAATGAATGAATCTTTAGAAAAAGGCATTGTATGAGTGGAATCATACAGTAACTAATGTTTTCAGGCTGGATTTTTTTCACTCAGCTAATTTCCTTGCTATTTACCCAAATTGCATATATTAATAGCTTGTTTTATTTTATTGCTGAATATTAATTTATAGAGCAGAGGTATCTATTTTTTCATGAATCATTTATTGAATGATATGATTTTGTTATTTTGGCTTTCACAAAGAGTTTTGTTAGAGTTTGAATTGTGGTGGCTTTTAAATACTTAATGGAATTTGTTTTAAAGAAATTTTAATTTCATAGAAAAAAAAATACAGAAAGCATAGTATGTTCTCTTCTATCCCACTTTCCTTCTCCCGCCAGTTTCCAGTTAAGAGTATCTGACTATAGTGTGGTACATTTGTTGCCATTTATGAGCCATTACTGAATATTATTTTTAACTAAGTCCATAGTTAACATTAGGGTTCACTTTTGGTATTGTGTATCTTCTGCGTTTTGCAAATATTTCATGGCCTAAATACATCATTTTATTGTGAGAATAGAATCACTGCTTTAAAATCGCCCTGAGATTAGCATTGTAGACTGCCAATTTCTTCCCCTGAATCACTCATGTTTTTACTGTCTGTTTTATTTTGCCTTTTCCAGAATGCCACATAGTTGAATTTACAAAACATATACCTTTTTTTCAGATTGGCTTTTAAACACTTTTCTTATTAATATAGAGAGCAGTATATTGTGCTATAAAGTGTAGTGGGATCTCATCTTTTTTACATTGCAATTTTCTAAGAACAGCGTACATTTTTTGGTCATCTTTTAAAATCAT
The DNA here is from genome assembly GCF_017591425.1 of Ochotona curzoniae. Lineage (NCBI taxonomy): Eukaryota > Metazoa > Chordata > Mammalia > Lagomorpha > Ochotonidae > Ochotona > Ochotona curzoniae. Next base: position 44,577,402 of record NW_024467106.1, on the reverse strand, counting down.
TCTGGTGGGTTTATGTCTTGCACCTATTCATTGAATTTGATTATTCATTTTGTTTGGACTGAGATATTTCTATATTTATGAGGTCTGGGAAAGTAAATGGGAGAGCAGGCGAGGGAAGAGAGGGGGAGAGAGATGGGAGGACAGAGAGAGAGAGCATCCACGGATTCATCCCCCCCCCCCCAAATGCCTGGAAATCTTTGAACTAGTTTGGGCAAAACCTGGCAATCAAAAACCCAGTTCATGCTTGCTACATAGGTGGCAGGAATCCAATTACTTTAGCCATCCTTGCTCTATCCCAGGGTGTGTATTGGGAAGAAGCTGAAATCAGGAGCAAAAATTGAAAACTGGATCCAGGCACTCAATGTAAGATAAAAGTGTCCTAAATAGAGTCTTAGCTTATTATATGTGGATTTTTACATAAAATATTCATTTATTTGAACAGTGAGTTACAGAGAGATAGGGAGAGGCAGAGAATGAAAGACCTGCCATCTGCTAATTCATTTCTCTAATGGCTGCAACCACAAAGTCACGCTGAAGCTAGGTGCTTCATCCTGGTCTCCTATGAGGGTGTTGGGGCCATTTTCCACCATGTTCCCAGGCACATGAGCAGGGAAATGGAATAGCCAGGACTCTAACCCAGTGCCTATAGGGGATGATGGCATCTAAGAAAGCAATTTAACAAATGATAAAATAAACGCTATCTATGGGTTTTAAAAATGTTGTGGTATACTCCTTTTATGTGAAATATATTATGAAGGGATGTCAAATTTTCATATGCTTTTCCTTCATCCATTGCATTGATCATATGATTTTTATTTTTACCCTTCATTCTTTCAATGTGGTGTATCATATTTATTGATTTGCATTGAGTTGAAACATCCTCTGTTTTTGAGAATAAATCTCATGTAATAATGATAAATTATCCTTTTACTGGGCTTCTTAATTTGCTTTACTATTATTTTGCTGAAGATTTTTACCTCTATAATATTGGAAGATTTTCTGACAACTGAGAATTAGTTCTCATCCGCATTGACTGAGTACCAGTTTTTGTAACAGTGACAGAAAAATAGATAACACAAGTATATATCTACTTTGGCAGATCTTCATCTTCATCATAATTTCTGAACAGCTGTACATGGATAAAGTATCCATATTTTTCCCTCATTGTTTTTCAGACCATTTTAGTGCAAACACATCTTGGGCCCTCTAGAACTTCTTCACAATTTTTAGATCTCTCCACACTTCCAAATGTCTCCCTTCCTGAAGCCCACTGCATTAATGATATTATAAATGTTGATGATGTTTATCAGGTCGCCAACTTGTTAATGGCATCCTATTGTTTCTGAGTAAAACTATTCCTAAATATTTTGAAATCCAAAGAATACAAATGTTCTTTTATTTTAACATATTGCTATTCAAACATGGTTACTTTTAGAATTACCTTTTGTATCAAGCTGAATTCAATGTGGTAAAAATGAAAATCAGTAAACCTAGAAAATACAACCAGCATTTGTGATGATTATTCCTCTTACTTATTTTTAGTCCTCTCTGTTGAAGCACACAAAACAGAAAATTATATTCAGAATAAAAGCACTTGCTGGAACTAGAAATTCTCATTATAAAAACAAATTTATTTCAACTCAATTTACTTCTTAGTTATCACTGTACTTATAGATGTGTATAAAACCGATCTAAATTTTTATAAATTAAGAAATTAAGCTCCATAGTATTAGAAAGTGTTTTCCCATTGAACTGTTTCTGTATTTGTGCACTTAAATTTAACCTTAAAATGTATTTTGTCTAGTTTTTGCAAGTATATATCATACCCTTCCTTGGAAAATTAATACACATATCAAGAAATTACTTTCTAAGATATAGTTAATAATCTTAAATATGAAGATAGATATTAAAATAAATAAAAAAAGAGTGGTAACAGATTTACACATTAACTTCAAACGATGTCACAAATATGAACTATGTAAAGAGATTAGAAAGGGAGAAAATATGCAATAAGATGGTAAGAAATAAATTCAAGAGGCTCATTTTCCAGAGTCACAGGATAACACCACAACCAACATGCATACACAGATCCTTGTTTGTGTTGTAAATAGTGTTATTCTAAATATTTCACTGTATGTAGAGAAAACATTTAAGAACAATGATCTAACATATTTATTTGGATGGAGTGTACTCTTTTAAATATGTGGAATCATTACTTAAAGGTGAGCAAGATACTTAATATTTCATAATCTGCCATGAGAGATAAGCAAAAAGATAAGTGGTTGACAGAGCATGGGTAAGAGCTATGGCTTCAGCTTACTAATATTATTTTCAGTCAATAAAATTCAGACAGAAGCAGAAATGTTTAATAAGATAAAGAAACAGATCAGATGGTACAAAACAAATGCCATATAAAACAATTATTGAATGCCACAGAAAACAAAACAGTTTATGAGGCTCTGGACTGACTCTGACTTTAAACAAACACGGGAGTTATACAAAAGCAAAGCCTAAGAAAAAACAATCAGTACCCCACTGTTAAAAAGACTGAGAGATTTCAAAATAATTGTCATATCAGGAATTAATTTCAGTTATTTTACAGATGTTTCATCAATAGTTTATAAAGAAAATGACAGTAATATTATAAGCACAATAGGCTTATCATGAATGCCTCTTACACTGTTGCTTTGTTTGGATTAGTCAGTAATTATGCGAGGTAAAATTTCACCCAACTTGTTACATGTTCATGTAGCTGAAATTAAATAAGGTTGCAATTAAAGGACTGCTTCTCTGCAAAATGCCAAAGTAGAGAATGTCTAGACTTATCTTGAAATGACAGTTTCTGTAATGTTGCACATGTACAGCAGAGGGCACTAATACAATTATAGTACTTAGTCCTCATGGGAGTCATTATCTGCGATTCTGAGATTCACCGGAAACAGTAAACAAGAAAGTCTTTCCTTGTCTTCATCAAGGTACAGTTTGCTCCTATCTGAATAGGGAAATTCTTTGCATGAAATTTACTTAATTTTTATAGCAAAAGGGCCATAATAATAGAAAGTTAATGTTGATTATTCCCGCAGAAATCAACTAAAGGATGAGTGATCTTTGCATATCATAAATGAGCTTCCTCAGAAGTCCAATAACACTCTATCAACCTTTCTTCCACTTCCTCTTGCTCCCACATAGCTACACTCACCTAAATGTATCTCCTCCCAAAACACCGTCCCAGGAATCAAAAGTGGAAAAACTTTGGGCTATGATAGCAGCATTTTATGATACGGTTGAAGCATTGTCTGATTGTAATGTTCTCCATTAGGTGGTAGAAACTTTGAGACAAATGGAAAGATCAACAATTTTCTATACTGAAAGAATGAGAGGGTCCAGGTGCAGTAGCCTAACTACTGAAGTCCTTGCCATGCATGCACCAAAATCCCATATGAACACAGATTCTAATCCCAGGGGCCCTGCCTCCCATCCAGCTCCCTGCTTGTGGCCTGGGAAAGCAGTCAAGGATGGCCCAAAGCCTTGGGACCCTGCGGGCTCCTGGACTCTGATTGGCTCAGCTCCAGCCGTTGCAAGGATTTGGGGAGTGAATCAGCGGATGGAAGATCTTCCTCTCTGTCTCTCCTTCTCTCAGTATATCTGACTTTCCAATTAAAAAGAGAAAGAGAGAGAGAGAGAGAGAGAAAGGATAAACCAAAATCATACTCAAAGATTTTTGTTTCATCACAAAGAGGGAGAACAGATTGTCAAACAGTTTGTGGTCTTCACTTTCTAGGTAAAATTACTGAAATAATTGCTACCCTATACAAAGCATAGAGCATGGAATTTAAGTGTTTTAGTTGCATGGTGATGTAGGAATGATTTTGGAAAAGACCTTGCTTTCCAGAAGCTGAAAGGCAGGGAGCAGACATATTTACTTGGAAATTAAGTAAAATATTAGATGAAAACTGCAGTAATAAGGAAACTGATATGACATTGTGAAAAACAAAAGCCAGCTTAATTCAGTGACTTTTATCTTGGCCACATGTATAAATCTCTTAAGGAGCTTTAAAATATTCTAATGCTTGGTTCCTTCATCATATCTGTTGAAATACAATTTTTGGAGATGGGACCCAGGTATTGTTATTTTTTTTTTAAAAAATGCCTTTGGGCCCGGTGGTTAAGTCCTCGCCTAGCACGCCCGGGATCCCATATGGGCGCCAGTTCTGATCCCGGCAGCCCCGCTTCCCTTCCAGCTCCCTGCCTGTGGCCTGGGAAAAGCAGTCGAGGACGGCCCAAAGCTTTGGGACCCTGCACCCGCGTGGGAGACCCGGAAGAGGCTCCTGGCTTCGGATCGGCATAGTGTCGGCCCGTTGCGCTCACTTGGGGAGTGAATCATCGGATGGAGGATCTTCCTCTCTGTCTCTCCTCTCTGTATATCTGCCTTTCCAATGAAAAATAATAAAAATAAATCTTTAAAAAAAAATGCCTTTAGTTTATTTCAATTTACAACCGAGATTTTGGAAATTAAAGGGAACTATACTCTTCTTTAACCCATGTTGTCTCCTTTGTTATTTAATTTTTTTTATATTGAAATACCTTACTAAATATTTCCAAAGAGTATTTCTCGGGTGGATACCAAATGCGTACAAACACACACACACACACACAACCTGGGATTTGCTTGCTTATCCCAAAATTTGCTCTCTGGTCATGTGAATGCTATCACTCCAGTGTTCTGAATTTCACTGACCATCATTTGTTTTCTGTTTGTACTTCCGTTTCCTTCTTGCATGGTAGTCGCCCAAGTATTTATATGGTATGCTTGCCACTCAGTTGAGCTTTTGCTACATATTCATTAATGGGAATTTTTCTTACCTTTTATTTTTTCATACTACACTGCATACAATATAAGACAATCCCTGTCCTAACTCACAGTTCCTGTCCCTTGCTAATTTTTAAATATAATCTCATCAATGAACAAGTATATCTGTTCATGATGTGTTTCCTCTGGCTAGATGTTCTGAGAAAAAGTAGGAATTGGATGTTATTCACTTCTATATTCTTAGATCTTAGATCTGTTCAATAAATATTTCTTGAAAGGATAAAGGAATGGATGAATGGTGTTCTCAGGAGGGGTTTGCATTTTCTCCTTTTATGCCTTTTCTTCCCAAAGAATTGGTAGGGAAGTTTGTCATATCAGAGAACACTGTGTAGTAGAAACAAAATTAGTGACACCATTTTAGGCATGATTTTACAGTCTCATTTCCTATAATAATATACAGGTGATCTATTTGTCTCCAATGTTTAATTTGATATCCTATACTCCATGAAAGTATATTCTGTTCACAGGAAAGCATTGTCCATTGAAGTAAGACTTAATTATCATCAAGTAATGAATAAAGTCAAAATGTTCCATAGCTAGTAGAAAAGTAGTTGATTGTCATTTATCTAATGCTTTCTACTCTAGGGCATTCTGATGGGTTTGATCAAGAAACTGAAAAAAAAACCCAGAGGTATTGGTTTCCTTCAAGGATCTTATATGCTATTTTATCTAGAGATATGGATCAAATGCATGTGAAATAAAAGATCAATTATATAATTATGAAAGAGATATAAATGATTTAAAATACAATAATACAAATTGGGATAATACTAAACATATTCAAAATTAAATAATGTGGTCTTACATTTTTAAATGATGAATATAAGACGATGAAAATTACAGAAAAACATATGTCCTTTGCTGCTTATAGTAGGGTTCTTTCTATGAACTAACTCTTCACTGAGTTTTAGTTAATGCTGTTGCTTTTTGTAACCTAAGATTCATCTTTTTCTCCTCCATGTGTTTGCTGCAATAAATGTCCAACCAACTGCCACATGAGCCATATGAGTTGTAACTTTTAAATTATCTTTTAGCTAAAAAAAAAAGGCTGTTATCCAGGTTGTGTTATTGTTGTTGACTTATTAGTAGCAGCATGGATTTTTGAGCCACGGGCTTTACTTTTACCTCCAGATTGGCTTGTTTCTCCACCCTACTCCATGGCCTGGGTTGAACAAGTAAGAGGACGAGGTTAGAGTCGTATTCCCTCAAGTTTGTGCCTCTTACGAGGCAGCTGCCTGTTACCCATCCTTTTTGTCGCCTGGCTCCATCAGGTCTTCATTGCCCACACCATGCACAGCCTAACTCTTCCACGTTATATTAACCCTTTTTGTACTCCCCTGTTCCATGTGGTTTCCCTCAATTCCGTGCTTCACTTTGAAGTCAGGCCTTGTTTTAACTTTTCTTCAAAGTATTCATTTGCCCTTATTTTCTTGTTAGGACTCTTAATGATCACCCACCAGGTGAATCTCATTCTTGAGCCTGAAACCTGTTCCTGCTTTGGGCTTTAGCTATAGTTGGTAGAAGTGAGATTTTGCCATTCAAGACAGCAGCCAACTCCTTTGCTTTTGGGTAAAATTTTCTCTCTATACCTAACACAGACAAAACCAACAGGCACTTTCTAGTTTGTAAATTTCTCTTTTAATAATGAAGAAGTGGGCAGGAATTCATAGCTGATGTATTGTCTAAAGTGGGGCAAACACTAAGAATTTAGAAACATGTAAAAAATAATGTGTAAGGAATTCTAAGATCCATTACCAACATGTAGTAATTTCTTAAAATTTAGTAGTTATACCTTATTGACTAAATAAAGAGTCTAACAAACTGGTAAAGAAATCTACATGTCTTAAAATTCTGCACTCTTGCTGTAAACAAAGAAACATAAAGGCTAGGAAGTAGCTAATACTTTTTTCTCTTAAAATGAAGTTTAAATAAAATTTTACAGTAAAAGTGAGAGATGTGATTAAAATACTGTATTAATTGGCACACTTCCCTCATTCCCCCCTTACTATGTCAACTACAAAATGATGATAATGGGCTAGTGATGGGGGCAATTATGTGCCTCTATGGTCAAATATTCATCATCCTCACTAGACTTTAATACATATTTAGGCAGAATACACATCATTTTAAAATGTTTAAACATATAATTGAATATAAACAAATAATGGATAGTGAGTTAATTGTTTTGGACAATTTTATATGGGCGGTAGTGCAAATGTTAATCTTAGTTACAAGTGCTACTATTCAATATTGCATACATATATAGATTTCAGCAATTAACCAATACAAGGAAGAATTCCCTATATGCACATCTAGAAATGTGTACAAGTATCTACTATTTACGATACTATACTATACTATCTACTATAAAATCTACCTAGTTAAAAATTTTAAAATCTTCATTTAGTTTGGGAAATAGATGCATGTGTGTTGTATATAACAAATCTCACTGCTTTTCAAAAGACATTGATGAGTTGAAATGATGCCTTTTGAATAATAGCCAAAATAATGCACATTCATATTTATTTTACACCAAACATGCGAAGTAGGCAGCTAGAATTCCCAACATTAAGCTCAGTGAAATCTCTGAAATACTGTGCATGATGCTCTATCTCCATGGACAGACTAATCCTAGCTATAGCAGCAGATATGGAACTTAGGGAAAATCACAACCTCTGGATTCTCACTTCTTCGTAAGTCAAATGGGGGAAATAATAAATAACCAAGGGAGATCTAAGCATCAGATGGACTGGATCTAGTTGTGGTTTAACATTCAGTATGTTAGCTACTTGTAAGACAGGCTATTCCCCTCCAGCTGGAAGAAAACTCATTCACCTTGCTTAGACAGATCCTGATTGGGACAGGGCGTTTCTGGTATGCTGAGTACAGCTGGTACAAACGTGAATGTCAACCTTTTTTTACAGGGGACGGCCGATCTAGTTTGTTTTTGTAAAACTCTGCTACCAGCTAAGCGTGCATCTCATTAGTAATCCAAGGGAAGAATGCATTAAAGATCAAGAAAAGCATATTGTGTATTTGAAGTTTTCTAAAAAGTAAACAGCAAGGAGAAGATGAAAGATAAATTAGCTCCTGTTTCTTTAATCGCGCTCCAAACGACCTGCTGCAAATTGGTCCAAGGACTCAAACTGTCCAACCATGTGGGATGTGACCACTGATATTCAGCCCACCGCTGAAGAAGCTGACCTAAGGGCTGAACAGAAATCATGATGCTTGCAAAACCAGAGACGAAGGGTATACAAAGGATCGTAATTCAAGTGGGAAACCTGCTGGATAGTCCCAGCTCAGCAGAAGGCTTTCCACGTCTCCTTGACATCAGTCAGCTGGATGTCAGCTGGACCAAAGCAGTTTTGCTAAGGGGTGTGAAGAAAACACTTAAGTGTAAAACTCATTCCCTGATCCTCCAGGAGCTTAGAGCAGCGCTGGAGAGATTAACTGTGTAACTAACACTCCAGGGCGGTCAACGAAACGTGACCAACGAGTTGGCAGCGGCCTTGCAACGAGAGGAATTCACAGGGATCACTGGGGGGCTTGCACTGGGAAGGCTTGGGCGGTGAGATGTAAGCGGGGCGCTGGGTGAAGGGAAAAGTCTCCTACTTGGGCGGGATATTCGAAGCGTTCCCGGCCCAGGCTCAGGGCGCGGCCTGTCAGGGTGGCCGGCGGACCCGGGCGGGCTAACCCCTGGGGTCACGGCGCGTGCGCGGCCCGCGGGAAGCCAGCCAGGCCCCCGTGGGCGCGAGACCCCGCGCGTCCTGGCGGGAAAAGAGGGGCGCATGCGCCGCCCGGCGCTCCGAGCTCGCCGGGATGGGGATGGGGAGGTGGAGTTTCCTAGAGGGAACTTGACCCGTTAGCAGCCGCGGCCATGGCGGCGCGCTCGCCCCCGTCACCACTTCCTCCTTCCCCAGCGCGACAGTTGGGCCCCCGGACCCCACGAGTGAGGCGGGGAGCTGAGGCCCACAGAGTGCGCAGCGAGGCCTCGGGTCTCGCCGGCGCGGCGCGGGAGCCCGTCGCGGAAGAAAGTGACATAGTGTGGCGGGGCGAGGAAGGGCCGGGGAGCCGACGAGGGCCAGAGAGGGCAGCTCCGGCTCCCGCTCCCTTCCTCAGCCCGCGCATGGGGTCCAGGCGGCTAGAGAGCATCTCGGTAGAGGAGGCGATGGTGACCCGGACGAAGCTGTTGGAGGAAGAGCTGAGCAGCCTAAAGGAGGAGCTGGCCCTGTGTCAGGTATCGAGGATTCTGGCGCGCCCTTCTCCCTCTCTCGGGGCTGCTCGGCTCCGTGGGTTTGGGACTCACTCAGCCCCGCCCGGCGACGCTCCCTCCGGGTCCCCACAGCCGGCTGGGCCCGCGGCCCGGGGCTTCGAGGGGAGCAGCGACCCCTCCCGGGCATGGGCCAGCCAGGGTCCATGCGCACCCCGAGCTTGAATCTGGCTCCCTGGATGTTGCCTCCAAACATTCAGTCTCCACCCCATCTCTCCCCAGAAGCCCCAGTTCTCGCAGGTGACGGTCATGGTCTTTGGTGCGCCGTAGTGGAATGCAGTGCGCAGGCTGAACAGGAAAGTGGAAACACTTGTTAAAATAACACCCTTCGAAGAAGGAGCCCGATTTTAGTGTTCAAACATCCACACCTGCCCGTATTGTTAACGTTGTCAAACTAAGTGGTGTACTATGTTAAAACACACACCAAAAGATCGTAGGGAGTTTCTGGGCAGGAACTTTAAAACAGTATAGATGACACTTGGTGCTTATTTAGTAATTTCGTAGTGCTGGAGTGAGAAATCGCAATTCTCATGGGATCTTGCCCGTGAAAAGCACTGATTCAACCAGTTGCATCTGTTTCTTTCCTGCTATTTGCGGAGTTTGTGTATAACAAAGAGGAACTTGACTCCTCTACTGTTCACAGAGATTGTTTTCCTTTAGTTCTGCAGCCTTACCAATCATTGGCTGTTTGATTTTGCCATTTTATACAAACATTGGGAGGTTAAACTTGAACTTGCTTAAGAGGAGATCTATAAATCTGTGCTGTCTTTAAGCTAGTAAGCAGCCAGGTAGTAGCAAACACCAAATAACTGCGTGAACAGCATCAGTTTAAGTTAGTGGCATTCATTCTCTCCCATAGTTTGTTGTGTTGGATATATATATATATTTTCCCCGTTTATATGTCTTTGCTGATTTAGTGGAGGTTAAGTGAGCTGGGGAGATGTTGTATAGCTGGCACCTGTCCATTCCTTCATCTTTTGTTTGTTAAAGAGCAAAGGAATAAATAAACCATACCAGTGAACCTAAAGCATTTTCTCTTTGCAAAGCTCGCCCTTGGGGAGTTTAAAAATATGAAGACACGATAAAGGCTTTTGTTTAAGTTGTGATCTAAGATGTTATTTGCTTTGTTTTTGATAGGCAGCCTGTCCCACTCTGCCATGCCCTCAGCTGGCCAAGAAGCAAAGATGATTCCTTTTTATGACTGCGCTAAGCTTATTGGAACTAGCCTGAACGTCTTTGATGCCAGTCCATTCACGATTACATTCTTTAAAAAACCGGACTGCTAGCACAGTAACAGTAACAGTTCTGTGACTGTGGGCAGCTTATGTGGACCCCAAAGATGGTTGCGGTACTGTAGCCTAGCAGAGAGTTCTTAAGGTTTTATATTACCTATGTTGCTAGATGGTCACAGGCATTTCAGTAATGAGAGATGAAGCTGGCAGAATTGCGTACCATAAAACTTCAGTTAAACTATGCTATTGGAGAAACTAAGGAGAAATAATAATTGAGCTTTCAGTTGTGTTGTTAAAAAAGGTATTTAAGTAATTAAACATCTACTTTTTACAGATTTCTATTATTTGTTCAGATAGAAATCACACCTAAAAGTATATAGTATTAACATTGTGCTAAAACTAAGCTCAAACTAAAAAAAATTCGAATTTATGTCTCAGTCTAATAAGTGCTTGCCGGCAAATACACATGCACACATAAATTTGATTTCAGAAGGAGTATTTACTAATGTGTTGTGTATTCAGCTATCTGTTTCATGTTTATTCTTCTGAAAAATACCCTCCAAAACTGTATGAAGTTCAGTGTTGGGTCATAGTTTGGGAATAATAACTTTGCTAATTATTGCATAGTTGTAAATAGTGGTGCAATTGTTCTTTTTCAGATTCAACTTATGAGAATTTAATGTTCTTGATAGCAAAATAAGTTTTACTCCATGTACCATCCTATAACATTCAAATGCATTAAACGAAACATGTAATACATAGAAAACTGTTGAATGTTTTTCTTAATATGAGCATCCCGTCACACTCTCATTACATTATCTAGTGTACTAAAAAAAAAAAAAATCACATGGTCCCAGATTATCAAGCAAACTACAAATAATTCTTCGCTGAAGGATGATTAATTTCTTTTCTTTTCTTTTTTTTTTTTTTTGGAGGAAAAACTGTATTGGATTTACTGAGAACAGTTTCTTAGCTTCTAAACGTAATGTTTTCCTAAGAAATTCACAGGTGTTTCCAAGGTAATTTTGAGTCTGCCATTTACATGTGTTTCAGTGATTTGGACTCTAGTGCTATTGTATTCTTAATTTGAGTTATATATTTCACAGCTGTGTTCTGTTTGTGATTAGAGGATGCTGGAAATATGTATTTGTGCACATTTATTGCCATTTGTAGATTAGAAGAGGGGAAGAATGTTTCTTGATAATTTACTGTTTGACTGCTTTGTGCCATATTTAGAAGTCATGATTTTCCCTGTGTTCTAAGAGCAGTTTATTTAACTATAGGAATAGTTTTCAGATGTTGAATTCATGCCTTGAGTAGAGATCAATTAAAAGGCTTAAAATGTTGTTGGGAGCAACTTGTATGTTGGGAAAGTAGGTACCTAGTAAAAAAGATGATTTGGGGGTGTCTTTATGTATACTAATGATAAGTATGACAATGGCTGCAGACAAATAAGAAAACAAGGCCAATCTGCTTCTGAGGAATTCAAGATCACAGATGTCTACCATTTAATCAACTGTTTCATAATCCTAGTTTAATAAGCTTTGTGAAAGGGTTAGGATAAGTTTTAAATTATCTGATTCTGTTTGAAAGTTTTATAGTAGAAGCAAAAATTTTCATAGTTACAAATTTTTGAAGGTTTTTATTTTTAAAAATTTATCAGCATTTTTAAAATCATAGAGGAGGAAAATATAGAGGAGATAGTTGGCACTAATTTCCTAGATTTACTGCCTGAAATATTTTACAAAGTAGTTATATGTTTTCAGAAGAATTTTATTTTTGTGTGTTTGACTCTTTTTAGTAATTAGAAGGATAATCCATATTGAATACAAGACAGTATTTAAATAAAAACACCATATATTAAGTCCCCAAAATCCATTTGTAGAATTTTATTGTCCACAAAAAAAAAAAACTTTCTAAATTTATCAAAAAGATACAGCATGGTGACTATTCTGTTGCATATCATGCAGTCAGAAGTTGCCAAGAGAATATATTTTAAGTGTTCTTAGCAAAAACACATAGAAAATGATGTATATGTGAGGTAATGGATATATTAGTTAACTTGAGTTAGCCACTCCAGTGTGTGTTTGTGTGTGTGTATAATTTCTGTTTGTAGTATAAAAACACAAAAAGTTCTAGATGAATCAGTGATACATTTCTAATACTGGAACAGAGTAGGCCTTTCTAAATAGTACAATAAATCTCTAAGCCATAATGGATGAGGTAGACACATTTTGAGTATGCAAGACACCGTAAATGAAGGGATTTTAGGTACTGTCGGAGAGGTGTGTTGGGACCTGATAACATGGAGACCTACAGTCTTGGTTAAGAAGTTAGAGTATTTTCCAAAATTGATGGGAACTCGCTGGAGATGTCTAACTGTAAGGCTAGGAAACCATTGTATGCGGAGAACTAAGCAAGAGAGAGAATTGGCTTGAATAGGATAAAAGTGACAGAAGTGATGGGAATGTTCACATTTGGGACGTCTTTTCTAAAGTCAGTAGGATTTACTGATGGCTTGGATGTGAAGGGTCAATAAAAGAAAGCTAATCGGGATTGATCTGTGGGTTTTAGGTCTTTGAACCAGTGAGTATGTGGTGATAATCATTTTCCCCGCCTCCCCATGTCCCCTCCCCTTCTCTCTCCTCCCCTCCCTTCCTTTCTTCTCTCATCCTGTTCCTTCCCCTCTCTTCCCCTCCCCACTCCTCTCCTCTACTCCCCTCCTGTCTCCTCTCCTCTCTGCTTTTCTCTTCTGTTTTCTCCCTTTCTGTTCCTTTCCTTTCACTTGAAAAGCAGAGTGACAGAGAGGCAGAGACAAATCTTCCATCTGCTGGTTTGCTCCCCAAAATGGCCTCAAGAGCCAGGGCTGAATGCGGGAGCTAGGAACTCAGTCCTGGTTCCAGATGCATTAGCAGAAAGCAGATTGGAATTGGAGCAGCTAGGGCTCCAAGTGACATTCCAGTGTGGGAGGCTGGCATTGCAAGTGGTGGCTTAACTATACATGGATATGTCTGATGGTATTATTTTCTGAGATTCAGAAGGGCATGTTTGTAAGAGAGCAAAGTATCAAGAATTTTTTGACAAGTTAAATTTGAGATGTTTAATAGGAATTCAAGTGGAATTGTTTCATAGGTAGTAAGAGTAGAGGCTACAGAGATAGAAATGTGTGACAGATTCAGTGCAGAATTGGTGAATAAAATTATGAAAATGGTATAGGGTCAGCTAGGGCAGTGGTTCTCAATGCTTAGTGGACAGATTGACCTGATGAGATTTTTAAAAATCCTAGGGCTTAAACCTTACTGAGACCAAGAGTCAAATTTTTTTAGATTATTATTTTTTTTATAAGTTCCTTAAAAGTGGTCCCTAGAAGTGAGGCAGAGTTAATTGCTGAGCTAGGAAATAAGGAATGAAACTTCCCATTGCCCATTGGATTTGTACAAATGTAAAGGATTGTGAAAAATTTTTTTGTAATCATAGGTAAATGATAGGTAAAGTAAGATGTTTTGGAGTGAATGGGAGGTGGAAAGAGTAGAGCGTGTAGGCCGTTGTTTCAAGTTGTACAGAGGAGGGGAGCACAAAGATGGTGAGTATTGCTGAGAAGTTTGCTTTTAGAGAAAACATACCTTGATATTTGTACAGAAAATATGGGCTGCAGAAAGATAAGAATTGAAAGATTTTCCTGTGTAAGAACTTGTTAGAAACTAAAACTGCCCTACCAAAGAATCTATTGATCTAAAACTAAGAATTCAATGCTTACGGTATTCATTTTCAAGTTTTAATGTTTGGTGTTGTCTTCTCTCATATTGCTGCAAAGCAGTATATTCAAAATAGCTTTTATTTCTTTAAGGCTGACAAAGAATTTGTATGGTCTTTGTGGAAACGTCTCCAGGTCGCGAATCCAGATGTCACACAAGCAGTCAGTTTGGTTGTGGAAAGGTGAGTTCTCAAATTTCTTCTTTATGAGCATCTGATTTGCTGAACTTGTTTCTCTTAAGTATTAGAATTAAAACTTGCTATTTATGCCCTATAGAAGTTAATTGGATTTCCAAATAAGTATATGGCACAATGTAAATACTGAATTTATTATAAGGGGTTTCAATTCAGCACGTATAGAAAAGCCTGCTCATTTTCTGACGTATTTGGAAAGTTTTCAGAGAAGAGAAAAGCATCAATTAAAGAATCTATGTGGGTGTTTGTCTTGAGCTGTTGTAGTTCAGCTTTAAAAGTTACAGAAATTCTGTTTGGCTTCTTATTCCAATAAGCTGCTCCTGTAGGAAACTGCACAGACATGGCTCAGTATTCCCCTAAGAAAACTGCAGTGTGAACTTGAAAGTCTGGGATGACCTTCCTAGAGTAGTGTACTTGTAAGTGTTCTGGAATAGGTTGAGGGATTTCACTTAACACTCCCTATGACCCTATAGAGGATTCCTAGTCATTTAACTATAGATTATTGGGCCTCTCCTTGGTCATTAGAAACAGTGGAGTGATGCTCGGTACTCTTTATCAAACATTTGGTATACAGTAGTCCCACGACGCTTAGTACAGCAATTAAAGCACTTGCTCTCCTGATAAACAGATTTCATTATATTTCCTAAATGAGAAGGCTAGCATATGGATACTTTCCCCCTTTTCCTTTGATCTTTATTGCAATCACAATTATATACTTTGAGTATCACTTTTGATAAATTGAACCCTAATCACTGTTGGTTTCTGTAGTTCTGGGATCATTACACTGTTGTTCAAAATTTAATTTGTTAAAATCTGTGACCTAAGCCTGGTTGTCTAATTTTTCGCATTATCAGTGTTATGGAATCTAAAGATTGCAATCAGTTTCTCCTTGTGTTTTTTCTATATTTGATGCATGACCATGTTTTTTCCTTTCTGATGATCATGCTTAAGTCTTGTTGAATTTTGTGACTTCCCTAGTCATCCTTGAGATAAAATCTGATCACTCTTAGTACCCTTCTTTTTATTTAAAACAGAGTAAGCCTCTTGTAGAACCATTAGGACTTCAGTTTTGATTTCTGTGATTCTTTATGTTCTCCTCCTTTTATTTGTGTATTTTTCCAACTTTTAAAACCCATTCTTAAAATCCATTCTTGATTTTTACTTTGCTCTTTTTTGGACAAAAGCAAGCATTAAAATGCTGTTAGATCATTTTCTAATCTATAATTTCTATTTATGTGTTTTAGTATACATAATACATGCTATATACGATAGATTAAGTATATAGAAGCATATTTGCAATTTATTAATGAGCATATGCAGTTTAGAGGTTAGTATTGCATCATTTGTTGGTAAGATGTTGTGATGAGATTTTGGACATGACTGCTTTATAAGTATGGTTTGTAAAAATTAGTGTGTATAGATACATTTTGAATATGTTAAATGAAGATAAACTTTCCAGATAATTTTTATTGTGCATAGACTGCACTATGAGGTGCCTTGGATTTTGAGTTGAAAACAAAATGGTATTTCTGATTTTCAGACTATATAAACACTTGTTTATTAAGAGAACCCTGTGGTACCTTTGGACCCGTTGAAAAGTAAAAAATGATAAGCCACTCAACCCGCATATTTCAAAAACACTATTCTAAAAGTCAGAGTAAAATATATTATCCTTCTGTATAACTCCCTAATTGCTTATTTATGTGCTGCTCATGTTTGATAATGTCCAAGCCTTGGTCTTCTTGGACGTGTACTCAGAGTTGTCATTATAGGCTTTCTTTTCTTTGCACTCCTAAACTGATTTCACAGTTTTTAGCATTCCACATTTTCGTTTTTCTTTTCTTTATATGTTTTGAGTATTTTTTTTCCTAAGGATGTATATATGCATTTTCTGACTTCTTGCATCCCTGAAAATGTCTTTGTTTGACGCTTGAGCAGAACATGACATTTTATGTCTAGGAACTGTCCTTTGGCCTTTTCAACAACTGTTATCTTACCTCAGTGGAGTTACCAAGGAGCCCAGTGCCAGGGTGAATTTTGTTTCTTTTTGTACACTCACTTGAAACTTTATAATTTTTCTTTTATATGTGGTATTATGAAATTTAAAAATCATTTGTTTATTTAGGTGCCTTTTTAGAGTTTGGAGGGCCTCTCCAATCTCAAAATTAAAGATTTGTTTTCAATTGAGAATATGTTCTTCTTGTTTTTCTTCATTGTGTTCTTCTTTGGGCATGCTGTTAGGGCTTGGACCGTCTTGGTTCAGCCTGCTTTTTTTTATTCTTTCTTCCTGCTTTTGCTGTATTCTGAATGTGCGTCTTCCTTCTCCCCATCAAAATCCAACATTGGGGGCCCAGTGCAATGGCTCAGTGGCCTAATCTTTACCTTGTGGTACTGGGATTCCATATGACCACTGGTTTTGTGTCGTGGCTTCTCCACTTCCCATCTGGCTCTCTGCTTGTGGCCTGGGAAGGCAATGGAGGATCGCCTGGAGCCTTGGGACTCTGTACCCATGTCAGGGACCTTGAATCCTTGTGGGAGACCCAGTGAAGGTCCGGGTTCCTGGCTTTCACTTGGTTCAACTCCAGCCCTTGCAGCTGTTTGGATAGT
This sequence comes from Ochotona curzoniae, assembly GCF_017591425.1. Classification (NCBI taxonomy): domain Eukaryota; kingdom Metazoa; phylum Chordata; class Mammalia; order Lagomorpha; family Ochotonidae; genus Ochotona; species Ochotona curzoniae. The sequence goes on along the minus strand of NW_024467106.1, from coordinate 44,560,472 downwards.
AGGCCAGCAGAGAGAACTTCTTTCTCTCTGTATTTTCCTTCTCTCTGTAAATCTGCCTTTCCAATAAAAATAAATAAGTCAAAAAGAAAAAAGATTCAATGTTGGGACTTTAATGTGTGATTGTATTAAGGAGTGAGAACGTCAGGTATACTAATTGTACAGACCCCACCCCTAATGAGTAAGTGTGCCTTCTGCCTGCTGAAGATGCAGAAGGCACCATTTGTGAGGAATAGGCCCTCACTGGACACCAGATTTGCTGGTGACTTAAGTTTTAACATATCAGTCCCAGAAGTGTGAGCAAAAATTTCTATTATTAACAAATTTCCCAATCTAAAGTATTTTGTTTTAACAACTGAAATAGGTTAAGATAATCCATGGTATTTATTTGAATTTTAAAAAATTAGTGATCAAGTTTTTAACCTCAAGAAATTATTTTATTTTCACTTTTATTTTTACAGTAGTCTTCTTTTTAATGGAATAACTTTATGATGATACTTTTCAAAGGTAGATGCAGAGAAAGAGTAATTAATTGATTGTATAATGTGCTGATTAATTTCCTAAATGCTTGCAGTAGCCATGACTGGGCTGGGCTATGCAAGAATGAGGAACTGTATATGTGTTTCACAGGTGAACGGCAAGGACGTTAGCGCTTAACCCATTATGGACTGCCTCTCAGGGTGTGCAGAGGCGAAACTTGATCCCAGACACTCTGATACCTGCTTTCAAGTGGCCGGTTAGCCCACTGCACCGCAGAGAGTAACCCTTTGATTAGAATATTTAGTTTTTTTTTCCTTCTGTTTCCTGAACGCTCTTTGTTTTCTGTTTTGGTTAGTCTTTCCCTCTGATGCTGATTTTTTTTTTTTTCTGAACAGATGATGATCCTTTACTGACTAATCATTTTATTTTGAGATTGGTTTTATTTTTATATGGAAGAGATAACACAGAGGAGAGACAGGGAGGTCTCCTATACACTAATCTGCTCCCCAAATGCCTGCAGTGGCTGGAACTGAGCTGATTGAAAGCATAAGCCAGGAATTTCCTTTGAGTCCCGCACATAGGGGCCAGGGCCCTAGGGTTTGGGCCATCCCTCTGCTACTTTGACAGGCCGCAAGTAGGGAGCTGGATGGAAGTGGAACAATTGGGACAGGAACTAGTTCCTGTAGGGGATGATGGTGCTGAAGCTAGAGGCTTTAATCTATGAATCCACCCACTGTGGTGGCCTGCACTACTCATGTGTTTGTGTGAAGTTCTGTGTTGCTTTATAGGGGTGTGTGGTTGAATGGATTTGCTTTGCATTTCTATATATCTGTAACCCAAACAGCTTCTCCACTGCATGGAATGACTGTATTTTTTGTAAGGTGCTGGGGTGAAGCCCATCTACAGGTTTTCCTGAATGATGTGTGATGGGTGGTTAGTTATGTGCTTCACATCATGCCCTTTTCTGGCTTCATCGTTTGCCCCAATGACCACAGTAGGGAGCTTGGCCAGCCAAACTGTTGTACTCGAAGCAGTCTTTGGGCATTTACTCTGGGCATGTGTTTCAGGTAGCTGTTACTAATGTTTATGAGTATATGTCCTGACTTTATGGTACATGGTTTTTTTTAAAGCTTTATTTATTCAGTTTTATTTGTTTAAAAGGCCAAGTGAGAATAAGATTGTGAGATATCTTCCATGTTGCTGGTTCATTCCCCAAATGTCCCTAGTAGTTGGAACTGGGGTAGGCCTGAGCCAGGAGTTCCAAACTCCATCCAGACCTCCCGTATATGTGGCAAGGAATAAGTCCTAAAGCCATGAGCTGCTGCCTCGTAGACAAATTCCTACATAATTAGCTCAGGAAAGCAGAGCTGGGACTTGAACTCAGGCACTCTGGCATGGAATGCAGGTATCCTGCTTGGTGGCTTATGTCACTGCACTGACCCCAGGAGATGGTTCTTTGTTAACCACCTTGATTCGTATGGGCTTCTGTGCTCTTACATACTGATGCCATATAAATGAAAAGCACTTCCACTGTCAAATTCTCTACTAGAGAGTTTTACTTTTGGATTCTGATTTTCTTCATTTGTTTATTAGTCTCTATAATGTAGTCTGTGCTTCTCTGTTTAAGATAATTGTAAAATTTATGGCTCATTTGGGGTTCCTTTAACAGGTGTTTATTTGAGTCAGTGTGTCTTGGGGATGTCAATAAAGTGCTTTGTCTTTAAGCAGCATATCACTTCTTGGTGTTAAAATGGATTCTACCAATACAGTATTTTTCATTATATCTGTGTCTTTTAAATTGGGTTATTTTGTTTCTAATTATAGTTGTAGATACTGTGATGAATAAACTTTCATATAAAACTTTGCTAATATTATTGCTTTCCAGCAGTTGTGTTATTGACATAGTAGATAAATGTAATTTTTAAACATTTGGAAATGGTTAAAATAATCTTACCCTGTTAAAGAACTGTAATACTTCAAATGACAGTAACATGCCTGTGGTAAAAATAAAATTTTATCAATAATCATCTCTTTCTTCGACTTTCAGCAGTCTGTTTCATGCCCTTATTAAGATTTTCTGGATCAATGTATGTGTAGATGTTTTTCTGTATGTATTTTACTCTTTACCTAAAAATGTATTTATTTAGCTACAAAGGCAGAGAGAATACAATTAGAAACTTCTGTGTTTGATTTCTTATCTACCTTAAACTATAACAAGTGTACTTCCAGTCTTGTTTCATCTGTAAAGCACTATTCCTCTCTGCTTCTCTGAATCTCTACCACTAATGGATTATTTTGAAGCAAATCCTAGACATCATATTATTTTACCTGGAAGTACTTCTATATTTGCAGTCAATTCTAGTTATTAGCAACAGTTTCCCATTCTCTATTTCATTAATTTTCTTCTGGTTTTTCCTTCATTCTGGTTTGGTTTGTGTTCGGTTTGGTTTTATTTTTCCACTGTTTTAAGGTTATGGGATGTTAAGAGTATTAAGTTAATAACTTTGGGCCTTTCTTCTTCCTCAATATAGACACGTGTCCCTATAAGCTTCTCTTTCAGCACTATTTTAGCTGCATGTCATCATAAGTTTTCATGTTTTATGTCTCCCATTTAATCTTGAAAAAAATTTTTTTGACTTCTTGTTTGAACCACTCTTTATTTAGGACTGTGCTGTCTAATTTTTACATATTTTTTAGTGTCTTGGTTTTCTCAATGATTTTAGTTTCTAAATTTATCCCATGGTGTTCAGATGTGTTAAGGTTGGTTTGATGGCCTAGCATATGGTCTGTCTTGCAAATGTTTCATGTACTATTACAAACTGTATATATTCTGTTGTGGTGTGTAGTGTTCTAGTGATGTTTATTAGGTCCATTTTAATTTTAGTGTTGCTTTGGTTTCCTCTTTCCTTGTTGTTCTGTCCATTATTGAATATGGGTTTGTTAGGATTCTCTAGGGAAACAAATTTATTTATATGTGTGTGTGTACATGTACTTTCTTATTTCTTGGCATCTCCTTTAGTCTTATTCTTGTAAAGTGGACATGTTAGACCTTATATTGTAGCAAACCTGGTTGTTACCATGCTTTCCTGCCTGGATTCTGTTGTTTTCTGGCTTGTTTGCTTGGTGACTAGCTGGTTTATACTATTGAAGTCCTTTCCCCCTCTTACTGTGTTCAGTCTCTGTTGTAAAGGGAGATGCAGATTTGGGTATGTTGCAGTCAACCTGGCATAATGGTAATTTTGTAGGATTCTTTGCTTAATCATACCCAGCTGTTAAACTCCACTGCTTCCTGGCTTATTTTCCAACAAAGCCCTAGGGTGTATATTGCCCTACAAATTAATACATCCTGTGATTCCTTTGAAGTTTCTGAATCAGTACTTGATATTTTTGTCCAGTTTCTGAAGGGCTCCTCAAATCTGCGCTACAAACTAGCAGCCTGAAAGTTGAGTCTCTATCTCTCTCTTTTTCCCCCACTGAACTTTATGTCATTTTTTTCGAAAAGCAGAGTTATACAAGGGTGGGAGAGGAAAGAGATGGAAATAGAAGGAAAGAGAGGTTTTCCACCTGCTAGTTCACTCCTGAAATGGTCTGGCTTTGCCATCCGGAAGCCAGGAGCCTGGATCTCCATTTGGATCTTTGAGGTAGGTGGCAGGAGCTTACCCCACTTTTCAAATATGTTAGCAGGAGGTTTGCTCAAAACTGGAACAGCTGGAACTCAAAGTGATGCTCATATGGAATGCCATCATTGCAGGCAGCAATTTAACAACTGCACCACAATGCTAGCCCCTAGCTTGTGTCTTAAATTTCATTCCAGTTGCCTGTCATCATTGCTCCCACTGTTCCTGAGAGTGTCCCTAAACTTGAGCTTCACAATATGTTTCTAAGAAAATTGCTTCTTTAGCGAAAGGGATTAGGGTTTCTGTTTCATGCCCTGCTTCTCCTTCCATGCAAAAACTTGTGAGCTCAGCCTCTGGAGCTGCAGGTGAGGATGATATCAGGTTCTGTGGTGAACTACTGCTCCTGGAGCCAGTTGCCTGGTGTGGAAGAGGTAGCAGCCTGAGAGCCTTTGTTTGCCTGTGCTGTTATGGAACCGTTGCATCACAAACTGCGGCCAACGTGTTTGGGACTCAGTGTGGAACAAGCAGAACGATTTTTTATATGTATTTTTATTTTGAATTTTTGAATAATGTGGTATAATTTTGTGTAGATTGGAATTCCCCCCAGACTCCCACCTCCCAACAGATTTTCCCCATTTTACTACAATGGTTTAGTCCTTCATAAGGAACCTCAGTTCCATCAGTCTCTTAGTTAAGTGTATGTACCTTGATATTGTTGGTACAGACAATGTCAGACAGTCCAACATCCCATTGTCTACACATTTCCAACAGTTTCATTGGGAATCCGTTTTTTGTCTGGAAGCAGAAATGAATGTTACATTATACCCCCATATCTGGATATGGTGGACCCTAGTACTCCATTTCTATGTACATTTCCATAAGTGAGAAGCCATGAAACAAGGTCAACAACTGGTATGAGTTAGAACTAGTGCAACAATAACAATGACAAAAACAAATCACACACAGCACCATGGAAAAACACACCCCTGAGTAGCCAACACATGAGTGACAAAAAGGAAACACAAACGTCTCCTGGGAAAAATGATGCCACTGTGTAATCCATAAGCCAGCAATGATTTCAACAAGAGAAAAGAAAGTGTTTGGAATAAATAAAACTGAGATAAAAAACATCAAAACACATGGGGTGGAGCAAAAAAAAAAAAAAGAAAGAAACAGTATGGATTGGATTATTGAAGCTATTCTTTCCATGCTGGTTTCCTTATATAAGAGAGAATATATGGTATTTGTTTTTTTGTGATTGACTTATTTCACTGAACATAATGGTCTCTAGTTGGGACCACCTAGTTATAAACAGTATAATTTCATTCTTCTTAATAGCTGAATAATATTCCATGGAGTAGGTATATCACAGTTTCTTAACCACTCTTCTTTGGACGTACATCTGGATTGTTTCCATGTCTTTGCTTTTGTAGACTGTGCTGCTGCAAATATAGAATTTCAGATCCCCTTCTCATATGCAGATTTCACTTCTATTGGGTATATTCCTATGAGCGGGATAGCTGGGTCATAGGGCTGGTTTGTTTGCAATTCTCCAGGCACTCGCCATACTGATTTCCACAGTGGTTGTACTAGTCTACACTCCCAACAGCAGTGAAGGAGGGTGCCTTTCTCCCCACATCCATGACAGCAGGTGGTGCAGGCAGCACAGTTTTAACAGCACCTGAGTTGGATTTGACCTCAGCAGGAGTCTGATTTCCTACCCAAAGTGTCAGTACTTGTTATTTTAAGCTGCTGAATTTGGAGGTAAATGGTTATCCAGCAATAGATAACTTGCAGATAGGATCAAAGGATATATAAATTTACAGTTATATTAGAGACTGGTAGGTCACGTTGTCTTCAGAAGTTGTACCAATTAAACTTTTAGCTCCGATGTAGGAAGTTATCTCTTTTTTTCTAGTCTCTGGGTGACCATCTAGCTTTCAAATTTTGTATTTTGATTGTCTTCATAACAACCTATAGTTGGAAAAATTAGACATATCCACAAAATCCCAGGAACAAGACCTTTATGTATTTTTTTAAGTTGTATTTCATTTTTATTCGAAAGTCAGATATACAAAAAGGAAGAGAGACAAAGAGGAAGATCTTCTGTCCACTGACTCACTCCCCAAGTGGCCACAGTGGCTGGAACTGAGGCAATCCAAAGCCAGGAGTGAGGAGCTTCTCCCGGGTCTCCCATGTGGGTGCAGGGTCCCAAGGCTTTGGGTTGTCCTTGACTGCTTTCCCAGGCTGCAAGCAGGGAGCTGGACGGAAAACAGGGCTGCTGGGATTAGAACTGGTGCCATATGGGATCCCAGCACTTGCAAGGTAAGGCCTTTAGCCACCATGGTTCTGCGCTGGGCCCAAGACCATTTTAAGGTCCAGAACAAGGTGACAGCAAACATGAAGAAGTTCCCTGCATTCGATGTATTTGGGACAGAAGTCCCTTGGGTTGCTGTGGCATTCTCAGGATGAACAAAGACCAGACTTGTTGATATCATTATAGGTGGAGGCGGGATCTGTCAGTCTTTTTTGCTGTTACACAAATTGTGTATCTTATTATCCTATTAAGACATCTCTTAGAATTCTGGGTTTTTTGTTGTTGTTGTTGCTGGTTTGTTGTTTTTAACCCTGCTAATGAAGGAAAAGTTATTGCAGTCTCAGTCTTGAATGTCTTAACTGTAGTTCAGAGAAGTTTCTAGCTATTGATTGGTCAAGCAACTGTACAAGTGGATTGTACAAGGCCATTTTGCTAGCCTCTTAAATTAACCCTCTCTGTCTCAATTTGAGAAGTGAAAAATGGTATCTTGAAATGGTTTTCTCTTAACGTTTTAATATGTGTGAGTTAAGTCTAAGAACCACTTTCTGTTCTCTTCTGTTGGCTTTTTCTTTTAAATGTCTGTTTCTATCCATTGCCTGTGGCATTTCTAATCCTTGTCCTATGGTGCCCTTCAAGCTCAGTATATTATGTACACAACTTCCTGGCTTCTTCTTTGATTTATGTTTCTACCTTTCTCAGTAACACAGGCATGCCATTTTCTTCTTCATTTTTTTCCCCCTAAATTTCACATCTTGAGGGTAATCTTTTATACCTTTTGGTCTTTTCTTTTTTGTACAGAAAATCAATTTCCAAGTTCAGCCACGTTCTCTTTTGCAGTGTCACTCAAATCCACTAATTCTGCTGTGTCCTTAACTTCCAAATCCTCTATTGTGGCTCTTGGTGTATCTCGGCTTTGAATGTCTTATTGATTTCTTTTTAAAGCATCACTTCTGATTTACATCTTCACATTGAGACAAAGCAAGATATAGGACACTGAAGAAAATAATTTATAAAATTTAGGTTAAAAGTAGCAATGAAAATTCTAGGACTATCTTTATGGATGTATACAGGAAGCTTATAATTTTTAGGTTTGGATGACTAGGGGATACCAAATGCTGCAAACAAACTAGAATCATACATGCATGACCATCATTAAGATATATCTGCTACATTTACTTAATCAAAAAACATTAGTTCAATGCCATTTGATTATTAGGAATTATGCTAAAAATTAGAGAAAAAGCCTTGCACTTAACTATTAAACGGTACAATTCAGTGTGAAGGACATTTGTAGAAAGAGATGATATGTGGTAGTATTGGTCAGTATTTTTATAAAGGTGTATATGTTATGTAATTCTTTGATCTCTAGAGAAAGTTACCAGTTTTTTTTTTACTAGTTCTGCTTTAAATAATTATGTTTGTTATTAAACTTAAATTTTGTTTTCTCTAAGATTATTTAAAAATAAAATGAATTGTATATTTCTTATGAATTTGTTTTTGTCTTAAATTTGTTTATTTTTATTGCAAAAGCAGATTTATAGAGAGAAAGATATTTGATCTGCTGGTTCATTCTCCAAGCAGCCACAATGACCAAATGGCCAAAGTTGAGACAATCCAATACCAGGAGCCAGGAGCCAGGAGCCTCTTCAAGTGTCCCCCATGTGAGTGCAGGGTCCCAAGGCTTTGAGCCACCCTCAACTGCTTTCCCAGGCCACAAGTAGAAGCTGGATGGGAAGTTGAGCAGCCAGGACACAATTTGGCACTCATATGGGATCCTGGCACATGTAAGGCAGGGATTTAACAACTAGTTATCACTCTGGGCCTGTCAATTTCTTTACTGGAATTACTATTTTCTAGGATTTATAGTTATTTTCTTTTGGCCCTATTTTGAGTATTAATGAACTTATGCCAAAAATATATTTTGGATATCTCATTTGTGTATTAGCTCTACAAATCCAATTTCTTTGCTATTTTAAGTATGGTCTCAGAATATTAGTTGTTTTAAGAGTGTAACCACTGTATTTTATCTTGGTTTTAAATTTTATTTTTAATGATATTTATATTCTTGAGAGTGATGTTTGCCCATGTGGGCCTCTAATTAGGCTGGGGAGCATCAGGATGTGGAAGAAGGTTGGTGGGACAAATGTGTCAGGTCCTGAAATGATAGCCTTTTCAATAAAATAAATCTCTAAAAAAGTTTCAGTTCTTTTTTTCCCCTCCTGTGTCCATTGAGGGTTTAAGGGGAGTGGGTTTCTCCTTGCTGTTAAACTACAGCAGTGCCTGGGAATGTGGAACAGTCATCTCATGCTGCCTCAGAGAGACCCCAACATGGTGAAGAGTGTTGCGAAGATGTTACTCGAATGGTTAATAGCTCTGAGACATCTTTGGCTTCACTACAGCAAAGTTGAGAAACTCTTTCCAAAGTCTCTTGGTGCATCCACACACCTAGACATTTGCTGGAAAGCTTGGCCAGGAGAGTGGTCCAGTCTGTTCTGCTTTCCATCATGTGGTGAGGAACGTAATGTCCTCTGCTGGCCTTGATGAGCTAGCTGTCATGTCCCATTTGTGTATCTGGATGTGCTGTCCACTGCACAAGCATCTGAAACTGAGGAGGCCCAGTCCCAACACATGGACTCCAAGGTCAGACTACATATTTTGTGATTTTGTGTGTGTGTGTGTGGTTGGGGTTTCAATCCAGCCATCTATTTGGGTTGTCTCCCAAGAAACCTTGCCTAGGGTAACCTCAAACTTGACTTTTGTGTGTGTTAGCTAGTGAACGGTCAGCTTTGGTTTGTCACCTACACCAGCCCACATATATAGCTCTGGATGCAGCTGCCTGGTCAGTTCCACCACAAGTCCTTTCTCTCACATGAACTGATGAGTTCTGTGGCCTAACCTGGACCAACCCAGTCCAGTACAGCCCAGCCTAGCCTGCCACAAGCCTGGTTAACACACACCAACAGGTGCTGCAGCCTAATCGGGCAACCACCAACAACTCCCACTAGGCCTGCCCTCAACCCTGGTATTTGAATGTGCTGGCATGTGCTCATGTTTTTGAGTGCATCAGGAAAAATTGCAACTTCAGGGGCCATGAGTAATAAACACTGAATGAAGAGTAATACAGTGCTTCATAAGGTATCAGTTATTAGGAGCTTGAATCTCACAGAATTTCTTTGGATCACTGCAAATGTGTATGCCAAAGTCCAGTGTCTTGTCAGGCACAACCTATTTTGGCCTTACACATGAATAATTTATCCCTAAAGACAGTTATTTTAAGTTTGGCATAGAACAACAGGAAGTATTTAATTTGCTTGCTAAAATTGTTAATAATTTTGTGAATTTATTCCATAAATTCTAATTTTTTACTTTGTATAGCTCTGCTTTAGGGTAACTGCAGCTTATGATCCATCTACTGTGGCAAGTATCCCAGGAAGTGAATTGTTATGTTTCCTGGCTGGTACTGATCTGTCCATTTTGGGCTGTTTTCTGTGAATCTGTTCTGTATTGTTTTATTCACATTTGCTATCATCACCTCTAATCGTATGTGTATTACTTTCTGTTCTTTCTTTGCTATAATGACTTATTTATTTACAAGGTAGAGAAGGAAAGAGATCTTCCATTCTCTGGTTCTCTTCTCAGATGAACACAATATTTGGGGCTAGGCCAGGCTGAAGCCAGGAACATACAACTTTATCCATGTCTCCCACGTGGGTAGTAGGGGCTCAAGCTTTCTATACTGCCTTTCTAGGCACATGGGAAGATGCAGTATTAGAAGTAGAGCAGCTGGGGTTCTTTCCAATATGGAATACTGGCTTTGCAAGCAACATCTTAACCCGATGCACCACGATACCAGCTGCTATTGTGTCTTTCTAGTTACTTTATGTTTAATTGTCCTACCACGGTGCTGGTAAGTGTGGTTAATCTGAAAACTTGTGTTGGTAAGCAAAAAATAAGGAGCATGTTACAAGGATGAAATCAGTTTCAGACTTGTGATGTCTTCATTGAGAAAACCCATACAGTTACCTTGCTTTCACTTGTGGCTAACTCATAACAACCAAATCAGAATCCTGTATTTTGAATGGTACTGCCTTAAGTTTCTGTCCTTTGTTACATAAAGTCTTCACCTGAGTACTCTAACTCTGTGGGTTAAAGACAGTAAAATGTAGAAAGAACTGGAATGGTGGTTGTTAAGGAATCACAAAAAGTTTGTGAGGTTGTAATTAAACATGCTTTAAAAGGGAAAATGCATCCTATACTTAGAGAATTAAAAATGGTAATTGTGGATCTATTTGAAATGTGCATTCCAACTTTATTTTAATGATGGAGGGATTTATGGGTAGATTTTATATTTAACAACTTTATGAGGTTTTAGTCTGTTTTAAGTGGTTTACATAATTCCATTTCTACCCAAGTGTGTCCCTGAGTTGTTGCATTGACTTGTTATTGCATCTGAAAATTGAAGGTGGTTCAGTGGGCAGGAGGACTGGCAGTTTATGGAATATAGAACGAATCTGTCAAGCTCATCAGCCAGAAACATTTCTTATTATCTGATCTTAGTTTCCATTGACTGAGGAAGTTTTTACACTGGTTGTTGTTTTTGCAATTGCATCATATGAATTTATTTTTAAAATTTATTTATTTACGTCAAAGGCAGGGCTGAAGAGTGAGAGAGACAGGGAGAGATGAAAAATACAAAGATTTTCCAAAATGAAGATGAAAGGAAGTCCAAAAAGTTTTGATACCAAGTAGTTCAGAATAAATGAGGAACACAGCTAAATGATTCCAAGAACAAATTGGTGCTGAGGGATTCTGTAATAATTTTGTAAAAGGTGTCTCTTTTTTTGAGAATTCTGAAATAATTACTGATAAGCAAGTGAATACTGAAAAAAGAAGTGGCATTTTAAAATTTTAGGAAGCAAAAAAGCCTTATTAATAGTTGTATCTCATTATTAACACACTCACTAAATTATAACTTAATGGTAGGATTCCAGATGTGACAACAAATTAATTGTGAGGAGGATATGTAAACCCTTGTGACTTACTACTGTAGACCTCACTTAAATTTTTTTCTCATATGTTATTATTTTTCTTTTATCTTTCATGTGAGGGATTACAAAAGATGTCAATATTGATTTTCCTTTGGGATTTGCACACAATTCCTAAAAGTTACCATAAGTTTTGACTTCTAGTGGACATGTGTTTAATGGTAGAAGGAAGAAAATACATACAGGGCTATAGTTTAGGCCTGATAAAACCTAAAGTGAAGAGTATATCAAAGGCATTTAAAGGGGACTTGAAAATCAAGCGGTATTATTTTCTACTGTCTTCAGCAGCTTCCAGTAATTGGAGAAATTATCCAAAAACATGGAAGATGTATCTTCATAGTATCAGTAAGTCACTAGATGAGATCATTGAGTGGTGCAATTTTTAACTCTAGAAGGAAAAGCACATTTATATATATGAAAGGAACTTTTTCTGTTGCTTGGCTGTCTACAATATTTATGAATGGTTTGTAATGTAAGTAAGTAATATGGATAGTACTGAAAATTGGGACAAATGACATACACCCAAAGGAGCTGACCTAGTGTAACTTGGGAAAACTCAGAGAGGGATCTCTGGCTACTGTGCAGGTACCTCAGTGTCCCCATCACTCTGGGTAGTTCAGAGCCATCTGGAAGGCACCTGTCTTTCACAGGCTGCAGAAATTATCCTGTCTTTGAACTGCATGATAAGGAAAGTTCTGGTGTGATACCAGGCTGGGAGGCATCACTAAAATTAACCTAGCATTTTTACTGTGCAAATCTGTTCACTTCCTGAAAATAGATAGTAATGAGTCACACTGAGTTACTGAAATTATTTTTAGATCGCAAGTAGCAAAAATCCAAATGGCAAGTGATACTAGCGCTCTCACACATATGAAAAAACATATATCCAAGTCTGTTCCTAATTAAATATATTAAGATCCAAAGTGGTGCTTTTTTCTCTTATACTCTGGGGTGAGACGCATTCAAAAAAAAAAAAAAACCTGTGTCCCAAATTAAGTAGTATAAGCTTTTATAATTTAAGGAAGACATTTATAACTTAAAATGGTGTTAGTGAATGTTTCTTTTAGTTTTTTTTTTCAGTTTGAACATACTTGCTATTTATTATCCAAGCAGATTATATCCATCCAATAAGCTTGGTTATCCCTGTTTGCAGCATGTCCACCCTCAGTAAAATGGGTGGCTGTTCATCCCACCTCATGTAGAAGATAACCTAAATGGGTGGAGGCAGGAAGTGATACAGTATTTTCCACTAGTGGAGGGCTCAGGAGTCAGATTCAGCATGCAGATGATAGATACCATACTTAGCGAGAGAAGGGGCTGTTGAGGGCAATATTACTAGTATTGCCAAAGACACATTTGTAAATTAGTCCATTTACTGACTTCAGATTGTGGTGTCCCCATGCAACATATGACTGCATGATATTCAACGTGAGTTTTGTTGAACTGAATAAAAGCACCATTGAACAGCTGGCAAGACTGAAGAAACTGCAACATTTTGCGAACTTTTGTGCTCACACTGTTGAAAGCTCTGATTCTGATGATTCTGTGGGAAAATGTTAATTTAGATTGTCAGGCACAATGAAATTGCCAACTTTCCTTGCCATCTTCACCATTCAAATTTCAGTTCTGTGTATCTGCTTATAGTCCTTGTGATAGTTCTTAGTTTTTTCATGGAGAAACTTGCTCATTGCCTTTTGAAGTGCCTGCTGGGCAAACTTTTCTCAGGCTCTTGATCCATCACTCGGAATTTTTTTCCATTTTTTTTCTTAAGGGTGTCTTGAACAGCAGTAACTTTCTTTTAGGTGCTGTGAATGGTTCCAAGAGGAAGAGAGTCTTGCAATTGCTAAGTTGAAAATGTAACATCTATAACTTGTAAGAATTACATTAAAGATATGTGAGCCTTCATGTTGTATGTTATCTTCCATTACTTTGAATGTTGTATATAAGCTATAGCATAGCCAATTTTTGGTCATTTAATATTTTGAAAAGTCTTGAATTACTTGTTGAATAAATGTTCTATGTAACAATTTATTAACCACAAATGAGTATTTACTTGATTTAAGTGTCATTTTTAAAAAATAAACTTTTCCTGTTTTGGTTTCTTTGTGTGAAACTTGACTCTCTTAAATTAGAATTCTTACTGGAAGTAACCCACTGCTGATAGACTGTCAGTTCTATGGATTAGTATCAGTCTTAGTGAGATCACATCAGCAGCAAATTTAGGGGACAGAAATTTATGCAAAGTTTGTTCACAGTCTTACTCTGACATCTATTTTTCACCTTTTAAATAGATTTAGAACCTTAAGTAACCCTAAAACTTACGGAACATTGTGACAGCCTTGTAAATATGTAGACTCCTTATTTTATTGCTTCAGATAATTCTGGCAACTCTTGAGTTGTTGAATTTGGCTCTGGCTTTGGTATATGACTTGAAATTAAATATTAAAAGAGACTCTGTTATCAACATTAGCCTCAGCACCCGCACATTATGTCGAAATTGCATGTGGTGGCTTTACTGGCTTTGCCACAGCACAGGCCTGGAATTGTTCCTTTAAATTCTTAGAGTAGATTGTTAGTGTAAAGAAATTTTATGTATATATTGTGAAATGTCGCTGAATTTATTTATTATGACTTTCTTGGTGGAGATGTTTAGTTTCCTGGATGATAATGTCATCTGTAAACGGAGGCTGTTTTACATCGTCCTTTCATAATTTGAGTGATCCTGGTTCCTTGTTGTTGCTGAATTGTTCTGATTTGACTTCAGTAACATATGGAATACCAGTGGAAGAGTTGGTATGCTTGTGTTTTTCCTGATCTTAGAGGAAAAGCTTTTTACTGTTGACACGTGGCTTTGTAATGTGTGGGCTTCACATTATTAAGGTATATTTCATTATGCTCAATATTTGAGTTTTTTTTTAATCATGAATGGATGCTGAATTTTGCCATTTTTTTTCTGAACTTGTCATATAATTTTTATTCATTATTTTGTGAATGTGATTATTGATCTGTGTAAGTTAATCTACCTTTCTTCTCAGTTCCATGCGCTAATAGTGTATGATCCTTTTAATGTACTATTGAATGCAGTATGTTCATACAAGACACTGTTTTTCTTGTTCCATGTGTGGCTTTGTTAGAAAGGTAATGCCAGTGTCAACCAATGAGTTCAGAAATGTTTTCTACTCAATTTTTGTGAAACAGTTTGAGATGATTAGGTACATTTATTCCATAAATAACAAAATTTATCAAGTAAACTGTTTTTCTTGAGTTTACCTTTTTGTGAGATTTTTGATTATTGATTTAATATCCAGCTATTGGTTTATTCAGAATTTGTATGTCTTTGCGATTCAGTCTGTCCTGGTAGCTTATATACATTTAGGAATTTATCCTTTTTCTTTATGTTATCCAATGTATTAGCATAGTAGAATTTTTCACAGTAGGTTGCTGATATCCTTTGAATTTATGTGTAATTAGTTGTTTTATCGCCTCTTTCATTTTTAATTTATTTGCATTATCTTTTCATTTACTAGTCTAGCTCATGTTTTGCCAGTGTTATCCTCATAAAACCAACTTCAATTTTTGCTCTTTTTTTCCTGCTGTTTTTTTCTCTCCTCCTACTCCTTTTTAATTTATGCTGTGATCTATGTTTTTCCTTCTACCAACCATGGACTCAACTGATCTTTTTCTAGTTCTTTGAAGTGTTATATGGTTTATTTGCAAACCCTATTTGTTTTTTCCTTAGTCTAGATGTTTATTGTAGGTTTCCTACTTTGAACTGCTTTCTCCTTACAAGTTTTGGTGTTTTAACATTTCAGTTATGCAGCATGGATTTTTATTATTGCTGTTTTGATTTCTTACTTGGTTTTAATTTTCTTAAATATGTTGATACTGTTTTGTGTCCTTTTGTATGGTCCATCCTGGAGAATGCTTTGTGTGTACCTGAGAAGATATATTTTGTTGTTGGATGGAATGTTCTATACATCTTGGTCAGAACCATTTGGTCTAAGGTATATTTTATATCCTGCACTTCCTTATTGATTTTCTGTATGGTTGTTTAATCTTTTGTTGAAAGTGAAGTATTGAAGTTTGTTATAATTTTATTGCTGTCTGTTTCTCTCTTAGGATCTGTTAGTGTTTGCTTTATATATGCGGATGGTCCAATGGTGGATGCATAATTTTACAATTACTATATCCTATAGCTGAGTTGATCCCTATATTCTTATATAAAGAGATTTGCTTGTTTTTGATAAAAATTTTTAAATTAAAATTTTATTATTTGTTTAGTTCAAAGGCACATAGATGGAGATCTTCTATTCCCTGGTTCACTTCCCAAATGCCTGAAATAGCTGGCTCCAGCTAGTGTGGGCCAAGATCCTGGAAGTCAGTCAGGTCTCCCACAAGGATGGCGGCGACCCAAGATTTTGAGCCATTACCTGTTCTCTCCCAGGACACACATTAGCAAATGACTAAAGTTGAGAGAAGAGTTGGGACTCAAAACCAGAAATCCAAAATGGGAAGTAGTTATCCAAAGTGGACTTTTGATTGCTGTGCTAAATGCCTGCTGCCATTTTTTTTTTCTTTTTACTTAAATCTTGTTTTGTCTATAACTATATAAATAATGTTCATTTGTGTGGACTCCTTCACTTTCAGCTTGTTTGGGGCCTTAAAGCTTCCTTCCATAAGTGTCTTAGTGGCAGAATAAACCTCTATCTTTTTAAATTTTCTGTGTCTTTTGTTTGAGAATTTAATTCATTTGCATTTGAGGTACCTGTTGACAGAACTTATGGTTTCCATTCTGTTCACTGTTTTGTGACTATATTGTAACTCATTTCTTTCTTTTTCCTCCTCTTCTTTTTGTGTAATATGGTGACTTTCTATAGTGGCTTGTTCCAATTTATTTATTTTTTAAAATATTTTTTGTACCTACTATATTTTTTCTTTGTGGTTACATGATGACAGATGCTTAAACTTACAATGTCTATTTTAAGCTAATGGCAGCTTAATTTAGAGTACCTACAAAATGAAATTTCTACTTTTATCCCTGTTGATTTTTCGTATGTCACAAACATGAGCTTTTATATTATTTGTTCATAAATTATTATAGTTATCTAAAATATGCCACACTACAATGTTAGGTTAATCTTATTTTGAACATACAATACTATTACCTGTAATTTTATTTATTTTTCTGGGAGATTTACCTGTTTTTGTGAACAGCAGTTAGAGAAAGATTAAAAAGGAGATCTTTCTTCCATTGTAATCAAATGGCTGCAATCACTGTAACTGGGAGCTGGGAGGTGTGAAGCCAGGAGCTTCTTCTGGGTTTCCCACATGGGTGGCAAGGACCCCAGCAGTTGTACCATCTTCCTCTGCTTTCCCATGTGCAAAAAAGGGAGGTGGGTTGGAAGTGGAGCAGCAAGGATTCATTCTGTCACCCCAGTAGCCTTTTGGACTCTGCTGGGACTATCCTAATGGGAGATAGATTCTGATCTCCATGAATTGGTCCATTGACAGATGAAGCCAACTGAAATAGGTCATCTGTTGCTCCTGGAGGGTCAGTATCTACAAAGAGTCTTATCTGCATCTCTAAATGTACAATTGTAATTCCCTACTCCCAATCTGTATTTACTATTGATCCTAATATTTGCATGTGGACTTTGAAGTTTTGTCACCAGGAATTATCATTTATTAATTTTTTGGGGGGGCATAAATTTGTAATTAGTACACAAGCCAATACATTTAGAAATCATCTGCAAATTTAAGCCATATTTTACTCATGAATGGAATGTATGTACTTTGCTGTCTGAAGATATCACAGAATAATCTGAATTATTTTAATAAACTTATTTTTTATAATGTTCTTAAGGAGAATGCAAGTCTAGAAGAAAAGAATTACCACAAAAATTATTGAGTAAGATTTTGTTTTCCTGTATATAAAGATCTTTGAGATTTTCTTTACCATTAATAAATTCTTACTTTAAAAAATTGTAAGAGAAGGCATATAATGTTTAAACAGAATCTCAAGTAATAAAAATGCAATTATGGTAACTTTACAATGGTCACAGGAGATCATAACAATAGTTTTTGGCTATTCAGTAACATTGATAAAGGCTTACCTATTCTTTCAATGCCTTTGGTTAATTTTCATGTTATCATCAAAAATAAATGTTTCAAAGGAAAATGAACTAGATATTATATATAAACAATGCTGAGATCAATAGTATTTAAAGTAGTTGGAAGTGAACTGAACATGAAATACACTGCTGCATGCACTTGTTTGAAAATACCTGGAGGCCTTTTTGTATCCCTAAGGCATTCCTGATTTGCATAGCAAAGATAATATTATTTATATTTTCCTTTAATATTCAGATATGGTTATATTCACCAGATAAGAAATGTACCTAACTATGAAAGCTAGCATCTGATTTTATGATTAAGAACCAGTCAAATATGAAATAAGTAATTTCTGGTTGGAGTGAAAACATAGTAAACTTTTTATGGTTTCACATTGAGGTCATGCCATACGAGGGGCAGCAAATGAGCACAGATGCTCATCTTACTCTTAGATTTAAATGCATTTCTATGAACATTAATTTTAAAGTAGTTTTGGATAGAGATTCTATAATACATATCTTAATAATATATTTGAATTTTTACTAACAAAACTGTTTAGAAACTTGGATGCAACTTATTACAAAATGCTTGTAGTCTTACAATTTGAATTTTCATGTTATGTCAAATTAATATATAATATGTATCACATTTTATAATGCTTCAATAAATTTAAAATGTTTTCATAGTCAAAATACAGAAGCAGTGTTATTTTACAATGTAATACTTATGCTAACTTTATTTCAAAAATTGATTTCATACATGATAAGTTTCATTGAAAGAGTGAAAACTGATATATGGAAGAAATATCATAAGATGAAATCATATCATCTTTCTCTTATAAATATGTATAGACATATAACTTTCCTTTTAGAACTGTGCATTAGGTGAAAAGTGCAGTATTATTACCAAGATAGTAGCCACAAATGCTGTTGCCATTTTTGGGGGTTCACTTTGCCCATTTTATCAGAATTCCAACCAACACTCATCAATGAAAGATCAATAAATTTAAATAACAATAGCAATATACAACAATAATGCTAATAAAATTAAAGCTCCTAAAAATAAACATGTCTGTGTCTAAAATTTGGTAGATTTCTTGAGCAATCATTGAAAATAGTAAAATAAATGTAATTAATTATTTTTAAGAGTTGTCAGTTTGAATAAAATATAAGCAAAAATACTATTAAAACTGAACATAGGATGCTTGTATCCTCAGGTTGCAAATGACAGTTGATGAAAATTCTGGCCAAAAAACATCAAGTTTCGTGATGTTGGAGTCCAAATAAAATGTCCTAAAGTTCCTTTGTTGGGTTTAAGTAAAAGATTACAAATGCTAGTCTGTTGAAACCTGTCTTCAGGCAGCAAGTTGAATCATGTTTACCATTTATATTCCTAGATGATATGTATACTCTATTTTTCCAGGGAGGGTATCAAATATTTTTTTTTTTTTTTGCATTGATTAGTATGCCTGGGGCATAAGGAAGTCAGAGAAATGAAATGTTAGATAAATTCTGGTACTTGTTTTACTGTTGCGTTAGAAACTGAATGGCTGTAAAATAAGCCTGATTTTTTTCTTTTTACCTTTCAAAGGGTTTCTTCAAAAGTAATAAACTCCTGGGGTTGGCACCATGACTCGGTATGCTAATGCCCCACCTTTAAGTGCTGACATCCATATGGACCTGCTGGTGTCTTGGCTGTTCCACTTCTTATGTCCTAGGAAAGTAGTAGAGGATGCGCAGAGTTTTGGGGTCCATGCGGCCTTGTGGGAAACCTGGAAGAAGCTCCTGGGTGCGGGCTTCGGAGGCTAAGCTCTGGGCACTGGGGCCATTTGAGGAGTGAATCAGTGGAAGGAAGTTCTTTCTCTGTCTCTCCTTCTTTACGCAAATCTTTCAAGTAAGAATAAGTAAAATATTTTTAAAAAATAAGCAAAATAATAAATTTCTAACTAGTTTGTTGTCACATTAATGTTTCTGGGGTATATTGTATATGTTACTTTGGTAAATGGCCCTTCCTTTTAATTATCTACTGCCTCAGATCATCTCATGAAAATTACTTTTAATTACGTGCTGAGTATTTCTCTCTTTTTTTTAAGTTTACTTTTCCTTTTTATTTTCCTGTGATTTGGGGGATTTGCTTGAAATATGGATGATGTACAGAATCTAATCTAAGGGTTCCTCCAAACAGTAAGGTTCCTTAGAGATCAACATGTGAGGGAGATACAAAGCCCCGGGGACAATCTTTTCAATACCTCTCTTGTCTCACGCTGCCACAGTTTTTCTTTCATATTTTTGCTTTTTGAAATTCTTTCTTCAGTTCTCAGAATAATTGGAACCACTTTAAAGATAATTATGTTCACCTTGGACCCTATTTGTATAAATTTGTAATATTTATTTATTTATTTATTTATTAAAGATTTATTTATTTGTATTGCAAAGGCAGATATACAGAGAGGAGACAGAGAGGAAGATCTTCCATTGGATGGTTCACTCCCAAGCAGCCACTATGGCTGGAGCTGAGCCAATTTGAAGACAGGAGCCCAGAGCGTGTTCCAGGTCTCCCATGCAGGTGCAGGGTCCCAAGGCTTTGTATTGTCCTCCACTGCTTTCTCCGGCCACAGGATTGGAAGCAGGGCTGCTGGGATTATTACTGTCTCCCAAATGGGATCCTGGTGCGTTCAAGGTGAGGGCTTGAGTCTACACGCTGGGGCAACCCCGCCTCCCGCCTTTTAAGATTTATTAATTTTTGCGCAAAGTAAGATATACAGTGAAGAGGAGAGACTAAAGCTAAAGATCTATTGCCTGCTGGTTCACTCCCCAAGTGGCCAAAACAGCTGGTGCTAAGCCGATGTGAAGCCAGGAGCCAGGAGCTTCTTCCGGGTATCCCTTGTGAGTGCAGGGTCCCAAGGCTTTTGACCATCCTCTACTGCTTTCCCAGACCACAAGCAGGGAGTTGGATGGGAAGTGGAGCAGCAGAGACACTAACTGGTGCCCATATGGGATCCCAGTGCATGCAAAATGAGCATTTAGCCACTAGGCTATTGTGCCATGCCCTCTATTATTTTTCAGGCAATGTTTTCCACCTTCTGTTAGGGATAGCTTCGCTAAGAAGACATTGAACTCCTGGAGAAAAGTGGTCTTTGAAGAGTCTATGACGTACCATTCCTAATAGTGTTTGCTCAGAGCTTCTCTAGAAAGTTGCCCTCAGTTCATTTCTTTTCCTGTCAAGAGACTCTCACCGCAACAAAATAGGGTATCTGTTGGTCAATATTGGAATTCGTTTTGGTTTTCTTGACTGGGAACATTTATTAACTCTGAAATTTGCAATGTGCTGTTCAAAAATATTTACTGAATATCTGTTCGATTTATGGCAGAAATTGTTCTGGGCTACTTTTGCCAGTATAATGTAGTAGTTTTTGTTCACTTACTGATTTCAGAACTATCATTGTTGACTTCTTTGTCTTTTTCTTGTGATTCATGAATTATAGCATTCATTATCTATTAATCATGGTTATATTCGAGTTTTATTATAATTTTATAAGGTATATTAGGTGCACACTAGCTTATTAAGATACTTTCTGAAATTTTTGAAAATACAATTTAATTAAAGATGGTTAGTTACGGGCTTTTTATAATTGATCTTAGCCAAAAGGCCAAGAAGCAATTTTGGCTTTGTTTTAATGCATGTGTAATATATAAACATTACCACTTTTTCTGCAGCATCTGATCCTAATACTTTCTTTTTTTTAAAAAAAAGACAGATCTCTGTCTTTTGGTTTGTTTCTCAGATTATTGCAAGAACTAGGCTAGGCCAGGCTGAAGCCAGGCCCTCCATCCAACTCTCCCCTGTGGATGTCAGGGGCACAAGGATTTGGGTAATCTGGTCCTGCTTTCTTAGGGGCATGATACAGAGAGCAGGATTAGAAATGAACTGGTGCTGCTATGGGATGCAGGCCTCACAGGTAGCCACTTAACCCATTGCACTTTAATGTTAGCCTCAAACTGGTTAGTTATTAATGCATTATTTTACCTTGACCAATTGCATGATTTCTGACCCCCCCGTATTGCATACATATCAGAAAACTCATGTCATAAAGTAGAAAGTATATAAATATAAAATTGATTACATATTTGAATTTTGGATTTGTTACTTACTAAATTTAATTTTGGGAGTTTACTGACAAGTCTATTAGAGCAGTAGCTGTTACCTGCTTTCTGTATTTTTAATAGGATATAGCTTGAATATATTAAACTCTTTCATAATTTTTAGACACTCTTGAGTTTAAGTGACTGCTGCTTTTCTTCTACCTAATAGATCTTGTGGTAGTTACTGTCCAATCTAATGTTCTCTTATTTCAAAGGTAAGAAAAAGTAAGGCTCATTAGAGAAAATGATCACTCGTGGACCTATTACCTAGCGAAACCTTTGTAATAGCTAACATGTCATTCCCCAGTAGTTTTTATGTGTGTACACAAAGGAATTGTAAAAATTTTGTTCTTTAAAAATCATCAAATTTAACATAGTAAATTTAAAAATGTTAATTCATACTTTAATATTTATTTACAGTTACATATATTTGCCAGTTTTATAGTACTAAAAATACTGATATGAACATACTTCAACCTAAAACTTGGAAATCTTGGGTCAAGGATTGAAACTTTAAAGGAGCGTTTATAGTAAGTAGTTAGCTAGTATAGTATATCAAAATGCTAATTTCATGACATCCTCTCTAGCTTTGCATGGTTTTTCTTATGGATTGTTTCCGTATGCAAAAATGTATAAAGAATTATTAAAAGGTATTCATGTTTTCTATTTAAAGTTGTGGTTTCATTTGCATTGTTTTCCAGACCACATTTTTCCTGCTTGAACTTTGGTTATAAAGGACACAAAAAGAATTATATTCACCAAAGTGTAGTACCAACTTTAAATAAAGATCCTGGCATATATTTTTTTCTTTTTCACATTTACACAAATTGAACACATTTCACTTATTTCATTGTACAAATTTAGGATTATAGAGATACTTGCTAACCTGCTCTGCATTCCCATCCTGAGACTCCACAAACCTTCCTCCTTTCCTTATTTCTCTTTTAATCCTAGTTTTTACAATGGTGTATTTTCATTTCACTTTGCAGTCACAGGCTTAAGAAAGCATTAATAAAAACATCAACACATAACATGCAAGATTTAAAAAACCCTGTTACTCCAGAGTATGAATAGAGGCTGTAAACAGTAACTGAATGTGAGATGTCAATTTCATGTGGATTACATATTTTTCTATTCTGTGTGTTAGTTATGAAAGATCAGGAAAAATATGGTATTTGTCTCTTTGGAACTTGCTTATTTCACTAAGCCTAATTGCATCAATTTATTTGGAGAATGCAAGATTTTGTTATTATTTTTATGATTGAGTATTCCACAGTGAATATATGTACTGTATATTTTTTATTCAGTCTTCAGCATGTGTGATCTGGGTTGATTCCATGTCTTAGTTATTGTGAATTGAGCTGCAATAAACATGGGGATACAGACAACTGTCTCATATGCTGTTTTGATTTTAATTTGGATGAATTCCTAGGAGTGAGATGGCTGAATCATATGGCAGATCCGTTTTCAGATATCTGAAGAATCTCCATGCTATCTGTCCTAATGGTTGTAACAGTATATATTCCTACCAACAGTGGATTAGGATACCTTTTTCCCATATCCTTGCCAGCATTTATTGCTTTGCTTGGTATATTCTTTAAAATGAGTTATAGGTATTTCAGTTTTTGTCACCAGGAAAAAATGCATGGAGAAAATTATCAAAAGTTTAAATTTATTATCATGTATATAAGCATAATCCTAAAGATTAGTCCAGTTGTACCCTGAGAAGACATATTACAGAGCATATTGATGTTAAAGCAAAAAGATAATGTAAAACAATATGGCTGCTATATTGCAAGGGTCTGTAGAATAGACCACAGTCTTGTCTTAGCATTCTTTTTCAGTAACTTTCTTTCATGACAATTACTCATAATCTCAGTAAGTGTTAAGATTCTTTATTTTTTTACCGAACACTTTAGTTGTGTTTTGAATTTCTCTCTTGGTAGTTTCAAGATTTCTGATACATTCTGCCACACCACTTAACCTGCTATTGATCCTAAATAGTATATTTTTCATTCGCATGCTACTCATTTCACATGTAAAAGTTCCATTTGTCTTTTTGAACTTCAATTTCTTTTTATTATGTTAATGTTCTCATTCAAATTCCTAAATATATTTTTAATTTATAAAGCTGCTTCGGGGTCCTTGAATTTCCTAGTTACATTGTCTGAATTATCATTTTTTTTCCAGAGTATGGGTTCTGTTTCTAGTTCACATGGCTGATAATTTTGGATTATTGGCCATTGCTTGTTGATTTTTATTGAATTATATTAAGGGATGTTACAGTGTATTTTTGCCTGAAGTTAAGCTTCTGATGAATGAGTTTGATCTTTTTGGAACTTAGTTTTAAGCTTTGCTGGGTAAGTCTAGAGCATCCTTTCTTCTAGTCTAGAATGAATTTAGTTTCACTATTAAGGCATGACTCTTTTAAGGACTCCAGGTCCTAAGTATTGTGAGTTCTTTCCAATCCAAATAACGGACATGAACTGTTTTCTTCAGTCTTCTCTGACTTCTAGGAATTGTTCACTCTACTGCTTTTTCTTAGCTCCTCTTTTCCCTGGCTGGAAAGTTAACTTAAGATCATATGCATCCAGCAGAGCAACTGTCTTCGGATTATTATTTATTTGAAAGAGAAAGTTATTCTCTCTCTCTCTTATCTACTGGTTCATTTTCCAAAGCCTGCAATACCGCTGGTCGGATTAGTCTGAAGCCAGGAGTCAGAACTCAATCCAGATCTCCCACATGGATGGCAGGCACTCAAGTACTTGAGCCGGCATCTCCTGTTGCCTCCCAAGTACACATAGCAAGAAGCTGGTATTGGAATTGGGAGAAAAGAAGATCTGGCATTCAGATCCAAGCAATCAGCATAAGTGGCATCTTCACTACTGTACCAGACACCTGCCCCTCAGGTAATTTAATATATAAATATATTGTGAGCAGATGGTAACTGAATATTATGCCAAGAAGGGAATTTTTTTATCTTGTCAGTTCTATTTTTATTCACAAGGCTGGTGCTAATTTTCATTAGAGCAGCCGGTATAAAAAAATTCAATGGTATTTGTTGTTGTTACTTTCAGAATTTCAAGTAACTCTTTCACAATGAAGTTGATTGGTACAGGTAATGATGTTTATACCTGGAAATTTTTATAGGTTAAAATTCATGCCAAAACATTTCCAGTTGTAGTAATATGTGAGTTACTATTTCAGCACCTGAGTTATTATATTCTTATGCCTTTTCAATTTTAGACTTGAAGAGGAAGGTATGGACTTAGTGAAATGCTGAGTACAGTATAATAAGAGATTAAAGTTGGGTGAAAATGGAGTCATAATTATAGCAATTAAGAACAACTAGGGAGTTGAGAGACTTTTTAGTAAAGATCTCTATTACTGTAAATGTTTCAATTAATAATTTCACACATTGTAATTCTTAGTCATTAAATGATGGAGTTACTTTCATTATAGATTAACTCAGGGATTCCCAAATGTTCTCTGTTTATGATGCCTTTAGTATCTCAGTAATTTTTTTATGTACCTCAAAGCTAAGAAAAAAACCTAATAGTTTTATTGATTAAGTATTTATGTCCTAATAATGGAGAAGGCATTAAAACAATAGTCACAGTTTAAAATTTTTTATTTTTAACATTGCTTACATAGTTGAGAGGGATGGATTCCCATGTGGGTCTCCACTGAGGGTGGGGAAGGTGGAGGTATAGAGGAAGATAGTTGGGACAAATGTTTTAATTTGTTTTTTTCTTTCTCCTCCATAGGGAGGGAAGGGGCCACTCTGCTGTCAAACAGCACTGGCATCCGGGGATGGATGGATGGTCTTTTGATGACACCTCAAAGAGCCTGATGTGGGAAGAGTGTTCCAAAGGTTTTATTTGAGCGGTTCATAGTTCTGAGAGGTTGTTGGTTTCATTGCTCCAGGGTTGAGAAGATCTTTGAAAGTCAGTAGGCTGCCAAGTCCACCTTAATTAATCCACAGATCTAGGAATATGTTACAAAGCTTAGCCATGAGAGTGATCCATTCTGTTCTGCTTTTCATCCTGTGACAAGGCACTCAGTGTCCTCTGCTGGCCTTGATGAGCTTGCTGTCATGTCCACTGTATGCATCTGGGCAAACTGACCACTGCATCGGTATCTGCAACTAAGGCTTAGTCTTGATGCATGCACTCCAGGGTGGGACAATGTATCTTGTGATTTTTCTCTGTGACCAAGATTTGAATCCAGCCATTTAGTTGGAGGATCCCCCACCTCACCTGGGGTGACCTCAGACTTGACTCCTATGTGCACCAGCCAGTGTATGGTCAGGTTCAGTTTGTCACCTGTATCAGCCCACACAATTACCTGTGGATGCAGCTCCCTGGTCATTTCTGACACCCAACCCCCAGCTCCCTCTGTCATGCAGACTGATAGGTGCTCAGGCCTAGCCAAGCCCAGGCCAGTCCAACTTGTCACAGGTCCAGTCCTTACACAATAGCAGGTACTGAGGACTAGTCTGGGCAATCCCCAGTAATCCCCACTACACTTGCCCCCATCCATGGTTTTCTTTGTGCCAGCGTGTTCTGCCACTTAGCCTGGTCCATCCTGCATCCCATCTGGCTCTCAGCACTCCCCTGGGTGCTGCAGCTTAGCTGAGCCTGCTCTGCCCACCCAGAACCAGCTCACACACATGCCTATGGGTGCTGCCACTTTACCCAGCCCCTTCTCCCACCAGCTCTGGCTCTTGTGCTCACCAGCAGGAGCTGAAACCTAGCAGAGGTGTGCCCACAGTTTCCCTACAAGGAAACTCCAAGCCCAAGATCTTGTGTTTGCCAGGCATACTCTGGTCCAGCCTGACACAACATGTAACCCAGTCCTGGTGCTTGCCTAGCCTGGTTGGCCTAAACCCATTCTGGCTGTTGTGTATGCAGCAGGTGTGGCAATATAGGTATAAATTAAAAGAAAAATCTTTTTAACTCTTAGAATGTGTGGGCCTACTAGACACTTGGTGTCCAGTTGGCCACTTTCAATCTGTTTCACATTGCCTTTGCTCTCCACTTTTTGTGACAGCAGCAGGTAAAAGATAGGAAGATACCATTGAAACGTGAATGATGAAACCATGAATTCTCTCTGTATTGACCTATGCAATATCTAACCGAGGTCAGGTGTTGCTGTGTTCCTCTGAAATATTAAAAATATCCCACAGGGTATTTGTGCATTTACTGTAACACCTGAAGCCCTGGCCCATATTCCATGTAATACGGGAATAACTAATTCACTTCTAATGTTCATCACTGTTTTATGTGGAACTCTGGCATGATTAATGCTCTACTTTTCTGTTTCAAAATAGAGAATCTTTGTCTTTGCTATTTTTATTATGATTTTTCATGATACAGTTTTGTAGATATATTTTGATGAGCATTTCTTAGAAAAAAACCAATGAATAATAGTTAAGGGATAATACATGATTTTTTTCTTAATGGACAATTGCTTAAAGTAAAGGTCTCAGAGAAGTTACTGAGTAAATTGGTTTATTGATAATACAGCATGCAGAGAAATGAGTGACACAAATATTGGGACAGCATTAAACATGATAGAAAACAGTACTGTAAAAGGTGGTAGGAACAAACAAAAATAAAAATCTATGCTGTCATTGGGTTTCATGGTATGAGTTGTCATGTTATGGACTAAAGATGTTGCCAGTGACCCTTAAAGATATCTACCTGTTGCTTACACAGTGCACTAAACTGTACTATCACTCAAAATAATTTTTTTCAAATGATAGGTTTCATAAGGAAATATATTGTGAACTTTTTGGAAAAAATGGCATTTTGGTACAATATTATAAGGATACATTTATAATTCCATGTGTTCAGAATTTTATGCATTTTTAACAACAGTAGTGTTAATCATTCCTATTGATTCTTTATTATGTGTGGTACATATGCTTTTAATGTATTCATTGATTTCTTACAGTAGTCCTGTGAGGTCAATCCTATTATTATTTTTGTTTCAGATAGGCTGGAACTGAGACATGGAAGGATTAAGGAATTTACCTAAGTTCACACTACCAATGAATGGTGTAGTGAGCATCTGAAATTTGACTGTATGGTGCCAGAGCCTGTGTTTTGAACCACTGCCTAAGGGAAGAGTGAGCTTTTACTTGAGTAATAGCACAGGAAGTGCTTGTCAAAGGCAAAAGAAGGCAAGTGGGATCTAGACTCACTGTAAGATCCTAGGCCTATTCAAATATTTCAGTCAGAGGTAGAGTCAGGGAAAAGAAGCTCCAGAGTATACTTTGAGTTTTAAGAGAAAAAATAGCATGGTACTTAGTAGTATTTTATTCCACTTAAGTTCTGATGAAGTCACAAAACTAGGATATGCTTCATGATGGATTTAAGAGCTTGGAAATTACTGTTGAATTACTTGCAGTTTACCACACTTTCCTAGTCATACCAGTGATTTGAGGAGCATGCACAGTCACATTTAATTCATAATATTACTGTAAATGAAAGATATTTGGTATAATGAGATGACACTATGTGGTCTTTTTTCTTTTTAGCATAAACACTTGTTCTTTTTGCTATACTTTTTCCTATCACCAAAAAATACCAAAGCATTTAATAACTATATGGTTTGACTATCTTGAATTTTCTTAGAATCTCTGTATGTTTTAGGAAGTTTTGAGTTCAAACTTAGATAGAATGCATAATTTGTAACCTGAAAGTATTTAATAAATGCATTAAACTAAGTTAACTGAATGTCTGACATGCATTTAGCACTCTGCCCATTGCTTCAGATAGAGGAAGTGAGGGATGGGAACGTTGTAGTAGTTTTCTTGATCCTGGTTTTGCTGATAAGAAAAATCAATCAATGACTAAGAGAGGCCTTTCCTGAACTCTCGTGTTTGATAAAGTTCTCTTACCTGCATTTATTTTCTGTTTCAGCACTTTGTTCAACCGAAACAGTGCTTTTTTCCCCTCTATGGTTAATATTTTGTCTGTTATAGATGAGAATCATATATTTTTTGTTAAACTAGAATTTTAGGAGATTTATGTAAGATCTGTTTTTTTATAAGTAAGTAATGATAGCCTGGAGTTAAACTTGGAAGTTTTATATAGATCTGAGTTTAAATCCTTAGTTATTTATGTGGTTTCTCTAAACTTTCTAGACCTGAATTGACACACTAAACTTTCTAGACCTCAATTGACACACTTTTTTTTTAGCAGATTTTTTATTTGAAAGGTGGGTTTATTGAGAGAGAATGGGAGATGGAGCGTAAGATCTTGCATCTGTTGGTCCACTACCCAAATAATTGCAATGCTGAGTTGAGCCAGCCGAAACAAGGAACCAGGAGCCTTTTCTAGGTATCCCATGCAGGTACAGAGTCTCAGGAACTTGTCCTATCTGCCACTGCCATCCTGGGTCAAAATCAGGGAGCTGGAATGAAAGTGGAACAGCTGGACATGAATCGGCACTCATTACGGATGCTGGTTCTTGCAGGTGGATGATTAGCCTGTTGAACCACTATGCAACCACTTTAACAGAATTTTAAAAAGCGTTTTTTAGAAGGAAGATAAAATATGTACTCAAAATATTTACTTCAAAGGTTACCCAGTAAGAGGTACTCAAAAATTAAAGTGATGGGGCCCGGCGCGGTGGCGCAAGTGGTTAAGGTCCTCGCCCTACACGCCCGGGATCCCATATGGTTTCCGGTTCTAATCCCGGCAGCCCCGCTTCCCATTCAGCTCCCTGCCTGTGGCCTGGGAAAGCAGTCCAGGATGGCCCAAAGCTTTGGGACCCTGCACCCGTGTGGGAGACCCGGAAGAGGCTCCTGGCTTTGGATCGGCATAGCATTGGCCCGTTGCGCTCACTTGGGGAGTGAATCATCGGACGGAAGATCTTCCTCTCTGTCTCTCCTCTCTGTATATCTGCCTTTCCAATGAAAAAAAAAAAAATTAAAGTGATGCTTTCAAAGTTCTCTCATCAGAACTTCGTTAGGATAGATGAGGAATGAGATATTTAATTTTTAAAGTTGAGGACTTACAGAAAAAATAATTTGTTTTTGTGGATGTGTCCATCACTGAACTGTGAATTCATTTCAGGAATTCTTGAGCCTGAGTTGCTTATGATCTCTGTAAGATTATAACTTATCGACATTTAGAAAGTGATTGAGTTATTAGAAAATGATTTAAGGATTTGGCATTATGACTCGATGGCTAAATCCTCACCTTGCAAGTTCCGGAACCCATGTGGGCCCTAGTTTGTATCCCAGCTGCTCCATTTCCCATCCAGCTCCCTGCATAAGGCCTGGGAAAGTAGTGACAATGGCCCAAAACCTTGGACCCTTGTACCCACATGCGAAACCCAGAAGACGCTCCTGGCTCCTGCCTTTGGATTGGCTCAGCTCTGGCCATTGTGGCCATTTGGGGAATGAATCTTCTCTGTAAATATAATTTACCTTTCCAATAAAACTAAATAAATCTTTAAGAAATGTGAGATCATCTGCATTTTAAGTTTCCTAGGTGATTCTAAGATTCACTTTACAGGCAGTCCTATAGAAGAGAATATAAACTACAAAGGTGAATATTACCCCATGTTTATGCATAAAAAATCCCAAGTTCCAATACTTTAATAGTTTTAAAGATTTATAGAGAAAATTTGAGTATCTTTCATCGTAAATTAGTACATAACTCCAACATTTAAGAAGAAGCTGATTTTATTAAGTTTTGTTTTTCTATTTGAAAGGTAGAGATAGAGAAATAAAGAAAGATCTTCCATCTCCTTGTTTACTACTACTCAAATGTCTGCAAGAGCCAACCCTAGACCAAACCAAAGCAAAGTCTGCCTCTCCATTCAGGTTTCCATTTGTGTGTCTGAGGTTCACACAATTGAGCCAACATCTACTGCCTCCCATGGTCTTCACTGGCGGGGAGCTGGAGTCAGGAGCCTGAGCTGGGAATCAAACCCAGGCATGATAGAATTGTTCTGAGTTCAGATACAGGGATTATGGTAATGTTTAGCACATAGTGTATTGTTTTCGTCATTTCATGTTGCATTTTTGATTACTTTCTAGTTTTTTTAAGTTGAATCTTGAGAACAGTTACTATTATCTAGTCTTCCAAAGGTATATCCCTTTGTTTTCTGGTGTTATATTGTTCTTTAATATTGAATTTTATTTGGAATTTATTTATCCTAAAATAGTATCTATTGCATTTGAATTTGAAAACTTAAGAAATCTATATAAATGTCTAACTGCAGACATTGGGGTTTAACCAACAATAATATTTACATTTTTCATGTTTTTAGGGGACTTCAGAAAGTTTATGAAATATACAGGTTATGAAAAAGTATGCATGCATTTCAAATTTTTTGGTGCTACATTAAGTATACCTTTCAGTTCAATTTCTTTAGTGAACTTTTTTGTGTTTTTATACATATTATATGTATAAACATATATTTACATATATAGATTTTTTATTTTCCTGTTTTATAATTACTACCTATTTCTATAAATTTAAGGGTATAGCTTGCTTTCTTGTTTAATATTTCATCCTTTGAACTAGAATTTTTGTAATTTTTTTGTATATGCCTGATTTTTTTCCTTCTCTTCTTTTTCCTATTTTCTTCCTTCCCCATCACTTCCTTTCTTTTCCTTTTTTCTGTGGATAGGGGAACTTAATTCTGGAAATAGAAGTTATAAAAGAGAAAAATAGGCAATATGATTGTTATTTTTGTTTATTTATGTGTTTATTAATTTTTATGCGTGGGGTATCCTTGAACTACTTGTGTTTCAAGATTAACCTTAAAGATGAAAGATTATCATACATTTATGTTTAAAGTTTAGATTTCTAATCATACTTTTGCTGTCAGGGTATATTATATACTCTCACCACTGGTTAAATTTCCCTCTTACTCTAGTCCACTCCTAAACACATGGGTTGCACAGCTGCTCTATGGTTGTACATTATCCCATGTGTATATAGCAAACACAGCCTGCACAGGGGTTGCATTTTAGAGCATTGGAAGTAGCATAGCTGGTTGGAGACCCCAGAAGTGTAGCTGCCAGAATTTTGCCATCTGGCAGCAGTGTTGTTAGGCAGTCCTAACCAAGACACAAATCTGTTCTTTTTTTTTTTTTCCTGTGAGTTTTTCCTCTTATAACAGCCGTGAATACCCAGGCAGAGGTATGGATGGGTGGTCTTGGGAACTCAGAGAAGGCTGTTTGATTAGAACCACTCTACTGTTCTTGGTGAGAGAACATGAAGTAAAAAAAAAATGAAGAAATGTATTTGAGCTTTTAGAAGCTCAAAATACATCCAAGAAGCTCGAAAAATAATCTTAACTTTTAAGAAGACATTTAAATTAAAATACTGTGGGATTATTGTAGAGTATTGTTATTTAAAAATCAGCATTTCTATACATGGAGAGGATAATACAGAAGCAAGCTGAATTCCTAAAGCGAGAACAGTTGTGAGTGTCTCCTTTGGTGTAAGCTTATTTCTGATTTCATTAAAAATTCCCAAAACAGTGAGCATAAGTCAACATTCCATGGAGAAGGAAGTATTATGCAGTTTGCATGTGTGCATATCTGCATATTGGAGCACAAAATATTGACATGATAATTGCAGTCAAGCCTGAATGAACAGTGGCCTGTGGGAATTCAGCTGGTGTTGTACCAACTGGATGGCTGCTCAGGACACAGTTTGAAATGCAAGGTGCAAGTTAGCACTTTATTCAGCACAGGCAGGCATCATTTAAAAATCCTCAGGGGCGGCCCTGGTGATGTGCAGATGTTAAAACAGTCTGTTCTCAAGTGCTCATATTTTTGAACAGCGTAAAAGATAGCTAGATTCTAGATTTAAAATATTTGCAGAATTATTAGATATATACAATATTTTCCAACATTTTAATGAATGTTTACATAATAAAATTTGAATAAATGCAGAAATATATGTAAATGCAGTTAAGTAGAAATATAAAAAATGATAGGCACTTAATTTCTGCTTATAAAGTGGAAAAGGCTATGTTATGTATTTCAAACTTTGTATATTTGGAAATATTGTTGAATAAGACTGTCTGATACTGTTTTGTTATGTTGAGATAAAGGTGTTATATCCTATTATTTATTTTATGCTTAAAGCATTCATGAATATGCTATAATTTAGATTGAGACTTAGATGTTGTGCCCCAGTCTTAACCTCCATTGTAGTCTGCACAGACCTGCTTATGGGGAAAAAACTAATTTTTAATGGATGAGGCTGATTCCTCTAGTGCAAATTTTTGCTTTCAGATATAGTTATAAATATTATTTCTTTAAAAACAAAATATAATTGTACATTTTGAATTACATAATCAAGGCTGAGTTCTGCATAAAAGTAAAATCAATTTATTAAGTTTACATGAATTTTAAAAATATTTTATACTAAAGTTTTTATGAATTAAGAACCAATAATTTATTTTTGTTCAGTGTCCAGGTGTTTTTTTGTCTCAGTAGTTATTATTAC
The DNA here is from genome assembly GCF_017591425.1 of Ochotona curzoniae. Taxonomy (NCBI): domain Eukaryota; kingdom Metazoa; phylum Chordata; class Mammalia; order Lagomorpha; family Ochotonidae; genus Ochotona; species Ochotona curzoniae. Next base: position 44,527,274 of record NW_024467106.1, on the reverse strand, counting down.
TGTGAAGTAATGTGCATTCTTCAGTATTTTTCTAGCTCCTTTAAAAATGTTATTATGGCTAAATTATTCATAAATAGGCATTCTAGTAATTCATTTAAAATCTTTAAAATAGAGTTATAAAATTATTTTTGAGTAAAAGAATAAGTTATGATTATAATAAATTGTCATTTCCCTCAATTTCCTTTTTTATTTTATTAATTTAGATTTGAAGTATTTATTAGAAATTGAAAATGTCTCAAGTAAAAGTTAATCATATTTATGAAATCTATATTTTAACAGATACTATAATCAAATGAAATGTTAGTCCAATAGCTTTATTTTTGTTTTAACTATTTATTAAGAAAAATCAACTTCATTATATTTTGGTTTTTTATTTTCTTTGTTTTTCAATTCAGATCTCTATCAATTCCTCATTTATAGTTAAATGTTTCTTTTATACTCTAATATTTCATTTTGACATCTCATTAAAAATGGGCTCACACCCAGAAATTATGATGCTGTCATATGATATAATATATGACATGATCTGCAATAAAGTAAAATTTTGTGTTCTCAATTTAGAATAATTGCTCGTATTTCTGTATTTAGAAAAATGGGGAAAAACTAGCATAGTAATTCATGTGGTTAAGTACAGCAATGGTGAATGTATAAATGGGTAGTACTCTTGGGAAAAGTGATTGGAGCTTTAAACTTGCATGTACTTGACAGCCTCTCTTTACTTCATTTTTCATCCTAAAGAAGTCTGCAAATATTCTTAGCTCACATCATTATTGCACATCAGTGGTTCTAATTAGCTAAACAGGAGTTTGTTTCAGTCATTGATCATCATCAGCTTCTTGACAGTGCTTTTTTTCTCCTCTAGGAACTTTTTTTAATGTCTTAAAAGAAAATAAAATATGTACTAATTGAATCAACCAGATAGAGGAGTGATGTGTTAAACTTGAAACAATCATCTTCCATTTATTGCTTTCAAATATAAAAACGCTGCATTCATATTGTGTTTTTTCTCATGGGAATGCTTTTGTATTATGAAAATATCAGGTATCTTATACCACCAGGAGGAGCTGCTGGCCAAATCTCCATGTAGGTTTTGACTTGGGGTATTTTTCCAGGTTCACAAGTCTAAGTCATGAACTTTGGAGTTTTTAAAGTATAAAATAAAATGTGATATTTTATGTTTGATTTATGATCTTATGTTAGAAGTTTTATATCATTTTGAGAAGTATGTCACCTCTTGTTATTCCAGTAATTCTCAGACTTTGTGTGCATTGGAATCTTGGGAGATGTGTGTTAGCCTAGATATTCTAAGCAGGTACAAAAATACATTTAAAAAAAATCAATTCATTTAAGCCATGTTTTTTGCAGTATAGTACTGAATGCTAGAAAATTCAAGAGTAGGGTCCTGTAAGGATTCTTTTGCCAATGATTGTCTCATAACATGAGAGAGAGGGAGGGAGGGAGGAAGGAGAGTTTTCTAGTGTCTCTTTTCATATGGGAGCTAATCTCAAGAGAGTCCTCATGAAGTAGTGACCTCCAAGTGCTTTTACCTTCACATGCCATCAGTAGGGAATGGGCTTCCGCCTATGTGTTTTGAGGGACACACACACACACATATAATGATGAATCTATATATCACACATACATATATATGTATATCATAAGTATAGCCTCATTATGTATAAAAGGCTGCCCCACTCCAATCCCTGGCTTCAGAGTTGTTGGCTAGAATTCACTGAGACTTGGCATTTCTAATTTAGGTGTCTCTAGAACCACTGGTTAAGCTGTGATTGAATTTATAGATCCATTCAGAAAAATTATTCTTGTATCCAGATAATTCAGAAGCTGTAATGATATTTTTGGTTTTGATTTTTTGTGCCAGTAGAATTAATTTTGGCACTAATTGAGATTATAAGCTCATTACATAAAAGTAAATTGGGAAGCCAACAGCTCTGTAAATTACCTAATTCTTGGAAAGTTAACAATAGATTTATGACGCATGGGCATTTTGCCATAGCATATTAAGCCATCATTTGGCACACACATGCATATTTGGAATCCCAGCTATTCCACTTCTAGTCTAGCTTCCTGCTATTTTACCTATTTCTGCCACCTATCTGGGAGAGGTAGATCGAATTCCAAGCTCCTGGCTTTAGCCTGTTCTAATCCTGGCTATTTTGGAAATCTGGGGAATAAACTGGTTGATACACTATCTTGATCTCGCTTTCTCTTTATGTTACTATCTCATTTTCACTTTCTCCCTCTCCCTTCCTCCTGTCTTTTCTCCCTCTATTTCTGTAACTCTTTCTAATTAATTAATTAATTAATTAATTAATTAATTACTTTCCAAATATGTATTTCCGTTACATCCAGGAAGGACTTTACAGAAGGATTTTATGACTGAGTGTTACGTTGACTGAGTCAGTCTTTGTGTTTGATAAACCCCAGTGTGCATTGCCTTTTGGATCGTAGTTGTTGTTTTCCTGATATACCTATCATAAATAAATTTGCTACTCTCTTGTGATACTTTTAAATTAAAAATTCAAGTGGTAATTTGTGATTATATTAGTGACAAATGATGGGTAAAGGCTTATATTTTTAGCAAAATAATGTATTAATCAGTGAAAATATTAAAACAAATATGGCATTGATAAGCAATGACAAGATATAAAAAAAGCATTGATTTGTGAAAGAAACAAGTTTGAAAGATGTAGGTGAAGAAAGTGAGTTTTAATTATGAAATATGTTGTTAGTGTGTAATACTTTGAAAATAAGAGAAATAAAGGTAGGATAAAGTGTGTGTTTTGAGTAAGTATTCAAAATATATAAAGCTCTGAAAATTTTGTAGGATGGTAGAGTTAGAAGATAAGTTGAGGTTTGGTATTTAGCCAGGCAGTCATGATTGCACGTGGAAGTACCTGGATCTCATGCTCACCTCTGTCTTACACAAAAGCCCTGATTCATGACAGTGATTTCATATTAATTTGTTAGCACCGAGTTCAAATCATTCTTCCTGCTGTTGGGTAGTTATTTTGTATGTGTGTGTGTGTGTGTAGGCCCACATACTATCCAGGTATCCTAGAACATTCAAGTCTTCCTCCTTTTTTATGAATATCCATCTATTCTTTTTTACTTTATTATTATTATTATTATATTTTTATGGTACAGTTCCATAGGCCCTGGGATTTCCCTTACCTCCACAAATTCCCTTCCCCCAACTGAGTTCCCCTATATTATTAATATAGTATAGTTCATCATAAATAGTCATATATTAATCATTGCGGACATGGACAATGACAAAGAATCTAGCATCCTGTTTTCAAGATAAATTTAACAGTTTCATTGGGAGTCCATATTTGATCTGGAATTAGAGATGATAACTACATTTTATCCTCACATCTGGATATGATAGTCTCCATTACACAGTTACTATACATCCCCTTAAATGAAAAGCCACAATACAAAATCAACAACAGGAAAAAAACTTGATTTGGCTCTAGAAGGCAGACTGGGCTGTGAAATCCACCCTGTTCCTGCAGTGCCTGTTTGGGATATGCTGCTGTCTCTCTACTCCATGTCAAACCAAACAGACCAACAGAACCAGCAGTTCTTTGTCTGGGTTCGTCTCCTGAGCTACTGGTGAATGCCTCTTCCACCTTGTTGCTGGAGGAGTTCCTGCTGCCAGTGCAGTTCAGATTGCCACTGGCTGAATGCCACTGGAGTATCAGTCACTGCAGCACAACACCGCTGCGTCCTCTGCTTTCCTGGGCCTGTTAGTCTCCAGTTATCCCTCTGCTGCTGTTCTGTCCTCTCCTGTTTCCTGGAACGTGCCCTTTCTGCTTCACACTGGCTATTGTTTCTCTGCTTAAATGTGTCCTTACCCTATTCCGCCATCTTGATTCTCCCCAGTCTTCCTCTTTTTTAAACTCCCTACACTCTTCCTATTCTCACTTTTAGCTGATGGATATTGTTACCCCTAGCAAAGAACCCAAAACTCTTGGAAGAGAGCTTTTACGCTTCCCTGTAACCACAACTGCCAACATGTGTGGTATTTGAGTTTATTGAACATCCGTGCTCTCTTTTTTCCTTTGAAGAACTGTTTATACTCACATCGAAGACCTAACAGACCTTGTGTGTGAATAGCTCACTGAGTCAACATGGCCGCTATGCAATTCACTTTCACTTCTGTGTCATCAGTAATTCTTGCTGTCCTGTGTCATTCCTGTCGGCAAATACATATGCTCTTTTAGTCCCAGCTTTTATATTGTCATGTCGAAAGAAATGTCATTCAATATTATTGCTGCTGAACTGCTCTATTTCACTGTTCTTTTGCATAGCAAATTTCCACAGTAAAAGCTCCCCTTCAGATTTTACTAAAGTAGTAAAGGTAGCATTTACTAAATCCATTATCTGCCATTCTGTCTTAAATACATTTGCAGTTAGGCTCTTATATCCACCATCATTCTAAAATAATTCTTGTCAAGATCTTATGTGAACTTAAATTAATATTATGGTATCCAGTGGTCATTTCTGTGTCTTAATTTTTAACATACTGGCAGTGTTTGGCATGGTTGGTTATTTCATTCTTCTGGAGTTGTGTTACTCATTTGCCTTTCTTTTAATTCTTTCCTGACATTGGCTTATCCTTCTTTGTGTCATTTAAAGTTTTGTTTGCATCTTACTGTACTACAAATATTGGAATGTTCCGAGACTTAAACCTTAGGCTTCTTTATCAAAAATCACTTCACTCCCTAGGTGATCCTGTACGCTTTATGGATGAAGTATATTTAGGTGACTTTTAAAATTGTGTCTCTAGCACTAACTTTTGAATGGTTTCATACCTCTTTATGCAGTTGGTGCTTCTCTTGTATATTGGTTACACATCATGAAGTTTACATGTCCAGATCCCAAAATCTAAAGCATTCACTGATCTTTTCTTCCGTACCTAAGACACTGGCTAGTCCATCCTTCTGCTGTCCCGGCAGAAACCTTGGAGGCACTTCTTTTTTCTTGTTTCTATGTATTGTATTTAGTCCCTGCAGAAATCATATAAGCCGAATATCTCCAAAACATGTAGAGGCTTGTCACTTCTTAACAGCCCTACACTTAACCTGTCTTCTCCAATGTACCTTTATTTTTTTACCTGAGATATTGTGATTGCTTCATGACTGGTCATTTTGCTTTTACCCTTGACGCTTAAGGCCTATTGTCAACTCATCAGCTACTTTGATACTTTTCAAATATTCATTTTAATATGTTACTAAACTGTCTTTTGTTCCATTTTTCTGAAACTCAAATTCAAATTTCACAGGGCCTAGAAGGTCTTAAATTAATCCATCTTAATTGTTCTGTTTTCCATTACGGGCCATGATTTGTCGACTTAAACTGTAACAACATTGATTTTTTTTACCTTTTTCTGAGTATACCAGCTATGATAATGCCCCCATCTCAATTTTACTTTATATAGTTTTACTTACTTACCCTAATATTCACTTAGCCATTATTAAAATATATTTTACGAGTATTCTGTTGTATTATTAGTTATTGGTAATCTCTCTTGGTCTCTAATGCATACATTAAAATTATCTTAGCCATGTATGTATAACAGAAGGTATGGTATGTATAGAGCAGTTCTAAGTGTGCACTCAAGGTCTTGAAATACATTCCCGTGGTAAAGGAAGACTTCCACATGCTCTTTTCTTGGTGTCTTTATGTTTTCTCTTTGTCACATGGCATAGAATACTCCTCCGTGACATGACATGACTGTCACTTCCTTCCTTAGGAGCTCGACTCACATACTAGCTTCAAGAGTCCTTTGTAACCCAAACTGTGTAAAATAGCAACAATTTTCCTTTCTGTCTGCCTTCTCCAAAGTTAGGCATCCCTTTCTTTATTATCCTTACTTATTGTTCTTATTGTAGCTCTTTGGCAAATAATGCATTCATGTCCCGCTTTTATTTCCATATCTGCATACTAAATTGTTTATTAAATGAAGACAGTCATTGGTTTTTTTCTGTTAACTGCAGTGTACTTGTTCTCTGGAGCAATTTTGGTCATATCACATAATCAGTAGATACTTGTTCAGTAAATGATGCGTTGATGAGTTAGATGTAATGTTTCTTTTTATTCTGTTGAGTATTCTTTTTTTTAAGATTTATTTATTTTTATTACAAACTCAGATATACACAGAGGAGGAGAGATGGAGAGGATCTTCCGTCTGAGGATTCACTCCCCAGGTGACTGCAACGGCCGGTGTTGCGCTGATCTGAAGCCAGGAGCCAGGAACCTGCTCCATGTCTCCCACATGGGTGCAGGGTCCCAAGGCTTTGGGCTGTCCTGGACTGCTTTCCCAGGCTGTGAACAGGGAGCTGGATGGGAAGTGGAGTTGCCAGGATTAGAACTGGTGTCCATATGGGATTCTGGTGTGTTCAAGGCGAGGACTTTAGCTGCTAGGTCATTGCGCTGGGCCCGAGTGTTCTTTCAATATGTATAATCATAAAACATCTTATGAATTCATCTCCACAGAGTGTTAGTTAATATTTCATCCAACTTTTACTACTTCTCGAAGGTTTTAGACATATGTTAGAATTTCCAATATCTCAATTATGTTTCAATGTTTGAGGCTGTGTTTTGGATGAGTCCCCGATAACCATGCTTCATTTCATTATTTTTCTTGTCTCATTTTGAGCTTAACCTTTTGGGTTACTTTTTAATTTAGTAATGGAACTTTTTTCTTTTTTTTTTATTACAAAGTCAGATATACAGAGAGAAGGAGAGAGAGAGAGGAAGATCTCCGATCCAATGATTCACTTCCCAAGTGACCACAACGGCCGGTGCTGTGCCGATCTGAAGTCAGGAACCAGGAACCTCTTCCGGATCTCCCACACAGGTGCAGGGTCCCAAAGCTTTGGGCCATCCTGGACTGCTTTCCCAGGCCACAAGCAGGGAGCTGGATGGGAAGTGGAGCTGCAGGATTAGAACTGGCGCCCATATGGGATCCTGGCGCTTTCAAGGCGAGCACCTTAGCCGCTAGGCCACGCTGCTCGGCCCATGGCACTTTTTGTTTTTCAAAGCTTATTTATTTAAAAGAGTTAGAAAGAGAGGTGGAGACAGAGAGGGAGAGGGAGAAATAGAAAGATCTTCCTTCTTCTGGTTTACACTCCAGTTGGCCACAAAATCCAGGGCTTGGCAAACTGGATGCCAGGAGCTAAGAGCTTCATTCTGGCCTCCCCTGTGGTGGCAGGGATGCAAACACTTGGGTTGTTTTCACTTCTATCCCCAGGCCATTAGAATGGAGCTAAATTGGAAATGAATCATGTGGCACTTGAGTCTGGCACTTGAATTGGTACTACGACACAATGTCTAACTCAATTTTTTTTATTTTTAATATTTTTCGTAGATTTTTTTATGCCCACCTTTTCCTGTTTTTATTGTTTGTGATGTTAGTCATTGTTTTTCTTTTTAGTCTTTAAATACCTTCATTTGCCTAAAGTTTTCTTCAGTGTGGTATTTGTATTTCGTCTGCAGGATTACTTTATTCTGTGAGAGAGTGCCATTGTAAATGTTTTCATGTGTTTATAGATTTTATTGTGGTCACATCTGGAGAGGGAGAGTTGCAAATTGTTATTCTTCTTGCCTCCATTTGGTGTTTTTTCTTGTGTAATATCTTTTTGTTTCTAGAAATTTTATGGTTGTCACTAAATTGTGATCTTCGCCCTAGACTATTTCTTTGAAATGGGTTTTTTATTGGTAGCTTGGGACTGTCAGCCAACAGTGATATAGGTGATTTGTTATACTGTACTTGGTGAATTAGTTGCCTGGTGTTTGGGCTTAGTTTCTGATTGGAGTGTTGTTACTGAGAAGTTTTTGCTCTTCTAGACACTCATGTAGGCCTTAGTTCCAAATAAAGGTGGGCCGAAGTTTTTCTAACCTTTCATGATCTGCAAGTCTCCCTCCAGTGTTAGTTTCAGAATGTGAACCTGGTTCTTAGGTTCAAAGTTGAACCTGGCTCTGTTTCTGTACATTGAGCAAGGCACATTTGTTTCTTATTGTTCCCAGAAACAAGCTTCTTTCCACTTCACCCTGCAGCTGTATATCTAGATGAGAGCAAACAGTAGCTTCACTTCTGTTTATAGCTTTGTATTTCTGTTTAGTTTGTGATCTCATAGATTAGCTTCATCTTTTCAGTGTATTTATGCTACTATCATACATTTAGAAAATAGAATACTGCAGCATGTTTTTTTTAAGGTTTAATATTTATTTGGAAGACAAAATTAGAGATTGTGTTTGTATGTGTTAGAGAGAGAAAGAGTGAGAGAGAGAGAGGATATGAACATGAGAGGGAGACTCTGCCATGCACTGATTCACTCTGCATGAGCCAGGACTGGACCAGGCTGAATCCAGGATTGAGGATCTTCTTCAAGGTCTTTCACATGGCTGGCAGGGACAGAAGCACTTGGGCCATCTTATGCTGCTTTCCCAGATGCATTATCAGGGAGCTGGATTGGAATTTTGGCAATGGGAGCCTGACCCAGGTCTTATTTTGGATGCCAGCATTGCAGGTAGTGATGTAATCAACCATGCCTTGATGCCAGCATATAAAAGATTTTATTATTGACCAATTTTAATTTATTTGAAAAGCAAAGAGACAGGGAAAATGGGACAGAGGCAGACAGAGATCTCCTATCCATTGGTTCATTTGCTAAAGGTCAATAGCAGTGAGGGCCAGGCTAGACTGAAGCCTGCAACTTGGGCCTGTTCTGCCATGTGAGTGTCAGGAATGTAAACACTTGAGACATCACCTTCTGCTTTTCAGATGTGTGTGAATAGGAGGTTGCACTTAAAAGGGTATCCAAACGTTGAAACCGGCCATTTTGATAGAGGATGCTGAGCTGTATCTCAAGTAGTTTCTTGACTGCTACACCAATTGCTTGTCTTAGCGTGGAGTTCTATGTTAACTTATTAGACGTCTAGCTGAAGTATTTGTTTTTGTAAGCTACTGTAACTCTTCATTGTATCTCTTCTTTTTTTTTATTTGCTATTATTATTATCATGATAAGTTCCATTGGCTCTGGGATTTCCCTTACCTTCCCCCCAGATCCCCTCCCCCGACTGAGTTCCCCTGTATTATTAATATAGTATAGTTCTTCATAAACAGTCCTGAGTACATCATTGAAGGCATGTGCAGTGACAGAGTCCAGCAGCCTATTGTCAAGACATAGTAAACAGTTTCATTGGGAGTCCATATTTGATCTGGAAGTGGAGACACATACTGCATTGTATCCTCACATCTGGATATGATAGTCTCCATTACACAGTTGCTATACATCTCCTTAAATGAAAAGCCACAAAAACAAAATCAACAACAGGAAGAAAAAAAATTTACAACACCATGAAGTTAAATAACATGCTACTGAATGACAAATGTGTCACTGAAGAAATGAAAAACGTTACTTAAAGATGTTCTCTTGACAGAGAAAGGAATAGTACCCACCAAAACCAAAGGGAAATGTGAAGGACATCCCAGTAAAATAACAACAGAAGACTAAATTGATGAATAACCCACTGCTAACATGACAGTACCAAATTACTCCTTCTTTATGTTAACCCTGGGCTTAAACTCATCAAACATCATAGATTAGTAGACTGGATTAAAGAAACAAACCCATCTATTTGTTGCCTACAGGAGACACATCTCACTAACAGAGATCAGCAGGAACTACATCTCATGGATTTTGATGTTTTAGTTTTTAGTTTCATTTTCTCAGAACACTTTTTTTCTCATTAAATTCTTCACTGACTCATATACAGTGGCATCGTTTTCTTGAAGAAAGTTCTTGATTTCTACCCCCTACCCCCTATATCTCATCTAACCTGGTGGTGTGTATTTCTAGCTGGTGACCGTTCTGACATCCCGTGTTGCCTTCTGGGGTGTTTGTTGCCTTTCACATGCTCCAAATTTCCTTTCCTTTTTTTCCTCTTCTCATCTCATATCTTCTCTTTCCTTCCCTTCTCTTCTTTTCTTTTGTCTCTCCTCTCCTTCTCTTTCACCTTCTCCCTCTCCTCTCCTCTTCCTTCCCTCCCTTTTTTCCTTCCTCCGTCCTCTTTCTTTCCTTCTTTCTTCCTTCCTTCCTTCCTTCCTTCCTTCCTTCCTTCCTTTCTTTCTTTCTTTCTTTCTTTCTTTCTTTCTTTCTTTCTTTCTTTCTTTCTTTCTTTCTTTCTTTTTTCCTTCCTTCCTTCCTTCCTTCTTTTTTCGTTCTTTCGTTCTTTGTTTCTTTCTATTTAATCATATATTTTAATGGGAAAGGCAGATATACAGAAAGGAGGAGATACAGACAAAAAAAAAGTCTTACATCTGCTGGTTCACTTCTTAGATAGCCATAATGCCAGAGCTGATTCAATCTGGTGTCAGGAACCTCTTCTGGGTCTCCCACATGGGTGTTGGGACCCAAAGCTTTGGGCCATTCTTGACTGCTTCCCCACACCACAGGCAAGGAGCAGGGAGCTGGATGGGAAGTGAAGCAACAGACACACGAATTGGCACTCATAGGATCCTGGTTCATGCAAGTCAAGGATTTAGCCACTAGGCTATCATGCCAGGCCCCCCTTTCATTCCTTTCTATAAATTTCTTGGTTAATGAGTAATGTAGGCCAAAATTCTTGTTTGTATTACTAATTTTTAAGGTTTTTTAAATTTTGTTTTTAAATATGAATCATTGTGGTGTGGCGTGGCTTGCTAGTCTTCTGCCTGACATGCTGGTATCCCATAAGGGCACCAGATCATGTCCAGGGTACTCCACTTCCAATCCAGTTTCCTGGCAAGCATTGGAAGGTGGCTCAAATCCTAGAGCTCCTGTACTCATATGGGAGACACAGAAGGAGCTCCACGTTTCCAGCTTCCAACCAACCCAACTCTAGCTGTTGTGGTTATTTGGGGAGTGAACCCATGGATGGAAGATTTGTCTCTTTGTGTTTCCCTCCCCCGCCTCTCTTTACAACTCTAACTTCCCAATAAACAAATCTTAAAAAAAAATCAGTCCTCATATCCCTACATCCTTACAATGTAGTATGTATCTCTACTTCCAAGTTAAAGTGGATTCTCAATGAAACTGTTAAATGCATTTTGACAATTGGATGCCATTGTCCACAGCTGCAATGTCAGGATACACTTAAATAGCAGAATGATTGACTTATGAGTGCTTATGAAGGCCCATACAGTTATAATAATATAGGGGAAACCAATAGGGGGAGAGAAATATAAAGGTGTAAGGGAAATCTCAAAGCCTATGAAATTTTATCATTAAAATTTTTTTATAAAATTTAAAAATATTTAAAAACAAGAAAGAAAAATCAATCCATGTGCAGTAACTGTCCCTTCATTTTAAATATTGATTAACCATGTCAGCCTGATTCTGTAATCTATTTAGACTTCCAGTCCTTTCTTTGTTTTTTTGCTTTTCCTTTTCAACGTCACATTTGTTTGTGTCTAGAAAATACTCATTTTAATCTTGAGATGTTTTTGAGATCTGTTGCAAAAGAATGATGGTATACATTTTATAACCCTCATTTGTTTATTTAGTGGTACTTTGAGTGACTAGGAATGTAAGAAGGTGTCAGAAACTTTAAGCCGTGTGATCTGGATTATCAGTAAATCTCTGGCCCTTCCTTTTGAGACTCTGATTTTAAAAATGGTAGTAGTTTATCCTTAATATAATTGTGTGTATATAAAATGCTTGTATTACCACTAGCATATTTACTTGTTTTAAAAGTGGTGACATTATGATTATTGCAAACAGTGTTAAATAAAACCATGTTTTATGTATTTCTTATCATATATCTAAATCTGGAAACTAAACTGTCCTTTAGTATGAAGTTATCTTGGTTGTCAGCACTTTTAAGTGGCTGTCATTTGCCATATGGTTCAGATTAATTCTGAAAGGGCTGTCAGCTCAAGATGATTTAATTTTCTAGGCTCATGTTTTAAAGTGATATTCATTTATCAAGAGGAACAATTTAAAGGATTGACTGCCAGTTTTGACTAATGAACTCTCAATATGTATTTTTTTGTTGCTAGAGAAAAACAGAAATCTGAAGCTAAGGATAGAAAAGTTCTAGAAATTCTTCAAGTCAAAGATGCTAAAATACAAGAACTGGAGCAGGTTAGTATTATGACAAAATATTAAAAATGTTTACAGGTAGTATTTCAGGTAGTAGATCTTTAAAATTATTTTAAGGTAGCTTTGTTCAAATATGTTTTTTCATAGTGTTACAGTTACTATGTTGAAGCATTACTCTCCTGAAATCACTGTTGTCATTTCTTTCTTCATTACCTTGCTTGGCTGCTGGCCTATTATTTGTTGTCTGAACTAAACCTATGGTATTTATATATTGAAATCTCTTAAGGTAATGTTATATTATTAGTACCAGTTACAGGCAATAACTACTTGTTTTGTTTAATGTTTTCTTTTATTATTTTATTTATTATTATTATTATTTTATTTATTTATTTATTTTGTTTTATTCAATCATTGTCCGTTTCAGAAACTCAAAAATTTTCGAATAATTTTATATATAGGAAAACTTGACTGGAATGATTCTATTGAGGTTTTTAAATGCTGTAATTCTATGTTTTATGTATTACCAGGAAATTACAAAATTTTATGTAAGTATTGGTAATCAATTGTATATATGAAATTATACATGTGTAAAATGGTGTTTGCTCGTACAATCAGGATGTTATCATTTAAAAATGCATGTGATCTTTACTTCCAGGGCTCATTATTATGACATAAATTTCCTAAGAATAGAAGTTAAAAACTTTTATGTCTTATGTCACATATGATATTGAAATTAATTTTATATCTAATTTTGTTATGGACTAAATTAAGTATAGTTTTGTTATTTTTTTCTGTATTAAATGGAGGTAACATTGGACAGTTCTATGTCTTTTGAATAATTGTTTCTAATCAGTTTGTTGGTAATGGGAACCTTAAATTTGATTGTTATTATAAATCTGTAACTACTAAAGGACTGAAAGTTGATAATAAGCTAAATCATATTTATTTATGTTTTCAATTCAACTGAATTCTTTCTAAAATGGAATATAATTTGCAATGTACATTTTGAAATTTATACAAACTCCAAAATTGTTTGGAATAATAATAATATTTTAATCAGTTTATTTTTTAAAAGGCAGTTTAATCTGCCATCTGAGTATAAAAAATATTCAATACATTCTAAGATAGAGAAAAGTTATCATATGCTCAGTACATTCACTGAACTAGATGAATACAATATTATGACTCAGAAATAACAAATATGCGTTGCATTGCTCAGAAAAATAGTCAAGGATCAGAGGTTTGGGAAAGCATATCCAGGCTAAATAGTCCCTTCCTCATTTGGCTGTACAGAAAAGGAGAATGGGGTTGGTTAGGCAGTTTTTTTTATATAATTTTATATTGAATGTTTTATTGTTTAGTGAATGCAATTGAGTTTGCTAGCCTTATAGGTTTGGGATACTACTTAAAAAAAATTGACTTTATAGTGAAAATGAATCTTCCCTTTCCTGATTCTCTTCTGTTTTATCTTCCATGGTAGAATCACTTCCTTCATTGTTTTTGTTCGTTTGTTTGTTTTTTCTTGAAGAATTATAGTGCTAGCATCAGTACTTAATATTTAGCAAACTACATGACTCACTACAGATGCTCATTAAATAATTTTAAATACATGATTGAAATTGAATACCAGCAATCGACTATATATGCCAGGTTGTAGACTCACAGTACTGAGAAATTAAATTTAGGGGTGTAGTTTTGAAGTACTCAAACAGGTTTCATTTAGAAGAGATTCTGAGAGAATTTGCTAGTGTGATCATGAGGCATAAATCCTGAAGATTGGAGTGTAGGGTATGTCTGAGTAACATTGAAATTTGTAGTTTGTGTCCCTGATAAAATATAGAATTATAGTTGGAGATGAGACTAGTGCTTACTGGATTTATTTGTGAGGAAGTTAATTCATATTCTTAAGAATACCTGCATGCACTTCAGTTAATTTAGATTTGTTGGGATTAAATCAGTGGGGCTGTTGGAACTTGACAGTAATTTCAAAGTGTCTCCAGCTTTTCAGTCTGGAAAAACCAGAAAAGCAGTGGCACTCTAATCAGAAAGAGGGCTATGGACAGCAAATACAGCATGGGCTTTGCTTTTTTGCTTTAAGATTTATTTATTTTTATTTGAGAGGCAGATTTTTTCTTGTTTGTGTTGGTTTTTCGTTTTTTTTTTTACAGAGAGAAGGAGAGACAGAGAGATCTTCCATCCACTGATTCACTCTCCAGAAAGCCACAACAGTCTGAGCCGAGTTGATCTGAAATCAGGAACCAGGAGCTTCTTCCAGGTCTCCCACAAGGGTGCAGGATCCCAAGGATTTGAGCCATGATTGACTGCCTACCCAGGCCATAAGCAGCTGGGACACAAACTGATGCCTATATGGGATGTCAGCACTAGTATGCGGAGCCATAGTGCTGGCTCTAATAGGGCTGTTTTGAAACTAAAATTCTGTGCTTCTTTAAGACCATTTATGTTATAGTTGCAGGTGCAAATTTAGTTTGAAGACTTCTGTCAAACTTGTGAAAGTATGAATTTGATTCTTGGGGAGGTTTTTTTTTTTGCCTTAACATGTACATATTTGGTGCTATACTTGATGTGCCACAATACTGGTCCCTCCATACAATTTCTTGTGGTAAGATTATAGTAAAACGTTCCCTGTCTAGGATCCAGAACTGTGGCACAGTGGCTTAAACTGCTGTTTGCAAGGCTGATATCCCATGTGGGCATGAGTTCAAGTCTTCTCTGCTCTGCTTCCACTCTTGCTCGTGATAATACCTGGGAAAACAGTGGAGTGGGCCCACATATGTAGGCTCTTGTACTCACACAGAAGACACAGATGAAGCTCCTGCCTCCTATCTACCCAGCCGTGATTTTATAGTCTTACAAATAGCTAGTAAATAAACCTTTTAAAATTCCCCTTCTAGTATTATGTAACACGACTGACTTTTGATAACCTAGAATATTGCATTTAATTAGATGATTATTGCTTTTTGTCATTGTGTTTCTATTTTTCCATACCTTCTAGGAAGCTCAGAAATCAGTTTTGGTTTTCAGTTGCAATTAGTTTTTTTATTCCTACTTACTCTTTCATATACCACTGTTTCAGTTTTTGTGCTTTAATTACTTCTCTATTTTTTATTAAAACTTTCATGTCCACTTTAAAACTAGGTCAGTATAAATAATTAACTTTGCTCAAGTATTGCCTGGGAAAGTGTTTGGTCATCTTCTGCTCCCCTCCCCACTTTTTAAGTCTTGCTTCATACCTACTATTATTCTCTTACTCTGTAGACTACTCTTGATCGTGATTTGAATTATTCATTTCATAGCTTATCTATAATAAATTATTTTCCAGACATACTTTCTCTTGTTATGCTCTATAGTTCCTTGAGTTCTGTTTGCTATTTTAATACTAATTCAAACCAGCCCATTAAGAATCTGCTCTATCCAGATAGGTCCAATAAAAAAATCATATGGGTAGGGTATGGCCTGGTGGTTGAGGTGTTGATTGGAATGTCTGCATACCACATTAGAGTGCCTGTATCTTATGCCCTAGCCGAGCTCCTAATTTCAGTTTCTGCTAACTGCAGATCTTAAGAAGCAGAAGTGATGATGACTTATGTCATTGAACTGATGCCACTTGTGTGAGACTCAGATGAAGTTCTTGGCTCTGGCTGTGGCACTAACCCAGCCAACTATTGAAGGAATTTGAAAATGAGCTATTGGTGGGATCTGTCTTTCTCTCTCCCTGTCTCTCTTCATCCCTCCATCAAAATTTGAAACTAAAAATTTGTCATTTCTTCTTGCAATGGATGGTCCAATAGATACTTTATAAATAGTATTATTGTTTATATCATTCAATGTCAAACTTGTCCTTAAACATTTGCTAATCTAGTATAGAATATAGTATGAACAGGCACAGGCTAAGTATATGTGTTAAATGAGTTGTATAGATAATGTAGACATTTGGAAATGGAAGGCATTATGACATACTTGGGTAGTTGGGGAAATTAGCATGTAGGATGTGGACATTGAATCTTGAAAGAGTAAGGCTTAGGAGAGTGTCAGCAAATGAACTAAACTGTGGATGTGTTGTTTTTAATGTGTCTTGTCATAGGCCATTCTATTGATGCCAGGAAAATTTTTATATCGCCCAAATAACAATTGAAAAGGTCATAAAAATGAAAAGTTATATTGTTACATTGTAGGGCTGCTGGATTTGTGAAGAATTTCTAAGCATGAGAATTATATGTAGGAACTGTTCAAGTACTTGGACTCATAGCTTATAACATAACAATTTAACCTTTTTTTTTTAAAGATTGATTTATTTTTATTGGAAAGGCAGATATACAGAGAGAAGTGACAGAGAGGAAGATCCTCCATCTGATGGTTCACTCCCCACCCAGCCACTATGGCTGGAGCTGAGCCAATCTGAAGCTAAGAGCAAGGAGCTTCTTTTGGGTCTCCCACCTGGTAACAGGTTCCCAAAGCTTTGGGCCATCCTCAACTGCCTTCCCAGATCACAGGCAGGGAGCTGAGTGGGAAGTGGGGCTGCCAGGATTAGAACCGGCACCCATATGGAATCCCTGCGTGCCCAATGCAAGGACTTTAGCAGCTACACCATCGCACAGGCATAACAATTTAATCTGTAAGTGTATGAAATCTTGACAGATGTTTAAAACTTTTGTTAATTTATTCCTGTTCATCTGTTGATAGACAGTTGATTTGACTCTATGGTTTGGCTCTTTAGTAGTATTATAAAAAGCATTACCCCAATTATTTCATTTCCTTGGTGTATATTCCTAATAGTGGTTTTGATGCATCATATGTAAACTCTTTTAAGAATGTTAAACAAATTACATAACTAAATTATATGGAAGGCACATATTTCTTTAAATTAAAACAATTTTTTTGAAAGAATTATAGAGAAAGAGAGGGAGACATACACAGCACCCTTCCAACCTTTGATTCACTTCCCAAATAGCCAGGTCTGAAGTCAGAAATCAGGAGCTTCTTCTTGGTCTTATTCATTAGCAGGGAGCTGGATTGGGTCTGGAACAGGCTCAACTTGGAGTAACACTAATTTTGGATGTGAGCATCTCAGACTAGGATATGATGAAACCAGGATGTTTCATCAAAAAATAAGAAAATTCACGTAAGAGAAAAGTTTTTAATGACTTTATATATACATATATATATATATATATATATATTTTTAAAGAAATTAAATTCATTTTATAAGTATCTGCCTCAGAGAGATACTCAGAGATCTTAGCAGTTCCACTGTTGAATTCTACTACACATTTTGAGAAGTGGAAGCACAATCATGGGTTATTTCAGAAATAATATTTTCAGAAATTTTCAGAGAAAATGCATATACTTCCCAATTGATTTTTACACAGCATACCCCTGGTATCACAAAGCTAATGAATCCAAGGAAAATTTTTTTAAAACACAATCTTACTAGGGAGAAAGATTCAGCTGAACATGCAACAAATCACATTTAAAAAAAATAAAAGTGAAGTATGGATCATTAGAGTTTTCTCTTCCTCTTTTTAAATCTGCTCTGTTGTGGAGATTTTGATATATATGTGTTTATGCTTCAGCAGCAAACATTTCACTTCTGTTGTAGGACCCCCTTCTAGGGTAGATTTGTGATGACAAGTTTTGTAGGCTTACCTCATGGAATAGTATTAATTTTGTTTTATTTCTGAAGTATTTGCTGGACATACTATTCTTGGCTGTGTTTTTTTTTTAAGATATTGAATATTTCACATCATACACTCCTGATCTATAAAGTTTCAGCTGATAATTTTACTGTCAGTCAAATGGGAATTGCTTTATAAATGACTTAGAATTTTCTCTGGTTTTTTTTTTATATGTAATTTTCTTTTTCCAGCACTTTTGAGATTTTGACTGTAATACCCCTTGGAAAATATCATTTTGCTTGACTCTGTTAGGGATCCATTAGGCTACCTAGATGTAGATGTCCTTATCTTTTTCTGAGATTTTGAGGTTTCTGCAACTATTTCATTAAATAGGTTTTCTGTGCTTTTTGTCTTCTGTTCTTCTTTTGGAATATCTATGATATGAATAAATATTTACCAACTTAATTTTTTCCCATTAAATTTGAAAGAATTTGTTTACTCTTTACAACCTTCCTTTCTCGCTCTTTACCAACCTACTTATTTACTACGTCACATTTGTGTTAATCAAAGAACTTTTTATGCTTAGAAAGTTATTCTTCTGCATACACAATTTTGTTGTTGAGTCTTTCAATTATATCTTAAACTTTATTTAGCTTTCAATTCTAACATTCTAGGTTAATTTTTTTTTCTGATATCTAGCTCTTTGCTCAATTTTCCAAAGTATTTTTTTTTCTGAACTTTGTATGTTATTAACTTTCTGCTAGCAATTTACACACATTCTTTTGATATTTTCTATTGAAATGCATTCCATTATTGAAAAAATGTTGCTTCTGATAACTAAGTTGATGTAATGACCCACTGCTAGATTGGGTCAATGGTTTGATAAATACTACTTGGCAAAAATTCTTGAATTGTATATTTGGTGATAATACTTTTTTAAAGACTTATTTATTTTTATTGGAAAATTAGATACATGGGCAGGAGGAGAGACAGAATGGAAGATCTTCCATCCTTTGTTTTACTCCCCAAGGGGCCACAAAGGCTTGATTTGCGTCTATCCGAAGCCAGGAACCCGGAGCTTCTTTCCATTCTCCCAAATGGGAGCAGAGTCCCAACGCTTTGACTGCTTTCCCAAGCCACAAGCAGGGAGCTGGATGGGAAGCTGGGCTGCCGGGACTGGAACTGGCGCCCATAGGGGATCCCAGCATGTTCACGATGGGGACTTACCTGCTAGGCTACCATGCCAGGCCCGTATTTGGAGATATTATTAAGAGTAGTTACAGCACCACTGTTTCTGTATCATTTCCCTTCAAAGAGAAACAGTTGAAAATACATTGAAAAGAGATAAACACATATAGTATGGAATTTTAATCTAATGGAATAATACCAAACCCCCACACAACTGAACTGCAGCTGTGTCTGTCACCGTGGTTGGATTTGGGAAAACATGTTATTAAAACAGCAAAACAAAGAACATGTGTAGTGTGATTCGGTTTATATTAACAGTTTAAAAAGTGAGGTGAGCTACACAGTAGTTATATATCTTCAAATGAAAAAAAAAATGGACAGAGAAAGGTAAGAACAAAAGTTCCAGATTAATGAATACTCATGGACTGTAGGAGTTAATAGAAAAGAAGAGAACATGTCTAGGAACTGAAAGAGAATGATAACATTGTATTTCTTAGATGCAGCTTAGTAGTAGGTATGGGCTGTTCCTTTTATTTTCTTTCTTTGTTCTATTCACGCCTATTATATTATTCTGCTTTGTTTTATTAATATAAAGAAAATAGATTGTGTGAAACCCATAAATTCAGTTACAATAGGCAACCACAATTCTCTCACTTTTCTTTCTGCCTAAACTCCTACACCTCCCTCCCTTTTCCATCTATTTTTGCAAGGATATAATTGTAATTTACTCTATAGTCATAGTCTTAATTCACCACTAATCATAATATTAAACAGGTAAAACTAGAAAAGCCACAGTACCAAAGTATAGACACAGACTAAAAACTACATTCATATCCCAAAGTGACTATTTAATTCCTATACTTTTTTTTGTAGTCTTTATTAGCTGTCACACATCAGAGATTACATTTGTATTCAGTGTCTAAACTTTTTGTAAATACAAATAAAATTTGCAAGTAATATTAGAAATTTTACTGGGGCCATGCACTGTAGCCTAGTGGCTAAAGTCTTCATCTTGCACAAGCCAGGATCACATACAGGTTGGTTCTAACTCGAACAGCCCTGCTTCCCATGCAGCTCCCTGCTTGTGGAGTAGGAAAGCAGTCAAGGACAGATCAAAACTTTGGGACCTTGTACCCATGTGGAAGACCTGCAAGTCTCCAGGCTCCTGGCTCCTGGGTTCAGCGCAATTCCAACCTTTGTGTTCACTTGGAGAGTGAATCAATGGACGGACAGCCTTTCTTTCTGTCTCTCCTCCTCTCTCTATATCTGACTTTCCAATACAAATTTTTAAAAAAATTAAGCATAATACATAGTCCTAATTTGTTCCTCAAACTCAACCCGCCTTTCATACTGTCATTTAATCTTATCCTCAGTTTGCTTTTTTCTTTACGTCCTCTGGTGAGAGTCTGATAAGAAATACGTATTTGAGTGTTAATTAAATATTTATGGGATCAGTTTCAATGATAGAACAGAGAAAGTGATACACTGCTGAGCACATTACTTATAAATGATAAATATTCCGATAAGTAATGTACTACTGAATGTTTTACTTGAAAATTAAAAAGCAACCCTTTGAGCATTTCATTTTAGGCTATTAAAAGTTTAGCGATAAAAGAAAAATAAATAAAAACTTTGATTTAATATGTTTTAAAAAGTGTTTCTACTAATCTTGATTGTCCTTTTTGATTGACAGTATCTGTTGAGTCTTACTTGAAGACTTCATGTACATTTCTATGCTCAGATAAGAGATGCTTGGTAAACATTAGTTGAATTAATAAATGTGCTATTAAAAGCAAAAAAAGGTTACCAAGTATCAGAATATGGAGTTTGATTTTGACAGTTTGAGTTAGATTCAGAGAATCCAAGTTGAGGTATTGAATTGAAAGATAGAAATGTCAGACTGGTGATTATAACAGTCAGGGCCGAATTCTGCACTGGATACTCTTTAAAACAGAGGTAACAGTGCAACCTGGGAAAGGGGTTAAGATTTCCTGGACAGCTATGAAAAGAGGGAGGCTAAGAATGGTGTCATGGGTACATCCAACAGTTAGGTATCATTTAATTATTTTTTGCTTTTAAGCAGTGTATTCAGTAGAAAATTGTAGCAGTTTCAGTATGTTTTTAGTAGAGAAAGATATGTTTATGAATAAGTAAATTGCCATTTTATATGTTTGTATGTTTGTATGAAATGATGTATGACTTCTGAAAACCATATTTTTTAAAAAAATACTTTCTAAGATGACTTTTTAAGTAATATAGTAAGTAATTCTTATTTAGGCTGTGTAGGAATTTTCTTTATTTGAATGTTTTGTTAAATTTTTGTTTACTTCTGATGTACAACTAAATTCTGAGAGAATGTGTTTTATTATGTACTGTACAGCTTTTGTGTTCCTCATTTTAAAAATGAATGGGGACTATCCAGGAAGCACATTTTAGTTGATAATCTACAAATATATCACCAGACATGAGAATTGTGATGACAGACATTATTATGAAAACTACCTAATTTTGATATTAGCAATTAAAATCTAAAGCTTCAAATATTTTTTTTCCTGGAAATAGAAGGTCACTAATAATTGAAATGTTTCCACAGAGAGAATCAGCACTAAAACAGGAAATAAATGACCTTGTGAAACGGAGGATTGCGGTAGATGAAGAAAATGTTTTCTTAAGGGAAGAATTCAGTATCTTGCAGAAGAAATTTAAAGATAAAAGTCAAGAAGTTAAGGTGTGTTGATTTGTACACTGTTTTATAGGACTGTTGCTTTGAAGTCCTACTTTAAGCTTTGTCAGCCTTTGTGGCACAGAAAGTGACAGGCTCAGAGGAAAAATTGCCTTAGGCTCTGCTGTACCATACAGTTTTTCTCACATGCAAAAACTCTCATAAAGATGCTTTAAAGCAGAGACTCCAAGCTTTATAACTTTCAGATAAATAGTTAATGATGGAAATGGAGCTAAGAAAGTAGGAGTGTGAATATGTGGCTTCTTGTAATTAGATTCTGATGGGACTGGCATTATTAATTGATAAAACCCAGGTCTGGGAGGATATGTCTGTATGGGTCTCAAAAATAGCTGGGGACAGCATCAAAGGCAGCTTGATCAATTAATGGGCTCTTTGCAAATGTGTACTCATCAAAGCTGTCATCCAGTGAAAAAATATGACCCATCCACCTGCATGAAAAGAGGCCAATAAAAGTACACAGGTGACCTTGGCCATCAAATATAGAAGAAGCTGCTTTGAGAATAAAGCTGCATGGTTTATATTTGCTGATTAGTTCTTATCTTTTTGGGGGATTTGGTGGGTGGGGGTTTTGTTTTGTTTTGTTTATCAGCCATTGTGCTTTTCTACAGAACACTAAGGAGTGTGTACAGAATAAAGAAGAGCAAAATAGACTGGTTATAAAAAATCTGGAGGAGGAAAATGAGAAATTAAGTATCCGTTGCGCTGACCTGCTAAATGACCTGGAGAAACTGAGGAAGCAAGAGACCCTTTGGAGGAAAGAAAAATACAGCAGTGATGCAAAAATAAAGGTAGAGAACAATAATGGAATCTGCACTGCTGTTTTGGGCCTTACTCCTTACAGGAAGTTTAATACATGTTATTTTCCTTAAGTAACAAGTTATATATTCAAATCCACCAGTGGGGACTAGCATTAATTTATATTCTTTCACTTAAGACCCACAGCTTTTTAAAAATTGATGCTGCAAAGCAGGAAACTGACTTCAAATAGTTATTCTAAAATGTAGTCATTAAAAAGTAAAGGCTATTGCATTTTGAAATAAAATATTTTGAAAAAAAGCATATTTAGAGTCATGATTGTAGACTTTTTTCCCCCCAAATCAAGCAACACTTAGAAATACAATTAGATATCATTCCAGTATAAAAAACGTTTTCTAGGTCCTTTGAAAAACCAAATCTGAGAAGAACTCCACAAACCAGTTAGAAATATTTAAATATGGTTTTAAGATGGTGCTTTCTATGACATAAAAGGAACTAATTCATCGTAAAATTTTATTTTTAATGAAGGATGGAAGTGGTGGTCAATCTTAGTAATGGTCCTACCTCTTAACTTTTTTTTTATTTGAGAAGTAGAAAGAGAGTGTGAGAGAAATTCTCAGCTGCTGATTTATTCTCCAAATGCTTAAATGTCCAGATCTGGGACTTGGAAGTCAGGCCTTCTCTGAACGGGTGGCAGGAATCCATGCGTTAAACCATTGCTGCCTCCTGGCCTGTGGACTAGCATACAAGTTGAAGTCAGCCCTTCTAAATGTCATGCACACATCCCAATCAGCACCTTAACTGCTAGGCTAATACCCATGCTTGCCTTCATTTATATCAGTATTTTTAACACATGCATTTTTTTTGTAACATCCTCCTTGCCTTATGAAGGTTATTACTCAGCCTTCTTTTCCCATATAATTTACATTTCTCTTTTATCATAGATTTCATTGCAAAAAATACAGAGATAAGTGAGTCTAGTAAATGTGATGATCTTTCTATGTATGTGCATCTAAAAGGATATATAGCAAACAATTATAATTATATAAAAATTCAACAAAAATACTCATATCATGTTTATGGATATGGCATGTATGTATGCTTGTCTACATAAATATTTGCTTTAGAGATGTGTCTGAGAAAGTAAATCAGTTCATTGCATATGTTGAAGGAAATGCACTAGGAATATTAGTGGACAGTCACGAATGACTATGCCATTGAGAAGATTGAATTCAAAGTGCATTTGTTTTCTTGATGTTTCTGTCAGCTTAGTAAGTTAGACTTTTTTTGTATTGTTTCGCAGCTATCTGATTATTTGTGATGATTTTCACATTCTTATTTATGCCATTCAGAATGATTTTTGTGATTTTCTGTAATTTTTAGTTCTATGAAGTTTTTACCTTGAATAAGGTGAATTGGACTTTCAAAAATTAATGTGTTAATAGTCATTTTCATTAATTTTATAAAGTTTTTGCTTTCTGAGTTTTTATGATAAATTATTTTCTGTCCCACAGACTTTATTTAGAATCATTGTATAGTGTGATGTTTTACATTGTTTGCTCAGTAGTTTATTGAATTGTGGATTAACCTTTGTCACATCTCTTGAGTATTCATATATATGTGCTTCTGTATGTCCTGTCTTCATGTTTCAAGGTACTGTAGCTTTGCAAGTTGACTCACAATTTGGTAGACAATTCTATTTCTTTGTTCTTCTCTCTATAAGCCCTAAGTATGTATCTGTACTGTGAATGAGAGTCATTTTATTAGCTTTAATGAAAAATTTCTAGAAAGCAATTTACTTTATAAATTAATTTTGAGACAGTTGTGATGTTACCATCCATGAAGGTTGAAATACAGTTTTGCAAGTTCCTAAAATGGTATTAATTATTTTACTTGGTTTATTTCTAAAGGCAGATTGTTACATTTTAGGATTTTTAGGGTTTCAGGAAGGCAAGGAGGCAGCCAATTAAAGTAGAAGAGTTAATTTTAGGAGTGACTTATAGGTAAGGAAGTTTTCTCTAGTCGTTTTAATTGTGATGCTTTGTACAGTTTTCAGATTTTTAAAATTTATTTGTTTTTGTCAATAGGAACATTTTTCTTTTATTTTTAAAATTCTAAAATTCATTTTAAATATTTATGTGTTTTTTTTTTTTTTTGGAAGTTGGAGTAACAGAGAGGTAGAGGCAGGAGATCTTCCATCTGTAGATTCATTCCCCGGATGAGCACAGCAACTGACACTGGAAACTAGGGCCTTCATCCTATTTATCCAGCTAGGGTCTGGGAGGGACCCGTTCTAGAACCATTAACAGTGACTGAATTCAGTGTCCTGCACCTGAGTCTCAGACCCTGCCAAATGGAAGGCTGGCGTTGCGGATGGCAGCATTGCCAGTTACACCAGCCGCCCCACTTTCCTTTTTAAAAATATGCTTTATTTGATTACAATTTGTATTCAATATCTTGTTCATGCATTTAATCTATTTTAACTCTAGAATTCAGTTTTGTTTTAGTTTATGCACAAAGCTGTGAAATTATTTTTATTATTATTATTTTTTAATTGGAAAGGCGGATATACAGAGAGGAGAGACAGAGAGGAAGATCTTCCATCCGATGATTCACTCCCCAAGTGAGCGCAACAGGCCGATACTATGCCGATCCGGAGCCAGGAGCCTCTTCCAGGTCTCCCACACGGGTGTGC
Organism: Ochotona curzoniae; assembly: GCF_017591425.1. Taxonomy (NCBI): domain Eukaryota; kingdom Metazoa; phylum Chordata; class Mammalia; order Lagomorpha; family Ochotonidae; genus Ochotona; species Ochotona curzoniae. Next base: position 44,502,146 of record NW_024467106.1, on the reverse strand, counting down.
AGGGTCCCAAAGCTTTGGGCCGTCCTCGACTGCTTTCCTGGGCCACAGGCAGGGAGCTGGAAGGGAAGCGGGGCTGCTGGGATAGATCCGGCGCCCATATGGGATCCCGGGCGTGCAAGGCGAGGACCTTAACCACTGCGCCACCACGCTGGGCCCAAAGCTATGAAATTGTGACCACAGTCCATTTGGAAGCATTTTGGAAAACATCATTTTCCAAAAATGGACCTGCATAAGAAGTCCTATATCCTTGGCAGTTTCTGCACCTTTGCCTATAATTTCCCAGCTCTCTATAGCTACCCGTCTAGATGGCTGTCTCTCTAGATGTTGCTATTCTATAAACCTTTTATGTACATTAATCATAGTCTGTGGCCCTTTCTGACTTAACTTCTTCTATGTCACAAGGGTGGGGAACATCCGGCTCATGAGTATGTAGCCCATAAAATCATGTGGGCTGGCCCCTGCCAAGGCAGTCACCAATAGGCCTTATCAATCTGTCTGTAGAAGGCTAATTTGTAAGCTGATAACTTTATATGACCTGTGAATGACATAAATATACCTGCATGGGTCTTTGACAGGAAAAAAGAAATGTTACTATCTCCTGATTAGTAATTTTAAGGTTTATCCATGTTGTAGCATATTTCATCACTTTCTTTTCATTGCTGAATCCTTTATTATATAGATATTCTGTGTCATTTCCACTTGAGGACTATTATGTATTATGTTCGTGTGAATAGTTATGTTTAAGTCATTGCATAAAAATTGAGGCTAAGAACACATTACTACGGAACTGACATCAGGGCATACCAAGCTCAAGGAGTGAGAAAACTGTAGAAGGAATGCCAGTCATGAACTATCGCCTGTCTTTTATCATCTAAAGATCAGTCATAAAAGAACTTTTCTCATCGATCTTCCGTAAAATTAAGTTATAAGACCATCATTTCAGAGAGGTCCTGCCTTGCATCAGAAGCCAATAGGAATCTAACAGATCTGACTGTTTCCACAGTTTATTTCCATACTAGCATACCCCTTTGTCCTTCAATTACAGTTAATTGTGACTGCTAATAAAAATAATTTTTTTTTGGATCTTTGAGTTCTTATTTCTGATGTCTTCTATGTCATATAAAACTTTGCTTAAATGAATGTTTTACTTTTCTTTTTGAGTCTGTCTTTTATTATAGTGGTGTCGCTCATAAACCTTGCCATGGATAAGGAAAGGGAGCACTTTTCTTTCATAAGCATGAATATATTTCCATTTCTGTTTGAGTATGTACAAAGACAGAGATTTTTGTATCATATGGTAACTGTTTTTAAGATTACAAGGAACTGACAGACTGTTTTCTAAAACATCTATACCGTCTAATTTTATGCTCTGAGCCACCATGTAGGAGAGTGATTTTTTAATGTCCTTTCCTTTGCCTGTCATTTGATTTCTTCCTATCCTTGTTATTTTTTTATAGCCATCCTCATGGGATGAAGTCATTTCTTATTGATTTACATTTTTCTGATAGCTACTGTTGAACATCTTTTCATGTATTATTGACCATTGGTATACCTCTAGATTTTTCTATTTAAGTCTTTTTAGGTAATTTATATATTCCTAAAAGTTTCTTTGCCTCATAGACATTACTTCAGTTGGTGATGAACAATCGTTTTTAGTATTCTCTAATAAATCCATTTTGTTTCTGTTGGTTGGGTAGCATCCTCCTGTAGTTTCTGATTTTATTTATAATTGTCATTTGATATCAGCTTGTTATTAGTTACAGGACCCCCTGTAGACTACAAAATCCATGAATACTCAGGCCTTTATATGTAATGTCATAAAATTGGCATATAGTCTTTATGTATCTTCCTATAAAGCTTACGTAATCTGTAGAGTACTTACAATATCTGTACAGCATATATCTTACATAGCTAGTTGTGATGATGCTATTTTTTTTACGATTTATTTTTATTGGAAAGTCAGATGTATGGAGAGGAGGAGAGACAGAGAGGAAGATCTTCTGTCCACTGATTGACTCCCCAAGTGGGCACAACAGCTGAAGCTGTGCTGATCCAAAGCCAGGAGCCCAGAGCATCTTCCAGGTCTCCCAGGCAGGTTCAGGGTCCCAAAACTTTGGGCTCTCTTTGACTGTTTCCCCAGGTCACAAGCAGGGAGCTGGATGGGAAGCAGAACTGCTGGGAGTAGAACCAGAGCCCATATGGGATTCTGTTGCATTCAAGGTGAGGACTTTACCTGCTAGGCTACTGCTCCGGGCCTGATGATGCTATTTTTTTAAGGAATTATAAGAAGTAATCGGCACATGTTCAGTACAGGTACAATTAAAGCCAAAACTGATTTGAAATTAGTTAAAACCATGAATGCAGTTAAAACCATGAATACTAATCAGCTCTTCTGGTTAGTATTTGCATAGGATGTTTCCCCATCATTTTACTTTCAAATACTTGTGTCTCCATCTGAAGTGAGTTGTCTTGTAGTTCATTGTAGTCATTTGCTACAATTCCATTTAGTCTGCAATTACTCCCAAATTGCCACCGCCCCCAACTGATTTTTTTCCCATATTATTACAATAGTATAATCATTCATAAGGCATCATGATTACATCAGTCTGTTATTTAAGTGTGCCCCAATATTGCTGGTACAGGGCCTGGTGTGGTGGCCTAACAGTTAAAGTCCTCACCTTGAACGTACTGGTATCCCATATGCTCGCCGGTTCTAATCCCAGTGGCCCCGCTTCCCATCCTGCTCCCTGCTTGTGGCCTGGGAAAGCAGTCAAGGATGATCCAGGGCCTGGGGACCCTGTACCCATGTGGGAGACTTGGAAGAGTTCCTGGCTCCCAGCTTCGGATGGGCACAGCACCATTGTGGTCACTTGAGGAGTGAATCATCAGAGAGAAGATCTTTGTCTCTCCTCTCTGTATTTCTGACTTTGCAAGAAAAATAAATAAATCTTTAAAAAAATATATTGCTGGTACAGACAATGTGAGATAGCCCAGCATTGTCTAGATATGTCCAACAGTTTCATTTTGAATCCATCTGATTTGGAAGTAGGGATATATATTGCATTGTATCTTCACATCTAGTTATGGTAGTCTCTACTATGCCATCACTCTACATTCTCTTTTTTTTTTTTAAAGATTTATTTTTATTATTTTTTCATTGGAAAGGCGGATATACAGAGAGGAGAGACAGAGAGGAAGATCTTCCGTCTGGTTATTCACTCCCCAAGTAAGCACAACGGCCGATACTATGCCAATACAAAGCCAGGAGTCTCTTCCGGGTCTCCCACGCTGGTGCAGGGTCCCAAAGCTTTGGGCCGTCCTGGACTGCTTTCCCGGGCCACAGGCAGGGAGCTGGAAGGGAAGCGGGGCTGCCGGGATAGAACCGGCACCCATATGGGATCCCGGGGCGTGCAAGGCGAGGACCTTAACCACTTGCGCCACCACGCTGGGCCCTCTACATTCTCTTAAATGAAAAGCCATGAAGCAAATTCAGCAACAGGTACAAAGCTAAAACAACAACAACAAAAATTACAGCACCATGGAGTAAAAAACTGCCACAGAATAATCAACACATGGGTGACGAAAAGAAAACACACAAGTCTCTTGAGTAAAATCATGCCACTGTGTGATTCATGAGCCAGCAATGAATTTGACAAGAGAAAAGACACCATTTGGAAGAAATGAAAGTGAAATAAAAAACAGCAAAACACACGGGATGCAGCAAAAACAGGATGGAAAGGGTTGTTGAACTTACAGTTATGCAGTCCCTTTTGATACATCATTTTTCTTTGTCAGTCTAACCAAAAATTTTTCAATTTTATTGCCTTTGTTTTGCCAAGATTCCAGTTTGTTTTGTTTCTACATTATATTTTTCTTTTCAATTTTCAAAAACTCACCAATTTTAAATATTTTTGTAAGACATATTTATTTGAAAAGCAACAGAGAGGGATCTTCCATTGTGATATAGCAGTGGCTTATACCTAAGTGACTGAGGAGGCTGAGACTGGGCAAGGACAGAGGCAGGAGCCTGAAACTCTGTCTGCTGGGTTTCCCTGCGTGGGTACAGGAGCCACAGGATTTAGGCTTTCTGCTCTTCCAGGTGCATCAGCAGGAACCTGGCTAGGAGGTGGGGCGGCCTGGACTTGACCCAGCACGCACGTAAGAGGCCAGTGCCAAGGGTGACAACTTGTGTTCCTGCACTACAACGCTGATCCCTCTACTCCAAACTTTATTGTAACCGTTAATGTTTATTATTTTGTCATTATTGTTCTATGTTTGGGTTTAATTTCCTTTTTTTTTTTTGTTCCTTGAGGAACAAAGAGTATTAATACAAGGCTCTTTTTTTTTTCAGTGCAGTCATTTGTAAGTATAAATTTCTGCCTGAACAACTGCCTTTGCTATGTGCTGTAATTTTTGATAAGTTGCATTTTTAATTTTCATTTATATCTAAATATTTTCCAATTTTTAATTTTTCTCCTTAATTCTTTTAGTAGGTTGTTTTTAAATTTCCATTTATTTGTGAATTTTCCATTGTTCTGTTACATTTTTTTCAGAGATGATTTGTATGAGTTTCAAGTTTTTAAATTTTATTCAAATTTACTTTATAATCCAGTGTGTGAAAAGGTTCAAGTAAACTTAAAGAAAATGTACATTCTGCTGTTTTTAGAGTGCTCCGTATATGCCTTTTAGTTCTAGTTGCTTTAGTGCTGCTAAAACACTCTATATCCTTATTGAGTTTCAATGTAAAATGTTTAGTTTGTTAATTACATTAGAATATTGAATTTCAACTGTTACTGTACTTTTTTTGTTTCTTCCTTCACTTCTTAGCTTGCTTTCTAAATTTAGGTTTCTGTTGTTTGGTACACATATGTTTATAATTGCTGTGTTGTCTTTACGAATAATAGACTTTGATTAATCTATAGGGCCCTCTGTTGTCTTTTGTGACATTTTCTATATTATTTCTACCTCGGCTCTTCTAGTTAGTATTTGCATAGGCTGTTTTCCCATCATTTTACTTTTAAATGCTTGTATCTCCATCTGAAGTGAGTTGTCTTCTAGATAACATTTGTGTGATATGCTTCAAAATACATTTTGACAATCTTTTGCTTAGAGTTTTATTCATTTACATTTGATATATGATGATTAAGGGAAAACTGATTATTGTGTTTACCATGACCGGTGCAATTTCTTTTTTTTTTTTTTTATTGTTGCTTACATTATATTATGTGGTACAGTTTTATAGGCGCTGGGGATCCCCCCCACCCCTCCCATACCCCTCCCCCCATGGTGGATTCCTCCACCTTGTTGCATAACCATAGTTCAAGTTCAGTTGAGATTCATTGCTTGCAAACACATGCCTAGCATAAAGTTCAGCGTCTTATTGTCCAGATAAGTTCAGTGGCCTCTTGGGGAGACCTTCTATGGTCTGAAGATAGGTCTAACAGAGTAAAGATCCAGTCAGTTAAAAGCCCCAACAAGGCCTCAGTATCATTATACAACATTATGGAATTAATTGACATAGTATTGGGTAAACAATATGTTAAAAATAATGCAAGTTCCATTCTTCGAAACATCTGGGTTGAGACAGTATCAATGACAGGTTCAAAAAATAACAAACCACCAAACAAAAAATTACAGGTTAAATCAAAGCAAACATGTGGTATCTAATCTTTTGGGATTCGCTCATTTCCCTTAGCATTATAGTTTCCAGTTGTGCCCATTTAGCCACAAAGAACTGCATTTTGTTTTTTTTAATAGCTGAGTAGTATTCCATGGAGTAGATGAACCAAAGCTTTCTTATCCAATCTTCTGCTGATGGGCATTTCGGTTGCTTCCATGTTTTCGCAATTACTGATTGTGCTGCAATGAACATAGGGATGCATGTTGGTTTGTCGTAAAACAGGTGTTTTGGATATATTCCTAGGAGTGCTATTGCTGGGTCATATGGTATGCAGATTTTGAGTTGTTTGAGTGTTCTCCAGACTGATTTCCATAAAGGCTGTACCAATTTGCAGCTCCACCAGCAGTGGAGTAGGGTTCCCTTTTCCCCGCATCCTCGCCAGCAAGCGTCGTTGGTGTTCTTGTTTATGTGGGCCAATCTTACTGGTGTTAGGTGGTACCTCATCGATGTTTTAATTTGGATTTCCCTTATTGCTAGGGAGCTGGAACATTTTTTCATATGTTTGTTTGCCATTTGGACTTGTTCCTTTGTGAAATGTTTGCCCATTTCCCGTGCCCATTTCTTGAGTGGCTTGTTTGTTTTGGTTTTTTGGTTGTTTTGAAGTTCTTTGTATATCCTGGAAATTAGCCCCCTATCGCCTATATCGTGTGCAAAGATCTTCTCCCACTCTGTGGGTTGCTTTTTTACTTTGTTGATTGTTTCCCTTGCTGTACAGAAGCTTCTTAGTTTGATGAGGTCCCATTTGTTTATTCTGTTCTCAACTGCTATTGCTTTTGGTGTCCTTCTTAGAAAGTCGGTACCTACTCCTAGGTCTTGCAGGGTATTTCCTACATTTTCTTGCAAGAGTTTGAAGGTTTCTGGATGTAGGTTTAGGTCTTTTATCCATGTAGATTGGATCTTAGTGTATGGTGATAGATGTGGGTCTATCTTTTTGTTTCTACAGGCTATCAGCCAGTTGTCCCAACAACATTTACTAAAGAGTCCTTCCCACTTGCTTAAGCTGTCATTGGTCTTTTTGTCAAAGATTAATTGGCTGTATCTGTGTGGATTCCCTTTTGGTGCTTCTATTCTATTCCATTGATCTTCCTTTCTGTCTTTGTGCCAGTACCAGGCTGTTTTGATAACCACTGCTCTATAGTATGTCCAGAGGTCCGGGATTGTGATTCCCCCTGCTAATTTCTTATTTTTCAGGATGGTTCTAGCTATTCGTGGTTTTTTGTGTTTCCAGATGAACTTTTGAATCATTGTATCCAGTTCCGTGAAGAATGTTTTGGGCAATTTGATTGGAATTGCGTTGAAAATGTATATTGCTTGTGGTAGTATAGACATTTTAATGATATTGATTTTGCCTATCCAGGAGCACGGGATGTTATTCCATCTTTTGAGGTTTTGTTCAATTTCCTTTTTAAATAGTTTGTAGTTTTCTTCGAATAGGTCTCCTACACTTTTGGTTAGATTTATTCCCAAATACTTCATACTTCTCTCTGCTATTTTGAATGGTATCCTGTTGGTTAGATCTTCTTCCATCTTGGTGTTATTTGCGTACACTATGGCTGTTGATTTTCGTTCGTTAATTTTGTACCCCGCCACTCTGCCAAACTCTCGTATAAGTTCTAGCAGTTTCTGTATTGAGTCTCCTGGTTTTTCTATGTATAGGATTATGTCATCTGCATATAGTGAAAGCTTGACTTCTTCGTTTCCTATACGTATGCCTTTGATTTCTTTTTCTTGTCTTATGGCCTCTGCAAGTACCTCTAGGACTATGTTGAATAGCAGTGGTGATAGTGGGCACCCTTGTCTTGTTCCAGATCTCAGTGGGAAGGGTTCTAGCTTTTCTTCATTCAGTATGATACTGGCGTTGGGTTTTTCATAAATTGCTTTAATTATGTTGTGGATTTTCCCATCTATGCCTACTTTGGCTAGAGTTTTTAGCATGAAGAGGTGTTGGATTTTGTCGAAAGCTTTTTCTGCATCTATTGAAACTATTATGTAGTTCTTGTTTTGCAGTTTTTGGATATGGTTTATAACATTTATGGATTTCCGAATGTTGAACCATCCCTGCATTCCAGGGATGAATCCTACTTGATCCGGATGAATGATCTGTCTGATGATTTTTTGAATTCTATTGGCTAGGATTTTGTTGAGAATTTTAGCATCAATGTTCATCAGAGAAATAGGTCTGTAGTTTTCCTTCTCTGATGGTTCTCTATCCGGTTTTGGGATTAAGGTGATGTTGGCTTCATAGAATGAGTTTGGGAGGGTTGCTTCCTCCTCTATTGTTTTGAAGAGCTTGTTGAGGATTGGGGTTAGTTCTGTTCGGAATGTTTTGTAGAATTCTGTAGTGAAGCCGTCTGGGCCTGGGCTTTTTTTCGTTGGGAGATCCTTGATGACTGTTTCAATCTCTACCTCGGTTATGGGTTTATTTAATTCTGCAGTTGCCTCCGGACTGAGTTTTGGTAGATGGTGGGAGTCCAAGAACTTTTCTATTTCTTGGTGGTCCTCAAATTTGTGGGAGTACAGTTCTTTGTAGTAATTTCTAATTATTTTCTTAATGATTGCAGTGTCTGTTGTTATGTTGCCTTTTTCATCTTTAATGCTGTTGATTCTCACTTTCTCTTGTTTTTTTTTGGTCAATCGGGCCAGTGGAGTGTCTATTTTGTTTATTTTCTCAAAAAACCAACTTTTTGATTTGTTGATTTTATGTATAGTTTTTTTGATTTCTATTTGGTTTATCTCCTCCCTTGTTTTGATGATTTCTTGTTTCCTATTGTGTGTGGGACTCTTCTGCTGCTGTTTTTCCAGATCCTGGAGGTGTGTGGTTAGTTCCTGTATTTGGCGTCTTTCTTGGGCCTTGACATGCGCTCCGATTGCGATGAATCTACCTCGTAGCACTGCTTTGGCGGTGTCCCACAAGTTTTGGAATGTTGTATCAGAGTTTTCATTGGTTTCCATGAATTTTTTGATCTCATCTTTAATTTCTTCTCTGACCCATTGTTCGTTTAATAGCATATTGTTCAATTTCCAAGAGTGCCTCTACTTCCTGGGGAGTTTTGAGTTGTTGATTTCCAGTTTCATCCCATGGTGGTCTGAGAGGGTACATGGTATGATACTAATGTTTTGGAAGTTGTTTAGATTCGCTTTATGTCCTATCATGTGGTCGATTCTGGAGAAGGTGCCATGCACCGCTGAGAAGAATGTATAGTCTGTGGCCTTAGGATAAAAAGTTCTATATATGTCTACTAAGTCCAGTTGTTCTATTGTTTGTGTGAGCTCTGTTGTTTCTTTGTTGAGTTTTTGTTTCGTAGACCGGTCCATTGTTGTTAGAGGTGTGTTGAGATCGCCTACAAGAATTGTGCGGGTGTCTATGTCTTCCCTTAAGTCTGTAAGTAATTGCTTTACGTAACTAGGTGCATTAAGATTCGGTGCATAAACATTAATGATGGTGATTGCTTCTTGATGGATCATTCCTTTCACCAGTATAAAATGGCCTTCCCTGTCTCTTTTGATGTTAGTTAGAATGAAATCTATTTCGTCTGAAATTAGGATAGCTACCCCAGCTTTTTTTTCTCGTCTATTGGCGTGAAATATCTTTTTCCATCCCTTCACTTTCAGTTTCTTTGCATCCTTTCTGGTTAGATGCGTTTCTTGTAGGCAACAGATGGTTGGGTCTTGTTTGATGATCCATTCTATTAATCTCTGTCTTTTGATTGGTGAATTTAGACCATTTGTGTTGAGAGTTAAAATTGAGAGGTTGCAATTTTGCCCTGCCATGTGATTGTGTTGTGTGTGTGTTGTTGCCTATGTAATTGTCTTGTTTGTGTGGCCTTTAGTTTGGAGACCTTCTTATTTGCCAACTTTGTTTGTGATTTGCCTCCTTTTTGTCCGGGACTAGCGCATTTCTAAGGAGACTTTGCAGAGCTGGTTTTGTGTAGACATATTCTTCTAGTTTTTCTTTGCTATTGAAGTATCTGATTTCGTTCTCATATACAAATGAGATCTTTGCTGGGTAGATTATTTTTGGTTGACAGTTGTTTTGTTTCAGGACTTGGAAGATCTTTGTCCATTCTCTCCTTGCTTGTAGGGTCTCTTCGGAGAAGTCAGCAGTGATTCTGATGGGTTTTCCCCTGTATGTGATCTTTTCTCTACTTCGTACTTGTCTCAGGATTCCTTCTTTGTCTTCATTGGAGTAGAACTTGAGCACCGTGTGTCTGGGTGAAGATCTCTTTGGATCATGTCTGTTGGGAGTTCTCTGTCCGTCCTGTATGCGGGGTGGATTTGTGTTCCAAGTGTTTTGGAAGTTTTCCTGTATAATTTCATCAAGCACTGCTTGCATCCCAGATTCTCTTTCTACTCCCTCGGGGAGGCCGATGATCCGAATATTCAGTTTTCTAAGGTAATCTTTCATCTCTTGCATCATTTTATTAGTTTTGCTGAGGTTTGTCTCCAGCTGTTTAATTCGCTGGACACCTTCATTTTGTGTGTCTTCTGTTTCAGAGATCCTTTCCTCTGCCGCATTTATTCTGTTGATGAGGCTTTCAATTTTATTCTCTTGGGCATCCAGTTTGGTTTTGATTTGTTGTATTTCGGTGATTATGCGGTTCTGGAGGTCTTCCAGCTTTGTGTCCACGTCTCTGAGAGATTTTAGCATTATTTTCATCAATTCCTTTGTTGGTAACACTTCCATGTCTTCATCTCGCATCGCCGATATTGATAATGGCTTTTGGCCCTTGTTTGGTGGGGTGCTGGCTCTTTCATCTGGAGCACAACTCTTTCTGGTGGTTTTTCCCATTGCGTTGGTGTATTCTGGTGGGGCAAATGGATCCGTGTGTTGAGGGGCTGTCAGGTGCTTTCCTGTAGAGATTGGAGCCTGCAGGCGTGGTGTTGCCGGGCGTGGTAATTTTCAAGGCACCGTTGGTGCGTTCTCAGGGCCCGGGGCTGTAGAGCACCACCTTGGGGGCCCAGTGGATTCCAGGCACACTCTGGGCACCTCTTCTACAGGTGTGACACCCCAGGGCGTGGAGGGATGGAGGCGCTCTCTGGGTGTGCCCCCTGTGCGGGAATCCCCAGGGCTTAGAAGGTTTTATGTGCTTTCTCCCTGCGTTCTCCGTGTCAGGGACTGCAGGGTTTTTCAGGGCCCACCTGTTGCGTCTCCCACACACGGGACTGTGGGTGAGGCACTTTCCAGGCGTGGCTCTTGTGCAGTGAATCCACCACTCGTGGTGTGTGGGTGTTCAGAGCCCCTGCTCCCGTGTGGCTCCCCCACACAGGCCCTTAGCGGAGGAGTGACCCAGGCGCCCTGTTATAATGACTTCACGGCAGGTTCGCACCGTGTCAGTGTGATGCAGGAGTTTTCAGAGCTCTCCTGGTGGGTCGCCCACGCTCAGAACTGCGGGGTGGGAGGCTAGGAGTGAGCAGTTCACCCTATGGGAGTGGTACCTGCGTGCCAGGGACACACAGCACTACACTTCCCAAAACTGGGAGCTCTCCTGACACCTGACACCTGACACCTGTGCTGCGGAGGCGGCTGCTGCAGGCAGAGATCAGAATACTCCTGGTGTTCTCGCGCATCCACCAGGCAGGATGTGGAGGACTCCAGATCCTCGCCAGCAGCCTCTGCGCACCGAGACGCACTGGCCCCCCTCAGCGCAGGAACATCTGAGGCGCCTTCCCTCACCACCAACACCACTGCGCGTAGTTCCCAAGGCACAGACCCAACCGTTTCAGGCTGCCTCCTGCCCCGCCTTCTCAGAGGCTGGAACCTCAGTAGGGGGCGAGGAATGCGGAGGCTGCCACGTCAACCCCCCCCCCCCCCCCCCCCCCCGCTCACCAAACGTCCGGCCGCTGTCAAAGGCTTCCCGCCGGTGACGATCCACCGGATCTCCCTGCCTCCGAGCTGGCCGCGTCTCCCGTCAGGCCGTTTTCAAAAGTGACTCTGCAGGTCTGGAGTGGGATGTCGGTCCCTCTACCTTTGTCCTGCTCCGTTCTCGTTGTTCTTCCGAGTTGTGTGGATCTTTTTGGCTCCACACTGTCCCAGGGAGCTTCACAGACCTCTCCCTGCGGTTCCCTGCTGTTCCTCTTTGCTGCTTCTGTAGCGTTCCATCCCTATCTCGCTGAACGCTCCCTCACAGCCTTCCTCCCACGTCGGCCATCTTAAAAACCAACTCCGACCGGTGCAATTTCAACAGTGTTGGGGAAGGGGGCAATGTGCCATTGAGAAAATAAGGAATGGGATAGAAACAAAATAAGGGCTACAAAAATGGGCAGCCAGAGGGAAGACTTGTTCTCTGAGGAAGGAGGTTGAACTAGAAGGCTTGCTGCCTCAATCTTTTATTGAACTGCTTGGGCAGTGAAATTATAGGATTTGATGTGCAAAAACTTTGAGAGCTACACTTCATGTTGTTATTAACTTGCTGTGCTTGTTGATCAGAAAGCAACCCTGTGCAAGTACAGAATTAGTATGTGACTGTCTCAAGGATATCTTAAAGCACACAGGTCTGTGGCCTTGGGTCATTGCCCAACTGCAGACCCTTGCCCATAGGACTAGACCTTGGTCTTGTATTTTCCCCACTTGCAGACCACAGTCTGCACAGTTGGACCTTGTTCTCCAGCACCAGCGGTCTGTGAACTCAGGATTCTAAATACAGTGCGCCCTCCTCTTCTGTATCAAGTCACACTGTTATTATGTTTTTTTTTTTTTTACAAACTGCCTGTGGTAATATTCTTATTTATTCTTAATCTGTATTACACAGTTTTTTTTTTGGGGGGGGGAGGATCCCTAAATTTCTTCACTTGATTTTTTTGTAGCTACCGATTTTGATTTGCTTTTCATGTTCTTTGATGCATAATCTATATCATTTATCATATCTGTAGGAATTAGATTTTATACCCTGAAGTTATATGAACCAATTTGAATTGATACTAATGTATTTGCATATGGGAACTGCTTCTGTACAGCCTTTGTCCCTCCACTTTGTTATTGTTAAAATAACAAATTACCTCTTTTGGGCTTAGTGACAACTATTATGCTTTTATGTATTTGTATGAAATCATATAAGATAAAATCAGAATTAAAGGTAAGATATACAATGATGCTGACTTTTGTTTGTTGTGAATGATTATCTTTGTTAGCAATGCATATTCCTTCTTGAAACCCAGAGTTACTCTCTTGTATCTTTGGTTTCAGACTGAACGACTCCCTTTTCTTTTCCTTATTTAAATATTCTGTGAAAATTTTCCTTTAGATCTTTTATCTATTATGATTTAGTTTTATATATGGTATGAGATCAGCATTCAACCTCAGTCTTTTAGTTTCATGAGTCTCTCCATAATACTTTGTTGCAAATACTGTTTTTTCCTCATCAGATGATCCTGGTAAATGTGTCAACTGACATCTGTGTTTGGGGAGATTTCAGTAAGCATGATCATCTCTGGTTGGGACAATTTGTTACAGAAGATAGACTCTCATTCTTGTTCATTCTTTTTGATGACTATGTAGTATTCATTGGAGTAGATGTACCACATTCATTTATCCATTTATCTAGTAGCCTTTTGTTTATTTCTTGTTTCTATTCTTGACATCAAGTATTACTTTTTTTTTTGCTTCAGTAGATATTCTGTCTACTTTAATATGTTAAATATATTTACTTTCGGAGTGGCACTGAGGTGTGATAGCTGAAACCACCACTTGGCCACCCATTAGATTGCCTGGAATCCAGTCTTGCCTCTGCTTCAGTTCCAGGTTCCTTCTAATGTGCCTGGAAAGCAAGGCAGTGATGACCTGAGTACTTTGCTCACTCTCATGAGATAGATTGATGGAATTTTCTGGCTTCTGCCTTCAGCACGGTGTAGTCTTGACTTTTTCTGTTATCTGTGGAATAAAACAGAATCTATAATATTTCGTTGTGATTCTCTTTTCTCTGTAACTCTGCCCTCCTTATAAACAGAGTTTAAAAACAGGAAACTTGAGGAGGAAATAGTTTTTATTGGTCTTTTCTATGGTAATATTTGTCTGCTATTATTAACTTCATTGGCTGTCTTTTGCATGTTAGATTTTCTGAGTTTATCCTGAATGGAAATGTTGTATGATCTGAGTCACAAATACTAAAAAATTATTTTGATATTTTTTCCCAGTGTCCTACTCATGCATACCCAGGGAAACAGTAAGTGAAAGCTTAAGAACTTGGTTCCCTGTCATCTACAGGAATGGGCTTTTAGCTTCTGACTTAGCCTTGGCCTAATCTCTACTCCTTCAGGCAGTAAGAAAGAATCTCTCTGCCTCTTTCGTTATGTGTTTCTGCCCTTAAACTATATAACATAAGTGAGTAATAATAAAGCCATTTAAAAATTATTACAATATGAATATTTTCTATCATCTTATGCACCAATGATCTATAACAGGCTTTTTGGCTTTTCATAATATAATGCTGATTAGACTGTAACTTCTAATTTTAGGCTTTTGAAGACAATTTAATTGAAGCAAGAAGAGAAATTGAAACATCACAGAGTAAATATAATGCCCTATCATTACAATTGAATAATACACAGACTGAGCTCATTCAAAAGGATATGGACAATACCCTGGTCAGGCAAGTGCATTCATTTTTTGATTTACTATTGTAGAAATGTCATCAGTCCTTTAGAACCATAGAATATACATTTATTATTAGCCTCTCAAAATAATAAGAATATGCCTTGTATGCGTGATTGTGTGTTAAAAACCTACAAATTTACATGCTAACTTGGGAATACCTGCTGGTGTTGGAGGGTCCACAGAATTAGGAAAACTTGACCGAGGAGCACTGCGGATTCCCTTTCAAACAAGGGCAAGACATACATTCATTGTTTTTCTTCCAAAATTCCTAGTCCTGTGATATGTGGTATTCATTTTATAGTGAGTAATACTAATTGAGGAAGGGAATTTTTGTTTATCTTACTATGGTCTACATTGTTTTAGTTTCTGAAGTATTCTTTCAATTACCAATATGGCAAATTTTATAATATAACTCCCAAATATGGCTACTTGAAAAAGTAGGCATGATTGCTTGTGTTAAGTGTTCCAAAAGATGTTAAAATTACCAGTTAATTTACTACATTATTATCTTTATCAAAAGTAATGTTAAGGAGAGTAACTCAGGATAGGATTTTTGTCTAGTTTATATACACACATATTTATGCATATACATATATATGTTCACATATGCTCATGTATATTTGTATGTATGTATTTGGATGGCAACAGGGCATGAAATTGGAGGTAGAAATATATGGTAAACTTTAATTGTATATTTTATTTTATTTTATTTTATTGAATTAAACATTTAGTGAACATGAGCAGTAAGAAATCATTGGCATTTTGTTACTCAGTGAGGTGAAGTTTTTCTTCTGGTAAAAATTGGCTGAGAATTTGCTTTCAGCTTTGTGGACCTTGGTAAGTTTGTGCTGTGATCCTGTAATTTATAAAGTCAGAAGAGTATTTCTAAAATAAAATAGAATCTTAGATTTGGAAAAAAGTAGGTTATCATTAAGTCCTATCTTCTACCTGATAAAATATTATTATAGTTTCTGGACTTTTCTTTGATACTTTCAGTTGGAGGGTTTATCATGCTTCTCAAGAGTGCTCCCTTCATTTAACGTTTGTAGATTTGAACCTTATTTCATTTACTGAGTGAAATTGACCTTTTAGTAATTGACACCCGTTTGTCTTAGTTTCAGTACCTGGAGAATCTCAGAGGCAGTCTAATCTGTGCTGTCACATTGCCTTCAGTTGGTGTAGAAGAGCATCAATTGCTGCACTTCTTATTAAGTGATTTCCTCCATTTCTCAAATCATTTGTATATGTATGTGTATATATATAATGTATATATTACACACACATATATAATAGTGTTAAAGTGTTTTGAATTACTGTATTGTTAGTATCCATATTGTCAACTTTCGTAAAATATGTAGTATGAAAATATTTCAAACTGTGTTACAAATGTCACTAGGCCTACTCCCATCCCTTGTTTCTGTGCAAGCTGCTGTGTGTTGCTCTGCATCCCATTCAGCTCTATTACACATCAATTGGCATTGGAGTCTAACTCACCCAACCAACTCCACTGTCCAGCCCACACTCATGCTGATGGGTACCACCATCTGTCCTGCCCGTCCTGCCAGGCCTGCCCCCAGCCTTGCTTCTCATGCTTACGGGTGGGAGTTATAGCATTTCAGAGGGGTGTCACAGTTTCCCACTAGGCTCACTCACAGCCCTGAATCTTATACTTTCCAGGTGGTTCTATGATCTGTTCTAACTGGACTTGTCCCCAGTCTCAGTACCTGCTAGCTGATGCTGTGGCAAAGCCCAACCAGCCTGTACTTAACTCTGGCACATTCATGTACCAGTACATACAATGGTTTATCCCAGCCTGATTCTCCTAACCCAGCTCACGTAAAACTAATGGGCTTTGTAGCCCTGCCCAGCTTGGCCTTCCCTTAGTCCTAACTTATGCTGATGGGTGCAGCCTCGCCCAGCCTGGACAGCCCCCAGTCCCAGCCCTAATGTGAACTGCTTGGTCTTGTGACCCCACCCAGCCTGTCCTGCACCCTGTCCTGGTTCTCACATCTGCCAGTGGATATTATGACCTGGCCCAGTCTGTCTTACCTCGAGACCAAACCCACACACATGCCAGTGGTACTGTAATCTGACCTGGTCTCTTGAAGTTTTAGTACTTGTGCTCACCTGTATGGACTACATCCTGACAAGGGAGTTCCCCAAACATGTTTATCAGGTCACTTGTGTCCCAACCTGACTTGGCTCACCTCCTGAACTGGCAGGGACAGTGGCCTTGTCCAGATGGTCCACACCCATTCTGGCTCTCACCTTTCTCTGCTAAAGTTTATCCCTGCCTCAGTAGGACTGTGGATACCATTGCTTAGCCTAGTCTGACTACTTCTAACCCATCTCACATGCAGACCAACAGGCTTTGTAACCCAGCCCAGTGTGGTCTGCTCCCATTTTGGCTCTGGCATTTACCAGTTGGGATGGTAGCCCAGCTGGGACTTCCATTTAGTTCCTGATCAGGTCTCCTCATACTATGCTTGATCTGACACAGCCTGGCATAACCCATAACCCATTTTGGCCTTTATCAGTGGATGCAGATCTTTCATCTGCTGTTTCACTCAGCAAACGGCCACGAAGTCCAGCGTTGAGCTAGTCTGAAGCCAGAATCCTGGAACTACATCTGGGTCTCAAATATGGATAGCAGAGGTCCGGTACTTCTGGTGTCCAGTACCTCAAGGTGCATTTTCAGAGAGCTGGGTTGGAAGTGAGCAGCTTGGACTCACACTGGTGCTCATCTGGGGTGCCAGTGTCATATGTGGTGGCTTAATGTGCTGTGTGCAGTGCTGGCCCGATTTTTACTCTTGACATGTCATTCTTGTCCTGTTTCATTGTGGGTGCGTCTTACCAGGGTCATCTCTATTGCTAGAGTGTGCTTTCTCTTTGAGTGTCGTCATTCTTAAGCATAAGAGTTATTTTGGGCAATGGAATAAGAGTGAAAGTAACAAATGCCTTATCCCAGAAACTATTTTAACGGAGACATTGGCTAGTTTCCCTTTTGTTTTTTTGCGCTCTGCCAAGAGAGTTGCATATTGCCAGTGCAATCTGAAATTGCAGTTTGAACCTTAGAGAAGACAGAAGTCACTTGCAATGTGAGCAGGCAGTAAATCTTCATTTTTGTGAAGTATCAAGATTTTTTTTTCTTTGTAAACTTCAGGATAATATAGAGAAGGTGTTTTAATAAACCCTCTGTCTTGTCACTGTTAAACTTGGTCTCTAAAGGGATCTTCCTAATTTACCCCATGGCCCACTCAGTCCTTTTGGTAGCATCGTTGTGACTGAAAGAACATTGGACCTATCTTTTACAATATAATTTTTCTAACAAAATTTAGCAGTTTTCCCCTATGGGAAGAATCATCGTTGGTGCTTAGCAGTCTCTCTTTCATCTCATCCAGAATTCCCTTTATTCTTTTGATCTGTGTCAAGAGGTGCTTCTCAAGTTTGAACCTAACAGAATTAATTTTACTTTTCTTACCTTTGATTTTGCTTGTAACTGTTCTCATTATGGATTTCAATGCCATGGTGGCATCCTTTTTTTTCTTTATAACAATGCTTTTTTTATCATTGTATTTTTCATGCCATTCAACAACTATTTTACCCATGTTAGAAGCAGAGGGAGTGAAACATTTAGTATTGATTAACTTAGTCGGGAGATTGACTTCCAGTGCAAAGTGATTGAGGCAGCAAGAGTCCGAGGCAGGGAAGGATAGAAAGTAATTCAAGGTAATGCATTATTGTATTGGCTACTGCTTCTTGATGAGCCATGAAGAGAAAGAAGGTACACTGAATTAGCAACCTAAATTGGTTCCCAAGAGAGAAGCCCTGCTTTTCCAGAGGAATCCATCAGATAGAAGCAGGTCATCTTTCTGTCCAGCTTCCTCCTGTGTTTTGTCTCTCAGTGGTCAAAGTTTGCCACTCAACATATCCTGCAGGGTAAACCTTTCATCATAATCTGGAAAAGGTACAAAGAGACAAATACTCCACGCAAATCGCTGGTTGGCCTCAAGTGATGGAACTACACATTCTGGATGGGCTGAAGTGGTACATAAAGAAAGGGACCATGTATTCCTGGGCCAGTAAGGTGCTGTGCTTTTCACGGAGAGGTCCATACTTCTTGTCTTCGTGTTGCTGCTTCAGAGAGGTGTGGCAGCTTTTTTTTTTCATGTTATTTATACTTTCCTTGTAACTTTTTTTTTATTGTTAATAACATTGTATTATGTGATACAGTTTTATAGGTGCTTGGATTTCCCCCGCTCCTTCCACAACCCGGTACTTCATAGAAGTAGGCTTTTACCTCTGAATATGCATGATGAAATTTTTGGTTGTATTAGTTGTAAATATTCCTTCTTTTTAAGAAGTCCTTTTTTTTTGTAGTTGTTGTTGCTTATTTGTTGCAAAATGTTACGTGATGAGAGATCTAGACTAACCTGCTGTTTCCCTGTGGTCCAGATTGGGGCATTTTATAGGACTTGCATGTTGTCATTTGGAATTAATTGAGTTCCATTTTCATCTTTTAAAATCATGGTGTACATCCCATGCTGTGTGCTTTTCAGAGGGTGGTGTAGGGAGACAGAGAGAAATATATCTGCATGGAATGAAATCGTATTTCCTTTCTGCTTATTGAGGATATGTCCATAAAACAGCGCAAGATGTGTGACAAAAATAGATACTCCCTTAGTTGATTTTTAATTTTTAAGTGTTTCCTAACAGTATGATTTTTTAAGATAAGGTTTATGTTAATTTTGTTGCAAAGTCACATATACAGAGAGGAAGATATTTCTCTGCTGATTCATTCCTCAAGTGACCACAATGGTCAGAGCAGCGCCAAACCAGAGCTAGGAACCAGGAACCTCTTGTGCATCTCCCACGCGGCTGTGGGGTCCCAAGGCTTTGGGCCATCCTCGACTGCTTTCCCAGGGCACAAGCACGAAGTTGGATGGGAAGTGGGGCTCCTGGGATTAGAACCGGTGCCCACATTGGATCCCAGCATGTGAAAAGGGAGGACTTTAGCTGCTAGGCTACGGCGCTGGGCCCATTAACAGTATGATTCTATCACTGCTTTTCAACACGGCAGAATGAATGAATACTTTTTCTAAAAATTAGAAGATTCAAAATCCAGGTTATGTAGTATATTTTGATTAAGTTGATATCTATAAATAAACATTTATAAATATTGCTTCAATTTGAATATACAAAGTGAGTTCCAATTTTATATGATTTGTATCATCCAGGATCTGCTCCCACAGAGGGCTGGAACCATCTGTTGCAGGAGTGAGATTCTCCTGGACTCTTAGTACCAGCATCCTCATGATCATCAGTGCAGTTATCATGCTGCTGGCCCGCGTCACCTTCCACAGCCTGGAAGGACAGATTTTCCTGTGTGGTTCTCTCCTTCACTCTCATTTTCTCCAAGTTGGCTCAGAATCTTGAGGATTCTGGCCCAGTCATCTGAGGTTGTAAATTACAATTGGCAGGAGTGCTTTGAGACACATTGGGTTGAAAACTTAATTTGTCTTTTGGAATTCTTTTTAATGTATGTAAAGTTGTTTGTAATATAAAATGAAAGATTGAGTTACCCTAGATTGAAAACTGTCGGAGAACTGAGGTTGGCATCACTGCTCATCAGTTGGAACCGAGATGATAACTTCAATAAAAAGGTGGTACTAAGACAGTATGTTTAGGGTTTTATTACGCTCAAGCTATAAGAGAAAAGTGTTAAATATTTGGCTTTGAAAATCATAGTAGTTCTATCAATACTTTCTAGGTGTACATGATAAATATTAAATACTTGATGTATTATTTTTTATGAATGAATTTTCCTGCTGTAAAAAACATAATAGGTGAAAAATAGGAAGTTGATCTATAGCTCTAGGTGAACACAATTATTTACCTGAGATTATCTTTATTCATGCTTCTCTATTTATTGCTCGCTCGGCACAGGAAAGAACTGCAGGAGCTGCAGAATCTTTACAAACAGAACAGTGCACACACAGCACAGCAAGCGGAGCTCATCCAGCAGCTGCAGGTTCTCAACATGGACACACAGAAAGTCCTGAGGAATCAGGAGGATGTTCACACGGCTGAAAGCATATCCTACCAAAAAGTATGTGTGTGTTTTCTCATACAGATAGGTGCTTCTTTGTATGAACTTACACATCGTTTCCCTTGACTTACGTACCTTCAACATTAAAAATAAAGAATTGTTCAGTTTGGTCATATTTAAACTTTCCCACTTTCCTTACAGTTATTAAACCTGAATCATCTAAAAGTTAAATTTATTCCTTAAATAATGTCTTCATAAATTGAAATTTTGATTCTTGCAATGAAAACTTCTCAGGTTTAACCCCTAAATTGCAAAGGTTTTGGGTAATGGAATTATTCAGGCTTTGGTTAGGAAATTGCTTCATCAAGTATGATTCCAGTTTATGACTTAAAACTGACTTTCATTATAGAATTTGTGCATGATTGGCAGTTTTGTGCAAGGACAAAGATGAATAGTGATGATAATGTCTTTAGGTTCAATATTTTCAAAGGTTTTTATTTGATGTTTCTTTTCAGAGACATTTTACTTTACACTTGTAAAGTAATCCTCTTGTCCTGCAAGAAGGCATACACAGCTTTTAGTTGTGCTGGTTGACTCAGCAGCAATAGCCATAATAATTTTAGCTAGTAATAAAAATTAAACCCAGTATTGAGTACTGTCTATATTTTTCTTGTGTGCAAAGTTGTTTATATAAGTAATATAACACGTATATGAGCACCTGTGATACTGATAGTTAATAGTTGAGGCAGATAAGGTCCAATTGAAGAGGTTAAATGATAAAAATCTGTATTATTCATAACATTTTGGAGTTTTTTGTTTAATCTTTTAACTGTTAATTACTTTAATCGTTGAATTTTGAGAAAGGACCACGGAAACAGGAGTTCTACACTCATCATGAATTAATAACTTTATTAATTAAACCTTCAATATTTTCAAAAATTTTGATAAACATGTGATACAGATATTTTCATTAGATAGTGCAATATTTCATAACTTATATACAGCATAAACTGATTAATCAAACAATTAGTGCTTCTGTTTTCTTTGTGTTTGGACTTCCCACCTTCTCTGCTTCTGCTATAAGGGTATATAAAACATCATCATGAACTATACTTCCTAGCTTGTACTGTTACCTAACTTCCTTTGTCTCCTTCCCTTCTCTCCAGACTTCTCAGCTTAGAGTAATCGTTCTTTAAGCACACGTCAACTTTTGTATTTTTTAAATTTATTTTATTTTATGATACAGTTCCATAGGCTCAAGGTTTTCCCTTTCCTCCTCTCTATCCCCCCACAGACTTCTCTTACATTATTATGGTAAGATAGTCCTCCAAAAGCAGTTCCAATTCCATCATTCTGCTATTTAAGTGTATCGTGACATTTTTGGTATAGACAGTGGCAGAAAAGTCCAGCGTCCTATTGTCAGGATATATTTAACAGTTTCATTGGGAGTCCATCTTTGATTCAGGAGTGGAGATGCACTTCTCAATATGATAATCTGTCGTACAGTTCTTCTAGGTGACCATGTGTATATGCATAACCTATATGTTTATTGTTCTTATATTTTGCATGAAGGTTGCCTTATATCAGAAAGAACATATGTATTTTTACTTTTGTGACTGGCTAATTTCACTTAGCAAATTAGTCTTTACTTGGGACCATTTTGTTGCAAATGGTAGAATTTCTTTTTCTTTGTAGTGCCTGAGTAGTATTTCATAGAGTAAATGTACCACATTTTATTTATCCCCTCCTGTTTTAACAGGCATCTGGGTTGTTTCCATGTCTTCACTACTGTAGATTGTGTTGCTGTAAATATAGGATTTCAGGTCACTTTCTCATATGCAGATTTCATTTCTTTGGGTATAGTCCCAGAAGTTGGATAACCTGGTCAATGTCAGATCAACTTTTTCAACTTCCACACATCACATGTGTTACTTGTATCCTGGGTCTAGATTATTTCACTTATATAATGAGCTTCATTTCCATCCATTTTGCTGTAAATGTGGGATTTTTTTTCCTTTTATAACTGATGATAGTCTGTTGTAAACACTTTTTTTTTCTTGTGAAAAAGGTAGTTATTTTTATCTTTTAAGAAAAAAAGAAATGTACAGCTTTCCATTCTTCCTTTTAAAGACACTTAATAAAACTTTCCATTTTATTAAATATTCTTTGTAAACATTATTTTGACAGTTGTATCATAACTTAGTTGTACTTTCATGGGTATTTAAGTTTCCAGTTTTGAGGTTACAGTGAAGTGAACACCATTGTATCTGCAAAATACTTTTTAAAAGTTCGTAAAAAAGGGCCGTATGAAAAAGTATGATTGGATTTCTGCCGTTATAGTAATCATTTTTAAAGACAAATTTATTTATTTGAGAGTCAGATTGAAAGAGAGAAATCCTATCCACTGGTCTGCTCTCCTGATACAAGCAAAGGCCAAGGCAGGGTTTGTCTGAAGCCAAGAGGCAGGAACTGAAACCAGGGTACCCACATGTCGCAAAGCCAACTACTTCAGCCAGCACCAGCTACTTCTAGCATGTATGCACATAAGCAGGCAACTGGAATCAGGAACTGAGCTGGGACTCAAACCCAGGCAGATAATGGAAGCAGGTATGAAGTGAAGTCAAGATGTTTGTGTCTTTTACAATAGTCATTTGGGTAAGCCTTTTGAACTTTTCAAATCACTATGTATCTAACCATTTGAATTAAATACTTTATCTTTTTAAATAAATAAAATGTATAGGTAACATTACTAATTTTTCTACCTTTCCATATAACTTATCCTAATGTTACTATATACTTATTATATTGATTTAAAAAATGTAATTTTTGTTATGTAAAGCGTAGCTGGCATTACATTTTTACATCTCTGTTTAGATGCATTGATTATTGTGAGCTTAACAATAAGATTAATAAATAATTTATTCATTTTAAATACTGGATAAGTATTTTGTCATACTTATGTGTGTGCCATATATGTGCTTCACTTTATCCATTCTCTGAAGTATATTTATACTGTTTCTACTTGTGCTGTTAAAATTCTACTGAGGTCAATATCTGTAAATGTTTTATGTGCATGTTTAAGTGGAAGATTGATTGAAATGTTTACTTTGCTAAATATTGCTAAATTACTCCCATGAATACCCTTTTTGGGTGTTCTTTGAAATTCTTCTCAAAGAGAGACTTTTTTTCATAGTGCAGAGTGTATTTTGAGATTCATTGTAGTAGGGTAATTTTCAAGTCTGTTCATTTGTAATGCAAAATGTTCATACTGGTTGTAAAAATTTGGCAAAAATTAAATTTTACTGCCTACCATGCTACAGACTTTTTCCATTCTATTGCCCATTCTGTCTTTTAGGACATATAGATGTATGTTTTTAAGATATATATAAACATGATATATATCAGTAAGTTATAAAAAAGAATGAAATTCTGTCATTTGCAACAAAAATGTTTCAGAATGAGGAACATCACGTAAAGTGAATTCAGACACAAGCACTGCCTGTTCTTCCTTATATGGGAGCTAAAATTTCTAACAACAAGGAAGAAATGACTGAGTGGATCAGTTTGACTTAGTGTTGGCAGTGTTTTGTCAAACTTAGTCATACTTGTTTGTCAAAACAGGTTGGTAGAAATTCTTGCATTTCTATAGTTGGAATGGTTTTCTGAGCATTTTAAGATTCACTTTATGTCAGTGAAGTTGAACTTCCTTTTATTTGATATAGTGTATAATCCATGCCTATTTTCTTGTTGGATTATTTGTTGAATTCTGCACCTAGTAGAACCAATAAGCACTTAACTCTAATGTAAGTTTAAAATGTTATCTCTAAAAAATTTAAAACTACAAGATACAGGTAAGAAAATAGGCCATATAATTGGCATTTTAATGATTCCCACAAAAATACTACAGATAGGTAATGACTTAAAATTAAGGTCGTATCTCATAATAAATTGAAAATAAGTTAAAATACCTTTGATTTGCTGAGTATCATAGCTTAATAACACAGTATGACAATATTTTCTTTTTTTAATATTCTTTATTTCATTTATTTTAAAGATTTATTTATTTTATTGGAAAGTCAAATTTACACAGACTAGGAGAGACAGAGAGGAAAGATCTTCTGTCTTCTGGTTCACTCCCTAAGTGGCTGTAGCAGCTGGTGCTGAACCACTCTGACACCAGAAGCCAGGAGCTTCTTCAGGTCTGCCATGCAGGTGTAGGGTCCCAGTGATTTGCACTGTCCTCAACTGCTTTCCCAGGCCATAAGCAGGAAGTTGGAAGGTAAGTGGAGCAGCTGTGATATGAATCAGCACCCATATGGGATCTTGGCGGATACAAGGCAAGGACTTACACCATTGGGCTGTTGCTCCAGGCCTGGCAATAAGTATTTCCAAAAGATACGGTGCAATAGTTTGTGTGTGTGTGTGTTTTGTCTGTTCCTTTTGTGTTTTGCTAAGGACCTGGGTGACACCAACCTGGATGTTCCTCTCTGTTTCAACAAGAATATTCTTCTTCTTTTTTTTTTTTTAAGATTTATTTATTTTTATTGGAAAGTCAGATATACAGAGAAGAGGAGAGACAGAAAGATCTTCCATCCGATGATTCACTCCCCAAGTGAGCACAATGGCCGATGCTATGCTGATCCGAAGCTGGGAACCAGGGAGGGATGGAGACAGAGTGAGAGCATGTACATATTACCATCAGCTGGTTCACTCTAAATGCCTTCGGTGGCTGAGCTATGAAGGAGCCATTGAATGGGAATGCTATCCAGGTCATTCAGGTGGATGGTAGGAACACAATTACTTCAGCCATGCAGACTGTATATTCAGCAACGTGGAGTCAGTAGGGAGGAATCAGACCTAAATATGCCAATGTGGGATGCCTGTGTCTTAACCGTTAGACTTCCTTCCTTTAGTTTCTGTTTGTTTTTAGCTTCTTTCTGGTTCTTCCTTGTCTCCATGTCTGCTAAGTGTTAAAATGCCCTAGGCCTTAGTCTTAGGACCTCACCTATTTTCTTTAGCTTATGTCTTGGCTTTCAAAATATCTGCCTAAAACTTGTCTGCCTACCCTGAATTTCTTCTCTGAAATTAGGGAAAAGTTTTTCTAATTGCCTACTAATTATCTCTTTTTTTGGATGACTAATGGACATCTTATAGTTAATATGCCCAAATGTAAGCTATTGGCATCTACACATTGAGGGTCCCACTTGGTATCCTCTGCTGTCACCATTCTATCAGTCACTATCATGCATTATCTTGATTATTGCAGTTGTAGTTTCATGCCGTTGTTGTCTCTTTGCTCTGACCTTTTGCCCTGTAAGCCCTGTAACAAGACAAATGCTAGGAAATTCATGCTAATACGTATTAAGTAGAAAAAGTTAATTCCTCTGTATAAATCCCTTTAATGATTTTCCAGATCATTAAAAATAAAAATTGAATTTTTTTAGCCAGAGACCTCTGTATGTGATTTGGTTCTGCCCTATTTCTCTGTCAGAATCTTTATCCTTTCTTCTCATTCATTCTGTTTCATAGACACTCTCCTTTTGTTTCTGGCACAACCTCAGGTCTCGGTGATTGAGAGCTCTCCCTCCACTTCTGTGCATCAGTACCACTTTACTCCCTTTATTCTTTGCCTCTTGTAGCTTAAAATTTGTTGATAGCAGACATTAAATAAATAGAAGAAAAAATGGTGTAAGCTGTAGTATAAAAAATAGAGGGAAATTAGGGAACATAGCTGAGTATCTAAGGCCTGTTCCTGGACTAGAGATGTAAAAGTAATATTAGCAATGTGCAGCCTGAGAAGATGACATCAGTGACAAAAGTAGTTCAAACGTCTTCCAAATGAAATCTACCAGCTAAGAATGCCCACGGCTTGACGTTAGTAAATTTCGAGAGGTAGAGTACAAATACTCCTAATTGGAAAATTCATCTTAGTGTGAATTTGGATAATTTGTATAATTGGGTTACAGAGCAAATGCGTTTTTAGAAATCATCACGTTAAATAAGATATTCTGTTTTTCAGAATAATGGAAATTTGGAAAGAATCCTGCAGTCTAAAATCTTAAAAATTGAAAGACTTTGGGCCCAGCGCGGTGGCGCAAGTGGTTAAGGTCCTTGCCTTGCACGCCCGGGATCCCATATGGGCGCCGGTTCTGTCCCAGCAGCCCCGCTTCCCTTCAAGCTCCCTGTCTGTGGCCCAGGAAAGCAGTCCAGGACGGCCCAGGGCTTTGGGACCCTGTACCTGCATGGGAGACCCGGAAGAGTCTCCTGGCTTCGGATTGGCATAGCATTGGTTGTTGTGCTCACTTGGGGAGTCAATCATTGGACGGAAGATCTTCCTCTCTGTCTCTCCTCTCTTTATATCCGCCTTTCCAATGAAAAAAATAATAAAAATAAATCTTTAAAAAAAAATTGAAAGACTTGAAAATAACTTCCTTTGTACACCCTAACAATCATCCTAACACTATTTTTTAACTTTATTTAACAGTAAATGACATGAAGAATAATAGGCATACTAAGTTGCTTGTGGGTTATGATTGATATTCCTGAGGTATATCATAAAATCCATCTTGCATATTTTTATAGATCAAAATATTATAAAAAACATCCTGGCTCCTCAGATTGTAAGGTGAAAAAAGTCACAGAAAAAAGAGCCTTATGGAATTTGCTGTAAGGGATTCTGATTGTGAACAGATAAACAGTACATATCTCAGGTTGCTAAACTAAAGCAGAGCAGTGAACGCATTATATCAGTTAGATGTGTCACTTGAAAATTTTTTTTCTCTTTAATTAATAGCATGAGAATAAGAAGTGTCTTGGCAGCTCACTGAACCATTTTAAACTTTTGGCTCCTTGCAAGAGCTTCTAGAGAGGTTAACATTTTATCACCCCCAAGGCCTTGTCACCAAAACACACCGTGGAAATAAGGACAGAGTTAACCTTGTGGAAAGCTGTTTTAGTTAAGCTTACTGATGGCCTGAGGTCTAGAATTGAAAATGACGTTGCTTCTTTTCCTTTAAGTCCGAATGCTCTTACTGCATTTAAATAAGTGAAGTTCAGTCACCCAATAAAACAAAGTAGGAGATATCTACTTAGAATAACAAGTTGTCTCAGTTTCTTTAGCAAGCCTGGATGATCATCTGTTCCAAGCTTTTTCAGTGTTTTTGTGTCTGTTACTTTTCAAGGATAAAGAGTTTGTTCCAGCATCTGTTTTTAGGTTAGCCCTCTCAGATCTTGTCATGCAGCTTCTGATGGAAGTGGAACTGCATAAGCTGCAAGGCAGAGAGGTCTTTGCATTCTTCCACTATCTTAGTGCCTATTTTTTTCCTACTGTTCTATCTATCCCACTTCAGAATGCATACTGATTTATTCTAAGCGGAAAAATATCAGTTGGCTTTAAAGAACTCTCAACACACTGGTTTTTCTTTCAAATGTATTTAAGCTAATATACCCCTTAATATTTCTTTTGGCTTTTCCTATTAATGCACTTATTTTTTTTTATTTTTGACACTTTTAGAATGATGGTTTTTTTTTTTTTAATTAATCCATTCTGGTACTACTGTCGTAACTGTGGGCCTGGAATAATGGCTGAATTGGCTAATCCTCCACCTCCAAGTGCCGGAATCCTATGTGGGCTGTGGTTCATGTCCCGTCTGCTTCACTTCCCCTCCAGCTCTGTGTTTGTGGCCTGGGAAAGCAGTATAGAATGGGTCAAGGCCTTGGGACGCTGCACCCACATGGGAGACCTGGAAGAACCCCTGGCTTCTGGCTTTGGATAAGCCTGTTACAATCACTTGGGGAATGAACCAGTGGATAGAAGCTCTTTATTCTTTGTCTCTCCTCTCTGTAAATCTCTTTCTAATAAAAATAAATAAAATGTAGAAAACCCACAAAAACTTAGTTCATTTCCTTTCTTTTTCATAAGGCACTTCGCGGTTAAGACAAGTCACTCAAGATATTTTTATTCTCCTTAGAAGTTTACTTGTCATTTTTAAATTGCACTGGCCAATAATACAATTTTCTTTTTTATATCAGTTGTGGCTTCATATTGGTATGTGATTATATCTCTTAGTTTTTATTGTGTTTAGATTTTACAAATCTAGAGGCAAGTGCTACGTCATATAAATCATGTGATATTATATATATGTATACATACATAAATATATAAGCATAGAACTAATAGTCATTTATATAATCTGCATGTTTCTTTGAAACAGCTTTACAATGAGTTACTTGTTTCTTTTGAAACCACAAAGTCAAATGAAGCTGCGCTACGTCAAAGAGTTGCTAGTCTTCAGGATCAGCTTTTTCAAAAAGAGCAGGAAAATGCTAAATTAAAAGAAGAACTTCAGGAATCACAAAGGGCAGTGTGCCCTTTACCCCATGAAAGTGATGCAGACCACTCGGCACAGGTAAGAGACATTTTCTGGAAATATTATCCAGTATAATACCAAATTAAGGCATTTACAATTAACCAGAAAAAGTAAATACGTTTGAGTATACTAGAACATAAATAATGGCATACAGTTTTGCATTGTCATATTTTCAATGTTTTTTGTAGACATGAATGTTACAGGCAGTGCAGATGAATATGCAAATGAAAAACACAGGGTCTGCCAGATACAGCCAGCCTTTCATATAGGCAGGTTTCACATCTGTGGCTGCAGTCCTGAATCAGACATACTTGAAACAAAAATTGAATTTTGAAAAAGCACGTACATACATTTTGGCAGCTAATATCTGGGCAATATGGTGTAACAGCTACTTGCATAGTATTTATATTGTATTATGGATTATAATAAATTAAGAGTTGATTTAGAATATAGAGGAAGATGTGCAGAGTTTATATGCAAATGCTGTGTCAAATTAATTAGGGTGCTTGAATGTCCACAGCTTTTGGTATGTGCCGGTGATCTTGGAACCAATATTGTATGGCTATTAAGAAGTACCTATACTGTTATTATGACTAGGCATTTGGTTGATATTAATTATTGAACACTGAACTAATAGGTCATGTCCATTTTGAGGCTTTATAAGTGAAGGGGGTAATGCCTGTAAAGAGTATTTCGGAGTGACTGTCATAAAGCATTTACCATAGTGCCTTGCATATAAAACTTAATAATGATTCATCATTATTCTACCACTGCATTAATTTACTTTTAGACAGGTAATTTGACTTTTCTCTGATATTCCATTGCTAATGAGCTTGAGCAAATATCTTAACTCTTTTTGGCAGAATTTCCTTACATATAAATTTGATCATTAATGTCATCGCTATCATAGTTTTTGAGGGTTATTTTCCTAGTTTGTGTTAAATGTAGAGCTAGACATATAGAAAATGTCTGGTTGGAACTCTTTCAGTAGTTCAAATGTTATATATATATATGTGTGTGTGTATGTATATATATCGTCTCTCTATATATATGTGTGTGTGCGTGTGTGTATAATTTAGTCCTCAAAAACAATCAAATTCTGATGTTTGCAAGACTGTGGTGCTAAATCAAATGAGCTAGACACAGAAACACAAATATCATTATGCTTTCTTTTATATGTTAAAATTATTGTGTTTGGAGAGTATTAAACCTGCAGATATCATTGTCTTTTGTATTCTGGTATAAATGCTGTCTTCTGTTATTCCATCTATGTGACAACAAACCTTTCCTCACTTTATGATAGTTGTTGTGAGTCCTCCTTGTCTTCTCTTTCTGCCTCCTTCCTCCCTTCCTCCTTCTATTTCTCCCTCTCTGCCTCTTTGTTTCTACTTTTCTTCAGTGCTGGTGTCTTGGTATTAGACTCTTGACCTCCAACTGTACAAAAATGTTTGTTATTTTAAAATTACATTTGTGTGGGGCTTGCATATGGTTCATTTCGTCTCATTGCCACTTGCAAAGCTGGCATCTTGTACGAGCAGCGTTCGATTCCTGGATGTTCCTCCTCCTAGCCATCTTATTTATGCCTGGTACAACAGCAGAAGATAGTCTGAGAAGCTGGGTTCTTGCCTCCGTGTGGGAACTAGTTGAAATAGCAGGCTCATGATTTCAGCCTGGCCCAGCTGTGACTGTGGCAAACCATTTGGGGAGTGATTCAGCGGGTGAGAGATCTCCCTCCTTCTCTCCCTCCCCCTTCTCTCTCTTTCTCTGCCTTCCTTCTTTCCTCCCTCTCTCCTTCCCTCCCTCTTTTCTTCCCTTTCTCCTCTTCTTCCACCCCTTTCTCCTTCTATCCTTTGGTGTCTATAAAACTGCCTTTAGAACAAGTACATACATCTTTAAAATTTACATCAAGTATTTTTTATAGTAGTACAAAGGGAGTAAGATTTCATTTATTAACAGATTGAAGAAAGCTTTTTCATAAATATTGAAGGCATATAATATGTTTGTGTACTGTAACATAATGTTATTCTCATTTATTAATGTGGTAAATTATTTAGATTTTCAATTAATTCAATTTTGTATTTGTGAAATAAAGCTTTTTGTAATGTTTTATCATTTTCATATGTTGCTGAGTTCAATTTGCTAAT
The DNA here is from genome assembly GCF_017591425.1 of Ochotona curzoniae. NCBI lineage: Eukaryota > Metazoa > Chordata > Mammalia > Lagomorpha > Ochotonidae > Ochotona > Ochotona curzoniae. Next base: position 44,471,314 of record NW_024467106.1, on the reverse strand, counting down.
GTTTTGCTTAGGAGTTTTGCATCTATATTTATGAGGCTATTGGGCTATACTTTTCATCTCTTGAATGTTTATTGTCAAATGTTGATATCAAGTGATATTGGCATTCTAATATGAATTGCAAAATGTTCTCCCTTTTTCACTTCAATGGAAGAATTTGTGTAAGACTGACTATGTATTGCTCCATAATAAACAAATGCTTTCCAGCCACGATCAGGATCACGTCAAGGATGTCCTTTCTCATTAGTTTATTCAGCATCACACCTTAGATATTTTTTTTAAAGCTAATCAATTAATTAATTTTATGATACAGCTCCAAATACTCTGGGGTTTCCCCTCCCCTGCAATCTGCACTGATTTCCCTTGTTTTGTTACAATAATATAGTACTTCAAAATACGCTCATAATTCTAATGCTATTAATCAAGAAGCAAATAAAGTCAAAACAACTGGAAATAAGGAAATAAAATTCTTTGCATGCAGATAACATGGCATTTGTTTTGTAACCCCAGAATCGATGAAAAAGGTCTAAGGAATAGCATGCAAATTTGGCGGCATTACAGGATATAACATCATTTTAGAAGTTTGTTTTAGTCTGTACATTAAAAATAAATAATCATAAATTGAGTTTTTAAAATGATACTATTTGTAATGACATCAAGAGCTAGGTAATGGTTAAGTATAAATTTAACAAAGCATGTGGAAAATCTGTATTTTGAAAAGTATACAAGCATTCCATTGGGAAGCTGCACAAGACATGGACTTTGGGTTTGGTTGTTAAGATACGAGTGTCCTGTGTTGGCACTCTTGAGATTGAGTCTCCACTCCACTTCTGATCAAGCTTTGTATTAATGAACATTTTGGGAGGAAACAGATGATAAAGCAAGTACATCGGCCCCTGCAATCCATGTGGCTGACCTGTGTGAAGTTCCAGGATCCTGGCTTCAGTCTGGCCATCTCTGCTTGCTCTGGGCATTTGGACAGTGAAGCTTGCTGTCTATTTGTAGGTATGACTTCTCTGCTTGCCCTTACACATAAATGAACATATGTAATTTTAGAGCATAATTTTACATGCCTTTTAAAAAAACATAGCACTTATAATTTTGTAAGGGAGAAGTTATGGTGAATCCATGAATCAAAAGACATTACATTGTTAAAAAGGCCAGTTCCCCCTCAATTGATCTATCATATAATCCTAATCAAACTCTCAGGAGACTTATATTGGGGGAGGGGGCATATATCAGTAAGCCAAAATGATCACTTATAAGAAAATGTAAAAAAATCTAGAACAAAGTCAGGCTTCATAAAAAAAGCAAAATTAGAGGATTATATACTCCCTAAATATGAGTCTTATTTCAAGTTAAATAATCAGAACAGCATTGTATTTGAATAATATTGACAACATAATCAATAGACTAAAATTGAATCTAGATACATACCCACTCAGATATTTAGTTTTATAGTAACCTTTGCAATGAGGATAATGTAAGTTGTTTTTCTCCTCATAAATACATTTCTTTTTCCTTTGCTTTTTTGTGTCAGCTTGTCAAGTCTACAAATTGGCACTCAGAAGATTTTCTGATTTACTTACGACTTTCTGTTTTACTTTTGTCACTTGGAGGGCCTTGTTTATTCTTAAAATATTTGTGTATATTTATATATTCTTTTGATTTGTACTTTCATTGTGGTTAGAAGTAGTTCTCTGTAGCTTATTTTATTTTGGAATTTATAGTTGTTATAAGGCCCAGCATATGATTTTGTTGAAAAACTTGATATTCAAGCATTGTATGTGCCTGAGAATAATTTGTTCTTTGCAAATATTGGTCTGGATGTTGTTTAAGTGTTAATTATTCCATTAAAAGTGACAATAATCAGATCATTTGTTTCTTTTGTAAGAGATTCTATTTATTTGAAAGGCAGTGTGAGAGAGATAGAGGCAGGGTGAGATGGGGATAGCAGATAGAGAGACCCTTCCCTCTGATACTTTTTTCCTTAGGTGACCCATCAGCCTGGGCCGGGCCTGGCAAAAGCCCGAAGCCTGAGTTACTTCCTGGTCTTCTTTGAGGTAGCAGGAGCGGAAGTGCCTTGGCCATTGTCCCCTGCCTCCCAGGTGCCAGCAGGGAGTTGAATCTGATCTGGGAATGTCAGACTTGCAAGCGAAAACTTAACCTGCTGTACTGGTGTCAGTACTTCATGCATGTCTTTAAAGATTTTTGTAATTAGTTTTTCTGTCTGTTTTCCTACCACCGTCTTGAGCGAAGTGTTAAAATATCACAGTTTGGGGGCCCAGCACAGTGGCACAGTGGTTAAGGTCCTCGCCTTGCATGCCCGGGATCCCATATGGGCACCGGTTCTATCCCGGCAGCCCCGCTTCACTTTCAGCTCCCTGCCTGTGGCCCAGGAAGGCAGTCGAGGTGAGGACGGCCCAAGGCTTTGGGACCCTGCACCTGTGTGGGAGACCCGGAAGAGGCTCCTGGCTTCGGATTGGCATAGCATTGGCCATTGCCCTCACTTGGGGAGTGAATCATCGGATGGAAGATCTTCCTCTCTGTCTCTTCTCTCTTTATATCCGCCTTTCCAATAAAAAAAAAAATAATAAAAAAATCACAGTATGACTGTAGTTTTGATTTCTCTTTTAAGGTTTCTCAATTTTTTCATGTATTTTAAAACTGTCTTAATAGGTACAGACATATTTATGATTGTTATGTCTTTCTGATTGAAATTTTTGTCATAAAATGTAGCATTTAACTAATATTCTGTTGACTTACGACTTTTTTTCATTTTTGTAATTAGTCTTTAGTGGTTATGTGTTATTTAGATATGTTAATATGTTAAATATGTTTTCTATATTTTTATTTCATTCTATAAGTGTCTTAATTTGCATATATATGAATTGTGCATTTTAAAAATTCATCCTGAAAGATTCCTTCTTTTATTGAAGTATTAGTCTATTTAATTTATTGTGATGATGAGTTTGATTGGGTTTAGACACAACGCCTTGATATTTGTTTCCTGTGTATCCTGTTTTTGTAGGGAGGGAGATAGTTGTTTGGACTGTTCCCTGCCCTTCTTTATCTCTCTTTTACTTTGGATTCTTTAAAAAGGCAATTGCAAAATTTAATTTCTATCTTCTGGTGTTTGCTGTTTCAAATGGTAAGTAGGAAGAACCAATGCGGTGGAGTATTAGGGTAGTCCTGTGCTGGCACACCTCTGGCCATCACAGTTGTTTAGGGAGTAGACAACAGATGGAAAAGCTCTTAGTGTCTCCTTCTATGTGTAGATCACTTTTCAAATAAATATAAAACATATTTTAAAAAAAATGACAAATGAAAAATAGTATTTCATTCTGTCTGCTTCTGCGTATATTTTTTTCAAGATTCTACTTTTGATTGTAATCATTTTAATTATGATGCTCCCAAGCATGACTCTTATTGTATTTATCTTACATTTAATCTGCTGATTTTCATGATTTTTGTAATTTTAAAATTTGATATTGAAAATTTTTTGACATTATTTCATCTAATATTTTTGACTTTTTTTTAGTTTTTTCTGTAGCCTGACCTGTATAACATGTTAGACTTTTCTTTTTTGTCCTGCAGAATTTTGTCTGAGACTCTTTTTTTTTTTTGAGATTTATCTTTTATTCTTATTGGAAAGGCAGATATACAGAGAGGAGAGACAGAGAGGAAGATCTTTTGTCCAATGATTCATTCCCTAAGTGGCTGCAACGTCTGGAGCTGAGCCAATCCGAAGCCAGGAGCCTCTTCCGGGCCTCCCACGCAGGTGCAGAGCCCCAAATCCTTGGTCCGTCCTCAATTGCTTTCCCGGGCCACAAGCAGGGAGCTGGATGGGAAGCGGGGCTGCCAGGATTAGAACCAGCGCCCATATGGGATCCCGGGCATGCAAGGCGAGGACCTTAACCACTGCGCCATCGCGCAGGGCCTGACTCTATTTTTTTCTTTAATCTTTTAATGTTGGTAGGGAAGTTGGTAGTTAGAAATTCTATCTAAAGTGGCTTGTGACCAAATACTTGCAATATCATGTGTTTGCCTTTCCAGGCTCAGTAGTAGGAAGGTTAATCAGAACCCACATAGCCTGGGTTCAAACCAGAAACCCAATTGAGAATTCTGACATTCTATATACTAACTTAATCAACCACTTAAACCACAGTACATGCCAATGAACTGTTTTTGTATCATCAATTTTTTTCTCTCCTTCTGCAACTTTGATTTTTGTTCATTTCACACACTTTTCTTCCTTTCTTGTGGTTATTCTGATGTATCCATCTACTAAATCCTACAGTTGAATGAATATTGTACTTTTATGGGTAGAGTCTTCTTAAAGTGCCACTTTGGAAATGATAATATGACTCAGATGTTCTGTGTTTATAGACTGTTTTTTTCTGTCAATTAAGGCAAGAAATGTTGAATTCTTCAGTTATATTTACAGACTTGTCTGTTTTTCCTTTTAGTTGATTCTGTCCATTTTTTTGTTCTGATTTGCTTATAGTACTTTATTGATATATTTGGTATTATTATTTATCCACATATTTTAAAATTCTGTCACCTTGTTGCTTCATAGGTTTTTTGGTTCTTTCTATTTCAATAAGTTAATCTTTTTCATATAAAATGTCCTTTATATCTGTTGGCAATTTATCTGTTTTGTAATAGAGCTAGCCTAAGATTCTTCTTGCTAGTAGTTTGCTTGTGTATCTTTTTCTAATCTTTTGCATTCAACATACATGTGTCTTTGATCTGTAGTGTGTCTCCTATAGACACAATATAATTGAATTACATTTTTTGTATCCATTCTCACTCAAGTTCTTTTAATTTGAGGGCGTAATTCATACATGTGTAATTTTTTTAAAAATTATTTTTATTTTTGATGATTTTTGCATAGTTGATTAGGATTATAAGAATCAGGGGCTACGAGAAGGTGGGTGAGATCACCATTTTTCATATTCTCTTTTTTTTTTTCTTCCTGTTTCTGGGTAAAAGCGGGAGATAAGAGGAGAAGCCACACTCAGCCTCCCAAAGCATCCCATCCCAGGACCCCGATGTAGGGCACGCTCTGAGGGTCCTGCACAAGAGGTTTCAGTACTTGAACAGTTTTGAATTACTGCAGATCTTACTACCCCAAGCTTGATGAAATCTCTCCAGAATCCACTGATTGACATAGTCCACCTTAGAGTCTCTGTTTGCCCAGATATTCGCTGCCAACACTTGGCTGGGGTAGTTGATTGATTTATTCTCTCCTCCATCCTCTGTTGTGGTACAAGGTGTCCTCTGCAGACTCCAGTGTACTGCCGTATCTTCCATGTGCACTGAGACGTGCTTCCACTGCTCTGTCTAAGCCACTGAGGAGGTCTAGCTCTGATACATGCATTCCACAGTCAGACAGTGGAACATGCAATTCTCTCCATGGTTGTGGTTCTGAGTCTAGCAGTTTATTTGGGGGGGATCCCCAAAGAAACTTGATCTGAGGTGATTATTTTGTGTGTGCCTGCCAATACAGGGTACGGTACAGTCCGTTGCCAATCAGCTTATGCGTATAAGCTCACGGAGCCACCACACCAGCCCCTGTGGGTCTTGTTTTGATCTTTCTCTCTGTCTCTCCTCTCTGTTAATCTGCCTTTTCAATAAAAATAAATAAATCATTTTTTTAAAAAAAGTTTGATCTCTCAAATATCTCTCTCCTGGAAGCATTTTTTTTAAATCTTTTTTATTTCCCTAAGCATATGCTTTTTTTTCCCTAAACATTTTTTTTTCCCTTGAAAAAGCAGATTTATAAAGAGAAGGAAAAACAGAGAGAAAGATCTTCCATTAACTGGTTTATTTCCCAAGTGGCCTCAGTGGCTGGAGCTGAGCTAATCTGTAGCTAGGGCCCCTCAGTGTCTCCCACATGGGTGTAGGGTCCTAAAGTCTCGTGCAGTCCTTTACTGCTTTCCCAGGCCACAAGAAGGGAAATGAAGGGGAAGTGTGGCAGCCAGGATATGATCTGGCACCCATGTGGAATCCTGGCACTTGGAAGGTGAGGATTTAGCCACTAGCTAGCATGCCAGGCCCTGTTTTTGAGCGCTCTTGTGACCATTCTTTTAAATTTCCTCTCAGGTAGTTCATCAGTCACTTCATCTTCCTGTTCTGATTTTGAGATGTTACTGTGTTTGTGTTCCTTCTGGGTAGTAATATTGTGTTGCTTGTTTTGTATTTCTTGTGCTTCTACTTTTCTTTTGAGACATTTTTGGAAGCACTTAACTTTTCCCTCTGATGGCTTTTGTCCTTGAACAATGCCTCTGTAGCTTAGGGGAGTACCTGCTCTTTCATTAGGTGTCCGGAATATGTGCTGGATGGATCAGAGACCTTCAGTTAGTGCTTCAGGGTGGGCCAAGAGTCTAAGGTGATATCAAACTTGGGCATGGTAGATTTCCTGTATTGGCAGTGAGTAGGAGCTAATCAGTGTCCATAGTGAGCTAACTGTGCCTACACACCCCACCCACGCAGATGCGTGAATCACAAGAATCTGCTCAGCCCTCCCCTGGCAGTGACCCTCTCCAGACACGCAGGGACTCTGAGACTCAGTACACAGTACTAGAAACCTAGCTCAAATCATGCACTATTGTGCAATCCAGAATTGCCACAATCACTCTGGCTTCCACTTACGGTGAATAGTGGATCCATTCTCATTCCTTCAAGCTTACCTACCCTGTTCCTATGGAGACATGAGTTGTTCCCTGAGCAAACTTACTATTGGCACCCATAGTTTAGTGAGGGGAATGGAGAGCTGCTCATATCCAAGTGTGCTTGTTTCCCCTGCATTCTTTCAGGCAGACTCAAACTGAGTGGTGATTGCTCATTTATCCCGCTGATAAAATTTGTGCGTGAACTTCAGCAGCCTCTATTCCTTAATAAGATGAAACTTCCTTCCAGTTAGTCACCAGGAACCTTTAGGGGGATAGGAATAAAACAATGTGCTTTCTCCTTCACAAGTCAATTTAGGTGGCATTCTGTCCTCTGCTACCATTCACGTTGTACTCAAACTCAGTGTGGTTCACAATATTCTCCCTCATGCTGTCTGAGCAGTCACTTAGGCCACAGACTCCGTTCACCTGGCCCCAAGAGGAAGCTGTTACAAACTTCTTTCAAACTCTCCCATGGGGGCGCAGGGGCAGTTTCTGCTTTTCATCTGTTATCTTCCCAGGATCAAAATCAGCACTACTTTTTCGCTATTTAGCATCTTAGACCTTGTATATGCAACTCTTCTTTCCCATTAATACTTTTGTATCTGTGATACTTAATGGTGCGATATTTTGTCTTTCTTGGTTTTTCTTCTATTGTCAATTATTTTCTTTTTGAAATGCAGTTGCAGAGAAAAATTGGCAAGAGAGAACATGAAAATGAACCTTTTTAAAAAGATGTTTTTATTTTATTGGAAAGGTAGATGTACAGAGAGGAGGGGAGACAGAGAGGAAGATCTTCCATCAATGGCCGATGCTGTGCCAATCTGAAGCCAGGAGCCAGGAACTTCTTTCCGGGTCTCCCATAGAGGTGCTGGGTTCCAAGGCTTTGAGCTGTCCTTGACTGCTTTCCCAGGCCACGAGCAGGGACCTGGATGGGAAGTGGAGTTGCCGGAATTAGAACTGGCACCCATATGGGATCCCGGGCATGTTCAAGGTGAAGACCTTAACCATTATGCTATTGTGTCAGGCCGCGAAAAAGAACTTCTTTGAATTGGTATTTTTGCTTCCCATATCTTAGTACCTGGTTCAAATCCCAGCTGTGTTTCTGTTAATAGATACCATGGAAAATAGTACGTGATGGTTCAAGTTCCAAGGATCCCTCCTGGCCATGTGGGAGACCTGGATTGTGTCCCTATCTGTGGTTTTTCCCCTGGCCCATCCCTGACTGTTGTGGGCCTTTGATAAGTGAATAAGTAGGTAGCCGATAACGTTCTCTTCATCTCTGCCTTTAACAAAAATGAGAAGCGAAAAAGGAATCACTTCTGTGTTCTTAATTTGGTTGAATTATGTAAGACTCTTTCTGAGCAAATGAGTAAAAGACAATTTTCCCTACCTTTGGGAAGAAAACTATCGTTTGGGTACTGTTTATGGAAGGACCACCAAGGAGGGGAACTGTAGTGGGTGTCTGTGCTGTGAGGGGAAATTCAGGTCTATTATTCATAGAGTTACAAAAAAACCAAACAAAATAAAATGGCAGGAGTCTAAATAATTAAAATAACTGAAATCCTGAAGGTGTCTGGGCACAGATTGTATGCTAGCAGATCTTCCAGATGACGCAGCGCAGTGCTACTGACACCTCAGTGCAGCCTTGTGATTGTGAAGCAGAGAATCCAGCCCAACGACCTCCTGACTCTTGAAAGTGGATTACAGGAAATGTGTGCTGATAGCAATGAAATCTTTATTCCTTTGTAGCATATTGTATGAAACAAATTTATAGAATATATTCAGACCCATGTTTAGGAATTTACATGCATATCCACACACATGTGTAACATTTTATGGTATACCACAGCTTGCAAAATAGCTAAACATAGTGGTATAATTAGAACTGCTATTTCTTTGATAACTCGTGAGCCATGCACCATATTACTCCTACTCGTAGCCAAGTTATTCTGCTTTAGTATTAAATTTCAAGGGCTGTGACACTACTTCGACATTTGTTTTTTCACTTAGATTTTATTTGATAGCTGAGCTCCATTTCCTCCACAGTTGAGTTGACCATGCTCCTCCTTCCGCTGTGGCAGGGGTTAAAGACCTTTTTCCCACCAGTGAACACATGTGCTTATGGGTGCCATGCTTTTCAAAATATACATGTTGATACAAATAAGTGGCAGATATTAACTTGTACAAGAAAGGTGTTTTCAGTTGTAGGTTTATTTAATTGCTTTGTGATTACTGTTTCATATATAAATTTAAGTAAACCTTATTAAAATAGTATGCAACCTATTTTATGTTCACTTAATGCTGTCACATTGGTTGACTTGGATCTTCTGAAGACTATAATGATTGACTCATGAAAATTCTATATTAGCTTCTCTTGAATTGATCATAGAATTTATTACTAGGATTTTTAAGATAGGAATTCTTTTTAAGATAGAAATTCTGTATAATACTTTCATGCATGTATATAAATATATTTATATACTTTTTATAAATGTTAGGGTCAGATATATTGAATAGCACTGTCAACTTTTTCAGGGTCCGTTAGTTAAGTGCGTTCTGATCTGAAGAAATTCTTGCTAAAATCATGAAAGAGAAAATACATTTTCCATCCTTGCCTTTTGTAAACTTGAGTTGAATGAACATTTGTTACATATTTTTGAGCATTTCTTTTTCAGTAAGAATTTTTATGCAACCGTATAATGTATGTATATTTTATGAAATTGTTAAAAACAGTTCTAATACTAAATGGAAAATACAAATATTTAAACAAAGGAATCATGAGTTGAAACTATTTTTCTTGAGTTATTAGCTTCTTTTAAATTTATGTCAAAGCAAAAATTCTGTCTGTAAGCATGGGTTTAGATCACAGACTCTATATCTTAGGGAAGTCTCTACATCAATTCGGCTTTATTATTTATGAAATGGATGTTATAGTACTAGCTCACAAATGTTTCATGTTGATTACGTGAGACAATGTATGTGGGCATTCAGAATAAGTGTAAGTTTTAAATATTTTTTGAGAACATACCTCTTATGTAATGTTATCAGATTTGAGATGCTGTGCTCCAATTGGTGTTGATTTATTTATCACTTATAATCTAAGTTATTGGTGCATTAAGTAACAGTCTCTGCCATAGGAAAGGGCAAAGCTAATTGGCTCAATTGGGACTGAAACCCAGGGCCTTTGATTTCTTAGCACCCTGCTCTTCACTAGCTGAATTCTGAATGACTGTCTGTCTTTATCTCAAAACAATTGTTTATTTTCTTCATGCAGAAGCACCTAATTTATTGCCTTAGAGGAATTTCTTAGAGTAAAGGACAATGGGGGAAACCTAGAGTTACTTTATTTAAAAGTGAATGAGATACACACTATGGAGCTAATGGCAGAACCACAAGACCAGAGTTGTCATTTGAAGCTTAGTCATACTTAATTTCTTTTCATAAATATTCCCTGTCCTTCCTTTCCTAAATTGTTTTGAATTTTCTCTGTTTTTCTCCTTACGTTCTCACTTTCCTTTAATTGAATCCCACAGAAGTATAAATGTAATGTCTTTATTCCCACAAAACAGCTCACCAATACCTTGTTTGTTAGAATATCTTATTTCAACAGTTGTTTCTTTGTCTTTTTGTTTTGTTTTGCTAACATGTAATACCTGTACATTTTTTGGAAGGTACATTTAAACCAATGAAATCAGGCAGCTAGGACCAAGCATGGTAGTCTAGTGGCTAAAGCCCAGGATCCCATATGAGTGCTGGTTCTAATCCCAGCAGCCCTGCTGCCCATCCATCTCCCTGCCTGTGGCCTGGGAAAGCAGCAGAGGACAGCCCAAAGCCTTGGGACCCTGCACTCATGTGGGAGACCCAGAAGAGGCTCTGGGCTCCTGGCTTCAAATCGACTCAGCAATGGCTGTTGCGGCCACTTCGGAGGTGAATCATTGGACAGAAGATCTTCCCCTATGTCTCTCCTCCTCTCTGTATATCTGACTTTCTAGTGAAAATAAATAAATCTTTATTTAAAAAAATAGGAAGAGGGCCTGGCAGCATGGCCTAGCGGCTAAAGTCCTCGCCTTGAACGGTCCAGGATCCCATATGGGCGCTGGTTCTAATCCTAGAAGCTCCACTTCCCATCCAGCTCCCTGCTTGTGGCCTGGGAAAGCAGTTGAAGACGGCCCAAAGCTTTGGGACCCTGCACCCGTGTGGGAGACCTGGAGGAAGTTCCTGGCCCCTTGCTTCAGATCAGTATAGCAGTGGCCATTGCGCTCACTTGGGGACTGAATCATTGGACGGAAGATCTTCCTCTTTGTCTCTCCTCCTCTCTGTATATCTGATTTTGCAATAAGAAACTGGGCAGCTAGCCGTTCTGTTTTCTTTGTATTTGGGTCCTGTCACCTTCTTCTACTGCTTCATACAGTTCATACATACTGTATTATAAACTGTATTATAAACTGTATTCACCTGCTGTGCTTTGCAACACTAGAGCTTGTTACTTTTATATGACTGTGTTTTTGTACTCATTATCAAAACTCCCTCTAGTAATCACTATTCCAACTTCAAATTCACTGTTTTTTAATGTATGTGTTCATTTCCATGTATTAGGGCAGGCATATATATTTTTTTGTGACTGGCACATTTTCACCTAA